>NC_091071.1:127078571-128321428 GCF_032405125.1 Capricornis sumatraensis
GGAAGTGGCTTCCACTTAACAAATATCAATGCTATCAAGACCATTGTAACAATTTATAGTATATTCAAACTCATATTAACTTGCTGATTAGTAATGCCATATTTTGAAGATCTATGTATTTTATTGTCTTCACTTTCTTTGTTTGATTAATTTATTACCAGTCTATGTGATTATATAAGTAATGTTAAACTTCATGACATATTTATTGAGATGAAAATAACTTTTCATATCATTTTTATTACAAGTATAATAAAATTTTAAAAATTAAAAAGTGTTGACAAGTAAAAGCAAATCATTCAACATTACAGAGATAAAAGTTGTATATCAAAAAATAAGTAATGATAATTATTCATGAACTTACATTTTATAATAAAAGTTTTAGGCTTTTCTATATATTTTTGCAATATCAACACTTGCAATGTCATTGTAATGTCTTTAAAAGAAGCACATATTTTAACTTTTGTCATGTCATGAAAGGTATTAAAAACTTAAAATATTAGAATTTTAAAAACTAAATAAATTCTTGTTTTCTTTGTTTCCAGAGAAGGAGATAATGATGTTTTCCATAGTTTTAGTAATCTATTATATTAGTAGATTAAATGATGCTGTGCTGTGCTTAGTCATGTCCGACTCTTGCAACCTCAGGGACTGTAGCCTGCCAGTCTCCTCTGTCCTTGGAATTTTCCAGACAAGAATACCGGAATGGGTTGCATTTCCTACTCCCACCATTTCTAATCTCATCCAGGGATTGAACCCATGTCTATTGCATCTCCTGCACTGGCAAGAGAATTCATTATCACTGCACCACCTGGGGAACACTGATTAAATGATATGAGCTATATGTATGCTTAGTTGCTCATTCCAGTCCAACTCTTTGTGACCCCATGGGGGGATCTCCAGGCAAGAACACTGGAGTGAGTTGCCATTCCCTCCTCCAGGGGTTTTTCTCCACCTAGGGATTGAACCCAGGTCTCCAATTTTGCAGGCAGAATCTTTACCAACTGAGCCATCAGGACTAAATGATATCCCCCCAAATTCATATCCACCTGGAACCTAAGAACGTGGCTTTACTTGGGAATAGGATCTATGCAGTTGTAAATAAAGAGATAACGAGATGAAATCATACAACTGCTGTCTTTATAGGAGAAAAGAGGAGAAATTTCAAAAACAGACACACAGATAATACAGAGAAGAAAACAGTGTGAAGATACTGGAGTGATGCAGCTACAAAGCAAGGAACTCCAAAGATTGCCAGCAGCTACCAGAAGCTAGGAGTCATGGAACAGACTCTCCCCCAAAGCTTTCAGAAGAAATCAACCTTGATTTACTTGATTTTGAACTCCTGGCTTCCTGAACCACAAGATAATGTATTTCTATTATTTTAAGCAAGTGGGTCTGTTTTAACTTGTCCAGTTGTTTTAGGGCAGCCCTAGGAAGCAAATATGATTACTTGATATACCTGATATACCATGCCCTTATTACTCTTCTGCTTAATGCCTCATCTTGACTTGTCAATTATGCAACATATTAAATGTCCACTATGTTTACTGTAAGGAGATCCAAGCAGTCCATTCTGAAGGAGATCAGCCTTGGGATTTCTTTGGGAAGAATGATGCTAAAGCTGAAACTCCAGTACTTTGGCCAACTCATACGAAGATTTGACTCATTAGAAAAGACTCTGATGCTGGGAGGGATTGAGGGCAGGAGGAGAAGGGGATGACAGAGGATGAGATTGCTGGATGGCATCACTGACTCGACGGATGTGAGTCTGAGTAAACTCCGGGAGTTGGTGATGGACAAGGAGGCCTGGCGTGCTGCAATTCATGGGGTCGCAAAGAGTCAGACACGATTGAGCAACTGAACAGAACTGAACTGAACTGATGTTTACTGTTGTCATAAGGATTTTCTACTGCCAAATTAGTCTTTTCTGGTGGTTGAACCTTAGTATTAACAGTCCTCCAGTGAAAATAAAATCTATCATTTAAATAGTCCAACCTTTTTCTATATAAAAATTCTAATATCTGTTTGATATGGTTATTCTTTAGAATATGTAACAGACTTATTCATAATTAAAAAGATAAAATATTTAAAATATAAAGAATTAAATAAAAATCTCCTATGAGAGAAAGCAAAACATGACACATGGATAAGTAGACAGATAGACATATAAGTAGACATGTAGGTAAATCAATAGTTTTATTTTCCATTTATATATTTTCAAATTTGGGATCACTTTCTGTACATAGTCTTCTAGCCTAAAAACATGTTGAAACACATTGTACTGAGAATATTTTTCTTGTGATTAGATTCACATTAAATGCTTTCAAAATATTTCCATCATATAGCTAAGCCTTAACATTCTAATTACTGTATTCTTTTTTGGGTTAAATACATTTCATAGACAGTATTGTCAAGATCTTGTCTGATCTTGCTCAAAGATAACTACCAAGAATTAGGATTACTTAACCAAATGGTAGAAAACCATAACAGATTTTAAAATTGTTTTGCTTGTGAAATATTTAATTTTTCATTTATAGAACAGTCAATTGTAAAAAAAGTCTTTGTAATGAGATCTTTAGCCAAAACACTAAGCAGCCTTATGATTGATGATGCTTGGGCCAATCCAATTTAGTAGGTTGAGCCTTCTTTCAGCATTCATTCTATGATAGCTATTTCTAGCAACAAGGTGGCAACATGTCTCACTTGATATCCTGCATTGTTCACAAAGGTGGACAGTTGGTGCATATTCCTTCCGTATTCATCCTGGTGCCCTGTTCCTTCTAGGAACTAATATAAATACCCTCCTTTGAGGCAGAGAGTAATATGGCTTTTCCCCATGACTGTTCACAATTTCTTTATCCCTATGTAGTAATTTTTTTCTTATGGGATTTTTTAAAATCACGCTGTTGTTTAAAACTTTCTACAACTTTGTGTTCTTGACAGTA
Organism: Capricornis sumatraensis; assembly: GCF_032405125.1. Classification (NCBI taxonomy): domain Eukaryota; kingdom Metazoa; phylum Chordata; class Mammalia; order Artiodactyla; family Bovidae; genus Capricornis; species Capricornis sumatraensis. Next base: position 127,081,517 of record NC_091071.1, read on the forward strand.
AAAATATACTGTATCATAGTTTTGCTTTTAGGGGTCATTAATCATTTATTAGAGGAGGCGGCCCAGAGGAGCAACTCCACGTCCAAGCAGCCATGGCTACGCAGGTGCAAGAGGGCCAAGAGGAGCTACTCCACATTCAAGGTCAGGAGGGGTAGCCATGAAGAGATACCCCACGTCCAAAGACCCAAGTAAGATGATAGGAGATGCAAGAGGGCATCAGAGGGCAGACACACTGAAACCATAATCAGAGAAAATGAGCCAATCTGGTCACACAAACCACAGCCTTGTCTAACTCAAAGAAACTAAGACATGCCGTGTGGGGCCACCCAAGACGGGCAGGTCATGGTGGAGAGGTCTGATAGAATGTGGTCCACTGGAGAAGGGAATGGCAAACCATTTCAGTATTCTTGCCTTGAGAATCCCATGAACAGTATGAAAAGGCAAAAAGGTAGGATACTGAAAGAGGAACTTGCAAGGTTGGTAGGTGCCCAATATGCTACTGGAGATCAGTGGAGAAATAACTCCAGAAAGAAAAAAGGAATGGAGCCAAAGCAAAAACAACACCCAGTTCTGGATGGGACTGGTGATAGAGGCAAGGTCCGATGCTGTAAAGAGCAACATTGCATAGGAACCTGGAATGTCAGGTCCATGAATCAAAGGAAAATTGGAAGTGGTCAAACAGGAGATGGAAAGAGTGAACGTCGACATTCTAGGAATCAGCGACTAACATGGACTGGATGGGTGAATTTAACTCAGATGACCATTATATCTACTACTGTGGGCAGGAATCCCTTAGTAGAAATGGAGTAGCCATCATGGTCCACAAGAGAGTCCGAAATGCAGTACTTGGATGCAATCTCAAAAATGAGAGAATGATCTCTGTTCATTCCAAGGCAAACCATTCAATATCACAGTAATCCAAGCCTATGGCCAATGAGTAATGCTGAAGAAGCTAAAGTTGAATGGTTCTAGGAATACCTACAAGACCTTTTAGAACTAACACCCAAAAAAGATATCCTTTTCATTATAGGGGACAGGAATGCAAAAGTAGGAAGTCAAGAAACACCTGCAGTAACAGGCAAATTTGGCCTCAAAGTACGGAATGAAGCAGAGCAAAGGCTAATAGAGTTTTGCCAAGAGAAGGCACTGGTCATAGCAAGCATCCTCTTCCAACAACACAAGAGAAGGCTCTACACATGGACATCACCAGATGGTCAACACCGAAATCAGATTGATTATATTCTTTGTAGCCAAAGATGGAGAAGCTCAATACAGTCAGCACAAACAAGACAAGGAGCTGACTATGGCTCAGATCAGGAACTCCTTATTACCAAATTCAGACTTAAATTAAAGAAAGTGGGGAAAACCACTAGATCATTCAGGTATGACCTAAATAAAATCCCTTATGATTATACAGTGGAAGTGAGAAATCGATTTAAGGGACTAGATCTGACAGACAGAGTGCCTGATGAACTATGGAATGAGGTTCGTGACATTGTACAGGAGACAGGGATCAAGACCATTCCCATGGAAAAGAAGTGCAAAAAAGCAAAATGGCTGTCTGAGGAGGGCTTACAAATAACTGTGAAAAGAAGACAAGTGAAAAGCAAAGGAGAAAAGGAAAGATATAAGCATCTGAATTCAGAGTTCCAAAGAATAGCAAGGAGAGATAAGAAAGCCTCCCTCAGCGATCAATGCAAAAAAAAAAAAAAAAAATAGAGGAAAACAACAAAATGGGAAAGACTAGAGATTCTTCAAGAAAATTAGAGATACCAAGGGAACATTTCATCCAAAGATGGGCTCAATAAAGGATAGAGATGGTACGGACCTAACAGAAGCAGAAGATATTAAGAAAAGGTGGCAAGAATACACAGAAGAACTGTATAAGAAAAGATCTTCAAGATCAAGATAATCATGATGGTGTGATCACTCACCTAGAGCCAGACATCCTGGAATGTGAAGTCAAGTGGGCTTTAGAAAGCATCACTATGAATAAATCTAGTGGAGGTGGTGAAATTTCAGTTGAGCTATTTCAAATCCTGAAAGATGATGCTGTGAAAGTGCTGCACTCAATATGCCAGCAAATTTGGAAAACTCAGCAGTGGCCATAGGACTGGAAGAGGTCAGTTTTCATTCCAATCACAAAGAAAGGCAATGTCAAAGAATGCTCAATTGCATTCATCTCACATGCTAGTAAAGTAATGCTCAAAATTCTCCAAGCCAGGCTTCAGCAGTATGTAAACCATGAACTTCCAGATGTTCAAGCTGGTTTTAGAAAAGGCAGAGAAAACAGAGATCAAATTGTCAACATCTGCTGGATCATGGAAAAAGCAAGAGAGTTCCAGAAAAACATCTATTTCTGCTTTATTGACTATACCAAAGCCTTTGACTGTGTGGATCAGAAGAAACTGTGGAAAAGTCTGAAAGAGATGAGAATACCAGACCTGCCTCTTGAGAAGCCTATATACAGGTCAGGAAGCAACAGTTAGCACTGGACATGGAACAACCAACTCATTCCAAATAGGAAAAGGAATGCGTCAAGGCTGTTTATTGTCACCCTGCTTATTTAACTTATATGAAGAGTACATCATGAGAAACGCTGTTGGAAGAAGCACAAGCTGGAATCAAGATTGCTGGGAGAAATATCAATAACCTCAGATATGCAGATGACACCATCCTTATGGCAGAAAGTGAAGAGGAGCTAAAAAGCCTCTTAATGAAAGTGAAAGAGGAGAGTGAAAAAGTTGACTTAAAGCTCAACTTTCAGAAAATGAAGATCATGGAATCTTGTCCCATCACTTCATGGCAAATAGATGGGGAAACAGTGGAAACAGTGTCAGACTTTATTTTTTTAGGCTCCAAAATCACTGCAGATGGTAATTGCAGCAATGAAATTAAAAGATGCTTACCCCTTGGAAGGAAAGTTATGACCAACCTAGATAATATATTGAAAAGCAGAGATACTACCTCGCCAGCAAAGGTCCGTCTAGTCAAGGCTACGGTTTTCCCAGTGATCACGTATGGATGTGAGAGTTGGACTGTGAAGAAAGCTGAGCGCCAAAGAATTGATGCTTTAGAAGTGTGGTGTTGGAGAAGACTCTTGAGAGTCCCTTGGACTGCAAGGAGATCCAACCAGTCCATTCTAAGGGAGATCAGTCTTGGGTTTTCATTGGAAGGACTGATGCTGAGGGTGAAACTCCAATACTTTGGCCACCTCATGTGAAGAGTAGACTTATTGAAAAGACTCTGATGCTGGGAGGGATTGGGGGCAGGAGGCAAAGGGGATGGCAGAGGATGAGATGGCTGGATGGCATCACCGACTCAATGGACATGAGTTTGAATGAACTCTGGGAGTTGGTGTTGGACAGGGAATCCTGTCATGCTGCAATTCATGGAGTCACAAAGAGTCGGACACAACTGAGCAACTGAACTGAACTGAACTGATGCTTTGTGATATTCTATGTCAATGCGATTATTGTGTTGTAAGATTGTGGGGGAAAGTCTTCCACACGTTTTATGGGATTCAACAGATTTTATTTAATTGAAAGTCTGTTAGTCACTCAGTCATGTCTGACTGTTTGTGACCCCTGCCAGGCTCCTCTGTCCATGGGGATTCTCCAGGCAAGTATACTGGAGTGGTTTGCCATTCCCTTCTCTAGGGGATCTTCCCTACCCAGGGATCAAACCCAGGTCTTTGGAGTCTCCTGCATTAGCAGGCAGATTCTTTAGCATCTGAGCCACCTAAAAGCACCCATAAAATTGTGGTTTATTCCACAACCTTACCACAAAGAATAGAGAAGTTGTCCTTCTACTGGCTAGTGACTCTATCATTACTTTTAGCTGTGCACCAAGGTAGAGTGAGATTTGGAGTTTATTATTCCTGTGGATAGTTGACAGGACAAAGTATACCTCTCACCTGCCAACTTTTCTGACTTTTCAGCTTTAACATATGTATACCATTTACTTTTGTATCTTAAAAACAGTTTATATTTGGTCCTTAGCAGTTTATTATAATGGTAAATCATTAATAAAATGAAAATATGATAAAAATTGCAGGTTTTTACAACCTGGAATTCATAAACAGATTATATTAATTCAGATATATCTTTCATTCTAAGAATTTATTTTAATATTTGCATTTATTTTTATAATCACAATCACAGAAATCATTAAACTTAGTTTAATAATAACCATCAAATTTCCTGTTCTGTAATTTCTTGATTTATAAGTTCTAATCCACATTTATGTACTCAGGAAATGTTTTCAAATATTCTATCATGGGCATTAAAATTAGGTATTTTCTGCTTTTTACCAGCTAAAAATATGTTTGTGGTAATAAATGAGAAAAATAACTAAGCTTGTTATTTTAAAAACAAAGATATTTTTCCATTATGCATTTACTATAGGAAGTCAGTGTGGTTTCTTTTGAAGTGATAAGGTACTAATCACTCATCTCTGAAACTTAGATTTTTAAAAATATTATGTTTTTTTTTTTTTCCATTTTACTAGGATGAAATTTCACCTGAGAGGGATTTCGTTCATTCTGTATGGAATGTACTAAACACTAATTGACTTATATGCAAATTATTTTAGCACCTAAGTGCTTTCCTACTCTCTGATATCTTTATTTATATTATTTTTATTTTCTGTGAAGTTTAAATTTAATCTCTGTATATAATTTATCTCATTATTTTTCATCAAAATTTCTGAGATACAACATATACAATTAAAAATATCAAATCAATGAATTCAAACAGCTGTGCTATATATATATATATATATATATATCTGTGTAAACATTACACAATGGAAATATAGAATATTTTTTCACCACCAGAAAGATCTCTCATACCTATCTGCTGTAAACTCCTGCCATCCTAGGCCAATGTAATCATTGATATGCTTCTGATACTTTCTATTAGCTCTACCAGTATAATTCTATGCAAATGAATCTTATAGTAAATTCTGTATTTTGTATAGTATTTTGAATAGTAAATTCTGTATTCTGACTTTTCTTGCTCAACATAATGATTGCTATTTAAATGTCCCTAAAACTTTTCTTTTACTCAATTTTTTTTTTAATTTCAGCTTTTTCTCCACATTACATGTTATTGCCTTGTATGCTATTCATGTTATTTTATCTCAACTTTTCCTACTTCTTTTATCCTCTTAATCCTTTCTCCTTACATGCTCAGTAGCTTCAGTCATGCCTGACTCTGTGATTCTGTGTGACCCTATTGAATACAGCCTGCCAGCTCTTCTGTCCATAGGATTCTCCAGGCAAGAATATTACAGTATTATTTCTCCTTTCTTTATGCCTTTCTCCAGGGGATCTTCTGAGCTAGGGACCTAGGGATCAGATGAACCCACCTCTCATATCTACCTCCATTGGTAGGTGGGTTCTCTACCCCTAGAGCTACCTGGGAAGCCCTAATTATTTATAGGTGTCTCAAAATACATTTTTTTTTCCACTGATGTTTGTAGCAAATACATATTTCAGAAATGTTTTGCTTAGCTTGAAGGACTTTGAGCATTACATTGCTAGCATGTGAAATGACTGAAATTGTACAGTAGTTTGAACACTCTAGCATGTATTCCTTGGGATTGAAATGAATTCTGACTTTCTTCAGTCCTATAGCCATTGTTGATTTTTCCAAATTTGCTGGCATATTAAGTGCAACATTTTAACAGCATCATCTTTTAAGATTAGAAATAGCTCAACTGGAATTCCATCATTTCCACTAGCTTTGTTTGTAGTTTTGTTTGGTTGCTAGGTCATGTCCAACTCTTTGCAACTCCATGAACTTCAGCACACCTGGCCTCTCTATCCCCAACACCAGGAGTTTATTCAAACTCATTCAAACTCCATTGAATCGGTGATGCCATCCGAACATCTCATCTTCTGTCATCCTGTTCTCCTCCCACCTTCAATCTTTCACAGCATCAGGATCTTTTCAAATGAGTCAGCTCTTCACATCAGGTGGCCAAAGTAATTGGAGTTTCAGCTTCAACATCAGTCTTTCCAATGAACACTCAGGACTGATCTCCTTTGAGATGGGCTGGTTGAATCTCCTGGCAGTCCAAGGGACTGTCAAGAGCTTTCTCCAATATCACAGTTCAAAAGCATCAATTCTTCAGCGCTTAGCTCTCTTTATAGTCCAACTCTCACATCCATACATGGCCACTGGAAAAACAATAGCCTTGACTAGACAGACCTCTGTTGGCAAAAGTAATGTCTCTGCTCTTTAATATGCTGTCTAGGTTAGTCATAACTTTCCTTCCAAGGAGTAAGCTTCTTTTAATTTCATGGCTGCAATCACCATCAGCAGTGATTTTGAAGCCCAGAAAAATAAAGTCAGCCACTGTTTCCCCATCTATTTGCCATGAAGTGATGGGACCGGATGCCATGATCTTAGTGTTCTGAGTGTTGATTTTTAAGCCAACTTTTTCACTTTCCTCTTTCACTTTCATCAAGAGGCTCTTTAGTTCTTCTTCACTTTCTGCCATATGGGTGGTGTCATCTGCATATCTGAGGTTATTGATATTTCTCCTGGCAATCTTGATTCCAGCTTGTGCTTCATCTGGCCCAGTGTTTCTCATGATGTACTCTGCATATAAGTTAAATAAGCAGGGTGAGAATATACAGCCTCGATGTACTCCTTTTCCTATTTGGAACCAGTCTGTTGTTCCACGTTGAGTTCTAAGTGTTGCTTCCTTACCTGCATACAGATATCTCAAAAGGCAGGTCAGGTGGCCTGGTATTCCCATCTCTTTTAGAATTTTCCACAGTTTATTGTGATCCAAAGCATTGTTTTTAGTAACACTTCCTAAGGTTTACTTGACTTCACACTCCAGGATGTCTGACTATAGATGAGTGACTACACCCACCTGGTTATTGGAGTCATTAAGACCTTTTCTGTATATTTCTTCTGTGTATTGTTGCCACCTCTTCTTAATATCTTCTGCTTCCCTTAGGTCCTTGCCATTTCTTTCTTTTACTGTGTCCATCTTAGCATGAAATATTTCCTTGGTATCGTCCAATTTTCTTGAAGATATCTCCAGATTTTCCCATTCTGTTGTTTTCCTTTATTTCTTAGCATCATTCAGTTAGGAAGGCTTTCTTACCTCTCCTTGCTATTCTCTGGAACTGTTCATTCAGATGGGTATAACTTTCCCTTTCTCCTTTGCCTTTTACTTCTCTTATTTTCTCAACTATTTGTAAGGCCTCTTCAGATAACCACTTTGCCTTCTTGCATTTCTTTTACTTGGGGATGTTTCAGTCACCATCTTTTGTAAAATGTTATGAACTTTTTTCAATAGTTCTCAGGCACTCTGTCTATAGGATCTAATCTCTTGAATCTATATGTAATTTCCACTGTAAAATCTTAAGAGATTTAATTTAGATCATACCTGAATGGTCAGAGCTTCCCTGGTAGCTCAGCTGGTAAAGAATCTGCCTGCAATGCAGGAGATCCTGGTACAATTCCTGGGTTGGGAAGATCCCCTGGAGAAGGGATAGGCTACCCACTCCAGTATTCTTGAGCTTCCCTGTTAGCTCAGCTGGTAAAAATCCACCTGCAATGTGGGAGACCTGGGTTCAATTCCTGGGTTGGGAAGATCCACTGGAGAATGGAACAGCTACCCACTCCAGTATTCTGACATGAAGAAGTTCATGGACAGAGGAGCCTGACTGGCTGCAGCCCATGGGGTCACAAAGAGTCAGACATGACTGAGGGAGTTTCACTAAATGGTTTAGTGGTTTCCACTAATTTCTTCAATTTAAGCCTGAATTTTTCAATAAGGAGTTCATGATCTGAGCCACAGTCAGCTCCTGGTCTATATTTTGGTGACTGTATAGAGAGTCTCCATCTTTCGCTGTAAAGAATATAATCAATCTGTTTTCGTTATTAACTATCTGGTAATATCCATGTGTAGAGCCTTCTCTTGTGTTGTTGGAAGAGGATGTTTGCTTTGACTTTTGCATTCTCTTGGCAAAACTCTCATAGTCTTTGCCCTGATTTATTTTGTATTCCAAGCCAAAACTTGCCTGTTATTCCAGGGATCTCTTGACTTCCTACTGTTGCATTCCAATCTCCTATAATGCAAAGGACATCTTTTTCTGGTGTTAGTTCTAGAAGGTCTTTATGTCTTCATAGAACTATATGTAGAGATAACACCTAACTATCTATTGCTGAGCAACAAACTGTCCCCAAACTTAGCAACTGAAAATACAAAAATATTTATTATATCACAGTTTCTGTAAGTCAAGAATTCTCCCATGACATGGATTAGCTGTGTGCTTCTGATTCAGAAAATTTTAGGAAATGCATTTAAGCTATAAGCTGGAGCTAGAGCCTTACATGAAAGATTGGTTTGGGGAGATCCACTTTCCAACTCACTCACATGGAGGTTCGTAGGTCTCTGGTACAGTAGTGGCCACAGATATCAAACCTTTGCCAAATCAATCTCTCTGAAGGGATGCATATAATATGAAAGTTAGTTTCCCTAACAATGAAGAATTCGGAGAGACAGAAAAAGATAACTCTCAAAGCAGTATAATTCAATTTGAGAATTAGCATTCTGTAATATCTATCATATTTGATTCATTAGAAATGAGTTATTAAACCTAGATCCAACACACAGTCAAAAAGAGGAGATAAACAAGGGCATAAATATCATGAAATGGAGATCATTGAGGGCTATTTAGAGTCTGCCTACATACTCACACACAAAATGAACTGTTGGACTATTATTTCAGTCATACATTTGATATATAGGCTTTTACATTTTGAAAACTTGGGCTTCCCTGGTAGCTAAATGGTAAACAATTTGCCTGCAATGTAGAAGACATGTGTTCAAGATGCAGATTCGATCCCTGGGCTGGAAGATCCCCTGGAGAAGGAAATGGCAGCCCACTTCAGTATTCTTGCCTGGGAAATTTCAGGTAAGCTACAGTCCACTGGGGTCACAAAGAGCCTGCAAGGATTAGCGCAAACCACCACCACGTTTTGAAGACTTAAGGAGAAAAATTACAGATTTCTAAAAACATTGCTTTTGGAGTCTAGAAATATTTTCACCGTTTTTCTTCATTTATTTCTAGGCATCCTTAAAAAACTTGCACGTGTGAAGAGCTCAACATACTGCAATCAGGGCATTTTATCACGGCTGTCGGAAAGAAATTACCTCTAAATTATGCAAATTGCCTTAATCAACTGGATAAATATGAGTGTGAACAAAACGCGCAAAGTGTTGTTGGAAATTCATTGATATGCGTGTTATCATATTCATCATTCTTATTGTTAGTGAATAGCCTGTGAGAACCCCAGGAAAATATGGGTTTCATGTTTCAGTTTCTATTCTCTGCTATTTATCTATGCTTTGTTGTTTTATTATTGTTACTGTCAGTCAATTTGATGACAATGTATGTAAAGTCATGAAAAAAATAAGTGGGTGTAATGTTGTTTATTGACTGATTATGTAAAAGAGCAGTTTGATAATGTTTGGAGCTTTTTCAGTTTTACTGACAAAGATGTTGACCTAGTTTTTTTTTTTTCCTTTTTATTATTCTTAAAAGCAGGAATACACATACACAAACATTTATAAAAAGAAAAAAGTACACTATAAAAAAGCAATCTAAATATTACTAAAAAAATGTTATTTTGAAATCCTGAAAAATATACTGACTAAAGACACAAAAAGAAAAAAGATATTTTTTTAGTCTTATGATGCTACAAAAATAATCATTGTGATCAGAAAGAATGTTTGCTTGGTTTAATTCATTGTTATATCCAAATGAATAAGAATGGGAAGTTCTCGAGATTACCATTGCAAGATTATTTATAGAACATCTTCTTTCCCATTTTACAGACTGTGCATTATCCGAAAATATACCCGGAAATAATGGTTGATTCTAGCAATTATTTTTGAATAACCTTTTTCATGCATATAACTAAATTTATATAACAAAAATTTTATTATTTTTAATTTCACATGTTGATCTTTTACAATTTATTATACTTAATGTTTTTATACAAAAGCCTTTGTTGTCATTCTTGTTGTTTAGCCCTAAGTTGTATCTGACTCTTCTGAGACTTAGGACTGTAGCTCACCAGACTCCTCTGTCCATGGGATTTCTTAGGCAAGAATACTGCAGCCGGTTGCCATTTCCTTCTTCAGGGTATTTTTCTGACCCAGAGATGGAACACACATCTCTTACATCTCCTGCATTGGCAGGTGGATTCTTTACCACTAAGCCAAGTGGGAAGCTCACAAAAGCCCTTTATTTTATACAAAATTTGTTTTATACAAAAAGCAAAATTTCACAAGTATATATTTCAAAATTCCCAAATGTGAAGTCATTTTTGGTGGAGACTGTTTCACAATTTCTTTTGTTTACCTATGGTGGTGATTTAGTCGTTAAATCATGTCCAACTCTTGTGACCCCATGGACTGTAGCCTGCCAGGCTCTTCTGTCCATGGGATTTTCCAGGCAAGAATATTGGAGTGGATTGCCATGTGCTTCTCCAGTGGATCTTCCCACCCCAGGAAACAAAGCCGGATCTCCTGCATTGCAGAGAGATTCTTTATTGACTAAACTATGAGGGAAACCTTGTTTCCTTATAGTTCTTAAATAATTACCTACCACACAGCTCATCATTAGGATTCAGTTCAGTTCAGTTCATTCTCTCAGTCGTGTCCAACTCTTTGTGACTCCATGAACCACAGCACTCCAGGCCTCCCTGTCTATCACCAACTCCTGGAGTTCACCCAAACCCATGTCCATCAAGTCAGTGATCCCATCCAACCATCTCATCCTCTGTCGTCCACTTCTTCTCCTGACCTCAACCTTTCCCAGCATCAGGGTCTTTTCAAATGAGTCAACTCTTCACATTAGGTGGCCAAAATATTGGAGTTTCAGCTTCAATATCAGTCCTTCCAGTGAACACCCGGGACTCATTTCCTTTAGGATGGACCGGTTGGATGTCATTGCAGTCCAAGGGACTCTCAAAAGTCTTCTCCAAACCACAATTCAAAAGCATCAATTCTTCACTGATAAGCTTTCTTTATAGTCCAACTCTCACATCCATACATGACCACTGAAAAAACCATAGCCTTGACTAGACAGACATTTGTTGGCAAAGTAATGTCTCTGCTCTTTAATATGCTGTCTAGGTAGGTCATAACTTTCCTTCCAAGGAGTAAGTGCCTTTTATTTCATGGCTGCAATCACCATCTGCAGTGATTTTGGAGCCCAGAAAAATAAAGTTAGCCACTGTTTCCACTGTTTCCCCATCTATTTGCCATGAAGTGATGGCTGGATGCCATGATCTTAGTTTTCTGAATGTTGAGCACTAAGCCAACTTTTTCACTCTCATCTTTCACTTTCCTCAAGAGGCTCTTTAGTTCCTCTTCATTTTCTGCCATAAAGGTGGTGTCATCTGCATATCTGGTTATTGATATTTCTCCCAGCAATCTTGGTTTCAGCTTGTGTTTCTTCCAGTCCAGTGTGTCTCATGATATATTCTGCATATAAGTTAAATAAGCAGGGCGACAATATACAGCCTTGATGTACTCCTTTTCCTATTTGGAATCAGTCTGTTGTTCCATATCCAGTTCTAACTGTTGCTTCCTGACCTGCATACAGGTTTCTCAAAAGGCAGGTCAGGTGGTCTGGTATTCCCATCTCTGTCAGAATTTTCCACAGTTTATTGTGATCCACACAGTCAAAGGCTTTGGCATAGTCAATAAAGCAGAAAGAGATGTTTTTCTGGAACTCTCTTGCTTTTCCATTATCCAGCAGATGTTGGCAATTTGATCTCTGCTTTCTCTGCCTTTTCTAAAACCAGCTTGAACATACGGTTCAAGTATTGCTGAAGACTGGCTTGGATAATGTTGAGCATTACTTTACTAGCGTGTGAGATGAGTGCAATTGTGCAGTAGTTTGAGCATTCTCTGGCATTGCCTTTCTTTGGAATTGGAATGAAAACTGACCTCTTCTAGTCCTGTGGCCACTGCTGAGTTTTCCAAATTTGCTGTCATATTGAGTGCAGCACTTTCACAGCATCATCTTTCAGGATTTAAAATAGCTCAACTGGAATTCACTTTTCACTGTCATGCATTGGAGAAGAAAACGGCAACTCACTCCAGTGTTCTTGCCTGGAGAATCCCAAGGATGGGGGAGCCTGGTGGGCTGTCATCTGTGGGGTGCACAGAGTCGGACAAGACTGAAGTGACTTAGCAGTAGCAGCAGCAACTAGAATTCCATCACCTCCACTAGCTTTGTTCATAGTGATGCTTCCTAAGGCCCACTTGACTTCACATTCCAGGATGTCTGGCTCTAGGTGAGTGATTAACATTAGGATTAACATGCTGTTAATATACACAGGGAAACATAGTATTCAGTAAGACTTTGAAGTTTAAAAGTTGGCATGTATTCTTGACCCTTGAAGAGAATTCTAACTGCATTTAGAATTCTAATAGACTGTAGTCTGATATGTTAGCATGCCAACATTATTCCTACATGTTGCAGTAAGAAAGCAATAGGATGAATATAGGGTCAAGAGGTAGAACTTGAAATAGAAAAGAATGCATCTTGAGAGGATTTATTAATTGCTTTCAGGTTTCTATGTGGCTGGCTTAAAAATCATTTTACTTCTACCAGGGTCATAAACTGCACATAACAAAATCATTTTTTTCTTTTGGCAAGAGCTCTCAAGTATGTTTCTTTCATGAAGTAACCATCATGTGCTACTTTTGCAACTTATATATTACACAGACTGACAGGATATTCAGAGATAGGTTCCTTATTCAGCAAATTTTGCCCAGACCTCAGCACTGTATGAATTACTGTGCATCTAAAAATTATTAGTATTGGGTCTACTTCTCTAGAGTGCATTATTTATATAGTTTTTGATAAAGTATTCTCTCTGGGAGTTGTCTTGTCTTTCCTAGTTTGAGACTGAAATTGAATATTACAATTACTAATGCAATAAAGCAAATAATAAAGTAGATGAATTTTTAAAATCAACTTTTAAAATCATGAAATATAACCATACACATGAATATTTTTGCTCTCTCAAATTTCATCAGACATAATGTAATAATTTAGGAATAGAAGAAACTGTAGTGTAGAATGAAAGGAGCAGCAAAATTACAGAACAGAATTTAGGAAACACTACACACATACATTCAATGGCTCATGAATTAAACATATTTTCTGTTAAAGATCAATTTGGATGTTGAATAACTTAAAAATTGAATCTGAAGAGAAAAGATAAAAACACTATTGTTGATTTATTTATTCAGCAATTTGTGATTATCCAGAAGCATTTAGCAAGTGTTTCCTATTTTGGGGGGTTGTTTTAAGCTAACTAGTGGAATAAGAGGGTTTACAAGCTTGTGAGATAAAGAGCCAATAAAGATTATTTCTGACTTAGAACAATTCCCAAATTTGTAGACATGTCACATGGGACCCAGAGCAACTATGTCTTCTCTAAGATCTAGCCCACTCTGTTCATGTTTGCAAGCGTTCAAGTAGAGCCTAGTTACCACATGGTTTCAAGACTCTAATCTTGGTTTCTGGGTTTCCGACTTGTATTTTACCTTTTTGACCCAATGGGATTACAGGAAAGGTAACACCTAATTGTTAGCAGAATATTCTCCCCCATCTTCCACATGTGCCTCCAGCTAGTTGGTTTAAAAAAAAAAAACATAATTAAGCAAACAAACATTCAGGTCATAACCCAGCCACTTATTAGTAAGACTTTGGCCGATTAAATAGGAGGCACTGGCAGTAAATCCTAAACCAGTCAAATATAAATCCTAAACCAGATCAAACCAGTCTATCCTAAAGGAAATTAGTCCTGAATATTCACTGGAAGCACTGATAGTGAAGCTGAAACTCCAATACTTTGTCCGCCTGATACAAAGAGCTGACTCATTGGAAAAAACTCTGATGCTGGGAAAGACTGAAGGTAGGAGAAGGGAATGACAGATGATGAGGTGGCTGGATGGCATTACCGCTCAATGGACATGAGTTCGAGCAAGCTCCGGGAGTTGGTGATGGACAGGTAAGTTTGATGTGCTGCAGTCCATGGGGTCACAGAGTCAGACAAGACTGAGCAACTGAACTGATTAGCAGTACTCACCTACAACCTCTCAGGCTCAAAGACCATGTTGGTCTCAAGTTGGCACTTCCATTGTGGGGATTCTCCTATGATGGCTGGCTAGAGTTGTGATGGGAGTTACAGGTCTTCAGTTCAAGCACATACATTTCTTGAGCTCTCAAATTCATAGCTAATTTGAAGGGGAATGCAAGGGAATGGGGTCTAAAAATATCATTGGGATGTGTCTTGATATTTTCATAATCATTTTACATTTCTACCCTTCAGTTCAGTCACTCATTCGTGTCCGACTCTTTGAGACCCCATGAATCGCAGCACCCAAGGCCTCCCTGTCCATCACCAACTCCCAGAGTACACTCAGACTCACGTCCATCAAGTCTGTGATGCCATCCAGCCATCTCATCCTCGGTCGTCCTCTTCTCCTCCTGCCCCCAATCCCTTCCAGCATCAGAGTCTTTTCCAATGAGTCAACTCTTCACATGAGGTGGCTAAAGTACTGGAGTTTCAGCTTTAGCATCTTCCTTCCAAAGAAATTTCAGGGTTGATCTCCCTCAGAATGGATTGGTTGGATCTCCTTGCAGTCCAAGGGACTCTGAAGAGTCTTCTCCAACACCACAGTTCAAAAGCATCAGTTCTTCAGTACTCAGCCTTCTTCACAGTCCAACTCTCACATCCATACATGACCACAAGAAAAACTGTAGCCTTGCCTAGACGGACCTTAGTCATCAAAGTAATGTCTCTGCTTTTGACTATGTTATCTAGGTTGGTCATAAATTTTCTTCCAAGGAGTAAGTCTTAGAAATTAACATTTTTCAGCTTATAACTGGTAACAGGGAGATATTGCTCTCTCAGAACTAGGGGGTCACTTTTGATTGATGTTTTTACATATAAGCCAAACTCATTTTAAGCAAGGGACTATTTTGGATGAACTACTGCTTTACTAAGAATAAATAAAAATCTGAAAACCAATAATAAACACTATTCAGATCTATTTTCTTAACTCAATAATATATTCACAGCTAAGTATTTTAACATTTTACATCATTACAACTCCTAAATCATATGTACCTTTGCTGTTTTGCAGTATGCTTGGTCTGAATTTTAAGTAATGACTCAAGAGACAGGTTGTTTATCCTAGCATGTTTTCAGCTGACTTTGGAGTTAATTTCTTATATGGTTGATAAGTTAGATGAGATAATGTAGATAAAATGCTTAGCACAATGACTGGTACATAGTAAATGCTCATTGCAAGTTTAGTTTGATCATAAATGATAATCAAAGAAGATAATTTAAGGACTCTCTCTAGACATACTTTCATATTAATTTTTAATATATGCATGCATGAAAAGTCCACATCCTTTAACTCTCTAAATAATTCTCAGCTTCAAGCTAATTAAAGAGTTGACAGTTTTCACCCCATAAAGTTGATACTCCTGAGGGAATAGCTGGGCTAAAGTGGTGCCTGACTGTCTGTGGCCTCTGCAAGTGAAGGCAGAGTGTGGAGCATTTTTCACTTCTCCCAATCTCAGGGAACTCTGACTAGACTGTCAGTATGGTCTTTGATAAAAGGCAAAGTGAAAGGATGGTGTACATGTAACCTAATAGAGTACTTTATCTTACAACAAGGAAAGTGTTTAACAATAAATCCTTTCCTGCCCATACATCAGCAAACCTAGGTAGCTTCTTTTAGTTGAGTAAAGAGGAGCTAAACAGGCGGTCCTAAGATGGTGGAGAAATAGGACGGGGAGACCACTTTCTCCCTCACAAATTCATCAAAAGAACATTTCAATGTTGACTAAACTTCACAAAACAACTTCTGAATGCTGGCAGAGGACATCAGCCACCCAGAAAAGCAGATCATTGTCCTCAAAAACAGGTAGGAAAAAAATATAAAAGATGGAAAAAAGAGACAAAAGAGGTAGGGAGGGAGCTCCGTCCTGGGAAGGGAGTCTTAAAAAGAGAGAAGTTTCCAAACACCAGGAAACACTCTCGCTGCCGAGTCTGTGGCGAGCCTTGGCAGCACAGAGGGCAACATAACAGGGAGGAAAAATAAATAAATAATTAAAAGCAACAGATTATGAGCCCAACAGTAACCTCCCCAGCAGAGAAGCAGCGCAGATGCCTGCATCCACCACTAGCAAGCGGGGGCTGGGCAGGGAGGCGTGGGCTACAGTACTTTTTAAGAATTAGGCCAGAATGCCCCAAGTGTAACCAGAGAAAACTAACTTGGGCTAGCAAACCAGATTGTGGGGTAGCTACCACATGATAAGCTCTAACATAAGACACCACCAGGACCTCGCACAGAACAAAGGATGGAACAGAATTAGCCGGCTGCAGACCATCCCCCTCCGCTAACATGCAGCCAGAGCCAGAAGGGCCGGAAGGGGGCAATCACAGCCCCAGAGAAACTTTAACTTCGAAACTGCAAGCAAGCTTCTTTGCTAACTAAGACTTCTTGGGGTTCTGGACAGTCACCATCTGCCTAAGAAGGGGCACCAGTTGTACACCCAGAAAACTGAGCAGCAGGGACAGGAAAGGCAATAAGTCACAGCGACTGCGCTCATCAAACAGCCGAGCTGCTCGGACCTGGGAAGGGAACAAAACACAGGCCCAATCGAATCTGCGCCTCTGAGGACTACCCGAGTGCTTGAACCTGAGCAGCATAGACCTGGGAGGTGTGTGCAGCCCAGGGCCAGCCTCGGACAGCTCCCGGTGAAGCAACCTAGAGCTGAATGGTGTGCACCATGAGCGGGGTCAGGCCCAGTGTGGCTGAGACACTATGAGCACACACCAGTGTTATTTGTTTGCAGCATCCCTCCCTCCCACAGTGCAACTGAACAAGTGAATGTTTAAAAAAAAAAAAAAAAAAGTGTCCACCACTGTCCCCCTTGTGTCAGGGCGGAAAACAGACACTGAAGAGACCAGCAAATAGAAGAAGCTAAAACAGAGGGAACCACCTTGGAAGTATAGATCTTAAGAAATATAAGCCAGACCAAGGAACTATCTGAAAATGAACTGACCCCACACTGCCCACAACAACACCAGAGAAAGTCCCAGATAGACCTTTACTATTTTTACAATCATTCTTATTTTTGTTTTGGTTTTTTCTCCTTTTCTTTTTCTTCTTCTTCTTTTTTTTTTTTATTTTAACATTTTTTTTATTTTTAAGTTCTTAAAGCAAACACCATGTATATATATATATATCTGTGGTTGTTGTTGTTGTTGTTTAATAATTCTTGTGACTTTTTTCTTTCTTCTTTTTATTCTTTTCTTCAATATTGTATATTTGAAAATCCAACCTCTAGATTTTTAATCTTTGCTTTTTAGTATATGTTATCAATTTTGTACCTTTAAAAACCCAGTCTTCAGTACCCATTTTACTTGAGAGTGAGATTACTGGCTTGACTGCTCTCTCCTCCTTTGGACTCTCCTTTTTCTCCACCAGGTTGCCTCTGTCTCCGCCCTGCCCCTTCTCTTATTTACCCAACTCTGTGAATCTCTGTGTGTTCCAGACAGTGGAGAACACTTAGAGAACTGGTTACTGGCTGAATCTGTCTCTCTTCTTTTCATTTCCCTCTTTTACCCTCCTGGACACCTCTGTCTGCTTCCTCCCTCTCCTCTTCTCTGTATAACTCTGTGAACACCTCTGAGCAGTCCAGACAGTGAAGCACACATAAGGAAGTGATAACTGGCTAGCTTGCTCTCTCCTCTTCTGATCCCACCTCATCTCATTCCAGTCACCTCTAACTCCCCCCTCCCTCTTCTCTTCTCCATGTAACTCAGTGAACTTCTCTGGATGTCCCTCAGTATGGTGAAACTTTTCATCTCTAAACTAGATATTTTATCATTGGTGCTGTATAGATGGAGAAGTCTTGAGGCTACTGTAAAAATAAAACTGAAAACCAGAAGCAGGAGGCTTAAGTCCAAATCCTTAGAACATCAGAGAACTCCTGACTCCAGGGAATATTAATCGATAGGAGCTCATCAAATGTCTCCATACCTACACTGAAACCAAGCACCAACCAAGGGCCAACAAATTCCAGAGCAAGACATACCACACAAATTCTCAAGCAACACAGGAACACACCCCTGAGCTTCAATATACAGGCAGCTCAAGTTACTCAAAACCATTGACATATCATAACTCATTACTGGACACTTCCTTTCACTCCAGAGAGAAGAATTCCAGCTCCACCCACCAGAACTCCAACACAAGCTTCCCTAACCAAGAAACCTTGACAAGCCACTGATACAACCCCACCCACAGCAAGGAAACTCCACAATAAAGAGAACTCCACAAACGGCCAGAATACAGAAAAACCACTCCAAACGCAGTAATATAACCAAGATGAAGAGACAGAAGAATACCCAGCAGGTAAAGGAACAGGAGAAATGCCCAACTAACCAAACAAAAGGGGAAGAGATAGGGAATCTACCTGATAAAGAATTCTGAATAATGAGAGTGAAAATGATCCAAAATCTTGAAATCAAAATGGAAATACAGATAAATAGTCTTGAGACAAGGATTGAGAAGATGCAAGAAAGCTTTAACAAGGACCCAAAAGAAATAAAAAAGAGTCCATATATAATGAATAATGCAATAAATGAGATCAGAAACACTCTGGATGCAACAAATAGTAGAATAACAGAGGCAGAAGATAGGATTAGTGAAATAGAAGATAGAATGGTAGAAATAAATGAATCAGAGAGGAAAAAAGAAAAATGAATTAAAAGAAATGAGGACAATCTCAGAGACCTCCAGGACAATATGAAACGCTCCAATATTCGAATCATAGGAGTCCCAGAAGAAGACAAAAAGAAAGACCATGAGAAAGTCCTTGAGGAGACAATAGTTGAAAACTTCCCTAAAATGGGGAAGGAAATAATCACCCAAGTACAAGAAACCCAGAGAGTCCCAAACAGGATGAACCCAAGGCAAAACACCCCATGACACATATTAATCAAATTAACAAAGATAAAACACAAAGAACAAATATTAGAAGCAGCGAGGGAAAAACAACAAACACACAAGGGGATTCCCATAAGGATAACAGCTGATCTTTCAATAGAAACTCTTCAGGCCAGGAGGGAATGGCAAGACATACTTAAAGTGATGAAAGAAAATAACCTACAGCCCAGATTACTGTATCCAGCAAAGATTTCATTCAAATATGAAGGAAAAATCAAAATGTTTACAGACAAGCAAAAGCTGACAGAATTCAGCACTCCCAAACCAGCTCTCCAACAATTGATAAAGGATATTCTCTAGACAGGAAACACAAAAAGGATGTATAAACCAAACCCAAAACAATAAAGTAAATGCCAATGGGATCATACTTATTAATAATTACCTTAAACATAAATGGGTTGAATGTCCCATCCAAAAGAAAAAGACTGGCTGAATGGATACAAAAACAAGACCCTTATATATGTTGTCTGCAAGAAACCCACTTCAAAACAAGGGACACATACAGACTGAAAGTGAAGGGTTGGAAAAAGATATTCCATGCAAATAGAGACCAAAAGAAAGCAGAAGGAGCTATACTCAAATGAGATAAAATAGACTTTAAAACAAAGGCTGTGAGAAGAGACAAAGAAGGACACTAAATAATGATCAAGAATCAATCCAAGAAGAAGATATAACAATTATAAATATATATGCATCCAACATAGGAGCAGGGCATATGTAAGACAAATGCTAACAAGTATGAAAGGGGAAATTAACAATAACACAATAATAGTGGGAGATTTAATACCCCATTCACAGCTATGGACAGAACAACTAAACAGAAAATTAACAAAGAAACACAAACTTTAAATGATACAATAGACCAGTTGGACCTAATTGATATCTATAGGACATTTCACCCCAAAACAATAAATTTCATCTTTTTCTCAAGTGCTCACGGAACTTACTCCAGGATAGATCACATCCTGGGCCATAAATCTAGCCTTGGTAAACTCAAAAAAAATTGAAATCATTCCAAACATCTTTTCTGATCATAATACATTAAGATTAGATCTCAATTACAGGAGAAAAACTATTAAAAATTCCAAAATATGGAGGCTGAACAACACGCTTCTGAACAATCAACAAAACACAGAAGAAATCAAAAAAAAAAAAAAAAATGCATAGAAACGAGTGAAAATGAAAACACATCAAACCAAAACCTGTGGGACACTATAAAAGCAGTGCTAAGGAGAAAATTCATAGCAATACAGGCATACCTCAAGAAACAATTTAAAAAAAAAAAAGTCAAATAAATAACCTAACTCTACACTTAACACAACTAGAAAAGGAAGAAATGGAGAACCCCAGGGTTAGTAGAAGGAAAAAAAATCTTAAAAATTAGGGCAGAAATAAATGCAAAAGAAACAAAAAAGACCACAGCAAAAATCAACAAAGCCAAAAGCTTGTTCTTTTAAAGGATAAATAAAATTGACAAACCATTAGCCAGACTAATCAAGAAACAAAGGGAGAAAAATCAAATCAATAAAATTAGAAATGAAAATGGAGAGATCACAACAGGCAACACAGAAATACAAAAGATCATAAGAGACTGCTATCACCAATTATATGCCAATAAAAAGAAAAACTTGGAAGAAATGGACAAATTCATAGAAAAGTACAACATTCCAAAACTGAATCAGGAAGAAATAGAAAATCTTAACAGACCCATCACAAGCACGGAAATTGAAACTGTAATCAGAAATCTTCCACCAAACAAAAGCCCAGGTCCAGACAGCTTCACAGCTGAATTCTACCAAAAATTTTGAGAAGAGCTAACACCTATTCTACCCAAAGTCTTCCAGAAAATTGCAGAGGAAGGTAAACTTCCAAACTCATTCTATGAGGCCACCATCACCCTAATACCAAAACCTGACAAAGATGCCACAAAGAAAGAAAACTACAGGCCGAAATCACTGATGAACATAGATGCAAAACTCCTTAACAAAATTCTAGCAATCAGAATCCAGCAACACATTAAAAAGATCATGCACCATGACCAAGTGGGCTTTATCGCAGGGATTCAAGTATTCTTCAATATCCAAAAATCAATCAAGGTAATTCACCACATTAACAAATTGAAAAGTAAAAGCCATATGATTATCTCAATAGATGCAGAGAAGGCCTTTGACAAAATTTAACATCAATTTATGATAAAAACTCTCCAGAAAGCAGGTATAAAAGGAACATACCTCAACATAATAAAAGCTATATATGACAAACCCACAGCAAACATTATCCTCAGTGGTGAAAAATTGAAAGAATTTCCCCTAAAGTCAGGAACAAGACAAGGGTGCCCACTTTTACTGCTACTATTCAGCATAGTTCTGGAAATTTTGGCCACAGCAATCAGAGCAGAAAAAGAAATAAAAGGAATCCAAATTGGAAAAGAAGAAGTAAAACTCTCACTGTTTGCAGATGACATGATCCTCCATATAAAAAACCCTAAAGACTCCACCAGAAAATTATTAGAGCTAATCAATGCATATAGCAAAGTTGCAGGATATAAAATCAATACACATAATCCCTTGCATTCCTATACACTAATAATGAGAAAGTAGAAAAAGAAATTAAGGAAACAATTCCATTCACGATTGCAACGAAAAGAATAAAATACTTAGGAATATATCTACCTAAAGTAACTAAAGACCTATATATAGAAAACTATAAAACACTGGTGAAAGAAATCAAAGAGGACACTAATAGATGGAGAAATATACCATGTTCATGGATCAGAAGAATCAATATAGTGAAAATGAGTATACTATCCAAAGCAATCTACAGATTCAATGCAATCCCTATCAAGCTACCAATGGTATTTTTCACAGGGCGAGAACAAATAATTTCACAATTTGTATGGAAATACAAAAAAAAAAAAAAAAAAAAAACTTTAATAGCCAAAGCAATCTTGAGAAAGAAAAATGGAACTGGAGGAATCAACGTGCCTGACTTCAGGCTCTACTACAAAGTCACAGTCATCAAGACAGTATGGTACTGGCACAAAGACATTTTACAGATCAATGGAACAAAATAGAAAGCCCAGAGATAAATCCACACACCTAGGGACACCTTATCTTCGACAAAGGAGGCAAGAGTATACAATGGAGTAAGGACAATCTCTTTAACAAGTGGTGCTGGGAAAACTGGTCAACCACTTGTAAAAGAATGAAACTAGAGCATTTCTAACACCATTCACAAAAATAAACTCAAAATGGATTAAAGATCTAAATGTAAGACCAGAAACTATAAAACTCCTAGAGGAAAACATAAGCAAAGCACTCTGGCATAAATCACAGCAGGATCCTCTATGATCCACCTCCTAGAATACTGGAAATAAAAGCAAAAAGAAACAAATGGGACCTAATTAAAATTAAAAGCTTCTGCACAACAAAGGAAACTATAAGCAAGGTGAAAAGACAGCCTTCTGAATGAGAGAAAATAATAGCAAATGAAGCAACTGACCAACAACTAATCTCAAAAATACACAAGCAACTCCTGCAGCTCAATTCCAGAAAAATAAATGATCTAATCAAAAAATGGGCCAAAGAACTAATCAGACATTTCTCCAAAGAAGACATACGGATGGCTAACAAACACATGAAAAGATGCTCAACATCACTCATTATCAGAGAAATGCAAATCAAGACCACAATGAGGTACCATTTCACACCAGTCAGAATGGCTGCAATTGAAAAGTCTATAAGCAATAAATTCTGGAGAGGGTGTGGAGAAAACGGAACCCTCTTATACTGTTAATGGGAATGCAAACTAGTACAGCCACTATGGAGAACAGTGTGGAGATTCCTTAAAAAACTACAAATAGAACTGCCTTATGACCCAGCAATCCCACTGCTGGGCATACACACCAAGGAAACCAGAATTGAAAGAGACACATGTACCCCAATGTTCATCTCAGCACTGTTTATAATAGCCAGGACATGGAAGCAACCTACATGTCCATCAGCAGACAAATGGATAAGAAAGTTGTGGTACATATACACAATGGAATATTACTCAGCCATTAAAAAGAATACATTTGAATAGTTCTAATTAAGTGGATGAAACTGGAGCCAATTATACAGAGTGAAGTAAGCCAGAAAGAAAAACATCAATACAGTATACTAACACATATATATGGAATTTAGAAAGATGGTAATGATAACCCTGTTTGCGAGACAGCAAAAGAGACACAGATGTAAAGAAAAGACTTTTGGACTCTAAGGGAGAGGGGGAGGGTGGGATGATTTGGGAGAATGGCATTGGAACATGTATACTATCATGTTAGAAACGAATCGCTAGTCCAGGTTCGAAACAGGATACAGGATGCTTGGGCCTGGTGCACTGGAATGACCCAGAGAGATGATATGGGCAGGGAGGTATGAGGAGGGTTCAGGGTTGGGAACTCATTTACACCTGTGGTGGATTCATGTCAATGTATGGCAAAACCAATACGGTATTGTAAAGTAAAAAAATAAAAATAAATAAATAAAATAAAAAAATTGGAATCTCAAAAAAAAAAAAAAAAGAGGATCTAAATAAAGAATTTATTTTTATAAATTACAGGTTTTATATGATAGGATTTGCTGCCTATAAGAAATTCATCACTGATGAACCTGGCCAGAACTGCTTGCAATCGTTTTTTTTTTTTTTTTTGATTTTTTTTTTCATATTTATCTGAATATTTTCCCCTGTTATTGTCATTGACTTTAGGTTGACTATTTTATACACCAATAAAAGTTTAATGTATGATATAGTTTATATTTATGATAAATATTTATTTACATGTCCTTTAAATGATTCATTCCTAGAGCTAAGGTCTACAAAACTTCAAACTTCATCAGAAGCAAAATTGTTGTTGAAATTCATTGGCATTACAGCTCTTAGGAGTATGTTAGAAGCTAACTTTTAGTTAAAAAAATAAAAAGCTCATGATTACTAAAGGAATGAAGTTAAGATTGAGAGAGAAAAATTACAGACACACTTCAGAGATATTAGGGTTTTAGTTCCAAACCACCAAAATAAAAAGAGTCACAAGACATTTTTGGTTTTTCAGTGCATTTAAAGATTATGTTTTCACAATACTGTAGTCAATTAAGTTTATAACAGCATTATGTCTAGAAAAACAATGTACATAACAAAAAAAATATTTTACTGCTAAAAAATGCTAATTGTCCAAGCCATCAGGGAATCATAACCCTCTTGCTGCTAGAGGGTCTTGTGTCAGTGTTGATGACTGTTGACTAAACAGGGTTGTGGTTGCTGAAGTTTGGAACAGCAATTTACTAAAATAAAACAATGAAGTTTGCCACAATGACTAACTCACAAATGATTTCTCTATAGTATGAAATGTTGTTTGATAGCATTTTACCCACAGAGAACTTCTTTCAAAACTGGAGCTAATTCTCTTAAACCTTGCTGCTGCTTTATCAACTAAGTTTCTGGAATATTCTAAATCCTTTGCTTTTGTTTCAACACCTCACAGAATATTCACCAGGTGTATATTCCTTCTCAGGAAACCACTTTCTTTGCTCATGCATAAGAAGCAACTCTTCAGTTGCATAAGTTTTATCCTGATATTGTAGCAATTTAGTCCCATCTTCAGGCTTTACTTAAAATGTTAGTTCTTTTCTATTTCCACTGTAGTTACCTTCCTCTGAACTTGAGCCCTTCAAAATCACCCATGAGAGCTGAAATCAACATCTTCCAAGCTCCTATTAAGGTTGATATTTTGACCTCTTCCTATGAATCACAAGTGCTTTTCAGTTCAGTTCAGTCACTCAGTCGTGTCCGACTATTTGCGATCCCATGAATCGCAGCACCCAAGGCCTCCCTCTCCATCACCAACTCCCGGAGTTCACGCAGACTCACGTCCATCAAGTCAGTGATGCCATCCAACCACCTCATCCTCTGTCGTCCCCTTTTCCTCCTGCCTCCAATCCGTCCCAGCATCAGAGTTTTTCCAATGAGTCAACTCTTCACAATTGCTCTTAATACTATTTAAAAGAGTGAATCCTTTCCAGAAGATTTCCAATTTACTTTGCCCAGATCCATCAGCGGAACCACTGTCTATGGCAGCTATAGCCTTACAAAATGTGTTGCTTAAATAATAGGACTTGAAAGTCAAAATTATTCCTTGATCCATGGGCTGCACAGGATGTTGTGTTAGCAGGCATGAAAATAACATTACTCTGTATATCTCCATCAGAGCTCTTGGGTGACCAGGTGCATTGTCAATGAGCAGAAATATTTTGAATGGAATCTTTTTTTCTGAGCAGTAGGTTTCAACAGTGGGGTGAAAATATTCAGTAAACCATGATGTAAAAACATGTGCTGTCATCCAGCCTTCATTGTTCCATTTACAGAGCACAGGCAGGGTAGATTTAGCACAATTTTTAAAGACTCTACTTTTTTTCAGAAATGGTAAATGAACACTGGCTTCAACTTAAAGAGACTAGCGAGATTCATTAGCCTCTAGCAAGAGAGTCAGCCTGTTCTTCAAAGCTTTGAAGCCAGGCATTGACTTCTCTCTAGCTGTGAAAAGTCTTAGATGGCATCTTCTTTCAACATAAGAGGCTGTTTTGTCCACATTGAAAATCTGTTTTTTAGTGTTGTCATCTTCATTAATTGGCTAGCAGTTTGTTATAAGAAGCCATATGTTTTAAAAAGCTGTTATGGGAAAAATCCTATAAAGTCTTAATGCAGATAATTATATATTTTTGTTTCTTTGGGGTCAATACCTAGAAGTAGAACTGGTGGATCAACTCCACTCAAAGATACGTTTAACTTTATAAAAAACTGGCAAACTTTTCCAAAGTGGATTTACTATTTACATCCCTTCCAGCAACATATGAGAATCCGAGTTACTTCACATCTTAACCCAGAGGTATCATCAGTCTTTTTAAAATTTTAGATATCTATCTGGAGTGCAATGTTAGCCTATTGTTTTCATTTTCATTTTACTGGTACTAATTATGTTGGGCTTATTCTAATTTTTTTCAGTTCATCCCTCATTTTTGTGAATTGCCTGATTTTCAATTGCTGTGCCCAATTTTATTGAATTATTTTTCATTTTACTTTTAATATATGTAATCTCTTTACATATTCTACCAAAAAATGTTCATCTTTTCATAGATTATCTAAAATTTTAATTGAATCAACTTATTTTATTTTGATTTTACAGATGTGATTTTGGTGTCAAATGTAAGTACTCTGTATGCTCTCCATTTCCTTCTTTTAACTTATTAAACTGGATAAAACTCCTAGAACAATGTTAAAAAGAGTAGTGGTGAGAGAGAACATACTTGCCTTCCTTCTGATTTTAGGGAAAAAGCATTCTGTCTTTAATCACTAATTAAGACATTTGTTTAGGTACTCCATATGTACTTTATCAAATTAAAAAAAAAAATCCCTCTATTCCTAGCTTGCTATGAGTTTTTATTATGAATTGTGTTGGATTTGTTTAAGTGATTTTTCTGCATCAATTTATGTGATCATGCTAGTTTTCTTCTTTAGTTGGTTGCTGTGATGAGTACGTTGACTTATTTTTAATGTTCAGTTCAGTCACTCAGTCATGTCTGACTCTTTGTGACCCCATGGACAGGAGCATGTCAGGCCTCCCTGTCCATCACCAAATCCAGTAGAGTCAGTGTCCGTAAGAGTCAGTGATACCATCCAACCATCTGATCATCTGTCATCCCCTTTTCCTCCAACCTTCAATCTTTCCCAGCATCAGGGTCTTTTCAAATGAATCAGCATCAGGTGGCCAAAGTATTGGACTTTCAGCTTCAACATCAGTGCTTCCAATGAACATGCAGGAATGATTTCCTTTAGGATGGACTGGTTGGATCTCCTTGCAGTCCAAGGGACTCTCAAAAGTCTTCTCCAAACCACAGTTCAAAAGCATCAATTCTTTGGTGCTCAGCTTTCTTCACAGTCCAACTCTCACATTCATACATGACTGCTGGAAAAACCATAGCTTTGACTAGACGGACCTTTGTTGACAAAGTAATGTCGCTGCTTTTTAATATGTTGTCTAGGTTGGTCATAAATTTCCTTCCAAGGAGTAAGCCCCTTTTAATTTCATGGCTGCAGTCACCATCTGCAGTGATTTTGGAGCCCCCAAAAATAAAATCAGCCACTGTTTCCACTGTTTCCCTATCTATTTGCCATGAAGTGATGGGACTGGATGTCATGATCTTCGTTTTCTGAATGTTGAGCTTGAAGCCAACTTTTTAGAATGTTAAGCAATGTTAAACAAGATTTTAAAATAAATTCCCCTTGGTATAGTGTATAATTCTTTTTATACATCCTTGGGTTTCATTTCTAATATTTTGTTGAGAATATTTGCTTCTATATTCATGACAGATAATGACCTAATTCTTTTATTTTTATAACACCTCAATATGTTTTAGTATTAGGACTATTCTGATCCCATAAAAAAGTTAAAGGTACAGACTGTGGCAAGAGATTCTAATTGTATTAAAAATGTATGAAATAATCTCACTAAAGGTTATTGGGGGAAATGTGCTGAATTCAGTAATTTTGGAAATGAAAGGAGCCTGGACTTTATAAGAAAATAGTGAGAAGAAAGAGTTTATAGATACTATATTGTTAGTCAGTAATGTTTTCCCACAGTGTTTAGTGTCAGCAATTCTGATGTGCTGCTGCACATGCATGCTGGAACTGAATTATTGACTAAATGGATGGTGGATCACCATTACAATGTCTCACTGTTAGAGTGGAAATTTACAAATCAGCAAAGGAAAGAGGCTAGAATGATCTATGTGGTAATAGATCAGAGTTGGAAACATCAGTAAGAATTCATGTTTAACTTAATATACATTTATATGTGTATATATATGATGACTACATGTACAAATGTGTATGCTAAGTTGCTTCAATTGTGTCCATCTTTGTGCGACCCTATGGACTGTAGCCTACCAGGCTCCCCTATCCATGGGATTTTCCAGGCAAGAAATATCTGAGTGGATTGCCATGCCCTCCTAAGGGCATTTTCCTGACCCAGGGACCATACCTGTGTCTCTTACATCTCCTGCATTGGCGCCACCTGGCAAGCCCACGACCCCATGGACTGTAGCCTACCAGGCTCCTCTGTCCATGGGATTTTCCAGGCAATAGTATGAAGTGGATTGCCATTTCCTTCTCCAGGGTATCTTCCAGAACCAAAGATTGAACCCGGGTCTTCCAAATTGTAGATAGACCCTTAACCATCTGAGCCACCAGGGAAGTCCTACATATACAAATAGATATATGTAGATACATAGGTTAATATATGCATATATACTTATTTCCTCTGTTAGCTGAAAGCATTTAAAAAAAAAAAAAAAAAGATACTCCATTACTAACAATAAGCACACCTAGCACCCAGATCTTTGATTCTAATACCAGTCTCCAATAAGAGAAACCAGGACTCCTTGAAGAAATGGATAATTCTAAGAATGTGGCAGGAAACATATATAAGATGAGTCTAGAGTATCTGGTAGCAGCAGAAAGTAAGAAAGTGCACAAAAAACAAACAAACTTTGCCGGGGAATGTTAAAGGGGCATAGGTGCCAACTAAAAGATTTTTCAAGGTTCAAAGCTGGAAAACTTTAAGCAAACAAAATACATAATACAGTTACATAACTTAATTAATACTTATTCATGGGCACATATTTATATAAGTAAATGATTAAATAAATAAATGGAGTAAAACTTCCCGTGTAGAATATTTCCAAATAAATTATGTAGACACTCTATAGTAAGGTAAGAGGTCATAATTCCTCACATCTTAAATGTGGAATGTGACTTACTTCTAAAGAGCAGGGCATGGGAAGCAGACAAAAGAAGAGTAACTTTGTGAGAAAAACCTGACAAACATCATATCACCCAGATATTTAAGGCCAATATTACAGTCAAAAATGACATTGATAATAAACACTCTTGATACAATATGATGAAAAAGCACCTTAACACTATGATTTTCCTCCCCTAAACTCATCCAGTCTATTATAAGAAAAACATCATATAAATTACAATAAAATGAAGTTCTACAACATACCTGACCAGTACTCCCGAAAGCTGTCAAAGTTATCATAAACAAGAAAAATATAAGAAACTGTTATAGCCATATAAAGCCTAAAAATATCATGATAACTAAATATAATATGAGTGAGATCCTAAAACAGAAAAAGAGTAAAGCTAAGGCAATATGAATAAACTATGTAGTTTTGGTCATAATATATCAATATTGCTTCATTAATGATAGAAAAAGCACCATACTGATAGAAAATATTAATAATAAAGTAATCTGATTTTAGAGGAATATACAAGAATTGACTATATACCCTCTGCTGGTCTTTTATCATAAAAAATAAAAATCATGGAATTGATTGCCTAATTTTAAGTCAAATTGTATCAACATGAATCAAAACAATCTATAATAGTAAATATAAGATGATACATATGTTAACCACTATAAAATCATTTTTTAATGTATTGAAATACTTACCAGGTATATTTTTTCTTCTTGGATGATGGTTACTATCAATACAGTTAATTCTCAAGGGATCAGCATGTATTTCACTTTCTGTATCCAACCACCTTTTCCTCTCAAGCCTATAATATTTCCAGACTAAAACTTTAATCAGTGCCTTAGGTAAGCTTAGCATTCAAGGTTGTTTCTGCAAGTTAATTAAAAAGAAATTAACAATAAAATTTTATTTAACACTTTGTTAAGATTAATCACTCTGTAATTAAAATATGATTTGCTGAAAGAATGTTTAAAATGAGGCTT
Organism: Capricornis sumatraensis; assembly: GCF_032405125.1. NCBI lineage: Eukaryota > Metazoa > Chordata > Mammalia > Artiodactyla > Bovidae > Capricornis > Capricornis sumatraensis. The sequence continues at coordinate 127,111,443 of NC_091071.1, forward strand.
TAAAAATAGCTAAACATAAATCTAAGCCCTTCTACACATAATGCAACTGCTTTTGTCAAAAGTATAAACATTGCATGATATTTTTGTTGTTGTTTCATTTAAATACAAACCTGCAGGGTGTATCTTTCTTCTAAAAAAATAACCATTTAACCCGAAATTGTTTTTAAGAGAAAACAGACCACTTTTCATGTAGTTATTAGCACACTGCAATTATTAGACTACTTTTCATAGAAGCTAACAGAAGTAAATTTTAGTTTTCAAAATACAATTAATATATTTTCATGTGGAAATTTAATTACTGCAGAGGATATCACATAAAGCAGAGCAAAATTTAATTAAAAATTGTATTGTCATTTATTAAAAATTATCACTGTATTAGTTTACTTTTGTTGTTGTTTAGTTTAGTTGCTAAGTCGTATCTAACTCTTTGATCTCATGGACTACAGCCTGCCAGGCTCCTCTGTCCATGGGATTTCCTGGGCAAGAATACCATAGTAGGTTGCCTTTTCCTTCTCCAAGGGATCTACCCAACCCAGGAATCAAATTAGTGTCTCCTGTATTGGCAGGTGTCTTCTTTACCCATAAGCCACCAAGGAAGCCCATTAGTTTACTAGGGCTGCCCTAACAAAACAACACAGACTGGGTGGCTTATACAAGAGAAATTTATTTTCCCATAATTCTAAAGAAACCCAAGATTAGGGTATCAGCAAGTTTGGTTTCTCCTGAGACCATTCTCCTGGGCTTGCTGTGGCTGATCTCCAAATATAGTGACATAGGCTTAAACATATGAATTATATGGTGACACAATTACATTGATAACAGTTATCAAAATGAAAATACAAGCATTACCACTTTATAAATTAAACTGTCTTTAATGACTGGATTTATCAAGGAATTAAACAATTAGTACAATTTCATTTTATTTTCTGTTAACATTTCCTTTTCATCCAATGTCAAATATTAAGTCACAGAATAATTTCTCACATATCCATTCAAAGTAAATCTATTTTCTATTTTTGCAATTTTAAATGTTATATTATTCCTTTTAAAAATTATTTATTCAAAGTAAATCTTTCCACTTCTCTACCCACCCTTCTAATTTTTTCTGTCTTAATTTATTCTAAGATGTCCACAGTCTAAGATAAAGAATACAGATATTTTTCCAGCTTAAAACATTGTTTTAAAAACTAGAGGTTATTTAATTTAAAAAAGGATGCAGTTTTGGTTTTCAACTTTGTTCGACTCTTTGCAATCCTGTGGATGTAGCTCACCAGGCTCCTCTGTCCGTGGGACACTCCAGGCAAGAAAATGGAGTGAGTTTCCACACTCTTCTCCAGGGGATCTTCCCGAACCAGGGATAGAACCCAGGTCTCTTGCATTGGAGGCAGATTCTTTACCATCTGAGCAATGAGGAAAGTCCCCTTTATGGCCACAGATAACACAAAATAATGTCATCATCATCATCATCATCAACAACAAAAACCACGTTTTTTGATTCTTATTCCTACGCTTTTGGCTATGTATTTTTTTTGAGGTCTCTACATAAACCAACAGTTTTCTAACATTATTTTTGAAATAGAGACTAGGAAAAGAAACTCATTATTGTAAATGTTAAGCAATGATTTTGGAATAATTTGGGAAAGTATAGGTGTTATAGGCTGAAATTTGTGTAGCTTGATTTTGTATAAAAATTGTGAATACTGGGATTTATTGGAAAATATATATTTGTATATTTGATCATTCAGATTATATATAAGAAATATGCTTGGTCTTCATCCATAGTTCCTGCCTCACAGCTCTGGAAACCCTTGGGATTTACTGAACAATAAAAGCAACAAGTTAATATTTAATCTCTTGTACTTAGTTTCTGAAAATGACTTGGAAAGGAGACTTTTGGATCCACCCAAGGGTGGGAGCTGGTTGCCAGAACCAATTATGTGATTAAAAGGACTGGAACGTTCAGTACCACTCCCTGCTTTTGGGGGAGGAGAGAAGGGCTGGAGATGGACTTGATCACCATTGGCCAATGATTTAGTCAATCATGATTATGTACTGAAGCTTCCACAAAAACCAAAAGGACCGCTTTGGGGGCTTTTTGCTTAGAGCCTCGAAACTGGGCAACCATCAGCTTCCAAGGGCTACATTTTAGTTTCCATGCTCCCGTAGGACAGAAGTTCTTTTCTTTAGGACCATTCTATGTATCTCTTCATCTGGCTATTTATTCTTTTAATATCCTTTTATAATAAATTTTTAATCTAAAGAGTAAGAGTAAATGGATTATTTCTCTGAATTCTCTGAGCCGTTCCAGCAAACTAACTGAAACTAAGGGGAAGGTTGTGTGAATCTCTGATTCATAGCCAGTCAGTCAGAAGCCCAGGTAACAACCCTGTGACTCACCCTAGAGCTGGAAGGACTTTCTGTGGGATTCAGCCCTGTTGAATCTGATTCTGTCTCCAGATAGAAAACGAATTCTCTGAAATTTTACTGGAGGCTGAGAATTGCGGGTTGGTTCGGGAAAGCCTCCGCACGCATGCATATTGGAATTTGTTCAGGAAACTTTGCTGTTTGTGTCTATGTATGTATTGAAATCCTACTGCCCAATGTGATGGTATTGGAGGTAGGGACTTTGGGAGGTGCTTAGGTTGTGAGGGAAGAGCCCTCATAAATAAATTCAGTGCTCTTTTAAAAGAGGACCAAGCGACGTCTTTTACACCTTTCCACCATCTGTGTGCGTGCTCAGCAGTGTCTGACTCTTAGCAATCCTATGGACTGTACCCCTGGAGGCTCTTCTGTCCATGGCATTTTCTAGGCAAGGATATTGGAGTGAGTTACCATTTTATCTGAGGACACAGCAAAACCATTGGCAATAAACCAGGGAGAGAGCTCTAACCACATCTTGACCATGCTGGCACCTTGATCATGGACTTCCTTCCAGCTTCCAGAATTGTGAAAATAAAATTCTGCTGTTTATAAATCACCCAATCTGTGACAGTTTGTTACATCAGCCTAAAGGATTAAGGCAGCATCTATCCAGTTACTTTTCATATGTAAACTGCATCCTGTGTCTCAAATTTTTTGTGTGTAGTAATTTAAATCCTTCAGGAATTGCTAACTCTCTTTAATCAGTTTGTTTTTGATGTTATATTCATTGATGTTAGTACTTTTTGTCTAATTAGCAAGAAACAATATTTTTCCAGTGTTTACATATAATCTAATATTCATTATGCAAATATATATCTTGTCTTTCATGAATTACTACTTTTTATCTAATATAAAAACTGTTTGTTTCGATTTGCTCCTTGGAGTAAAAATAATTCCAGTTTATGCTTCTGCTGATTTTATCACTTGTTTAATATTCTTCACATTATATTTTTATTTGAAATTTTCTCCGTTCTTTTAGAAATAAGTGTAACAATAAGTGAAAATGCTACTTTTCAAGTGTATGCAAATCAGAATTTAAATTCTCACTTATTTCATTGAAATATGCCAAAGTTCTCACCAAATTGATTTTAAAATTTTGAGCTTAACAAGCATCTTTAAATAAACATTTTGTATCTCATTTGAATTTGAGTTAGTATTCCAAATCTTTAAAAATAAAACTTAGAGTCTTTAAAATGTTGCCTTATGCATATTATAAGGTTTAGAGAACTTCCTAATGTACAAACTATATCGTTACAATTACCCACTAAAGATTCAACTTCAAGTGTGTTTAAAATACTCGATCTGTCACTGAAGTGAAAATAACACGTAATTATTTCAAAATACCAACTAGTCAACAGCTTCAGGAGCTGTGCATTTTCTTCAATAAGATTAAAGCAATGAGCTGTGCACAACACATTATGCATAATTAAGGTTTTAAACAGTGCAAAGTCCTTTTTCCTCACCTTTCAAAACAGTTTTGTTGTCACTTGACTGGCACTGAATATTGTTCAAAAGCAGGATCCAATCATTCACAACTCCTTTCATTTTGTAGAATCAAATAGTAGAAAATTGTTTACTTTAATGAAAAATTTTAAAACCTCTCACAGAAATTTCTGTCATAATAAAAGAGTTATTGTTCAGTCACTCAGTCATGTCTGACTCTTTGTGACCCCATGAACTGTAGCATGTCAGGCTTCTCTGTCCTTCACCATCTCCCGGAGCTTGCTCCAATTCATGTCCATAGAGTTGGTGATGCCATCTGCCATCTTGTCTTCTGCCATCCCTTTCTGCTGCCTTCAATCTTTCCCAGCATCAGGGTCTTTTCTAATGAGACAGCTCTTAGAATCAGGTAGCCAAAGTATTGGAGTGTCACCTTCAGCATCAGTACTTCCAATGAATATTCAAGATTGATTTCCTTCAGCATTAACTGGTTTGATCTCTTTCCTGTCCGAGGGACTCTCAAGAGTCTTCTCCAACACCACAGTTCAAAAGCATCAGTTGTTTGGCACTCAGCCCTCTTTATGGTCCAACTCTCACATCCATTCACGACTACAGGAAAAACCATAGCTTGACTAGACAGACCTTTGTGGGCAAAGTAATGTCTGTGCTTTTTAACATGCTGTTTAGGTTGGTCATAGCATTTCTTCCAAGGAGCAAATATCTGTTAATTTAATGACTGCTGTCACCAACTACAGTGATTTTGGAGACCAAGAAACAAAGTTTGCCAGTGTTCCCATTGTTTTCCCATCTATTTGACATGAAGTGATGGGTCCAGATGCCATGATCTTCATTTTTTGAATGCTGAGTTTTAAGACAATTTTTTCACTCTCCTCTTTCATTTCATCAGAGGCTCTTTAGCCCCTCTTCACTTTCTGCCATTAGGGTGGTGTCATCTGCATATCTGAGGTTATTGATATTTCTCCCAGCAATCTTGATTCCAGCTTGTGCTTCATCCAGCCCAGCATTTCTCATGATGTACTCTGCATACATGTTAAAAAAGTAGGGTGACAATATACAGTCTTGACATTCTCCTTTCCCAATTTGAACCAGTCCATTGTTCCATGTCTGGTTCTAACTGTTGCTTCTTGACCGTCATCCAGGTTTCTCAAGATGCAGATAAGGTGGTTGGGTATTCCCATCTCTTTAAGAATTTTCATTAAACACTAACTCATTAATATTTTGTCTCCAAGTTCATTTTATTTTATCTTCTATATTTATTTATTTTATATTTTTCATTATTTTAATTAGCTTTTTACTATTTCCAGGAAAACAAGTCACTATTTTTCATTTTAATAGTTTTGAATTATTCATGCAACAATTCATCAGCTTTGGCTTTTATTTAAATTTCTGTTAATTTGAAAACTACCAGTTTTTCAAAATTCTTAATATCAGAAATGAAAAAAAATTATAATAATTCAAAATAATATTGAAGATTTTATTTTATTTGTCCTTAAACATACAGATATACTGAATTATATTTGATTAAGATGGGGATCAGTGGAAACAGTGTCAGACTTTATTTTTCTGGGCTCCAAAATCACTGCAGATGGTGACTTCAGCCATGAAATTAAAAGACGCTTACTCCTTGGAAAGAAAGTTATGACCAACCTAGATAGCATATTCAAAAGCAGAGATTTTACTTTGCCAACAAAGGTCTGTCTAGTCAAGGCTATGGTTTTTCCAGTGATCATGTATGGATCTGAAAGTTGGACTGTGAAGAAAGCTGAGCATCAAAGAATTGGTGCTTTTGAAGTGTGGTATTGGAGAAGACTCTTGAGAGTCCCTTGGACTGCAAGGAGATCCAACCAGTCCATCCTAAAGGAGATCAGTCCTGGGTGTTCATTGGAAGGACTGGTGCTAAAGCTAAAACTCCAATACTTTGGCCACCTCATGGGAATAGTTGACTCATTGGAAAAGACTCTGATGCTGGGAGGGATTGGGGGCAGGATGAGAAGGGGATGACAGAGGATGAGATGGCTGGATGGCATCACCAACTTGATGGACATGAGTTTCGGTGACTCTGGGAGTTGGTGATGAACAGGGAGGCCTGGCATGCTGCAATTCATGGGGTCACAAAGAGTCGGACACGACTGGGCGACTGAACCGAAGTGAATGTATATATACCCCTGGAGAAGGGAATGGCTACCCATTCCAGTATCGCTGGCTGGAGACTTCCATGAACAGAGAAACCTGGCAGGCTACAGTTCATGAGGTGGCACAGATTTGGGTATGACTGAGTGACTAACACTTTCTTTTTTTTTCAGTTCATAATCCAAATAAGCACAACATTCTATGCTCGAAGGAATCTTCATGTCTTTTGAAGGTTCTTTGAAGGCAGTGGCACCCCACTCCAGTACTCTTGCCTGGAAAATCTCATGGATGGAGGAGCCTGGTAGGCTGCAGTCCATGGGGTCGCTAAGAGTCGGGCACGACTAAACGACTTCACTTTCGCTTTTCACTTTCATGAATTGAAGAAGGAAATGGCAACCCACTCCAGTGTTCTTGCCTGGAGAATCCCAGAAAGAGTGGGCCCCCGTCTATAGGGTTGCACAGAGTTGGACATGACTGAAGCGACTTAGCAGCAGCAACTGTACTTACTCAGTTGGAAAAATCACTTGGAATATTAGGAATATTATCTGTTTTGTTGAAATCAATTTACCTTCTCATTAGAACTTGGAAACTGTATTTTTTTATTTTATCATTTAACTTTATGTTTTTGAAAAACATCTGTTGTTTTCATGACCCATCTTGTTTCAGGAGCCTTATAATAATCCTTATTATAATCACTTATTTTAAACAAGATAAACAAGATATAGTTCATTAGATAGTGTTGATATATCATTTATCATAATGGGCCATCATGAAAGAATATGCTACTTTTCAAAGTCATTCCACTTATGAATATTAGGCTATAGCTAATGTTTGTACATTCTCCATTGTGCAATTGTATACTATCAATTGTGCTTTGCTTCACTTTTGCTGTTGTTGCTGCTTGGTCTTACAGAGTACCCTCATTCTTACAAATTTTTGAAAATTTCTTCTATTATTATTTATATTGTGTGTATTTATTGTTTTATTGTCATAAATTTAGCATTTATAGTCAACTGTGTTAAACTACATCCTTTGACATTTTCAGGGTCTGCTAGTACTTTGAAAGTGAAAGTGAAATCGCTCAGTCGTGTCCAACTCTTTGCGACCCCATGGACTGTAGCCTACCAGTCTCCTCCCTCCATGGGATTCTCCATGCAAGAGTACTGGAGTGGGTTGCCATTTCCTTCTCCAGGGGATCTTCCAGACCCAGGAATAGAACCTGTCTCCTGCATTCCAGGCAGATGCTTTAACCTACTTTAAGCTTACATATTTATATCTTCCACTGAGATTGTTCTATTGTCACAGTAAAAAATAAACTAAAATGTAGTCACATACATTGGCAATTTAAGTAATTTTGAAAATTGACACAACATATATATGTATATTAGCTCACTAGTGAATATGGGCAGTTTTTCAACTGTGACAATTGGTCCTTCAGGTAATTCTTATTGTTTTTCTCACAATTTTGTGGATTGTTTCATTTAGAATCTCATATTAATTTACTAGAGGATTCATCAGATACTGAACACCAGTCTAGTAGGCTGGGATGCATAAAACGTGAACCTCCATAGATAGACTTAATTCCTAATTGTACACTACTGTATATTTTCCTTTTATAGACACCAGGATATTGATAAATTTTCCTTTTCATGATCCCAATACAATTTTAACATAGTTGTGTTAGATGCTATATATTACATTTTTCTGTTGTTTTTTTTGTTTTTGTTTTGGCAATTAACCAATTTACATTTATTTGGAACAGAGGCTAATCACAGTCTATAGTATATTCCTTGTCATAAAAAATAGTGTTCTTTAAATAGAAAATATTCTTTACCCTTGGGATAAGCTTATTCACCATGTCATTTCTTAATTATTATTCTTTTATTTTATTGTGTTTTATTGTTTTCTTTTTTACTTTACAATATTGTATTTGTTTTGCCATACATCAACATGAATCCACCACAGGTGTACACATGTTCCCCATACTGAACTCCCTACCTATCTCCCTCCCCATACCATCCCTCTAGGTCATCCCAGTGCACCAGGCCCAACTGGTGTGAAATGGTACCTCATTGTGGTTTTGATTTGCATTTCTCTGACAATGAGTGATGTTGAACATCTTTTCATGTGTTTGTTAGCCATCTGTATGTCTTCTATGGATAAATGTCTGTTTAGTTCTTTGGTCCATTTTTTGATTTGGTCATTTATTTTTCTGAAATTGAGCTGCAGTGGTTGCTTGTATATTTTTGAGATTAGTTCTTTGTCAATTGCTTCATTTGCTATTATTTCCTCCCATTATGAAGGCTGTCTTTTCACCTTGCTTATAGTTTCCTTTGTTGTGCAGAAGCTTTTAATTTTAATTAGGTCCCATTTGTTTATTTTTGCTTTTATTTCCAATATTATGGGAGGTGGGTCATGGAATATATATTACATCATTAAGTATATTCTTGTGAAGAGAAAACCTGTTTTAACTAAGCTTATAACATCTGCTTACAATTTTATATGTCTGATAGTGATAAGAATTTTCCACACATTAAGATTATTCTTGCTTCTCCTCCTCCATTGACACATTTTCCATACTAGGTGCCATAACACATGTGAAATTGAAAAAAGACCACTCCTTTGCTATCCACTTGAAACTATCACAGTATTGTTAATCAGCCATGGTGTTGTTTTTTAGCCACTAAGTCATGCCTGACTCTTTAGGGCCCCATGGACCATAGCCCACCAGGCTCCTCTGTCCATGGGATTCTCCAGGCAAGAATACTGAAGTGGGTTGCCATTCCCTTCTCCAGGAGATCTTTCCAACCCAGGGATTGGACCTGCATCTCCTGCATTGGCAGGTGGATTCTTTACCACTGAACCACCAGGGAAGCCCTTAATTGGCTATACTCCAATACAAAATAAAAAGTTTAATTAATAAATAAAAATATAAATTACACATAAAAAGAAAAAAAAGACCACTGTCCCTGCATAATTGTGCCAGAATGAAGGTGCATCTGGATGAGCCTATATCGTACACAAAGTATTTGTAGAAGTTGTTCCTACTTAGAATACTTAACAATAAACCAAATATATATGCCAGGTATTGGGAACCACACCAATATATCCTGTTGAATCAAATTAAACATATTCAAGCCCTCAATTCCACTTACACATATCAAGTGAGGTGATATCTGATACACAACTAGTATCTGATACACAAAGAAAACCTGATACAAAATGTATCTGATAAAAAATGGACAGAAGTCAGAATGGAAAGAAACTGTACTCTAACCAAGCCATTTCATTAAATTTCTGAATTTTACAGAAACTAACACACGTATCCACTTTGTGGGCTTCCGTTGTGGCTCAGAGGTTAAAGCGTCTGCCTCCAGTGCTGGAAACCCAGGTTCGATCCCTGGGTCGGGAAGATCCCCTGGAGAAGGAAATGGCAACCCACTCCAGTATTCTTGCCTGGAGAATCCCATGGACAGAGGAGGCTGGTAGGCTACAGTCCAAGGGGTCACAAAGAGTCGGACACGACTGAGTGACTTCACTTTCACTTCACTTTTACATCTTTACAAAATGGTATAAAACACACAAAAGAGTAAAAGAAGTTAAGGGAACCTCAAGCTTCATTATTTTCCATGTATATTAACTTCAACAGTGTTGTCAAAAAGTTTCCAGTGCTAATGAGAGAAATAAAATATTTAACATGTTAGAAAATGATTAATCAGTAAAAACTTCTCTAAGTAGGAAATATTTTAACTGCTCTCTAAATGATGAAGAGATGTCAGAGAGATGACTAATATCTGTAAAAGCAGATGGAACAGGCAGTTCAGACACCCAGAGATTGTCCTCAAATCTAAAAGAAATCAGAAGATGAATCACAGTGATAGACCAGGGCTAAGATGTGTCAGTTTTAGTGACACATGGACACAACTGAGTGACTGAACTGAACTGAACTGAAGATGTGTCTGTTTTAGTCATGTGAAGGAGTTTAGGGGAGAAAGACAGAAATCACATGATCAGAAAGCTAAGGGGTTTCATAAGAGTGTGATAATAAAAATGGACCATAAAATCCCAAGTATATTTATCTGTTAAAGTTACTAATTTTCTAATTTTTTTCTGGATTATGTTCAACTTGAGTTGTCAATAAAATGTAAATAAAAAATAAATTAAATTAAACATACTTTTTATTTTTTTTTTTTTTACCATTAATGTTACTTTAATGGAATAAGCATCTGAATGCAGAGTTCCAAAGAACAGCAAGAAGAGATAAGAAAGCCTTCTTCAGGGATCAATGAAAAGAAATAGAGGAAAACAACAGAATGGGAAAGACTAGAGATCTCTTCAAGAAAATTAGAGATACCAAGGGAACATTTCATGCAAAGATGAGCTCGATAAAGGACAGAAATTGTATGGACCTAACAGAAGCAGAAGATATTAAGAAGAGGTGGCAAGAATACATGGAAGAACTGTACAAAAAAGATGACCCAGATAATCATGATGATGTGATTACTAATCTAGAGCCAGACATCTTGGAATGTGAAGTCAAGTGGGCCTTAGAAAGCATCACTATGAACAAAGCTAGTGGAGGTGAAGGAATTCCAGTTGAGCTGTTTCAAATCCTGAAAGATGATGCTGTGAAAGTGCTGCACTCAATATGCCAGCAAATTTGGAAAACTCAGCAGTGGCCACAGGACTGGAAAAGGTCAGTTTCCATTCCAGTCCCAAAGAAAGGCAATGCCAAAGAATGCTCAAACGACTGCACAATTGCACTCATCTCACATGCTAGTAAAGTAATGCTCAAAATTCTCCAAGCCAGGCTTCAGCAATACATGAACCGTGAACTCCCTGATGTTCAAGCTGGTTTTAGAAAAGGCAGAGGAACCAGAGATCAAATTGCCAACATCTGCTGGATCATCGAGAGAGCAAGAGAGTTCCAGAAAAATGTCTGTTTCTGCTTTATTGACTATGCCAAAGCCTTCCACTGTGTGGATCACAATAAACTGTGGAAAATTCTGAAAGAGATGGGAATACCAGACCACCTAACTTGCCTCTTGAGAAATCTGTATGCAGGTGAGGAAGCAACAGTTAGAACTGGACATGGAACAACAGACTGGTTCCAAATAGGAAAAGGAGTAAGTCAAGGCTGTATATTGTCACCCTGCTTATTTAACTTATATGCAGAGTACATCATGAGAAATGCTGGACTGGAAGAAACACAAGCTGGAATCCAGATTGCCGGAAGAAATATCAATAACCTCAGATATGCAGATGACACTACCCTTATGGCAGAAAGTGAAGAGGAACTGAAAAGCCTCTTGATGAAAGTGAAAGAGGAGAGTGAAAAAGTTGGCTTAAAGCTCAACATTCAGAAAACGAAGATCATGGCATCCGGTCCCATCACTTCATGGGAAATAGATGGGGAAACAGTGGAAAAAATGTCAGACTTTATTTTTTGGGGCTCCAAAATCACTGCGGATGGTGCCTTGGAAGAAAAGTTATGATCAAGCTAGATAGCATATTGGAAAGCAGAGACATTACTTTGCCGACTAAAGTCCGTCTAGTCAAGGCTATGGTTTTTCCAGTGGTCGTGTATGGATGTGAGATTTGGACTGTGAAGAAGGCTGAGCACCGAAGAATTGATGCTTTTGAACTGTGGTGTTGGAGAAGACTCTTGAGAGTCCCTTGGACTGCAAGGAGATCCAACCAGTCCATTCTGAAGGAGATCAGCCCTGGGATTTCTTTGGAAGGAATGATGCTAAAGCTGAAACTCCAGTACTTTGGCCACCTCATGAGAAGTGTTGACTCATTGGAAAGACTCTGATGCTGGGAGGGATTGGGGGCAGGAGGAGTAAGGGATGACCGAGGATGAGATGGCTGGATGGCATCACGGACTCGATGGACGTGAGTCTGAGTGAACTCTGGGAGATGGTGATGAACAGGGAGGCCTGGCGTGCTGCGATTCATGGGATCGCAAAGAGTCAGACACGACTGAGCAACTGAACTGAATTGAACTGAACTGAACTGAAGTGAATGTTACTTTAGAGGATTCCTTGGTGATTCAGATGGTAAAGAATCTGCCTGCAATGCAGAATACGAGGGTTCAATCTCTCAATCATGAAGATACCCTGGAAAATAGAAGGGCAATCCTCTTCAGTATTCTTTAGTGGAGATATCCATGTACAGAGGAACCTGATGTGCTACAGTCCATGGGGTTTCAAAGAGTCAGACACAACTGAGTGACAAACATTTTCACTTGTTACTTCATATGCTTACAACTTTTATTTCAACCACTTAATCATGATTTTACTCACTTAAAATATTGATTTATTCCAAATCTATATTTATGTAATATGAGAACTAACATTTGGAAAAAGTGAAACCTGTATTGTGAAATTAGAGATTTAATAGCTAATTATAATCTTTTGCTATAAAATATTCAAACAAGATAATCAAATTAAATTAAAAAGGAAAATGCATGAGACAAACAATACTAACTTGCATGCTTTCACTCTACAGTTCAGTCGCTCATATGTGTCTGACTCCTGGCAACCCCTTGAACTGCAGCATGCCAGGCTTCCCTGTCCATCACCAACTCCCAGAGTTTACTCAAACTCAGGTCCATTGAGTCGGTGATGCCATCCTTCATCTCATCCTCTGTCATCCCCTTCTCCTACAACCTTCAATCTTTCACAGAATCAAGGTCTTTTCAAACGAGTCAATTCTACACATCAGGTGGCCAGAGTATTGGAGTTTTACCTTCAGCATCAGTCCTTCCAATGAATATTCAGGACCCATTTGCTTTAGGATGAACTGGATGAATCTCCTTTTTATCCAAGGAAATTTCAAGAGTCTTCTCCAAACCACAGTTCAAAAGCATCAATTCTTCAGTGCTCAGCTTTCTTTATAATTCAACTCTCACATCCATACATGACTACTGGTAAAGCCATAGCTTTGACTGGATGGACCTTTGCTGGCAAAGTAATGTCTCTGCTTTTTAATATGCTCTCTAGGTTGATCATAACTTTTCTTCCAAGGAGGGAGTGTCTTTTAATTTCATGGCTGCAGTCACTATCTGCAGTGGTTTTGGAGCCCCCCAAAATAGTCTGTCACTGTTTCCACTATATCCCCATCTATCTGACAGGAAGTGATAGGACCGGATGCCATGATCATAGTTTTTTGAATGCTGAGCTTTAAGCCAACTTTTTCACTCTCCTCTTTCACTTTCATAAAGAGGCTCTTTAGTTCTTCACTTTCTCCCATAAGGGCAGTGTCCTCTGCATATCTGAGCTTATTGATATTTCTCTTGGCAATCTTGATTCCACCTTGTGCTTCAACCAGCCCAGAGTTTCTCAAGATGTGCTCTTCATATAAGTTAAATAAGCCGGGTGACAGTATACAGCCTTGACATATTCCTTTCCCTATTTGGAACCACTCTGCTCTTCCATGTCCCATGTTCCAATTGTTGTTTCCTGACCTGCATACAGGTTTCTCAAGAGGCAGGTCAGGTGGTCTGGTATCCCCATCTGTTTGAGTTTTCCACAGTTTGCTGTGATCCACACAGTCAAAGAATTTGGCATAGTCAATAAAGCAGAAGTATATGCTTTTTCTGGAATTCTCTTGCTTTTTTGATGATCCAATGGATGTTAGCAATTTGATCTCTGGTTCTTCTGCCTTTTCTAAATCCAGCGTGAACACCTGGAAGCTCATGGGTCACATATTATTGAAGTCTAGCTTGGAGAATTTTGAATATTACTTTACTAGCGTGTGAGATGAGTGCAATTGTGCAGTAGTTTGAGCATTCTTTGGCATTGCCTTTCTTTGGGATTGGAATGAAAACTGACTGATTCCACTCCCGTGGCCACTGCTGAGTTTTCCAAATTTGCTGATGTATTGAGTGCAACACTTTCACAACGTCATCTTTTAGGATTTGAAATAGCTCAACTGGAATTCCATCACCTCCCCTCGCTTTGTTAGTGGTGATGCTTCCTAAGGCCAACTTGACTTCGCATTCAAGGATGTCTGACTCTAGGTGAGTGATCATACCATCGTGATTATCTGAGTTGTTAAGAGCTTTTTTGTATAGTTATTTTGTGTATTCTTGCCACCTTTTCTTAATATTTTCTGTTTCTGTTAGGAACATACCATTTCTGTCCTTTATTGAGACCATCTTTGCATGAAATGTTCCCTTGGTATCTCTAATTTTCTTGAAGAGATCTCTAGCCTTCCCCAGTCTATTGTCTTCCTCTATTTCTTTGCACTGATCACTGAGGAAGGCTTTCTTATCTCTCCTTGTTATTCTTTGAACTTTACATTCAAATGGGTACATCTTTCCTTTTCTCCTTTGTTTTTCACTTCTCTTCTTTTCACAGCTATTGGTAAGGCCTCCTCAGACAGCCGTTTTGTTTTTTTGAATTTCTTTTTCTTGAGGATGATCTTGATTCTTGTCTCCTTTACCAGGTCACAAACCTCTGTCCATAGTTCTTCATGCACTCTCTTTATCAGATCTAATCCCTTGAGTCTATTTGTCACTTCCACTGTATAATTGTAAGGGATTTGATTTAGATCACACCTGAATGTCTAGTAATTTTCCCAACTTTCTTTAAGTCTGAATTTGACAATAAAGAGTTCATGATCTGAGCCACAGTCAGCTTCTAGTCTTGTTTTTGCTAACTGTATAGAGCTTCTCCATCTTTGGCTGCAAAGAATATAATCAATCTGATTTCAGCATTGACTACCTGGTACTAACGTTCACTGTGCTAACACTGTATTCTCCTAGGAAATCATGTGAGATAAATATGAAAATTGGTACAGTTTTCTCAGTGAATTGCTCACTAGATAGAAAGCATGTGACAAAATACCTAGGAAAAGTGTAAGAATTATATGTGAGGATCAATCGGAAAGGCATCTCAGAGGGAAAAATCAGTGTACATAAAATATCTAAGGTAGAAACTCACTTACTACATTCACAAAACAACTAAAAATTGTATGTATGACTAAGTCAAAAGGAGCAAAAACCATGAGAGGATCTAAAGAGAGTGACTGTAGATTGCAGCAGCAAGATATCACCAATACTGCATTACATTTATGCATTATGGGTCAGAAAATATTTTTTCTTATGAAATGTTTTATGGCCATTAGTTTTTACTTTAAGGAAAGTGAAATGCCATTGAGGATTTTGAGCAAACGGGAAAAGTGTACTGACTAATGCTCAAAAGTTTAATTCAGTAATAAGATTGGCAATATAATCTAGAGGCATCTCAAATAATTTATGTTAATGCAGAAAAAAATGAATGGGAGTCTTATGTAGTAAATCACACATTTTCAAGAAAAAAATTTACAGTAGTGGTAAACTATTTGATTATGGAAATCAAATATATTAGTAGTATCCAACAAATTTATTTAAATTCTTAAAATTCTACAAGCCAGGCTTCAACTTTATGTGAACAATTGACTTCCAGATGTTCAAGGATTTAGGAAAGGCAGATGAACCAGAGATCAAATTGCCAACATCCGTTGGATCATAGAAAAAGAAAGAATTCCAGAAAAACATCTACTTCTGCTTTATTGATTACACCAAAGCTTTTGTCTGTGTAGATCACAACAAACTGTGGAAAATTCAAGAGATGGTAACCACCTGACCTGTCTCCTGAGAAATGTGTATGCAGATCAAAAAGCAACAATTAGAACTGGACATGGAACAACAGACTAATTCCAATCAGGAAAGGAATACATCAAGACTGTATATTGTCACCCTGTTTATTTAACTTAGATACAGAGTACATCATGCAAAATGCTAGGCTGTACGAGGCACAAGCTAGAATTAAGATTACCAGGAGAAATATCAATAACCTCTGAAAAGCAGATGATATTACCCTTCTGGCATAAAGTGAAGAGGAACTATAGAGCCTCTTGATGAAAGTAAAAGAAGAGAGTGAAAAAGCTGGCTTAAAATTCAACCTTAAAAGAATGAAGATCATGGCATCTGGTCCCATCAGTTCATGGCATGTAGATGGGGAAACAATGAATATAGTGCCAGACTTTATTTTTTTGGGCACCAAAATCACTGTAGTTGGTGACTGCAGCCATGAAATTAAAAGACACTTACTCCTTGGAAGAAAAGCTATGACCAACCTAGACAGAGTATTCAAAAGAAGAGACATTACTTTTCTGACAAAGGTCCTTCTAATCAAAGCTTTGGTCTTTCCAGTATTCATGAATGGATGTGAGAGTTAGACTATAAAGAAAGCTGAGCACTGAAGAATTGATGCTTTTGAACTGTGGTGTTGGAGAAGACACTTGAGAGTCACTTGGACTGCAAGGAGATTCAACCAGTCCATCCTAAAGTAAATTGGTCTTGAATATTCATTGGAAGAACTGATGCTGAAGCTGAAACTCCAATACTTTGGACACCTGATGCAAAGAACTGACTCATTTCAAATGATCCGGATGCTGGGAAAGATTGAAGGCAGGAGGAGACGACAGAGGATGAAATGGTTGGATGGCATCACTAACTCGATGGACATGAATTTGAGTAAGCTCCAAAAGTTTGGAATGGACAGGGAAGCCTGGCATGCTGCAGGCCATGGGGTCATAAAGAGTTGGACATGAGTGAGTGACTGAAATGAACTGATTAATTTATTTTGTAAAGTTATTGCAGCCATGAAATTAAAAGACACTTACTCCTTGGAAGGAAAGTTATGACCAACCTAGACAGCATATTAAAAAGCAGAGACATTACTTTGCCAACAAAGGTCTGTCTAGTCAAGGCTATGGTTTTTCCAGTGGTCATGTATGGATGTGAGAGTTGGACTATGAAGAAAGCTGAGCACTGAAGAATTGGTGCCTTTGAACTATGGTGTTGGAGAAGACTCTTGAGAGTCCCTTGGACTGCAAGGAGATCCAGCCAGTCCATCCTAAAGGAGATCAGTCCTGGGTGTTCATTGGAAAGACTTATGTTGAAGCTGAAACTGCAATACTTTGGCCACCTCATGAGAAGAGTTGACTCACTGGAAAAGACTCTGATGCTGGGAGGGATTGGGGGCAGGATGAGAAGGGGATGACAGAGGATGAGATGGCTGGATGGCATCACCAACTCGATAGATGTGAGTTTGGGTAAACTCCGGGAGTTGGTGATGGACAGGGAGGCCTGGCGTGCTGTGATGCATGGGATCACAAAGAGTTGGACATGACTGAACGACTGAACTGAAATGATTTTTTATTATATTATTAACTTTTATAACTTTTATTTGTGCCATCTATAATTTTAGGTGGAGTAAATATCTCAAACAGACTTATTTGTAAAATAATTAAAAAATATTTTAAAGTAAATATTTGATATGAGAATTTGCTATTTGATAGTTATTAATTGTATCGACAACAACTGAGGTTGCTTACTTATTTTTACAGTTTAGAGAGCAGAGTATTAGTTTGAAGATATGAACATAAATAAATGTGTTAAAACAAAAATGTCAAGGAAAACATGAACTTTCATTTATTCATGCAGAGTATTTTGTTATTTGACAGTCCTTTCCATTAAGCTAAATTAAAAATACTGCAGAAGGTCACACATCTGTTCTTTGCAAATGTATTTGCTACCAAACCTAACAGAAATACATTTAAAAAGAAAAAAGATAAAATTTAAAATGTTATACACACAACTCAATGAAAATCATTTCTACATAATACACATATAAATTATTTATGTACTTTCTCAGTTCATGTTTATATCCTAAAATTTTGAGCTTCTCAGTTTTATGCATGTGTGTGTTTTTCAAAACTTACTCAAATGAACTTAATAGTGATACATTTATCATGATTATTTAGAGACCAAAAAAATAGATACCTCTTGGAAAAGTGTCTCTGAAATTGTTTAGATTAGAGGAGAGAGGTGATTGTTTTATTATAAATCTTGTATTGTTCTCATTTGTAAATGATTTAGTACTTTTAATGAAGAAAGAAGATTCAGAGATATGTAAAAAGTGCAGTACTGAAGTAAATTAAACAAGAAGAATAAAGTTTTGAGGCAGATGTGGTAAGCCTTTATATAAACCACTTTAACAGAAATAATTGATTTTTTAAATTGCATGTTTTCTTCCTTTTGCTTTCCTGAGTATCTGACCTTTGCCCTGGACAACCCTAGGTGTCCATCTGCTTTGAAGAAGATTAAAATTTGTTACAGCTGGGATGAAAGGAGAAATGCCCAAGCAATATTAATTTTCTGACATTCAAATTGGATTATACATAAGCCAATAGCTTTGTAAGACAGGCTATTATCTTGAGAAGAAATTTTCCAAATTCCTTTATTCTTCCTTCCCATATCAACAACTGTACTCTAGAGAACTAAAAAGAAATAAATAAATTTCCTTGTAGCCAAGAGAGGATGCGGGATTCACTATCAGCTAAGGAAAAAGAACACAAGAAAACTGAAAGCAAATGTAACTGCTTTCCCAGCTTGAAAGTATTGAGAAATTCATGCGTGCAAAGTCATTTCAGTCGTATGCAAATTTTTTCGACCCTATAGACTATAGCCCGCCAGGCTCCTCTGTCCATGGGATTCTCCAGTCAAGAATACTGGAGTGGTTGCCATGCCTTCCTCCAGGGAATCTTCCCAACCTTGGGATTGAACCCATGTCTCTCTCCTGTGGCTACTGCATTGCAGTCAGATTCTTTACTGTTGAACCACCAGGGAAGCCCAAAATAGATACTGGTTTCACAATTAGGAATAAAAAAAGCAGAATATGAGAATTGTGAGTTACATTTTATTTGTAGCTATACAGGAAGACTGTTGCCTGGGAGACAGCATTTCAGATGGTTCTGAGGAACGGCTCAAGGTGAGAGGGAGTTGGTACATATGTGATTTTGGAGAAGGAGGATACTTGCAATCAAGCACACATTTTGTCAGGTTAGTCACAAGGGGCAGATGTCTCCAGTAATTATTTTAGTGCTTTTCTGGATAACAGAATATACAAACATTTGGCTCATAAAAATCTGAAAATATATAACTATCTGTAATCCTGTTCTGCCAGTTTTTCCCAGAGCATAGAGTGCCCCATTCCTGATCTCCACCCTGAACTTCTTTCAGGATGTATTGAAAGTCAGTGATAGCAGGGGCCAGTGGATTAATCCTTGTACAGGTAAATAGCAATAAATGATTTTTAGTTGGCATCACACATTTTTCAAAAGAGAGTGAAGGTTTTCATAAGTAAAAGAACTTCTGAGAGCAAAGAGAGGTGCAAAGGGCCCTGTAGTTTAGGATCTGAGAAGAGACCCATCCCTTCACAACCAACAGCTATCCAATGTGGGCCACAGCAATATTGCAGCAAAGTACATGATCATGCAGAAGTAAGCTCTAAGGTTTAGCTCTCTTAAGTTGCCTCTGACCTTTGGTAATAAAAGAGATTGCAGAGTTCCATGAGAGTTAGAGGGGATCTCCAGCAAGAAACCAAGGTGACACCAAGTCAGCCGGGAATGGAAAACTATCCAAATGACTAAGAATTTTTATTGCAATTAGACACTGTTTACAAAAAGGATTAAGTAAATTACTAATTAAAAGATAATTTGTCATTTGTGGGATTCAACATTATTTGTATCTTTGTGAGCTAGTAGATAGATGAGGGCGCAGGAAGAAGGCCAAATAAGTCATAGAAAAATTTTGGTTTTAATAACAGTTTTCTGAACATTTGACTTTTAATGGAGATAAATTTTGCACTCACTATATTCTCATTTTTAACCTCATTTCCTACCACATATTAAAGATTTAAACATTTTTCTATAACCATTCAACATTTAAAGAGTATTTGAGCTAACATCAGAAAAGACAATGGCAACCCAATCCAGTACTCTTGCCTGGAAAATCCCATGGAAGGAGGAGCTTGGTAGAAGGAGAAGTCCATGGGGTCTCGAAGAGTTGGACAAGACTGAGTCACTTCATTTTCACTTTTCACTGTCATGCATTGGAGAAGGAAATGGAAACCCACTCCAGTGTTCTTGCCTGGAGAATCTCAGGCACGGCGGAACCTGGTGGGCTGCTGTCTATGGGGTCGCACAGAGTCAGACACGACTGAAGCAACTTAGCAGCAGTAGCAGCAGCAAGCTAACATACAATTGCCCTCATTTCAAATGCTAGCAAGGTAATGCTCAAAAGTCTCCAAGATAGGCTTAAACAGTACATGAACTAAGAAATTCCAGATGTACAAGCTGGATTTAGAAAAGACAGAGGAACCAGAGATCAAATTGCCAAAATCCATTGGATCATAGAAAAAGCAAAAGAATTTGAGGAAAATATTTGCTTATGTTTCATTGACTACACTAAAGCCTTTGACTGTGTGGATCACAAACTGTGGAAAATTCTTAAAGAGATGGGAAAGCTAGATCACCTTACCTGACACCTGAGAGGCAACGGTTTGTACCGGACATGGAACAACAGACTGGCTCTAATTGGAAAAGGGGTACGTCAAGGCTGTATATTGTCAGCCTGCTTATTTAACTTATATGAAGTGTGCATCATGTGAAATGCTGGGCTGGATGAAGCACAAGCTGGGATCAAGATTCCCAGGAAAATATTAGTAACGTCAGATACGCAGATTACACCACTCTAATGGCAGAAAGCGAAGAGAAACTAAAAAGCCTCTTGATAAAGGTAAAAGAGGAGAGTGAAAAGGTGGCTTAAAACTCAACATTCAAAAATTGAAGATCGTGACATCCGGCCTCATCACTTCACAGCAAATAAATGGGGAAACAATGGAAACAGTGACAAACTTTACTTTCTGGGGCTGCAAAATCACTGTGGATGGTGACTGCAGCCATGAAATTAAGACACTTGCTCCTTGGAAGAAAAGTTATGACAAACCTAGACAGCATATTAAAAGCAGAGATATGACCTTGCCAACAAAGCTCCATCTAGTCAAAGCTATGGTTTTTCCAGCGGTCATGTATGGATGTGAGAGTTGGAGTATAAAGAAAGCTGAGCACTAAAGAATTGATGTTTTTGAACTGTGGTTTGCAGAAGACTCTTGAGAGTCCCTTGAACTGCTAGGAGATCAAATCAGTCAAATTAAAGGAAATCAACCCTGAATATTCATTGGAAGAACTGATGCTGAAGCTGAAGCTCCAGTACTTTGGCCATCTGATATGAAGAGCCAACTCATTGGAAAAGATGCTGATGCTGGTAAAGACTGAAGGCAGGAAGAGAATGAGATGACAGAGGATGAAATGTTTGGATGGCATAACCAACTCAATGGACTTGAGTTTGGGCAAGCTTCAGGAGATGGTGAAGTACAAAGAAGCCTAGCTTATTGCTGTTCATGAGGTCACAAAGAATCGGACACAACTTAGTGACTGAACAACAAGAATAAATTTCACCCTTTTGTTTCTTTATATTCCTCTTGATTTTTATACCTTTCCTGTAATCTGATTTTTGATCACATACCATTCTCTATAGTCTCCCAACACACTCCCCAAAAGAGAAGAGACTAATTTTTTTGAATATTGGCAAAGAAAAAACTTAAAAGTAATTATTTCCTTTTACCATAATTGTGGATTATTTTCTTTGTGTTGATTAGATATACTATGCTTGGAAAATTATTTTTTTAATTAATTAGAATATGGTATCTTATAAAAGTGTTCATTAAAATCTGGTATCCAAGAATGGTTTCCCAGGTGGCACTAGTGGTAAAGAACCTGCCTGCCAAAGCAGGAGATGCACGAGACAAGGATTAGATATCTGGGTTGAGAAGATCTAGAGGAGGAAATGGCAACTTACACCAATATTTTTGCCTGGAGAATCTCATGGAAAGAGAAGCTTGGAGGGCTACAGTCCACGGGGTTACAAGAGTTGGAGACAACTGAAGCAACTTAACACAGCACAAGGTATATAGTCTTACATGAGCATTACTGAATTCTAGCTTTCCTACTGCTCACTCCCAGGCATGAAACCCAAAACTTACTGTCTTTTAGCTATTGACAAATTGCTGAGAGAAGAAACCATATCAAATAAAAAGCTTATTCATGAATTTACTTGTTCATTCATGAGTTTTATGTTACTTTAGTTTTAAGTACCATTATTAAATATTTGTACAGTTTGAAATAGACCAAACATTAAAACAGGAAACCACAAGGTGCCTCTACTTGAGTCAGAGATTTGTTCTGGTAATGTTTCTTCAAAGTCAATATAAATTTAACTTCTGTTGACAGATTTCATTAACTTCATTTAAAAAATAAGTAAAATATTTTGTTATGCACTTACTCTGACAACAATGCTCCAGTTTCAGTAAATTTGAGCACCTCCTCTCCTTCCAGCCCTAAGCAGAATCTTTATCATGTTTTTTATCCTCCTCAGGTTGTCACATGTTAATAATTCCTGTTGATACATCTTGAAGACATTGCAATTGCAACTTATGAAATTATCATTATAAAAAATCCAAATTCCATGTAAGAATTGCAATACTGATATTCATAGAGCCACCAGCATGCCATAAAAGAGCTCAGATCTATAAAGAGGCAGGCAATTTAGTCAATTCCATAACTAAGGACATAGTTTGTCACCAGGCACCAAAGTAGCTTTGTTCATTACCATCATCTCACAAAATGTCACCAGGCTTCCACACCTTGATTCTTCAGAGGTAAGAAACTGAATGGATAATCAATACCAAACTGCCCAACTCTATTGACTTCCTTGAATTTCAGTTTGTTCTGTTTATCTCCAAAGTAAAAACATTTGTTAGGACTGAACACCAAGTCTTCAAAGTCTGTGTATGAGTGTATAAGTACACGTATATGCTTATGTGTATGTGCATGTGCTTGTATATATGTGCAAGTATTTTTGTGTGAGGATAATAATAGATGTATTAATAGTTTTTGCTTGTTTTTCTCATTTCCAAATCAGTGTTTAAATCCCTGGACCCATTTCTGAAATATTTTAATTTCAATTTGTTTGGGGGTTCTTTTCATGTCTAGAATGACTAATTTTTGTTTTTCAGGACACCAATTTTCTCATATTAAAAATTTAAATTATTATTAAAGTTAAAAGCTGTTGGATGTTTTACATATTTCTCTGGTTTTGTTTCATTTTGTATTCTACATGGCCCTCCTTATTACAACAGCAAAGATCTGAAGATTAGATTTTGACAAAAGATAAAATAAATGCGTGCTTATTCCATCTTCAACAATCTCTTGAATAACTTGTCCCTTTTCAGGTTTCACAAAATATGAATAGCTAACGGCTTTTTCTATAGCTTTGATAAAATGTATTTTTATAACTATCTATCCCTATGAAAGGTTTTTGGGTTCTTTGTGTGTGTGTGTGTGTTTTGTAATAAAAACAGATAACATGAGATCTTCACTTTTAACAAAATTTTAATTATGCAGTACAGCAGATCTATAAAACCTATTAACCTTGCATAATTGAAACTTTATTCCCATTGTACAGCCATACATATTTACACTTACTAATAGATCCTTTCAACAATCAATATATTTTCTACTTTTATGAGTTTGACTATTTTAGATACCTTATATAAATGGCTTATTTTACTTTGTATAATGTTCCCTAGGTCTACTCACATCATGTGTGGTAGAATTTCCTACTTGTTTATGGCAGAATAATATTATGTTATATCTATATATATACACACACACATATGTGTGTAATACATATGTAATACACATATGTGTGTACATATACACACATATGTACATACACACACAGTACATTTTTAATCCTTTGTCTAATGATGGACATTTAGCTTGTTTTTATGTCTAACTATCATTAATAAAGCTAAAACAAATATTGAGTGCATATATCTCTGTAAAATCCTGATTTTCAATAAATACACAAGAGTGAGATTATCCATATCACATGTTATTTTTAATTTTAATAGTGAAACAACTGAGCTATTTAAAATCCTAAAACATGATACTGTTAAAGTTGCTCTCTCAATATGTCAACAAATTTAAAACTCAATACTGGCTACAGGACTGGAAAAAGTCAGTTTTCATTCCAATCTTAAAAAAGGTGATGCTACCTCATTAGAACTGATTCAAATGTATTCTTTTCAATGGCTGAGTAATACTCCATTGTGTATAAGTACCACAGCTTTCTTATCCATTCGTCTGCTGATGGACATGTAGGTTGTTTCCATGTCCTGGCTATTATAAACAGTGCTGTGATGAACATTGGGGTACACGTGTCTCTTTCTATTCTGGTTTCCTTGGTGTGTATGCACAGCAGTGGGATTGCTGTGTCATAAGGCAGTTCTATTTCCAGATTTTTAAGGAATCTCCACACTGTTCTCCATAGTGGCTGTACTAGTTTTCATTCCCACCAACAGTGTAAGAGGGTTCCCTTTTTTCCACACCCTCTCCAGCATTTATTGCTTGTAGGCTTTTGGATTGCAGCCATTCTGACTGGTATGAAATGGTACCTCGTGGTTTTGATTTGCATTTCTCTGATAATGAGTGATGTTGAGCATCTTTTCATGTGTTTGTTATCCATCCATACGTCTTCTTTGGAGAAATGTCTATTTAGTTCTTTGGCCCATTTTTTGATTGGGTGGATGAAACTGGAGCCTATTATACAGAGTGAAGTAAGCCAGAAAGAAAAAACACCAATACAGTATACTAACACACACATATATATATGGAATTTAGAAAGATGGTAATGATAACCCTGTATGTGAGACAGCAAAAGAGACACAGATGTTTAGAACGGAGTTTTGGACTCTATGGGAGAGGGAGAGGGTGGGATGATTTGGGAGAATGGCATTGAAACATGTATACTATCATGTAAGAAACAAATCGCCAGTCTATGTTTGATACAGGATACAGGATGCTTGGAGTTGGTGCACTGGGATGATCCAGAGAGATGATGTGGGGTGGGAGTTGGGAGAGGGGTTCAGGATTGGGAACTCATGTACACCCGTGGCTGATTCATGTCAATGTATGGCAAAACCAATACAGTATTGTAAAGCAAAATAAAGTAAAAATAAAAATAAATAATAAAAAAGAAGACAACCTACTGAATGGGAGAAAATATTTGCAAATGAGAGACTAAGAAGAAGTTAATATCCAAAATACATAAACAAGTCATAAAATTCAACATCAAAAAACAAACAACCAAAAAAAAAAAGGTGACGCCAAAAAACGTAAAAACTACCATACAATTGTGCTTATTTCACATGCTGCTGCTATTGCTGCTAAGTCACTTCAGTCATGTCCAACTCTGTGTGACCCCATAGATGGCAGCCCACCAGGCTCCCCCATCCCCGGGATTCTCCAGGCAAGAACACTGGAATGAGTTGCCATTTCCCTCTCCAATGCATGAAAATGAAAAGTGAAAAGGAAATCGCTCAGTCGTGTTCGACTCTTCACGACCCCATGGACCACAGCCTACCAGGCTCCTCTGTCCATGGGATTTTCCAGGCAAGAGTAGCAAGGTAATGCTCAAAATCCTTAAAGCTAGGCTTCAGCAGTATGTGAACCGAGAACTTCTAGATGTACAAGCTGGGTTTAGAAAAGGCATGGGAATCAGAGGACAAATTGCCATGGTTCATTGGATCATAGAGAAAGCAAGGCAATTCCAGAAAAACATCTAGTTCTTCTTCATTGACTACACTGAAGTTTGTATAGTCAAAGCTATGGTTTTTCCAGTAGTAATTTACAGATGTGAGTTGTGATAGCTTATGATGAATGATGTCAGATACGTGATCTCTGAAGAAGATTTAGCTTTGGGACCAAGGACCAGCCTAGATGACTCAAGAACTTTTGTGTATCAGAATTTTATTAAAGTGAAAAAGGGACAGAGAAAGATTCTGACATAGATATCAGAAGAGGGATGGAGAGTGCCCCCTTCACTATTCTTTAGCAAGTCTTTAAATATATTTTTAATTAGTTATTACAACAAATCAAAAGAACATCTCAAGTTTGTAAAAATTGTACAAGAGTCACTTCCACAATTTACATTTTAGGATAATAGGATTAGAACTTAATAATAGAAAGATCCTACCAGACTCTCTCCCATAATATACATTCTAAAATACCAGGATTAGTCAGAAGGTTTTCAAGAAGAAGAAACTATCCTCAAGCAGGATACATTGTTGTTGTATCACAGCAAACTGTGGGAAACACTTAAAGAGATGGGAATACCAGACCATCTGACCTGCCTCCTGAGAAATCTGTATGCAGGTCACGAAGCAACACTTAGAACTGGACATGGAACAATAGACTGGTTCCAAATAGGAAAAGGAGTATGTAAAGGCTGTATATTGTCACCGTGCTCATTTAACTTATATGCAGAGTACATCATGAGAAACACTGGACTGGATGAAGCATAAGCTGGAATCAAGATTGCCAGGAGAAATATCAATAACCTCAGATATACAGATGACACTACCCTTATGGCAGAAAGTGAAGAAGAACTAAAGAGCCTGTTGATCAAAGTGAAAGAGGAGAGTGAAAAAGTTGGCTTAGAGCTCAACATTCAGGAAACTAAGATCATGGCATCTGATCCTATCACTTCATGGGAAATAGATGGGGAAACAATGGAAACAGTGACAGACTACTTTTGTGGCTCCAAATTCACTGCAGATTGTGACTGCAGCCATGAAATTAAAAGACGCATGCTCCTTGGAAGAAAAGTTACAACCAACATAGACAGCTTATTAAAAAGCCGAGATATTACTTTGCCAACAAAGGTCTGTCTAGTCAAAGTTACGGTTTTTCTAGTAGTCATGTATGGATGTGAGAGTTGGACTATAAAGAAGGCTGAACACCAAAGAATTGATACTTTTGAACTGTGGTGTTGGAGAAGACTCTTGAGAGTCTCTTGGACAGGAAGGAGATTCAACCAGTCCATCCTAAAGGAAATAAGTTCTGAATATTTATTGGAAGGATTGATGTTGAAGCTGAAACTCCAATACTATGGCCACAGATGTGAAGAACTGACTCATTTGACAAGACCCTAATGCTGGGAAAGATTGAAGGCAGGAGGAGAAGGAGAAGACAGAAGATGAAATGGTTGGATGGCATCACTGACTCAATGGACATGAGTTTGAGCAAATTCTGGGGGTTGGTGATGACAGGGAGGCCTGTCTATGTTGAAGGTGTGTGGAAGTCCATGGGATCGCAAATAATCGGCCATGACTGAGAAACTGAACTGACCTGGACAGAGTTTAAACTGTGATGTTTGTTGCATAGTTATCAGTTCAAGCTTAAAGAAAAAAAAAAAAAATGTTGTATGTGACTAAGACTAAGGAATGAAGAGAAAAACAAATAAACAAACAAAAACACCTGTCCTTTCTTCTTCCTTGAGAATCCCAGACCCTTATCTCCTCAGGGACCCCCATACTTCTTATTCATCTGCCTAGGAACTAACTCTCTCATTCCTCCCTTTTCTTTTAGGAAAGTATGTTGCCAAGGAAAAGAGGTGCTGTTTTTCTTCCATAAACTACTTCCAGCTGTTGAGGGGCATCATCCCTAAATTGCTGAGGCAACGTATTATCCTAACCCTCATACTGACTGTCTCTGATCCAGGGGCCCCAAATAATAGTTGGAGGAGACTGTGGCACTCGTAGGAGATTGAACAACCATTTGCAACTTAAAAGCCTTCAGACAGTTAAAAACAAATCCCATTTTTACAGTTACAGATGTAAGGCAAAATAGTCATTAAACCAAGTTAAAACATAATCAAAATGAAACGTCACATTATGTCCATAGTTAGGGTACAATATGTTATATCAGTCCATCTGAGGATTGTTAGATGGCATCAGATCAAGAAGAGACATTCACAGAGCTGAAGAAAGTACTTTCCTTGAAGCAGAGAAAGTCACCATGTTAAGCCTTTAATGAGAAGAGTGAGGAGAGGAGGAGAGTGAGGAGACTGAGGAGAGGAGGAGAATGCTCAGCAGATCCAGCAATTAGACAGATTGTGGAATGCAGCCTAGGAATGAGTCCGGACAGGAAGACGTTGTCTTGGAGGTCAAATGGCAGACTGAGGACCTTTGGAATCAGCAGAAGCAAGCCCACCTAGATTCTCAGTCCCATCTCAGTTACTGGCTCAAACAGGATCTTGTTTGACTCAAAGGCTGGGTCAAGAATTAACTTCCCGGTAATGTCTGTTGAAAAGTTAAAGGTGAGTTGCTGCTGCTGCTGCTAAGTCGCTTCAGTCGTGTCTGACTCTGTGCGACCCCATAGACGATAGCCCACCAGGCTCCTCCGTCCCTGGGATTCTCCAGGCAAGAACACTAGAGTGGGTTGCCATTTCGTCTTCAGGACCTATGACAATATCTGTGCACAAAAGCAGTCTGTCATAGAGACAGTTCCTTTTTAGGGACAGTTCGAGCCCTCATTAAAGCTATGGGTAGAACTTTAAACCAACTGTCTTGTGTTTCCTGAGTTAGTGTACATGGGTGTCCTTTAATAATGTCATTAGCCTTTTCAACTTTCCTAAGGATTGGGGTCTCCAGGAACAGTGTAAATGATATTCTATTCCTCAATCTTTTGACACCCCTTGAGTTACAGCAGCTTTAAAAGTGGAGCATTGTCACTCTGGAGGCTCTGTGACAGCCCAAACCTGGGAATAATTTCATGGATTAAAAATTTTATAACTTCATTAGCCTGTTCACTAAGGCAGGGAAAGGCCTCAATCCATCCAGTAAAAGTGTCTACCCATACCTACCCATACCTAAGAAAGAAATTCCGTTTGTTTTTAGCATATAAGTAAAAAGAACCACTGACTCACTTATTATTCATAAATCTTGAACTAGTCTCCATTCATCATTTGACTTTTTCACACCCAAAGTAGGAGTGTCACATGGACTATTGCAGGGAATTAATAGCCCCTGTTCCTTTAAATTTTCAATGATGGGTTTTAATCCTTCGTTAACACCTAAGGCTTAAATGGACACTGCTTTTGATGTGAAAATAGCTGAGGGTCTTTGAGCTTGACAAAGACAGGAACAGCATTTTCTCAGACTCTTTGTGACCCCATGGACTGCAGCACGCCAGGCCTCCCTGGAGTTTACTCACCATCTCCTGGAGTTTACTCAAAGTCATGTCCGTTAAGTCAGTGATGCTATCCAACCGTCTCATCCTCTGTCATCCCCTTCTCCTCTCCCCTTCAACTTTGCCCAGCAACAGGGCCTTTGCAAATGAGTCAGTTCTTCGCATTAGGTGGCCAAAGTATTGGAGTTTCAGCTTCAGCATCAACCCGTCCAGTGAATATTCAGGACTGATTTCATTTAGGATGGACTGGTTGGATTGCCTTGCAGTCCAAGGGACTCTTAAGAGTCTTCTCCAACACCACAGTTCAAAAGCATCACTTCTTTGGTGCTCAGCTTTCTTCATAGTCCAACTCTCATATCCACACATGACTACTGGAAAAAACATAGCCTTGACTAGATGGATCTTTGTTGGCAAAGTAATGTCTCTGTTATGTATTAAGCTGTCAAGGTTGGTTGTAACTTTTCTTCCAAGGAGCATGTGTCTTTTAATTGCATGGCTGGAGTCACAATCTGCAGTGATTTTTGGAGCCCAAAGAAATAATCTATCACTGTTTCCACTGTTTCCCCAAGTATTTCCCATGAGGTGATGGGACCAGATGCCATGATTTAGTTTTCTGAATGTTGAGTTTCAACTTTTTCACTATTCTCTTTCACTTTCATTAAGTGACTCTTTAACTCCTCTTCACTTTGTGCCATAAGGGTGGTGTCATCTGCATATCTGAGGTTATTGATATTTCTCCCAGCAATCTTGACTCCAGTTTGTGCTTCCTCCAGCCCAGCGTTTCTCATAATGTACTCTTAATATAAGTTAAATAAGCAGGGTGACAATATACAGCCTTGACATACTCCTTTTTCTATTTGGAACCAGTCTGTTGTTCCATGTCCAGTTCTAACTGTTGCTTCCTGACCTGCATATAGGTTTCTCAAGAGGCAGGTCAGGTGCTCTGGTATTTCCATCTCTTTGAGAATTGTCCACAGTTTACTGTGATTCACACAGTGGAAGGCTTTGGCATAGTCAATAAAGCAAAAATAGATGTTTTTCTGGCACTCTTTTGCTTTCTCGATGATCCAGCAGACGTTGGCAATTTGATCTCTGGTTCCTCTGCCTTTTATAAAACCAGCTTGAACATCTGGAATCTCATGGTTCATGTATTCCTGAAACCTGCCTTAGAGAATTTTGAGGATTACTTTACTAGCATGTGAAATGAGTGCAATTGTGCGGTATTTTGAGCATTCTTTGGGCCTTTCTTTGGGATTGGAATAAAAACTGACCTTTTCCAGTCCTGTGGCCATGGCTGAGTTTTCCAAATTTGCTGGCATATTGAGTGCAGCACTTTCACAGCATCATCTTTTAGGATTTGAAACAGCTCAACTGGAATTCCATTACCACCACTAGCTTTGTGCATAGTGATGCTTCCTAAGGCCCACTTGACTTCACATTCCAGGATGTCTGGCTCTAGGTGTAGTCCTTAACACAGAGTTTAAGCTGAGTTGTTTGTTGTGTAATCATCAGTTCCAGGCTTAACTAAAAAAAAAAAAAAAAAAGTGACTAAGACTATGGAATGAAGTTTATGTGACAAAAGAACAGAAATCTTTTAAAATAAAAATGGAAATACTGACCAGCAATGTAAAACTCTCCCAGAATTGTGAAGGGTTACCTTTTGAGACTTCTCAAACTTATAATAGGCATATGTGTGGATAAGAAAAATTATTCCAAAGCTGAAGTTTTGTTTCATGTTGATTGGTTGTGTAAGTTATTTCCCCCACAAATGCTTAGCTATAGAAACGTTCCAGTTGTATATTCATATATTCAGCTTCAGTATTTGACCTATATAATCCCTTGACTTTTATCTTCTTTTATATGATATTGTTAATAACCTACATATGAACAAAAATAAACATTTTAATTTTTTAATAATGTACATGAGTTTAAAATTGATTTAACACAATCTCCCCTTGCAAATTTTTCTTTGCATAACCATATTTAAGAATAAATTTAGCTTATTTTATATTATATTTTGCTTATATAACTATGGACTTCACTTGTGGCTCAGCTGGTAAAGAATCTGCCTGCAATGCAAGAGACCTGGGTTTGATCCATGGGTTGAGAAGATCCCTGGAGAAGGGAAAGGTTACCCACTACAGTCTTCTGGCCTGGAGAATTCCATGGATCCATAGGACTTCCCTGGTGGCTCAGACGGTAAAGTTTCTGCCTACAATGCGGGAGACCTGGGTTCAATCCCTGGGCCAGAAAGATCTCCTGGAGAAGGAAATGGCAACCCACTCCAGTATTCTTGCCTGGAAAATCCCATGGATGGAGCCCTGGTGGGCTACACAGTTCATGGGGTCGCAAAGAGTCGGACGCAACTGAGCGAAACTCACTCACTCACTCATAGGGTTGCAAAGAGTCAGACACCACTGAACGACTTTCACTTTCACTTTGCTTATATGAAATGTGTATTTTTAAATTTGAACTATGAAGCAAATACACATGTTTACCAAATTTAAAATTGTTTTAACTTTAAATGTTTTTGCTTTCTACTTTTTAGTTTTAATTTTTCTTCACATGCTAACTTCCACAAATACAGGAATTGAATTTTATGGTAGTAATACTAATGTACTTTCTAAGTTTTTGTTGGTGATTATATTTAAATTCTTAGAAAGATAGTAATGATAACCCTGTATGCAAGACAGCAAAAGAGAGACACAGATGTATAGAACAGTATTTTGGACTCTGTGGGAGAGGGAGAGGGTGGGATGATTTGGAAGAATGGCATTGAAACATGTATGAAATGAATATATGAAATGAATCGCCAGTCCAGGTTTGATGCATGATACTGGATGCTTGGGGCTGGTGCATTGGAACGACCCAGAGGGATGGTATGAGGAGGGAGGAGTGAGGCGGGTTCAGGATGGGGAACACGTGTATACCTGTGGCGGATTCATGTTGATGTATGACAAAACCAATTCAATATTGTAAAGTAACTAAGTTCCAATTAAAATAAATAAATTTATATATAAAATAAATAAATAAATTATTTCTCTACAAAGCATCAGAAAAAGAAAAGATCATGAAATTATTACTCCTAGGAAAAAGTAAACATATAGTCACTCAAATGAGTGAGCACTAATGAATAGATCTCAATTAAACTAAGGAGTTGAATATTGGATTCCAGTGAAAGAAATACAGTATTTTTATTAAAATACTGTCCATGATGAAAAGAGAAATAATACATAATCACACTGTCCCTGAGCTGTTATTAAAAACGTGGGAAGGGGATAAAATTAACAACTCCCTCCACATTCACAGTGGATATTTTTGGAACCTAATGGACTTTTATATACAGTGTTCATTTCCTTCTTAATTCTTAAATCATACTTGATTACTTCCTCATCGCATTCAATCAGTTATCAAGTTTCCTTGATTCTACCAGTGAACTATATCTCTCTCCCCTTCGCCAGTCAGTTCATACTTCTTTTGCTCCATTGGAGGTTCTTACAATATTTTATCACAGTTGAAATAATAACTTCTTTGCTACTCTCCAGATCCCTTGTATTGCCAAATTCCAATCTTTCATATAATGAAAGAAAAAGCCACATACATTTCAAATACATACTGTTATTGCTTAATTCTCAAAAATATTCTGTTGTTTCTAAATGTCTACCAGAGAATAGCATAATTCCTTTTGTGTTCTATCATAGCTAAGATATTATCATCTGCATCATCAAATATTCTTTCTTAAGTCCACTTTCTTAACTCCTGATTCACTTTCAAATCTAGAGATTTTAAATCCTCTTCCATTTACTCATTTCTTAAAAAGTCTTCTGCACAGTGCTGTGTTTGACGCTCTGTGTTGAATCCTGCAATCACAATGGTAAAATAAAAGTGAAAGTCACTCAGTTGTGTCTGACCCTTTGCAACCCCATGGATTGTAGCCTGCCAGGCTCTTCTGTCCTTGGAATTTTCTAGGCAAGAATACTCGAGAGGGTTGCCATGCCCTTCTTCAGGGGATTTTCCCAACCCAGGGATGGAACTCAGGTGTTCTGCATTTGCAGGTGGATTCTTCACCATCTGAGCTATCAGGGAAGTGCACAATGGTAAACAAAATATCAGCTCTGTCACTGAGGATCATGTAGTTATGAGACATCTATATAAAGAGGAATATAACAATGTAGTTGATGGTGGAGTGGTGTAGAAACCAATAGATCTGACCTTGGAGAGTATTTGGCTGTTTCAGAAGCAAAGCCAAGTCAGGAAATGTACTACAGAAGAAAAAAAAAAAAAAAAAAGAACACAATTCAAGTGCCCAGAAATTATACTGAATAATTCTGAGAAGTCAGCAATCCCAAATTTCTTGAATTTGGGACTTGGCCAGCATCTTTCCTCCTCTTTGTAATTAGTATCTTTGGGCCATTTGTACCAGACCCTTCGACTACAGTCTAGCCAATGATCTTGATAAGAGTCGAGTCATGATTTAATACCCTGATCTACCATCAACAATGTATACAGTTTGCTATAATTATAACAACCTCACTAGAAATAAAAAGTGTTTGAAAATTCCCAAATGGATGTTCAACTCAATAGTGCTTAAAACTCCCATAATTATATTACATAATCAAATACAACTCAAAAGAAAGTAAAATCCTCAAAGCTTGGACAAATAGCTGAGATATGCATTCTCAAATTAAAATCAAAACATATTTTCAGCCAATTTTCAGAAAAAAAGCTGTCATGGGCATCCTCTAAACTCATTTTTGAAGATATGTACTCAAAGTTAACATTTAATGTCTAAAGATTCATTTGAATAATTTTTATAAGAAAGTAATTTCATTTTTAATTGAGAAAGAATGATATAATAATAATATAATTTGAAATATTTTAATAGTGTCTTCCAAGATTATGCAAAGGTCACACGCATAAACTTGCTTTGTCAAGTAATTAATAATATATGGACTGTTTGTTTTTACCAAATAGAAATTTAAATAGCCTGGAGAACTCTCTTCTTAAATAAATACACAGTCAAGGTTCTTGACTGTAATTTGAGGTCATGGCCTTTAGATGTCAAATGTTAAGTAACACACAAAAATCAATTCATTGAGCTAGTCATTAGTTTATTCACTCAACAGATACCTCAATTAGAAGTATGGAAATGATTATTCAGTCTATCACATCCAGTTCTTTTCTGGAAAATTATAACATGAAAATAAGCAGCATGTGTAAAATGATGTCTAAAGCAGTCACACAAAAAATAAGTTTCCCTGGCCACTTCTATATAAAGGATGAAAGTGAAGTGAAAGTGAAAGTGAAAGTCGCTCAGTCGTGTCCGACTCTTTGCGACCCCATGGACTATACAGTCCCTGGAATTCTCTGGGCCAGAATACTGGAGTGGGTAGCCTTTCCCTTCTCCAGGGGGTCATCCCAACCCAGAGATTGAACTCAGGTCTCCCATATTGCAGGCAGATTCTTTACCAGCTGAGCCACGAGGGAAGCCCCATATAAAGAATGAAGGGAGCAAATCACTTAGGAGCACTTGTTTTTTGCTACTGTAGGAAAAAAAAACCCTCTGAATGTCTTTTATATTTAAGCCAGAAGGAGGCCAAAACCATTAGACCAGTGGCTTGATACAGAGTCATGTGAAAGTTGCTCAGTTGTGTACTACTCCTTGTGATCCCGTAGATTGTAGCCCACCAGGCTCCTCTGTCCATGGAATTCTCCAGGCAAGAACACAGGTGGTTTGCATTGCCCTTCTCCAGGGATCTTCCTGACCCAGGGATCAAATCCAGATCTCCTGCATTGCAGGAAGATTTTTTACTGTTTGAGCTAGTTGGGAATCCTAATACAGAATAATAATTCACCTCATTTTTAAAGGTGAGAACTAGTCATTTTGGAAGAGAAGAGTAAATTTACATAAGAGCCAAAGAACGTCTTTTGAGGAAAATGGGTTAGATTTTGACTTTGCTACTGTTGGGATCAATATTAATGAAACTTAGTGATGGACCAATGACAGTATAAAGAATCACTGATAGGATAACACTTGGAGGCAGAAAAGGTAACATCATGAGAGAAGACAGGAGTTAGAACATGGCCCAAAGTTTCCTCAAGGAAGACCAGCAGCAATACATCAGGTACCTGTAGCTTGGAGCCTCCCCAGTACCAGATACCTTAACAAAATTTAGGCATAATGAATAGTCTGAACATGTGAGCATAAATCCTAAGTACAAAATACAGAAATCTCTGTATTTTCCATAAAATTTGAAATATGCATGGATGATGATTTGAAGATGTTTAAATGACAATCCACTCCAGTATTCTTTCCTGGGGAATCCCATGGATGGAGGAGCCTGGTAGGTTACAGTCCATGGGGTCCCAAAGAGTCGGACACGACTGAGTGACTTCACTTTCACTTTCAGACAAATATTTACTCAATATGTTGAACAAGTTGCTTTTAAAAAGACTTTTTTTTTTTTTCCTAATTCAGCTCAGTTCAGTTCAGTCACTCAGTCATGTCCAACTCTTTGCGACCCCATGAATCGCGGCACGCCAGGGCTCCCTGTCCATCACCAACTCCCGGAGTTCACTCAGACTCACGTCCATCGAGTCAGTGATGCCATCCAGCCATCTAATCCTCTGTCATCCACTTCTCCTCCTGCCCCCAGGCCCTCCCAGTATCAGAGTCTTTTCCAATGAGTCAACTCTTCACATGAGGTGGCCAAAGTACTGGAGTTTCAGCTTTAGCATCATTCCTTCCAAAGAAATCCCAGGGCTGATCTCCTTCAGAATGGACTGGTTGGATCTCCTTGCAGTCCAAGGGACTCTCAAGAGTCTTCTCCAACACCACAGTTCAAAAGCATCAATTCTTTGGTGCTCAGCCTTCTTCACAGTCCAAATCTCACATCCATACATGACCACAGGAAAAATCATAGCCTTGACTAGGTTATGTCTAACCAGCTTATGCAGATACTACCATAGAAAACTAATATCTGAATAACCAGTATGGAAATAATAGATTTCTTCATAATAGAATAGAAGTGTCCCTGCTGTTGCTGCAGTTTAGTAGATAAGTCATGGGTATTTGTAACTCAAACGACAATTCACTATGTTGCATAAATCTTATTACTGAAATTAAAGGAGGGTCCCTTGGACTGCAAGGAGATCCAACCAGTCCATTCTGAAGGAGATCAACCGTGGGATTTCTTTGGAAGGAATAATGCTAAAGCTGAAGCTCCAGTACTTTGGCCACCTCATGCGAAGAGTTGACTCATTAGAAAAGACTCTTTTAAGAGACAGATGAGACATACATCCATAATAAGAAAGATACTTTTTTAAAATGTTCTATAATTTTAGACAATAAAATAGAAAAAAATATCATCAGTGTTGCATACTATTGGGTCTTGAAAAAATACTGTAACTTATAAAACTGGCACTTTTAATGAAGACTGCCTTAGCTTTACTCTGACGTATCTTAAATGGGTAGGAACATTAACATAAAAAATAAAGAAAAAACAGGGATTGTCTGATATATTTTAAAATTATAATATTGTTGAATTAAGTGATTGGGATATAGGCAATATATTGAATTATGTGTACTCTTTTAACTACATTAAAACCAACTGGAAGAGCTTTTATAGTATAGCATGTGAATAGGAAGACAGTATATGGTTATGGTCATTCATAGTACTGATTTGAAAATAGATTTGAAGAAGAAAGCATGATCAGATGTCTTCCTGACTAGTAATATACAATGTGTCAGAACAATCTCAATGGTTAAATGCAGAGAAATTTAGCATAATAACTATCACACTATTCCTTGGAAAAACAGGAATTAGATTTTTTTTTTAATCTTTATAATCTTTATAGGATTTCTAAAAATCATCAGCCAAAGCAGTACATTAATTTACCATCCGCATTTTACATTTATGACTTGGATATCTCAAAGTCCTAGGTCAGGAAGCAACAGTTAGAACTGGACATGGAACGACAAACAGTCTGGTTCCAATAGGAAAAGGAGTATGTCAAGACTCTATATTGTCACCCTGCTTATTTAACTTATTTGCAGAGTACATCATGAGACACGCTGGGCTGGATGAAACACAGGCTGGAATCAAGATTGCTGGGAGAAATATCAATAACTTCAGATATGCAGACGATACCACCCTTACGGCAGAAAGTGAGGAAGAACTAAAGAGCCTCTTGATGAAAGTGAAAGAGGGGAGTGAAAAAGTTGGCTTAAAGCTCAACATTCAGAAAACGAAGATCATGGCATCTGGTCCCATCACTTCATGGGAAATATATAGATGGGGAAACAGTGGAAACAGTGTCAGACTATTTTTTGGGCTCCAAAATCACTGCAGATAGTGATCGCAGCCATGAAATTAAAAGATGCTTACTTCTTAGAAGGAAAGTTATGACCAACTTAGATAGCACGTTAAAAAGCGGAGACATTACTTTGCTAACAAAAGTATGTCTAGTCAAGGCTATGGTTTTTCTAATAGTCATGTATAGACGTGAGAGTTGGACTATAAAGAAAACTGAGAGCCGAAGAATTGATGCTTTTGAATTGTTGTGTTGGAGAAGACTCTTGAGAGTCCCTTGAACTGAAAGGAGATCCAACCAGTCCATCCTAAAGGAAATCACTCCTGGGTGTTCACTGGAAGGACTGATGTTGAAGCTGAAACTCCAATATTTTGGCCACATGATGTGAAGAGCTGACTCATTTGAAAAGACCGTGATGTTGTAACAGATTGAAGGCAGGAAGAGAAGGGGATGACAGAGGATGAGATGGTTGGATGGCATCACCGACTCAATGGACCTGAGTGGGTAAACTCTGGGAATTGGTGATGCACAGGGAAGCCTGGCGTGCTGCAGTTCATGGGGTCACAAAGAGTCGGACATGACTGAGCGACTGAACTGAACTGAACTGAGTGACGAATCAGATCATGGAGAAGGTGATGGCACCCCACTCCAGTACTCTTGCCTGGAAAATCCCATGGATGTAGGAGCCTAGTAGGCTGCAGTTCATGGGGTCACAAAGAGTCGGACATGACTGAGCGACTTCAGTTTCACTTTTCACTTTCATGCATTAGAGAAGGAAATGGCAACCCACTCCTGTGTTCTTGCCTGGAGAATCCCAGTGACGGGGAAGCCTGGTGGGCTGCCATCTGTGGGATCACACAGCGTCGGACACAACTGAAGAGACTTAGCAGCAACAAGGAACTACTCCACAGCAGAGAGAACTCTGCTCAATATTACATGGCAGTCTGATGAGAGGGGAGTCTGACGGTGAATGGAGACATGTACCTGTATGGCTGAGTCCATCTGCTGTCCACCTAAACTAGTACAATGCTGTAAATTGGGTATACCCCAAAACAAAATAAAAACTTTAAAAAAAAGAGAAGAATCAGATCATATTACTAATTCCACAAGGTTCCAACTCTTAGAGTTTGTTGCTTGTTCTAATGAGTCTTAAATTCCCTCCATGTTTTACTCTAAGAAAGTATCTAGACATTGGGAGATATGCATCTTTTACAGGGCTGAAATGAGGAAGCTCACCTGTATTTTTATAAAAATGTACAATTTTAAAATAAGGTAAGTAGAAAGTAAAGGACCAATAAGTAAAAATAATGAAATAATAGAACCATTATTAATTCTCGGTAGTATTTTGTGTTAATATATTCTAAAATGTTGGAAGTTTAATTTAGAACCAATGAAATTAAGACCCTTAACCTCCTTTGTCTGGTTCAAAACTTTAACTTAATCAATGCTACATTTATCATGAAAATTTCCTTAATGGAATAAAGTCAGAAAAATCAACCAAATAAACATAATTTTTTATGATATTTCATTTTATTGAATATTCTCAAAGGTGATCAGTTTGAAGAAAGAAAACCCTTTTAAATATAATAAAGAGAAAGTGACAATATTAAGGTAATCTTTGTAACAACCTAAGAGGAATGTGTTATCATACCTAGATGAAGAAAAGAAAATGTAAATTCAAAATATATTAAAAAAGTATCCTAAATCTGACTTTGCATATTTGAGTATGGAGTTAGTGTTTTGCCCATGCTGTTTGACAGGGCTGTCATCTATCTGTAAAACATTTTTTTTAATGACAATTATTTTAAAAGTTACTTTCTCTGAGTGAAAAATTGTATCTATGATTTTTGTTTGGGAGAGAGGGAGGAAATTTTTCATAACTGATGCAACCCTCTGCGGCAGACTGGATTTTAGTCCAGAACTACCCAGCTATCTAAAGCTTTTGAACCCTGAGCTACCATATCCAATAGTCCCCATTATTTCACTGCTCTATGCTGCTC
Organism: Capricornis sumatraensis; assembly: GCF_032405125.1. Lineage (NCBI taxonomy): Eukaryota > Metazoa > Chordata > Mammalia > Artiodactyla > Bovidae > Capricornis > Capricornis sumatraensis. The sequence goes on from NC_091071.1 coordinate 127,150,757, forward strand.
TTTGAAGAGTTCATCATTATCATTGTTAAAAAATAATTAGGAAAAGAAGAAATTATATTAAAGAGAACATTGTGCCTCTACCACCCTGAGGTAATAAATATTCAGTTTTATATAAGAACATCTTTTTAAACCAAAACATTATTACAGATATATTTGAGGTCTCTTTTTTTTTTTTTTCTTCCTTGGTACAATTTCTTTTCTTTAGGACAATCATTGTACATTTGGTGTAAATTTTTCTATTTCAGCTTTTTGGTCTTACACACATACATATTTGTAGTTGTATACATATATGCATGTGTTTCAGGGGGACATATTTAGATGCATCATATATTATTGATGCACAAATACATTTACAGATATATATTTGTGCATATATACTATGGATACAAATATCTATATATTTATCCATAAATAAACTTTCATATTTAAATATATCAAGTACCAAAACCATCCTATAGTAAAAGACACACATCCTGAAACTGCAGGATTTTTGAAAGAAAGAGGATCAAAAGACAGATGAATGAGACAGAAAGACAGAAAGATACCGAGAGGATGTGCGTATTTGTTTGTGTGTGTGTGTTTAGATAGATGGAGAAAGAGAGAGACCATTGATCCTCATGGAATTGTTCAGGCTGGCAAGTTGGAAATCGAGAAATTTGTAGGGCAAGCTGGCTACCTGCAGCTTCAGGTAAGAGCTGACGTTGCAGTCTTGACTGGGAAGGCTGAAAGCTCAGACAGAATTTCTATGTTGCAAACTGCATGTGGAATTTCTTCTTCAGGAGACCTCAGTCTTTGCTCTTAAAATCTTCTGCTGATTGAATGAGACTCACCTATTTATAGAGGATAATGTGTTTTGTGGAAATCATCGGAAATCACCCTGAATTTTCAGGAATTTTTGAGTACTATGAACATTTTCAAACACTAATTCTTCCAATTTAAGAACAATTATGTCTTTCCATGTATTTTTGTCTTTTTCAATATCTTTTATCAAACTCTTATGGTTTTCACTGAACAAGTTTTTCATTCTTTGTTAAATGTATTCCAAAGTTTTTTTTTATTGTTTTTGATGCTACTTTCATGAGATAACTTTCTTAACGAAACACATGTGCACACACCCCTCCTGATTTAAATGTTAATCTCACCTTAACTTTATTCATAGCAATATCTAGATTGATGTTTGACCAAACAACTGTGCACCATAGCCTAACCAAGTTTAGACATAAACTTAATCATCACAGCGCACCCTAAATATACTAACTTACTAATATTACACAATATTTGAAGAGACGAATGCAATTCTTAGTCATTCTCTGCAGAATTTCATCATTTACAAAAATACACAGATCTATTTAGATTATAATGAGGAAATATGTCAAAGGCAGAAATTCTTTTAGGAGATAACAGGTGATTAAAAAAAAAAAAAAGCAAGTGAGGAAAATAGAGACTATCACAGAGTTGTTGTTGTTTAGTTGTTGAGTCATATCCAACATTTTGACACCCCATAGACTGTATCCCTCAAGGGTCCTTTGTCCATTGGATTTCCCAGGCAAGAATACTGGAATGAGTAACCATTTCCTTCTCCAGGGGATCTTCCCAACCCAGGGACTGAACCTGAATCTCCTGTGTTGGAGGGCAAATTCTTTGCTTCGCTGGTGGCTCAGAGGGTAAAGAATTCACCTACTATGCAGAAGACCTGAGTTCAATCCCTGGGTTGGAAAGATCCCCTGGAGGAGGGCATGGTAACCCACTCCAGTATTCTTGCCTGGAGAATCCCCATGGACAGAGCAACCTGGAGGGCTACACTCTATGGGGTCTCAAAGAGTCAGACATGACTAAGTACAGTATAGAACAGCAAACCAGCTTTACAACAAATGCTAAAGGAACTTCTCTATATAGGAGACACAAAAGAAGGAAACAATTTACAAAAAATAAACCCAAAACGTAAGAAAATGATAATAGGATCATCAATCATTCAGTTCAGTCGTGTCCGACTCTTTGTGACCCCATGAATCATAGCACACCAGGCCTCCCTATCCATCACCAACTCCCGGAGTCCACTCAGACTTGCGTCCATGGAGTCAGTGATACCATTCAGCCATCTCATCCTCTCTCGTCCCCTGCTTCTCCTGCCTCCAATCCCTCCCAGCATCAAAGTCTTTTCCAATGAGTCAACTCTTCGCATGAGGTGGCCAAAGTACTGGAGTTTCAGCTTTTAGCATCATTCCTTCCAAAGAAATCCCACGGTTGATCTCCTTCAGAATGGACTGGTTGGATTTCCGTGCAGTCCAAGGGACTCTCAAGAGTCTTCTCCTACACCACAATTCAAAAGCATCAATTCTTCGGCACTCAGCCTTCTTCACAGTCCAACTCTCACATCCATACATGACCACAGGAAAAACCATAGCCTTGACTATATGGATCATCATATATATCAATAATTACCTTAAATGTAAATAGATTTAATGCATCAACCAAAATGCATAGATTGACTGGACAGATGAAAACATGTACATGTATGCGCTTTCACTTACCACATCATTCTGCTTGACCCCCAAATTATTTGTAATTATTTTATATTGCTAAGTTAATCATGTTCCCAGTAGGGCATGAAATTGTAATTATTTTTTGTCTGGCTATGGACTGTGAAAATTGATAAGCATACTAGAGAAGCTTTTGTATACATATATATAAATACTATGTATAATATACATATTTTATAAAAATTATGAATTTTAGCCTAACTAAAAAATTATAATATTTTTATTTCACTTGTTTAACTTGGTATGAATAGAATGCCATATTTCTAATTTTAAAAAATTAAATATACAACAAGCAACAAAGTTTTACTCTATAGCACAGGGAACTATACTCAATATCTTGTAATAACCTATAATGGAAAATAATCTCAAAAGTAATATATGTGTATATCTATAACTGAATCACCTTGCTTTGCACCTGAAACATTGTAAGTCAAATATACTCCAATAATATGTGTGTGTTCTTTATATATATATATAAAGAAATATGTGTGCCAGTTTGTTGCTTTTTTTTTAATATTAGAGGCAATTCAAATTATTTTTAATTTATTTCAAGCTTATTTTTAGCATACTTCTCCTATGTCTCTTTCTTACTCCATTTTTATTTTCTTTTGTGACCGTAAGTTTAGCTCATTTATCTGTTTTCTGATAGCTTGGGAATTAACAGCCTTATGTTTTCTATTAAATAATTTAAATTGTTAAACCTATATATCAAGTTTTTACATTTCTTACAAAATATTATCCTATTCATTATATCCATCTTCTAAAATACTTATATATATATATATATACCCTACTATGTAAAAATGTAATTCATTGTCTAGCCAAAATAAAACTAGCTATTATTATTACTCTTACTAATAGAGTTACTGTTTCATTTATATACTATTGATAAATAATAAATTTGCAAACTGGTTTAGCAATTTTTTTACACTTTTTTTTTTTTTCTTCCACTCCATTTCTTCTGGGCTCAATCCTTGATGGTAAATATTCTATAGCATTTACTTCACTAATTCTACAGAGATAAATTGTTGAACGTGATGTTTATTCTACCACTGCCTTTGAAAAACTAAGTATTAAATTCTAGATTCAAAATTATGTGTTATTCCCAGCTATTTTTGCTGTTATCTTTTCACCACTCTTATTTTAGATGCCTGTTGTCAATGAAAAAGCACAAGAAATAAAACATAACTTTAAAGAATGCATTCAGCATAATGCATTATAAGATGATGACATTTTCACTGATGAAGCATAAGGGAGACAATATTGTCCTATCACTGGTAAATTAAAGCCCTACAAATGTATCATTAGGAAGATGCGGGACTAAGCCAAGAGATTAATATATGAAATAATAATCTTGGACCACTAAAAGCCCTCGATCAAAATGATCTGGCTAGTGGTAGTCCAGTGAGAAAGAAAAAATGCGATTATACAGTCTTCATAGAATATATAAACACACACACATATATAAATATAACATCAGTCACTCAGTCGTGTCCGACTCTTTGTAACTCCATGAATTGCAGCACGCCAGGCCTCCCAGTCCATCACCAACTCCTGGAGTTCACTCAAACTTGTGTCCATCGAGTCGGTGATGCCATCCAGCCATCTCATCCTCTGCCATCCCCTTCTCCTCCTGCCCCCAATCCCTTCCAGCGTCAGAGTCTTTTCCAGTGAGTCAACTCTTCGCATGAGGTGGCCAAAGTATTGAAGTTTCAGCCTCAGCATCAGTTCATCCAATGAACACCCAGGACTGATCTCCTTCAGGACTGACTGGTTGGATCTCCTTTCAGTCCAAGGGACTCTCAAGAGTCTTCTCCAATACCATAGTTCAAAAGTATCATTTCTTCAGTGCACAGCTTTCTTCACAGTCCAACTATCACATCCATACAGGACTACTGGAAAAACCATAACCTTGACTAGACAGACTTTGGTGGCAAAGTAAAATCTCTGCTTTTGAAAATGCTCTCTAGGTTGGTCATAACTTTCCTTCCAAGGAGTAAGTGTCTTTTAATTTCATGGCTGCAATTCCCATGTATATAAATATATAAATACATATCAGTTCAGTTCAGTTGCTCAGTCATGTCCGACATCCCCATGGACTGTAGCATGCCAGGCTTCCCTGTCCATCACCAACTCCCAGAGCTTACTCAAACTCTTGTCCATCCAGTTGGTGATGCCATCCAACCATCTCTTCCTCTGTCATCCCCTTCTCCTCTACCTTCAATCTTTCCCACCATCAGAATCTTTTCAAACAAGTCAGTTCTTTGCATCAGGTGGCCAAAGTATTAGAGTTTCAGCTTCAGCATCATTGGAATATTCCAAAGAATATTCAGGACTGATTCCCTTTAGAATTAACTAGTTTGATCTCCTTGCAGTCCAAAGAACTCTCAAGAGTCTTCTCCAACGCCACAGTTCAAAAGCATCAATTCTATGCTTAGCTTCCTTTATGGGGCAACTCTAGCATCCATATATGACTTCTGGAAAAAACATAGCTTTGACTAGATGGACCTTTGTATGTGCCTGCAATTCTAAACAATGTCAGTCATAAAATACTTCTCTCAGAAAATATCTTTATTGTCTTAATTTCTTAACAATATTTGTGATTACTATTACTTTTAAATGACATATAAATATTAAATTGAAAGATTTTATTACTTTTTCTTTCATAAATATTTTATTCTACATGGAATTAAATTCTAATAGCTGCCGTTTATACAACTAACTCCCACTGCACACAAACTCAGCAACAGGTATTTGTTTTGAGATTAAGTTAAAAGAGATTGAGAATTGCTGAGTTAGCTTTTAGAGAAATATGGGTCTCTAGGCTTTTATGGTTTTTTATATTCCTGATTTTAAGCAGTGGTTTCAAAAAGGCAATGATAAGATGGTAGTTGTAAATGCAGAGAATAAAACTTGATTCACTTAAATGCGGTCATGATATTGGGGTCACTTGAAATCATTTATGTTTATAATTGAAAACAATATAAACTGTAAGGTTAAAATATTGCTTTTGGTATTTTCAAAATTTTTACTCTGTATGTTAATATTAAATAATAGCTTTAAAGGCAAAATTTACTCTTTTAAATAATTGTTTTTAAAATAATGAATTGGGTATATTTATTATTATTATAAGATTTTTCTGAAGATAATTTTGCTGTACTGAGATAGGGAGGTGTTAATGCATATCTACCCCATGCTAGGAGTGCTACTGAAGTTGTCATTCTAATATCTATCATATATCAATTTTCTTAGACAAGAAATATATAAAGCAATTGAATTATGGCATATTCTCCAAAGCAAAAATCAACATGTAAGATATCTTAGTAAATGAGCAGCTGACTCTCCTGAACAGTTGCCTGATCTTCCCTTGTCCCTTTACCTCATAGTTCACCAATTAAAAGATGGGAAAAAGATCTAAACAGGTATCTACTATGTAAAAGAAGATATACAGATAAATGTATGAAAAAAATGTTCATCATAACACTTCATTAGGGAATTTCTAATTTAAATAACAAGATATTATTACACATCTATTGGAATGGCCAAAGTCCAAAATGCTGACCACAGTGAATGCTGTTGAGGATGTGGAGCAACAGGAACTCTCACTCATTGCTGGTGGAAACACTGAATGGAACAGTCTCTATGGAAGAAAGATGAGCAGTTTCTTACAAACCGTTCATACCCTTACCAGGAAATCTGAAAGTGTTAGTCACTCAGTTGTGTCCAACTCTTTGCAACTTCGTGGACTGCAGCCCACCAGGCTCCTCTGTCCATGGCATTCTCCAGGCAAGAATACTGGAGTAGGTTGTCACACCTTCTCCAGAGGAGGTTCCCAACACAGGCATCAAACCCAGGTCTCCTGTACTGCAGGCAGTTTCTTTACCATTTGAGCTATCTGGGAAGACTGGGTACCACCCAAATGAATTGAAAACTTAAGTCCACACAAAAACCTTCATGTGGATGTTATTTTCACTTGACTCAAAACTGACAAAACTTAAAGGTAACCGAGATGCTTTTCAGTTGATTAATTAACAAATGAACTGTGTGGTTCATCCAGACAAGGAAACATTATTCAGCACTAAAAGTAAATGAGCTACCAAGTCACAAAAAGACATGGGAGAACTTTAAATGCATATTACTAAGTGAAGGAGAACAACCTGAAAAGTTGCCTGTATGATTCCAACTATGCAACATTCTGGAGACAGTAAAAAAGATTAGTCATTTCCAGCTGTTAGAGAGGAGAAAGGGATGAAAAGGAAGAGCCAGAGTTATTTATGCTTTGTGCTCATTTGTGTCTGACTCTTTGCAATCCTATGAACTGTAGCCTGCCAGGCTCCTTTGTCCATGGGATTTTCCAGGCAAGAACAGTGGAGTGGGTTGCCATTTCCTTCTTATGTATAGGACAATAAAACTACCCTGCACTGCACTGTCATGGTGGATACATATCATTTTACATTTGTCAAACCTATAAAATATACAACACCAATGGCAAACTTCAGAAGACTGTGTAATAAAGTTGTGTCAATACACTTTCATCAGTTTTAACAAATGCACTGCTTTGTTAAGGGATTTCCATAAGCAGAGAGGTAATACCTGTGTGATGACAAAGCTGGTATGGGGACTCTGTACATTGTGTTCAATTTTGCTGTGAACCTAAAACTTCTCTAAGAGAAGTTTATTAATTTTAAAAATATATAAACAAAAGTAAAAAAAGTGTTCACAAAAAGACATTTTCCAAATGTTATATGAAATTATGAACATTTGGTTTCAGCATTTTAGAAAACCAGGCTTGCTTATGGTGAATATAGTGATTTAGAAAATGAGAAAAAAAAAAACACAGTGTTTTCAAAATAACTAAGGTGATGACTTGCTCTGAGTTGAGCTGCCTGTGTTGAGACCCCATGGAGACAGCACACCTATTTCCCCCTGCTGTGCTCTGCAACCAGCACCTTTCCCTCTAATCACAGAACTTCATACACACATGAATTTTTCTGTTATGAAATGGGAACCACAGCAGGCTTGTCATCAGGGATAAAATGCTCTAAAAAACTTTTGGATCTGGTTAAAAGAAAACTACTGGACACATGTGGTTTCATAAAGGAAAAATAAAAAGAGTAAAGGGAAGAATAGATTCAAGGAAACAATGGCAACAGTTAACAAGTTTAGGTGATGTCTCTAAGAAACAAAGAAAAAGCTTTTCTCAGGGGAAGAAGAAAGTTAGTAAATATTAAAACATCCTTATGGAATTGTTAGAAATTGACATTATTACTGTTCATAAAAGATGGAGACCTTATCTTTAACTTATAAAAATGTTACAGGAATCCATGCTTTTTTTCTCTTGCTCATAGCATAATGATAATATAACCAGTTCTGTTGGGAATTAATTATCTGATGTCTATATCAAAAAATTAATATTTTGATAATAAATTTTAATATTAAAATATCTCTATCTGCATTATCTCTTAAATATCTTGATTTTTTAATTACCAGTTTGAAATATTCAACAAGTTGTGTGTAAATTTTTTTTTTCTGGAATAGTACTCTAAAATTCTTTCATGAATCTGTCTCAAAATGAGTAATCTAAAAACTAATGATGCCCCATATCCTCTCTCAGGGTCAGGGTGGTGGGAGGGGGATTCAGGGTTGGGAACTCATGTATACCTGTGGTGGATTCATGTCAATGTATGGCAAAACAAATACAGTATTATAAAGTAAAAAGAAAAAAAACACTAATGACTGACACTGATTTCACTATATTCAGTCAAATTAGACACAGGCATATACATTCACACACACACAGAGCTTGGGACTTTGTCCTTTAAAATATTTTCTCAAATTTTATTTTACAGTTTTCTTTCTTTTCTTCAGTATCTTCTGCTTTCAGATTCAGGAAGTCATATTTTTATGTTTGAATTTATGAACTTGTCAATTTCTAAACATCTTAGGTCATTTTATATAATTTCTTATCCTCATTGCCATATGCAAGTACCTAGCAATTTATTTCATTTGGAAATAATTATCACTTCTGTCAGAGTATAAACAGATATATATTTTTTAAAATTGTGTTGTCACAAACCCACTCTCCTTCCAAATTACCTGCCTTGATTGCCCTGCAAAAGCTTCAGTTATTGCAATAATGCTCACATCCACTCAAATATAAATGTGCATATGTGTGTGGCGGGGGCAGTTCCTGGTGTCTCAGATGGTAAAGAATCTGCCTGCAATACAGAAGGTCTGTGTCGGATCCCTGGATCTGGTCCTTGAGTCAGAAAGATCCCCTGGAGAAGGGAATGCAATCCATTTTGGTATTCTTGCCTGGAAAATTCCATGGACAGAGGAGCCTGGTGAACACAATCCAAAGTGTTCCAAAGAGCTGGACACAACTGAACGACTAACACTTTTTTTTTTTCTTTTAATATGTGTGCATATGTAAATCTGCATTTTTTGGTTTAACGGATATATCATTCTCTTCTGTTCCATGGGAGGAAAAAACAACCAGGATATTAAATACAATTCTTAGGACACAGGACTTCTGGAATATAGAAGATGGTTCTGAATGTGTACTTTGGATCTTCACGATCTAGGCTTTCATCCTGGCTCCTGCCTTTACTAGTAATCTTCCATACACTTCTTAAGTTATCCATATTTCAATTTCCTCATCTGAAATATGGGCAATTTAGTAATTTGCTCCATATAATATACTTTGAATAGTTACAGGGAGGACAATTCAACATGGCAACATAGAAGATCCTGAACTCATTTTCTCCCCTGAACACATCAAATCTTCAACTACACATGGAATAGTTGCCTCTGAAAAAGACCTGAAAACTGGATGAACCGAGCCTCTATAACATAGAGGGAAAGGGCTGCATGGAGGCAGATAAGAGAGGCAGAAACACACTCTTGTCCCCTAATAGTCTATTCCACATGTATGGTGATCCACAATAGGGAGGGGACTCAAAAATACAGATTTTTTCTTAAGCATTAAGAGGCTTGTACTCCACATTAGGCATCCCAACCATTACATCTTATTCAGGAGACACAAGGTTCCCAAATGCCTGACTTTGAAAATCAACAGGGATTACATCTTGAGAAACCATAGAAGTAAAAGAAATAAGGAACTCTCTTAAAGTCTCATGCCCAGATTCACTTATCTTAGTGTTTCAAAAACACCAGTTTGAAAGGCACCAGCTTGGCTCAGACTACACATGAAGGAGACCACTTACTAATCTTAAAGTGCATGCCAGAGAGAAAGAAATATGATGGGACTCTCCCCAAGGATGGGGACACTGGAGGATTCCACTCTTACAGTCTTATTCTATCCTGCTAATGCTAGCAGTGTTGGGCACCATGGTGCAACTCTTCCTCTAACTTGCTAGTGTCAGGAGGCATGCCCCACTGAAATTCCTGCCCACCTTCATCCCACAGATTCATGCCACACCTGGGCCAGGCGAGAACCTCACCTACCCCAGTGCCACAGCAGGTAGGGGTGGGGATGATTGTGCTTCTTGGTGAACTGAGCAACACTGAAGAGAAAAACTAAAATTTCTGCAAAAACTAGAAAGGAATTTAAAATATTATCATTTATAAGCTGCAGTAGTTTCTTCCAGAGTAACTGCCACAGAGTAGAAATCTGATTTTGTGTTTTTCTTTTATTGAAGGAGCTCTATACATCATCTCTTGCCTGTTGCTTATCACAAAAAAATTTACACATTAAATATGATTTAGAAATAAAAAATATTTTTTTATAGTAAAGAAACAAGTTTAAGGAAAATATATTGACTGAAAATTTTCCTTGTCTGAAGTATTTCAAACATGAATTCACTTGTCTTTTTATTTCGCTGTCAAGCTGAGTTTCACTTACTTAAAATCAACTTCTCAATTTCCAGCTCCCAGAAGAACTTAATGTTCTGGTTGAGAGAACTTCATAAAGCTCAACTCAAAATCTAACTCTTTTCCAGTTTCAAAATATTTTTGTAAGAAAGTCCAATGTCATCACTGTCTGGATGGCAATAAGAAACGGGGGACAAGCTGCTATTGACCTGCCATCCAGAAGATTATTTTGATAAAAATTTGCAATTCACTCATGGTCCTGGGAGGATGTTATGGCACACACAATTTCTCAAATACAAATTCATCTATAAAACTAAAGAGCTAAAATCATGTTGAATGTGAATATGTGTTTACATTAGAAGGCAAAATACATAAAGTGGATAAAAGTTCCAAAAATATTTTAAGGTTGATAAATGCTCTCTAAATGTTTTGTTCTTTCCACCCTGTGTTTTAATCTTTAGGATTTAGTGCTCTTAACACAGGGCCTAACTCATAGCTTAATAACTAGATTTTTAAAATATATTTAGTTATAAGTGTATTTTAATTAAATGGTTTAATAAATATGTTAATTAAATATTCCATAGAATTGAGTATACATCTATACTTATGCTAGAAGCACAGTATCTTGAGATTGGAAAAAGTGAGTTGTTCAACTTTATTCTTTTCAGGATTGTTTTCAGCAAATCTCACTAGCTGGCATTTTCACATAAATTTTAGAATCAGTTTATCAATTTCTTTGATAGAAATTGTCTTGAATATATAGAGCATTTGGGGAATTTTGCCCTCTTAACAACACTTCGTTTTCTTATCCATGGACATAAGATATTATTCAATCTATTTGACCCTTTATTTTCTTTCCATATTGTTTTATAATTTTTAGAGCACAAAATATATATTTCTGTTGTGAAATTTACTCTCAATTATTTTATTCATTTTTGAAATTGTATTATAATTTATTATATTTTTATATTGACCTTTTATCATGCAAATTTATTGAATTTACTATTTCTGAGGATTTCTTCAAGCTTTTCTATGTATAAGAATATTTCATCTATAAACAGAAATTATTTATTCATTTATAATGTGGATGATTTTTTATTTCTTTTTATTGCCTAATTACCCTTGCTGGAATTTTCAGTACAACATAAAGCATAAATGACAAGAATAGGTCTTGTTACTAACCTTAGGGGAAAAGCAGCCTTTCACTAATAAGTACAATGTTAGCTATTTGTTTTTAATAGATGCTCCTTATCAGGATGAAGTTTATTTATATTCCTAGTTTGTTTGTTTGTTTTAATGTTTCATCTTGAAAGGTGTTGTTTTTTCAAATGTTTTTCCTGCATCTTTCCTGGGATAAATATTTCTCTGTTTATGGCGTTATCTTAAGACAATTTCTAGAGACTAGAGGTGTGTGTGTTTGGGGTGGGGGTGTATGAATGTATGTATGTTTGCATTTTCATTTGTTGTAATTGCTTCTCTGGGGAGAAGATCCAAGAAGTTCATCATAGCACCATTCAGAGTGTCTCCCTCCTTGTATGCCACTACTTTTTTTTTTTTTTATGATATCATTAAGTATTTCTCTGCATAATTATCTGTTTTTAATTAACATATGCAGTTTTCTACAGGTAGCTCAACATTACAGATCTACAGAATTACACTAGATTTATGGTTTAGAACAGCTTTTGTCCTTGAATAGTGGAGTTAGTTTCTTTAAACATTCATTTTTTTCTATTCACAAAAATTATAATTATGCTATTTCCTGAACAGAGAGAGATTTTACTAGAATTAAATCACAGCATTCTCCTCCTCTTTAATCCTCTGGCTTTCCAGCTTTCTTGTAAAGTGCATACTTCTTGATTTAGAATAGAATTGTGAATTATCTCTGGTCAGCCCTACATCTTTGGTGACCTTTTTAGCCTCCAGCTTCCTTTTTAAATGTGTTTGCTATTTTTCAAAGCTCAGTGCTTCTCGAAGTATCATTTCATGGCCTGGCATGCATTTCCTCAATATATCTTTAATTCCCTTCAACTCTGAAAATTCAGCGTAAGTGTAAACTTACTGGAAACCTTATTAAGACCTCCCTCCAGTCTATCACCATCTAATTACTATAACTTTTCATAGTCCATCATAATCTTTAATTCATTTTGGATCTCTTTACTAGAATATAGTCAAGAACATTTTAGTCTTCCAGCTATATAACTCTTCCTTTGACCTCAGTATTTGGGTTACTATATGTACTAAAAATGAATAAACAAATAAATAAACAAAACAAACCTTATTCTTCCCACCAAATCCTTTTATACGCGAAGTCCCTAAAGGCCCTGAGTGCTTATTTTAGTGCAGTACTACTTTTTCTTCAGTACAGGAGATCAGACAACTGAAAAGTTATGGAAACAGAATTTCTTTCATTTTGGTTGTTCAAGTTGATCCTTGGTTCCTCTGCATCTGCAGATTTAACCAACGATGAGCCCTGCAGTAATGTAGTATTTACTATTGAAAAATATCTGGATATAAATGGACCAGGACAGTTCAAACCTGTGTTATTTCATTGTCAACTGTTTATATTTTAAGCCACCTCATTTGATCCTTCACTAGACCTGAAGGGTTATTGTTGTTGTTCAGTCACTCAGTCACTCAGTCATACCCAACTATTTGTGATCCCATGGATTGCAGGGATATCTTGAAAGGGATAAAACCTTATAGTCTCCAGAGATATCCCCAGCCCCTTACATCACATACAAGGTGCAGCTGGCAAACCAGAAGACGTCCCTCCCCTGACCATTCTGGCACCAAATCTTGAATTTCCAGTATCCAAAAATGTGAGGCATTAATTTTCATTGTTTATAAGCTGCCCAGTTTCTGTTGTTTTGTCATAGTACCTCAAATGGACTGAGACAATTATAGTTCTTAGTATTCATTAACCAATTTCACATATTGATTAATATAAGGATATGAACACCCCACTCCAATACTCTTGCCTGAAAAATCCCATGGACAGAGGAGCCTGGTAGGCTGCAGTCCACGGGGTCTCAAAGAGTCGGACATGACTGAACGACTTCCCTTTCACTTTTTACTTTCATGCATTGGAGAAGGAAATGGCAACCCACTCCAGTGTTCTTGCCTGGAGAATTCCAGGGACGGGGGAATCTGGTGGGCTTCTGTCTATGGGGTCACACAGAGTCGGACATGACTGAAGCATCTTAGCAGCAGCAGAAGCAGCAAAGAAGACATATAGATGGCTAACAAACACATGAAAAGATGCTCAGCATCACTCATTATCAGAGAAATGCAAATCAAAACCACAATGAGCTGCCATTTCATGCCAGTCAGAATGGCTGCAATCCAAAAGTCTACAACCCATAAATGCTGGAGAGGGTGTGGAGAAATGGGAACCCTCCTACACTGTTGGTGGGAATGCAAAATAGTACAGCCAGTATGGAGAACCGTGTGGAGATTCCTTAAAAAGAAAAAAAAAAAAAAAAAAACTGGAAATGGAACTATCTTAGGACCCAGCAATCCCACTGCTGGGCATACACATTGAGGAAACCAGAACTGAAAGAGACATGTGTACCCCAATGTTCATCACAGCACTGTTTATAATACCCAGGACATGGAAGCAACCTAGATGTCCATCAGCAGATGAATGGATAAGAAAGCGGTGGTACATATACACAATGGAGTAGTACTCAGCCATTAAAAAGAATACATTTGAATCAGTTCTAATGAGGTGGATGAAACTGGAGCCTATTATACAGAGTGAAATAAGCCAGAAAGAAAAACACCAATATAGTATACTAATAAATATATATGGAATTTAGAAAGATGGTAACGATAACCCTGTATGCGAGACAGCAAAAGAGACACAGATGTATAGGACAGTCTTTTGGACGCTGTGGGAGAGAGATAGAGTGGGATGATTTGGGAGAATGGCATTGAAACATCTATAATATCATATATGAAAAGAATCGCCAGTCCAGGTTTGATGCATAATACAGGATGCTCGAGGCTGGTGCACTGAGACAACCCAGAGGGATTGTACTGGGAGGGAGGAGGGAGGAGGGTTCAGGATGGGGAACACATGTATACCTGTGGCAGATTCATGTTGATGTATGGCAAAACCAATACACTATTGTAAAGTAATTAACCTCCAATTAAAATAAATAAATTTATATTAAAAAAAAGAAAAAAGAAAATTGTTAGGGAATAAATACCTTTTCTAAAATTTAGATTGCAGCCTGCTGCTATGGGCCTCTCAGGTGGTATTAGTGGTAAAGAACCCACCTGCCAATGCAGGTAGACTAAGAGATGCAGGTTTGATCCCTGTGCCATGAATATCCCCTGGAGGAAGACATGGCAACCCATGCCAGTAATCTTGCTGGAGAATCCCATGGACAGAGGAATCTAGAAGGCTGCCGTCCATAGGGTCGCACAGAGTTGGACATGACTGAAGTGACTTAGCACAAGCACGTCACTATACTACTCCATTATAATCATATGCACCAAAGTATAGCCCAGCCTTTCTTTTCCAATGTTGAGAATATTTATGTTCTTCAAGCTGTATCTTTTATATTGCAAAACAAGATAACAGGGAGAAATGACAAATTAGGGCAATGATTAACTGATAATAAATCTTATTTTTCATCTGAAGGGCTTTCTAGCATGGAGAGAGTACACTTGGTTTGGGTTTGTTTGATACATTTAACGTCATCTTTACATTTTTCAAAAGCCAGCAGGAGTTTGTTTCTAAGAAAGAGAGAGCATCTCCCCTTCACAGCAAGACACATTCTTTTAGATAATTCTTAGAACAAGCTGATGCTGAAAAACCTGATGGCATGAGGGAAGAGACCCATGTTGGAAAGGGAATAGGGGTTGTTTACTAAGGGAAGAAATGCCAGTATCAGGTGCAACACTCATCTAACAGTAGGAATACTTGTTACATTAACAAGATTTACTGACAGACTCCATCTGTGTCTTCTCACCAAACAAGGTCACTCAGTCAGATACTACGGAGCCTAATGAGGAAAGTGCCAAGTCTCTGGAGTGATAATGGAAGTTCACTCTGACTTATGCCTCAGGCACTGGCAATATTTGTAGGTCTAGAAAATAAAATAAGGTACAGAAAGAGGTCATAATTTTTATCGAGCTGATCCACCTTGAAAAATAGCTGTTCATGTAACTGAGTACATTGAGTTTTTTTTTTTTTTTTTCTTTTCTGAGACTCAAGGTTAGTTTTCTATTCTTCTTCAAAGTGGCCCTTAAGGGTTTTAATACTTTACTTGGACATTAAATTTATATATGTTATTGGGTTAAAAGGTCTCTTCCACAGCCTTTAAAAATTTTTGTGTCTAAGAAAGGAGCTATCTACAAAATTTTAAGGGGATGCTTGTGTTTTGGGAGGGTTTTTTGTTGTTGTTTGTCTTTGTTTTTTTCAGGGGAAGGAGATCAGTCCTGGGATTTATTTGGAAGGAATGATGCTAAAGCTGAAACTCCAGTACTTTGGCCACCTCATGCGAAGAGTTGACTCATTGGAAAAGACTCTGATGCTGGGAGGGATTGGGGGCAGGAGGAGAAGGGGATGACAGAGGATGAGATGGCTGGATGGCATCACTGACTCGATGGATGTGAGTCTGAGTGAACTCT
The DNA here is from genome assembly GCF_032405125.1 of Capricornis sumatraensis. NCBI lineage: Eukaryota > Metazoa > Chordata > Mammalia > Artiodactyla > Bovidae > Capricornis > Capricornis sumatraensis. Next base: position 127,166,770 of record NC_091071.1, read on the forward strand.
GGGAGTTGGTGATGGACAGGGAGGCCTGGGGTGCTGCGATTCATGGGGTCGCAAAGAGTCGGACACGACTGAGCGACTGAACTGAACTGACGTGTTAAATATTATTAGCTCTTTGTATGAAGAAAAAAATTTCAAAAATATTTTCTGTTTTTTGCAGATCATGATATTTTTTTTAACTTGGGAATTAGTTGCCTAAATTCATACCGTAGCAATGACTTTTAAATAGGTTTTTGACTTGGGCAAATAGCTTATCCTCCCTGAACCTTCATGTCCTTAATGGAAAAATAATGGATTTAGAATAAATAATCATGGAGATCACCTTCCAATGTAAATATTCTCCAGACTCATTAAGTATGCATGACTTTATGTACTCACAAAATAATTTCCGTTCATCTCTCCAAATACATATTTTATTTAGCCTTGGTTTGTTCACAATAGCTTCATGATATTAGAACATGTTATCCAACTGCCACTTACTAATTTACCATTTCAAATTTATTTATAAAACCTTGAAGCATTTACTTCAACTTTATTCATTCTAAATTTCATTATAAAAAATATGCAACTTTTCTTGATCTGCCATCTACTTTAACTCTTCTTAGATAAGATTCTTTCATTAAAACCAAACCAACAAGCAGAAACCCACTGTGATATTACTGACACAAAACAATCAATTGCTTTCTTTGCTATAATAAAGCCAAACACTAAAAGTACCCAATCTTAAACTTAATGGAAAGAAAGAATTTTCACAAAGACTAGGTCATAGATGATCCAGATTGATCAAAACCAAATCTGGACTCCTTCATTTGCAGACCTAGAACAGATCAATGGAGCAGAGGGTGCCCTAAAACAAATTGAAAGGTTTTCTTTTTAGTATAAATTTATTCATTTTAATTGGAGGTTTATTACTTTACAATAGTGTATTGGTTTTGCCATACATCAACATGAATCTGCCACAGGTATACACGTTTCCCATCCTGAAACCCCCTCCCTCCTCCCTCCCCATACAATCCCTCTGTGTCTTCTCAGTGCACCAGTCCCAAGCATCCTGTATCATGCATCGAACCTGGACTGGTGATTCTTTCCATATATGATATTATACATGTTTCAATGCCATTCTCCCAAATCATCCCACTCTCTCTCTCTCCCACAGAGTCCAAAATACTGTCCAATACATCTGTGTCTCTTTTGCTGTCTATGCATTAGTATACTGTATTGGTGTTTTTCTTTCTGGCTTATTTCACTCTGTATAATAGGCTCCAGTTTCATCCACCTCATTAGAACTGATTCAAATGTATTCTTTTTAATGGCTGAGTACTACTCCATTGTGTATATGTACCACCGCTTTCTTATCCATTCATCTGCTGATGAACTGGAAATAGAACTGCCTTAGGACCCAGCAATCCCACTGCTGGGCATACACACCAAGCAAACCAGAATTGAAAGAGACACGTATACCCCAATGTTCATTGCAGCACTGTTTATAATAGCCAGGACATGAAAGTTCTTTATTCAGCCAATATTTCTGAAAAACTACTGTATGTAAGGTGTTGTGTTAGAGAAATAAGGAAAGAAATTAGTTAGAGACTTTTGCATCTGAAGTATCCTTCATCTAGAAAATACCATAGAGTTTGAATGAAAAGTGATAGATTAATTGTAGTATTAATTTTTTTGTATTGTTTTCTTGAAATTATAGCCCTGATAATCTTGACTAAAGAAGCAATATGTCTGAAGATTAAAATACCAGAATAATTATTAACTGTTAAGTATTATGAAGAAAGCAAAATGATCAGTGACAGAGAATAAGTAGATAATAGAGTCTGCCTAAATAAATGATAATGTACCAAAGCATGAAGGTAGAGTAGGAGTCAGTCGCATGAAAATGAATGAAGATTAACCTCAGCAGAAGTGAATGTGAAAGTCTAGGTCAGGAAATAATAGAGTGGGGACTTTCTTCTCATATCAAGGACTTTTTAAAATGTGACATAACAAGTTAATTGTTTTAATAGAATGATTTTATAATTAATTTATGCAAATTCTCTCTGGATAGCTCCATACTGTTATATGGAAGTTAAAATTCTGTATTTCTTACATCCATAAAAATTATTATTCTTTAAGAAGAATCTCAAAAGTCAGAATTTTGGGACAGATTTTCAATCTCCATGCCTTAGGCAAAAAAAAAAAAAAAAAAACCTTTATTCTCTGTACTCTTCATACTTTATGAGACAGTTATTTCATATTCTAATAATTTTATCCAACCTCCCCATTCCCAACTCATCCATACATAGACTCACATATTCTAAGCTATCATCACCGTCAAAGAATGACCATTTCTGCAATACAATATTAATTTCAAGGCTCTATCCTACCTTGTTTTCTAAAGAGTACATTCTTCATTCCATTCTTAATTCTTTATCCTTTAACACTAAAGAAGGGTCAATCCCTCCTTTCTTTTAACATGTTGACCCTAATTCTATTATCCACAACACATTTAGTCATAAAATTATTTTCCAAAAGCCTACATCTAGATTGGAGGTAAAATAAGGGCACCCCAGAATCATAAAATATTTAATTTACCTTTTTCCATCCAGTATTTATTCCATTAATCTTGGTGTTCTAGAATCTCATCAATAGCAGTTGTTAATAAAAGTTTGTTGAATAAATTTTCCAAAAAATATGACAAAATATGAGAAAAAATGCCTTGTGTGTTGTTTATGTGTCATTTTGATTTGACTGTGCTTTCTGAAAATGAAGCATTCAAACCATCCCAAATGGTTCAGAAGTCATTATGTTTAATCAGACTGTATTAGAAGATTTATAGATTTGCTAGTTTATAAACTGTACACCATTAAAATCTGTAAATTTAAAAAATTCATTTTGATTCCTAATTCTCTTTTATGAAAACACAATACTTAGATTAAGCTTTGACTTGGTCGTAAAGACTTTCTTGTTGGTTCAGACTGTAAAGCATCTGCCTACAAGGCAAGAGACCTAGGTTTGATCCCTGGGTTGAGAAGATCTCCTAGAGAAGGAAATGGCAACCCATTCCAGTATTCTTGCCTGGAAAATCCCATGGATGGAGGAGCCTTGTGGGCTACAGTCCATGGGGTCACAAAGAATCAGACACAACAGAGCAACTTCACTTCACTTTGGCCATACATAATCAGAACAGAATGGCTCTTCCTCAAGTCAACTAATTTTGGAAAACAAGTTAATCAACCTCTTGGTGCAATTAGAAATGTATTGATTACATTTAAATATTTGGGCCTCTTTAGGTTTATATGTGTGCTTTTCCACCTGTGATAGCCCTAGCCAAGGATGCTGATGAGGCAAGAAATTGATATCTCTAACTCATCATAAGAGCTGTCTTGAAAATAAAACTATTTTAAACTATAAGATACCTGCTTATAATGAAGGCAGTTCAATGTTGTTTCTAACACACACCTATATTTGTGTGATGGAGAAGGAAATGGCAACTCACTCCAGTGTTCTTGTCTGGAGAATCCCAGGGTCAGGGGAGCCTGGTGGGCTGCTCTCTATGGGATCACACAGAGTTGGACATGACTGAAGCAACTTAGCAGTAGCATATTTGTGTGAATCCATGTCATATATATTTTATTTGAGATAGAATGATCATTAGTCTGAGACTGAAGATACTCTTTCTAAGATGATTGTAATTATATGTAAAAGCATAGTCCTAGACCTTGCAAGTTCAGTACAGTTTAGTTCAGTCACTCAGTCATGTCCAACCGTTCACGATCCCATGGACTGAAGCATGCCAGGCCTCCCTGTCCATCACCAACTCTCGGAGCTTGCTCAGATTCATATCCATCAAGTTGGTGATGTCATCCAACTATCTCTTCCTCTATCATCCCTTCTGCTCCTTCTGCCTTCCATCTTTCCCAGCATCAGGGTCTTTTCCAATGAGTCAGTTCTTCACATTAGGTGGTAATATTTTCAGCTTCAGCATCAGTCCTTCCAATGAATATTCAGGCATGATTTCCTTTAGGATGGACTGAATGGATCTCCTTGCAGTTCAAGGGATTCTCAAGAGCCTTCTCCAACATCACAGTTCAAAAGCATCAATTCTTCCAGTGTTCAGTTTTGTTTACAGTCCAACTATCACATCCATACATGACTATTGTAAAAGCCATAGCTTTGACTATCAGAACTTTGTTGGCAAAGTAATGTCTCTACTTTTTAATATGCTGTCTAGGTTGGTCATTTGATTTAAGTCATACCTGAACGGTCTAGTGATTTTCCCTACTTTCTTCAATTTATGTCTGAACTTGACAATGAAGAGTTCATGATTTGAGCCACAGTCAGCTCCCAGTCTTGTTTCTGCTGACAGCATGGAGTTTCTCCATCTTTGGCTACAAAGAATATAATCAATCTAATTTCACTATTGACTATCTTGTGATGTCCACGTATAGTCTTCTTTTGTGTTGTTTGAAGAGTCTGTTTGCTACGACCAGTGCAATCTCTTGGCGAAACTCTGTTGCCTTTGGCCTATTTTATTTTGTACTGCAAAGCCAAAATTACCTGTTACTCCAGGTATCTCTTGACTTCTTACTTTTGCATCCAAGTTCCCTATAATGAAAAGGACAACTTTTTTGAGTGTTAATTCTAGAAGGTCTTGTAGGTCTTCATAGAACCATTCAACTTCAGCTTCTTCAGCATTCCAGTTTGGGGCATAGACATGGATTACTGTGATGTTGAATGGTTTTCCTTGGAAAGGAACAGAGATCATTCTGTCATTTTTGAGAGTGCATCCAAGTACTGCATGTTGGAATCTTGTGCTGACTATGATGGCTACTCCATTTCTTCTAAGGGATCCTTGCCCACAGTAGTAAATATAATGGTCATCTGAGTTATCTTCCAGTCCATTTTATTTCACTGATTCTTAAAATGATTATGATTATACAGTGGAAGAGACAAATAGATTCAAGGGATTAGATCTGATAGACAGAGTGCCTGAAGAACTATGGACACAGGTTTCTGACATTGTACAAGAAGCACTGATCAAGACTATCCCCAAGACAAAGAAATGCAAAAAGGAAAATGATTATCTGAGGAGGCCTTATAAGTGGCTGAGAAAAGAAGAGAACCTCAAAGCAAAGGAGAAAAGAATAGATATACCCATCTGATGCAGACTTCCAAAGAATAGCAAGGAGAGAAAAAAAGCCTTCCTCAGTGATAAATGCAAAGAAATAGAGGGAAATAACAGAATGGGAAAGAATAGAGGTCTCTTCAAGAAAATTAGAGATAGCAAAGGAACATTTCACACAAACATGGGCACAAAAAGGACAAGGGTGGTATGGACCTAACAGAAGCAGAAGATATTAAGAAAAGGTGGTAAGAATACACAGAAATCCCTTGCATTCCTATACACTAATAATGAGAAAGTAAAAAAAGAAATTAAGGAAACAATTCCATTCACCATTGCAACGAAAAGAATAAAATACTTACAAATATATCTACCTAAGGAAACTAAAGACCTATATATAGAAAACTATAAAATATTGGTGAAAGAAATCAAAGAGGCCACCAATAGATGGAGAAATATACCATGTTCATGGATCAGAAGTATCAATATAGTGAAAATGAGTATACTACTAAAAGCAATCTACAGATTCAGTGCAATCCCTATCAAGCTACCAGCGGTATTTTTCACAGAGCTAGAACAAATAATTTCAAGATTTGTATAGAAATACAAAAAACCTTGAATAGCCAAAGCAATCTTGAGAAAGAAGAATAGAACTCAAGGAATCAACTTGCCTGACTTCAGGCTCTACTACAAAGCCACAGTCATCAAGACAGTACGGTACTGGCACAAAGACAGAAATATAGATCAATGGAGCAAAATAGAAAGCCCAGCGATAAATCCACACACCTAGGGACACCTTATCTTTGACAAAGGAGGCAATAATATACAATGGAGTAAAGACAATCTCTTTAACAAGTGGTGCTGGGAAAACTGGTCAACACTTGTAAAAGAATGAAACTAGATCACTTTCTAACACCACATACAAAAATAAACTCAAAATGGATCAAAGATCTAAACATAAGACCAGAAACTATAAAACTCCTAGAGGAGAACATAGGCAAAATACTCTCCGATATAAATTACAGCAGGATCCTCTATGATCCACCTCCCAGAATACCGGAAATAAAAGCAAAAATAAACAAATGGAACCTAATTAAAATTAAAAGCTTCTGCACAACAAAGGAAAATGTAAGCAAGGTAAAAAGATAGCCTTCTGAATGGGAGAAAATAATAGCAAATGAAGCAACTGACAAACAACTAATCTCAAAAATATACAAGCAACTCTTGCAGCTCAACTCCAGAAAAATAAACGACCTAATCAAAAAATGGGCCAAAGAACTAAATAGACATTTCTCCAAAGAAGACATACAGATGGCTAACAAACACATGAAAAGATGCTCAACATCACTCATTATTAGAGAAATGCAAATCAAGACCACAATGAGGTACCACTTCACATCAGTCAGAATGGCTGCGATCCAAAAGTCTACAAGCAATAAATGCTGGAGAGGGTGTGGAGAAAATGAAACCCTCTTACACTGTTGATGGGAATGCAAACTAGTACAGCCACTATGGAGAACAGTGTGGAGATCCCTTTAAAAACTGGAAATAGAACTGCCTTATGACCCAGCAATCCCACTGCTGGGCATACACACTGAGGAAACCAGAATAGAAAGAGACACATGTACCCCAATATTCATCACAGCACTGTTTATAATAGCCAGGACATGGAAACAAACTAGATATCCATCAGCAGATGAATGGATAAGAAAGCAGTGGTACATATACACAATGGAGTATTACTCAGCCATTAAAAAGAATACATTTGAATCAGTTCTAATGAGGTGGATGAAACTGGAGCCGATTATACAGAGTGAAGTAAGCCAGAAAGAAAAACACCAATACAGTATACTAACACATATATATGGAATTCAGAAAGATGGTAATGATGACCCTGTATGCAAGGCTGCAAAAGAGACACAGATGTGTAGAGTGGACTTTTGGACTCTTAGGGAAAGGGAGAGGATGGGATGATTTGGGAGAATGGCATTGAAATATGTGTACTATCATGTAAGAAACGAATTGTCAGTCTATGTCCGATGCAGGATACAGGATGCTTAGGGCTGGTGCACGGGGATGATCCAGAGAGATGTTATGGGGAGGGAGGTGGAAGGGGGATTTATGTTTGGGAATGCAAGTACACCCATGGTGGATTCATGTCAATGTATGGCAAAACTAATACAGTATTGAAAAGTAAAATAAAGTAAAAATTAAAATTAAAAAAAAAAAAAGAATACACAGAATAACTATGCAAAAAAAAAAAAAAAAAAGATCTGAATGACCCAGATAACCACGGTGGTGTGATCACTCACCTGGAGCTAGACATTCTTGAATGCAAAATCAAGTGGGCCTTATGAATCATCACTATGAACAAAGCTAGTGGAGGTGATGGAATTCCAGTTGAGTTATTTCAAATCCTAAAAGATTATGCTTTGAAAGTGCTGCACTGAATATGACAGCAAATTTGGAAAACTCAGCAGTGGTCACAGGACTGAAAAATGTCAGTTTTCATTACAATTTTTAAGGCAATGCCAAAAAATGTTCAAACTAGTGCACAATTGCACTCATCTCACACACTAGCCAAGTAATGCTCAAAATTCTCTAAGCTAGGCTTCAACAGTATGTGAACTGTGAAGCTCCAGATGTTCAAGTTGGATGTAGAAAAGTTAGAGGAAACAGATTAAAGTGACAACATCTGTTGAATCATCAAAAAAGCAAGAGAGTTACAGAAAAACATGTAGTCCAAGAGAGTTGGACTATAAAGAAAGCTGAATGCTGAAGAACTGATGCTTTTGAACTGTGGTGTTGGAGAAGACTCTTGAGAGTCCCTTGGAATGCAAGAAGATCCAATTAGTCCATCCTAAAGGAAATCACTCCTGAATATTCATTGGAAGGACTTATGTTGAAGCTGAAACTCCAATACTTTGGCCACCTGATGTGAAGAGCTGACTCATTGGAAAAGACCCTGATGCTGGGGAAGATGGAAGGCAGGAAAATTGATAGGATGCCATTACTGACTCGATGGACATGAGTTTGAGTAATCTCTGTGAGTTGGTGATGGACAGGAAAGCCTTGTGGGTGGAAGTCCATGGGTTTGCAGAATCAGACATGACTGAGTGACTGAACTGAACTGAATGTTGATCATAGCTTTTCTTCTAAAGAGCAAGTGTAAAGCAGTCTTAAATGAGCAACAAGTTGTGTGATGGAATTCAGTGATTTAGGTATTCAGCTCTGCTCTGTTAATTTTTCTTGTTTAACTCTGATGATTCTTGAATTTGACTTTCACTCCAAACCTTCCTTCTTTAATTTGGCCTATCAGATTTGGTGGATTTGCCCTACAAGGGCATAGTTGATGTGCAAAGCTTATTAACAAAACCCATTCACACAATTATAGTCTCTCAAGTCATTTAAATAGCTTTTCTTGCTTGATATTCAAATCACTAAGTATGACACCTAGTAACTGCATCATTAAATACAATAAAGGTCTTATGCCTGGGTTAAATGTCATAATATATAATGATTAGGGCAGTTCATTGTCTCTACAATCACATTCCATTTGTATTGTTAAAAACTATACCCTTTCAACACTTCCCTGTGGTCACATTTTATAGACTACATCCGTTTCTTTGTGTGTTATTTTCACCCAAACCTATTTGTTTTTGTCCTAATAACCTCAGTCTTGGCCTATATCATCTATAATCCTGACCTCAGTACTCCATGTGAGTTGACCCAGAGCCATTATAATTATTTATATACCAATTACATACTCTCAGTGCATTTTTTTTTTCCATGGCAGCCTGTAACTCAATAACCATGAATACTGTGAAACTCCCTAAACAGAAATTAAGGTAGAAAATTTTGATTATGTAGTGTTTTTAGTAATTTTTTCTAATTATAATAATGTGTTATAAACATGACATTTAAAAAGCATAAAAAGTATGTAAAGATCCTTCTAGATATTTTTTATTTCTTTTACGGGAAATGATAAAAATTAGCTAATACTAGTACCAATAATGAGAAGGCAATGGCACCCCACTCCAGTACTCTTGCCTGGAAAATCCCATGGATGGGGGAGCCTGGTAGGCTGCAGTCCATGGGGTCGCGAACAGTCGGACACGACTGAGCGACTTCACTTTCACTTTTCACTTTCATGCACTGGAGAAGGAAATGGCAACCCACTCCAGTGTTCTTGCTTGGAGAATCCCTGAGATGGGGGAGCCTGGTGGGCTGCTGTCTGTGGAGTCACACAGAGTCGAACACGACTGAAGTGACTTAGCAGAGTACCAATAATAACCATGTTGTTGTATAGTTTCCAAGTTGTGTTCAACTCTCTGTGACCCCATGGGCTGCAGCCTGCCAGGCTCCTCTGTCCACAAGGTTCTCAGGCAAGAAAGGCTGCCATTTCTTTCTTAAAATAATAGCCATAGCTATCATTTAATGAAAAATTTTGATTGTCTGGCACTTTTTCAATTTTCCACATATTTACTCTGTAAACTTCCTAAATAAATTCTAATTTCTAGTTATTATTGTTGTTGTTGAGTCACTAAGTCCTGTCCAACTCTTTGCAACCCCATGAACTGCAGCATATCAGGCTATTCTGTCCTCTATTATCTCCTGGAGTTTGCTCAAATTCGTGTCTATTGAGTTGGTGATGCTATCTTATCATCTTACCCTCTGCTGCCCCCTTCTTCTCCTGCCCTCAGTCTTTCCCAGTATCAGAAACTTTTCCAGTGAGCTGATTCCTCACATTAGGTGGCCAAAGTACTGAAGCTTCAGCTTTAATATCAGTCCTTTCAATGAATATTCAGGGTTGATTTCCTTTATGGTTGACTAATTTGATTTCCTTGCTGTCCAAGGAACTCTCAAGGGTCTTCTCCAACACCACAGTTCAAAAGCATCAATTCTTTGTTGCTCAGCTTTCTTAATGGTCCAACTCTCACATCTTTACATGACTACTGGAAAAACCATAGCTTTGACTATATGGACTTTTGTTGGCAAAATTATGTCTCTGCTTTTCAACATGCTGTCTAGTTTTGTCATAACTTTCCTTCCAAGGAGTAGGCATCTTTTAATTTCATGGCTGCAGTCACCATCTGCAGTGATTTTGGAATCCAAGAAAATAAAATCTATTACTGCTTCCATTTTTTCCATTTCTATTTCCCATGAAGTGATGGAACCAAATGCCATGATCTTCATTATTTTAATGTTGAGTTCCAAGCCAGCTTTTTCACTCTCTTCTTTCACCTTCATCAGTAGGCTCTTTAGTTCTTCTTCACTTTCTGACATTAGCGTGGTGTCATCTGCATATTTGAGGTTATTGGTATTTCTCTTGGAAATCTTGATTCGAGCTTGTGCTTCATCCAACTGGCATTTTGCATAATGTACTCTGCAGAGAAGTTAAATAAGTAGGGTCACAATATACAGCCTTGATATACTTCTTTCCCAATTTGGAGCCAGTCTGTTGTTCCATGTCTGGTTCTAACTGTTGCTCTTGATCTGCATACCGGTTTCTCAGGAGACAGGTAAGGTGGTCTGGTATTCCCATCTCTTGAAGAATTTTCCAGTTTGTTGTGATCTACATAATCAAATGCTTTAGCATAATCCATGAAGCAGAAGATGTTTTTCTGTAACTTTCTTGTTTTCTCTATGATCCATCAAATTTGGCAATTTGATCTCTGGTTCCTCTGACTCTTTGAAACCCAGCTTGTACATCTGGAAGTTTTTGGTTAACATACTACTGAAGACTAGCTTGAAAGATTTTGAGGATAAACTTGCTAGACTGTGAATTGTGTGCAATTATATGATAGTTTGAACATTTTTTGGCATTGCCCTTCTTTGGGATTGGAATAAAAACTGACCTTTTACAATCCTATTGCCTCTTCTTATTTTTCTAAAATTGCTGACATACTGAGAGCAATACTTTAACTGCATCATCTGTTAGGATTTGAAATAGCTCAGCCAGAATTCCATCAGCTCCACTAGCTTTGTTCATAGTAATGCTTCCTAAGTCACACTTGACTTCACACTCCAGGATGTCTGGCTCTAGGTGAGTGACCACACCATTGTGATTATCCAGGTCATTGAGACTTTTTGTATAGTACTTCTGTGTATTCTTGCTACCTCTTCTTAATCTCTTTGGCTTCTGTTAGGTCCTTACCGTCTCTGTCCTTTATGATGCCCATATTTGCATTAAATGTTTCTGTGATATCTCCAAGTTTATTGTAGAAATCTCTAGTCTTTCCCACTTTACTTCTTTGCATATTTCATTTAAGAAGGCCTTCTTATCACAATATTGTCTGGAACTCTACATTCAGTTGGGTATATCTTTCCCTTTCCCTATCCATATCATCTCACCTTTTACTTCTCTTATTTACTCAGCTATTTGTAAAGCCTCTTCAGACAACCACTTTTCCTTCTTACATTTCTTTTCCTTGATATGGTTTTGGTCACTGCCTCCTGTACAATGTAATAAACCTTCATCCATAGTTCTTCAGGCACACTGTCTACCTGATCAAATCCTTTGCATCTAATTTTACCTTCACTGTATAATCATAAGTGACTTGATTTAGGTCATACCTGAATAGTCTAATGGTTTTCCCTACTTCCTTTAATTTAAGCCTGAATTTTGCAATAAGGAGCTCATGATCTGAGCCACAGTCAGCTCTAGCTCTTGTTTTTATTGGCCATATAGAGTTTCTCCATCTTTCCTGCAAAGAATATAATCAACCTGATTTCTGTAGTGAACATCTGGTGATGTTGATTTTGAGTCATCTGTTGGGGTATAGGAAAGGGTGTTTGCTATGACCACTTCATGGATCAAAGCATGTTCATGGTGAAGGGACTTGCATAATTCAATCATGCCTTGTAGGGCCACCCACAATCAACTGGTCTTAGTGAAGAGTTCTGCAAAAGCATGATCCACTGGAGAAGGAAATGTCAACCCACTCCAGTATACTTGCCTGAAGAATCTCATTGACAGTATGAAAAGGCAAAAATATATGGCCTTGGAAGATGAGCCCCCAGCTTGAAAGCTGTCCAATATTCTACTGGGGAAAAGTAAAGGGCTATTTCTAGTAGCTCCAGAAAGAATGAAGCAGCTGGGCCCAAGGGGAAATGATGCTTAGCTGTGGATGTTTCTGGTGATGGAAATAATATTGGATGCTGTAAAGAACAATATTGCATAGATATCTGGAATGTTAGGTCCATGAATCAAGGTAAATAGAAGACGCTCAGGCAGGAGATGGCAAGATTGAACATCAACGTCTTAGGAATCAGTAAATTAAAATGGACAAGAATGGGAGAATTTAATTCAGATGACCATTATATCTACTACTTTGGGCAAGAATTCCTTAGAAGGAATGGAGTAGCCATCATAATCAACAGAAGAGTTAGAAATGCAGTGCTTGGGTGCAATCTCAAAAAATGACAGAATGATCTCAGTTTGTTTCCAAGGCAAATCTTTCAAATCATTCCACATCACAGCAATCCAAGTCTCTGCCCCAAGCACTGATGTAGAAGCTGAAGTTGACCAGTTCTATGAAGACCTACAATACCTTCTAAAACTAACACCAAACAAAAGATGCCCTTTCTATCAAAGGGGACTGGAATGCAAAAGTAGGAAGTCAAGAGAAACACAGAATTACAGGTAGTTTGGTCTTGGAGTACAAAATGAAGCAGGGCAAAATCTAACAGAATTTTGTCAAGAGAACATGCTGGTCATAGCAAAACTCTAGTTCAGTATTGTTTATTTTATTTTACAGATAAGGTAGTGATAAAAAAATTAAGGAAATTATCATAGGGCATAGAATTATTCAGTATAGTAGTCAAGATTCAGGCCAATTTCTCTTTAACTCTTAAAACCAATATGTTGATTACTATATTTTAGAAAAATAATAGAATCATAAATGATGTTCTCCTTTTCAAATTATTATAAAGAAGTGATGAAAATAGAAAGAGGAATATAAAAAGGAATATAAAAAGTCATATATCCATATATGGATTTCCCTTAAGGCATATGGTCTTAAACTTATTATTAAGCACTAGGTGGCTTAGGATATAAGTTGGAAGATATGCAGAGAACAAAGCATTCTGTATATAGCTACACCTTTTGTAGTGGAGGTTTTCTGATGAACACTAATGTGAGTTTCCAATTATCTAAACACTTTGTGCCCAGTAACAGAGAAATAGTCATAGAGATGGAAAGTAGAATAATGGCTTCCCCAGAGAGGTCCAAATTCTAATTCCTAGATTCTGTGAATACATTAGGTTATATTGATACATCAAATGAGAATTAAAGTTGTTCTTCAGATGACTTTGAGATTAGGAGATTATCCTGGATTATCTGGGTTGGCCCAATATAATCACAGGGTCCATATATAAGTTGAAGAAGAAGACAGAAGAGAGAGCATCAGAGTGAAGCAATGTGGGAAAGACTAGAAAGACTGTTGCTGGTTTTGAAGATGGAAGGGAGAAACAAGCCAAGGAAGGCAGGCAATCACTATACATAGAAGAGACAAGAAAAGCAGTTCTCCCCTAAGCTTCTAGAATGAAAGTTAGCCCTGTTAATATTTTCACTTCAAACCACTCATATCCATCTCATCTGACTTCCAAAAAAGTAAGTGATACATTTGTGTTGTTTTAAGTCACAGTTTGCGTACATTGATAGAACAACCACAAAAAACTAAAACAGCATGACTTTCTCTCAGCTCTCCCTTTTTTTTTTTTTACAATAATTTAATCATATTTCCTCTAGAGTTTTGACATAAACCTAAGTCATTAGCCAATTCCCAAAGGATCACAATTCCCTCCATACCAAGGAGATAACCACATGTATTACTTCACTGCCATTTTTGTCCAACCTTAATTGGACTGTAGTGAGGCAACAGTCAATCTTTAACTCAGCATCATAACCAGACAAATCTATGAACTGGGTTTGATGTTTTTTCTTCTTCTACCAACATGCCATAAAAAAAATTCTCCATGCAGGTGTAGGTTTGAGCTGAATACAAGTGTTAGTGCAGTAGAAGTAAATAGCATGGATTTAGAACCACCTGTCCATATAACTTAATTAAATCTCTTGGACATGCTTAGGCAAATTCTGAATAAGCCTTCACCATCATATTATGAACTCTTTTTTTTTTTTTTTGCTTTCTATTTAAATAAAAATATTTATGTCATCTGCATGACATGTCAGATCTCAGAACCCCGACCAGGGATTGAACCTGAGCTCCCTGCAGTAGAAGCCCAGAATCTTAACCACCAAACCACTAGCCAAGTCCTCATATTATGAACTTTTTATTTGACTGGGTTAAAAAATCTATTTCATGATGGATAGTTCCTGTAGGTGGTAATTTGATTTTAATGATTAGATTCTCTCTCTGTTTAGGCCTAGAATCCCGGGAGATACTCTTCCAGTTCTATGTAGTTTATGCTGCTCAACGAATTTTTCATGAACTTCATAAAAGATTTCTAGATTCCTGAGATCAACATGGCCTGAGTGTGCAAATCAGTTTGTTAGAGAATCCCATCCTGTTATAGAGCCCTCTCTTCTAAGGGCACCACTCAAAACTGCAAACCTTTTAGGCCATAAAATACATGCTTAAAAATTATATTTCTAATAGTGTGATACATGTTGTATTTTAAGTGTGGAAAATGGTGTATTAAAAAGAATACATTTGAATCAGTTCTAATGAGGTGGATGAAACTGGAGCCTATTATACAGAGTGAAGTAAGCCAGAAAGAAAAACACCAATACAGTATACTAACAAATATATATGGAATTTAGAAAGATGGTAATGATAACCCTGTATGTGAGACAGCAAGAGACTCAGATGTATAGAACGGACTTTTGGACTCTGTGGGAAATGGAGAGGGTGGGATGATTTGGGAGAATGGCATTAAAACATATATACTATCATGTAAGAAACGAATCAACAGTCTATGTTCGATACAGGATACAGGATGCTTGGGAATGGTGCACAGGGGAGATCCAGAGAGATGATATGGGCTGGGAGGTGGGAGGAGGGTTCAGGATTGGGAACTCATGTACACCCATGGCGGATTCATGTCAATGTATGGCAAAACCGATACAGTATTGTAAAGCAAAATAAAGTAAAAATAAAAATTTAAAAAAAATAAAATAAAATAAAGTGTGGAAAAAGGTGTCTCCAAAATCTAAAAAGGTTCATCACAGTGTTTGTCTTTACATTCGAGGGGAAATTCTTACATAACAAAGATGACTGAACTTTTTATAAATGCATCCATTTGTATCCCTGAATCTTTCTCAGGTTTACAGCAAAGATTTTTTGATTCATTTATCTTACAAGGACATCCAAAGTACCTGCCCTTTTCTGTACATCGGGTCCAACAAGCACAATGTCATCAGGAGAGTGATGTTTGCACAATGTCAAGTCAATCAAGGTCCCTATAGACTATATTGTAATAGAGAGCAGAATTAACATAGCTCTGGGATAACCTGGAGAACATGAACTGTTCTCTTTCCTATGTGAATGCAAACTATTTTGATCTTTTCTGATGTAAATTGACAAAATGTTCCCAGATCAGCAGTCACATACCAAGTTCCACAGGCTGTAACAGTTTGTTCCAGTGCAAAAATTATATCAGCACAGCATCTAAGATTAGAGCTACTGCTTGATTATGTATTTAGGAGTCAGTTGTCATTCTCTATTAACCATCTAGGCTTTCCAGTTGTCATCTTAGTGAACTAAACAGATTCTGATAAGGACCACCACACTTGATGTTGATTGTTTCTGCTATCCCAAACAGGTCTTGACTAGTCTTAATTGTTTCTGCAATCCCAACCTGGATGCCTTGGTACTTTCGACTTGACATTGGCTAATGGTGGATGGGAGAGGAGGGTTGTAAATATTTTCTAGAGCTTGCATTGATCTTTCTACCAAGATGGCTTTTACACTATAGACCAGAAAACTAACATGAATCTTCCACATATCCATTTTGATTAGGCTATCAAGACCAGGAAAATAACCATAGATTGGTCCTTAGATCTACTAGATGGTTAGTAATTTTTTGAAAACCAGAAATCAGTTTAGTATCTTATTATCTCAAACTCCATATCCAAGAAATCTGAAAGTATCTGAGTATCTTTTTCCCCGTGTACATTATTACTCTAGTCTATTGCGATGGGTCTATTTGAGAAATGAGTTAGAATTGCAGCAACATTTCAGAGCCCTTATTCAAGGGTAAAACAATTTCTCTTCATTTGATGGTCTCTAGGTCTGAGAAATGGCTCAGATCTAGAAAATTAGGTGAGAAATTTTTCCATTTTCATGGCTGATCCCAGCCTTCTGTTCACCAGATTTTGTTAGATTTTAGTCATATAAATCAAAGAATAACCTTTGCTGGCAACATATCCTGTCTTTTGAACATCATGGTCTGTTAGCCATTGCTACAGATTACTTCAGGTCAATGTTCTCTGGTTGCCATTCTGGCCTTATTGGCTATTATGGTAAATATGTCACTTTCTCCCTCAACTTTAAATCATGCTTACTGATTTTTCACTTCCAGTTTCCTACCACCATTACTAAATTTAAAGAACACTTTTCATGGCAATAAGACCTAATCTTAACTATTACAGAAAAGATACTTTTCATCGAAGAGTCTCAGTGATGCCTTTAATTCCTCAATAGCACATACCTTAAACCATTAATTCAAGAAGTTTCCTTGAGCCATTTCTAGGAGACAGGCAAATCAAAAAGCAATCTATTCTAATACAGTCACATCCACCTCTCACAGGCACCAGTCTTCTTTTTCAAAATTTTTTCAAAGTGGTTTAAGAAGCCCTCCTTAATTCCTCTCAGCCACTATTTTGCCCAGGCTTCAAGGTACCAACCTCCCTGAATCATGGGAGAGAGCCCCCTTGCCATAGCAATTGTATCTAGCTTATATTTTGCTTTTCCCCAGTCTATCACTCTCAGAATCAACCTTACTGTTTCCCTTGTTCTCATTGTACATATTAGCCAAGTACCATAGCTCTTTTGTTGAATAAATTATTTTCATAGAGGGATGGGATTTTTCTACTCACACTATATTGTGACTTAACTACAGTTATGAGAACAAATGAATGTAGGCATGAGTGGAACTTGAGAGAAACAACAACTTCTTGTGAGGCTTTTATCTAATGGGAAGCTGCTAAAATCTTATGAAATGGAAACAGGGATTACTGGTCTGGAGGGAAGAATAACCTAGGGTCTCAAGTTTATCAGGTACATCCCCAGAAATGTCCTTTTCCCATTTCTCTGGGACTTCTTTTCCTAAGGCCTTAGTTTAACACAGAAGAACTTCCAAGTTTGTATTATACTTTCAATACCATTTATAATTCTATAACACTTAAAATCAAGTTTTGGTCCTGATTTGTCATATAGTCTTCAGGCAGCCTAAAGCTAGCTAGTGCATTTGACCTATTTTGTCCTAGTAGACAAAATCAGAAATTAATGAAACCGAGTGCTCACATCACAAATTCCTTAATGGAAAATATTATTGATGACCTGTAGGTACTTCTTAGTGAACATGCCATGCAATTTACTCAGATTTCAGGAGATTTCCAATGGGTAACCGAAAATTTTCCCCCCAGTCTTTTACCCGAGTCCATCCACGTGGTTCCCAATCCAAATTCAAATACACAAGAACACATTTCCTGAATTTTCCAACTAAAGAGGGACTGTGAAGTCTCCCATTCTGTTTTTTCACATTTAGGGATTTTTTTTTTTAATTAAAATTTTTCATTAATTTAAACCCCTTGTTTATATCTTATATTAGTCTTATTACAACAAAAAATTCCATAAAATCAGTAGTTTTTCCTTTTTTTTTTTTTATTTCTGCATCTTGAATTTCTGGGACAAACTAAAACATATTAGAATATGTTACTTGCTAAAACAAAAATAAAATGCACCTCTCTGAGCCTCAGAAAATCTGCTTTCCCTGAATGGTGCAGTTTTGCTAGTCATAAGATTATCAATAAAAGAAGAAATTGTCAGCTGGAGATAAAAATATCAGCAATAGTCATTAACTGATTGGAGGATATGCAGGCAAAGGGTTTGCTAACATTTACTGATTTAGGAAGACTCATTCACTAAGTTTCAGGAGCAACTGGACAAACACAAAATTCTCCTAAGGGTTTAATTTCATAACAGAGAGAATTCTAGAATGAGCCCTCTTTATCTATAGGCTGAACTTAAAAATTAAAGACTGCAAATAGGCATAAAGGAAATTTTTGAGGTGAAAAAGATATTCTACAACTGCTATGGTGATGGTAGCCCAACTCCATAAGTTTATTAATAACCATTAAATTGAAACAAGAAATATTAAAATCACTGTAAGGAGCAAATGGATATGATGTGTCTCTTGAAGACACAGGATCGCCTATTAATATTCAAGGCCAAAAAATATAATTTTAATCTTTTTATAAGAAAACATCAGAGAATCCCAAATTGAGGAACACCAGCAAATAACTATCTATAATTTTCAAAAATATTAATGGCTTGAAAAACAACAGAAGGTTAAGGAACTATCCCAGATAAAATTTAACTAAGGAAACATGACATTTGAATGAAATGTATGATCCTGACCTGACCCGCATCTTCTAGACAAAAATAAAAACAGACAGTATTAGATAAAAGTAGACAAAAATACAAACTTTCAGTTATAAGATAAACAAGTACTAGGAATGTAATGTATAGCATACTATATGTAATTAATACTACTGTACGTCATACATGAGAGATAAGGGAATAAATCCAAACAGTTCTCGACACAAGAAAAACAAACTATTTTCTATCTATAGGCGATGAGGGATTTTCACTAAACTTATTGTGGGAATCATCAAATGATGTATGTAAGACAAATCACTATGCTGCACATCTTAAACAGTGCTGCATGACAATTATATCTCAATAAAGATGGAAGAAAAAATAATGGTAAATTAAATTTTTCAAATTGATAAAGAGTGATATACAATAAAGAACATTGTTCATACAATTGACAAAATTGGAAAATGAACCGTGGATTAAAGCATGACAGCAATTTTAATTTTTTTTTAATTTGATAATTGTTCTAAAAATATATGAGAGAATATTCTTATTAGGGAATATACACTGAACAATTCTGAGGAAAAGAGTCTGAATATATACAACTTACTCTGTAATGATTCGAAGAATATAAATATAAATATATCCTGTGGTCTTTCTGAAAGATAGAACTAAAGAATGATAAGGCAAAGTGTTAAAAAAAAATTAATAAAGGATAGATGAGAATTCTTAAAAAAAAAAAAAAAATTAAACAAAGACCAGAAGGTCTCAGCCTTTCCTAATCATTTCCATGAAAACAACCAATCAACTTTGCTAGCCTTCATCCAATGCAGAGATGAGAATAAAAATAGGGAACTTACTTCTAATTCAGTGTCCCCGTATGGAAACCTGAGATCACATAGGTGATACTCTGCCTCTTGTCATCCTTAGGACTGGTTTTGGCAAAGCTGTATATTTCACATTTTATTAAAGACTATCAAAATTTTAGTAAATTAAAAGTACATTGAGGGAGATATAAATTAAGAGTCTGGGATTAGCATATACACACTACTATAAAATAGTAAATAACAAGAATGTACTATATAGCTCAGGGAGCTATAGTAAATATTTCATAAAATCTATAATGAAAACTAGTGGACAGGAAAGAATCTGCCTGCAATGCAAGAGAACTGAGTTCAATCCTTGGGTTGGAAAGATGTCCTGGAGGAGGGAATGGCAACCCGCTCCAGTATTCTTGCCTGGAGAATCCCATGGGCAGAGGAAACTTGCAGGCTATAATCCAAGGGGTCACAAAGAACTGGACATGACTGAATGACTAATACTTTCTACTTTCTTCTTTTATAGTGAAAAATAGGGCTTACCATGTAAAAATAGGGCTTAAAATGAAAAAGAGTGGTGGTGCTAGTGGAAAAGAATCCACCCGCCAATTTGAGACACAAGAGACTCAGGATCAATCCATGGGTTGGGAAGATCCCCTGGAGTAGGAAATGCAACCCTCTCCAGTATTCTTGCCTGGAAAATCACCAGAGACAGAGGAGCCTGGAGGGTTGCAGTCCATGGGGTTGCAACGATTAATGACTGACCACACACATAATAGAAAATAATCTGAAAAAGAATATATGTGTGTATACACACACACACACACACACATTATATATATATATATATATATATATACATATATATACATATATATATATACACCTGAATCACTTTATTGTACACCTAAAAATATAACATATATTAAAAATTGGTTTTTAAAAAGTGTATTGGAAGTTGGTAGAGGAATGAGAGTTCCAACCAAACAATGTTTTTAGATTAGCTGAGACTTCATAATAAATTGAACACTGAAATGCTTTATTGAATCTCCAATAGACTAATCATAATTATAATGCAGACTTGAACAGGTTCAGTAACATTAGTCTTGCCTGCTTTTTTTATGATAAAATCTCCATTTTTCTACTTCAAACTGTTACTTCTTGATTTCCTTCAGCCAGAAAAAAATATCTGACATTCTATTCCTCCCCTACAATACCACCCAGCTTCCAAGGTCAAATCAAAATTGAGCTGAAAGATGATTCTCGGTACTCAAACTTTCTTAACCCCACTTGTGTTAGATTGGTGATGGATTAGTTGCTAAATTGTGTCTGACTCTTGTAACCCTATGAACTGTGTAGCCTGCCAGGCTCCTGTCCATAGAATTTCCCAGGCATGAATACTGGAGTGGGTAGCCATTTCCTTCTACAGGTGTGCTAGATTATTCCTGTGTATTCCCCTCACCTTGCTCTCTCGCTCCTTTGAAGAGCATTAAACATTCTGGCCTGGGACCCTGTGATTGTAGTGATGCTCATGTGGTATGTGCTTCCATGCCTTAATCCTCCTGGGCTTAGCTATTTGCTTTGGCCAATTGGATATGGGCAGACTTGGGGTAGGGCTTCCCAGGTGGGGTCAGTGGTAAAGAAGTCACCTGCTAATGCAGGAGACATAAGAGATGTGGGTTCAATACCTGCTTTGGCAAGATCCTCCAGAGAAGGAAATGACAACCCATTCAAATATTCCTGCCTGGAAAATTCCATGGATGGAGGAGCCTTGTGGGCATAGTCCATGGGGGTCTCAAAGAGTCGGACAAGACTGAGCATGCATGCATGCAGGCAGACCTGAGGTAAGCCATGTTTCAGCAAACACTTGGAACCACTATATGGTGAGCTTTTGCTCTCTACCCTTTTGCTTAGTGAAAATCAAGTCTTAAATAGGGGATGTTTCTTATCTTGGGTTTTGGAATGAGAATACTCATGGAGCAAATCTATATTAGCTGATCCACAATCATTCACATACAATGTATCAAGAAACACATGTATATTATTGTAAGCCACTGAAATTTGAGAGTTTTGGATATCATATAAAAGCTGGCTAATAAAATTGAATATGGACATGTTTCATTTTATTTAAGCCTTAGAACAATTTCTCTGTGCATATGATAAACAATATATTCTGTATGGTTTACTTATTTTCATGTTTGTGTATGATCAATATTTTTATCCCAGATTCTTTGGTATATGGTTTTGAAAAAGGAGAAAACATGGACATGTCTATTATAAGTCACCCATGTTTTAAATAAAGACTTGGAAATCAATCCTGAAAGGAGGCCTCACATAGCAGATCCAGATACAATATACCTTTATGTGGCATTTTCCCATACCTCTGAATTTCCCATGAAATGTGATACTGCTAAAGATACTCTATTGACATCTCTGGTGTTAGGAAGCTGATTTTTTTTTTTTTTTCTTGCTATTGCTTTTAGTTCCCAAGCTTACATTTTCAATCAAGAAACAGACACTAACAAACAAGCAGTGGTATAAGGAAATGTTTGATATTAGGCCTTTCTTATTCTTGAAAGTGAAAGTGAAGTTCCTCAGTCATGTTTGACTCTTTGCAATCCCATTGACTGTGGCCTGCCAGGCTCCACCATGCATGGTATTTTCCAGGCAAGAGTACTGGATTGGGTTGCCATTTCCTTCTACAGGCTATCTTCCCCACCAGGGATCGAAATGGGGTTATCCACATTACAGGCAGACTCTTTTCCGGCTAAATCTCATCTGTAATATTCTTGTTCTTGGGCCAAATTTAACATCAGGAAAGCACATTACTATCCAAGAAAAAGGATAAAAGGAAAAGTCAGTTTTTAACATCACTGAATATTACTGCCTTTTACTTTCAATTGGCCATGAATACCTGTATTCTTTAAAGATTGTTTCATAAAATGATTTGACCAGTATAATATGCCTTGTTTTATCAGTTTCTGAATTTCTGTACTTCTTGAGGGGAAGAGTCAACTCTTACTCTTCCCAGAATATCTACTTAATACCTAACTGTTACTCCCAAAGCAGTGGGTATTTGGGAAATATGTGTAAGATAAATATACCTGCTCGTTTAATATTATTTGTAGTCACAGTTAATATTCTGTAAGAAGAGCAATAACTAATATTTTGTGAAAGTGGCTCAGTCGTGTCTGACTCTTCGTGAACCCACGGACCATACAGTCCATGGAATTCTCCAGGCTAGAATACTGGATTGGTAGCCTTCCCTTCTCCAGGAGATTTCGAACCCAGGGATCTAACTCAGGTCTCCTGCACTGCAGGCAGATTCTTTACCAACTGAGCCATCAGGGAATACCAACTAATATTTTCCATATACCAAAAAAAAGGAGGGTTAATGGAACTAAATTCTATACTATGACATGTATTAGTAAATCCAGTTTGAGTAGCCAAAAGTATGGGTTTGTGTGTGTGTGTGTGTGTTTAATTTGCTCAGTCATGTCCGTGTCCGACTCCTTGTGATCCCCATGGACTGTACCCTGTTAAGCTCCTATGTCCATGGGATTTCCCAGGCAAGAATACTGGAGTGAGTTACCATGCCCTTCTCCAGGGGATCTTCCAGACTCAGAGGATAGAACCTATGTCTCCTGCATTGCAGGCAGATTCTTTACCATCCAAGCCACCAAAATGCTGTTTGAGTAGCCAAAAGTATAGAAATTACATAACTTATAGAATGAATTTTTTTTCAAATAGTAGCTGCAAACTTTTATAAAAATTTCAGTGCAAATCAGTACAACATACTGATGTGCAACCATTTTGTGGACCTACCTGTGCAGGCAAACCTTCAGCAATGAAAACACTTCCCTGCAGTTTGTAATTGCTACCCTTAATCATGAATATTCCTCTCAAAAGGGGAATGGGTCACAAACTGGTTTTGTGGCCCTGGTGAGACTATACATTCAAACACTGTGAAGCATGGAAGTCATCAACTGAGTGATGCATTTGGATAAAGGAATGTTTCTTTAGAAATCCTGTATTCGCTATCAAGGTCCTAAATTGGCATAAAAAAATTATAATTTGTTTTCAGTAACAGGATGATAGAAGGAAAAACAAAGTCTTAATAGAAATGAGAAAAGATGGACTGGTTGGTTTTAAAATTAATATAAGAGTGTTCATACTTTTAACCAAATGTAGAAGCCAAGGAAAGTTAAGTCAGAACTTCTTTAATTTTTTTTTCCCCACAGATAACTCCATTGATACTATCCTTATTAAAGGAGAGTAAATTGCATGTCCCAAGACATCTTTGATTAAATAACCAATAAAACTGAGATTACAGACAACCTCTCTGAGGCACTGGGAAACTACTAACAGACTGAAAGATTAACTCCCCAGTGGCAAGGATAATTTTTGTTTTACTAAAGTTTTATAAAAATATTGCTACTTGATATTTTATTTATTTATTTATGCATAGAGTCTATTTTATAATATTTTTAAATACTAAAATACCAATCTGAATTGCCATGACATGTGGCAGAAAGTTTTGTTTACCACACACTGTAAAAATATTATTTTATTTTTTAATATGTGGTACCACTAAACTTCTGTTTTAATTGTATCATTTCTGATCTGCTTGCTTACAGATAGATTGACTATTAGATAAAGGTATTAATTTGTGAAGATAAACAGCAATTTAGTAAACTTTGAAGGAAATACAAACCATCGCATAATCTAATATTAACATCACTATTATTAAAAAGGAAAAGATGAGAACTTCAAGTTACCTTAAAGTTAAGTCACACTTACTCTGTTGTTATCACTAAGATAATATATAAAGAGATAGAAGGTTATATAGATATAGATAAATATATATATAGATAAAGAACTTTAATTTCTAAAGTTGTTTATGAAAAACATGCTATTTTTACTTTTATCTTTGATATCATTTTATTGTTGTTATATTGTATTTCCAAAGACAATGTCCAATCACATTTATACATTTTATTCTTATATATTTGAATTTAAGTGTAAAAGAATAAAATTATGTTAACTTTCACAGACTAATCTAAACTGAATTTGAAGCTGATAGGAAATAAATAGATAGCTGTCATATAAACCTCTTTGATATCAGGAATATTCATTTGTACGAAATGTATGTTGGTGTGATATACTTAGCATAAGTTAAAATATTTTAAGATAGCATGGATGATTATGTAATATGACCCTCTTTTTTACTAATTTTTATTTCTATTTTAATCACTATTGTTTTATCAAATAAAGCAACAGGGAACACAGGAAAAAACACTCAGTGTATTCTTATTTTTCCATTCTCTTTTCTGCTACAGCAGATAACTAGGATTCAGAAAAACCAAGCATATTTTAAGTATGTATTCAAGGAAAGTAATTTTATTATGGCCGTGATAAAATGGCCCAGTCACATGTCTATTTTGCTTTCCTAAAGTGAAAGCTTTTATCTCGCTGCCACAATTTCACCACCTCCAGTTTGTGTTTAATAATATTATCCCTAATGATTTGCAAGGCAATATCTGCAGTAGTTTATTCAAAAATATTTAGTTATATAAGTACACAGAACCTTTTAAAAAAGTTAATCCTATGAACAATGTTTTTTTTTTTTAAATGAAATAAACAACCACTTCCTTATAATTTATGTGGGTTGTTTCTTTTTTCTTTTTTTTGAGTAAGAGAGAAAATCATTCAGTGATTCCAATTTATCCTGTGAAAATGAGTAGACTAAATTACACGTTATTACTTCTCTCAAGTAGTTAATTAAAGTAAGCTACTCACTGACTCATTATTGCAAAATGAAGTTTTATTTAAATGTGAATGAGCAAGAATCTTTAAACTACAAAAACCAAACAAATTCAGCCTAAGGGGCCTAAGGACTTGAGCTGTGTGTTGTTTCCTTCCAAGAGACTCATAAAAGAGTGAGCAAGGTAAGACATTTTAGGGAAAAAAAGTCAAATCTTAATAACTTCTATTATACGAGATGACTTACATGCTGTTTTCATTAATAGAAGACAAGGATTGGGTACTAGGGCTTGCTTCATCGATTAAGATGGGACAGTCTTGAGCTGTCATTGGCAGTGGTTGTGTGTGATTGAAAATCGGTTTAAAAATACTGAAACTTAATAAATCAAACACACTATCATTCAGAGAAAAATATTTTTCACTGGCTCCTCTCACCTACATCAGCCAGGTCAGATATATATTAATTAAAATAACTCCCTAGACTCTAACAAAAGCAACAAAAATAGTGACAAAAGATAAATGTTTCTCACTTAAGCAAAATGTGCATTCAGTATTCTATATTGGTAGGTGACTCTCTTATACTCTTACAAGTGGTAAGTCTGGGATCAAGGCCACTGGTATCATTGTTGGCATATGAATTACAAAATCTCAGCTTGTCAGGAGTCAGCCAATGGGAGAGGAAAAAATGTGGAAGGCTATAAGTGGGAGATTTTGTTTTACAAGACCACAACTAGATATAGTGTATTTTATTTCTATTCACATTTTATTAGCTAGAAAGCAGTCACATGGCTCCTGATGACTAGGAAAATGTGCCAAGAAGAGCAAGAAAAGTGTTTGACATACAGCTAATTCTCTACCTGTGCTATGCTTAGTTGCTCAGTCATGTTCGACACTGTGTGATCCCATGGACTGTAACCTGTCTGACTCCAATGACCATGGGATTCTCCAGACAAGAATACTGGAATGGATTGTCATACCCTTCTCCAGGGGATCTTCCTGATCCAGGGATCGAACTTAGGTCTCCCACATTGGAGGTGGATTATTTACTCTATGAGCCACCAGGAAAGCCTATGAATACTGGAGTGGGTACTCTATCTCTTCTCCAGGAAATCTTCCCTGCCTAGGAATGAAACAGGGGTCTCCTGCACTGTAGGCAGATTCTTTACCAGCTGAGCTACCCAGGAAGCCCAACTCTCTACCTATGAGAACTTAAAAAGTTAAGATCTGATTATTAAATGCTCAATTATTTTTCCTGTTTATTTGCCACTAACTATTCATACATATATATATATATATATATATATAGAGAGAGAGAGAGAGAGAGAGAGCACCAAGTTATACTCATTAAATAACTGTATGTCTCATTACAACCTTTGTTACTATTTTTAGAAGATGAGAAATACATGAATAGCTACATACTTCAAAGCTTACCAAGTGCCAGGTACTGTTCTAAGTGTTCTACTGGACTTAGCTATTTAATCTTTATAGCAATCCTCTGATATAGCATCTATGCCATACACAGTATACAGATGTGACAATGGCCCCAGTGAAGGTGAAAGAAAAGAAAGTGAAGTCGCTCAATCGCGTCTGACTCTTTGCGACCCCATGGACTGCAGCCTGCCAGGCTCCTCCATCTGTGAGATTTTCCAGGCAAGAATACTGGAGTGTGGTTGTCATTTCCTTCTCCAGGGGATCTCCCAAACCCAGGGATTGTACCCCAGTCTCCCACACTGCAGGCAGACTCTTTACCATCTGAGCCACCAGGGAAACCCAGAGAAGTTAAGTGATATCTAGTGAGTGGAAAATCTTGGATTTTGGAGCAAGGATGTTTGCTCCAGAATCTATATTTTTCACAGCCTTCTTGTACGTTCAGGAAACTAACATTTTTCTTTTCTCATTCCAGCTTCCAAGGTTAATAATTGTTCATAGAACATTTGAAATAGAAGACTTGTGAATCACTTAGAGACCAGATTAGCTTCAAACACTTGTCATTGTTGTTTAGTCGCTAAGTCATGTCTGACTGTTTTGTGACCCTATGGACTGTAACCTGACAAGCTCTACTGTCCATGGGATTTCCCAGGCAAGAATACTGGAGTGAGTTCCCATTTCCTTCTCCAGGGCATCTTTGTTACTCAGGGATTGAACCTGAGACTCCTGCATTGCCAGGTGAATTCTTCACCACTGAGTCAAATACCACCGAAGTATACCGCATATATTGCTAAGTCACTTCAGTCATGTCTGACTCTGTGCAGCCCCATAGACGGCAGCCCACCAGGCTCCCTCGTCCCTGGGATTCTCCAGGCAAGAACACTGAAGTGGGTTGCTATTGCCTTCTCCAATGCATGAAAGTGAAAAGTGAAAGTGAAGTTGCTCAGTCGTGTCAGACTCTTAGCAACCCCACGGACTGCAGCCCACCAGTCTCCTCTGTCCATGGGATTCTCCAGGCAAGCTTACTGGAGTGGGGTGCCAAATGCTTAAAAGTAGTTTGTGAGTTGTTCCCTTGTTGAACTAATCACAAACTTCATCTTAATATTGCTATTTGACTTACACAGTAGAATTTTGTTGTGTTCTACGAGATAACACATCATCGACACAGCTGCAGGATCCCAGGAAGTTTTAGATGTATGAGTGATGTTAGCCGACAGTAAGACCATGCAGATGGATAGCTCTCTGGCCTGAGGAACCCAGGACTGTTGGTAACCAGGGCCTTAGTCCTCTCATCTCTCCTTTTACCAGGGAAAGACACTTTGGAAGAAAAAAGAGATGATCACTAATCTCATTCACAGGAATAGCAGAGAGACTTGTCAAGTTGCTTGTCTCATAAGAAAAAAATACATTTTTCAGAGTAGTTTGATTCAGTCTCTGGGAAGTTTATTGTGATTTATCTTGATACATGCATTTTTTTTTTTTTTGCCATTTTACATGGTATGTTTACATAATATATTTATGTTCTTCTCAATACATGCCAGTGGCAAAGCTAATTATTTCTGAAGTTATAAATTTAAAGATTAGGTCTATAGATGACTTGCTTGAAGTTTCTAACAAGGATGCTTAGCTTAAATATTCATCAACAAATTATTTAATAAAGCAAATTTATTATTTGAAAGGAAGCATTCTATATAAGTTCACAGGATGATTTACCCATGTCTCTTTGTTGGAGTTTCTCCATTTCCTATGATTATTAGTAACATTAATATTTTGTCATAAATGATATTAACATGGGCACATTTATTCAGTTTTAATGTAATATAGATATTGTAGAGATTTCAAATGGCTGATTGATTTGATGGAAAGTAGACATTTTCCTTGCTCGTTTTTACTCTGGACATTGCTATAGCCCAATGTTTCCAAACAAAAATTTCAACAAGAGAAAATTTATGCCAGTGAGAATAAGAACAGTTCAAAAGTTAGCAATTTTTTTTTTTTTTTTTTTTGCAGAGAAATAGATAAATCCTTTTATTTCTGGAGTTAAAAGTGGATATTACTCTTCTGCTGCATAACTGCTGCTTAAAAATAAAAACTGATTTTCACTTCAAAGAAAGTTAAAATTTTCTCTATCATAATTTGTACTTCAATCACTGTCATCTCTTTTTGAATAGCAACCCACCTGAATTTTTTTAAGCTAATGAAAATACATGCATGCATACTATTATATATATATATATATATATATATATATAACATGCACATATGCTACTAATAGCAACCCACCTGAATTTTTTTAAGCTAATGAAAATACATGTATGCATACTATATATATATATATATATAACATGCACATATGCTACTAGGTACAATTGTGATTATTTTGAGTATAGATGTCACTTACATCCTCTCCCTCTTATTATTTCTAAATTGATATGTTAGGAAATGTAATAAACATATTGGTTAGGATTGTGTGTAAAATAAGAGTAAGATGGATATGAACTTGAATCTGAGAAAATTTTTCATGATTATTTTTTGTGATCACTATCAGACAGAACTTTGCCTAGTTAATTTTCTTACCTGGAGAAACTCAATTCCTTGCAGGTGCAGTAATTCAACATGAATGAAGCGATCCTCAGTAGGACAAAAGGTTTAATCTATAATCATAAATCATATTATAGCAAATAGCCTAATTACACTGCCTTTTAAAACCTTTTATTTGGCATTGTAAAACAACCAAACAGCTTGCATCAAGTCAGATATTGTCAACAGTTTTCTACCTTGGGAAAAGCTTAGCTTTAGCTTGAATTTGTCACTTGTATTAGAAGTATATGACATTGCCATAGACCACCATCCAGTTAAGAAGCTAGACTCTGAAGCCAAGGTCAAGGTCATTGTTTCAAATCCTAGATCTACCATTTGCTTGATCTGAGACTTTGAGCAAATTATTGACTAATCTCTTCAAATGGTGTTGTGAGATCTGATATACTACATAAAAAGTACTTAGCACAATACATGAAAAACAGTAGGTCTTGAGAGAATGAAAGTTGTTGTAAGTATAAGCAATTACTTTTCCAGATATTTGTATTATTGTCTTTCAGTCACTCATTAGTGTCCGACTCTTTGCCACCCCATGAACTGCAGAATGCCAGGCTTCCCTGTCTTTCACCATCTCCCAGAGTTTGCCCAAGTTCATGTCCATTGCATCAGTGATGCCATCAGAGGGATGGATATATCTCTTTTTGGATTTTTACTTACAAAATGACAAGACTTTTCTTTGTGCAGATATTCTGTATTTCCATTATTTATTATGAGGACTTTGAAAATATTTATAATTTTTCATTGAGGACATTAGTGATACGCAAATTTTGAAAAAACAAATTACAGGTTTTCTTTAGTTCAACTGTGCATGCATGCTCAATCGCTCAGTCCCATCTGACTCTTTGTGATGCCCTGGATTGTAGCCCACCAGGCTCCCCTGTCCATGGGATTTCCAAGGAAAGAATACTAGAGTAAGTTGCCATTTCTTCCTCCAGCTGATCTTTCTGATCCAAGGACTCAACTCGCCTCTCCTGTTAGTTTAAAAGTAGGCCCCACAAATTGGTGATTCTCATATACCATCAGACAAAGTTCTAAAAGCATTGTTTCTTTCCAAAACAATGAAGAGGGGATAGCAAGAGATGTTATTAGTGATTACTACATAAATAAGTGTACGCCTCCAGATGACCTGACAGAGTACCTGTATGTGTTCCTGTAACTGTGAGTGTCTGAGTTAACAGAAGTTATTAGCTTTGAGGATATGGCCAAATAACAGGAAAGGGGTAGGTTTTTATTCTCAGAACAATCTACTTGGATACACATCATTATCTTGCACATTGACTTGTTAAATCAAAAGAAAACATAAACATTGCTTACAACTTTGAAAGAGGCATATTTTATTTAAAAATATGCAAAAAGTATTTTATTCAACTCAGTTCATTGTCATTATAGGTCTAAATAACCATACACAAATAATAGAACTAATGGTTCAGAGTGAAAATCTAAGAATGTCTCCTAGTGTGCATGATGAATTCAAATCATTTAATTTTAAACATGAGAGGAGATATTTATATGAGTTAGTGGGAAGGAAAGTGCTGCAAGACTTACTTTAAACAATACTGTCCTCATACATTTTCAGTATTTAGTCATAATGAGACCATTTCTATGGAAATGAGGCTATCACTTTGTAGTTTCATGCAATTGATTCATTCATAATAGTTCTTTGAGATCAATGATATATTTTAATGCAACTTCCTAGGAACTTCCATTGTCACAAGAATAGAGTGCAACAAAGAAATACTTTACAGAGATATAATTCCCCATGTTCACAAACTATCTTTACATTTTTAGATCACATTTGAAATTTTAAAGATGGACTTTCATATAACTATCATAAGAATTAATAATAGTAAATACTTCTTGGGACTCAACATGTTTCTATCATAACTCTATTTAGAGTATACTCCATATGGTCTGGGAATCAAAATCAGAGCAAACACAACATATGGATAACCTTCATCACCCTTATGCTATAGTTATGAAAATTTATTTAGAATAAAATGGATGGGAAGATTATTTCAAATTAATATTTTCTTTGTTTCTATCAGTATCAGTACAGCAAATATATAATTAAATGGGTTTTAATAAGATAGAATTAGATTTGAATTTGGCTTTGTAATCTATTCATAGGAAAAAATTCTGAATGTCCTTTCACCTTATTAACCTTTGTTTCACATGTAAAATGTGGTTGGTAACACTCCCTTCACAAGTTTCTTTATGGAAATATATTCCTGAGAATCAAATAAGATAATAAGTCCAAAGTCATACCAGAATGTCTATAATATATTAAGTGCTTGATAAATAATATTTTATTAGCACTAATTAGTATACTTCATTGGTGGCTCAATGGTAAAAAATCTACCTGCCAATGCAGGAGACACTAGTTTGATCCATGGGTTGGGAAGATCCCCTGGAGGAGGAAATAGCAACACACTCCAGTATTCTTGCCTGGAGAATCCCATTGATAGAGGAGCCTGGCAGGCTATAGTCCATGGAGTCACAAAAGAGTCAGACATGACTTCTTGACTAAATAACAAAATATACTAAAATGGTGTGTGTGTTCCTGTTTTTAACCCAGAAAATATTACAAAAATAAGAAAATTGTCAGTCAATTCAAATTGTTTCTTGTTCTCAAATGAATTTTCATTAAGGAAAAATATATAAATCATCTAACTCTCCTACTAATAGAAAATAATTTTAAGAAACATATTAATAAACTTAATTATTCAGCAAACTCCTGGGAGGGATCTTTTAACCTACAGCAATACATTCTCACCTTATTAGATTAGACTAATCCATGCCCTGTAATCATTTCAGGCCTTTTAGATACAGAAAGACTTATTTCAACAAACACACCAAGTTGTTTCTCTCTTTCTCATAGCATTCGGAAATACAAAAATAAAATATGCCCAGTTTATGTTAATGTTCTATATTAATTTAATAAAATTGAAAAAATATATTTAAAATACAGGTTAAATAAAAAAATCATTTAAACTAAGTTGAAGGCCACTGTTATTATTAAAAGTATTAGCTTAAAACATACAAAATTAAAGAATCATGATATTTATTTGCTGTTGCTTACCAAAATGTTAAAAGAACAATAGCATGAATTATATATTTAATACATGTGTATATACATGTTTCTTTAAAAGCTAGTTGCAAGTTATATCTGTTCTAAGTGCTAGGTTCTCTTAGACACATTTATGCACATTTATTATACACATATATATATCATATATTTTCCATAATTTAGCTGCACAGTATATATCCAAAACATGGGCCAAACTTTAGAAGGAACCACTCCAAAGAAATGATTCTTCTTGGATTACTGTTATTTTAAGTTATTTTTGTTTTATTTCATTGAATTTTTTCAGTTTTTTTTTTTTTTTTTTTGCCTTCTGAGTCAAGTAGAATTATTTAATTAAATAGTAAAATACTAAGTATTAATAAAAATCTCTTTTAGAGATTTTAGTCTGAAAGATTTTAACCTATTTTAGATTAATAAAATCTCTATTATAAGCCAGGAAAACAAAACAAAACTGTTTATTCCTCAATTTATACAGAACCATTCATGCAATTGTCCTGTGTACAAGTATGTCTGTACCTTCTACTACAGAATTAGAATGCATACAAAAGATATTTCTTATAAAGTTTGTTGATTTGAATCAGGGTTTTTCAACCTTAGCACTATTAACACTTTAAGGTAAACAATCATGTGTTTAGGAGAGGTTGGTCTGTGCATTGTAAATGGACAGCTGGTTCCCTGGCTTGTACCCAGTAGTTGCCCTTTACAGCCTCCTCTCCCTTCCCTCCAACCAGTTGTGACAATCAAAAACGTATCTGGATATTTCCAAATGTTCCCTTGGGGTAAAGCTACTGCTGGTTGAGAACCACTAATTGAAGTTAAGATACAATATAACCAATAAATTGTAATTGGTTGACAAGTCTCGTTTAATATATAGGTTCCTGTTCACCCTCTCCATTCATTTTTCTTGCAATTTATTTGTTAAGTAAACCAGTAGTTTATCTCAGAGCATTTTCCACAGCCTGATTTTTTTGTGGATGACCTCCCTGTTATATAATTGAACACATTTATTTGCCTCTTCTATTTCTTACAAATGGGCTGTTAGACCTAAGAAATTTGATAAGATTTTGGGTCAATTTTTTAATAAGAGTACTTCAAAGTTATTATTGCATGCTTCCGTCATTACACAATAATATCAGGTTATTTCTACATTTTTGATATTAGATCATTGTTCAGAAACAGCATTTTACTCAATGGTACCAAATTGAGATATTTTACTCTTATTATTTCTTTCTAAAATATAAAATCTTGATTTATAATACCAGTAGAAGATACTTTATCTCATCAACAACTTGCTTACATTAAGTTACAGCTTATATAGAAAGATGCAGGAGAAATTCTTTATTTTTACTCTTTATTTAATGATTTTCAAAATATTTAGCAACTTCATTTAGCATCCTCCAAAATTGGACAATATTTCTTTCTTATTTTAAACTATCTTTCAACTCAAAGATAAACATATTTGATACATTTAATGCATCACAAAGATTATTCTTATTGATGTTTCTGTTTTCCATTTCTACCCAGGAAGAGTTTTTCCAAGTGGGACCCTAACTCCATTTAATGTGATCATGGCAATATTTGTAACTTCCAAGCTTTGTGACTTTCCATGCTAGATGCTTATACTACATGTGAAATAGGTCCTCACATGATATGTTAATGTGAAGATAGACACTATCTAATGAAAGATATATACTATAACCCCAGGGTAACCACTAAAAAAGGTAAGAGAATGAGGTCATATTATATATACCCTCTGCCTTCTCCAAACCATACTGAGTCCATTCTAGGAGATCCAACCAGTCCATTCTGAAGGAGATCAGCCCTGGGTGTTCTTTGGAAGGAATAATGCTAAAGCTGAAACTCCAGTACTTTGGCCACCTCATGTGAAGAGTTGACTCATTGGAAAAGACTCTGATGCTGGGAGGGATTGGGGGCAGGAGGAGAAGGGGACGACAGAGGATGAGATGGCTGGATGGCATCACTGACTTGATGGATCTGAGTGTGAGTGAACTCCGGGAGTTGATGATGGACAGGGAGGCCTGGTGTGCTATGATTCCTGGGATCGCAAAGAGTCGGACATGACTGAGCGACTGAACTGAACTGAACTGAACTGAATGATGTGGTTGCTATTAAGCAGGCTTTTCTATACAGTTAAAATCTTTAAGTTTTGGTAGCCACTTTTTCTCCTTGCCACTTAATCAATCTGGAAATCGTCTTCTAAGTAAATTACTCACTCTGAATATCATATAGGTATCAGGATATTAAATAATTCAAGGATTATAAGAGAATTTATTTGGGGAAAAGTATTACCAAACCCAACTTGGATCTGTGTGCCCAATGCACAGCAAATCCAATCTACTGATACTGGGTTGTGGTGAAGGAAATTACAGCATTTATCATAAGGTATCAAGCAAGGAAAATGGACAACTGGTGCTCAAAGGAAGTGAACTCTATGATGACTTTCAAGGGAGGTTTTTAAAAGATGGTGTGAGGAAGAAAGACACAAGGTATGTGTTCAGTCTGTGCACAGTTCCCTGATGGTGAGATAAAAAGGCGGTGTTTCAGGAAATCAACTATCAACTTTCTGGTTTCAACTGGTCTGTGCTCTGTGCACTAATGGTCAGCATGCAGTTAACTTCTTCCACCTAGTGGGGATTTTAGTATCTGCAAAACAAGGATATACTTTATAGCCTTTGAGGAGGATATTCTTTATAGACTTTGAGGAGGAACTAAAAGATCCTTATAGGATATTCTATATAGCCTTCGAGGAGGAACTTAAAGGTCCTTCACTTGTTTTATGGCTAACTGATTATTATTTTGTCTTTCTTGACTGCTTTCTTTTGTTTTGTATTTATTCACTTCTCTGATTAAATTTGCTCTTTGGAACTCAGGGAAGGCATAGGAGGCTAAAGCTTTTCTACAAACAAGAGGTAAGGTTCATAGGGTAGGGGCATGTGTGTGTCTGTCCCCAGGGAACATGGGTTTCCTACTTGGTTTCAAAAGGTGTGCAGATAAACTCAAAGATAGAGAAATTTTAGTAGAAAAATTAAAACCTAAAAAGTTCAGATTAATTTTTCTGGGCTCTAAAATCACTGCAGATGGTGACTGCAGCCATGAAATTAAAATACGCTTACTCCTTGGAAGAAAAGTTATGACCAACCTAGATAGCATATTCAAAAGCAGAGACATTGCTTTGCTTACTAAGGTCCGTCTAGTCAAGGCTATGGTTTTTCCAGTGGTCATGTATGGATGTGAGAGTTGGACTGTGAAGAAGGCTGAGCACCGAAGAACTGGTGTTTTTGAACTGTGGTGTTGGAGAAGACTCTTGAGAGTCCCTTGGACTGAAAGCATATCCAAACAGTCCATTCTGAAGGAGATCAACCCTGAGATTTCTTTAGAAGGAATGATGCTAAAGCTGAAGCTCCAGTACTTTGGCCACCTCATGTGAAGAGTTGCCTCATTGGAAAAGACTCTGATGCTGGGAGGGATTGGAGGCAGGAGGAGATGGGGATGACAGAGCATGAGATGGCTGGATGGAATCACTGACTCAATGGACGTGAGTCTGAGTGAACTCCAGGAGTTGATGATGGACAGGGAGGCCTGGCGTGCTGAGATTCATGGGGTCATAAAGAGTCGGACATGACTGAGTGACTGAACTGAACTGAACTGAATGCTAAAAGAAACAGAAAACTTGAGATAAAGGAAAAAGAGAGTAAATATTAATTACAAAAATGAATAGATTGGAATGAAAGAAAAAGCAAAATTCAAAGGGCAAAATAAAGTTTAGTAAGGAATATTATGAAATAAAATAAGCATGAGAAATTATGCCAATTTAAAAAATATTTATCAACAAAATTGCTATTAGCTATCATGAAATGTGAAAGTGTTAGCTGCTCAGTCATGTCAAGCTCTTTATGACCCCATGAACCATAGCTCACCAGGCCGCTCTCCCCGTGGAATTCTCCAGTCAAGAGTATTAGAGTGGCTAATGATTCCCTTCTCTGGTGGATCTTCCTGACGCGGGGACAGAACCCAGATCTCCTGCACTGCAGAAAATTTTTTACCATCTGAGCCACTAGGAAAGCCCATTAGCTATCATAACAGAGTTAGATATTTGTCAATGATTGCATAAAAATCATAAGAACAGAAGCATACTAAACTAATTATTCAAGGTGGTGAATTACAAAAGGAAAAATTACATGGGCCAGAAAGAAATAAGTAAAATCTAAAACAAAAGGCAAAACTAAATAGGAGTTCTCAGCAATTAAGCCTAGGGAAAGGCTATAAAGGTATAAATGAAAGCCACAAAATTACTAAGTAAAAGAAACTAATCTGAAAAGGTGACACATTATATGCTTATATGATATTCTTGAAAAGACAAAACTGTAAGGATAATAAATAGATCACTGGTTGTAAGGAGTTTCAGGATGAGAGAGGGTTGAACAGATGACCAACAAAGGATTTTAAAGGGCAGTGAACTATTCTGAATGATATTATAATTGTGGATACATGATACTCTGCATTTATCAAGACCCAGAGAATTTTATATCATAAAGAGTAAAACGTAAGTGTATGCAACTTAAAAAAAATCATTTAAGATTTCAGGGAATACCAAAATGAAATGTAGATTACAATGAACTAATCTAATTGTATTATAAATGTACTAACCTCACTAAATGGAGTTAAGGGACAAAAAGCTGACTTAAGTAATTTTAAAATTGAGTGGAGACTTTAAGACTAAAGGCAAAAGGAACTGTACATAACCACTGTACTACTTGGCAAAGTTCTTGACCATTGAGGTGTGGGTTAACAATTTGTACCCAATACTTTTGTACACTGAAATTAAACAAGTGAATAGATGGCAGATGCTGGGAGACAAGTTTCTCATTGTTGGTGTGGTGATTATAGAGAAGAAAAGGTGGAAGTCTAGTATAATCCATTTGATACTAGATTTGAGTTGAAGACACTGGCATGGACTCACATGTAGCATAATATAGATCAAGATCTATATTATATACATGTCCAAATGTTCATAGCTGTGTGTACATGCAAAGCTTACTATGCACACATATATGTCATCGTTCTCTCAGTTGAGAGGTCCTAGAAGCAAGGGCACTGAGTTAGCAACAAGCATACTCATCACTCAGCTCTTGATTTCTAAGAATATTTTTCAATAAAAGAAACCAAGTTTCCTTGGAGAAAAAGGAAATGGCTGATACCAAAGCTTAAGGCCGGTACTGGGAATACACAAGGTGAGTCTAGAGGGTCTTGCAGTACCAGAAAGCATGAAAGTGCTAGAAAAACAAAACAAAATAAAAAGTGTCAGCAAAAAGGTTCATGATCTGAACCTTTGCCTAAAGAGGCAAAATGACAGCTTATTTTAGGTCTTAGAATTACAATATGGGGATAGATCACAGATTCTGGGAGAAACCAGAAAGTGTCCCACTGGAAGAAACTGGCCATGGGTTTATGAGAAAAGTGGGGCAGTTAATGTAGGCTTATGCAAGCTGTGTATCAAGAATTTGGACTGGAGGGTAAAACTGCTCCACACATACAACTAAGTTATGCAAAGCATCTCCTCCATTACTAGGGAAAGGTCTGTTTTCCTTAGTCCAGAAAAAGTCCCGGTCTCAGCATTATTCTTTCCTTTAGGCAACTCAGCATTGTTTTAGCAGTTTTATTTCAGATGTTTGTTCAGCAGAAGTTCAGCATGGGCAACAAACCCACAGGACCTCAGATAATGTCTCAGTCATTCCTGACATAACTCGTTTCACAAAGGAAAATAAAACTATGGATGTATGTCAATAGCCAAGAGAGAACAATTGGATCAGCAAAATAAATAGTACAGTATCAGATTATAATCAAAATGATAAAATAGATATCTGTGAGTCTATACTGATATCAAAGAGAGAACAATCAAAATCCAAGCAACATATTAGTTCGTGTAGTCTCTGGTATCATATGAATCAGTGCAGAATTCCAAATAAAATGTATATCTTATCTTTTTAAAAGGTGGAATATAACCCTCCACCTCATAATTGTGGATTGTGCCTAGTGACTTCCTTCCAATGGGTACAGTATGGAAAGAGTGAGGGCCCAAGGAATAACTTTATGATGAAAAAACTAAACAAACACTGCCTCATTCTCATCAGTGTTATGAAATGATGTAATATCACTTCATCCTGATATGATGAAAGCAATACTTCACCCCTGTGACCTTTTTCCCAAAAACGTTAACCTCAGTCTAATCATGAGTATCACGACCCAATGAGGGTCATTGTAAAAATATCTGAGCAGTACCCTGCACAACAGCTGAAGTCATGAAAAACAAAGAAAATCTGAGAAACCGTTACAGCCTAGAGAACCCTAAGGAGACAGGATGACTAAGTGTATCATGGGTTATCTGAATGGGATTCTGGAAAAAAAAAAAAAAAAAAAGACATTAAGTAAAAACAAATGAAATTAACAAATGGATTTTAATTAATAATAATATGCCAATATTGTTTCATTAATTTTAAGAAATGTATTCACTAATGTAAACTATTAATAATAGGAGAAACTAAGTATGAATATTTGTACAGTCACTGTTCTAAGAATCTCCAGTTACTTTACATTTGATCTTAGCCAAAAGGCCAAGAAATGATTGAATGTACAACTATTTTAAAATATAAAATTCATTAAAACATACCTCTTGCATGCTAAAAACTGCATAAATTTTGTCTGTCTTCTTACTTGCTGGATATATTTTTTCAAACTTTCTATAAGGAAACTGAAGTTCAAGTAATCAGTCAGTATATATTTCACCAAGTCCCAAAATAAATATCTATAAATCTAAAGCCTGGTGTCTTTTCACGAGTGTACTATAATTAATAAGCTTGTGCCTGACTTTATTTTTCTGGGCTCCAAAATCACTGCAGATGGTGATTGCACCCATGAAATTAAAAGATGCTTACTCCTTGGAAGGAAAGTTATGACCAACCTAGATAGCATATCAAAAAGCAGAGACATTACTTTGTCAACAAAGGTCCATCTAGTCAAGGCTTTGATTCTTCCAGTGGTAATGTATGGATGTGAGAGTTGGACTATACAGAAAGCTGAGCGCCGAAGAATTGATGCTTTTGAACTATGGTGTTGGAGAAGACTCTTGAGAGTACTTTGGACTACAAGGAGATCCAACCAGTCCGTTCTAAAGGATATCAGTCCGGGTGTTCATTGGAAGGACTGATGCTGAAGCTGAAACTCCAATCTTTTCACCACCTGATGCAAAAAGCTGACTCATTTGAAAAAAAACCCTGATGCTGGGAAAGATTGAGGACAGGAGAAGAAGGGGATGACAGAGGATGAGATGTTTGGATGGCATTACCGGCTCAATGGACATGGGTTTGGGTGGACTCCGGGAATTGGTGATGGACAGGGAGGCCTGGCATGCTGTGGTTCGCAGGGTTGCAGAGTCGGACACGACTGAGCGACTGAACTGAACTGAACTGATATAGACATCTTTTTTAAAAGGACTTTTTGTTTGCCCTCAAGCAGCAATAAACATTTGAACTATGGGTGGAACACATAATCAGATTGTGAGACCATATAATAAGGAAAATGATAACACTAAGAAGTTATAAATTAATGAGTAAGATAAATATGTCAGTTACCTTTCTTGTTTTACAGGATATTACAGATCATAGAAAAAATGATAAGACTCCCAAATTTATCAGTTTTAAATGTACCCATGAGACATGAAGCAAGTAGTTGGTACTCCGATATTTTGAGAATTGAAAATTTTGTAGTTTAGTTAGGCCTTTAGACTAGATTATCTGATCTATTTGCTTTCATAATGTGAATGAAACTATATTTGACATTTTTTTATTTTTAAAATATATTAAATATTTATGAAATTTAGAAACTTTATACAATCAGATTATTTTTTGCATCCTTACTTTTACAGGAGAAAATGTAATTAATGAAAAATTTGTGGATCATTATGACTTTTAAGCACCTAACATCATTGGTGAATTTAAAAGCATGCCTTTTACTTTGACTTTAAAAGGAAAGCAATCCATTGATTAATGATGGTTGAAATTTCTTTTCTTCTTGTGTTACTCTAATTCTTGAAAGTTATAGCAGGTCAGAAAACATCTGAGTGGTTTGTTCAGGAGTTAATTACTTTTACGAATACATTAAGAAGGAAAAAAAAAAATGTTCAGTATATCACCAGAATTTAGTGGAGGGCTGAAGTGAGGCTTTCAAATGCTTCCTTCCCAACTTGTCCTTAT
Organism: Capricornis sumatraensis; assembly: GCF_032405125.1. Taxonomy (NCBI): domain Eukaryota; kingdom Metazoa; phylum Chordata; class Mammalia; order Artiodactyla; family Bovidae; genus Capricornis; species Capricornis sumatraensis. The sequence goes on from NC_091071.1 coordinate 127,207,401, forward strand.
AAAAGCTAAATAAATGCTTTAATGTTTATGTTTCTGATATAATTTCTTTTGAATTTTGAGATGTCGTATGTATTTGAAACTAGTATCTCATAAAGAATTTAACTGATACGTGGATATGTACATTAGCTACACTAGATGCCAACTTATTTGAGTTAGATCTTTCACATAAATTCAAAATTATTTTTTAAAAAAAGATTTCACATAAGTTTGTCATCCTTTGCTACTCCACCTGAAAGTGAGCAGTAGTTGATTTACTTACTTTAATAGGTAACACAACAGCACAACAGCACAACAGCTAATAATACAAAAACACATGATGGGAAAACAGTTCAAATTCAAGGATCTTAAAAATAGTGTTTTCCAATTGATTTAGGTAAGGATTTCTAATGTTACTATATCTACTGCTATTTATAAGCATAGGAACATAACCCACATTTACAAAGTCTTCAGGTAAAACAGCCAAGAAAGCCATGTACCTTCCTGAGGCTAATTCATTAGCACTTCACCTATGACAGCCACCAGCATTAACTTTCAAATGAACTTTCCTAACTGCTAAAAATAGTAGGAACAATTTATTGTTCCTGGAATGGTTTTGCATATTGAATATTTTACTATCTAAAATAATGCATTAAATATACATACAGATATACATAAGTATACTCATACAGTTTTGTGTCCAGATATAGTCAGAGATTGTTAAAGATTCTGAATAGAAAAATCAAATAACTAAAACCCAAGGTATTACTGTATGAATGATAATATTCATAAACAATGCTGCTAATACATTACCAGATGAAACTGCCATTACCTTTAAAGAGGGAATATCCATTATTTGCCCTGTCATTGAAGCCATTCATTAATTGTGACCTCCATCTCAACATGGCAATGTTCACAATGGCATGCACAATTAATTATGCATGAGATTTGTTCAATACTTTCCCCTGAAAGTGTTGTAATTTCCAACTGTACTAATAGCTTTCAATTTAGTGAACACTTCATAGGATTGAATATCTAGGAAAAGCTTATAGATGAATAAATTCAATATTTTATGGGAATGAAGTGTTGTTATTTTATTACCATTCATTTGCACGAAGTAATAAGCCTCGCCAAACTGTTTTTACACTGTGTAATACATTTAAAGTTGTGAGCTATGCAGTGGGAGGTATTGCTATTTCTGTTTTAACAACTTGAACAAAATCATAAAGAGAGTGGATGAAAAAAGAAGCCAAAAAGAAAAAGAGTTGAATAAGGAACACAATGTTGTTGCTGTTCAATCACTAAATCATGTCCAACTCTTGCAACCCCATGGATGGTAGCCGGCCAGGCCCCTCTGTCCCTGGGATTTCTAGGCAAGAATACTGGAGTGGATTGCTAGTTCCTTCTTCAGGGGATCTTCCTTACCCAGGAAGCAGGTGGGTTCTTTAACACTGAGCCACCAGGGAACGAGGGTAACAGGCATCTCTAGTAATAAGGAAATATATGTAGAGCCACAGTAAAATTGGAGAGAGCTGATATTCTATAGGAGAATAATACCTGATGTAGTTTTTTATTGAAACTAATCCAGTGAATATTGTTTTTCAAGGCTTGAATTTCAGGTTCTAGCTTTTTAAATTTTCTCTTTCCCTTCCCTATCTTGTCCATGTAGAAAAAAGCAGAACCTCTATTGATCTCAAATGAGCAATATTTCCTATGTGCCCACAAGGAGAACAAGGGGAGCATGTGAAAACTGAGGATGCAGCAATCTGGGATCCTCATCCCTCAAGTTATATAACACACAGAATTTATCAAGTTCTCTTTCTGTATAAAGCACTGCAGGACTAAAGTAACCCCTTGTTCCATGCTTCGGTAAGGAGTTTACAATTTAAAATGATCAATCTTTCAATTTGTTATGTAGTAAGAGATATTAATCCTAATCATTAATCCAACAAATAGGAAGGCAAAGCAGTTGTCAATTCTCTGAATTAACAAAACCTTAGCTTAAAAATTATAAAATTTGACCCTACTATGTTTTTAACCTAATCCTGTTATTACTGGTTTTACCATTCTAATATCTTCATTTTATAAATAGTTTAACATTGTGTACTTGTTTTTCTACTATTCTTCATGATTTTTAAAGCTAATGATTAACATACTAGAATACTAGAAAATTAATTCAATTTTATTATTGCCAATTATTGGCTGCAAATGTTATATCATCAGTCAGAGAGATTGACTGTAGGAGTAAAACAAAGAAAGTTAAATAGTAACCTACAATTTATTAGCATTCAATTACTGATTTAATGGGAGCTTCCCTGTGGCTCAGACAGTAAAGGATCTGCCTACAATGCAGGATGCCCAGGTTCTATCCCTAGATCAGGAAAATCCCCTGGAGAAGGGCATGGCTACCCGCTCCAGTATTCTTGGAGAATTCCATGGACAGAGGAGCCTAGCAGGCCATAGTCCACCAGGAGACTAAAACTTTCACTTTATGATATAATATTTATTTTAAAAACCCATGAGTGAAATACATGATTCAAAGTCATAAATGCAAATTTGTGTTTTTAACTCAAATCTATATAACTCACTATAGGTAGCTATTTTATCTCCGTTCCCAGAACTTGCCTATGTTTTTATGGAAAAATTTGCATCCTTTCACACAAAGGTTGGGCTTCCCCATAGCTCAGTTGGTAAACAATATGCTTGCAATGCAGGATACCCTGGTTCGATTCCTGGGTTGGGAAGATCCCCTGGAGAAGGGAGTGGCAATCCACTCCAGTACTCTTGCCTGGAAAATCCCATGGATAGAGGATCTTGGCAGGCTACAGTCCATGGGGTCGCAAGTGTTGGACACAGTGACTAAACCACCACCACCACCACCACACAAAGGTCATGCAATTTTAATTGATTCTAGGATACACATACTCCAGGAAGTGGTTAACTTCAGAGGAGAGTCTATGCCCCAGTGATAGATATAATGAGGAAAAAATCTAAAATATTTTATGGTAAACACCTACAAGTTAATCATTGTGACAGTCCAGCAGCAATTTCAAATTCTGTCAGGGCAGACATATGCGATAAGGCTTTACTTATCAGATAAGTTAAGGCTTTTCTTTTAGTTTTACACTTATTTTAGGAAATGTTATTACTGATTCTTTCTACCGGTAACAATAAAAAAGCAAAATTTCTCATGTTTAAAATAAGCATTGGACTTTTGGGGACATGGTGGCAGTGACAGAAACCTAATTTTGAATCTTTTTGAATCTGTTTCTAAAAACAGGTAATGTCTTCATGGACAACAGTTAAAATAAATGACTGTATTGCATCTCTTCAAAACACAAAGAAGTAGGGCCAAATCATGAAGAGCCACAAGGCCTGCCTGGTATCAACATCTGAGCAGAAGAAGCAGAGAAAACTAACAGGACAAATGAAGGACCTGAGAACAGGAAATCTTCCAAAGAACCAACAGATATTCACTGGAATGTTAGCCAAAGTGAGCTGAATAATTATAGGCTATAATCTTGGAGAAGGGTACATCTGCTACCATGATGTGAATAAATGAAGAAAAATGTGTATAGATTCAGTTAGCAAGAGATTCTGTATCCGATGCAACTGCTGCTAAGGCAACCCAACAATTAGTGTTAGTCTCTCAGTGCCTGACTTTTTGCAGCCGCATGGACTGAAGCCCAGCAGGCTCCTCTGTCCGTGGAATTCTCCAGGCAAGAACACTGGAGTGGGTTGCCATTCCTTTCTCCAGGGGATATTCCCAGGGATCAAACCCAGGTCTCCTGCATTGCAGGATGATTCTTTACCATCTGAGCCACCATGGAAGCACAATTGTTCCTATTACTTAATGTGTTATGCTTTATCATTTTTTTCAACAATGCTTCAGTGAATATCTCTGTAGCTAAAATTCTGTATACATACATCATGTTTAAGACTAGGTTCTTGGATGCTATATTCCTGAATCAAAGATATTCAAAACTTTTGAAACTCTGTCTTTCAGAAAGTTTAAACCCATTTATACTTCCTCAAGGACTTCCCGGGTGGCACTAGTGGTAAAGAAAAGAATGAAAGAAAGAAAGTGAAGTCGCTCATTTGTGTCTGACTCTTTGCAACTCCATGGACTTGTAGCCTACCAGGTTCCTTATTTCATGGGATTTCCCAGGCAAGAATACTGGAGTGGGTTGCCCTTTCTTTCTCCAGGGGATCTTCCCAACCCAGGGATTGAACCCAGTTCTCCCTCATTGTAGGCAAATACTTTACTCTCTGAGTCACCAAAGAAGTCCAGTGGTAAAGGAACTAACTGCCAATGCAGAAGACATAAGTTTGATCTCTGAGTTGGGAAGATCCCCTGAAAGAGGGCATGGTAACCCACTCCAGTATTCTTGCCTGGAGAATCCCATGGATAGAGGAGCCTGGGAAGCTACAGTCCATGGGATCACACAGAGTTGGACATGACTGAAGCAACTTAACGCTCACACAAATTTCATCAAGTAGTACATTGAAACTCCAAACTTCTAGAATAGTGCAAGGAGTACTCAGTTCATATTTACTGGTTAAATACATAGATAAATGATAGATTAGATAGACAGTTTCATATCAGCATTTTTGGGAATCATTACAGTCATAAAATTACATTACATGACCAGTTCTAGAAACAATGGCAATACAAATATCATTTTTGTTTTTTTTTTGTTTTTTCTTAATACAAAGGAAACCATTAGAACCCAAGATTTTGCAAGTGCCAGCATACTAACAGTGGAAGATTTTGAGACAAAGGCTTTAAAAATATCAGAATTTTAGTTAAGTTGTTAAAGATATATCTCCCAAGTTATTCTGTAAAACATTAGAACATGTTAAATATCTTTTATAAAACAATTTATATGACTTTAATGAAAACATAAGTACATAATTCTCTCTACTTCTTTTAGATGGTTGATCAAGCTAAAGAACTAACAGATTTGACAAGTAATGTCATATTCTGCCTTTTGTAGATTTTGCTACTGTTGATGAATGGCATAAAATACTATAAAATTTTTTAAAAAACTACTGATAATCTACAAAATCTACAATCCTTTTAATGTATTGTTCCTTTTTCTCTATCAGTATTAAATATAATACCTCTCAATGTAATTTGAAGAACAGAACTATTATATGTCCAATTTAAGTACTGCACTCTATTTGATATGATATATAACAAACCAATTTAGAAATTTTATCACATTTTAGTAATAGTTATGTAACAGTGCTAAAACATTGTTTCTTGTTGCCATATCTGAAAAATTGTCCAGTTGAGTTTTCTGTTCATTTAGTGGTCAATATAGCTTGAAATTTGCCTCAGATTTTCCCTTTTGAAATAATGGTTTTATTCTTTCAAAATGAATCATGCCTTGATAGCTTAGGTCCTGATTTTAAACCTGCGAGATGACTGGAATCTCACTAAAATGAAAATTCCTGGTTCCCTGCTGCATACTTTCAACTAATTTAATGGGGCTGAAATAAGGGTAAGAATTCAAGGTAACAAAAATTCAAATAAATGGTTGCTGGTCAGACAGATTTGGGAATCATAGACTTAAAAGACTACAGTAGTTTTCCCTTTTCTGAGGGAATATTTTCCAGGACCCACTGTGGATGCCTGAAACCTTGGATAGTACCAAATCATATATATACCATGTTCTTTCCCTGTACATACAAACATATGACAAAATTTAATTTATAAATTAGCCACTGTAAGAGAATAATAGCAATAACTAATAGTAAAGCAATATACTTCAACAAAAATTATGGAAAGGTAGTCTCTCTTTCTCTTAAAATATCACATTATGCAAGTTTATTGCCTTTTCCGTCTTAACTAAGCACTTATCCCAGAGAAGGCAATGGCATCCCACTCCAGTACTCTTGCCTGGAAAATCCCATGGATAGAGGAGCCTGGTGGGCTGCAGTCCATGGGGTCGCTAAGAGTCGGACACGACTGAGCGACTTCACTTTCACTTATCACTTTCATGCATTGGAGAAGGAAATAGCAGCCCACTCCAGTATTCTTGTGTGGAGAATCCCAGAGACAGGGGAGCCTGGCGGGCTGCGGTCAGTGGGGTCGCACAGAGCTGGACACAATTGAAGTCACTTAGCAGCAGCAGCAGCAAGCACTTATCACATACTGTGGCCATAACTTGCAGTTTGGGGCATTATACCAAAACTAGCATAAATTTCAATTTCCTTGATCACAGTTCCATGGATATGAGATTCATTTGTACCAGAGACCTTAGCATCCACAGCAAATGATTTTTTTTTTTTTCTGACTTAGCAGTTTCCTTAAAAAGTCATAAACTTTCACCTTTCACAAAAGGGAGGTATTTTTCAGTTTCTTTTTATTAGCATATGCTAATTGCAAGGAGATCTAACCAGTCCATTCTAAAAGAGATCAGGCCTGAGTGTTCTTTGGAAGGAATGATGCTAAAGCTGAAACTCCAGTACTTTGGCCACCTCATGCGAAGAGTTGACTCATTGGAAAAGACTCTGATGCTAGGAGGGATAGGGGACAGGAGGAGAAGGGGACGACAGAGGATGAGATGGCTGAATGGCATCACTGACTCGATGCACGTGAATTTGAGTGAACTCCGGGAGTTGGTGATGGACAGGGAGGCCTGGTGTGCTCCAATTCATGGGGTCACAAAGAGTCGGACATGACTGAGTGACTGAACTGAACTGAACTGAACTGAGTTGCTGGCATTACTACTCATGTGCTTTGGAGACATTATTAAGTTAGATAAGGGTTACTTGAACACAAGTTCTGTGGTACTGTGACAGTCAATTTGATAATCAAGAGGGCTACTAAGCAACTAAAGGGAAACACTGGACAAAGGCATGATTCATATCTGGAGCATGACAGAGCTGAAAGATGAGAGATTTCATCATGCTATACAAAATGGGTGTGCAATTTAAAGCTTATGAAGTGTTTATTTCTGGAATTTTTTATTTAATGCTTTCAGACTGCCATTGACCATGGGTAACTGAAACAACACAAAGTAAAATTGTGGCTAGGGGAAATTACTGTGTATATAATAACACACATGTGACAAGTGTCTCTCTGTACTAAAAAAAAGAAGTACAAATAAATCCTTTCGTTGATGCCATTCACCAAATCAAGGATAAAGGCAGTAAAAAAAAAAAAAGTCCAGAATGAAATATTGTTTGACCTATAATTTTAAAAAGTACTAATACTAAACATATACTCAAAATGCTAACCATTTTATAGTAATTAAGTGACTATGCAGAGTTCCAAAGAATAGCAAGAAGAGATAAGAAAGTCTTCTTCAGTGATCAGTGCAAACAAATAGAGGAAATCAACAGAATGGCAAAGACTAGAGATCTCGTCAAGAGAATTAGAGATACCAAGGGAACATTTCATGCAAAGATGGGCTTGATAAAGGACAGAAATGGTATGGACATAACAGAAGCAGAAAATATTAAGAAGAGGTGGCAAGAATACACGGAAGAACTGTACAAAAAAGATCTTCACGACCCAGATAATCATGATGATGTGATCACTCATCTAGAGCCAGACATCTTGGAATGTCAAGTCAAGTGGGCCTTAGAAAGCATCACTACGAACAAAGCTAGTGGAGGGAATGGAATTCCAGTTGAGCTGTTTCAAATCCTGAAAGATGATGCTGTGAAAGTGCTGCACTCAATATGCCAGCAAATTTGGAAAACTCAGCAGTGGCCAGAGGACTGGAAAAGGTCAGTTTTCATTCCAATCCCAAAGAAAGGCAATGCCAAAGAATGCTCACGCTATTGCACAATTGCACTCATCTCACATGCTAGTAAAGTAATGCTCAAAATTCTCCAAGACAGGCTTCAGCAGTATGTGAACCGTGAACTCCCTGATGTTCAAGCTGGTTTTAGAAAAGGCAGAGGAACCAGAGATCAAATTGCCAACATCCAATTGATCATGGAAAAAGCAAAAGAGTTTCAGACAAACAGCTATTTCTGCTTTATGGACTATGCAAAAGACTTTGACGGTATGGATCACAATAAACTGTGGAAAATTCTGAAAGAGATGGGAATACCAGACCACCTGACCTGCCTCTTGAGAACTCTGTATGCAGGTCAGGAAGCAACAGTTAGAACTGGACATGGAACAGCAGACTGGTTCCAAATAGGAAAAGGAGTATGCCAAGGCTGTATATTGTCATCCTGCTTATTTAACTTATATGCAGAGTACATCATGAGAAATGCTGGACTGGAAGAAGCACAAGCTGGAATCAAGATTGCTGGGAGAAATATCAATAACCTCAGATATGCAGATGACACCACATTTATGGCACAAATTGAAGAGGAATTAAAAAGCCTCTTGATGAAAGTGAAAGAGGAGAGCAAAAAAGTTGACTTAAAGCTCAACATTCAGAAAATGAAGATCATGGCATCCGGTTCCAACACTTCATGGGAAATAGATGGGGAAACAGTGGAAACAGTGTCAGACTTTATTTTTGGGGGCTCCAAAATCACTGCAGATGGTGACTTCAGCCATGAAATTAGAAGACACTTACTCCTTGGAAGAAAGTTATGACCAGCCTAGATAGTAGATTCAAAAGTAGAGACATTACTTTGCTGACTAAGGTCCGTCTAGTCAAGGCTATGGTTTTTCCTGTGGTCATGTATGGATGTGAGAGTTGGACTGTGAAGAAGGCTGAGCGCCGAAGAATTGATGCTTTTGAAGTGTGGTGTTGGAGAAGACTCTTGAGAGTCCCTTGGACTTCAAGGAGATCCAACCAGTCCATTCTGAAGGAGATCAGCTCTGGGATTTCTTTAGAAGGAATGATGCTAAAGCTGAAACTCTAGTACTTTGGCCAACTCTTGAGGAGTTGACTCATTGGAAAAAACTCTGATGCTGGGAGGGATTGAGGGCAGGAGGAGAAGGGGACGACAGAGGATGAGCTGGCCGGATGGCATCACTGACTCAATGGATGTGAGTCTGAGTGAACTCCGGGAGATGGTGTTGAACAGGGAGGCCTGGTGTGCTGGGATTCATGGGGTCGCAAAGAGTCAGACACGACTGAGCGACTGAACTGAACTGATCTGAAGTGACCATGAAAGCAAAAAAGAGTACAAAATAACTTGCTCTTGAGAAGCTATTTTGATTATATGTTTAGCATCATAATATGGTTTGATTACATACAAAATACTGCCAATAGTCAAAACACATTTCATGAAATACCTTGTTAATTATAATGACTTCATCCTAATGATCAGTCCCAAATTCTGGAATGCCATCCTTTGACATGAGTTCTAACTGTAAATTAAAAGTAACTGAAGATGACAATTATGTAATAAGGTTACTTATAAATTTTCCCAGTGGTAATTAATCAAGTAGGGTCTTTAATCAAAGCATCTTGACATTTTTAGTGTGAATATTTAAAAAGCAATCAAAATCATGTGATGCTTTTTATATAGACAGAATATTCAGGAAATATTTATTAAAAAGATTACTAGGTACTAGGTGAATTTTTAAATGTGAATCATGAGAAGAAAGTCATTAATTGTCCTAAGGGAACTTAAAATCTAGTCATGGAGATTATGCAAAAATATACAAATTATTAGTAACAAGTATAATCTAAAATGTGGTAAAATAATTTTGGGCAATTTTGGATTACATTTTTATCACTACCTCTTTAAACTAGATTACTTTAAAAAGTAACTTGATTATTTTAACCAAAAAATGTTTAAATAGATTGGTATGAGTGGATAAATACTTCCAGTCAGAGAATTAGGGAAGATTTTGTGATAGTTTATTTTTTTGATCATTCAAAGACAAAGATTTGCAAAAATTAGAAAAATGCAAAATCTAATTCAAAGAAATGAAGCAAGAAGAATTTTACTTTCTATAAAATGTTTATAGAGGTAGATCCATAATCATAAAAGAAATTATATGGAAGACATTTTGCTGTTAGCTTGTGGTCTTGGGATTATCTATGTAAATATTATTTAATAGAAAATGTTGCTCTTCTTGTTCAGTCACCCAGGCATGTCCAACTCTTTGTGACCCCATGGACTGCAGCACTCCAGGTCTCCCTGTCTGTAGGGACATAAATATGAGAGAAGAAAAACAGTAGTTTTTTTTTTTTTTTTTTAAATAACATATTTTTTTCTATTTAATTATCATCATATTATTAATCTCTCTGTGAATTATACCAGAAATGAATTAGTTCATGTTTACTTGCAGGATAACTTCTGCCTAGAATTTTTAAAGTCTGCTCTTTGCTAACAAACAGGCAGTGTTTCCAAGATTATCATTTGTTGCAAATAATGGAACACATTGTTCAACAATTTGCAGAAAGTCATGAGGAGTTTCTATTTTCTGCTTTAAAATTTTCATACTAAAAAACTGCAGGTTTGAAATCACTTAGTTTCATCCTTTACTATGGATTTTTTAGCCAATGGAGAGATCCAGGGGCAATTTTGGATTACATTTTTCTCACTACCTCTTTAAACTTGATTACTTTAACAAGTGTTTCAAACTTTGCAATACTTTACAAAACTACCTTTAGGTTCTTACATTTCTAATCAACTTTTATCCTGAAGTATTTGCAATTTCTCTTGAACTTCTGAAGCTTTCCACATTTTCCCAGGAATGATATACTAGAAAATATATTCCGTTTTCCCTCTAGGTTGACTAAAGTTAAACTTAGGCTTATGAAAAGCAACCTGAATTTTGGGGTTTTATAAGACTGTACATAAAATTCAGTATTCACTATAATGTTGACACCTTTTGGTTGGAAATATATTCCTATAATTGCAAAACTGTGTGATCAACAAGTAGAATGGCATATATGAATCTCTCAACCTACTTTCCGTTGATCTTTTAGTTTATCAAATTTCTCACCTTCCATTCCATTTTGTCATATTTCAAACAACATAACAGTTTCAACAACACTTTTATTTATCAACAACACTCCATTTATATTTAATACTATTTCTTGATAACTATTCTTATCTTTGTAGAACAAAACCTCAGCATGATCTTTTTACTCTGCAAAGCTATCATTATAATATTGAAGTTTAAATGGGAACAAATGGGGGTACAAATCTGACATAAAAATAAACATAGGAAAGCTATTCCATGTATTTGAGAAACACTGGTCCCATCATGGACAATAGATAGGGAAACAGTGGAAACAGTGTCAGACTTTATTTTTTGGGGCTCCAAAATCACTGCAGATGGTGATTGCAGCCATGAAATTAAAAGACACTTAGTCCTTGGAAAGAAAGTTATGACCAACCTAGATAGCATATTGAAAAGCAGAGACATTACTCTGCCAACAAAGGTCCGTCTAGTCAAGGCTATGGTTTTTCCAGTAGTCATGTATGGATGTAAGTGTTGGACTGTGAAGAAAGCTGAGTGCCAAATAATTGATGCTTTTGAACTGTGGTGTTGGAGAAGACTCTTGAGAGTCCCTTGGATTGCAAAGAGATCCAGCCAGTCCATCCTAAAGGAGATCAGTTCTGGGTGTTCATTGGAAGGACTGATGTTGAAGCTGAAACTCCAATAGTTTAACCACCTCATGCTAAGAGTTGATTCATTGGAAAAGACCCAGATACTGTGAGGGATTGGGAGCAGGAGGAGAAGGGGATGACAGAGGATGAGATGGCTGGATGGCATCACCCACTCGACCGACATGAGTTTGGGTAAACTCTGGGAGATGGTGATGGACAGGGAGGCCTGGCATCCTGCAATTCATGGGGTCCCAAAAGTCGGACACAACTGAGAGACTGAACTGAACTGAACTGAACTGAGTGTTACTGAAATTGATAGACCTGAAATTAAAGAATCAGCTGTTCTCTTTATTCTGTGCACTCAATAATTACTGGGAAACACAAATTGTTTCAACCTAGAGGCTGTGCCATGCATGTCATTCAAATATGCATGGTCTACGTGCTGCAGATTGTTGGCTCTTCATGCTTTTAAACCTCTAGGTCAATAATAAAGTCTTTTATTTTTCCAAATTGTTATTTTTCCAAATTGTTAATTAATTGTCATTAATTTTTATCAATAACAATTGTTAGTTGTTATTTCCTAATTTGTTATTTCCAAATTGTAAGGAAGAGTTATTCTTGATATAGCTTAAATGTTTACCAGATCCTTCTGTAAGATTTCCATATGAAAGTGAAAGTGAAGTCACTCAGTCATGTCCGATTCTTTGTGACCCCATGGACTGTAGCCTACCAAGCTCCTCTGTCCATGGGATTTTCCAGGCAAGAGTACTGGAGTGGGTTGCCATTTCCTTCTCCAGAGGATCTTCCTAACCCAGGGATCGAACCCGTATCTCCCACATTGTAGACAGATGCTTTACCGTCTGAGCCACCAATGAAGTCCCTGGATTTCCATATACTAAGTATTAATTATAAATGTTATAGATTCACAACTCTCTAAACAGGGGTTTTAGTGGTTTAAAATAAAAAGATAATAAAATTAGAAGTAAGTATATGGACAGAGGAGACTGATGGGCTACAGTTCATAGAGTCACAAAGAATCAGCCATGTCTGAAGTAACTTAGCATGCACAAGTGTATGAAATGATAAACAAATGCATACTCTTTGTGGCAATGGAAGTTTAGTATTAAACAAAACAAAGTTCCAGCAACCTTCAAGGGATTGCAGTCTAATGGAAGTCTCTGAATTCAAGATAGATTAACAAGAACACTGTTCAGTCACATAGTACTGATCTGCTTACTTCTTGAGCTAAAATGGTTTACAAGTCTATCTCGAAAATGTAATTTCTATTCTTATGGATTTTCCTAACACACAGAACTTCCAACGAATATTGTTCTGATAATTGCTTCCATTAAGCCAATTTAGAAACCATATATTTTATGTACAAATAAGAAAGGAAGCAAATTAGATTCAAATGCATACTGTGCTAAGTTCTGTGGTTACATATGGAAATTAAGGAGTACTGAGAAACTGTACTTTCTTGTGGATGCCATTGTTAATTGCATAACTCTGCTAACAAAACAACAGTAGGCAAGATCTGGCTTCACCTCTTGAACAACAGCAGTACAGTGGTCTTTTACTGAACAACACTGCACGTACAACATTGTGCTGTAAATATTTTCTGAAATCACAATTCATTTTCTTTCACTGAAAGATGTTTGCAGCTTTTATTGGAAGTCAACTCATATTAAAAGAGAAAATAATGTTCAAATTTTGTAGTATGACTGAAATGGGACAGTACTGTAATTATATTACATTGGCTAAAGTGCTTAAATCCTTATTTAGTTACTTTGGATTTAAATTTAAGGTTCAGTAATTTTGTAGGTATTCCTTTTTCTATTATTTCTGTAATCTGTTCCTGACTGTCTTCCTTCTGTTACTGTTTAAACAAAAATGTATGTTTCAGAAAACTAAACCTCATCATAACCTCAATTGAAGAAAAGATGTTGTTTCTTATAAATTTGAAGTAAAGTGTATATCTACTGTTCTCCCTCATTTAAAAAGAGCAAATACAAAGTAGATGAGAATGATGCTAATGATTAGGGAAAGTTAGAGAACAAAGGAAAGGGTCTCTCTGTGGTATCTGAGTCTGCTTCTTCAGTTTATTTGATGCCTAGTTTTATCTCTGCTTTTCCAGTAGATTGATCATTGATTCTTTCCTTAGATTCCATGTGAAAATAAATTTATTTTGTTGGCTCAAACTAATTTACACTTGATTTTGTCACTTGTGGCTAAAAATCTTAAGGAATAGACTAACACATTTGCCTCTTATGTTAAAGGCCAGTGAAACACTTGCTGATAAGACATTTGATTCAGGATTAACACCATAGCAAGTTTTTAGATTAAAAAGGAACCTAGATATACCATAAAGTGTGGTTCAAAGGGGAAAGTTAACTTGTAGTTAAATGTGATACAATGATGTAGCTCAGAGAAGCAAGGCAGCAGAAGTAAGGAAATGACAGTAAGGATAGAGATGAGGAGGCAGAGTCGGGAAATATTTAAGTGAGAATTCAACAAGTTGTGAGGCAGAGAGTGGGAGAGGCAGAGAATGTGATGCTTGTGACTTCTCAAGCTTTGACATGCAGAAGAATGACAATACTGTACATCAAGTCTTGAATTGCGGAATATTATTTGGAAGAGTAGCTGATGATTTTTATTTTGTTTAGATGTTATGAGATTTCTCACTTCTGCTTCTTCCAACTTCTACTATTGAATACTTAACTAATAGATGATTATTTGATTCAGGAAGGCAAGGGAAAGAGGTCATCTTTGGATTTATATTTTGGATTAATTATCATATATAAAGTAGTGGAAGGGTCTAAAATATATAAAGTCACCTGAATTGCTACAGAATATGAAAATTGTGGGAGAACAAAAACAGAAACTTGAATAATAGCTACATTTCAGGAACAAGAAGTGAAAATAGAATAGTCAGAGATGTACAAAAATGAGCATTTAGTGGTATTTTTGAAATCAAAGTGTAGCTTCCCACAAAAATAAGTGATTGTAAAGATCTACAGATACAAACATATACCCACATTGTTGAGAAAAGGGTTAAAAAAACATACATAGTCATGCTAATAAGACCCAAACTACCAATTTCACAGATGTTAGACTGGGAATTAGACAAACTTACTTTTTGTTTTTGCTTTGACTTTAACTAATGGCATGATATCTAATAAGCCATTTATTCTTTTAGAGACTTGGTTGGTAATAAAAGGATGACCTAGGAGACTTTAAAATTTATTTCAACTTTAAATCCCCATGGCTTATTATTTCTCCAACATGTATCACACTAGAGAATTGTGATATTTGAACACTAAATCTTTAAGCATATGCTGATGTTTAGCCCCCTATTAGTTTATTCAACAATCATTTTACCTGCCTGTTATGAATTTCCTCAGTACCAAATACTGGGACTACAACAAGGAGCAAATAAGTTTTCTGGGTCTATATTCTTTAAAATCTGGTCAGAGAATAATGAATGTAAGCTAATAATTACAGAAATAACACTAAAGTAAAAATGGTATAAATAAAAATTACTTAGAACAGCATGAAATGCAAAGTCTTAACAGAAAATAATCCATAATAGTAGTTTAATATCACAGCATTTGATCAGGCATTTGATCAGAAGATGGATAAGAATAGACCATGTGAAGAGGCTGGGGAGAGAGAAGGTATGGGGTAGTAAGATACATGTGACAGTGATGCAAGCAGAGGGAACAAAAAGAATGTGGCTTGAAAAAACTGGAGAGATATTCAAGGACAGGGATATGCAGAAATCTGTTAGCTGTATTTAAGATTCTTGATATCCTTAGTATATTATGTTAAAAAGCCATTGGGGGATTTTTAAACCAAGAATAATGTGATCCTATTTGTGTTTTTTAAAATTATTCTGGTTACTAAAATAGGGAAGGTCTGAGGAAGATAAGAGTAGATGTTGAAGGAAGTATTGTCAGGCTAGTGAAGTAGCAGAGATAAGGAGTGATGACAGCCAGGGCTAATGTGACAGCAGTGACAACGGGGTAAAAGAAGACTATTTGACATACAAGCAGAATAAAAGAATACAGCACAACCATGATAGGCTGGACACAGACAGTTGTATGAGGGAGATGTAAATGATAACATCCAGATTTCTAAGTTTAAGCCACAAGTAAAATCAAGATGTCATTTTCTATGATTGCGAGCACTAGGGGAGGATCACACTTAGAAAAGCGATCAGAAGTTCAGTTTTGAATACATTAAATTTGAGAAGTTAGTTGGATCTTGTCAATTCTGTTGCTTATCTAGTTTTTGTAAACATATTGCCTTGCACTAAACAGTGGTTCACTTCGTTCTTTTTGTATCTTTTCATTAAGTTAATATCCTAGACTTTAGAAAATTAACTTTACCCAACCAGTAATGTAATGTGCATTTTCTTTAATAAAATAATTTTTCTATAAATTTCACAAGTCAAAAAGATGATGTATATCTAAATATAGTCTTCAAAAATAAGGACATATATTCTGAACATAAATGGAAATTCTGTGTAATGTTCAATATGAAAATCTATAATGGGCTTCAAAACTTTGGGTTGATATTGTGATAATATTTATGGGAAGAAAAAAATAAAACTTTGGAAAATGAATATCTGTTAACATTATGGGAGGAAAATAGAATAATGACAGCTGTACCAGCAAATATTGTCTGCAAATGGTTTCATGTAATTTCATATAAGCGCTTCTCAAATGGCTCAATAAAAAAGAATTTACCTGCAATGTGGGAGATACAGAAGACACTGGTTCCATCCCATGGTCAAGAAAATCATCTGGAGGAGGAAATGGCAACCTACTCCAGTATTCTTGCTGAAAAGTCCCATGGACAGAGGAGCCTGGGATGCTACAGTCCAAAGGGCCACAAAGAGTTGAACACAATTGAGTGACTGAGCACAATTCCATATCAACAGTTAAATTAATTTTAAAAGGCATTCTCCTAGTTCATACACTTGTACAGTAAGTTGAAATCCATACACAAATCTGAATATATTTAGCATTTACCCTCACAAACAAAAGAGGCTTAGTTTCATTACTAGCCTGTTGAGTTAGTTTCAGTTTTTATTTCATTGTTGTCGTTTCCCTGTGTATAACATCAAAGTATGTAATCCAAATTTGGACAGAATTTGTTTCAAGTTTTTGCTTTATTTTCTCCATCAAGCAAGAAGCTGTTTATTCACTATAATGCTGAAAGTTGCTGCTTTGTTGAGTACCTTAGATACTGGCATGTACAAGCCTTAGGGTTTGTTTTAATTTTAACATTTGGTCTTTTGGTTGAAAGTCAAAAATAAAATTAGTTTTTTTTTTTTTTTTTTTTTCTTTTTTATTGTTGTCAAACTTTCTCAATCTGCTTTATCCCAGGCTCTATCCTACCTCATCTGTAATGTGAATTTGTTATTAGTTGAGTGCCAGGAGCTAAATTAAAAAAAGAAATAAAAATTTAATTGCTTTGTTGTATCTGTCTGTTTCAATTATCTTGAATCTCTATTTTGTGTTGTTAGTTGAAGGAAAGTGCTATAGTTTCTTTTTTTTTTTTCTTTCTTTTCCTCACCTCTGTACCTCACATGACTATTGAGACTGAAATAAATACCAACCAAAAGAAGCAGTTAATACAAATGTTGAAACTCATGGTGCACCCTGCCTTATTCAAGAAAACTACTAATGTATGACATCACTACACTGGAACAGAAACAGTGAAAGTGAATAGGGGACAGAAAACATTGGAATAAAAAGACAGAAAAAAAAGCTAAAAATGCAAACTATCAAAGCAAATGGGTACGGTGCCTGATAGATTTTGTTGAAAGTAGCCTGATGAAATAAATTAAGATGATTCCAGTTATAAATTGATAATATGTGGGAAATTATATAATTTAGAAAAATATGCCATTAAACATCTGGATAAGCAACAAGTTCTGATATTTTTCATTGTCAATCACAAGCCTTTGTGGTTTATTAAGGACCTGATTTTGTGGATAGGAAAAAAAAAAAAAAAGCACACTATTTAAGCCTAAGAGGAGAAAAGACAAAAATTTTAGACATCCATTTTCTCAATAATTTAATTGGTAAATAAGGCTTTACTTTCATTTCTCCAGCAAGTAAAATGTCATAAAATGTCTCCAGCTTATTCTCCTTCCTAGAATGAAATAAAATTTGTTCCTTCAGAGTCTGAGAAAAATGGACTCTGGATTTTTCATTAAGTGGAAGAGATTAAGATATTTTAGCACTAATATACTATAAAATATTTTATTATAGAAAATCTGTTTTCAATATATCAACATTCAGTACTCACTCTTTTTCATGGTAGGAGAAATAATCTATTGTAGTACATGAGGATATGGCACAAATGTCACAGGTTGACTCCCAGCAATTGGTGATCTTATATAATTCCCCCTTTTTGAGTTTTAGCTGTTCTTGTAACTGTTTTCTAACCAACAAAATATGACAAAAGTGTAGACATGTCACTGCCTTGATTAGGCTATATGTGGCAAAGTGTTAGCTTTGTGTGTGTGTGTGTGTGTGTGTGTGTGTGTGTCTGTCTCCACTAGAGAATCTCCCCAGTGGCCTTGAAAAAACAGTCAATGTAGTAGACTACTTAAACAGTGTACCTCAGGAAAATGCTTCATGAGACATCTAGAAGCTCAGGATGGCCTCCAGCCAATAACCAGTAGGAAGACGGGCCTTTGGTCCATAAGGAAATGGACCAACCATAAAGAAATGAATTTTGCCCATGGAATGAACTTGAAATGGATTCTTCCCTAGCACAACCTTCAAATGAGAACACAGTCTGATCAACTTTGAGGAAATAAGCAACATTTGCTTTTATTGTCTTGAAGCAAGAATCATCTTTTTCAAAAATGTGTGTGCTTAAGGGGGAATGGAAATGGGAAAAAAGAGAAAGAGAAAAACAAAATGATCACCATTTATCCATGCTATTTATCCATAATATTTAAAAGCTCTGTCCCCCTAAATATGGCAAATAAAATGTCTTTATATCTGGCCAACTCCGAGGAATGTCTCCTTCTTAAATGCAGAGGAAAGTCAATGGAAGAGTTTTGTGTGACACCGGAGTCACTTAAAAAGTGTATTAAAAATAGTGATATAAAAGTGTTTATGGGTGGTAAGAATAAATCTATGGATAAAGAGGAAAATAGGAAGATAAACAACAGTACTCCAAAAGAATTGTATGCTTATATTTGATAATAACTTAAATAAATTTGATTTTTGTTAAATGGGCACTTGAAGTAGAAAACATTTTAATTTTAGTGGCCAAAACCAAAAGTCAGATATTTCAGAATATGGTAGTTAATAGGGCTGAGGTGGCTAATATGTTAAGATGAATGAGATGGAGGGATTCTTCAGTGACCCCTACACATCTGTTGCTTGAAAATCATGGTGATAAAAATTTTTGTATTAAATTATTTAGTAGCCTCTGCCATATTTCTTGGGCTTCTCTGATGGCTCAGCAGGTAAAGAATCCACCTACAATGCTCCTACTCTGACTATAAAATTTATTATCATAATCTGATCTTGTTGAGAGGCTGAGGTGAATAGCCAGATGGCTCTAGCTCTAGGATTTAAACTAGCATTTTACAGATCACAACATTATTATTCAGACCTGGGGAAAGTATTTATAGTATCTTGTTTTTCCTTTGACAACTTATTTTGTATAACAGCCTATTTACTACTGCTGAGAACAGCTATCTGGAGGAATTGCACACCAAGATATCAGGCAAATATGAAGAGAAGCAAAGTTTTTGTGTTTTTTCCTTCTTGAATATAAACACCATATAGGCAGGCATTTTGTCATTGTTTTCCCCTCATATGTTCCACAAGGAGGGAGAGAAGGACATAAAATGGCACATAATCAGAAAAGAGAATCCTGATATTTTTTGGAAAAAATACTGACACAGACTAAGTGGGATAAAAGTGATATGTATGATACAGTCCCTGATGCTGAGAAAGATAGAGGGCAAAAGGAGAAGAAGGCATCAGAGCAAGAGATGGTTGGATGGCATCACCAATGCAATGGACATGAACTGTGGCAAACTTCAGGAGACAGTGAAGGACAGAGAGGCCTGGTGTGCTGCAGTCTGTGGGGTTGCAGAGTCAGACACAACTGGGTGACTAAACAACAACAAATGATACAGAAAATAAAAGTGTTTCTTAATATGTTGAAATGTAACCTTTTTGTTAATGAATCACCTTTATATACATGGTGCTGTAGTACATTCTATAAAGGTTAGTTCCTACCACCAATATATGGATTCCCAAATGCCTCGGTGCTAAAGAATCCACTTGCCAATGCAGGAGACATGGGTTCAGTCCTTGGGTCAGGAAGATACCCTGGAGAATGAAATGGCAACCCACTCCAGTATTCTTGCTTGGAGAATTCCATGGACAGAGGAGACCACAGTGGACTGTGTGGACCACAGTCAACGGGGTCACAAAGAGCAACTGAGCATGCACACCACCAATATATATGTATTTATAAGCATAAATATATATTTTATAGACAACTACAAACAAGTAAACATATATACATAAATACATTAAACACACATATATGTACATGTATACATACATATACATACTTATTTAAATAACAAAATAATAAAAATGTGTATGACTCTGGATAGGAAAACTCTGAAATTGAAATGAGAAAAGCAAAACAAACAAACGAACAAAAAATCCTCATAACTAAAGGAAATCCCTCCAAAAATAAACCTCTAATCATAAACACAAGTCACAATATGCACACTGTCCTGAATGTTCTAGAGATTCACGCAACTTCAAGCTGCAATTCTAACATCATACTGGTAATTGAGGCAAAGTCTTGCCAGGAGGATAATCAGAGAAGAGCCGCCTCAATAGATCCATGTGCCTCAGAGGACACACTCAGGGAATCAGAGTCCTATGAAAGACACCCCCACAAAAGTCGGTGGTAAGGAAATGCATTTGCTTATATCCTGTCTCTGAGTAAAGAAAGTGAAGCAACAAACAACTGATAAAGAATTTATGTGCTGAAGAATTCATAAAGAAAGCTGAGTGCCAAAGAATTGATGCTTTTGAACTGCAGTGTGGCAGAAGACTCTTGAGAATTGCTTGGACTGCAATGAGCTCAAACCAGTCAATTTTAAAGGAAATCAGTCCTGAATATTCATTGGAAAGACTGATGCTGAAGTTGAAGCTACAATACTTTGGCCACCTGATGAGAAGAACTGACCCATTAGTAAAGACCTTGGTGCTGGGGAAGTTTGAGGCTTGAGGAGAAGGGGACGACAGAGGATGAGATGGCTGGATGGCATCATCAACTCATTGGATATGAGTTTGAGCAAGGTTTGGGAGTTGGTGATGGACAGGGAAGACTGGCGTACTGCAGTCCATGAGGTCCCAAAGGGTCGGACTCAACTGAGTGACAGAACTGACTGACTGTCTCTGAGTAAAGGAGGAAAATGCTTCCATTGAGAAACTCAGCTGACTCTCCTGTGGACAGCTAGCCTGAATCCATACTAGCTGTGTGGCACAAAATCCTTCAGGGCCACATAAGCCTATTTTTGAACTATTGTTGGTATATTTAACATGAAGAATCAGTAATATGTGAGATTACTGGAATATATATGTCTAAGAAATTCCTTTGTAAAGTAGCATGCTGGAAACTGTTAGTCATCCTTGCCTAAGGGGCATACAATTTCCTAACAACTAGGTTACTTGAAGGAGGATTGGGGTTTCTAAGAGATATCCTTTAGCTTCTACTATGCTTTTCTCACTAAGTTGAGAATGTCCTTAAAATTACTTTACAGGATGGGCTGTGAACCAAGTAAATGAGAACTACCCAGGATAATTTTTTTTTTTTTTAATTGCATACCTCTGTGCCTTACTCCAGGCCTGAGGATGTAAATTATTAATATCAAAGTTTGAGAAATTGGACCACAGAGTGGGGCTGCTCTTCAGAAAGCACTGGAGAAGTCAATAAATATTATTCTTCGCACGAAAAAGAGGCATTTATAAGAAGTGCCATGCCAAAACTGAAGAAGAATATTTTAACTGCACTTAGAAAGCACTCCTAATTTTAAGGTGAGAGCAATAACAGTTATTCAAAACTTCCTCCAAATAAATGGCACGAAAGAAAGAGCTGCTGGCTATTCTCAAACTTAAACACTGGAGGTGACATGGAAATGAGAGGGAGTGTGACATACTCCAGAGGCAAATACCAACTATAAAATACACACATAGCCAACAGCAATAACAAAAACCTTTGGAAACCCTCAAGAAGACAAAATGTGGGACTTCCCTGGTGGTCCACTATGGTATGGAAGCAGAAAAGCAAACCATTAGAAACAAATCCTTGAAATGTCAAATGTAGAATAAAATAAGAAGGTCAAACACAAAAGAACAAACAACAGATTTATAACAGATTTAATATTTTCTTCTCCAGGGTATTTTCCAGTCCCAGGGATCAAACCTCGGTCTCCTGTATTGCAGGCAGATTCTTTGCCATCTGAGCCATCAGGGAAGCCCTAATAAAAATGCTATATCACAGTATAAAGTGGACAAATATTTTCAAATGCTGAAAAATATTTTAAATGCTTTAAACTCAGGTAAAATATTACCTGGAGTATGAAATCTTTTAATAATTAACCAAAGATTCTGTCTAATTGCTTCCTAGAATTCTGTCAAGAGTTTTTTTTTTTTTTTTTTTAAGGTGAAGATGAGAGATCCAAAAGGGATCAATGAAATAGGGAAAGTAAAGTGAACAAACACTAATAATAATAAAGCATATTCTCTAACAAGGATGTTGGATTGATTTAATAGAAATTCCTTTTTATTTTTTACCCTTACATTGAAACTTTGCAGCTTCACCCAACAAACTTTTCTTAACCTCTTGAGCTGGGCTAGCTGTATAACTTGCTTTAGCCAATAGAATGATGCAGAAATGGCAGTGCCCTCTTACCTAGCCTGGGCTCAAAACACATCGCTGTTTGCTCTCTTATCCTTTTCCTTTTTTATTTTAAATTTATTTATTTTTTACTTGAAGGATAATTGCTTTACAGAATTGTGTTGGTTTCTTCCAAACATCAGCGTGAATCAGCCATGATGACACCAGACTGCTAGAAAACAGAAGGCTTGTGCTATGGCCTTGAATTACCTACTGGTTGCCCACTGACCTTATATTTGCTTTACATACTCCATCACCTTCGCAAGTGGGTGGTTCTAATTCTTTGAAGAGTCTGTAACAGGGTCACCTGCCATAGTTTATTCTCAGCCACTCTTTAGGCTCAAATTTTATCCAAAACATTGTAGATTCAGAATTCAAAGAAAACTTAAAGGTCATGCTGTTGTCTAAAGTTTCAGATGCTCTTTTTAATCCAGGGAATGTATCAGTTTGCCCATGAAAGATCATAGTGCTTCCTAGGTCAAACCTTGGGACCTGTTCAAAAATCCTTCTTTACTTCTACTCTTGTGCATGTGTTATATGCCACTTCAGTCATGTCCGACTCTTTGCAATCCTATGGACTGTAGCTTGCCAAGTGCCTCTGTTCATGGGATTCTCCAGCCAAGAATACTGGAGTGAGTAGCCATGCCCTCCTTTGGAGAATTTTCCTGACCCAGGGATCTAACCTGCATCTCTTACATATCCTGCATTGGCAGGTGGGTTCTTTACCACTAGTGCAACCTAGGAAGCCCTATTCTCTCTATTGTTTATTTAGAAGCAATAGACTTTAAAAAAAATACTTTGGTTTATCTTTTTTTCCCCCAGTATAATATATATCAAATTCCTTGTGTACCTTTAAATAAGTTACCTACAGAAAAGATGAAAATCATTGTCTTTTAAACTGCTTTAGGGAAACAATAGGTAGTTAGCTTGAAAAATGTCATTCATAGCATAACTTGATGTTGATATGAAGGCTTATGCACAAGAACAGAAAAGCAGTCCACATTTTCTTAGGCAATAAAAAATAAAAGTTGTTGACTTATAAACCCAAATTCCAGGAAAAGACAAAATTAGATAGTTGCCACTTTTAAAATAAAAGATTCACTGTTTCCTGTTAGCCAAAAACTAATTCATTTATTCAGAAACACAACCTAATATGACCATGACCGGGCCAAAATTTCCATAAATCAGCCCTGAAGATAGAACCTTGTAAGGAGTTGGCATGGGTGGAAAATAAGCAATGAGCTCTAAGCTTCCCACAGGGCTTTGCTTGTGGGTAACCCCAGGGCATCAGGGTGTTGGTATCACTTTGTAGTAAGCTAATAGGGGTCTGTACTTTGGATATCATTTTCCAAAACACATTAAACAAGCCTAATGCACTCTAGCGGGCCTTTTATTACTGCCTGTAAATGTCTTAAAGAAAAGAGAATCAGATCCCTGAAAATCATTGTTATTTATATATTTACCAAAAATCTATGTTGCTGTTAGTACATGGAAGTTACTGGTAAAGCAAATATGACATATTAAGGTATGACAGCTCTGAGAAATTCCACAGGAAAAGGGTCATTCTAGAGTAATACAGACTGAAAAATCTTTTTTCTGTTTGTACTTTTTTAAAGCTTGTGCACTTTAAGTTTTTCAATGTAAATAGATTTGTTAGCTCCGAGTGTTTCTTGCAGACAATCTGGTGAAAGATATCTATATTTTAAATATTAAAATTACAGGAACAAGCAGTACATTTGTTAACCTTACTGGCAGAAAAAAAAGGAAAAAGATATTAGGTAAAATTAAGCTTTTTATTAAGAACATCATTAATATAAAAGCAGAAGGTTTATTTTAAGAGCAGAACCATATTGTGACATAAAAATTACAAATCATATTTTCTAGACCATTACATACACTTGACATATTGGTGGAGACTTTCATTTTTTTTAATAATTATATTATCTATCAAATTAATTTGTTTAGATATATTTTAAATAATAGCAAATAACTAATGGCATCCCACTCCAGTACTCTTGCCTGGAAAATCCCATGGATGGAGGAGCCTAGGCTGCAGTCCATGGGGTCACTAAAAGTCAAGACATGACTAAGCGACTTCACTTTCACTTTTCACCCTCACGCATTGGAGAAGGAACTGGCAACCCACTCCAATGTTCTTGCCTGGAGAATCCCAGGGACGGCGGAACCTGGTGGGCTGCCGTATATGGGGTCGCACAGAGTTGGACACGACTGAAGTGACTTAGCAGCAGCAGTAGAATAAAAATGTTGTTGTTCTGGCTTTAGACTTTTCAATTTTGAACAAAGAGAATAAAACATTTAGAATTCTCTCCATACCACAGTAACAGAATTGTATGTTTCATGTGGTCTTCTTAAGTATAAAACAGAAGAATTTTAACATTTGCCAAAAGATGTACTGTCTGATGCTTTTAATTATATGGCTCACTTTTCAAGTAAAAGTTTGAATTTGATCATTAATTCATTAGGTATAGAAGGGAAATGTTGTGGCATGAACATCTTTTCCGATATGATGAAAACAGTATGCATGTGTTCATTTGTATGCCTTTCAACGTATATTATTCTAGAAGAATATCCCTAACAGAGGGAAGTAGCAAAATATGCATATAAGGACAATATTGAAGTGAGCTATTCACTGGCTAGCTTAACTTACTTTTAAACAATGTGTTAAACACATACACAACCACAGAACTTCATCACTTTTTCCCCCCTTTACTTTGCAGAAGCTAAATATAGTTTATTTATACTTAAAAAAAAAAAAAAAACAACAACTATACATTCCAAATCTTTGAAGGAAAAAAAAAAAAAGTTATTCCAACTGAGGGAAAAAAAAAAACAAAAAACAAAAAAAAAACAGTCAATATTAATTCCTGAGACTCATCAAGACTGAATCAAAAAATCATAAGTCAAAGACTGATAATCTTCTGGCTTTTCTCTTTTCTGTATGCATCCATGAAAGCTTACAAAATTATACTGGGAATTGCATGTCACAAAGAGCTTGTGTTAAACAAAAAAGGGGACTTTATTTCATAAGAGTAATAAAGCTGGAAGTTAATATATCACACTTTTAAACTATTGGTACTGCATTTAATTGAACTATATTATATGCCAGGAGTGCTTATTTACAAACATGTTTATAAAAGAAAATAAATATTTACTGTGCATTTGATGCATTACTTCAGTTCAGTTCAGTCATTCAGTCATGTCCAACTCTTTGTGACCCCATGAACTGCAGCAACCAGGCCTCCTTGTCCATCACCAACTCTCGGGGGTTTACTCAAACTCATGTTCATTGAGTTGGTGATGCCATTCAACCATCTTATCCTCTATCATCCCTTTCTCTTCCTGCTTTCAATCTTTCCCAGCATCAGGGTCTTTTCAAAGGAGTCAGCTCTTCACATCAGGTGGCCAAAATATTGGAGTTTCAGCTTCAACATCAGTCCTTCCAATGAACACCCAGGACTTATATCCTTTAGGATATAAGGATATAAGGACTGGTTGGATCTCCTGGCAGTCCAAGGGTCTCTGAAGAGTCTTCTCCAACACCACAGTTCAAAAGCATCAATTCTTTAGTGCTCAGCTTTCTTTATAGTCCAATTCTCACATCCATACATGACCACTGGAAAAACCATCGATTGACAGGATGGACCTTTGTTGGCAAAGTAATGTCTCTGTTTTTCAATATGCTATCTAGGTTGGTCATAACTTTCCTTCCAAGGAGTAAGCGTCTTTTAATTTCATGGCTGTGATCACCATCTGCAGTGATTTTGGAGCCCCCCAAAATAAAGCCTGACACTGTTTCCCCATCTATTTGCCATGAAGTGATGGGACTAGATGTCATGATCTTAGTTTTCTGCATGTTGAGCTTTAAGCCAATGTTTTCACTCTCCTCTTTCACTTTCATCAAGAGGCTCTTTAGTTCTTCTTCACTTTATGCCATAAGGGTGGTGTCATCTTCATATCTGAGATTATTGATATTTCTCTTGGAAATCTTGATTCCAGCTTGTGCTTCCTCCAGCCCAGCATTTCTCATGATGTATTCTGCATATAAGTTAAATAAGCAGGGTGACAATATACAGCCTTAACATACTCCTTTTCCTACTTGGAACCAGTCTGTTGTTTCATGTGCAGTTCTAACTGTTGCTTCCTGACCTGCATACAGGTTTCTCAAGAGACAGGTCAGGTAGTCTGGTATTACCATCTCTTTTAGAATTGTCCACAGTTTATTGTGGTCCACACAGTCAAAGGCCTTGGCATAGTCAATAAAGAAGAAATAGATAATTTCCTGAAATTATCTTTCTTTTTAGATGATCCAGTGGATGTTGGCAATTTGATCTCTGGTTCCTCTGCCTTTTCTAAAACCAGCTTGAACATCTGGAACTTCACAGTTGGTGTATTGCTGAAGCCTGGCTTGGAGAATTTTAAGCATTACTTTACTAGTGTGTGAGATGAGTGCAATTGTGCAGTAGTTTGAGCATTCTTTGGCATTGCCTTTCTTTGGGATTGGAATGAAAACTGACCTTTTCCGGTCCTGTGGCCACTGCTGAGTTTTCCAAATTTGCTGGCATATTGAGAGCAGATTTGTAAAAGCTCAACTGGAGTTCCATCACCTCCACTAGCTTTGTTCGTAGTGATGCTTCTTAAGGCCCACTTGACTTCACATTCCAGGATCCCTGGCTCTAGATGAGTGATCACACCATCGTGATTAACTGGGTCGTGAAGATCTTTTTTGTACAGCTCTTCTGTGTATTCTTGCCACCTCTTCTTAATATCTTCTGCTTCTGTTAGATCCATGTCATCTCTCTCCTTTATTAAGCACATCTTTGCATGAAATGTCCCCTTGGTATCTCTAATTTTCTTGAAGAGTTCTCTAGTTTTTCCCATTCAATAGTTTTCCTTTATTTCTTTGCATTGATCACTGAGGAAGGCTCTATTATCTCTCCTTGGTATTCTCTGAAACTCTGCATTCAAATGAATATATCTTTCCTTTTCTCCTTTGCCTTTAGCTTCTCTTCTTTTCACAGCTATTTGTAAGCTCTCCTCAGACAGCCATTTTGCTTTTTTATATTTCTTTTTCTTGGGGATCCCTTCCAGGGAATCTTCCCAACCCAAGGATTGAACTCAGTTCTCTTGAATTGCAGGCAGCCTCTTTACCATCTGAGCCACCAGGGAAACCCCCTTGATGCATTACTAGCATTTTATATGTGTAATCAAAAATAAGGATGAATAAAAAAATAGAGTTGCATTTGCTGTCTTTGACAATGAGATAAGACAATGATTTTTGTCATTAAATAAACTCTACTAACTGGAATGAAAATAGATTTCCTTTTCCTTATGGTCTGAAAGTGAAAGTCTCTCAGTCGTGTCGAACTCTTTAGGACCCCATGGACTATATAGTCCATGGAATTCTCCAGGCCAGAATATTGGAGTGAGTAGCCTATCCCTTCTCCAGTGGATCTTTCCAATTCAGGAATCGAACCTGAGTCTCCTGCATTGAGCTATGAGTGATGCCCTTCTTATGGTCTACTGACCATTGAAACCTGGGTCTTTTATACCTTTAGGGAGAAATAGCAAAATTTCAGCTAACTTCCCTAGCTTTTTTTTTATTATCTTCACCACTGATTATAAATTAATTAAATAAATATTAAACAAATCAGGATATCCGAAAAATGTCTGTACTCCCACGTTCTTCAGTGTAGCACTGTTTATGATAACCAAGATATGAAAACAAACTAAATGTCATTTGAGTATGAATGGATAAAGAAAATGAGGTATATAGATTTCTGTACCCCAGTCAGGCTTCCGTGAGTATTGGCGTTGTGTGATGAGTGGCATGAACCAGACTCCTAATGACTAGCGGCCTTCAGCACCTTCAGCAGGACTCCTGTACTGGCTCGAGATCTCATAATATCAGACTTAATCTGGAGAGTAATCTCAGCTACATTACTCTGGGCATGATACTATCTTTCTCTGAGCTGCCTCTGACATTCAGTGCATCCCAGACTTTCCCTTCCTGCTTTCCCTCCAAAAGGACCTACACTTACCTTCACACTTCCTTAAACCACAGAAACAAACACTTCAG
This sequence comes from Capricornis sumatraensis, assembly GCF_032405125.1. Lineage (NCBI taxonomy): Eukaryota > Metazoa > Chordata > Mammalia > Artiodactyla > Bovidae > Capricornis > Capricornis sumatraensis. The sequence continues at coordinate 127,235,935 of NC_091071.1, forward strand.
GTTCCAATTGTGCTTTGTTTGCCTTTCTGGGGATCCCTACACCCATCCACCCTTGCTCCTCCTTGATGTTAAAACAAACAGAAACAAAGGGATACTATTTATGGGCATCTGAGTTCAAGAGAACTGGGTAAAGTGACATGTAATCTGAACATATCACTGAAACCAAAAAGCAGAACAGCACAACCCAATTTAGGAATATAGAAGGGGGCACCAAGGAAAAAGTGAAGAAATGGAGCTGAGGAATTAGTGAAGAACAGCCTGAAAGTTTGTCTGAAGAAATTCTGCTTTCCTTGGTCACATTCATTGTTGCTGGTGTTCCTGCTATATTATGGAGTAATTTAGAAGAGGGTTTTTTAATTAGGAAGTAATCAGCTAAGATATTAACTGTCTAATCAACCAAGTTTTAAAATGTATATTAAAAAAACATAGTGAAATTTTAAAGTATATTAGAAGACTGGACCATATGATTTTCTGCGTATTTTTTATCTTGCTAACTTCAAGAATTCCTATGAACTAAAGTTACCACTTATTTTGAGTACTGTGAATGTTCAGAATTTTTTCAAAGTGGTTATTTCAAATTACTACTATCGAACAATGAGGGGTTAAAATACTAAAACAAAAAGGTTATTAAGAGAAAACTTGGTAAATCTTAAATGTATTATGGGTAAGCCACTGGTTAGTTTTTCTACAACCAATAAAGTAAACATGCTTGGTTACTGGTGTATCAATAGATCATTCTTCACTTTACTATTTTGTAAAACACTAAAACTGCCAACACCAATTGCATTTTATGGTTACTTAGATTTCTGTGCTCACAGAATTTGCATCTTACATTTAAATCAAAATTTAAATAAGATGTAAATTTTATGATAAATCGGTTAAATTACCATTACTTTCAATTGGTTTACATGGTAGCATTTTGAAGGAGCAAAACATTAGCTCAGTATCAAAAAGCACGTGCATTTTACTGTTTGATTTCCTGTTAGTAATTATACTTTCAGCTAAATTGATCATTCTGGCATTAATTCTGACAAGGTATCCCAAAGAGTGCTCCAACAATTCTCATTCATGAAATTTTACAATGTTCTGATATAATGATAAAAATTTGTCTTAATTGCATTTTGCTGCTAAAAGACATTTGTGCATTTTGTGAGCTTTTAAAAAGCAATATTCTGCCTCATTATTGATACTGTAAATTGGCACGTCAATTTTTCTCAGAACATTGCAAGTATTTCCCCAAATAATTAGATGATAGAGTAGGTAATTATTACCTAGCATACTGAGATATGCATGTGTAGCTGCACCAATAACCAGACTTTTTCAGCAACAAATAACTAAATAAAAATTCCACCTTGTTAAACATCTCTGCTTTTATCTATTTAGTTAGATGTGTCATTTATAGAAACTTAAGTTTACCTTGATTTATGTATAGATTAAATTTGTTGAAGTAAGAAACAAATTCTGTATGTTTGGTAGAAAATATTTATACTACAACTTCTTTTACACAGGCTAAAATATTAGCAATGTCTTAAAAATTTTACTTTGTAAACCTGGAATATTTAATTCTACATATTTTAAAAAATTCCTCTCCTTAATATATTTATTACATTTTCTCAAAACACATTCTTGAGTCAGAAGTATCACAGTTCAAGTAAAAAACAATCAAGTATGCAATTGTTTAGTCAAGGCCAATTCTCACATAAATTCTCTGAATCTTATTTTGATCTTTTATAGTATATGCATTTGCTCTTAACCACACCCATAAATTGTTGTTGTCACTATAATTTTTTAAATATTTCTGGATTTTATTAAAATAATGATAAAATGCCAACCTAAATATTTCTAGGACAACAAACACATAGAAACATTGATTTCTTACAGCAATATTTATTCCCCCATATATTTCATAAAGCAATTTTGCAACTAGAAATAGAACAATGGATTTATCAGCTCAGGCTTAATTTGTTTCCTTCAACATAGAGAACTTATTATTTATTTTGCCAAAGAAAACCTATGAAACTTAAGCATATTGCTAGGAAAATAACCAGTATAATATACCTCTTTTTAATTTGTTTTCATCTTATAGCAAAATTGCATGTTTATCTCAATTTTGTTTACTCCACTTTCATATCACTCATGGTAACCTTGATAAGAAGAGTCTCTCTCTCTGTCTCTCATACACACACACACACACACACACACACACACACACACACACACATACACACAAGATGGAAGAATCTGAATGACTGATTAACTAGAAGCATCTATGGTGTGCATGTGTGCTAAGTCACTACAGTCATGTCTGACTCTTTGTGACCCTATGACTGTAGCCTGCACTACTCTCTTATCCATGGAATTATCCAGGAAAGAATACTGGAGTGGGTTGCCGTGCCCTCCTCCAGGGATCAAACCTGCATGCCTTACATCTCCTGAATTGGCAGTCAGGTTCTTTACTACTAGCACCACCTGGGAAGCCCAAGTATGCCTGGATGTTTAGGTAAATTTCCAGAGCTTCTCTTTCAGTAGGCTCACCAATGCTTATGTTGCCTAATGAATAGACCTGATGGAAAGTGGCCCCATTTTCTCAGTCTGAATTCCCTGTGCTAAATGGGAACAGAACATTGTCTCTCTCCAAGCAGGAGGAGGCTACAAGTGAGCTCAGCTTCCCCTGGGTCAGGGTGGCTTTCTCGCCCCTATAGGAGGGTGCAACAATTTACCGAAGATGCCTTTTCTTCAGGTACTATAAACACTGGGTCATTCAAATAGCATATATCTACACTAAACTGCCTGAATCTCAAATGGCATTTCAAGTTTAAAAAAAAAAAAAAAATCTTCACACTTCAATACAAACTGGAAGAAACAGCATGGTGGTCTCCCAATGGTCCACAGCACCCATGAATATTTGATAGGGCCTTGGTCACAAGATGCATCTGACAGGCTAATAGAAGGATGGCAGGACTTAGTACTTTCTTTCTTACCAAATATGCCTTCTAAGCTCTCTTAAAAAATGTATATATGTATGTGCTCAGTTGTGTTAGGCTCCTAGAGACACCATGGACTATAGCCTAAAATGCTACTCTGTCCATAAAATTTCCCAGGCATGAATTCTGAGTGGATTGCCATTTCCTACTCCAGAGGATCTTTCCAAACCAGGGTTCAAATCTGAGTCTCTTGTGTCTCCTGCATTGGCAGGTGGAATCTTTACCACTGCACCATCTGGGAAGCCTCTCTTAACAAATACTATTTCTTTAATCGCATCATTAACATGGTGTATTTTGCACCAAGCCCTGTTATATATTATTTTACTGAATGCATAATTGTTTTTTTTTTAATATAAAAAAGAGAAAGCTATTTTCAAAACCCTGTAAATCTTTGCAAAGATCAATAATACATGATTTTAAAACAAATATATTTTATGTCTTACATACTCTTTGAATAAATTAGAACAATTCATAAAAATGAAAATGATTCTAAATATGCTAGACCTTTTAACATAGTATTGTTACTCGGTTGCTAAGTCATGTCCAACTTTTTGTGACCCCATTGACTGTCACATACCAGGCCTCCCTGTCCATCACCAATTCCTGGAGCTTGCTCAAACTCATGTCTATTGAGTCACTGATGCCATCTAACCATATCATCCTCTGTCATCCCCTTCCCCTCCTGCCCTCAGTCTTTACCAACATCAGGGTCTTTTCCAATGAGTTGGCTGTTCTCATCAGATAGCCAAAGGATCGGAGTTTCAGCTTCAGCATCAGTCATTCCAATGAATGTTCAGGGTTGATTTCCTTTAAGATTGACTGGTTTCATCTCCTTACTGTCTAAGGGACTCTCAGCAGTCTTCTCCACCACTCCAATTCTAAAGCATCAATTCTTTGGCACTCAGGCTTCCTTATGGTCCAACTTTCAGATCAATACGTGACTACTGGAAAAACCATGGTTTAGACTATTCGGACATTTGTCAGCAAAGTGATGTGTTGCAGCCTGGCTGAACAGAGACAGAACCTGCTCCATGATTTGAGGGTGCAGCAAACCTCGCCCGCGTGATTGTCCTAGTAAGCATGCCGAATGGACATTCTTGGGGCGGGGCATGCTCTCTGCTCTGCTTCAGTGGCTACCCCTGCATGCGTGTCCATGGAAACAAAACGATATTCCTGATAGACAGCAGAGCCTGTGCTAATCATACTCCCCAATATCGCTATTCCCTAATGATCTCGTGTGACTTCTGCTAATGAAAGTGCGGGCTCAAAGGAGCCATTTTGTCTTCCTGCCATGGAAAGGAGGGCCCTCCCAGCTTGCCAAATTATATGTGTTTGTCTTTTCATTAGGTGCTTGCCCCCATTTCAGGTCTTTCTCACCCGCTGTGCTGGACGCGGCAGTGATGTGGTTTTTAATATAATGTCTAGGTTTGTCATAGCTTTTCTTTCAAGGAGCAAGAGTCTTAATTTCATGGTTGTTATCACTGTCCACAGTGATTTTGGAGCCCAAGAAAATACACTGTTTCCACTTTTTTCTCCATTTATTTACAGGAAAGAAAATATCTATCAAATTCTCTTTAGTATAAAATTAATCTTCAGAATTATACCATCTATAAACCAAATTAACTTTTAGAGATAAAATCTTTTCATTATTTTTCTATTTGTTTTTGTGTATGTATAAGATTCCAATTTATATCTTATAGCCCCTCTTTTCTTTTGGACATAGAATTTTAAATACTACATTAGGTGCTAAAACCTTTCCTTTTTGTAGCAAAATTGTGTTTCAAATAAAGTCTTACATATCATCACAATACATTAAGAATCAATACAGTTTGAAATTTATTTTATAGATGTCAGTCACAATTTATGATTATACATTTATTTTCTACTCAAGTTTCTATCTACATTTGCTGTACATATTTGGAGATAAATTATGAAACTTTCCCAACTATATTGAATCCTTGTTTATTCACTGTTGCAACAAATATTTGAAGACTTCTGTCTTATCAATATTGGGCAGTAAGGCAGAGTCAGTGTAAGAGGGAGTCACCTCTAAAGTCTTGTGTTCTGTGTTTACATTTCAGCTCATCTAATGAAGATCATGGCATTTTGTCCCATCACTTCATGGGAAATAGATGGGGAAACAGTGTCAGACTTTATTTTTTGGGTCTCCAAAATCACTGCAGATGGTGACTGCAGCCATGAAATTAAAAGATGCTTACCCCTTGGAGTACTTTCCTGGTGGCTCAGATGGTAAAGGGTCTGTCTACAATGCGGGAGACCTGGGTTCGATCCCTGGGTTGGGAAGATTCCCTGGAGAAGGAAATGGCAATCCACTCCAGGACTATTGCCTGGAAATTTCCATGGGCAGAGGAGCCTGGTAGGCTACAGTCCATGGGGTCACAAACAGTTGGACATGACTGAGCGACTTCACTTCACTTACCCCTTGGAAGAAAAGTTATGACCAACCTAGATAGTATATTCAAAAGTAGAGACATTACTTTGCCAACAAATGTCTATCTTGTCCAGCTATGGTTTTTCCAGTGATCATGTATGGATGTGAGAGTTGGACTGTGAAGAAATCTGAGGGCTGAAGAATTAATGCTTTTGAACTGTGGTGTTGGAGAAGACTCTTGAGAGTCTCTTGGACTGCAAGGAGATCGAATCAGTCCATTCTGAAGATCAGCTCTGGGATTTCTTTGGAAGGAATGATGCTAAAGCTGAAGCTCCAGTACTTTGGCCACCTCATGCGAAGAGTTGACTCATTGGAAAAGACTCTGATGCTAGGAGGGATTGGGTGCAGGAAGAGAAGGGGATGACAGAGGATGAGTTGGCTGGATGGCATCACTGACTCGATGGATGTGAGTCTGAGTGAACTCCGGGAGTTGGTGATGGACAGGGAGGCCTGGCGTGCTGCGATTCATGGGGTCGCAAAGAGTCGGACACAACTGAGCAACTGAACTGAACTGATGCTTACTTGCTGAATGACAACAAGAGATTTAACTTCTTCTACCCTTTGATTTTTACTCTATGGGAATTAAATAATAATACAGGTTTCTTATAAATCATACTTTTGATAGAAAAGCAATGTTGCCAGTTTGAATAAAAACCAAAACTATTTTTGAACTGTGATAACTTTTTTTGTTGTCATGCACATTGGCGTTTAGACATGCTCATTAATAAAATGAGTTTTGGGGCCAAGGGAACAATAAATTGTGAATTTGGTTAAGAGCTTTAGCTCTAAAGCTGTACCACCTGGGTTTAGATAGGAAAAATGTGTCTTAATTGTATCTTCTAGGAAAGAACCTAAGCCAGCTTTGTCTCAGTATCTTTTCTTGTAGAATGAAAATACCAGTAGTCCTTACCTGACAGAGTTGTGAGCATTAATAGAAGCCTACTTAGCAGTAATAAAAGTCCACTATTATTAGAAGCATACTTGTGCTTAATAAGCACTCTCTGAGTTTGGATACTATTAAAGCCAGTATATAATCAATGATCCAATCGTGACACTTTGAGATAAAAGGTGCTCTGTTAAAATAATTCCTGAACATAGCCAAAGACTCTACCATGCCACATGATCATCTTAGCTAACCGACACTGATCAAATTGAAGATATCTAAAATATTTGATAAAATAGAAGCATAACTATATAGAATTATTAAGAAAAAATAGTTAAAATATAGCAATTGTGAATTCTGATGAAATCACTGTAACAGAAATGTGAGAATTCAAAGTAAAGTGATTGAAAATGAAGGTCTGACAGAGTTGAACAAATAGCAAAGAAGAAGAGAAAATCTACAAAGTTATAAAATGTTCAAGGATTTATGTTCTTAAAAAAAGTAAAGGACTTTTTCAATTGCTAAACATTTCTTACAGGATTTTTTAAAATAATTTTATTGTGAAAGTAAAATGAGGTAATGTATGCCATGTTTTATTGTACACTACTTTAAAAATTGTGCCAGATATTTTTTCTGTTTAAGAACTAGCATATAACGGCATTTACTACCTACTTTTCACTAAATGAATGGTAAACATTTTCACTGACAGTTTTTTTAAGCTAAATTTCCAATATATGTTTTAACATTAGATATTCAGTGGTTCCAATTAATGTGGCTTTTAACTTTCCAGTTTCCATTTTCCTATGCTAACTATCCTCGACAAATAAGGACCTCCAGGCCTTTCCTGAATGAAACCACAGGGAAGATTAAATAATATGAGGCAATATTCACAATTATCAGAGCGCTTGGTGTATGCAATAAAATTTAATACAGTTTAAAAATTATTATTTATACTTGTTTCCATGTTAAATAATGAGACTGGAAAAGTGAATGGTTGTTTATTTTGTATAGGTAGAGATTCTGATATTTCAAATACATAGTATAAAACCATCTAATAAGTATTATGATGGAGACTGGCTAAAAAAATTCTGGCTTGGGGTGGGGGCAAAGAACTTACAGAACAATTTTAAACTATCCAAGTGTGATTAACAAAGAGCTGATGAAAATGTCGATCTCATAACTCTGTCCAGATCACTGCACTAAAGATGTGCCCAGACTCTGGCAAGATTTCTTTCATATCCTTAGAATGACCCCAGGTCTCCTTAAAATGCCTAGCAGAAGATTTACTATTTATTCCAGCCAAAATCTGATGATAGGCAGATAGGCTGTGAACCCCTTCTTAGAGCAGTTTCTTTCAAAAGCTAGTAATTATAAATCCCTTCTCTGCTCTTTGAGATGTAAATCTACCTCCACAAACTGTTTCCCCAAGGACTTGAAACCTGTCTTTTTGAAATGTGAACATTCAGAGAAAGCTTTCCTTCTCCCTCCCAGTCCCTGAGGAGGATAAAGGCCTGAATTAATGGGAGACTTGCTCTAACTTAACAGGACTGCCTCCTGTCCTAAAGCTAGGAGGTTATTTCTCTCCTTTGGATGACTGCCAATTAACAAACCCAGATGGTTTAGTCTATCACTGGACCAACCCCCTTAATACATCTCAGCACCTTTCCCTTTACACATTTCAGCCTTTAAAAAGTCTCTAGCCTTTTGTTTCAGCAACGTTGAATTTTATCCACACTAGACACTCTTCCCTGTTGCAAAAGTTATTGAATAGTATGTATCATGTCTACTTTAAAAAATAAAATAAAATAAAGTATGGCTGGTTTACAATATTATGTTAATTTTGGTGTACAGCAAAGTGATTCAATTATGCACATATATGAGTGTAAGTTAAGTCACTTCAGTTGTGTTTGGCTCTTTAAGACCCTTTGGACTGCAACCTGCCAAGCTCCTCTGTCCATGGGATTCTCCAGGCAGGAATACTGGAGAGGGTTGCCATACCCTTCTCCAGGGCATCTTCCAGACTCAGGGATCGAATCAGCATCTCTTATGTCTCCCTGCTATTATAAAGCAAAGACATTACTTTGCCAAAAAGGTCCAACTAGTCAAAGCTATGGTTTTTCTAGTAGTCACGTATGGATGTGAGAGTTGAACTATAAAGAAAGCTGAGCACCAAAGAATTGATTCTTTTGAACTATGGTTTTGGAGAAGACTCTTGAGAGTCCCTTAGACTGCAAGGAGATCAAACTAATCAATCCTCAAGGAAATCAGTCCTGAATATTCATTACAAGGTCTGTTGCTGAAGATGAAACGCCAATACTTTGACCACCTGATGTGAGGAACTGACTCCTTTAAAAAGACCCTGATGCTGGGAAAGATTGAAGGCAGGAGGAGAGGGGATGACAGAGGATGAGATGGTTAGATGGCATCACTGACTCGATGGACATGAGTTTGAGCAATCTCCAAGAGTTGGTGATGGACAGGGAAGCCTGGCATGCTGCAGTCCATGGGGTCACAAAGTGTCAGAAAAGACTGAGAGACTGAACTGAAGTCCCCTGCATTCTTTACCACTAGTGCTGCCTGGGAAACCCCATAAACTTATGCACATTTTCTTTTTTATTTTCTTTCCCATTACAGTTTATTTTAATATATTGAATATAGTTTCTTGTGATATACACTGTTGTTTATCTATTTTGTATATAGTAGTTTGCATTTGCTAATTCCAAGCTTGTAATTTGTCCCTCCCACATCCCCTTTCCCCTCTGGTAACCATAAATTCATTTTCTATGTCTGTGAATCTGTTTCTGTTCTGTAAATAAGTTCACTTGTGTCATAACTTATTTTATTTTTTAGTGCTTAATCTGATTTTCATTTTATATTATAGTTGATTTGGGGCTTCCCTGGTGACTCGGTGGTAAAGAAACCATCTGCCAATGCAGGAGATGAAGATTTGATCCCTGAGTTGGGAAGATCCCCTGGAGAAAGCAATGGCTACCCACTCCAGTATTCTTACCTGGGAAATCCCATAGGTAGAGCATTCTGGTGAGCTACTGACCATGGGTTCACAAAAGAGCTGGACACTACTCAGAGATTAAACAACAGTAACAATAGTTGATTTACAATGTTGTGCTAGTTTGCGTTATACTTTAGAATACACATGAGTGATATCATTGTATTTATCTTTCTCTGACTTCACTTAATATGATAATCTCTAGGTCCATCCATGTTCCTGCAAATGACATTATTTCATTCTTTTTTATGGATGAGTAGTATTCCTTTGTGTGTGTGTGTGTATATATATATATATATTACATCTTCTTTATCCATTCATCTGTCAATAGACATTTTGGTTGGCTTTGTCTTGGTGAATAGTGCTGCTGTGAAAATAGGGGTGGATGTATCTTTTTGCATTATGCCTTTTTCTGGATATATGCCCAGGAGTGAGATTGCTGCACCATATGGCAACACTATTTTTAGTTTTTGGAGGAACGCCATACTGTTTTCCAAAATGGCTGCACCAATTTACATTCCTACCAACCGTATAGGATATCCTCGTTATTTTAAATAGTGCCCAGCCTGTTTATCATTTGTGCTGCAGTGCCAAAGAGAATTTAATAAAATTTCATATTCTGTAACTTTTCTGAATGGCTTTAAGAAAGCCTATCATTTTATCTAGTTATCATCTTTAGGCAACAGAACAAATATATTTTGAACATAACTAGATTACCTGGACTTTCTTGTTGAAGTGATGCTTCTCACAGTTGTATCATTAAGAAGAAAGAACATTCAGTACTCAGCTCATATATTATGTTTTAAAATTTCTTAGAAAAATGTTGTTTCCAAGATGGAAAGACCTGTACCTTTATGTTGCTTTTAATATGAAGCTTTCCTTACAGACAAGTCAGAGCCAAATCAGAGGTGTCTGGGTGGAAGAAAAGTGCAAATGCACTGGAGCATCGTGCACATCCATGGCCTTGTCTTCCTCCTTGCTCTGCTCTGCATCTCAGGGTAGCTGGTCCTTTTCTCAGGCATGTCTGTTTACTTTCAACAAAGGCATTTAGCCAGATGAGATGGTAGAACCTAGGCAAAGCCAGGTTTTTCTACCCATTCCTCTCTTACCCAGGCTCTATCTCTCCAGGGTTTTGCTGTGGAGAGGAACACACCCTGGTTCCTTCATCCCCACGGGACCCAGGTTCTGGCCTCGAGGAGTGCTGATCTCTGTTTTCTTCATCTAGGGAGAGTATTAGCTTAATGCTTCCTGCAATTGTTAATCTCAAGTGTGAGCTGAGTTTTTCCAAGACTGTGTAGACAATTCCCTTCATGACATTTTCTCTTTTTTAAAAAATGTAAAATTGTGTCTGTTTTTCTGCCTAAACCCTGATGGATACAAAACCCCCTGCAGGAAAAATGCAGTTAATAATGTGAGCAAGCAGCAGGAGACAGTCAGAGGTGTCTTAAACTATAAAACAAGTCAATTCTTGTTCTAAAATAGTGAATAGTTTCCCTATAATTATATGATAAATCTCCATTTATGTGCCATTTTAGTAAAATGAATACAGTTAATTTTAGAAGAGGAAAATATAGAGTGAATCCATGTTTCTGGGATCACAGTTGAGCTTATCATACATGTCACATCATCTAAAATAGCAATGTTAATAATAACCATGATAATATGCAGTTAGTAGATCTCCATCTGGGAGTTTTAGGAATTCAAAAACAGCAATGACAATAATAACAACAACAATAAAACTATACATAGCTGAAACTTCCATTCCCTTATCCAAATCAGTTTCTAATTCAGCTTCTAATTAAACTTAATTATTTTCAATTTTCCCCTCAGTACACATTTATACAACTATTATTTATTCATAAATATGTACTGCTACCCAAAGAAGTGTGGAAGAGCTATTTAGCACTTAAAAAATTATAATTTATGCCTTATAAATTAGCAAATGTGAAATCAATTGTCTTGGAATTGTTTTATCTATTTGCATTACTTAATAATTAGTCAGTCTTATATGTTGCTGCTGCTGCTGCAGCTGTCTCTTCAGTTGTGTCCGACTCTGTGCGACCTCATAGATGGCAGCTCACCAGGCTCCCCCATCCCTGGGATTCTCCAGGCAAGAACACTGGAGTGGGTTGCCATTTCCTTCTCCAATGCATGAAAGTGAAAAGTGAAAAGTGAAAAGAAGTTGCTCAGTCGTTTCCGACTCTTAGCAACCCCATGGACTGCAGCCCACCAGGCTCCTCCATCCATGGGATTTTCCAGGCAAGAGTACTCGAGTGGGGTGCCATTGCCTTCTCTGTTATATGTTGCTATTCAGTCACTAAGTCATACACTGCAGCATGCCAGGTTTTCCTGTCCTTCACTGTCTCCCAGAGATTGCTCAAACCCATGTCCATTGTGTTGATGATGACATACAACTGTCAGGGAGTTTGTAGTTTCCTTGGTTCTGTCTCACCACAGCAAAAATTTGAAGCAACAGATGGACCAGTGTTACAGCTCAGTTTTGTTTGGCAAGCAAAGGAAAAATACATCCTCGAGGCATGAGGGCCAGTTCAGTTCAGTTCATTTCAGTCCCTCAGTCGTGTCCGACTCTTTGCAGCCCCATGTATTGCAGCACGCCAGGCCTCCCTGTCCATCATCAACTCCCAGAATTCACTCAAACTCATGTCCCTTGAGTCGGTGATGGTATCCAGCCATCTCATCCTCTGTCGTCCCCTTTTCCTCCTGCCCCCAATCCCTCCCAGCATCAATCTTTTCCAATGAGTCAGCTTTTCGTATGAGGTGGCCAAAGTACTGGAGTTTCAGCTTTAGCATCATTCCTTCCAAAGAATACCCAGAACTGATCTTTAGAATGGACTGCTTGGATCTCTTTGAAGTCCAAAGGGCATGAGGATGGGCTGACCCAAAAGATGCAAAGGAAAAAGAGGCCCCGGCTCAATTTTAGCTCCTCTTTTTATATGTTTTTTTTTTTTTTTCTTTTTTCTCCTCCCCCCTGAGCCTGCCCGATGTAAATTGGGCTAGCCAGGAGGGCTGTTTGTTTTACCTGAGTTTCTCACTCCCATCCTCGGCCCTTCCTTTGTTCTATTTTTGCAGGCTTATTCCTTGTTTTGTCTTTTAGCCACTGCCATTCTGGACTCCTTTTTCCTATTAGACCTACCTTTCTCACCTCAAGAGATGGGAGGCCCAATTCTTTGAGAATAGGGGCATTGAGGTCTCTCTGGCTACTTCCTGCTGAAATGGGATGGCAAGGGGCATTGGGTTTCCCTCTCTTGCTAGTCTTAGGCCTCAGAGTCCTTATGGTGGCATCCATCTAAGGGTGAGTGATATTTCCCGTGGTCAGCTGTAGTTTTATATATCTTTGTTGAACTGGTACTGCGTGTTGTAGCTTTTCCTGGTCAGAGACAAAAAGGGTTAGACAATTGATAATATGTGGAGAAACTATAAACAGCATCAATATGGTGATAACAAGGATTAGTAGGGGCTTAGCCAACTCCAAATTACCCCATGCCAGGAGAAGGATCCTCCAAAGAGAGATTGTAGCCACCCTGAGAACTCTCAAGCGTGTTCTTTGAGATCCTGTAGGATCTGAATGTTTTTCTTCAGGACTGTGAGAATTTAACTTAGCTGGAAGTATTCACCCAGAAGCAACATGTCTCATTCATGATGGCTCAAGTCCCTCCTTGTTCAGGAATCATGAGATCAATCTCCTTTTTTGGAGTACAACTCCTGCCAAGCTATGTTGGCTCTTCAGAGAAATCTTATCCCCAGAAGCTTAATTTTGGGGGTGTTCATTAGAATGGCACTCATTTGTAGTCCTGAATAGGTATCTGAGATCTCCCAGGGGCTCACAGGTATATTGAGTGTCATCTTCTGTTTTCTTCTATGGCCTGACTCATGAGTAGTGAATCTAGGAGTCATGTCCTGGTATGTTGACTGCTTTGGGGGTAGAAAGTATTACAGTGTAGAGGCCCTTCCATGTGGGCTGGAGTTCATCCTTTGGGGACCCATCATTACAGACTTTAATTAGGACTTGAGTCCATGGAGCATATAGTGGTGGCTCTTTAGAATCTTTTGGGTCCTGGTTGACAGCTCACAAGTATATTTCCTGTTGGAATTGCCCAATGGCCATGGTATAAGACTGAAGGGTCTGAGCCTCTGGGTCTAGGAAGAGGTCATTGACATAAACAAAAGGTGTCCCATAGAGCATCTCAAAAGGACTAAGACCAACCAGTTCCTTGGGACAACATGAGTGCACAGGAGAGCTATTGGTAAAGCCTCCTTCCATGCCAGGGAGGTCTCCTAGGTTATCTTTTTTATTGATGATTTTAAGAATTGGTTGGCTCTTATCCTGAAGACTGAGGCCTCCAGGCACAGTGGAAATCATAAGTAATGACCAATGCTTTAGAGACCCATTGGGTGACCTTAGAAGTAAATGATGCCCCATTGTCACTTTGTGGTGACCTGGGCAGACCGAATCTCAGAATGATTTCATGAAGCAGTTTTTTTTGGAGGCCTGTTCCTCTGAAAGACCTTTCTAGTAATTTTTGGAGGGTCTTTCCCCCTAAATATGTGGTAGAAAATAAGGAGTTAACCAACTTCCATTGGATCTTCCCAGGTAGAAAAAAAGAGTCATTCCTTTTGGAACTACCCCATATTATCTTCTTGAAAACCCTCACTCTTAGCTTTAAGAGTCATACCTTCAGTATATGAAGGAGTTTTTGGCAAATTAGTCTGTGGAACTAAGGTGGAAAACCCTGTTAGGTCATTGTTCTGTAAGGACTTACATTGCTCTGTAAGAGCTGCTCTCTTAGCTGCCTGATTGGCTGCTTGGTTCCCTCATGCCACTTCCATGGTCCCTTTTCGGTGTCCTTTAGAATGGGAGAAGGCAGTGGAACCCCACTCCAATACTCTTTCCTGGAAAATCCCATGGAGGGAGGAGCCTGGAAGGCCACAGTCCATGGGGTCGCTGAGGGTCAGAGATGACTGAGCGACGTCACTTTCACGTTTCACTTTCATGCATTGGAGAAGGAGATGGCAACCCACTCCAGTGTTCTTGCCTGAAGAATCCCAGGGACGCGGGAGCCTGGTGGGCTGCCATCTATGGGGTCGCACAGAGTCGGACACGACTGAAGAGACTTAGCAGTAGTAGTAGCAGTTACAATGAGAGACTTAAAAATCATTGAGCACTGCTCCAAGAGCCTAAGGATTTTATCATCATATTTGATTGGGGACCCTCAGGTGGTCAAGTGGCCTTTTTCTTTCCAAATAGCAGCATGTGCATGTATCACCAGAAAGGCATACTTGGAGTCAGTGTAAATAGCTACTCTTTTTCCTTTTTCCAGCTCTAAAGCTCAAGTCAGGGCTATTAGATCAGCTAATTGGGCAGAAGTACCTGGTGGCAAATGTTTAGCCTCTATGGTCTCAAAATTGGAGACTACTGCATATACAGCTCTTCTTTTTCCATTCAAGGCAAAGCTGCTTCCATCAATGTACCAGATTTCCTCAGAATTGGTCACAGGATCGTCTAACAATTCTTCTTGGGGTTTTGTCCAATGGTCCAAAATTTCTAGGCAAGAGTGAAAGAGAGCCCTCGGAGGTAGGCAGGATGATAGCTGTATTAAGAACCTCACAAGAGAATATAGTTAGGCCTGGATTTTCCATCAGCACTACTTGATATCTGAAGATTCTTTGATTCTGTTCAGTTCAGTTCAGTTCAGTCACTGAGTGGTGTCTGAATCTTTGCGACTCCATGAATCACAGCACGCCAGGCTTTCTTGTCCATCACCAATTCCCGGAGTTCACTCAGACTCATGTCCAGTTAATCGGTGATGCTATCAGGCCATCTCATTCTCTGCCGTCCCCTTCTTCTCCTGCACTCAATCCCTCCCAGCATCAGGTTCTTTACCAGTGAGTTTCAGCTTTAGTATCAGTCCTTCCAATGAACACACAGGACTAATCTCCTTTAGAATGGAGTGGTTGAATCTCCTTGCAATCCAAGGGACTCTCAAGAGTCTTCTCCAGCACCACAGTCAAAAACATCAGTTCTTCAGCGCTCACCTTTCTTCACAGTCCAAATCTCACATCCATACATGACCACTGGAAAAACCATAGTCTCGACTAGGCTGACCTTTGTTGTCAAAGTAATGTCTCTGCTTTTCAAAATGCTATCTAGGTTGATCATAATTTTTCTTCCAAGGAGTAAGTGTCTTTTAATTTCATGGCTGCAATCACCATCTGCAGTGATTTTTGAGCCCCCCAAAATAAAGTCTGACACTGTTTCCACTGTTTCCCCATCGATTTCCCATGAAGTGATGGGACCAGATGTCATGATCATAGTTTTCTGATGTTGAGCTTTTTCACTCTCCTCTTTCACTTTTATCAAGAGGTTTTTTAGTTCCTCTTCACTTTCTGCCATAAGGGTGGTGTCATCTGCATATCTGAGGTTACTGATATTTCTCCCAGCAATCTGGATTCCAGCTTCTGCTTCTTCCAGGCCAGTGTTTCTCATGATGTACTCTGCATATAAGTTAAATAAGCAGGGTGACAATATACAGCCTTGATGTACTCCTTTTCCTATTTGAAACCAGTCTGTTTTTCCATGTCCAGTTCTAACTGTTGATTCCTTACCTGCATATAGTTTTCTCAAGAGGCAGGTCAGGTGATCTGGTATTCTCATCTCTTTCAGAATTTTCCACAGTTTTCCTTTATCAAGCCCATCTTTGCATGAAATGTCCCCTTGGTATCTCTAATTTAGTTGAAGAGATCTTTAGTCTTTCCCATTCTGTTGTTTTCCTCTATTTCTTTGCATCGATCACTGAGGAAGCCTCTCTTATCTCTCCTTGCTATTCTTTGGAATTCTGCATTCATATGCTTATATCTTTCCTTTTCTCCTTTGCTTTTCGCATCTCTTCTTTTCACAGCTATTTGTAAGTCCTCCCCAGACAGCCATTTTGCTTTTTTGCATTTCTTTTCCATAGGGACGATCTTGATCCCTGTCTCCTGTACAATGTCAAGAACCTTTGTCCATAGTTCATCAGACACTCTATCTATCAGATCTAGTCCCTTAAATCTATTTCTCACTTCCACTGTGTAGTCATAAGGGATTTGATTTAGGTCATACCTGAATGGTCTAGCGGTTTTCCCTACTTTTTTCAATTTGAGTCTGAATTTGGCAATAAGGAGTTCATGATCTGAGCCATAGTCAGCTCCTGGTCTTGTTTTTGCTGACTGTATTGAGCTTCTCCATCTTTGGCTGCAAAGAATATAATCAGTCTGATTTCAGTGTTGACCATCTGGTGATGTCCATATGCAGAGTCCTCTTGTGCTGTTGGAAGAGGGTGTTTGCTATGACCAGTGCATTCTCTTGGCAAAACTCAATTAGCCTTTGCCCTGGTTCATTCCATACTCCAAGGCCAAATTTTATTAGACATCCATAAATGGCCTCTCCCATTCAGGAGTTATTTCACTTGGTGTCTGGTAATATTAGTTTCCCCCCAAGAGAGAGTTTTAAAGTATCTTCTATCAGGACTGCATAGCTGCAAGATTTCAATGGCAGGGAGAAATCTCTTCCCAATAAGGGAGGGGGGGACTCAGAGACCACCAGAAACTAGTGGGAAAATATTTGGACATACCAGCAACAAAGTGCTCAGGTGAATCTTTTTGTAATTGTTTTTCCTGTAGCTCCCAAAGTGGTACAGGTTTGGGAGGAGAAGACTCTGGAGTAGGAGGTCAGGACAAAGTAGTAGCCGCCTGTGTGAACCAAGAAATTCTCGGACCTACCTGCCACATCTGGTTGCACCCTTAGCCCCAGCCCCTTGATGGTTATCTGTGACAGGTGGGCTGGCTGAAGTGGGCCTCTTCCATCCTGTTGAACCATTGTGAGGGTAGGTTTGGTGCTTGACCTTGCAGCTCTTGGGTCCCAAGGGCAGAGTGCCGCCCAATGTCCCAATTGATGGCATTTGTAGCAAGCCATTTAGGGAGAGGTGTCATGGTTTGGACACTCTGTTACCCAATGTCCTGCCTGTACACAAATTAGGCATTTGCCTCATGCCTTGTCCTTCAAAGATTCGGGGTTTGCCATAGGGATTCCCTGGAGGTCGACCAACATCTGAGCATGGCTTGTTCCTTTCCTTTTCTCCCTTTCCTTGGCCTTGGCTTCCCTCTCTGCTCTCTGTTACAAAAGGTATTGGTGATTGCCTGGACCATCTCCTCTAAAGAGGAACAAGGTCTGGCTTCTATAGCTATTGTAACTATATCCTGATGTCTGATGCACAGAGAAACAGAAATTTGTCCTTTAAAATCACCTGACTGTCATAAGAGTCTAAGTCCACTTTGGTAAACTTTTGGAGGGCCTCTTTTAGCCTTTCCAGTAAGGCAATGGGGTTCTCATTGGGTTCCTAAGTTATTGCTAAGACCCAGGCATATTAGCTGATTACTTTTGCTGGGGTGATGTTAGTCCTGCCTTTACACAGATCGGAAAATGATCCCTTTCCCAGATGTGCTCATGGTCATTATAATTCCAATTAGGATCTGAGGAGGAGACCACAGTTTCCCCTACTCGCTTGAAGGGGAATCATTTGACATGTAAAGTCCCATAGCATAACCTTGGGCTTCCTTTAAGACCCTAGCATGTTCCAGGTCAGATAAAGTTTGACTAAATATGACCATGATGTCCTTCCATGTCAAAGCAAAGGCCAAGGTAATGTGTTGGAATGTATCTATATATTTGCCAGGATCATCTGTATAGCTTTCCAGGTCTTGCTTGATCTGTCTTAGTTCTAAGAGGGAGGAGGGCTTATGGATCCGGGTTGGTCCAAATCCTCCTCCAGTTTCAACTAAGGGATATACTCGATTTGACTTTTGTGAAAGGTGTGCTTTCCGATATGGGGACATGTTTGCATACAAGGAAAGAGCACCAGTCAACTTGGGAGCCACTGGAAATGGGCCTTCATGGGGGCTTCCTTCTCCTGGTTGTCTGTGCCTACCACCATTTGCTTAGTAGACTCACTTTTAGGGCAGCAACAATCCCCTGCTTAAGACAGAGTTCCTTCATATCTCTTAGTCGGAAGAAAATTTGGACATTTCCTTTGTCTTTTGCAGAACAAGTCTAGCTATAGGATGGTACTGTAGTTTAAACTCCCATCCTCAGGCCAGTGTTCTTTGTCCCCCAGAGGATACCGTGGCCATGCAGTGGCACAAAATAATTTCAAGTGACTTCTCCCTAGAGTTAGAGGATCGAACAGCTTCCAGTTATCAAGGATGCATCTCAAAGGTATCTGTGAGGAAGTGGGTTGTCTATTTCTCATCTGAAAGAAAGTGATGACAGGGAGGAAAAGAAAAAAAGAAAAAGACGAATAGGCCTCCTTCTATTTTTATGGGTGGACTTCCTTAGGGGTGAGTCTTTCTGAAGTTTATCCTACCCAGTACTGTTGCAACCTGAGAGCCAGGCATCTCCAGGTCAGGGTGCAGATCCTCAAGCAGGCTGAGGTGTGACAGCCTCCTGGAGACCGAATCTCCAGGCAGGTCGAGGCAGGTTAGCCTCTCAAGAACTGGGCCTCTGGGAAGGTTGAGGCATGTCGACCTCCTGGGACCCCTGGATTGTTGGATCCTTGAGTAGGTTGAGGCATGACAACCTTCCAACGACCAGATCCATAAGCAGGTCAAGGCAGGTCGACCTCCTGGGATCCCCTGACTGGAGTTGGGTGTCCCCAAGGTCTCTAGCGTGACCAGTACTGGGTAGGATTAAGGAATTGTAATCTTAACTCATTGCTGTTTTGTCTGTTGCAGATGGGATGTACCTCCATGGTATGTCCACCATGATGTAAAGTAATCCAAGTCTGTGCCCTGAAATGGGAAAAAAAGCTTATAGCCATAAGCTTTAGCCTCTTATTGCTCTGAGGGAATGTAAGTCACTAATTTCTCCACCTAGTCCTCCATAAGAGCAGTTTAGTGTGTTTCCAATGGTAAACACTTCATTGTCAGAGAGCCACTCTAGATAATCACAGAAATAATGACAAAAGAGTACCCTGTTAAGGGCATTAAGAGTATTTTAATAATATGCAGGGTGGAGCAATGTTGCCTACAAGGGGGCAGAGTCCTGGTTGTAGGAGTTAGAACAAATTGGTAAGAAGCAACAGACAAGATGCTCCATAAAACTGGAGTGGAAATTTTATCCAGGGATATGTTTGTAACTTTAGGACTAGGGTGGTAAGGATGTGGACTCAAACAGCCTGCAGGGCTAACTCCCAAAGTGGCAAACATTATCCCTGGGAGCTCAATTGCCCTTGAAGGGATGCCACCAACAGATGGAACTTCTGGCAGGCATTGTGTGCACACAATCTGCCCTAGCAGGTTCACTGAGAGATGCTGTTGTTGCACATATTGCAGGAAACATGGAAGATGAAGGCCAGAATATCTAGAGATATTGGTTATTATACAGTATTTCCTTCCCAAGGGCCAGCTATTTTTTGGTTGTTCCTCCAGAAGAGGGTAAAGGCAACATTGTGGGCCCAGATGGGGCTCAGGAAAAGAGCAGGAACAGGATGGGAGTGGGCAGGGGACAACTTTTGAAAGAGTGACGTAGCCAAACGGGATAACATAAACTGATTAAAATCAAATGGGTCCAAGATGACAAGTCAAATTCAACTAAACTTTGATCCTCAATCTGCAAGCTCAATGACAAACCCAGAGGTGCCAGGACAGTTCCAAGTCACTGTCAAAAGACCAAAACAGAGGAGTGGGTGATTCCCCAACTATTGGGATGATCCTCCCACTCATTAGCATATGAAATCATCCAGCTGGCAAAAACTAACCACAGCACATTCCACTCACTCTCTACAATGTCCCACCCTGCAGAGTGTGCATCTCTCTAAATCCATCTCTGAACAAATCTACTTCTTACTATGACTGTGTCTCTCACTGAAATTTTTGCAATGAGACATCAAAAGCCTGAGCTTCATTAGGTCCTAAAACCAGGCATTGTGGGTTTGGGCCAGGCTCAAATCCCAGTCGGATATGACTGAGTGACTAAGCATAGCACGGCAAGAAATGAGAGATTTTAAAGAAATTAAGATTTTCTTAGGCATATGTCCTTCCAGCCATAGGAGGAAGGACTTCCTATCTTAACCGGAGGTCTCCTGGAACCTGAGACTGAGCAATATAAGCTTTCTGCCAAGTTTGTTTTTCCTCTCCCAGCTTCCACCACACTGGGCTTCCTGTCACTTCCACTGCACTGGATTTCTTCACTTTCAGTTTCAGCTTCCACTACAGGAGGTTTGGCCGAGTTAGGCTTCTGCTGTGCTTGGCCTGCACATCACAGGGGCCCAAGACAAGGTTATTTCAGCCAGGTTAAATTCGATTCACAGCACCATATATATTGGGAGAGTTTGTACTTTCCTTGGTTCTGTCTCGACACAGCAAAAATTTGAAGTGATGAATGGACGAGTGTTATAGCTCACTTTCGTTTGACAAGCAAAGAAAAATACATCCTCAAAGCATGAGGGTGGGCTAACCCAAAAGATGCTAAGAGAAGAGAGGCCCCTGGCTCAATTTTAGCTCCTCTTTTTATGTTTTTTTTTTTTTTTTTCCTCCTCCCCCTGAGTCTGCCCTATGTAAACTGGGCTATCCTGGAGGGCTGCTTGTTTTCCCTGAGGTTCTCACTCTGGTCCTTGGACCTTCCTTTGTTCTATTTTCAGAGGCTTTTTCCTTTCTTTGTGTTTTAGCCACCACAATTCTGGACTCTTTTTTTCCTATTCTAACTACCTAACACAACCGTTTCATCCTCTGTCATCCCCTTCTCCTGCCTTCAATCTTTCCCAGCATCTGCTTTGATGTGACTACCTGCTTATTAAATCAGATCTGAAATTTTAAAGGTGGAAAATAAAGAGCAAACACAGGACACAAGACTGATACTGAAGCTTCTAACCTTAAAAGGAAGCTCAGTGTATGAAGGGATATTTAATAAGCCAAACTGGGCAATAATTAAAGAGAAGATTCTCGTACAAGTGATTACATTAGCCAAGGCATTTGGAAAATTTAGTGCTATACAAGGGCTATATGTAACAAGTTTCAACAAAAATCGTCTCTGTTTTATGCCAGCTTTCAGTTTTAGACTGATACTGGAAATTGACCTATCCAACAGGCTTAGAAAATTTTAGCTTGGCCATTTGGCCATGAAGCCTTCTTAGAGAATCAATATAAGGCAAAGCAAAAATTTTAAAAATTGTAAATTTTATATACTACAGTTGAGTTCACCAGGGAAACAACATCACTTTTTTGTTGATGTGGAGGAAAATCCCAATCCAATGACCCCAGTGCAACAAGTATGTAAAACTATAAATAGAGTTTTAACATTTAGGTAAATAATTTAGTCCATGAGACTTCATAGCCTCTGAATTTTATCAAGAAATTTCTGATCTATTTATAGGCACAAAATGGACCTGTGTAATTCATATCCTTCTTAATGGTTTTAGAAAGTATTTAGATAGTGTTATTGGAATGAATCAGTTTTTAAAACAAGAATTTTCATTAAGTATAATATGCATATCTGCAAAAACAATAGTTTGCCAGCATTTGAGGTGTTTAATAATATATATGAATACATACATGCATGATATATTGTATATATACCATTTATCTTAGAAATTATTTTAAATAAAAATGTACAAAACAGTTAGGATCACAGACTTCACAAAACATCTATCATATATGAATTAACTACACTTCACTTGTTTTAAGTGCAACAATCAAATGTTCCCTTATAATATATACTTTTAGTTTGCAAAGACAGGACATTCTTAGAGAGTAGTGATTTCTCACCCCATTTGTACTGATTCCTGAGTCTGATGTCACTCAGAAAGAGTGTGCTAAACTAAAGAATGTCAAAACATGCTGGGATCATATAGACAGTTCTGTCCAAGTAGTACTTTAAGTCAGTTATTTTCTCCTCTTTTTTGTAGAAAATCTGTCAAATATGTATTCTTTTAGGAATCAAGAAGTTTAAAGTATATTAAAAAGCATCAAATTCAAGTTTTATCAGTGTGACATTTAATTCTTAAATTGTCCTTTAGGAAATGTGAAATAAAGCAATTTTTTATTTGGTTAGATGTTTCATAATACTATATAACTCTCCTTTTCTAAAAGTCAAGCACCTTTCATTTTTAGCCAACTCAAGCAATTTTATTTAAAAAAGAGAATGGAAAACTGTAAATATGTTAAATAATGAAAAGAATCTTCAAATTCTCACACAAATCTAGTGAAAATTTTATTTCTTACATGTTACTGTACATATTGATGGGAAATTTTATTTTGTTATCTTTCCTCAATATACTGAGCTTTCTAAGAGCTAACAAATAACAGAAATATTTGCATATTTCCACAACGTCTAACCTATTTTAAATTAATGGATTATTTTATTTTGCATATCATGCATAGAAAGCCCAATAAATAAACAGGCAAAGCATGTTATTAAACAAAGTAGAAAAAGAATAATAATTTGTATTGGTTTATTTAATGGACTGTATTTAACAGGACTCAAACAGAAAATTATTTTAATTTGTGTTCATAGTGTGCTGCTGCTGCTGCTGCTAAGTCGCTTCAGTCGTGTTCGACTCTATGCAACCCCATAGACGGCAGCCCACTAGGTTCCCCCGTCCCTGGGATTCTCCAGACGAGAACACTGGAGTGGGTTGCCATTTCCTTCTCCTGTATTCATAGTGTAGACATTTGTTTTTCTTGTCACATCGTCCTACCATGAACATGACAGACATTTGGAATAGAATCCATACACTCTCAGGTCTGAGCAGTTTCATTCTAATGCCCCAAACTGAATATGAAAACTTCAAATCTCTGTATTAATCTGTAATTCATTTCAGTGACCCCATTACCACCAACAACAGCAACAGTTTAAACTGCCTGGATAATTTTTAAGACCAGCAATGGAGTAGTGAGTTAGTTGGTGTCTATTCTCTAATTCCTCTTGTTTCATTCCATCTCTTATCTACTAGGGGCTCCAGTAGGTGGCTCAGACGGTAAAGAGTCCATCTACAGTGCTGGAGACCCAGGTTCAATCCCTGGGTCAGGAATATCTCCTCGAGAAGGAAATGGCAACCTACTCCAGTACCCTTGCCTGGAAAATCCGATGGATGGAGAAGTCTGGTAGGCTACAGTCCATGGGGTCACAAAAATCAGACACGACTGAGAGACTTCACTTTCACTTTCACTTTCCAGTAGTCTTTCCCTCCATCCTTCCTATCTTCTTCCGTTACTCAAATTTCTACTTTTACAAAACTAATGAATGAAGAGAGATGGGAGTAAAGGATGTAAGTAAGGTCTTTTACTTACATAATGCTATTTGTTGATTCCTCTTAACTTTTGTGGTTTTCAATCTGTCTCCCCTCTGATGGAGAAGGATAAGAGGCTTATGGAAGCTTCCTGATGGGAGAGACTGACTGAGGGGGAAATTGGGCCTTGTTCTGATGGGCAGGGCCATGTTCAGTAAATCTTTAATCCAATTTTCTGTTGGAAATTGATCTGACCACATGGACCACATCTGATCACACCAACCTGATCACAGGGAACACAGGCTGTCTAACTAACTGAAACTATAAGCCATGCTGTGTAGGGCCACTCAAGATGGACAGGTTATGGTGGAGAGTTCTGAGAAAACATGGTCCACTGGAAAGGGGATGGCAAACAACTTCCGTATTCTTGCCTTGAGAACCTAGGAACAGTATGAAAAGACAAAAAGATATGACCCTGAAAGATGTACTCCCCAGGTCAGTAGGTGCCCAATATGCTACTGGAGATCAGTGGAGAAATAACTCCAGAGAGAATGGAGACAGAGCCAAAGCAAAAACAACACCCAGTTGTGGATGGGACTGGTAATGGAAGTAAAGTTTGATGCTGTAAAAAGCAATATTGAATAGGAATCTAGAATGTTAGGTCCATGAGTCAAGGCAAATTGGAAGTGATCAAACAGGAGATGGCCAGAGTGAAAATAAACTTTTTAGGAATCAGCAAACTAAAATGGACTGGAATGGGTGAATTTAACTCATATGACCATTATGTCTACTACTGTGGCAAGAATCCATAAGAAGCAATGGAGTAGCCATCATAGTCAGCAAAAGAGTCCAAAATGCAGTACCTGGATGAGACCTCAAAAATGATGGAATGGTCTCTGTTGGTTTCCAAGGCAAACCGTTCAGTATTATGGTAATCCATGTCTATGCCCTGATCAGTAATGCTGAAGAAGCTGAAGTTGAACGGTTCTATGAAGACCTACAGGACCTTCTAGAACTAACACCCCCCAAAAGATGTCTTTTTCATTATAGGGGACTGGAGTTCAAAAGTAGGAAGTGAAGAGATACCTGGAGTAACAGGCAAATTTGGCCTTGGAGTACAGAATGAAGCGGGGCAAATGTTAACAGAGTTTTTGCTAGGAGAACATACTGGTCATAGCAAACACCCTCTTTCAACAACACAAGAGAAGACTCTACACACAGACATCATTACTGAAATCAGATTGATTATATTCTTTACAGCCAAAGATGGAGAAGTTCTATATAGTCAGCAAAAACAAGACTAGGAGCTCACTGTGGCATAGACCATGAACTCCTTATTGCCGAACTGAGACTTAAATTGAAGAAAGTAGGGAAAACCACTAAACCATTCATGTATGACCTAAATCAAATCCTTTATGATTATACAGTGAAAGTGACAAATAGATTCAAGGGATTATATCTGTTAGAGTGCCTGAACAACTATGGACAGAGGCTTGTGACACTGTAAAGGTGGCAGGGATCAAGATCATCCCGAAGGAAAAAAATGCAAAAAGGAAAAAAGGATGTCTGAAGAGGCCTCACAAATAACTGTGAATAGAAGAGAAGCAAAGGCAAAGGAGAAAAGAAAAGATATACCTATTTGAGTGGAAGTTCCAAAGAATAGCAAGGAGAGATAAGAAAGCCTTCCTCAATAATCAGTGAAAAGAAATACAGGAAAACATAGAATAGAATGGGAAAGACTAGAGATCTCTTCAAGAAAATTAGAGCTAACAAAGGAATGTTTCACCGAATAAAGGACAGAAATGGTATGGACCTAACAGAAGCAGAAGATATTAAGAAGAGATGGCAAAAATACACAGAAGAACTTTAAAAATAGATCTTCATGACTGAGATAATCATGATAGTGTGATTATCACTCACCTAGAGCCAGACATCATGGAATGTGAAGCCAAGTGGGCCTTAGGAAGCATGACTATGAACAAAGATAGTGGAAGTGATGGAATTCCATTTAAGCTATTTTAAGTCCTAAAGATATGCTTGAAAGTGCAGCACTCAATATATCAGCAAATTTGGAAAACTCAGCAGTGGCCACAGAAATGGAAATGGTCAGTTTTCATTCCAATCTCAAAGAAAGAAAATGCCAAACAATGCTCAAACTACAGCACAATTACACTTATCTCACACGCTAGCAAAGAAATGCTCAAAATTCTCCAAGCCAGGCTTCAACAATACGTGAACCGTGAACTTCCTGGTGTTCAAGCTGGTTTTAGAAAAGGCAGAGGAACCAGAGATCAAATCGCCAACATCTGCTGGATCAACGAAGAGGAAGAGAGTTCCAGAAAAACATCTATTTCTGCTTTATTGAGTATGCCAAAGCTTTTGACTGTGTGGACCACAACAAACTGTGGAAAATTCTGAAAGAGATGGGAATACTAGACCACCTGACCTACCTTTTGATAAATCTGTTTGCAGGTGAGAAACAGCAGTTAGAACTGGACATGGAACAACAGAGTTGTTCCAAATTGGGAAAGGAGTACGTCAAGGCTGTATATCGTTACCCCGCTTATTTAACTTATCTGCAGAGTACATCATGAGAAACGCCGGGCTGGAGGAAGCACAAGCTAGAATCAAGATTGCAGAGAGAAATATCAATAACCTCAGATATGCAGATGTCACCACCCTTATGGCAGAAAGTGAAGAAGAACTAAAGAACCTCTTGATGAAAGTGAAAGAGGAGAGTGAAAAAGTTGGCTTAAAACTCAGCACTCAGAAAAGTCAGATCATGACATCTGGTCCCATCACTTCATGGCAAATGGATGGGGAAACAGCAGAAACAGTGACAGAATTTAATTTTGGGGGGTTCCAAAATCCACTGTAGATGGTGACTGCAGCCATGAAATTAAAAGACACTTGCTCCTTGGAAGAAAAGTTATTACCAACATAGACAGTTTATTAAAAAGCAGAGACATTACTTTGCTAACAAAGGTCCATGTAGTCAAAGCTATGATTTTTCCAGTAATCATGTGTGGATGTATGTGTTGGACTGTAAAGAAAGCTGAGTGCTGAAGAATTGATCTTTCTAAACTGTGGTGTTGGAGAAGATTCTTGAGAGTCCCTTGGACTGCAAGGAGATCCAACCAGTCCATCCTAAAGGAGATCAGACTTGAATATTCATTGCAAGGACTGATGTTGAAGCTGAAACTCCAATACTTTGGCCACCTGATGCAAGGAACTGACTCATAAGAAAATTCCCTGATGCTGTGAAAGATTGAAGGCAGGCAGGAAATAACAGGATGGCAGAGGATGAGATGGTTGGATGGCATCACTGACTCAATGGACATGAGTTTGTGTGAACCCCGGGAGTTGTTTATGGATGGGGAGCCCTGGCATGCTGCAGTCATGGGGTCGCAGAGTTGAACACTGAGCGGCTGAACTGAACTTAGCTTTTGATAACTGTTTTCATTCTATAAGATATCCTTATGGGTTCTTTAGAGGCCTCCTTCAGGTGTTCCAAATAAGTTTCATGCAGTTCTGTTCCCACAATGAAAAAGACAGCTATGCTTGTAAATGTGGATATATGACCCTCCTTAATCAAAAAACTATCATCAACAACATGATTACTGGTTTACAACTGGGCCTGACTTTTCTTCTATGTCTAAGTAAACATTGATTATCCAAACAATTTGTATAGTTTTTCTATTTCAGTTAATATTTATCCAGGGGTAGAATTTTTTTCAGTACTGTGGATGTACTGGTTAATTGCTAATGTGGAATTGAGACAGAGAATTTTTTCCCTTTATGGATAAATCTCTCTAGAAAAGTCCTGTATATGAACAGGAGTTGTTATGATGACTCATTAATCTTATCATTTACAATTTGAGAGGACTGAAGCTGGGCATGTGATTGGACTTAAAACTTAGTTATTGAGAGATTGGATGTCCTTAAAAATGCAAAAGAATATATTAAGCTTGGCAGGATGGTGTTAATGCTAGATCTGTGAGAAGGGTTTCATGTGCTTTGACACTTGGTAAATCAGGCAAATATGAGTCACTTCAGTGAGCCAAGATACTCACAGTGTGTTTTTGACTAATCTGGCCTTACATTCTGAATCCTTTGAATGTTGTTGTTGTTCAGTTGTGAAGTCTTGCTGACTCTTTGTGGCCCATGAACTACATCATGCCAACCTTCTCTATCCTTCACTATCTCCCTGAGTTTACTCTAACTCATGTACATTGACTCAGTGATGCCATCTAACCATCTCATTATCTGTTGCTCCCTTCTTCTCTTGTCCTAAATCTTTCCCAGCATCAGGGTCTTCTCCAATGAGCAAGTTCTTTGCATCAACTAGCCAAAATACTGGAGCTTTAGCTTTAGCATCAGTCCTTCCAATGAATATTTAGGGTTTATTTCCTTTAGGATTGACTGAGTTGATCTCCTTGCTGTCCAAGGGACTCAAAAGTCTCCTCCAGAACCACAGTTCAACAGCATCAATTATTGAGTGCTCAGACTTCTTTATGGTCCAACTCTCACATCTATACATGACTATCAGAAAAACTATAGCTCTGACTAGACAGATCTTTGTTGGCAAAGTAGTTTCTTTGCTTTTTAATAAACTGTCTAGATTGGTCTTAACTTATCTTCCAAGGAGGATGCGTCTTTTAATTTCATGGCTGTAGTCACCATCTGCAGTGATTATGGAGACCAAGAAAATAAAGTCTGTCACTATTTCCATTGTTTCCCCATCTATTTGCCATGAAGTGATGAGAACAGATGAAATGATGTTAGTTTTTGGAATATAAAGTTTTAAGCCAGTTTTTTTCACTTTGCTCTTTTCCTTTCATCAGGAGTCTCCTTAGTTCCTCTCCACTTTCTGCAGTATTCTTAGTTGTTTTTATTCCTTAGAGATAGTAATCCAAATTGTTTTGCTATACAAGACACCCAAATTACTGTAATTGTAAAAAAATACATTAGGCATGTCATATTGTTTGTGTAATTTCAGATGAAATTCTCTTTTTATTACTCTTAAATGTTATGCTTTATGTATTTTTAATTCTTTTTGTTTAATTTATGAGTAACTAAGAGTCCAAAATGCAGTACTTGGATGCAATCTCAAAAATGAGAGAATGGTCTCTGTTCATCTCCAAGGCAAACCATTCAATATCACAGTAATCCAAGTCTATGCCTCAACCAGTAACACTGAAAAAGCTGAAGTTGAATGGTTCTATGAAGACCTACAAGACTTTTTAGAACTAACACCTAAAAAAGATGTCCTTTTCATTATACGGGAATGGAATGCAAAAGTAGGAAGTCAAGAAACACCTGGAGTAACAGGGAAATTTGGCCTTGGAATGCAGACTGAAGCAGGGCAAAGACTAATAGAGTTTTGCCAAGAAAATGCACTGGTCATAGCAAACACCCTCTTCCAACAACACAAGAGAAGACTCTACACATGGACATCACCAGGTGGTCAACACCGAAATCAGATTGATTATATTCTTTGCAGCCAAAGATGGAGAAGCTCAATACAGTCAGCAAAAACAAGACCAGGAGCTGACTGTGGCTCAGATCATGAATTCCTTATTGCCAAATTCAGGCTCAAATTGA
Source organism: Capricornis sumatraensis (assembly GCF_032405125.1). Classification (NCBI taxonomy): domain Eukaryota; kingdom Metazoa; phylum Chordata; class Mammalia; order Artiodactyla; family Bovidae; genus Capricornis; species Capricornis sumatraensis. The sequence continues at coordinate 127,265,141 of NC_091071.1, forward strand.
AAAAAGTAGGGAAAACCGCTAGACCATTCAGGTATGACCTAAATCAAATCCCTTATGATTATACAGTGGAAGTGAGAAATAGATTTAAGGGCCTAGATCTGATAGATAGAGTGCCTGATGAACTATGGAATGAGGTTCATGACATTGTACAGGAGACAGGGATCAAGACCATCACCATGGAAAAGAAATGCAAAAGAGCAAAATGGCTGTCTGGGGAGGCCTTACAAATAGCTGTGAAAAGAAGAGAAGTGAAAAGCAAAGGAGAAAAGGAAAGATACAAGCATCTGAATGCAGAATTCCAAAGAATAGCAAGGACAGATAAGAAAGCCTTCTTCAGTGATCAATGCAAAGAAATAGAGGAAAACAATAGAATGGGAAAGACTAGAGATCTCTTCAAGAAACTTAGAGATACCAAGACAACATTTCATGCAAAGATGGGCTCGATAAAGGACAGAAATGGTATGGACTTAACAGAAGCAGAAGATATTAAGAAGAGGTGGCAAGAATACACAGAAGAACTGTACAAAAAAGATCTTCAAGACCTGGATAATCATGATGGAGTGATCACTCATCTAGAGCCAGACATCCTGGAATGTGAAGTCAAGTGGGACTTAGAAAGCATCACTATGAACAAAGCTAGTGGAGGTGATGGAATTCCAGTTGAGCTGTTTCAAATCCTGAAAGATGATGCTGTGAAAGTGCTGCACTCAATATGCCAGCAAATTTGGAAAACTCAGCAGTGGTCAAAGGACTGGAAAAGGTCAGTTTTCATTCCAATCCCAAAGAAAGGCAATGCCAAAGAATACTCAAACTACCACACAATTGCACTTGTCTCACATGCTAGTAAACTAATGCTTAAAATTCGCCAAGCCAGGCTTCAGTAATACGTGAACCGTGAACTTCCTGATGTTCAAGCTGGTTTTAGAAAAGGCAGAGGAACCAGAGATCAAATTGCCAACATCCAATTGATCATGGAAAAAGCAAGAGAGTTCCAGAAAAACATATATTTCTGCTTTATTGACTATGCCAAAGCCTTTGACTGTGTGGATCACAGTAAACTGTGGAAAATTCTGAGAGAGATGGGAATACCAGACCACCTGACCTGCCTCTTGAGAACTCTGTATGCAGGTCAGGAAGCAACAGTTAGAACTGGACATGGAACAACAGACTGGTTCCAAATAGGAAAAGGAGTACGTCAAGGCTGTATATTGTCACCGTGCTTATTTAAATTCTATGCAGAGTACATCATGAGAAATGCTGGACTGGAAGAAACACAAGCTGGAATCAAGATTGCCGGGAGAAATAGCAATAGCCTCAGATATGCAGATGACACCACCCTTATGGCAGAAAGTGAAGAGAAACAAATGCCTCTAGATGAAAGTGAAAGAGGAGAGTGAAAAATGTGGCTTAACGCTCAACATTCAGAAAACTAAGATCATGGCATCTGGTCCCATCACTTCATGGGAAATAGATGGGGAAACAGTGTCAGACTTTATTTTAGGGAGCTCCAAAATCACTGCAGATGGTGACTGCAGCCATGAAATTAAAAGACGTTTACTCCTTGGAAGACAAGTTGTGATCAACCTAGATAGCATATTCAAAACAGAGACATTACTTTGCCGACTAAGGTCCGTCTAGTCAAGGTTATGGTTTTTCCAGTGGTCATGCCTGGATGTGAGAGTTGGACTGTGAAGAAGGCTGAGCACCGAAAAATTAATCTTTTGAAATGTGGTGTTGGAGAAGACTCTTGAGAGTCCCTTGGACTGCAAGGAGATCCAACCAGTCCATTCTGAAGGAGATCAGCTGTGGGATTTCTTTGGAAGGAATGATGCTAAAGCTGAAGCTCTAGTACTTTGGCCACCTCATGCGAAGATTTGACTCATTGGAAAAGACTCTGATGCTGGGAGGGATTGGGGGCAGGAGGAGAAGGGGACGACAGAGGATGAGATGGCTGGATGGCATCACTGAGTTGATGGACATGAATATAAGTGAACTCCGGGAGTTGGTGATGGACAGGGAGGCCTGGCGTGCTGCGATTCATGGGGTCGCAAAGAGTCGGACATGACTGAGCAACTGAACTGAACTGAACTGAATAGTGATGATATCTCAGTTAATCCACTATACTTTTGCCAAATAACTTCTATTTTATTTAGTGCATCTTTACTAAATAGTCTGTCTTTTTTGGTAGATTTTCATCCTTTCTACTTTTTTCAATGCCTATTCAGTTCAGTTGAAATGACTAAGAATAACATTTGCTATTTTCTTCTCCCGAGAATGATTAAAGTCCCAAATCATTTCCAAATAATTTCTTACTTTCAAAAAACCTCTGCAAAATGTATGAAGGATGTAAGGATAAAGGATCATAGATAACATCTAAGTATTACATTCTTTCCATAAAACAACAAAAAAAGATACGGTAGGTAGAAATTAAATGTACTTGTTCTGAACCTCACAATTATTCTTCTATTATTGTTGGATATATAGGGGAGAAAAACTTGCCACCCCCAAATATTTCTTTGGCATCAGGATTTTTCTGAGCTTAAATCAAGACTCAGAGACTCAGGAGAAAAAACTTTGACCTGACTCCAAACTGCTGAAAGAATTTGTATGACAGACTGTTCCAAGAATAAAGCTATCATCAGAGACATTAGCAAAGAATAAGAAGTAGGTGTGCCGGAGGAAATTCTAGGCAGGGCCTCGAGATCAGAGTTCACACTGTGTCTCAAGGTCTCTATAAGACACAGCAAGTCTTTGTTTACCAAGATTTTGCATTTCCATCTCCATGCAAATTGTCTTTTTTCCCTCTGAAGTCGCAAACCACTACTGCCTTCCACAACATCCTCTTTTACTTTTAGCTGAAGACGGTATTTAAGATGAGAGTTTCAGCCATTTCAGCAAGTTACTTGGGCTTCCCAGGTGGCGATGCAATGAAGGAGATATGCAGCTCAATCCCTGGGTGGGGAAGATCTGCTGGAGTAGGAAATGGCAACCCACTCCAATATTCTTGCCTGGAGAAACCCATGAATAGAGAAGTGAGGAGCCTGACGGGCTACAGTTCACAGAGTTGCAAAAAGTCAGACACGACTGAAGCAATTTAGCACACATTCATGGCAAGTTAGTTTTTCTGGGACTTCCCTGGTAGATCAGATGGTTGAGTCTGCCTGCAATGCTGGAGACCCAGGTTCTGTTGCGGGAAGTGGGAACACTTCCAGGGCCCAAAAGTGGGCTTTTGTCTAGCCCTTGAAAATGAATTGTCCGAGGAGACACGTGTTGGCAAAGCAAGAGATTTTATTGGGAAGGGACACCCAGGTAGAGAGCAGTAGGGTAAGGGAACCCAGGAGAACTGCTTGGGTTTTAGGGTGATGGGATTAGTTTCTGGATTGTCTTTAGCCAATCATTCTGACTCAGAATACTTCCCGGTGGTGCATGCCTTGTTCAGCCAAGATGGATACCAGTGAGGATTCTGGGAGGTGCTTGGACACGTAGTGTCACTTTGACTTTTCCTGAACTCTTCCAGTTGGTGGTGGCTTATTAGTTCTGGGATCCTTACCAGGACCTCCTGTCTGAAAACAACTCATGCAAATAGTTACTATGGTGTCTGGCCAGGAGTGTGGCATTTTCAGTCAGTGTGCTTGCCCTAGGAATTTGATCCCTGGGTTGAGAAGATCCCATAGTCACATACAGTCAGAATGACTAAACTAATACTCCCTATATATACATGTTATTAAATTTTAGTTTGATTTTCTCCTGTTAAAAATGGGAATCCTACTTTTTCTTCATGAGGCCAAAGAATGAACTTCACAAACATGCAAACACTCTACAGTAACAAGAGAATAGAATAGGATTTGTTAAAGATAAGGAAAGTACAAAGCTCTCAGCATAGATACTGAGAGGGGGTAAAAAGTCCCCCAAAAGGCAGAGATTACAGCAGTTTTATATTTACTAGTATTAATCTGTACATTTTTTGTTGCTTCTGTCCTTAAAATATGTCATTTTTAACCAATAAGTTTAAAGGTCAAGATGCTTAACCTTATAACTTTGTGGCTTCTCTTGATCCTCAGATATAGTCTCCACCATTTTTCAGGTCCCCTGGTTATTTTACAATGGACAAGATGAATGGGTCTGGGATCCCCAGTTGTCTTTCCTCAGGCATATAGAACAGAAGTTAATTACAACACTTCCCTGCATCTTTCCCAGTACTGATTATTTATCAGACCAAGGACACATTCCAAGAATTTAGGACAAAGTGTATAGCTCTAGGATAATGGATCGAGATGTTTCTTGAAAATAAGACTGAGGCCCTATCAATTCAGTTCAGTCCAGTTGTTCAGTCCTGTCCAACTTTTTGCAATCCCATGAACCACAGTACACCAGGCATCCCTGTCCATCAGCAACTCCTGGAGTCCACACAAACCCATGTCCATTGAGTCGGTGATGCCATCCAACCACTTCATTCTCTGTCACCCCCTTCTCCTCTTGCCTTCAATCTTTCCCCGCATCAGTTTCTTTTCAAATGAGTCAGCTCTTCACATCAGGTGCTCAAAGTATTGGAGTTTCAGCCTCAGCATTAGTCCTTCCAATGTACACCCAGGACAGATCTCCTTTAGGATGGACTGGCTGGATCTCCTTGTAGTCCAAAGGAGTCTCAAGAGTCTTCTCCAACACCACAGTTCAAAAGCATCAATTCTTCAGTGCTAAGCTTTCTTTATAGTCCAATTCTCACATCCATACATGACCACTGGAAAAACCATAGCTTGACAAGACGGACTTTGTTGACAAAGTAATGTCTCTGTTTTTCAATATGCTATCTAGGTTGGTCATAACTTTCCTTCCAAGGAGTAAGCGTCTTTTAATTTCATGGCTACAATCACCATCTGCAGTGATTTTGGAGCCCCCAAAAAATAAAGCCTGACACTGCTTCCCCATCTATTTCCCATGAAGTGATGGGACCAGATGTCATGATCTTAGTTTTCTGAATGTTGAGCTTTAAGCGAACTTTTTCACTCTCCTCTTTCACTTTCATCAAGAAGTTCTTTAGTTCTTCTTCACTTTCTGCCATAAGAGTGGTGTCATCTGCATATCTGAGATTATGGATATTTCTTCTGACAAACTTGATTCCAGCTTGTTCTTCCTCCAGCCCTGCATTTCTCATGATGTACCCTGCATATAAGGTAAATAAGCAGGGTGACAATATACAGCCCTGACGTACTCCTTTTCCTAATTGGAAACAGTCTGTTGTCCCATGTCCAGTTCTAACTGTTGTTTCCTGGCCTGCATATAGGTTTCTCAAGAGGCAGGTCAGGTGGTCTGGTATTCCCATCTCTTTTAGAATTGTCCAGTTTATTGTGATCCACACAGTCAAAGGCCTTGGCATAGTCAAGAAAGCAGAAATAAATGTTTTTCTGGAACTCTTTTGCTTTTTCAATGATCCAGCAGATATTGGCAATTTGTTCTCTGGTTCCTCTGCCTTTTCTAGAACCAGCTTGAACATCTGGAAGTTCACGGTTCACGTATTGCTGAAGCCTAGCTTGGAGAATTTTAAGCATTACTTTACTAGCATGTGAGATGAGTATAATTGTGTGGTAGTTTGAGTATTCTTTGACACTGCCTTTCCTTGGGATTGGAATGAAAACTGACATTTTCCAGTCCTTTAGCCACTGCTGAGTTTTCCAAATTTACTGGCATATTGAGTGCAGCACTTTGACAGCATCATCTTTCAGGATTTGAAATAGCTCAACTGGAATTCCATCTCTTCCACTAGCTTTGTTGGTAGTGATGTTTCCTAAGGCCCACTTGACTTCACATTCCAGGATGTCTGACTCTAGGTGAGTGATGACACCATCATAATTATCTGGGTCTTGAAGATCTTTTTTATATAGTTCTTCTGTGTATTCTTGCCACCTCTTCTTAATATCTTCTGCCTCTGTTAGGCCCATAACATTTCTGTCCTTTATCGAGCCCATCTTTGCATGAAGTGTTCCCTTAGTATCTCTAAGTTTCTTGAAGAGATCTCTAGTCTTTCCCATTCTATTGTTTTCCTCTATTTCTTTGCATTGATTGCTGAGGAAGGCTTTCTTATCTCTCCTTGTTATTTTTTAGAACTCTGCATTCAAATGGGTATATCTTTCCTTTTCTCCTTTGCTTTTCACTTCTCTTCTTTTCACAGCTATTTGTAAGGCCTCCTCAGACAGCCATTTTGCTTTTTTGAGTTTCGTTTTCTTGTGGATGATCTTGATTCTTGTCTCCTGTAGAATGTCATAAACCTCCATCCATAGTTCATCAGGCACTCTTTCTATCAGATCTAGGCCTTTAAATCTATTTCTCACTTCCACTATATGGTCATAAGGGATTTGATTTAGGTCACACATTTGAATGGTCTAGTGGGTTTCTCCAGTTTCTTCAGTTTCAGTCTGAATTTGGTAATAAGGAGTTCATGATCCTAGCCACAGTCAGCTCCTGGTTTTGTTTTTGCTGACTGTATAAAGCTTCTCCATCTTTGGCTGCAAACAATATAATCAATCTGATTTCGGTGTCAACCATCTGGTGATATCCATGTGTAGAGTCTTCTCTTGTGTTGTTGGAAGAGGGTGTTTGCTATGACTAGTTTGTTCTCTTAGCAGAACTCTATTAGCCTTTGCCTTGCTGCATTCTGTACTCCAAGGCCAAATTTGCCTGTTACTCCAGGTGTTTTCTTTACTTCCTACTTTTGCATTCCAGTCCCCTATAAAGAAAAGGACATCTTTTTTGGGTGTCCTGAGGCCCTATACTGACTGCCAATTTCTACCTCACTGTTAACATCTCTCACATTAATTTAATTTTTAGTCCAAGCAGAGGACCCCAAAACTGTAAAGAAAAAATTTCTTTGCCCAACAGACATTAGGGAAAATGACTTCATTTTATAATGTCAGATAGGTGCACCATCACTTGAATTGTTTTTGTAGGCAAGGAGAACTTTATCCCAACAAGTTAATCTTTTGTTATCTATATTGATAAGCCCTGATACTTAAGATATGTTATTGATTGATATATGATATTGATAATACGTTATTTCATATTATCGTGCTAAATTCAACTAAAACTTTTCAAAAAATTTTGGCATAATTTTTAAAAATTCTAACTAAAAGCTATGTCTTATGGCTTACAATATTATCAACTACAAATTGGCTCTTGACAAGGGCATTTGCCATTTCTCTCTGTGGAAACTGAATCCTGTCCTGTTGCAGCTGTTGACCTTTGACCCTGAAGGGAGTTCGTGGTTAAGAATGAAGCACTCTGTGCTCCAGGGTGGAACAGGTCTTTAGATAGTCAGATGTTTTCAGAAACTGATTTCATGACCCCAATCCTTGCATCTCCTCATATCTAGGAAAGCACTAAATCCCTTTAGACTAGCAGAAAATCTTCTAAAATAAGTGGTTTTTATTGCCTTATTGTCCTGATTTCCTGAATTATCCTCTCACCAAATCCTATATATTGACCTTCTCCCATTACCTCTCTAGAGCAGTTTCTCAGTTTCTCTATCTGAAGAGCTGTCTCTTCGCCTACAGTCTTCATTTTCCCCCAGGTTAAACTTAACTTGCAAATCTCATGTTGTGTATCTTTCTAAAGTCAACAATGTCTTAGAATAAATAGTATATTTTTCCTTCTACTATGTGTATAAGATTACGCATGAGATGACTCTAGGAGAATGCTCTCATGAAAAGAAGACATGGGCTGGCTTTCTATACCCTGGAGCATATTAAGCAGATCTGCAGCTACAGAAATGTGCAAGGGTTTATATATACCAAACTGAAGGACTTCATGACCTTAGACTACTCTTTGATTAATATAAAAATGATATATGAATAAATACACATTTTGTTATTTGGGTGCTAAGTCCTGTTTGACTCTTTGTGACCCCATGGACTGCAGCATACCAGGCTTTCCTGTCCTCGACTATTCCCCTGAGTTTGCTCAAACTCGCCCATTAAGTCCATGATGCCATTCAACCATCTCCTCTGTCATCCCCTCTCTTCCTGCCCTCAATCTTTCCTGACATCAGAGTATTTTCCAGTGAGTTAGCTTTTCATATCATGTGGCCAAAGTAGTGGAGCTTCAGCCTCACTATCAGTTTTTCCAATGAATATTCAAGGTTGATTTCCTTCAAGATTAACTGATTTATATCAGTATAAGCATAAATATACACGCAAGCCCATGCACACATGTATAGAAACAAATGTACATACATGATATTTTAGTCAATAATTTAACTGACTTGCTCCTGTAACAAGAAACATCTTTACTCCAGTTCTCTCCTAGGCAATTCAACCACTAATTTGCTGGAAGAAAATCAGCTTCTGCTCTCAAACCATCTATCTTTTGCAATTTCAAAATTTATCGTTGCATCTAGTGAGACTAACTAGATCTAAGTCTTGTTGGACCTATGGGTTTGTTCTGCACTGTGTGGTGCCATCAGTCAGAGAATCAGAGGTTACCTCATTCCAGAGACCTACTGATTTCCGACATTTCTATCTGTTTCTCTACCAGAAACTATAAATAGCAATTTCCTGTCTTTCATGCCCTATGGTGCTGCCATATGTTGCTTTACACAGAGAAGACCAAAACAATGATAGCCTCTCTATTGTTAGTCAACAGACAACTAGCAGAGATGAGGCCATAATAGTAATTACTGAACAGAGACACAATAGATTTGTAGGACTGGTCTAGGCAGCTTTTTGCAATGAAAGTGAAAGTGTTAGTTACTCAGTCATGTCCCACTCTTTACAACTTCTTGGACTGTAGCCCACCAGCCTCTTCTGTCCATGGAATTCTCCAGGCAAGAATACTGGAGAGGGTAGCTACTCTCTTCTGCAGGGGATCTTACCAACCCAAGGATTGAACTTAGGTGTCCTACACTGCAAGTAGATTCTTTACCATATGAGCCACCAGGTGGCTTTTTGTTATCTGTTCAGTTCAGTCATGTCCGACTCCTCATGACCCTGTGGACTGCAGCAGGCCGGGCTTCCCTGTCTATCACCAACACTCAGAGCTTACTCAAACTCATGTCCATTGTGTCAGGGATGACATCCAACCATCTCATACTCTGTCGTTCTCTTCTCTTCCTATCTTCAATCTTTCCTAGCATCACAGTCTTTTCCAGTGAGTCAGCTCTTTGCATCAGGTGGTCAAAGCATTGGAGTTTCAGCTTCAGCATCACTCCTTTCAATGAATATTCAGGACTGGTTTCCTTGAGGATTGAGTGGTTGGATCTCCTTGCAGTCCAAGGGACTCTCAAGAGTCTTCTCCAACACCACAGTTCAAAAGCACCAGTTCTTCAGTGCTCAGCTTTCTTTATAGTCGAAATCTCACATCCTTACATGACAACTGGAAAAACCATAGCTTTGACTAGATGGACCTTTGTCAGCAAAGTAATGTCTCTGCTTTTTAATATGCTGTCTAGGTTGCTTTTTGTTATAAATGCCACTTATTGTAAACTAACTTTTTCATTTGGGTAGTATGGCAGCACTGTTAGTTGCCAATTCAACACCAAGTTCACTTTTTTTTTTTTTCTTTTTATCCAAACCATAGACTTTTACAGAAAACCAGCTTTGAGTACCTATTTTCAGTTTGAAGTCAGTCTCAGCCGTCTCATTCCTATTGCTAATAATAGCTTTAGCAATTAGAAATGTAAGAAATACTAATCAATTAGATAAGACAGATATTTGCTGGGTGATTTTGGAAAGGTTTCAGACACATAAAAGGGGACACACACGGGAGAATAGTCTTTTTCCTCAATGAATGCCATTGTATCAGCAATTGATGCCTAGGAAGTAGGAATTTTAATAATTTAATAAGGGGTATATATACAACATGGCTGTATATTGTCACCCTGTATATTTAATTTATATACAGAGTACATTATACAAAATGTCAAGCTGGATGAATCACAAGCTGATATCAAGATAGCCAGGAGAAATATGAACAACCTCAGATATGCAGATGATACCACTCTACTAGCAGAATGTGAAGAGGAACTAAAGATCCTCGTGAAGAGGGTGAAAGAGTAAAAGTGAAAAAGAGTGAGAGTGAAAAACCTGGCTTAAAACTCAACATTCAAAAAGCTAAGATCATGGCATCTGGTCTCATCACATCAAGGCAAGTAAAAGGGAAAAAAGTAGAAGCAGTGACAAAATCTATTTTCTTGGGCTTTAAATTCACTGCGGATGTGACTGCAGCCATGAAATTAAAAACACTTACTCCTTGGAAGGAAAACTATGGCAAACACAGACAGTGTATTGAAAAGCAGAGATATCACTTTGTTGACAAAGATCAGTACAGTCAAAGCTATGGTTTTTCCGTAGTCATATGTGGATGTGAGAGTTGGATCATAAAGAAGAATTGATGCTTTCACACTGTGGTGTTGGATACAACTCTTGAGAGTCCCTTGGACTGCAAGGAGAACAAACCAGTCAATAACCAAGGAAATCAACCCTGAATACTCATTGGAAGGACTGAGGCTGAGGCTGAAACTCCAATATTTTGGCCACCTGATGTGAAGAGCCAATTCATTTGAAAAGACCCTGATGCTGGAAAAGATTGAAGGCAAATGGAAAAGAGGTCAGTGGAGGCTGAGATGCTTAGATAATATCACTGACTCAATGGACATAAGTATGACCAAACTCCAGGAGACAGTGAAGGACAGGGAAGCCTGTCATGCTGCAGTCCATGGGGTTGCAAAGAGTTGGACATAACTTAGCTACTGCACATCAACATTAGGTAGTACCCTGAGGTCAGAGCTGATAATGGCAGGACAGAAAGATCCTAAATCCAGGATAAAATACTTCAGTCATCAAATTAATCAACCTGTCTCTGGACTTCTTCTTAAAGAAGATTAATAATGCATTTTTTTTTTTTCTTTTTAATGATGAAAGAGGTGATAGGAAATTTTCTGTCGATTTGTTTGTCTGCTTATCTCTTTCTTTCCTATGTCTAACCAGGATATAAAGAATCAAACTTGCTATTCAGATGCCCCAAAAGTACATAAAGGGTATAAGCTAGTACAAGTTCATAAATTAAGTATTTGAAACTCCACCTCTAGGCTCTAATACCATCCATTGACTGTGGCAGCTATCAGTCTTGTTACATATGCCCAATATTCATATGTAAAAATTGAATGAAATAAAACATTAAAACCATTCTTCAAAACTTTCAGGAGGTTGCTTTTTGATAAAATGATCAAGGGACTTAATTTCCTTACACTTCTTGAATAATTAGAACTCAGAGAGAAATCACAGACAAGGCTTCACACCTATCTACCTCTTCCTCAAAGCTCTAGTAAGATTAAAATGTGTGCTACTGCCATTGATTTATGATCCTTCTTGAATCTTTAATAGAATAGACAATTCACTTTGTTTAGAAATCTCACAATGGGTGGCAGTTAAATCTCATTTTTTATTGTCTTTGTAAATTAATATAATAAGGTGAATACAGAATCTTCATAATTCTCAACATTTACCTCTTTGATACCCCTCCCACTAAAAAGGAAAGCTTTCTATTTCTTTATTTGTTCATTTATTTACTGTGATAAAAAGTCTCAAACTTATTTGTATAAAAATTCTTTTTCGGTGTGTTCAGTTAGAGTACACAGGGTATAAGCTGATGGGGACCAGGCCTCCACAATACGCACCAGTTTGACTTAAGGGTTATTTTGAGCAGAACACAAGGCCAGGCAGACTCAAGAATAGCTTATTATTACCCCCTCACCATTACCCCTTAACTGCCTAAAAGAAATTTTTTAATAGATAGTGATCCTCATCAGGAAGAGAGCTATTATCAAAAGTAACACTTTTTTTTTTTTTACATCAGAAAGACTTCTCCTCATGGCATGATCAGCATCTGTTTACCAAATATTTGCTTTTCACACCTTCTTTCCTGAAAAATGTCTTCCTTTCCTTTAAAGTTCCAGATTTCTACACCACTCTCCTTAACTCAGAATGGCATCAATTGCCTGACTATGCAAAAGCCTCATATCTTTGGAGCCCCTGCATGTATGAAATTAAATATGCTCTCCTTTCTATTAATCTGTCTTATGGCAATTTAATTATTATACTAGTCAAAGAATCTAGAAGGAAAGAAGGGAATAGTCCTCCTCCCTCACAAAGGTTTAGAATTTTTTTTTTTACATCTTTCTTTGAAATTCAGCCTTTTTTGGAAAACCTGTTAATTAATTTCTAGAACTCTACCTGAAGACTCATATCTACCTTCAAAATAGTTTCTTTCTATTGATTGGCGTTTAGCATTTTAAATTATTGCCTTGGTTTCATTCATCTTCTGACTGCTTCTTATCTTGTTATATAGACAGAAACTCTAAAAGTGTTTTTCACTTATTCAAGTTTAATCTCCAGGTTTTTTTTTTTTTTTTGAGTCCTAGTTATTATGTTCTACTTTTCTTCTTCACTTTTCTGTACTAATCAGTCTACTGTTTACTGCTTCAATCAAGGGTTGCATTTACCAATCTACCAATCAAGTTTTCCATTTACATGTAATTACTCTTTATCTTCAATTGATTTTTCTCCATAACTGCTTTCTCTATTTTTATGAATGCAGCATCTTCTTATATCTTTTGGGGAATATAAAACAGAAATTTTGTATAATTGCCTCCTCTTTTCTTGCTTATGTCTGGTTGAGGGAAAAAAGAGAGTAAAAGAAAATAAAATTAATTCTCTGAAATTTAAATATTTATCTAGGATCTGCTATATTATTATTATCTTTAATTGTTCTTGTGTCCTTTTGTGTTTGTGCTCACATGCTTAGTCATGTCTGACTCTTTGCAACTCCATGGACTGTAAGCCCACCAGGATCCTCTGTCCACGAGATTTCCTGAGCAAGAATACTAAAGTAGATTGCTGTTTCCTACTCCATGGGATCTTTTCAACCCAGAGATCAAACCTATGCCTTCTATGGCTCTTACATTGCAGGCAGATTCTTTACCTACTTTGTCATCAGGAAAACCCTTTTGTTGTTTTCTCACTTGCAAAATAGTATAGTATTTTGTTCTCTGAGGAAGCTAAAACGTGCAGGATTTACTTTAACAATCTATTCAGCAAATACTAATGGAATACTTTCTGTGTGCCTGTAACTTTTCTAAACTCCATGTATGACAGTAAAATAATTGGAAAGATTTTATCTCTTCAAGCTGACATAAGATAAAGCAGCACTCTCCAATAGCTTTCTGTAATGATAGAAGTTGTTCACTCTGGTATGCACTAGCCATATTTAGATATAAAGGTATAAAAGTATTGAGTTTCTTCTTAATGTGAGTACTATGACAAGGAAGAACACCTTCAATTTTATATAAATTTATAGTTAAATTATAAATGTATAGTAGTTACTGCCTATTTACAGGACCATCCATATGTAGAGAATGAATGATAGACAATAAATAAGAAAAAACAAAAAATGTATTTTTAGATAAGGAGCAGTTCTGAGAGCAAAATAAAGCAGTGAAAGAAGGATAGACAATGACTTGAATGGGACACACTGTCTTTAAATTGTGTAATAAGAAAAGCTAAGAAGTGAATTGACATCTGAATAATATGAAGGGGCCACCTATGCAAAAATTTACTATAAAGATTTTTAAGCAGAACAAAGAACAAAAGTAGAGGTTCTGAGAGAGAAGCAAGTAGATATGTGTGTATATATATAGATAGCTATCTTGCTTTCTCTCTCTCTCTCTCTCTCTCTCTATATATATATATATATATAACATATATTCTTACAAATATATAAACTTCTTTCAAAATTTCTAGTACATATGTGTAGGAAAATTATTCTAACAATTAGCTTTCATTATAACCATGTCTGAGTGTGCTTATTATAAACATACAGTATATCTCAAATATGGAGCTTTATCTGAAATAAGTATACAAGTGTTTTATAAATAAAACACTGTACAACTGTTTTATAAATTTCACCTGTTCATATAGGTGATCTTGAAACAATATCCAAATATAGGTGTTAGTTTTATTAAGTACTAATTTTTTATAATTCTAATAATAATTGACTTATTTTTCCTAAGTGTATAAAAATCTAGTCTTCTTTCCATTAAAATCTAGTTATGTTGAAACACAGGATTATATAATTTGGAGACGTCTTTTGCAAGAAAATAAAAATTATTAACAAAATTAACATGACTGTTTCTTTAAAATAAAAATTCAAACCAAATTATACATTTTTACAAGCCTTAAAAAGACCTTAATACAATCAAAACATAACATATATTAAACATTTATATAATTTATTACACCTGATATAAGTTTCAGTTCAGTTCAGTTGCTCAGTCCTGTCCAACTCTTTGCAACTCCCTAGGCTCCAGCACGCCAGGCTTCCCTGTCCATCACCAACTCCCGGAGCTTGCTCAAATCCATTGAGTTGGTGATGCCATCCAAACATCTACCCTCTTTCATCCCCTTCTCCTCCTGTCTTCAATCTTTCCCAGCATCAGGTCTTTTCCAATGAGTCAGTTCTTTGCACCAGGTGGCCAAAGTATTGGAGTTTCAGCTTCAACATCAATCCTTCCAATGAATATTCAGGACTGATTTCCTTGAGGATTGATGGGTTTGATCTCCTTGTAGTCCAAGTGATTCTCAAGGGTCTTCTCAATACCACAGTTCAAAAGTATCAATTCTTTGTCACTCAGCTTCTCACATCCATACATGATTACTGGAAAAACCATAGCTTTGACTAGACGGACTTTTGGTGGCAAAGTAATGTCTTTGTTTTTTAATATGATGTCTAGGTTGATCATAGCTTTTCTTCCAAGGAGCAAGCATCTTTTAATTTCATGGCTGCAGTCACCATCTGCAGTGATTTTGGAGCCCAGAAAAATAAAGTCAGTCACTATTTCCACTGTTTCTCTATCTATTTGCCTTGAAGTGATGGGACCAGATGTCATTATCTTAGTTTTCTGAATGTTGAGTTTTAAGCCAACTTTTTCACTCTCCTTTTTCACTTTCATCAAGGGGCTCTTTCATTTTCTGCCATAAGGGTGGTGTCATCTGCATATCTGAGGTTATTCATATTTCTCCCAGCAATCTTGATTCCAGCTTGTGTTTCATCTAGCCCAGCATTTCACATGATGTATTCTGCATCTTAAGTTACATAAGCAGGGTGACAATATACAACCTTGATATACTCCTTTCCCAATTTGGAACCAGTCTGTTGTTCCACGTCCAGTACTGTTGCATTTGTCCTGCATACAGATTTCTCAGGAGACAGGTCAGGTTGTCTAGTATTCCCATTTCCTTAAGAATTTTCCACTGCTGTTTGTGACCCACACAGTCAAAGGAAAAGCTTAGAGTACTTTTAGCCTAAAATTATTTTTTGTAGCACTTTTGTTTGCTTCTTCCTATGTCAACTATTTTTTTTTTAATTTCATATTCTATTGAATAAAGAGAATATAACTCAGATGTTCTCCTCTAGCCTTGCTTTTTTTATTTATTTATTTACATTAAAGACAGTATAAAAAAAGCCAATAGCATCATGATTTGTTTCTGGCAAAACTGTATTCTTAATTCACCCTTACAGTTCTTACTCAGAATGTGCTTCATTTGGCATGGCTTACAAGTCTCCTTTTGAAGCAGCTCTACCAGCAGGGCCGAGTCCTCACCACTCACACTTCCCATGAGCTGGATGTGGAAGTGAGAGTGATAGGTTAACAGGAAGCAGAGAGTTGGTTATTGAGAGCCAGGAAAATATGGAAGTAATTTGAGCAACCTAATAGCCTTATCTGACCTAGTTCCTTAAATCTATTTCTCACCTCCACTGTATAATCGTAAGTGATATGCTTTAGGTCATACCTGAAAAGTCTAGTGGTTTTTGCACTTTCTTCAACTTAAGTCTGATTTTGACAATAAGGAGTTCATTATCTGAACCACAGTCTGCTCCCAGTCTTGTTTTTACTGACTGTATAGAGCTTCTTCATCTTTGGCTGCAAAGAATATAATGAATCTGATTTCAGTGTTGACTATCTGGTGATGTCCATGTGTAGAGTCTTCTCTTGTGTTGTTGGAAGAGGGTGTTTGCTATGACCAGTGCATTCTCTTGGGAAACTCTATTAGCCTTTGCCTTGCTTCATTCTATATTCCAATGCCAAATTTGCCTGTTACTCCAGGTGTTTCTTGACTTCATACTTTTGTATTCCAGTCCCCTATAATGAAAAGGATATCTATTTTAGGTGTTAGTTCTAAAAGGTCTTGTAGGTCCTCATAGAACTGTTCAACTTCAGCTTCTTCAGTGTTATTGGTTGGGGCATAGGCTTGGATCACTGTGACATTGAATGGTTTGCCTTGGAAACGAACAGGAGACAGGGATCAAGACCATCCCCATGGAAAAGAAATGCAAAAAAGCAAAATGGCTGGCTGAGGAGGCCTTACAAATAGCACTGCAAAGAAGAGAAGTGAAAAGCAAAGGAGAAAAAGAAAAATATTCCTATGTGAATGCAGAGTTCCAAAGAATAGCAAGGAGAGATAAGAAAGCCTTCCCCAATGATCAATGCAAAGAAACAGAGGAAAATAACAGAATGGGAAAGACTAGAGATTTCTTCAACAAAATTAGAGATACAAAGGGAACATTTCATACAAAGATGGGCTCGATAAAGAAATGTTATGAACCTAACAGAAGCAGAAAATATTAAGAGATGGAAGGAATACACAGAAGAAGTCTACAAAAAGATATTCATGACCCAGATAACCACAATGGTGTGATCACTCACCTAGAGCCAGACATCCTGGAATGTAAAGTCAAGTGGGCCTTAGAAAGCATCACTATGAACAAAGCTAGTGGAAGTGATGGAATTCCAGTTGAGCTATTTCAAATCCTGAAAGATGGTGCTGTGAAAGTGCTTCACTCAATATGCCAGCAAATTTGGAAAACTCATCAGTGGCCAAAGGACTGGAAAAGGTCAGTTTTCATTCCAATCCCAAAGGAAGGCAATACAAAAGAATATTCAAACTATCACACAATTGTAGTCATCTCACACGCTAGTAAAGTAATGCTCAAAATTCTCCAAGCCAGTCTTCAGTAATACATAAACCATGAACTTCCAGATGTTCAAGCTGGTTTTTAGAAAAGGCAGAGGAACCAGAGATCAAGTTGCTAACATCTGCTGCATCATAGAAAAAGCAAGAGAGTTCCAGAAAAACATCTATTTCTGCTACATTGACTATGCCAAAACCTTTGACTGTCTGGATCACAATAAACTGTGGAAAATTCTGAAAGAGTTGGGAATACCAGACCACCTGACCTGCCTCTTGAGAAACCTATATGCAGGTCAGGATGCAACAGTTAGAACTGGACATGGAACAGACTGGTTCCAAATAGGAAAAGGAGTACATCAAGGCTTTATATTGTCACCCTGCTTACTTAACTTATATGTAGAGTACATCATGAGAAAAGTTGGGCTGGAAGAACAAGCTGGAATCAAGATTGCCAGGAGAAATATCCAGAACCTCGGTTATGCAGATGACACCACCCTTATAGCAGAAAGTGAAGAGGAACTAAAAAGCCTCTTGATGAAAGAGAAGAGTGAAAAAGTTGGCTTAAAGCTCAACATTCAGAAAATTAAGACCATGGCATCTGGTCCCATCACTACAAGGCAAATAGATAGAGAAACAGTGGAAACAGTGTCAGACTTTATTTTTGGGGGCTGCAAAATCACTGCAGATGGTGATTGAAGCCATAAAATTAAAGGACGCTTACTCCTTGGAAGGAAAGTTGTGACCAACCTAGATAGAATATTAAAAAGCAGAGATATTACTTCGCCAACAAAGGTCCATCTAGTCAAGGCTATGGTTTTTCCAGTGGTCATGTATGGATGTGAGAGTTGGACTATAAAAAATCTGAGCACGGAAGAATTGATGTTTTTGAACTATGGTGTTGGAGAAGACTCTTGAGAGTTCTTTGGACTCCAAGGAGTTCCAACCAGTCCATTCTAAAGAAGATCAGTCCTGGGTGTTCATTGGAAGGACTGATGCTGAGGCTGAAAGTCCAATACTTTGGCCACCTCATGTGAAGAGTTGACTCGTTGGAAAAGACACTGATGCTGGGAGTTATTTGGGGCAGGAGGAGTAGGGGAGGACAGAAGATGAGATGGCTGGATGGCTTTGCTGACTCAATTCACATGAGTCTGAGTGAACTCCAGGAGTTGGTTATGGTCAGTGAGGCTTGGCGTGCTGTGATTCATAGGGTTGTAAAGAATTAGACATGACTGAGTGATTTAACTGAACTGAACTGAACTGACTGAACAGCCTTATTCTTTGTCAAAGACAGTGACAAACTTCTGACACTTGAGTGGCAATTCTGTTCCCTCTTGTCATTTAGTGGAAGAGAATGGAAATAGCCTTGGGAGTAACCTCTGTCAAGTGAATGGCTTCCCAGGAGACGCAGTGGTAAAAAATCTGCCTGCCAATGGAAGAGATGTGGGTTTGGGCTCTGGGTCAGGAAGAATCACTGGAGAAGGAAATGGTAACCCACTTCAGTATTCATGTCTGGAAAATCCCATGGACAGAGGAGCCTGGTGGACTACAATCCATGGGGTCATCAAGAGCCACACACAACTTAGCAACTAAATAACTACAACAAATGTCAACTGAAGGTCCCAGCATATAAGTTTCATCAATTTCATGGTTTACTTTTTTCTAGTCTTCAAAGTCTGTTCTTTTTTGTCCTGAAAAATAATTTGGATATTTCCTGAACTTTGCATTTTCATAATTTTTGTCTCCTCCATATTTCTTATCCTCAAGAAATTAAAGGCAATATTTTTCAGAACTAGCAAAGCTATTTTATTCTTGTAAACATAAGAAGTATAGAGTTCAGTGTTGCATTTGTAGGCAATGATGACATTTGAGTTTTGCTCAATGTTAATTTTTCTTGATTTCTGGTAGCAAGAGTGGTAACAAGAATGACAAAATTAATAATTTTGTGATCAGATAAAAGATAGGTGGATCAATGAAAAATTAAGAGTTAAAAACAATTTCCTTGCTTGACAGTATTACAATCTGGTGTTCAGTCAGTTCAGTTCAGTTCAGTCTCTTAGTTGTGTCTGAATCTTTGTGACCCCATGAATCACAGCATGCTAGGCCTCCCTGTCCATCACCAACTCCCGGAGTTCACTCAAACTCATGTTCATTGAGTCGGTGATGCCATCCAGCCATCTCATTCTCTGTCTTCCCCTTCTCCTCCTGCCCTCAACCCTTCCCAGCATCAGGGTCTTTTCCAAAGAGTCAACTCTTCGTATGAGGTGGCCAAAGTACTGGAGTTTCAGCTTCAGCATCATTCCTTCCAAAAAAACACCCAGGACTGATCTCTTTTAGAATGGACTGGTTGGATCTCCTTGCAGTCCATGGGAGTCTCAAGAGTCTTCTCCAACACCACAGCTCAAAAGCATCAATTCTTCGGTGCTCAGCTTTCTTCACAGTCCAACTCTCACATCCATACATGATCACTGGAAAAACCACAGCCTTGTATTTCTTCACAGTCCAACTCTCACATCCATACATGATCACTGGAAAAACCACAGCCTTGTATGGATGTGAGAGTTGGACTGTGAAGAAGGCTGAGCACCAAAGAATTGATGCTTTTGAACTGTGGTGTTGGAGAAGGCTCTTGAGAGTCCCTTGGACTGCAAGGAAATCCAACCAGTCCATTCTGAAAGAGATCAGCCCTGGGATTTCTTTGGAAGGAATGATGCTAAAGCTGAAACTCCAGTAATTTGGCCACCTGATGTGAAGAGTTGACTCACTGGTAAAGACTCTGATGCTGCGAGGTATTGGGGGCAGGAGGAGAAAGGGACGACCGAGGATGAGATGGCTGGATGGCATCACTGACTCGATGGGCATGAGTGTGAGTGAACTCCGGGAGTTGGTGATGGACAGGGAGGCCTGGCGTGCTGCAATTCATGGGGTCGCAGAGTCAGACACGACTGAGCAACTGAACTGAACTGAACTGACTAGACTGACCTTTGTTGGCAAATCAACGTCTCTGGTTTTTAATATGCTATCTAGGTTGGTCATAACTTTCCTTCCAAGAAGTAAGTGTCTTTTAATTTCATGGCTGCAATCACCATCTGCAGTGATTTTGGAGCCCTCCAAAAATAAAGTCTGACACTATTTTCACTGTTTCCCCAATCTGATATTGACTCCCTCTAAATGTAGACAGTGTTAAAAGGTAATGCTTTCTCCTGTGGGATTGCTGGAGAAGGTTATCAAGAGAATGTGATCAACAGTTGACCATCAAGCTAGACCTGTCGCAATGAGGCTCCTTAACTTCTGCCCTGTCGTTGTAATGTACATTACACCCACTGTTCCCATAGCTGGAGCTCTTTCAAGGACACCACTTTGAGAAAGTGAAATGTTGAGACTATCTGGACTAAATATGTGAGTGCAACCTGTTAAAGCTTCTATATTAACTCAGGATTCTGATGGGTGAGTGTAGAGATCAATTTGTCTTGTGGCCATCCAAGACAAGACTCATATTAATATGTAAGTTCCCTTGCTTATTACATTTGCTGTCTACTGATCTGGAGTAATCCACCTCTTTCTGTGCTCTCTCCTTGCCTTTTTTTTTACTCAAGCTGGTTTCATATGTCATCTGGGAACTCTTGGGGTTGGAAACAAGCAAGGGTGAGCTTATAATTTTCCTAATGATTTCTCCACTGGGAAGTTGTCAAGAACAGTTTACCTTGGGCTTTGATTTCATCTGGTTGCCTAATTTAGACCATACCCACCTCCAATTCTATACACAGTACTGACTTTCAGCTTCTTTCTGCTGATGTCACCTCTGAGTCTTAGATGGGATTCTTTAAAAAAAAAAAAAGGAAAAAATTCAGTCTGATCTCTATATACAGTGTCCACTTCAAGTCCTCAGAAATGAAGCCACACATTCTTGTTTCATGACTTTATCCCACTAATAAGGCCACTTTACCGATACCCTTTCCTGAGTACTTCTTAGATATGAAATTTATATTAGACATATCTGTACCTAGATTTCATGGGCACTATTTCAAAATTCTCTCTAGTGTTATTGTAAATTCAAATGCCACAACATTCTCAGCTCTCATGACACTCTCCTAACTTTTCTATAAAAAGTTAGTTGTCTGCACCTTCAGCCTTTTCTGTTTTCCCATCAATGTGCAAAGTGATGGTCTAACAATCATTAATAAATTAGCTTGGTAGTTATTCAAATCTTTTAATTCTGCTTAAATTTTTATCTATGCATTTTATCAATTATTAAGCTAGAATTATTTAGTATTTGAATACAAATGTAAATTATCTATTTCTCCTTTCAGTTTTGACAAATTTTGTGCCAGGTACTTAAAACTCTATTATTAAATGCAAGAACAATTGGGATTATTATGTTCTCTGGAATTATATCAGACAGATTAAATATCTTCTTTATAAACAAGAAATGGATTTATTATCTCTGGTAATATTCTTTGGCCTAGTGACATGTGTCATAATATTCTACAATAACTTTCTTTTTTTTTAATAAATGTTTTCTACAAAATAATTATAGATTTACAGAAAACTTACAAAGACAGTACAGATTCTAACTCTACATTTTTGTTTCACCTTCTGCTAAAGTTAAGATGTTATATCATTGTGGTACATTTTTCATAACTGAGATTAACACTAGTTCATTACTATTAAATAAACAAAAAACTAAAATTTTGTATTTCATCAATTTCATAAGTAATATCATTTTTCTATTCTGAGATCAAACACATGATATCACACTGCATTTCGTCATATTTCCATCTCCTCCTCAGATCTGTGGCAGTTTCTTGGTTTTTCCTTGTCTTCCATGATCTTTACGGTACTAAAGAGAGTTTGGTCTTTATTTAGTAAAACATCTTTGCTTCTTTTTCTCTGATGAACTTTTTAATGTTTAGATGGGGATTATAGGTTTGGGGGAAGACGATCACAGAGGAAAAGTGCCCTTTTCATTATGTAATATAAATTCAGTTCAGTTCAATTCAGTCACTTAGTCATGTCCTACCCTTTGCGACCCCATGAACCGCAGCACGCCAGGCCTCCCTGTCCATCACCAATTCCCAGAGTCTACCCAAACCCATGTCCATTGAGTCAGTGAGGCCATCCAAACATCTTATCCTCTGTCGTCCCCTTCTCCTCCTGCCCCTAATCCCTCCCAGCATCAGAGTCTTTTCAAATGAGTCAGCTCTTTGCAACAGGTGGCCAAAGGATTGGAGTTTCAGCTTTTACATCAGTCCTTCCAATGAAAACCCAGGACTGATCCCCATTAAGATGGACTGGTTGGATCTCCTTGCAATCCATGGGACTCTCAAGAGTCTTCTCCAACACCACAGTTCAAAAGCATCAATTCTTCAGCACTCAGCTTTCTTCACAGTCCAACTCTCACATCCATACATGACCACTGGAAAAAACATAGCTTGACAAGATAGACCTTTGTTGGCATAGTAATGTCTCTGCTCTTAAATACGCTATCTAGGCTGGTCATAACTTTCCTTCCAAGGAGTAGGCGTCTTTTAATTTCATGGCTGCAATCACCATCTGCAGTGATTTTGGAGCCCAGAAAAATAAAGTCAGCTACTGTTTCCACTGTTTCTCTGTATAATTGCCATGAAGTGATGGGACTAGATGCCACAATTTTAGCTTTTTGAATGTTGAGCTTTTCCACTCTCTTCTTTCACTTTCATCAAGACGCTCTTTAATTCTTCTTCACTTTCTGCCTTAAGGGGGGTAGCATCTGCATATCTGAGGTTATTGATATTTCTCCCAGCAATCTTGATCCCAGTTTGTGCTTCCTCCAGCCCAGCATTTCTCATGATGTACTCTGCATATAAGTTAAAAAGCAGAGTGACAATATACAACCTTGATGTACTCCTTTTCCTTTTTTCTATTTCTAAAATATTTCTTATTTTCATATTTGGAACCAGTCTGTTTTTTTCATGTCCAGTTCTAACTGTTGCTTTCTGACCTATATACAGGTTTCTCAAGAGGCCCATTGGGTGGTCTGATATTCCCATCTCTTTCAGAATTTTCCACAGTTTATTCCACAGTCAAAGGCTTTGGCATAGTCAGTAAAGCAGAAATAGAAGTTTTTCTGTCCTTTTCCATCGTTTTTCACAGCTTTTCCACTCTGTAGCTCTGTCCTTTGTTACTTTGTCATACAAATACTCAGCACCCCTCAATTCTGATCTCCTTCTACTCAACCCAGATAAGACTCCAGGATGGTGTTTAGTTTCCCTTACTTGCATGTGGCCTGGTAACTGCCTTCAGGGCATAGCCAAACAAGAGTAGTGCTTGTTTTATTTATTTATTTTTCTCAAGTCTCCCACTATTGTACTGTCTTTTATCTATATTTGGCAAATTTTTGCTTTGCATATTTTATCCAGTTTGCTATTTGTTTATCGGAGGGGCAGTAATTTTTATAGTAATGATTCATAGTAGAAGCAGAATTTATATCCAGTTCATTAATTTCTATTCATGAACTGGATTTATTTAGTGGTTTATTTAGAAATAAAGAATAACTTTTTTAAATTACAAATTCATCTAACCAGCCAAACATCCAAAACAACATAAAACAAAACCTTTACAAAAATATTTAGATAAAATTAAATATTGTGTCATATTGTACCAAAGTGTTTCATCACTTTAATTTATGTTAAGTAAATGTTTTTAGTTAACATCTTTTCACTTTAATTTGCTTAAAGCAAATTAACTATAATAAATTAATAGCAGAGCCCATGTAGACAGTTTCCTTAATACTTTATTTAGCCTGCTTATATTCTCTCAAAACTATTTTTACATACAAGAACATAAGGGGAATTGAAAATATATATATTTCTAGAAATTGTCTTAGTCTTATAACATTTATCTTTATTTCTGGATGGCATACAATAAATTAATTTAGAAATGGAACATTTTAAAAATCAGTACCATCCACTGATACTGAGATTTTTGTTTGTGCCTTACATGTATGTGGCCTTTAATACATCCAAGTTGTTGATAAGGAATTGTATTTTTCCACATGCTCGCTACATATTTAAAGACATTCACTTTCTTTCTAAACAATAATTTTCCCTGGTCTTAGTCTGTTCAACTTGCTAAAATACCATAAACTCTGTGCCTAGTCGCTTCAGTTGTGTCCAACTTTTTGTGACCTTATGGACTCTAGATCCGTGGGCTCCTCTGTCCATGGGATTCTCCAGGCAAGAATGCTGCAGTGTTCTAACCCAAGTCTTTTGAGTGTCCTGTATTTGCAGGTGGATACTTTACCACTTGTGCCACCTAGGAAGTCTATAAACTCTGAGGCTTATAAAAAACAAACTTTTATTTCTCACAGTCTGGAGGGTAGGAAGTCAAGATAATGGCAGATACAGATTATGTAGATTCTGTGACCCCTGAGGAACTTCCACTTAGAAGATTTTCTTTTGATTTCTGTAGCCTCACAGCAATGGAGTTTTCTCTCTTTTATAAGGGCACAGATCTCACTCATGAAGATTCAAGCCTAATAACCTAATCACCTCCCAAAGGCTCCACCTCCTTATATCATCACTTTGTGGGCTAGGATTTCAACATATGAATTTTGGGGAAGGACAGAAAATTCATACCATAGCAGCCTCTAAGAATATAACTTAAAATTAGCTCCATTTTTATTTTTGTTATTATGGACTTCCCCGGTGGCTCAGATGGTAAAGCATCTGCCTACAAAATGGAAGACCAGGGTTCGATCCCTGGCTTGGGAAGATCCCCTGGAGAAGGAAATGGCAACCCACTCCAGTATTCTTGCCTGGAAAATTCCATGGACTGAGGAGCCTGGTAGGCTACAGTTCATGGGGTTGCAAAGAGTCAGACACGACTGAGCAACTTCACTTCACTTCACTTATTGTTATTACAGATTTAAAGTGCACAATCCATTGATTCAATGAACATATGCCACAAAATGATTGCCACCACAGTGTTAGCTAGCACCTCCATTCTGTTACATAATTCCCCTTTCTTTATTGCAATGAGAAAAAGAATTTTCAAATTATATGTTTATACACTATTATTAGCTATAATCATCTTGCTATACATTATATGCCTGGAAATTGTTAATCATATGACTGGAAGTTTATTGTAGTTGTTGTTCAGTTGTTCAGTCATGTCTGACTCTTTGTGCCCCCATGGACTATAACACACCAGGTTTCTCTGTCCTTCACCATCTCCCAGAGCTTGCTCAAACTCATGTCCATTGAGTTGGTGATGCCATCCAACTATCTCATCCTCTGTCATCCTCTTCTCCTCCTGCTTTCAATCTTTCCTAGTATCAGGGTCTTTTCTAATGAGTCAGCTCCTTGCATCAAGTGTCCAAAATATTGGAGCTTCAGCTTTAGCATCAGTCCTTCCAATGAATATTCAGGATTAATTTCCTTTAGGGTTGACTGGTTTGATCTCCTTGCATTCCAAGGGACTCTCAAGAGTCTTCTCCAGCACCACAGTTTGAAGGCATCAATTCTTCAGTGCTCAGCCTTTTTTTTTTTTTTTTTTTTGTCCAGCTCTCACATCCATACATGACCATTAAATGTTATCTGTTACATTCAAGCAGTTATGAAAGCTTTTGTCTCCTCACTTACAAGGATGAAATCCTGGGACACTATATTGCTAGTCATAGCAAATTTCAAAATTTAACATGATCTCTAAAAATTTCTGGGAAATCAGATTTCAAGAAAGCTTTCCTTAGAACACATTTTTTACTATTGTTGTATTTACTTCCCAAAAAGAGGGATATAGGAGCTTTCTGCTTCTCCAGTCGTAATGGGAGTGTCCTAATAGCAGCCTGCCTGGAAAATTAGAGACGATGTATAAAAGATGAAATGTATAATACACTTCCAGGACCGTGTGCTGCTAGAAGGAATACTCTCTCTGTTCCTTAATCAGGGATGACTGTTTATACCACTGTTTCCAAATTGTTAATTCTATGACTAGTATTCTCACCCATTAAACTGCACTATTTCTAGTAATGAAGATATATGTTGCGGCATTTTCTGAATAATTTTCTTTGTCAAGATTGAGGAAAAACTTCACTGCCCGTATTATCTTCCTCCTATGGCAAGTTAAAGAAATCTAGTCACAACACCACAATATGTGCTAACATAATTTCTTATTACTTCAAAAGATTTCCCCAAAGATTTTGGAAGAAATCACATATACAATAAAAACTCAGTCTGAACAAAAATAAATAAAGCCTATCCCCAAACTTCTTACACACAATAATTATAGAGTTAAACCTGTGCAGTCCCTGCATCATATGAATAGGTAAATGCAGTCAGGAAGGTGCTGAATCTATTCCTCTTGCTTTAACCCTTGTTTTGCTCCTTTTGCGATTATAAGCATACATAATGGCCTGCCTCAGGGAACCCTGCCCCTCTCTGCCTGACTGTTAAAATGCCTTTGTTCATAACCCTGTCCACCTGTATATTGCTGGAAGAAATACATTAACACATTCCTCTGCCTGAGGCTTGCCATTCTAGGAGACATTTGCAAGAAGTAAATAGTCTTTTTACTTTGTTTCCTCACTTCCTCTCATCTCTGAACCATGAAAGAACCTGCCATCTAGGCCCCCACAAGATGGTCTTTCTGAGACATTAGTCTGCCATCTTCTCATTCACTGGTTTTCCCAGATTTATTGGCCTATTGTGTAGGAAGCAGAGGGAGCCTGGATTCCGTAACATAAACACCCACCTTAGAGTGATTTTCTTTATGTGTTTCAGTGGACAAAGTAAAATGTTCAAAGTAGGCTTCTTAATTGGTTGTCAGAAGTGAAATAAAGTGCTGGCTTTGCAGTCATTGATGGAAAACACTTAGATCAAAATCTGATGAATATTATGTAGAGTAATGTGTGTGTGTGTGTGTGTGTGTGTGTGTGTGTGTGTGTGTGTGCAAGCACATGCTAAGTTCCTTCAATCATGTCTGACTCTCTGTGATCCCATGGACCCATGAACAGAAGACTGCAAGGCTTCTCTGCCCATGGGGTTCTCTAGGGATGAATACTGGAGTGAATTCTCATGCCCTCCTCCAGAGGATCTTCCTAACCCCTCCAGAGTAATAGAATCCACATCTCTTAAGCCTCCTGAATTAGCAGGCAGGTTTTTACCACTAACGTCACCTGGGCAGTCCTATGTAGAATAATGCATGCATGCATGTTCATTCACTCAGTCATTTCCTCCTCTTTGGAATCCCATGGACTGTAGTCCGCCAGGCTCTTCCGTCCATGGGATTCTCCAAGCAAGAATATTGGAGTAGGTTGCCTTGCTCTTCTCCAGGGGATCTTCCCGGGGATCAACTCAGGCATCTAACCCAAATTTCCTGTATTATGCGTGGATTTTTTACTAACAGAGCCACCAGCCACCATTAGCCACCAAATCCTATGTAAAATAATAATGGCATATAAAACCAATGCATTTGATCAATGTTATTGTGTTCCAGAAGTTTAGGACTCAGACTAGTCAAGACTTCTCTAGACACACATTTAGAGAGACATACATGGGAGAGTGTGTCCTGGGAAAATTATTACTCTGAGTCTCATAACATGGTTCCATTACCCAAACTTTGAAGGCAAACCCACAACCCTGTTGAGCAGAGCTGAACCCTGAGAGCCCCAAGTATTGTTTCTGCCTAAACAAGGAAGTCTTGAGTTTCCTAGGGGAAAAGGGAGCTGAGATGATTCTGGTCCCCTTACTCTGGGTCCATCCTAAGCTGGAAGACAGTATGCAATTGTGATATGAAAATTTTTTCCTATTCCTTACACAGGGTAAAAAAAAAAAAAAAAAAAGAATCAAATGGTTGCCACTCTGAAATAAGGGACATAGAATATGATATCATTAAATTTATTTGCTTTTCAGCTGTTGCTTATTACAAAATAGATGTTCCTATGAAAAAAAAGAAACACTCCCTGCAAAGTCAGTTGATGAAAATGAATTACTGCATTTCACAGATGTTTTCACTTTAAAATGGAATATTATGATGGTGCTAAAACTTTTTACCACCATTATAGTAATTTGCATACCATTACTAGTGATGTTTATATTTTGAGACGTTGAAATGTTTTTGAGCTCATCATAACCTAGGACTAATGATTTTCAGTACATCTGTGGAAAACCAACATCTAGGCAGTTTTCTTTAGCTCAATCATCTTTGATGAGTTTGTACTGTCTTCCAAAATATTCAACTAGGATTTTGTATGTATTTAAAGATTCTGCTTTATGTATACACAATCTGAAACTTAAATGGAAGGTAACAAATCAAAATTACATGGCAACAGAACAAGATGGAGGAGGAGTAGGTGGACATGGAGTGCATCTCTCTCCAGTGATACATCAGGAATACACCTTCACACTCAGAAGTGCATGCAGAACACCAGCTGAGAGCAGACAGGAGTACCTGACCAGTGGAAAAGAATATATAGAATCATTCAAAGCTCAGTAGGACAAAGGAACTAGGGGAAAAAACAAGAGTGTTAGTAGGACTGGACCTGCCCTCAGCCATTGGGGGAACTGAAGCAGGGGTCCAATCTCCACATCAGGGCAATTGTCTGAGTCAGAGGAGAAACGTTTAAGGCTGAGAGTGAAACAGCTGATCTGTGTCAGCCTAAATGAAATGAGAATCAGACAGTCCTTGACACAGACATTCATACACTGAACAGGGATGCAGGTCCCCTGGAAGGTGCAGCCCCTGGGAAGTGGAGTTTAGGGACTGTGGACCAATCCCAGGGTGAGGGTTGCTGTTGACTGTGAAGAGACAGATGGAGGGGAGGTAAGGGAAGAGATTGTGGTGGGAAATGCCTGTGGAGGAAAGCTGGTCAACCATGGAACCAAGGCAATACTGCTGAGTCACACATAGGACATGGAGCCATCACCATAGCCTCTCTCTCCCCACATGCTGGCATTGGCAGCTGAACAATAGAGAGGCTGGGCCATCCAATGCCTGACACACTGAACTACAAAGTAGGACTCCACTCAGGGTGCTCTTTTAGGGACTGATGCATTGAACTACAGACTAGGATCTCATGTAGGGTGCCCCTTTAAGTGCCTGACACTGGGATCTACAGAGTAGGTCCCCAGTCAGGGGGGCTCCTCTATGTGCCTGATGCACCAAACAGCAGAGAAGAACAACAGGCAAGGGAGCCCTCTAAATGCCTAAATGGATGGAGCTATAGAGAAAAACTAGCTAAAGAAGACTTCTGATTTCCAGCTATAGGAGTTTCAAAAAAAGACTCTGATAGGGCCATAACTCTTGTGGTGGGGACAGTCCGTGTCCCTGCACACTTGGTGCCACCATAGTCCCCAAAAGCCAAGTGGCTGCACCACCTTCATCCTCAACTCTCACTGGGGCAGAGCTGCCACAGGCAAAAAAGTCTTGTGTCTATGTGCACAGGGTCACTTCAGTAGTGTCTGACTCTTTGTGACACTGTAGACTGTGGCCTGCCAGGCTTCTCTGTCATGGAGGGGGGTTCTCCAGGGCAAGAACACTGGAGTGTATTGGCCAATACTTGTTGCCATACCCTTCTAGAGCACTATACTTCCTGTTGCACTAGCCGCCAACTCCCCCTGAGTACCTGGTGCTGCCAGAACCCCTCCGACCCAAGCTGTTGCACCACCTCCACAGCTGGCCCTTACAGGGGAAAACCCAAGTCCTCCAAGGACAGCCTCAGGAGCAAACCCCAGTGGATGACCCGAATGCAGAGGTGGAAACAGAACCACAACTGAAACCCATGGGCAGTGTGGCTAAGGAAGAAGACCCAAAACCTTCCCACCAGCTGTACAAGCTGCAGATTAAATCCACACAATCAACTAGGCAGATTCTATGTCTATGGAATATATAAAAGATCATTGAGAGCTCCCACAAAAGAAAAGGTACTAGTTCTGAAAACTGTGGACTTTGGAGGCAAGAACACAATCTGAGTAGGACCAGAATACAATCTGAGGTTTTCCTACAGCAGATCCAGAGATCAGCAGTGTTAGAGGGCATCCTAGGGAGGTGAGGTAGACTGTGACTCCCAGCAAGGGAAAGGACTCTGACAGTAGTGATTCAAGAAAAACACTTATTATTCTTATGTTTGGACTTGTTCTGTAGATTCTTTTAGATTTTTTTTTCTTTTTTTCCCTTTTTTCTCCCCTTTGTTGAAGTTGATTTTATTGGCACTATGCAATATAATGAAGCTTTTGAGATTTTTTTTTTTTTTCCTCAGTCACATTTTTTTTTAATTGTTGTTATAAACCTCTGCCTCTACACTGGGCTTTTGCAGTTCTGTGGAATTTTTATTTTTTATTTTATTTTTTTATTTTTTTAACTTGTTATTATATTTCTACATTTATTCATTTGTTTTTACTACTGTTCTTTTCCCCTTGCAGTTAATCTTTAATGTAAACAAATCTTTATCTACCTCTATGTAGAGAGGTTGGAGAAGACTCTAACCTCTCAAGAGTTGGAGAAGACTCTTGAGAGTCCCTTGGACTGCAAGGAGATCCAACCAGTCCATCCTAAAGGAGATCAGTCCTGAATGTTCATTGGAAGGACTGATGCTGAAGCTGAAACTCCAATCCTCTGGCCACCTGATGTGAAGAGCTGACTCATTTGAAAAGACCCTGATGCCAGGAAAGATTGAATGTGAGAGGAGAAGGGGACGACAGAGGATGAGATGGTTGGATGGCATCACCGACTCAATGGACATGAGTTTGAGTAAACTCCAAGAGTTGGTGATGGACATGGAGGTCTGGCGTGCTGTAGTCCATGGGACTGCAAAGAGTCAGACATGACTGAGCAACTGAACTGACCTGAACTGAACTGATGTAACTTTGCATAACTATTCTTTCTTTCCTTTCCTCTGAACATATTTGTTAGTTTTGTTTTCATTGCTTTATTCCCCACCTGACACCTTGCTTTGGTTGTTTTCCAGTTTGTGCTTTAGTTTTGTTCTTAGCTAGTGAATATAATTTTTGATTTCCTTTGTTTGCTAAGTCAATACACTGTACTTTATTTTTGTTGGACTGTTTTGACTTTATTCATGTTTGTATATGTATATTCCATTATTTTAATTATTATTTGCCTGATTTTCTAACTGCCCCATTTGTCTGGGGTTCATCTTTGACTTTTCGGTTTTGGATGTTTGTTTTAATCTCAATGCCATAACAAACCACATGCAGAATTTTCATTCCTGACCAGAGATCAAGCCCTGAGACTTTGGAGTGGGATCACTGATTCCAAAACCCTAGACTAACAGAGAACTAACCATAGTGACTATTTAATAGTGAGAACTCACACAAAGGAATCACTTGAATACAAGACCCAGGATCACCCAACTACCAGTCACCCAACTACCTACCCTGTACAGGGCACCCTATCTTAACAACAAGCAAAACAAAAATACAAACCCAATCGTCAGCAGACAGGATTACCACCTCACTCAGTTTTGCCCTTCAGAAGAAAAACAAACAAACAAACAAAAACTCAGCACAAATCTCACCCTATATGAAACTTACACAGACATTTCTCCAAAGAAGACATACAGATGGCTAACAAACACATGAAAAGATGCTCATCACCCATTATTAGAGAAATGCAAATCAAAACTACAATGAGATATCACCTCACAGCAGTCAGAATGGCCATCATCAAAACGTCTACAAACAATAAATGCTGGGGAGGGTGTGGAGAAAAGGGAAGTCTCTTGCACTGTTGGGAATGTAAATTGATATAGCCACTATGAAAGATGGTATGGAGATTCCTTAAAAAACTAGGAATAAAACCACCATTCAGTTCAGTTCAGTTCAGGAGCTCAATGGTGTCTGACTCTGCAACCCTATGAATTGCAGCACGCCAGGCCTTCCTGTCCATCACCATCTCCCAGAGTTTTCCCAAACTCATGTCCATCGAGTCAGTGATGCCATCCAGCCATCTCATCCTCTGTCGTCCCCTTCTCCTCCTGCCCCCAATCCCTCCCAGCATCCGAGTCTTTTCCAATGAGTCAACTCTTCAGATGAGGTGGACAAAGTATTGGAGTTTCAGCTTTAGCATCACTCCTCCCAATGAACACCCAAGGGTGATATCCTTTAGAATGGTCTGCAATTCCATGCCTAGGCATATACCCTGAGGAAACCAAAATTGAAAAAGACACATGTATCCTGTTGTTCATTGCAGCACTATTTACAATAGCTAGAACATGGAAATAACCTAGATATCTACTGACAGATGAATGGATAAAGAAGCTGCAGTACATATGCACAATGGAATAGTACTCAGCCATAAAAAGGAATGGATCTGAGTCAGTTCTGATGAAGTCGATGAACCTACAACCTGTTATACAAAGTGAAGAAAGTCAGAAAGAGAAAGATAAATATTATATTCTAACACATATATATGGAATCTAGAAGAATGATACTGAAGAACTTATTTACAGGGCAGCTAAGCAGAAACAGACATAGAGAATATACTTATGGACATGGGGATAGGGGAGAAAAGGGTGAGATGTATGGAAAGAGCAACATGGAAACTTACATTACCATATGCAAAATAGATAGCCAATGGCAATTTGCTGTATGGCTCAATAAAGTCAAACAGGGTGCTGTAACAACCTAGAGGGGTCGGTTTGGGAGGGAGATGGGAGGCAAGTTCAAAAAAGAGGGGTTATATGTATACCTATGGCTGATTAATGTTGAGGTTTGACAGAAAACAAAAAAATTCTGTAAAGCAATTATCTTTCAATTAAAAAAATTGGAAAGAAAAAATTACATGGCAACATATGCATATATTTGAATTCTGGCATCTGCTTTATAAAAATATTTTAGTGGACTTTTGCTATATGTTCCAAATAGCCAGATCACTTCAATTCTAAATTTATAAAGATTAATGCTTTGTTTGCAAGCAATGAAGTGAATTAGCCTTAATTTAGAGTCTGAAGTTTAGAAAAAATCTAAATGCTGCAGGTGCCAATAACAGAAGTCTCTAAAGAAAATAATTTCAAATGTAAAATATTCCAGGAAAGAAATAATCAGTAAAACTGATGTGGAAATTAAAAAGTGAAAACCAAAGGTAATAAACAATTAGCAGATGTGAGTTATTATTTTTTTAATAAATAACCATAAAGTGGAGCCAGAGCTTTCAATGTATAGTTTTGTTATCCATTATCTTCAAAATAAGGATTATTTTCAAATGCCTGTGAACTGTTCTGAGTGCAACTACATTTTTCAGTCTCCTGTTTTTCACATAATCATGAGAATATATTGCCATTAATCATACACATAATAGTATTGCTAAAATTATCCAAGCAGTAGTTTTCATTGCACATCATTTCCCATATAAACTAAGTTTCGGTTGCATGAATCTTCTAGTTCAGTTCCATATGAGGTTGTTTTAGATTAGCTTTAAGCAAGCTACAAATTCTAGCTTAAACAAGTTAAATGGGAATTCAGTTCAGTTCAGTTCAGTCACTCAGTCGTGTCCGACTCTTTGGGACTCCATGAACCGCAGCACACCAGGCCTTCCTGGCCATCACCAATTCCCGGAGTCCACCCAAACCCATGTCCATTGAGTCAGTGATGCCATCCAGCTATCTCATCCTCTGTCATCCCCTTCTCCTCCTGCCCTCAATCTTTCCCAGCAACAGGGTCTTTTCCAATGAATCAGCTCTTCACATCGGTGGCCAAAATATTGGACTTTCGGCTTCAACATTAGTCCTTCCAATGAATATTCAGGATTGATCTCCTTAAGGATGGACTAGTTGGATCTCCTGGCAGTCCAAGGGACTCTCAAGAGTCTTCTCCAACACCACATTTCAAAAGCATAGATCTTTGGCACTCAGCTTTCTTTATGATCCGACTCTCACATCCACATATGACCACTGGAAAAACCATAGCCTTGACTAGACGGACCTTTGTTGGCAAAGTAATGTCTCTGCTTCTTAATATGTCTAGGTTGGTTATAACTCTCCTTTCAAGGAGTAAGTGTCTTTTAATTTCATGACTGCAATCAACGTCTGCAGTAATTTTGAAGCCCAGAAAAATAAAATCTGCCACTGTTTTCACTGTTTCCCCATCTATTTGCCATGAAGTGATGGGACTGGATACCATAATCTTAGTTTTCTGAATGTTGAGCTTTAAGCCAACTTTTTCACTCTCCTCTTTCACTTTCATCAAGAGGCTCCTTAGTTCTTCTTCAATTTCTGCAAAAAAAAAAAAAAAAAAAAAAATCAGTAGAAGGCTGTCCAAGGCTAGTAGCACAGCTGCCCAGTGGCATGAAGAACAGAAACTCACACTTGTTATCCTCAGTAGATTATTGTCTCTTAAGGTCACCTCATCTGTGAATAAGAAGTTGGTTGCAGCAGAAACCAAATTAGGCTTTCAGAAAGAAAAAAATAGTAGGAACAGTACATGTACTCTTCTCTTTAAGAGAATTTCCTAAAAGTCCAACATGGCCTTATCCCTCACATTTTATAGGTCAGAAGGTAATATCACCATCACATGCACCTAGAAATATTGTTCTAGGAGTGGGAATAATAAAAATTATAATTCTGATACTAAAGACAGAGAATGCCACAAATAATCTTTCCAAAAACTTCAAGCTCCAATTTCTGCATATGTAAAATACAATAATAACAGTACCTACAATTTACAAAGATTCATTAAAATAATGCATTTAAAGTATTTGGCACATTTTCAGTTACATAAATTCTGAATGAATTTACTCTACTCTTATCCTTAATGATCCATCCACCATTGATTTACCTCTAGATTTCTTATAGACTTTATAACTAGAATTATATAATTTTAGTGTAACTATTGTCTATTATGTATTTATTACTTCCTCTCATATTAATTTTACCTCCCCAGTAGTCTATGAAGTCTTTGTGAATAAATTTAATGCTTTATATGTTTTTAGCATCTCTTACAGTAGTACCTAGCAAATCATTCAGTTGAACGAGATGTATTCTGTGAGAATATATGCTTTAACACTTTTGCTATGTATAAACTGTTTTGAGATTATATGAATTGATGTACATGGTTTCTGATATCAATGGCTCATAATATGTGAAGGCAATGAGACACACAAATATAAAGAAATGTGATAGTGAATAGGTCACTCTCATGACCGAATCATTTCTCAAAGGCCCCACATCCAAATTACAATTACACTAGGAGTTGGGACTTAACATATGAATTTTGAAGGGGACACAAACATTCAGTCTACAGTAATCATTTAGCAATTATAAATAACTTCAGTCTTACCCAGCAGAAACTGGGCAATGCCCTACGCCCTGAAACCTGCATTGTTTCATTATTTGTCACTGAGTGGATTGCTTGTTAAACATTCTCTTAAAGTACCGCAATAATTCTGTAGGATGCTACTGTAACTTCAGAGCTTGTTCTTATTGTTTCACCTTAAGACAAAAACAACCGCTTGACTCTGTGTGTTTTAAAATCCTAAGATCTATGAAATTTAGGAAAAGAGGATGAAGTTATCATCAGTTCATTCATAGAATAGTGACTTTTTGGGAGAGCATTATAAAATTAATTTTTGTACTTTCTACCCTTACCTCACCACTTATCTCATAAGAGACTCATAAAATATGTTTTTGTATTGAAATAATGGGGACAATCTTATATCTTTTAATGGTAGTACATAGTCTTGGTTACATACTGAATGACAAGCAGTAGAAATGGGTCATATCTCAGGGCTGGAATTGAGGGAAAGATATCAAGGATATATTTTGTTGTCTAAAGTAAGGTTGGACAAGTCCTACTTTGAAGGTCTAAGAAAAGAAGAAGATATTTCACCAAAACACCCTCAATTATGTATTTATTTATTTATTGGCCATGCCACTCAGCCTGTGAGATCTTAGTTTTCCAGCCAGGGATTAAACCCTGCCCCCACAGTGAAAGTGACCAACAACTGGACCACCAGGGAGTTCCCATCAGAATTTTAAATTAAAGCGTTTTTAAATGGGAAGACATTAAGTAAATGTTAGCAAATATAGGCAGAAATGAAAATTCCTCAACATCTAGGGACTGTATTTTCATGAAATTTATCAACAGCCAATGTCACATGCTTTTTGTCATTATTTCAACTTTCCATTAAAAATTTAAATATGAACATATGTGTGTTCTATGTGATTATACAACAGTTGTTATATGAACATTAGCAAGGATTAACAGTTACTGCTATTTTTTTCATAATTGGAGTCATCATAAAGCAACCTGTCTTGGCTGCTTATTCCAGGCATACCTGCAACTATGATTATATTATTTGTTTTTAAACAATGAAGAAATTTTAAAAGTTGCACACAGCATTAACGGCAAGTATCTGTGAATAATCCATTAACAACCACTCAAATGATGGTAATACCTGAATTTTATTTTTTTAAGAGAAGAACACTTAATTGTAACATATTTTTCCCCAAACTATACTTGCCTCAACTGTCAATCAGACAGATTTCTTACTACTGAGTTTGATAAAATATATAAGACTTTTTAGAAAACTGTTTGGTTGACAGGAAAGTTTGTCATACATAAATCTGACACTACAGTTTTAGTGTAAAAAGGGTATTGACTGACAGGTTAGCAACTGAACTATCCACTTTAGTCTGTGTTGCTTTATAACATTTCCAAAATTAAAAAAAAAAAAAAAATGTTTTCCAGATTTCTACTCCCAACAGGAATTAGAAAAACAAAAACAAACAAGCAAGCAAACAAAAAAAACCCCAGCATTTTCTTTTCTTTTTGAGTAAGGCAGTAGAAAAAATCAGAAGAAAAGGGAGACAAAATTATATAGTTGAAAATGCACTATTTTGATCAGACTAGCCTGGAAAATTTTATCATATATTAGTTTACATTCTTAGAGTCAGAAAAATCACAATAACTACTATATTATAAAAGCTGACAAAATAAACCAAAATAATAATGAGCTACCAAATACATAAAATAAAAACACACATTCTTGATATTATTTAGATATTTATGTATTTATTTGTATGACTTGTTAGTAATCATTTTATTTTATTTTTTAATTTGTTTATTTTAGTTGGAGGCTAATTACTTTACAATATTGTAGTGATTTTTGCCATATATTGATATGAATCAGCTATGGGTTTACATGTGTTCCCCATCCTGAACCTCACCTCCCACCTCTTACCCCTCCCATCCCTCTTGGTCATCCCAGTGGACCAGCCCTAAGCACCCCGTCTCATGCATTGAAACTCCACTGGCGATCTGTTTCATATATGATAATATACATGTTTCAATGCTATTCTCTCAGATCATCCCACTCTTGCCCTCTCCCACAGAGTCCAGAAGACAGTTCTATACATCTGTGTCTCTTTTGCTGTCTCAAATATAGGGTTATCATTGCTGCTGCTGCTGCTGCTAAGTCGCTTCAGTTGTGTCTGACTCTGTGCGACCCCATAACAGCAGCCCCCCAGGCTCACCCATCCCTCAGATTCTCAAGGCAAGAACACTGGAGTAGGTTGCCATTTCCTTCTCCGATGCATGAAAGTGAAGAGTGAAAGTGAAGTCGCTCAGTCATGTCCGACTCTAAGTGACCCCATGGATTGCAGTATACCAGGCTCCTGCTTCCATGAGATTTTCCAGGCAAGAGTAATGGAGTGGGGTGCCATTGCCTTCTCTGACGGTTATCATTACTATCTTTCTAAATTCCATATATATGCATTAGTATACTGTATTGGTGTTTTGTTTTTTTTTTTTTTCTGGCTTACTTCACTCTGTAGAATAGGCTCCAGTTTCATCCACCTAATTAGAACTGATTCAAATGTATTCTTTTTAATGGCTGAGTAATATTCCACTGGGTATATGTACCACAGATTTCTTATCCATTAGTCTGCTGATGGAAATCTAGGAAGCTTCCATGTCCTGGCTATTGTAAACAATGCTGTGATGAACACTGAGATACATGTGTCTCTTTCAATTCTGGTTTCCTTGATGTGTATGCCCAGCAGTGGGATTGCTGGGTCATATGGCAGTTCTATTATCATTTTTTAAAGAAATCTCCACACTGTTCTCCATAGTGGCTGTACTAGTTTGCATTCCCAGCAATAGGGTAAAAGGGTTGCCTTTTCTCCACACCCTATCCAGCATTTATTGTTTGTAGATTTTTGGATACCGCCATTCTGACCAGCATGAGATGGTACCTCATTGTGGTTTTGGTTTGTATTTCTCTGATAATGAGTGATGTTGAGCATTTTTCATGTGTTTGTTAGGCATCTATATGTCTTCTTCGGAGAAATGTCTGTTTAGTTCTCCGGCCCATTTTTTGATTAGGTCATTTATTTTTCTGGAATTGAGCTGCAGGAGTTGCTTGTGTATTTTTGAGATTCATTCTTTGTCCATTAATATATATATGGCTAAATCCCTCTCTGTTCCCCCAAAACTATCAAAACATTAATTACTTATTTGTGAGTTCACGCTCAGTCACTAAGTTATATCCCAATCTTTGTAACTCCATGAACAGCAGTCCATCAGTCTCTTCTGTTCATGGGATTTCCCAGGCAAGAATACTGGAGTAGGTTGCCATTTCCTTCTCTAGAGGATGTTCCTGACCAAGGGAAGACCATTAACTGGCTATACCCCATTACAAAATAAAAAGCTAAAAAATAAATAAACTTCATTCAAATACATCCCTGTATAAGCAGCGGAAAAAGAACAAAAACTTGAGTATTCTCAAGAATACTGCAGTATTCCAGGTACCCATCCCAGTTCTTTGGGTCGGAAGAAATATTTAGCATTAAATAATTGCTGAGTTAGTGAATGGGAGTATGTATCTTTTTATTTTTTTTTTATTTATTTTTATTTTTTTGTGGGGGGTGGGGGGATCCTTGTGGAATCTTAGTTCCCTGACCAGTGTTTGAATTCTGGGCTCTCAGCTGTGAGAATGCCAGTCCTAATCACTGGACTACCAGGGAAGTCCTGTGAGTTTGTATCTTAAGGGGATAAAACCTATTAAAAAATTGGCCAGCTTTCTGAAAGGTCTTTAACACTAGATTGACACAAATCCCAAAGACCTGGAAATTCATGTCCAAGCCTGGGGAGAGGTATCTGTACAAAAATCCAAAATGAAAAGTGAAGAGTGGTGGGTCATTGGCAGCAAGATGATGACTAAAATGAAGAGTTGGTTGAGCATTGAGAGAATATCCATTTGAACTTTAGAGTTTAAAGTGTTTCCTCTAAGAATGCTAATATATTCTTTCAGTTCAGTTCAGTTCAGTTCAGTCGCTCAGTCGGGTCCGATTCTTTGTGACCCCATGAATCGCAGCACACCAGGCCTCCCTGTCCATCACCATCTCCCAGAGTTTACCCAAACTCACGTCCATCGAGTCACTGATGCCATCCAGCCATCTCATCGTCTGTCATCCCCTTCTCCTCCTGCCCCCAGTCCTTCCCAGCATCCAAGTCTTTTCCAATGAGTCAACTCTTCACATGAGGTGGTCAAAGTACTGAAGTTTCAGCTTTAGCATCAGTCCTTCCAAAGAAATCCCAGGGCTGATCTCCTTCAGAATGGACTGGTTGGATCTCCTTGCAGTCCACGGGACTCTCAAGAGTCTTCTCCAACACCACAGTTGAAAAGCATCAATTTTTCGGTGCTCAGCCTTCTTCATAGACCAACTCTCACATCCATACATGACTATTGGAAAAACCATAGCCTTGACTAGACAGACCTTAGTCGTCAAAGTAATGTCTCTGCTTTTGAATATGCTATCTAGGTTGGTCGTAACTTTTCTTCCAAGGAGTAAGTGTCTTTTAATTTCATGGCTGGAGTCACCATCTGCAGTGATTTTGGAGCCCTATAAAATAAAGTATGAAACTGTTTCTATTGTTTCCCCATCTATTTTCCATGAAGTGTTGGGACTGGATGCCATGATGTTCGT
This sequence comes from Capricornis sumatraensis, assembly GCF_032405125.1. NCBI lineage: Eukaryota > Metazoa > Chordata > Mammalia > Artiodactyla > Bovidae > Capricornis > Capricornis sumatraensis. The sequence continues at coordinate 127,305,065 of NC_091071.1, forward strand.
TTTCTGAATGTTGACCTTTAAGCCAACTTTTTCACTCTCCACTTTCACTTTCATCAAGAGGTTTTTTAGCTCCTCGTCACTTTCTGCCATAAGGGTGGTGTCATCTGTATATATGAGGTTATTGATATTTCTCCCAGCAATCTGGATTCCAGCTTCTGCTTCTTCCAGCCCAGTATTTCTCATGATGTACTCTGCATATAAGTTAAATAAGCAGGGTGACAATATACAGTCTTGACGTACTCTTTTTCCTATTTGAAACCAGTCTGTTTTTCCATGTCCAGTTCTAACTGTTGCTTCCTGACCTGCATACAGATTTCTCAAGAGACAGGTCAGGTGGTCTGGTATTCCCATCTCTCTCAGAATTTTCCACAGTTTGTTGTGATCCACACAGTCAAAGGCTTTGGCATAGTCAACAAAGTAGAAATAGATTTTTTCCTGGAACTCTCTTGCCTTTTTGATGAACCAGCGGGTGTTGGCCATTTGATCTCTGGTTCCTTTGCCTTTTCTAAAACCAGCTTGAACATCAGGGAGTTCACAGTTGACGTGTAGCTGAAGCCTGGCTTGGAGAATTTTGAGCATTATTTTACTAGCGTGTGAGATGAGTGCAATTGTGTGGTAGTTTGAGCATTCTTTGGCATTTCCTTTCTTTGAAATTGGAATGAAAATTGACCTTTTCCAGTCCTGTGGCCACTACTCAGTTTTCCAAATTTGCTGGGATATTGAGTGCAGCACTTTCACAGCATCATCTTTCAGGATTTGAAACAGCTCAATGGGAATTCCATCACCTCCACTAGCTTTGTTCGTAGTGATGCTTTCTAAGACCCACTTTACTTCACATTCCAGGATGTCTGGCTGTAGATCAGTGATCACACCATCATGATTATCTGGGTCGTGAAGATCTTTTTTGTACAGTTCTTCTGTGTATTCTTGCCACCTCTTCTTAATATCTTCTGCTTCTGTTAGGTCCATACCATTTCTGTCCTTTATCGAGCCCATCTTTGCATGAAATGTTCCCTTGGTATTTCTCATTTTCTTGAAGAGATCTCTAGTCTTTCCCATTCTGTTATTTTCCCACAAAAATAAACAAAAAATTAAAAAAAAAAAAAAAACCCAAAAAACTAGCATGTGGCTAGCAACTGATTAGCGATAGCAGGCACTACAAGCCAAATAAAAGAATAAGGAGTGTCTATCCTATTTATATTTGAAGAATGTCCTCTAAAAAACAAACAAACAAACAAACAAACAAACCAAAACACTGTCACACTAATCCAGGAAAAAGACATAAATATTCTCTCTTGTTTCCTCACTGATCCAAAGCAGCTTTCTTTTTCCTCTTAGACTTTATTCCTTAAGAAATTCATCTAAATGTATATTTTATCTGAATTTATGGATTAAAATGTTTACACTTATAAGGAGATTAGGAAGGAGTGAGGTGAGAACACATTATGACATTGGACTCCAACAACCCCAGAGATGGTTATAGGAAACTGTGTACTTCCTGGAACTCTGAGCAAAGAGAGATTGAAATAGCTATTCCTTCTATTCATTCCTCCCCTTTCTTGCCACAGACGTGAATGCATTGTGTTCCATGGGTACAGTTGCAGGAAGGAGGCATATTCCAGGCTCTGTGATCTCTCTGGTCCCTTATAACACTGTCCCTTTCTCTGTCCCTTCAGTTCAGTTGGTGATATCAGCTTGCCTATGCAACTAGTCCCTGGATAGTTTGCCTCCCCTTGTCTGTTTTCTTTCACTGCCCACACCTCTGTAATAAACCCCTCATTAAACTCTCCTCAGTGAAATCCCAGGAGGCTGTCATCTGCCATTCCTGAAAGCCAGTCAGAAGATTTTTTGACATATACTTTCTTAAAAGCTTAATATTGATGCCATGATTTCTCATATGTGTCTCACTTCTTTCTCTAACAACTGCAAAAAAAAAAAAAAAAAAGCACTTATTTTCCTGTGTGCAGCAATATAATCAAATATGTATTTTGGAAAGAAAACTAGAAATGACAAAAAGAATAAACAATTTCCCTTGGGATGGATAAGGAAAAAAAAATCATGTACTATTTGTCTAAGAATAATGCCATAGTTATCAAATGAATTATTCAGGAAAATATATTTACTATGTTGTAGCAAATTTTACAGGCTTCCCAGGTGGCTTAGTGGTAAAGAATCCTGCATGCCAACCACGAGACATGGGTTCAATTCCTGGCTAGGGAAGATCCCCTGGAAGGAAATGGCAACCCACTCCAGTATTCTTGCCTGGGAAATCCCATGGACAGAGAAATCTGAAAGGCCACAGTCCATGGGGTTGCAATAGAGTCTGACAGGACTCCGAGACTAAACAACAACAAGCTAGCTTTACATGACTCAAACTGCAATTCCAGGAGGAAAAGGTAAGAAGGGAGATATTTAGTGTTTGTGTGTACAGGGTATGAGTAAATGAATATGTCTGAGTGGGTATAGAAAGATCTTAATACTAATAATTTAACATAATATGTTAAATAATTCTATAGTCATGAAATTTCCAAATCATCTGATTATTAACAGAGGATAAAAGTTTCATATGTTGCAGAATCACTGATAATTAATTGAGCAATTAAATCATGGCTTCCCGGGTGGCACTGTGATATTGAATGGCTTACCTTGGAAATGAACAGAGATCATTCTGTCGTTTTTGAGCTTGCACCCAAGTGCTGCATTTTGGACTCTTTTGCTGACTATAAGGGCTGTTCCATTTCTTCTAAGGGATTCTTGCCCACAGTAGTAGATATAATGGTCATCTGAATTAATTTGCCCATTCCAGCCCATTTTAGTTCATTGATTCCTAAAATGTCAATGTTCACTCTTGTCATCTCTCCTTTTGACCACTTTTAATTTACCTTGATTCATGGACCTTACATTCCAGGTTCCTATGCAATATTGCTCTTTACAGCATCAGACTTTACTTCCATTGCCAGTCACATCCACAATTGGGCATTGTTTTCACTTTGGCTCCATCTTTTCATTTTTTCTGGAGTTATTTGTCCACTCTTCTCCAGTAGCATATTGGGCACCAACTGACCTGGGGAGTTCATCTTTCAGTGTCCTATCTTTTTGCCTTTTCATACTGTTCATGGGGTTCTCAAGGCAAGAATATTGAAGTGGTTTGCCATTCCCTTCTCCAGTGGACCACGTTTTCTCAGAACTCTCCACCATTACCCATCTGTTACTGGTGGCCCTACATGGCATGGCTCATAGTTTCCATGAATTAGACAAGGCTATGATCCATGTGATCTGTTTGATTAGCTTTTTATGATTATGGTTTTCAATCTGTCCACTCTTGGATGGATAAGGATAAGAGGCTTAAGGAAACTTCCTGATGGGAGAGACATCCGTGAAGTATAATTATTGTTGAAAAGTTCATTTGTAGGGAATTCCCTGGCAGTCCAGTGGTTAGGACTCTTTTACTGCCCTGGATGGGGTCCAATCTTTGGTTGGGAAACTAAATCCTGCAAGTGGGGCTCTGAGACTTCCAGGCAGCCCAGTGGTTAAGATTCCACCCTTCCACTGCAGGGGACACAGGTTCAATTCTGGGTCCTGGAACTAAGATCCCACATACTGCATGGAAAGCCTTTTTGAACAAGTCAATTCCCTTCTTTGGCCTTTGTGCTCCATCTGTCAAGTGGGAGAAGGTATAGAATGAGGCTCTCTCCACAGTCCCTTCCAGCTCATGCTTCTGGAATCTTAGGGTTCTCAGGAGACAGTCAGGATGCCTCCTGGGTCCTGCTATCCAGGCCTAACTCTACACACAGGTGACTAATAAATCACCACCATGGGCATGGGCTGCTAGGGGACTGGATTGCAAAAGTAGGAATTCAAGAGCTACCTGGAATAGCAGGCAAATTTGACCTTGGAGTACAAAATGAAACAGGGCAAAGGCTAACAGAATTTTGCAAACCTCTCTTCCAACAACAGGAGAGAAGACGCTACACATGGGCATCACCAGACGGTTAACACCAAAATCAGATTGATTATATTCTTTATGGCCAAAGATGGAGAAGCTCTATACAGTCAGCAAAAACAAGACTGGGAGCTGACCGTTGTGGCTCAGATCATGAACTCCTTATTGCCAAATTGAGACTTAAATTGAAGGAAGTAGGGAAAACCACTAGGCCAGTCAGGTAGGACTTAAATCAAATTCTTTGTGATTATATTGGAAGCGACAAATAGATTCAAGGGATTCGATCTGATAGACTGAGAGCCTGAACAACAATGGATGGATGTTTGTGACACTGTACAGGAGGCATTGTTCAAGACCATCCACAAGAAAAAGAAATGCAAAAGGCAAAATGGTTGTCTGATGAGGCCTTACAAATAGCTGAGAAAAGAAGAGAAGCAAAGGCAAGGGAGGAAAGGAAAGATTTACCCATTTGAATGCAGAGTTCCAAAGAATAGCAAGGAGAGATAAGAAAGCCTTCCTCAGTAATCAATGCAAAGAAATAGAGGAAAACAATAGAATGAAAAGACTAGAGAGCTCTTCAAGAAAATTAAAGACACTAAGGGAATATTTCATGCAAAGAGGGGCAAAATAAAGGACAGAAATGTAAGGACCTAACAGAAGCAGAAGAAGAGGTGGAAAGAATACACAGAAGAACTATACAAAAAAGATTTCCATGACCCACATAACCATGAAGGAGTGATCACTCATCTGGAGCCAGACATCCTGGAATGTGAAGTCAAGTGGGCTTTAGGAAGCATCACTACGAACAAAGCTAGTGGAGGTGATGGAATTTCGGTTGAGTTATTTCAAATCCTAAAAGATGATGCTGTGAATCTGCTGCACGCAATAAGTCAGCAAATTTGGAAAGCTCAGCATTGCACAGGACTGGAAAAGGTCAGTTTTCATTCCAATCCCAAAGAAATTCAATGCCAAAGAATGTTCAGACTATTGCATGATTATACTCATCTCACATTCTAGCAAAGTAGTGCTTAAAATTCTCCAAGCCAGGCTTCAATAGTATGTAAATTGTGAACTTCTAGATGTTAAGCTGGATTTAGCAAAAGCAGAGGAACCAGAGATCAAATTGCCAACATCTTTTGGAGGATAGAAAAAGCAAGAGAATTCCAGAAAAACATCTGTCTTATTAATTATGCCAAAGTCTTTGACTGTGTAGATCACAACAAACTGGACAATTCTTCCAAGATATGGGAATACCAGACCACCTTACCTGTCTCCTGAGAAGTCTGTATGCAGGTTAAGAAGCAACAGTTAGAACTGGACATGGAACAACAAACTGGTTCCAAATTGGGAAAGGAATACATCAAGGCTGTATGTTGTCACCCTGCTTATTTAATCTTATATGCAGACTACCTCATGAGAAATGCAGGCTAGATGAAGCACAAGCTGGAATCAAGATTGCCAGGATAAATATGAATAACCTCAGATACACAGGTTACACCACACTCAGCATAAAGTGAAGAGGACCTGAAGTGTCTCTGCATGAAAATGACAGAGAGGAGAGTGAAAAATCTGGCTTAAAACTCATTCAAATAACTAAGCTTATGGCATCTGGTCCCATCAATTCATGGCAAAGAGATGGATAAACAATGGAAACAGTGACAGACTTTATTTTCTTGGGCTCTGAAATCCCTGCAGATGGTGACTGCAGCCATGAAATTAAAAGGCACTTGCTCCTTGGATGAAGAGCTATGACCAACCTAGACAGCATATTAAAAAGAAGGGACATTATTTTACCTACAAAAGTCCATCTAGTCAAATCTATGGTGTTTCTAGTAGTCATGTATGGATGTGAGAGTTGGACTATAAAGAAAGCTGAGCACCTAAGAATTGATGCTTTTAAACTGTAGTGTTGGACAAGACTCATGAGAGTTCCTTGGACTACAAGGAGTTTAAACAAGTCAATTCTCAAGAAAATCAGTCCTGAATATTCACTGGAAGAACTGATGCTGAAGTTGAAACTCCAATATTTTGGCCACCTGATGTGAACAACTGACTCATTGGAAAAGAGTCTGATGCTGGGAATATTTGAAGGTGGGAGGAGAAGGGTATGAGATGGTTGGATGGCATCACCAACTCAATGGACATGAGTTTGAGCAAGCTCCAGGAGTTGGTGATGGACAGTGAGGCCTGGTGTGCTGTGATTCATGGGGTCACAAAGAATCGGACATGACCGAGTGACTGAACTGAACTGAACTGAATTTTCTTAGATATTACATAAATGAAACAAATTCTGATCAGCTTTTTAGCTATAAATGATTATTTTACAAATTTTCAATATATACATATGCATTTTATGTGTATATATATATATACACACATACATATATGTATATACATATACAGTGTATATATATATATATATATGCACATACATATATGGCTCACTCTTTAATTATTGACAAAACTAATTTCCATATTGAAAATATATTCTACAACCAGTAATATGTTCTCTACCAGCTTTTAGTCACATGCCTATTGTTCTTATGAAGTATAAACTGAAGCGATTCATGAGGAAACCTCTACAAGAAAATCTTTAAAATATTAGCAACAATTGTGGTTGATAAGAGTGTTTTATGTATAGCTTGCACATAATTCATTCATTTATGAATGAATCACAGAGTATGCATTTACTATTTTGTGACAGGAACTGTTTTAGGCAGTGATGATTCATAGGCAAGCAAAATATCTGCTACAATGAACTTTATATTCTACTGGAAGGAGTCAAATATAAACCAAAAAATGTGATATTATATATAATTTTATATAATGAGAAATGTTATAAAAATAAAATTAGTGTAAGCAATTATAAAAAGTACAGTAGTTGGTATCTTTTTGAAATGATGACAGAAAATAAGTAGACAGAAAAATGAAGTGAGGAGAAGAGTACGTGAGTATCCATGTGAAAATTATTCTAGGCAGATAGGACAGCAAGCATGGGATTCCAGAACAGGAATATCCTTGGAGGACTTAAAATTAGAAAATAAAAGTAAGTGCATCTGTGTGTGTGTGTGTGTGTGTGTGTGTGTGTGTGTGTGTGTGTGTGTATGAGTGCATGCACATGTGTGGGTGGGAGCATTGGGGTGGAGGAAAGAAGAGGGGAGTGGAATATAAATAGTCTTCAGGTCATAAGAAACATTTTGTTATCACTATAAGTCAAGCTATTGGAGGATTTTGAGCAGGATTTTTAAAAGACTACTTGCCTTCCTGTGTGGAAAATAAATGAAGGGGAAGAATAAGTAAAAACAGGAAACCAGTACAAAGCCTAATATATACAACATAAAACAGAGAGATGGTGCTATTTTATAATAGAGTAGCAGTTGGAAGGGGATTGAGAAATATTCAACATAAAAATATTTTGAGAAAAATGGCCGATTTGATTTTTGCTAAGAGAGATGAGATATCTAATATTTTTTTCACAAATCTTTATCAGAAAATTATCTTTTAATTGCTGCTGCATGAGCATGCCATTTTAATAATTAAATATGAAGTACATAATATGACAGAGTTATATACCCTTGCTATTTTAAAGCATTTTCATGAGTAATTTAGATTTCTTTCCCACAAAGTTGTTAAAGACAAATGAATTATCTACATTATGCTTTGATTTTATAATATTTCTAATATCTAATTTTATTCACAGAACTTACATAGATAGTAAAATAGTTCTCCCTCCCTTAAACTTAAGGCTTATATGTGCAGGATTTTGAGCTGGTTGTTTTTATGACAATAACATGAGTCAAGTGAAAATTAGTGAGCATGCCAAGAATGATGTATTTTCACATACAATCTCCTTGACAAAGATAGTTGCAAATTTAACTGAACACAAATATTATAACAAAACATCTTTTCAAATGTAATTTCATATGATAAACATAAAAAGTCCTAAAAAGGAGTGAATATTTCACAAAGAGGGCTATGTTTTTACTAAACAGCCTTAGAACAAACTTCCATGTTATGACAGCAACATTCAGAGGAATTATAGTTCTAACTTAAATTTTCTGAAAACAGACATCTAATTATTCACCAATCTTGATTATTATCTTTCTCTAAACAAAAGAATAATCATGTTCTTGCAGTGCAAAATTCCTTCTCAACAGCTTTATTTAACTGCCTTTCTCAAGATTTTCTCACTTAATGCTAGTTGAAACTTAATGGCCCTTAATTCCACATCATTTTAATTGACTGAAATATGGAATCAAACCTTTCAAATAATTTATTTCCACATAATGAATTCATTTCTGAACTGAAAATCATAAAAAACAGAGAAGAAGAAGCAGATATTAATCAAATAGAGGAAAAGAATGGAAACCAGAACCAAGTTCTTAGTAGTCATATTCACTTTTTTAAATAATTATTGAGAGATATTAAAGAATGGGTTTGCTAAAAAGTCTCAAAAACACTTATATTTAATATTGAAGGCATAAAATTCAACCCACAAAGAACGATATCAAAAAATAGAACAGCCTTTTGGGGTTGTTGTTTAGTCACTATGTCATGTCCAACTCTTTGTGACTCCATGAACTGCAGCACATCAGGCTTCCCTGCACTTCACTATCTCTCGGAGTTCAAACTCATCTCCATTGAGCTGGTGATGCCATTGAATTATTTCATCCTCTGTTGTCCCCTCCTTCTCCTGCCCTCAGTCTTTCCCAGTATCAGGGTCTTTTCCAATGAGTCAGCTTTTCACATCGCCTGGTCAACAATGGGAGGATCAGCCCCAGCAACAGTCCTTCCAATGAATATTCATGATTGATTTCCTTTAGGATTGACTGGTGTGATCTTTTTGTAGTCTGAAGGGACTCTCAAGATTATTTTCCAGCAACACAGTTTGAAAGCATCAACTCTTTGGCTCTCAGCCTTCTTTATGGACCAATATTCTCATCCGTACATGACTACTGAAAAAACCATACATTACTATACACACCTTTGTTGGCATTGTGATGTCTCTACTTTTAAATGTTCTGTTCAGTTTTGTCAAAACTTTCCTTCCAAGGAGCAAGCATCTTTGAATTTTGTGGCTGTGCTCATTGTCCACAATGATTATGGAACCCAAGGAAAAAAAAAATCTGTCACTGTTCACACTTTTTATCCATAATTTGCTATGAAATGAAGGGACCAGATGTCATGATGCTAGTTTTTTGAATGCTGAACTTTAAGCCATTTTTTTTTTTCGCTCTCCTCTTTCACCTTTATCAAGAGGTTCTTTAGTTTCTGTTTGCTTTCTTCCATTAGAGTTTTGAAGTTGTTGATATTTCTCCTGATAATCTTGATTCCTGCTTGGTATTCAGCCAGAGGGCATTTTGCATGATGTACTCGGCATATAAGTTAAATAGGCAGGGTGACAATATACGATTTTGAACCAGTACATTGTTTCATGTCCAGTTTTAACTGTTGCATCTTGACCTGCATACAGGTTTCTCAAGAGACAGGTAAGCTGGTCTAGTAGTCCCATCTCTTTAAGGATTTTATGTAGTTTGTTGTGATACACAAAATCAAAGGCTTTAGTGTGTCAATGAAGCAGAAGTAGATGTTTTATTGGCTTACATTTGCTTTTTCTATGAAGTAACAGATGTTGGCAATTTGATCTCTGCTTTTTCTCTCTTTTATATATCTATCTTTCACATCTTGAAGTTCTTGGTCTAACTACTGTTGAAGCCTAATTTGAAGGATTTTGAGCATTATCTTGCTAGCATTTGAAATGAGCGCAATTGTGCAGTAGTTTGAACATTCTTTGGCATTGGAATAAAAACCGACTTTTTCTGGTCCTGTGGCATTGCTGAATTTTTCAAATTTGCCAAACCACAGCTTTGACTATACAGAACTTTGTCAGCAAAGTAATGTCTCTGCTTTTTAATATATCTAGGTTTGTCATACAAGACCTTTTAGAACTAACACCCAAAAATGATGTCCTTTTCATCATAGGGGAATGGAATGCAAAAGTAGGAAGTCAAGAAACACCTGGATTAACAGGCATATTTGGCCTTGGAGTACAGAATGAAGCAGGGAAAAGACTAATAGAGTTTTGCCAAGAAAATGCACTGGTCATAGCAAACACCCTCTTCCAACAACACAAGAGAAGACTCTACACATGGACATCACCAGATGGCCAACACAAAAATCAGATTGATTATATTCTTTGCAGCCAAAGATGGAGAAGCTCCATACAGTCAGCAAAAACAAGACCAGAAGCTGGCTGTGGCTCAGATCATGAACTCCTTATTACCAAATTCAGATTCAAATTGAAGAAAGTAAGGAAAACCGGTAGACCATTCAGGTATGACCTAAATCAAATCCCTTATGATTATACAGTGGAAGTGAGAAATAGATTTAAGGGCCTAGATCTGATAGATAGAGTGCCTGATGAACTATGGACTGAGGTTCGTGACATTGTACAGGAGACAGGGATCAAGACCATCCCCATGGAGAAGAAATGCAAAAAGCGAAATGGCTGTCTGGGGAGGCCTTAAAACTGTTGTGAAAAAAGAGAGGTGAAAAGCAAAGGAGAAAAGGAAAGATATAAGTATCTGAATGCAGAGTTCCAAAGAATAGCAAGAAGAGATAAGAAAGTCTTCTTCAGCAATCAATGCAAGGAAATAGAGGAAAGAACAGAATGGGAAAGACTAGAGATCTCTTCAAGAAAATTAGAGATACCAAGGGAACATTTCATGCAAGGATGGGCTTGATAAAGGACAGAAATGGTATGGACCTAACAAAAGCAGAAGATATTAAGGAGAGGTGGCAAGAATACACGGAAAAACTGTACAATAAAGATCTTCATGACCCAGATAATCATGATGATGTGATCACTCATCTAGAGCCAGACACCCTGGAATTTGAAATTAACTGGGCCTTAGAAAGCATCACACAAACAAAGCTAGTGGAGGTGATGGAATTCCAGTTGAGCTCTTTCAAACCCTGAAAGATAATGCTGTGAAAGTGCTGCACTCAATATGCCAACATATTTGGAAAACTCAGCAGTGGCCACAGGACTGGAAAAGGTCAGTTTTCATTCCAATTCCAAAGAAAGGCAATCACAAAGAATGCTCAAACTACCAAACAATTGCACTCATCTCACATGCTAGTAAAGTAATGCTCAAAATTCTCCAAGCCAGGCTTTAGCAATACGTGAGCCGTGAACTCCCTGATGTTCAAGCTGGTTTTAGAAAAGGCAGAGGAACCAGACATCAAATTGCCAACATCCACTGGATCACGGAAAAAGTAAGAGAGTTCCAGAAAAATGTATATTTCTGCTTTATTGACTATGCCAAAGCCTTTGACTGTGTGGATCGCCATAAACTGTAGAAAATTCTCAAAGAGATGGGAATACCAGACCTCCTGATCTGCCTCTTGAGAAACCTGTATGCAAGTCAGGAAGCAACAGTTAGAACTGGACATGAAACAACAGACTGGTTCCAAATAAGAAAAGGAGTACATCAAGGCTGTATATTGTCACCCTGCTTATTTAACTTATATGCAGAGTACATCATGAGAAATGCTGGACTGGAAGAAACACAAGCTGGAATCAAGATTGCCGGGAGAAATATGAATAACCTCAGATATGCAGATGACACCACCCTTATGGCAGAAAGTGAAGAGGAACTAAAAAGCCTCTTGATGAAAGTGAAAGTGGAGAGTGAAAACGTTGGCTTAAAGCTCAACATTCAGAAAACAAAGATCATGGCATCTGGCCCCATCACTTCATGGGAAATAGGTGGGGAAACAGTAGAAACAGTGTCAGACTTTATTTTTCGGGGCTCCAAAATCACTGCAGATGGTGATTGCAGCCATGAAATTAAAAGACACTTACTCCTTGGAAGAAAAATTATGATTAACCTCGATAGCATATTCAAAAGCAGAGACATTACTTTGCTGACTAAGGTCCGTCCAGTCAAGGCTATGGTTTTTCCAGTGGTCATGTATGGATGTGAGAGTTGGACTGTGAAGAAGGCTGAGCACTTAAGAATTGATGCTTTTGAACTGTGGTGTTGGAGGAGACTCTTGAGAGTCCCTTGGACTGCAAGGAGATCCAAACAGTCCATTCTGAAGGAGATCAGCCCTGGAATTTCTTTGGAAGGAATAATGCTAAAGCTGAAGCTCCAGTACTTTGACCACCTCATGCGAAGAGTTGACTCATTGGGAAAGACTCTGATGCTAGGAGGGATTGGGGGTAGGAGAAGAAGGGGATGACAGAGGATGAGATGGCTGGATGGCATCATGGACTCGATGGACGTGAGTCTGAGTGAACTCCGGGAGTGGTTATGGACAGGGAGGCCTGGTGTGCTGCGATTCATGGGGTCGCAAAGAGTCGGACAAGACTGAGCGACTGAACTGAACTGAGGTTTGTCATAGCTTTTCTTACAAGAAGCAGTTTGTTTTTTTTTTTTTTTTTTTTTTTTAATTTCATGGCTGTAGTCACCATCTGCAGTGGTTTGGAAACCAAGAAAATAACATCTCTCACTGTTCCCATTGCTTCCCCATCTATTTGCCATGAAGTGATGGGACCGGATGTCATGATCCTTGTTTTTTGAATGTTGAGTTTTCACTCTCCTCTTTCACTTTTATCAAGAAGCTCTTTAGTTACTCTTCACATTCTGTCACAATGGTGGTGTCATCTGCATATCTGAGGTTATTGATATTTCTCCCAGCAATCTTTATTCCAGCTTGTGTTTTATCCAACCCAGCATTTTAGATGATGTACTCTTTCTGTAAGTTAAATAAGCTGGGTGACAATATATAAGCTTGATGTACTCTGTTCCCAATTTTGAACCAGTCCATTGTTCCATGTCAGGTTCTAACTGTTGCTTCTTGACCTGCATACAGATTTCTCAGGAGGCAGGTCAGATCATCTGGTATTCCCATCTCTTTAAGAATTTTCCACAGTTTGTTGTGATCCACACAATCAAAGGCTTAATATATCATCCCCTTTCTCCTTTGTCTTTCACTTCTTTTCTCAGCTGTTTGTAAGGGCTTCTCAGGCAACCACTTTGCCTTCCTGCATTTCTTTTTCTTGGAGATGGTTTGGTTACCACTTCCTATACAATGTTATGAACCTCCATCCATAGTTGTTCAGGCACTGTGTCTACCATATCTAATCCCATAATTTTCAACATTTCTTTTAAAATTTTTATTTTGAGCCTCCATTTCTAAATGGAGAAACTAAATCTGTCATTGAAAAATCTTTCCATTTACATGAGTATGATTTTAACTTACTAGGACAGTGATCAGATGATAAATAATCTGCCTTCAATGCAGAATGCCCTGTGGAAACCCCTGTGTTGGGAGGATCCCTGGAAGAAGGAAATGGCAATCCACTCCAGTAGTCTTGCCTGGAGTACTTCGTGGTCAGAGGGGCCTGGAGGGTTACAGTCCATGGGGTAGTATACAGTGGTGCACAACTGAGTGACTAACACTTTCAGGACACTGATATCCTGCCAAAGAATTGGGTGAGAGCCTTTTTGGTCATCACAATCTCTCCCTTATCAAAATTTTTCTGTGCTAAATTTCCCACCATCTTTTCAGTCATAGGGGCAAGAACTTTGAAATATATGTTTTGCTTTCAATGTATCATTAATATTTTTTTCTATATAACCATTGAAATGAACTAGATTTCTAGATTGTCTAACTTTTCACCTTATTTTCAGTCTTTTTTCTCCATCCGTAATCTTACATATTGCTGTCACAGTTGTTTTTCCAGACAATAGCTATACCATCACACCACTGCAAATTTAAATACACAGTAAATGCTTTCTCTCATCATTAGAATAAACTGAAATTCCTTGTAAGATTCAAAGCTCTCAGTGACCTATACCCTTCCCAATTGGGCTATGACCTCAAACCCCTCAGAACATTTTTCTTAACATTTTATATAATTTATAATCTTTATAAGAAGAAGGCAATAGCAACCCACTCCAATAATCTTGCCTGGAAAACCCCATGGAAGGAGTAGCCTGGTAGGCTGCAGTCCATGAGGTCTTGAAGAGTCAGACACAACTGAGCGACTTCACTTTCACTTTTCATTTTCATGCATTGGAGATGGAAATGGCAACCCACTCCAGTGTTCTTGCTTGGAGAATCCAAGGGATGGCGGAGCCTGGTGGGCTGCTGTCTATGGGGTCACACAGAGTGGGCCACTACTGAAGCGACTTAGCAGCAGCTGCAGCACAATGTTCATAAAAGGTCCCCTGGTGGCTTAGTAGTAAAGAATCTTCCCACCCATGCAAGAGATGCAGTTTTGATCCCTGGATCCAAAAGATCACATGGAAAAGAAAATGGCAATCCACTCTAATATTCTTGCCTCAGAAATCCCATAGACAGAGGAGCCTGGCAGGCTACAGTCTAGGGCTTGCAAAGAGTTTGATGTGACTTAGTGAATAAGCAACAAACCTTTATAATTGTTTCAGTGATCCTCACTTATATTGTTATTCCCTTTCCCTATAGAACTGTCTGTCACAGGTCATCTAACTTAGCAATTTTATCACTTTGTATTAGACACACATGAATACACACATACACACACACTTGCAATTTTTATCTTTTTGATATTAATGTGTGGAATGACTACTGCAAGTCTAAATTGCAGACTACCACATCCATCTGTATGTGTTAAAATAGCTAAAAACTTCTAGTACAAGCTAATTAAGAATGAAAAATAACCTAATAATTTAGATGATAAGGAAATATATTGTGTTGCATGCTTAGTGTCACCACTCTCCAGCCTCTGGTCACATGGTGTGATCCTTTATAGTCATGAGTCTGGGTACCAGAGATAGTTGTGCCTCCCCCTTTCCAAAGATGCAGTGCTATGGTTCCTCCTGGAACAAGACCAAATTCTGAAATTATCTCAAAGACCACTTTTGAGAGTCTTAAGGATGGGGAAGCAAAGTGAGATTAACCTCCAGGAAACATTCTAATAGTGTGTAGTTGTCTTGGTCATGACTAAAACACAGATGTTTTCCACTAGTGGAAAGATAGGCCTTTCCGAGTGGCCAGCGATAAAGAACCCACCTACTATGCAGGAGACACAGGTTCAATCCCTGGGCCAGAAGATCCCCTGGAGAAGGAAATGGCAACCCACTCTGGTATTCTTGCCTGCAAAATCCCATGGACAGAAGAGACTGGTGGGCTTGGACACAACCTAGCAAATAAACCACCACCATGAGGAGAAAGATGTTGTACAGCATATAGACAGAACAATAGATATACAGAAAGAAACATGAGAAAGAGGGAGAGAGAGAACCTTTGTGGAAATAATTGTTCTAATTATTTTTAAAATATTAATAAAGAATAAAAAGTAGATTGTTTCATTTTTTTTACTTATAGTAATACTTTACTTGAAACTACATTTCCAGTATATCATGTGGAATTCACAATATGTAAGTAAGTTTCCTCGGAGAAGGCAATGGCACCCCACTCCAGTACTCTTGCCTGGAAAATCCCATGGATGGAGGAGCCTGGTGGGCTGCAGTCCATGGGATCGCTAAGAGTCGGACACGACTGAGCGATTTCACTTTCACTTTTCACTTTCATGCATTGGAGAAGGAAATGGCAACCCACTCCAGTATTCTTGCCTGGAGAATCCCAGGGATTGGAGGAGCCTGGTGGGCTGCTGTCTATGGGGTCGCACAGAGTCAGACACAACTGAAGTGACTTAGCCACAGCAGCAGCAGCAGCAGCAAGTAAGTTTCCATACAAATGCCATCAGAAACATGAGGCTATTTAAATTTAAATTCATTAAGATTAATCATTAAAAATTAAATTCCTTCATCACATATTTTGAATTCTTAATAGTCACTTGTAAGCAGTGACTACAATACTGCACAGCTATGAACAGCATTTGTAGACTATTAGATACTACAGAATTCCTGAAAGCATGTTGAACTTTTGCATTTGAAACAAATCATTTTTTTCTTGGAAAGACTTGTAATGGGAAATTTTCTAATTTAATTGTAGTAGGAAAAAACTTAACTAATTCAATTTTAAAAAGCTCCACTAATTTTCACGTCTTCTCATATATTTAGTAACCATACCTCAGAGAATAATATAAACTTAAAAGGGAAGTAATCCCTTGTTCAAAATTGAACATGTAATGCAAACAGCTCAAAGATAGTAAAAATCTAGAAGACTTTGATGAGCACAAATATTCTTCACTAATTAAATTTTTTTAAACATATTTATGACTGTAAGATACCTGAAAGCCTTCTGTAATTTACAAATGGAACTACTAATAAGCTTTTGCATGTTTATAAGATGTTGGTAAAATTGACTCCTTTTGGATTTTTCAAATGCCATATGACTGGGTCTCTTGAAAAATTTAACTAATTGGAGAAATTCTAAATTACTATGATCTATAATCTTCATTAACATCACAAATCACTGTCACATTCTCATTAATTCTAGTAATTGTACTTCAAAATCTAACAATTATAGTTTATATTTATTGCCTACTTACTATGTAGATTATCTAATTTAGACCTCATTACACCCTGTGTTTATTTCTGATGCAGAAATCAAGATTAAGCATTTAGTTTACTTGATCAAGATCGTCTTTCTTGAAAGTAGTACAGCTCGGTTTTTAAATGAGTTTACGTCCATTACTCTACTTCAAACTTTCCATGATAATATTGATACTTCCTTTACTTTTCCAACAAAGATTTTTCAGCATCTTTTGTATGCATGTATATGTGTACTGTTCTTTTCTTCTCCAGGGATATAACAGAAAACACAAACACACATACTCATTCATACTTTTGAAACTAAATTAAAGCCTTACATTATCTATTTTAATTTATAAGGATAATTTAGATATGAACTGCAATATTTAATATTTTCTGGAGGTATTTTTTAGTTGTACATTTTTTAAGATTTTTTTTAATTTATATTGAATATAGTTGATGATTAACAATGTTGTATTAGTTTCAGGTATACAGCAAAATGATTCAGTTATACACTTACATGTATGTATTTTTCATATTCTTTCCCATTTAGGTTATTACAGAATATTGGGCAAAGTTCCCTGTGCTTTATAGTAATCCTTGTTGGCTATCTATTTTTAATGTAGCAGTGTGTATATGACATACAGCAAGTACTTTTTAAATAAAATGTTTTAGAGCCTGGAATATCTGAGTCTTAGCAATTCCATTACTTGGTTTTTGAGGAATTGCTTTGTTGTATGTAATGTTGCTTTAAAAGTAAAATCTGGTGAGCAGTGAGAAAAAAGGGAAACCAAAAATAAAATCTTATTTTTCATAATAATAAAAATAATAAATAAAACGTTGAACAAAATTGTTTTCAAAGGCAATTAATTACAAATATCTAATTTCATAAAATGCCAGCCTTACTAAAATCTTGTCACTTGAAAGGGAATTCTTGACTCCAATTTGAAAGCCTAGTACTCAATATTTAGTATGCTTGTGAACATTTGTGAAGACTTAACTAACTGAATAATGTATTTAATCAAGAAACTTAAATGCAACATGTTTTTCAATATCTACTGATTAGAAAAAACATTATCAGCTCCCTAAAAATTTAAAACTAAGTTCTAATAGTATGCATAATGTTCATTTAGAGCTTAGATTTAAGAACTGAAATAAAAGCTGGAAATAAAATATGCTTTCCAGCTTAACCCATTATGCATTCCTCCAACTTCATAAATACCAGTGAATAAGAGATATCTCTAAATTAATGAAACAATGTACAAATTTGTATCATAGTTCTTAGGTGAATAAAGCCTTTTTTTGAAACATCTCTTTCCTCTTTTTTTCATCTGAACAGTTGAAAGAAGCCAAAATAAACATGAAAATTAAATATGGAACTGTTCTACAGTATAACATGATAAAAAGTTTCCCAGGATATTATACTTAAGAAAGAAAGAGGTCATAAGTGGAAATTTTATGATATGTTCATACTGGTTAAGTTATTTGAACTCTAGTTCATCCTTTCTTCATCCCATGGACATTCTTCTTCTCCAAACAATGCAAAACATAGGGGATTGAAAATGTTGCTGAATATTCTTCAAAGTAATTCAGAAAGTGCATTATTACCCTGTTCACTGATACAATTGTCTGGGCCGTTGTCAAGATACATAACTTGTATTTCTTTCCAAGACAAGTCATTCTTTCTGAATGCATCCTTCAGGAGGCAGCCTTTACAGTATGCAATCTAGGAAATTCTAGCACTAGCTACTTCATATAAATAACTCATTTGGTAGAGGTGAAAGTGAAAGTCGCTTAGTCGTGTCCCACTCTGCAACCTTGTGGACTAGATAGTCCATGGAATTCTCCAGGCTGGAATACTAGAGTGGGTAGCCTTTCCATTCTCAGGGGATCTTCCAAACCCAGGGACTGAACCCACATATCCCTCATTGCAGGAGGATTCTTTACCAGCTGAGCCACAAGGGAAGCCCAAGAATACTAGAGCAGGTAGCCTATCCCTTCTACAGAGATTCTTCCAGACCCAGGAAAGTGGATTCTTTACCAACTGAACTATGTTAGGGGTAGATATTTTCTATCTTTACAGCTCCAATTGTCCAAGTTTAAGACTTAGGGCCTTACTTCCTTAGAGGGATCTAGTATGGCCCTCATACAAACAAACAAGAGAACCACACTCACTTCCCATCTGAATTTTCCAGGCAGCCCTCAACAGTATGAGTTATTGATTAGTTACAAATAATTAGTTAGTAAGCTAATTAACTGCTTTCAGTCAAGGTTTACCATGCTTCCCAGGTGGCATTAGTGGTAAAGACCCACTTGCCAATGCAGGAGACAAGAGACACGGGTTCAATCTCTGGGTCCGGAAGATGCTCTGGAGGAGGAAATGACAACCCACCCCAATATTCTTGCCTGGAGAATCTCATGAACAGAGGAGCCTGGCTGGCTATAGTCCATAGGGCCAACAAGAGTTGGACACAACTGAAGCAGCTTAACATGCATTCACGCACAAGGTTTACCAAATGGCACCATGTTCCAGGCACTGTGTTTGGAGTGACAAATAACAATATAATGGTGAACCAAATCTCATCTATCCCTGCCCTACTGAAGTTTAGTCCAGTGGTACAGAAACAATAATCAAATTATGGCACAACTGACAGGGGAATTTCTCTGCTTAGAGGTTTTGCATGTTCTTCTCTTTCAGGAAATCTTTGCAGCACTTCCAATGTTCTAAACAATCTTCCTGCCATTGGATGGAAAAGAGAGAACAGAAAATTCCTAATGACATTTTTGATATTCATCTGAAATGTAATATTCTTTCTCCTTGTCTCTTATTGTTCAAACTGTACTGCTGTTAATGTATTAAAAAGTCTAGTTGAATATTTCAGAATGCTGATCCCTTGGGAAGTGGAAACAGATTGAATAGACTTTGGTATGTTGGACAACTAGAACAACCCACATAATAACCAATTTTTCAATCCTTTCCATGTTTAGTGAGTTCTGACTGGAAAACTACATATGGAGTCCTCTGCATATATAGTCATTGTGCAAAATGTTTTTCTTCCAGAGCACATGAGTAAGTTTTGGAACCTTATAAAATCACATTTTATCATATTATAATGTCAAGATTTTTGTTTTCTGAATTTAAAAGCAAAAAGTTTTAATCACTACTCCCTAAAGAGGTAGCATATCTAAGTGACTGCACATTCTTCCAAGTAAAAAGTGCATGGATTTTATGATAATTTTCACAACAAGTAATCAAGTCACCTCAACTCTTTATGCCTTTACTTTCAAAATAAGAATGACAATTTGTAAAATAACATAATCCATGTAAAATATTTGAAGCAGTGTCTTGCACATAATACATATAAAATTATATTGTTTTATTTATATTGAGTATATATTAATTAACATACAAAAAATACAGTGTGCACTAATTCTAAACTTTTGTTTTTGTGATAATTCTCATATATGTTAAATACATTAAATTCATTTTTATAAACATATACCTTTTACAATTCCCAGAAAGTCTTCCTAAACAGATCAGATATTTAATAAGTAACCAGTTACTATATTCTTGAAAATATCAGCTGTATTATTGTGGTATGCATTGTCATGATAGCATGTAAACCATTGTCTTTTATGTACACTCACCACCATGTGCATGTTAATCACTCAGTCATGTCTGATTCTCTGTAACCCCATGAAGCCTGCCAGGCTTCTCTGTTCAGGCAAGAATTCTAGAGTGGGTAGCCATTTCTTTCTCCAGGGGATAGTCCTGACCCAAGGATGGAACCCAGGTCTCCTGCATTACAGGCAGATTTTTTACCATCTGAGCTACCAGGGAAGCCCCATACACTCACAACTATCATAATCACAGTTTATGGGAAATAACTATTGTATACTTTGAGCTCTACTTCATTTGTCTTTTTGAATTTTTTAGAATAATTCCTTAAGCATTTTAAAAAAGTAGCCCTATACTGGCTTAACTTGGAGTTACTATGAAAAACATGGGTCAGCAATGTTTTCAGCAACTGTTCATGTCCCTTCTCACTAGTTTCATTTACTGTTTATTTATCTGTTCATTTATTTATTGGCTAAATTTTCCAGTCATACAATAAATATTAGAGGTACAAATGTGAGTATATCCCTCTTCTTCTATAAGGATTCATCATGCAACAGACAAATGGCTATGAAAGAGAATTTACAATAAAAAGATGGATGTTTTGATCAACATCACAAAAAGTGCACAAAATAAGTGTAATATAATTAAATAATAATAATTGAGTCAAATCAGTCTTAATGAAATAACATTGAAGATGTGATACAAAGGAGACAATTTGAAGGGAATGTTTAAGGAAAAGGGAATAGACCATAAAGGTAGGAAAATGTTTAAAGACTGTGTTGTGGTTGGCAGAATAGTGCTTCAGTTTGACTCAGTGATGAGCACCTTGGAGATGCAGCAGGTAATAAAGCTTCAGTACAAATTGTAACTGCATGTGACTCCTATAAGAAAGCACTAATATTTATGTGAATTAATGTGGACGTAGACTATAGCATAGACAGCATGAGGTGAGAATTCAGTTCAGTTCAGTTGCTCAGTTGTGTCCAACTCTTTGTGACCCCAGGGAGGAACTGTAGCATGCCAGACTTCCTTATCCATCACCAACTCCTGGAGCTTACTCAAACTCATGTCCATTGAGTTGGTGATGCCATCCAACCATCTCATCCTCTGTCATCCTCTTCTCCTCCTGCCCCCAAATCCCTCTTAGCATGAGGGTCTTCTCCAATGAGTCAGTTCTTCACATCAGGTGGCCAAAGTACTGGAGTTCCTGCTTCAGCATCAGTTCTTCCAATGAATATTCAGGACTGATATCCTTTAGGATGGACTGGTTGGACCTCCTTGCAGTCCAAGGGACTCTCAAGAGTCTTCTCCAATACCACTTCAAAAGCATCAATTCTTAAGCATCCAGTTTTCTTTATAGTCCAACTCTCACATCCATACATGACTACTGGAAAAACCACAGCTTTGACTAGATGGACCTTTGGTGGCAAAGTAATGTCTCTGTTTTTTAATATGCTGTCTAAGTTGGTGATAACATTTTTCCCAAGGAGCAAGCATCTTTTAATTACATAGCTGCAACAGAATTTCATGGTGAGAACAGAAATATGAAAATTTCAAAGGAAACAGTTCAAAATTTAGACATAGATAACCAAATAATGGGACTGGACATCAAATTGATGGGATTAAGAAGAAGGAAAGGAGGAAAGATTATACCAATTTTCGAGACTGGAGCTCCGCTGGATCATCGAAATAGCAAGTGAGTTCCAGAAAAACATCTATTTCTGCTTTATTGACTATGCCAAAGCCTTTGACTGTGTGGATCACAGTAAACTGTGGAAAACTCTGAAAAAGATGGGAATACCAGACCACTTGACCTGCCTCTTGAGAAACGTCTATTCAGCAATAGTTAGAACTGGACATGGAACAACAGACTGGTTCCAAATAGGAAAAGGAGTACGTCAAGACTGTATATTGTCACCCTGCTTATTTAACTTATATGCAGAGTAAATCATGAGAAATGCTGTGCTGGATGAAGCACAAGCTGGAATCAAGATTGAAAGGAGAAATATCAATAACCTCAGATATGCAGATGACACCACCTTTATGGCGGAAAGTGAAGAGGAACTAAAAAGCCTCTTGATGAAAGTGAAAGAGGAGAGTGAAAAAGTTGGCTTAAAGCTTAACATTCAGAAAACTAAGATCATGGCATCCAGCCCCACCACTCCATGGGAAATAGATGGGGAAACAGTGGAAACAGTGTCAGACTTTATTTTTCTGGGCTCCAAAATCACTGCAGATGGTGATTGCAGCCATGAAATTAAAAGACGCTTTCTCCTTGGAAGGAAATTTATGACCAACCTAGACAGCATATTAAAAAGCAGAGACATTACTTTGCCAACAAAGTCCATCTAGTCAAGGTTATGGCTTTTCCAGTGGTCATGTATGGATGTGAGAGTTGGACTGTGAAGAAAGCTGAGCACTGAAGAATTGATGCTTTTGAACTGTGGTGTTGGAGAAGACTCTTGAGAGTCCCTTTCACTGAAAGGTGATCCAACCAGTCCATCCTAAAGGGGATCAGTCCTGGGTGTTCATTGGAAGGACTAATGCTGAAGCTGAAACTCCAATACTTTGGCCACCTGATGCAAAGAACTGACTTATTTGAAAAGACCCTGATGCTGGGTGGGATTGGGGGCAGGAAGAGAAGGGGACGACAGAGGATGAGATGTTTGGATGGCATCACTGACTCAATGGACATGGGTTTGAGTGGGCTCCAGGAATTGGTGATGTACAGGGAGGCCTGGAGTGATGCAATTCATGGGGTCACAAAGAGTTGGACACAACTGAGCAACTGAACTGAACTGAACTGGAGCTTGGAAAATAAAGAAAAGAGATAGAGATAAGCATGAGAGGAATGAAAACTACAGCAGACTGAAATGATTTCGGAAGGAACTTTTAGTTCTTTACATCTTATACAAAATGTAATACCTAGTCACAGATCAGACAATATACATTATTCCTAAAATAAATCAATTTATGTTATATGCTTCCTTTTTATTCTGCAATAGAGATGTTTTCATATATCTTAGTTTGTTCTAAAATAATATATTCTGTAGTTCAATATTCAATTAAGTTCATGCATAATTATCTCAGGCAATGCCAGAATGCATTCAGTCTTTCTTCTTTATTCAAACATTTTTGTCACCCATGTATATTAGTTACATTTCTATTTTCTTTAGAGCTTGCATGTGTTTCTATTCCCATGATATTAAGAAGTGTAGGAAGAGTGAATTGGCATATAGGCTTGTAGATTTGGAGAAGGTTTTAAACATGGTGCATTTATCTGCACATAGGAAACTCAGAAATTGGATTCACATGAAAATCAGCTCCAAGAGAAAACTGAAGCGAACACTTTCATCCCTCACCCAGGCAGTGGTTGCAGGAGCTGCTCACACCAGCTTCTAAGGACAATTATGTGCAGCTCTTCCCATCTTCCTGTTCAGAGGTCTCAAATCAATAGCTTAAAATTAACAACAATGAGAAATTAATGGTGAAGAAAGTTTAGCAAATGCTACATATAAGAGTTATCTTCCCTTACCCTCAGAAATGTTTGTTGTTTAACATTTCCCAGGTTCCCCTAGCTATCCTACTTAGCCATTTCTCCATTCTTCCTCCAGGACCCAACAGCAACAAGCATGCTTGTGGGGTCTATCAGTCTGAAATCTCCCAGTGATGGGTGGGTATTAGTTCTCTCAATCCATAAGCAATTCTTAAATTTCCCTCAAGTATTCTCTTACATACTCATCCCTAGTCTTTCATCTGGAAAGTATCTGTGGGAGGAAAGAAACTTTTCCTCATCTCTACATCACAAAACTACCCTTTTCATGAAAACATCATGGCAAAAGCCAGAATGCCAGTTCTGAATATGCTACACTCTGTTTGACCTGAGTTAGAATTTGGTGATATCCACCTCTCACTCATGCTTAATTGTACATGTAGGTGAAAATAAATACATTCTATGTCCCAAGTTTCCTCCTTACATGTAATTTGAGTTTAATCTAATGATGAGAAAGACAATAGAAATATAGAATTTAGTTCAGTATATATAATGTACTTTATTTCTTAATTTGTCATGCATGTTATTTACTTGTGTATATTTATTAATTTTTTAAATTTTATATTGGAATATAGTTGATTAACAGAGTTTCCTGGGTAGCTCAGATGTTAAAGAAGCTGCTTGCAATGCAGGAGACCTGGGATTGATCTCTGGGTCAGGAAGATCCTCTGGAGGAGGGCATGGCTACCAGTATTCTTGCCTGGAGAATTTCATGGATAGAGGAGCCTGGCAGGCTATAGTTCATGGGGTTGCAAAGAATCAGACACAACTGAATGACTAACACTTTCACTTTCATAGCTGATTAATAATGTGTTAGTTTCAGGTGTACAAAGTGACTATCATATCTATACATGGATCAATTTTAATATTTTATAAATTTTTATAAAATCTAGTAACAAAGTCACTGAAATTTTTGTGTTCAAAGCTCTGAACATGAAAATTTATTTAATATTTAAATTAAATCAAAAAAGCAAGAGAGTTCCAGAAAAATATCTATTTCTGCTTTATAGACTATGCCAAAGCCTTTGACTGTGTGCATCACAATAGACTGTGGAAAATTCTGAAAGAGATGGGAATACCACACCACCTGACCTGCTTCTTGAGAAATCTGTATGCAGGTCAGGAAGCAATAGTTAGAAATGGACATGAAACAACAGAGTGGTTCCACATAGGAAAAGGAGTACATCAAGGGTGTATACCATCACCCTGCTTATTAAATTATTTGCAGAGTACATCATGAGAAATGCTGGGCTGGATGAAGCACAAGCTGGAATCAAGATTGAAAGGAGAAATATCAATAACCTCAGATATGCAGATAACACTATCCTTACAACAGAAAGTGAAGAAAAACAAAAGAGCCTGTTGATGAAAGTAAAAGAGGAGAGTGAAAAAGTTGGCTTAAAGCTCAACATTCAGAAAACTAAGATCATGGCATATGGTCCCACCACTTCATGGCAAACAGATGGGGAAACAGTGGAAACAGTGGCTGACTTATTTCTTTGGGCTCCACATCACTGCAGATGGTGATTGCAGCCATGAAATTAAAAGATGCTTACTCCTTGGAAGGAAAGTTATGACCAACCTAGACAGCATATTAAAAAGCAGAGACATTACTTTGCCAACAAAGGTCCGTCTAGTCAAGGCTATGGTTTTTCCAGTAGTCGTGTATGGATGTGAGAGTTGGACTATAAAGAAAGCTGAGCGCTGAAGAATTGATGCTTTTGAACTGTGGTGTTGGAGAAGACTCTTGACAGTCCCTTTCACTGCAAGGAGATCCAAGCAGTCCATCCTAAGGAAGATCTGTCCTGGGTGTACATTGGAAGGACTGACGTTGAAGCTGAAACTCCAATACTTTGGCCACCTGATGCAAAGAACTGACTTATTTGAAAAGACCCTGATGCTGAGAAAGATTGAAGGCAGGAGGAGAAGGGGACAACAGAGGATGAAAAGGTTGGATGGCATCACCAACTCAATGGACATGAGTTTGGGTAGGATCCGTAAGTTGGTGATGGATAGGGAGGTCTGACGTGCTGCAGTCCATGGGGTTGCAAAGATTCGGACACGACTGAGCAAACTGAATTGAACTGAACTGAATTGAACTGAATTAAATTGAACTGAATTGAATTGAGTTAAAATGAAATTAAATACTTTATTTAGCAATATAACTGTAGTTGGTGAGTAGATACTCTATGTCAACTATTTGTAATGTGTTATATTGTAGGATTAGTGACCCCAATTCCTAACAGTTTAGTAAATAAGAAAAAATTTAACTACTCAAAATTTAAATAATAAAACATCTTTTTAAATTTTTTTAAGAATTTTAATAGATTAAGATACATATTTTAAAAACATAGCACTCCAAATGGAAGATGAATTATGATCATAAGGATACAATATGAAAAGACTTCATAAATGAAGTCATTATGTATATTAACTTTGGCCCAAAATAATTGGAGAATAGAGAGGAACTACACATTACATTTGTCAAAAGAACCGAGGGAAAACTTGATGAAGTCTTTATATGCAGAGAATTTAAGGCTTGATATGAAAGGCCCAAATGGCATATTACAAATTATTAAGTGTCAGTAAACACTGTGAAGTGTTTTTATGGAAAACACTTTTGGGAAGTGTTGGGGAGACATATATGGGAAATATATTTTTCCCACACTTGATACTGTTTTCTGTATATAAGTAGCCTCTCCCTGCCCCTCTGCTCCTCTGTTCCAGGGGTGCTGGTGTTTATCTGACTGAGACATTGAAAAAAGGATATTTCACAAAAGTTCACCACTCTTCTGTTCTCCCTTGGCAGTAGGTCTAATTTATTGCCCTCTGTTTTCCTGGCTGAAACTGCTATTTTGCCGTCTGTGCCAACCAAGTGCTACCTCTGTCTAAGTTGGTAAATCTGTCATGCTCATGGGTTTGAGTATCAGGCACCACATGCTAGCGTGCATGCTAAGTCACTTCACTCGCGTTGGACTCTGTGCGACCCTATGGACTGTAGCCCTCCAGATGTCCATGGGATTTGACGCTATAATCTAGAATATTAATTAGATTCTCCAAAATTGTCTCCATTAGTATATTTATATTTGTTTTATGCTTTTGCCTCATTTTAAAATTTGTTGAGTATCTGAGAAAGGAAGAAGGAGGCTCTTTATTGGACTAGATAGCCGACCCCGAATGGGGTATTAAGAAGAATAGTCTCATAAATTCATAAATTGAGCCAAGTTGGAAATGAAAGGTAAAAATGCAGCTAAGCCACCAATTAATAAAGTATTTCTATGTTCAGTGATATGGAAAATTAGACATGGTAGTGGTTTTGAGAATAAAGATGAAAAAGCATATTTGGAAAAAGAAGCAGAAAAAGAAATTCCATATGAAAGAATAGGTAGAATTTTATATAATCAAAGATATAGTTCTCTGGACTTAAAGAACAGCAGTTCATCATAGAGTAGAATTTCAATTCCTTAATTTTTTTTTTAATTTAATGAATATATACATATTTCATATATAGTTGCATATCTTTACTTTTAAGAAAGCATGTTCTTGATTGAGACATTATTTTTAATGATGCAATAAAAAATTATCCTGTCCACCTAAATGAAATGTTTTCAAAACAAGTTAATCACATTTGCATTTCTTCCTTCAGCTTACTTCTTAATCGTGGCTCTAATCAAAATGGAATGAACTTTTCCAAAGAAAAACATTTATAGTCCTTACATATACTGTTACACTTGAAAGACTCAGATGAGTCTGCTAATTAGGCTATCATAATTTTGCCCATGTTCACTAGAACTCCTAGAAAGAGACAGAAGAGGAAAAGAAAACAAAAAGTAGCAGACAAAAGCAATTAAGACTAAAATCTCTCATTTATCTATCTTGTTTTGGAGACTATCCTAGACAAATGTGTAACATTGTGTTCCTCATCACTTGGAATGTATTGCAATAGGACAATCACATTTCACATGGGAGTCTAAGGTTTTAGTTTTGAATAAAATGTAGGGTTTTCAGAAGATTATTTTGGTTTACATTGTTTTATACTGGTTGCCATTCTATTAAATGTGGCTTATAAAGTTAGTAATAAAAAGATGATTTCCCCAAATCAGATTGTTTATCTCTGTTATTACTTTCTGTAATAGCTACTTAAATAAGTCACATAGGATAACTGAGATAACAGGATAACTGAGACCATAAAAACAACAATAATAATAACATTTAATTATAACTTACTATATGCCAGATATTTTTTCTAAGCAATATTATTGGTTTCATTATATCTAGTTCAAAATTTTCCAACAACATATATAAGTCAGTTACACATGTTTGTATGTACAGTAAGAGTAAGAAACTCTGCTTCACTGGTAGAATAATGATATATTTTTTTTAATTTGAAGAAGCCACTTGAAGAAGCCACTAACAACATGTCTGCATGTAAACATATAGTTATAAATATAGTTATGAGAATATACTGGTGTTTAATTATTTTTTTACTCTGTCACACTGTTTTCTAATATTTAGTTTCAGAGGAGATAGACGTTTTAGTTTTGTCAAAAACTATTCAGCTTCTCAGTCTGTGATACTTACAGAACTGTATTGGTTAGCAAATGAGATGAGTAAGAAAGTGAATTCTGTGAAGAAAGAGAAGGTCCAGGATGAAACAGGAAAGAACAAGCTACATAGTAACAAACTGAAAGAAAAACAAGTTGGGAAAGACTTATAGTCTATGACTATGGATACCATTAGCACCTCCTGGTCACAGTGTGTTTACCCACTTCTCATTCTAGTATTACTAAGAGAAAGAAAAACAGTTCAGCTGCAACATAAAAAACAAAAACAAATCCTTTGATGTATGCAAGCAGATTAAATATTCTGCTTTGTATCATATTTCAAAATTGAAATCCATGTCCTAGACATGTTTTTGTTTATTTTTTGTGCAATCATAAATATTAAAACATAAGTTTCTGCTGGTGCTGCTGCTAAGTCGCTTCAGTTGTGTCCGACTCTTTGTGACCCCAGAGATGGCAGCCCACCAGGCTCCCCCATCCCTGGGATTCTCCAGGCAAGAACACTGGAGTGTGTTACCATTTCCTTTTCCAATGCGTGAAAGTGAAAAGTGAAAGGGAAGTCGCTCAGTTGTGTTCGACCCTTAGCATGGACTGCAGACTACCAGGCTCCTCCATCCATCGTATTTTCCAGGCAAGAGTACTGGAGTGGGGTGCCATTGCCTTCTCCAAAAGTCCCATAGTCCCATAGATAAGAAAAATGAACAAAATCAGAGTAAAATTAGATTGTGAATAAAAAGTGATGTTTTCTAATATTGACTACAGGTAAAGTCTCTGGAGCTAGACTACCTGAGATTAAATCACAGCTCTGAATTACTGGACTGCATGTGTTAGCTGTTCAGTCATGTCTGACTCTGTGTGACCCTGTGGCCTGTAACCCATCAGGCTTTGTTGCCCATAGAATTCTCCAGGCAAGAATACTGGAGTGGGTTGTCATTTCCTTCTCCAGGGGATCTTCCCATCCCAAGGATCAAACCCAGGTCTCCTGCCCTGCAGGAAGATTCTTTACCATCTGAGTCACCAGGGGAAACCCTACCTGAGGTTAAATCACAGCTCTGAACGGCTGGGTGTATAACCCTCAATACTTTACTTTATCTCTCTGTTCCTTCTTCTCATCATCTGAAAAAGGAGAGTAACAAAGGCACCTACTTATAAGTAGGGGATAGTGAGGCTTGAATAAGTTATCAACAATATTGCCTTTATTGACTTTATCTATGTTACAGAAAAGTTACTTGAATCTTAAAGTTCATATGGAACCACAAAAGACATTGAATTGCCAAAGCTATCTCCAGAAAAAAAGAACAAAGCTGGAGACATCATTTTCCCAGACTTCAGACTATACTTCAAAGCTAATCAAAACAGTAGCAATTCAGTTCAGTTCAGTTTAGTCTGTCAGTCGTGTCCGACTCTTCGCAACCCCATGTATCGCAGCACACCAGGCCTCCCTGTCCATCTCCAACTCCTGGAGTTCACTCAGACTCACATCCATCCAGTCAGTGATGCCATCCAGGCATCTCATCCTCGGTCGTCCCCTTCTCCTCCTGCCCTCAATCCCTCCCAGCATCAGAGTCTTTTCCAATGAGTCAACTCTTTCCATGAGGTGGCCAAAGTACTGGAATTTCAGCTTTACCATCATTCCTTCCAAAGAAATCCCAGGGCTGATCTCCTTCAGAATGGACTGGTTGGATCTCCTTGCAGTCCAAGGGACTCTCAAGAGTCTTCTCCAACACCACAGTTCAAAAGCATCAATTCTTCAGCACTCAGCTTTCTTCACAGTCCAACTCTCACATCTATACATGACCACAGGAAAAACCATCGCCTTGACTAGACAGACCTTAGTCGGCAAAGTAACGTCTCCACTTTTCAATATCCTATCTAGGCTGGTCATAACTTTCTTCCAAGGAGTAAGTGTCTTTTAATTTCATGGCTGCAGTCACCATCTGCAGTGAATTTGGAGCCCCCCAAAATAAAGTCTGACACTGTTTCCACTGTTTCCCCATCTACTTCCCGTGAAGTGATGGAACCAGATGCCATGATCTTCGTTTTCTGAATGTTGAGCTTTAAGCCAACTTTTTCACTCTCCACTTTCACTTTCACCAAGAGGCTTTTGAGTTCCTCTTCACTTCCTGCATTAAGGGTGGTGTCATCTGCATGTCTGAGGTTATTGATATTTTCCCGGCAATCTGGATTCCAGCTTGTGCTTTTTCCAGTCCAGTGTTTCTCATGATGTACTGTGCATATAAGTTAAATAAGCAGGATGACAATATACAGCCTTAACGTACTCCTTCTCCTATTTGGAACCAGTCTGTTGTTCCATGTCCAGTTCTAACTGTTGCTTCCTGACCTGCATACAGATTTCTCAAGAGGCAGGTAAGGTGGTCTGGTATTCCAATCTCTTTCAGAATTTTCTACAGTTTATTGTGAAAAAAGAAAAGAAAAGAAACCACACAGTCAAAGGCTTTGGCATAGTCAATAAAGCAGAAATAGATGTTTTTTCTGGAACTCTCTATTTTCACAACAAACTATGGAAAATTCTTAAAGAGGTGGGAATTCCAGACCACCTCACCTGCCTCTTGAGAAACCTATATGCAGGTCAGGAAGCAACAGTTAGACCTGGACATGGAACAACAGACTGATTCCAAAGAGAACAAGGAGCACGTCAAGGCTATATATTGTCACCCTGCTTACTTAACTTATTCAAAACAGTATAGTATGGGGAAAATGAAAAATAGATATATAGACCAATGAAACACAATAAAGAACTCAGAAATAAACCCACATGTGTGTGCTTAATCATTCAGTTGTGTTTTTGATTTCATCAACTATAGCCCACCAGGCTCCTCTGGTCATGGAAGTTTCCAGGCACGAATACTGGAGTTGGTTGCTGTTTCCTACTCCAGGGAAACTCACATACCTATGGTCAATTAATCTATGACAAGGAGGCAAGAATATACAGTGGAGAAAAGACAGTCTCTTCAATAAGAGGGCTTGGGAAAACTGGACAGCTGCATGTAAAATAAGGAAATTAGAACATTATGTCACACAATACACAAAAATAAACTCAAAATGTATTCAAGACCTAAATGTAAGACTTGAAACCATAAAACTCCCAGAAGAGACTCCTAAAGAAGGCAGAATATTCTTTGACTTTATGAATCAGCAATTTTTTTGGGGGGGTGGGGGGATCTCTTAACACAAAAGAAATAAAAGTAAAAATAAACAAATGATACCTAAACTAAACTTAATTTTTTTTTTTTTTTTTTTGCATAGCAAAGGAAACCACTGACAAAACAATAAGGCAACCTATGGAATGGAAGAAAATGTTTGCAAATGATATGACTTACAAGGGGTTAATATCCAAAATAAACAAATCACTAATGCAACACAATATCAAACAAACAAACAAAACATAATCAAATCAAAAAAGGGGTAGAAGCCCTAGATAGGTAATTATGCAAGGAAGATATACAGATGGCTAATAGGCACATGAAAAGATGCTCAACATCACTAATTATTAGAGAAATGCAAATCAAAGCCATGAGATATCACCTCACATTTGTTGGAATGGCAAACTTCAAAGTGTCTACAAATAAATTTTGGAAAGGATGTGAAGAAAAAAGAACATTTGCATACTCTTGGTGGGAATGTAACTTGATGCAGCTTCTGTGAAAATGAGTATGACGGTTCCTCACAAAAAGTAAAAACAGAACTAGCATATAATTCCTTGGCATATATCTTGAAAAAAATGAAAACATTAATTTAAAAAGATATATGTACCCCAAGTTCATAGCAACACTATTTACAGTTGCCAAGATATGGAAGCAACCTAAATGTTATTTGACAAGATGAATGGAGAAAAAGGATATTGTAAATATAAATCAATGGAATATTAGCCATAAAAAAGATTAAAATTTTGTAATTTTCAATGATGTGAATGGACTTAGAGAATATTATGCTAGTGAAACAATTTAGAGAAAGATAAATTCTATGCGCTATTACTTATTTTGGAACCTAAAAATTAAAACAAACAATGTATACAGAAAAATGGAAAATCAATTAGTGATTATCAGTGGGGAGAGGGAAAGAGTATGGGGTTAAGAGATACAAACTACTATGTATAAAAGAGATAAGCAATAAAGATATATTGTATAGCATAGGGAATTATAATCATTATTTTGAAATAAATTTTAATGGAGTATAATTTGTAAAAATACTGAATCACTATTCAGGCTATATGCCTGAAACTAATATATATTGTAAATCATCTATATTTCAAAACAAAAAAAGAATGAAAATAAAGCTACTTGAATTTGAATAAAGAAAACTTCCAGATCTATTCAATTACTTCAATTGTCTATAATGCCTTGCTGCTAAGTCTGTTGCTAAATCACTTCAGTCTTGTCCAACTCTGTGCAATACCATAGACAGCAACTCACCAGGCTCCCCCATCCCTGGGGTTCTCTAGATAAGAATACTGGAGTGGGTTGCCATTTTCTTTTCCAGTGCATGAAGGTGAAAAGTCAAAGTGAAGTTGCTTAGTCGTGTCGGACTCTTAGTGACCCCATGGACTTCAGCGACCAGGCTTCTCTGTCCATGGGATTTTCCAGGCAAGAGTACTAGAGTGGGGTGCCATTGCCTTCTCCACTATAATGCCTTAAATCTTTATAAAACCCCACTCACATTAGCCTTCTGGTTTATATACAAAGCATTTTACTTTATTAGAGACACAGAGATGTCTAAATGATGTTACGCCTACAACAGAGTAATCTTTGTTCCCATAACTCAAGATTATTCTTATGGAATCGGAGTATTCAGTAAAGGCCTATTTAGCCTATTTTTGGAAAATACTGGAATTTACAAATAACAGACCATTCTTATGAATGTGTACCTACATAGTTTTCTGTGTAGGATGATTATCAGGAGTTGACTGGCAGTGAAACTCATGCATCAACCAGAGGTCTACAATATAGAACCTGAAGCAAACCTAAAATCTTGTTAAGATATTAAATTGGTACACATTAATGAAATTGAAATTCTGTTTGGATCAGTTAAAAATGATGATTTTTTTTTTCTGATCACTCTGCCTTCCTGATATTATATTTGTTACTTTGATTTATAGGATAGAAGTTTTAGTCTTATATTTGCACTATTTGAAGGCAATGATGCAATGAAAAAACATAGAAACTAAAATCAGTGATTGTTAGTAGTACTTGGATCAATTATGGACATTAGAAAAGGAAATAAATTGCATAGGAAGATTTGAATACACACATATATTTTATACACACACACATATGTACTTTAGTAAGCATTCTAATTCTTTTCATTGTGGGAAGTTGGGTCATTCAGCGTACATTCATCAGTGCAGAGAAGTTAGCTTTAGTGTATAGATCATACACTTAAAGAATAATAATATAAATGAAAAATCTAATGAAAAAAATACAAATTCTCAATTCTCAAGATTCAAAAAGTGGAGAGGATTTGTAAATAAATTACATAAAAATTAAAAAAATATTTCTGTGCTACCTAAGATCTCTAAATTTTTAATTTTTTTTTTTACTTCATTGCTGATTGACATCTTTGATAAATATAAAACTGGTGTTTTCTCAACTATCTTGGTCAAGATTCAGGTAAGCACATATAAAACTGACCAAAAATATTAATTATCAGATAAAAAAGTATTTATATGGGGAATAGTAATGCATTTGTCAAGTTTTTCCCATTGAAACATGTATTTATAAATACATACTCTAAAGTTAAAACATTTATCAGCAAATTTTTTATTAGTAGCTATAGGAAAAAAGTGACTCTTCCTGTTTTGCATAGAGAACAGATTAATATCATAAACTTTTGTTTATAATACTGGAAAGAATATTCTGAAACCTCATTATAAATAAAAAAGTCACCTGATTAGTGAAAACATTGTTTCATGTAACAGAGTAAATGGATATCACATTTGCTAGAATTTAAGAAATAAATGCGAGGAAAATTATTGCTTTTCTCTATTATTCTTTAACGGTATCTTTAGTAGTAATTTGTGCTATAATTTGGGCAATTTGCATGTGTTTTATTTTCCCTCCATCTCCTGCTTCTGGAGAACTATTTCTTTTTTTTTTTTTTTTTTCTTTTTGATTGAGGAGTTGATATGACAGGAGATAATGAAGCTCATGGCACTCAGTGGGGAGCCTGTCACTGCTGACTCTGTCTGCTGCCTTTGCTTTCTCTTCTTGCACTCCTCTGATTTTCTCAGGCACAATGAGAAACAATTATTAAAGCCATGAACCATTCTAAAATATTATACCACCAAACAGTTCTTTTTAAGAGCCTTTCCATCTTCTTGGTCTGTCTGTTTATCCTTAGAAGTGGTAAATTGCATCATTATTTTCCATTCAATCTTCTGCATAGGGATGAAAGATTGTTTTCTGCCTTGCAGGATGCAATCTTATACAGTGCCAGGTTTATATAATTTGTTAGGTTGGCCCTCTTCACATCAATCAAAAAACTTTTGCACCTTGTACCAAAGACCCTGATGCTGGGGAAGACTGAGTGCATGAGGAGAAGAGGGCGACAGAGAATGAGATCATTGGATATCACTAATTCAATGGACATGAGTTTGAACAAACTCCAGGAGATAGTTAAGGACAAGGAAGCCTGGTGTGCTGAGGTCCATGGGGTAGCAAAGAGTCGGACATGACTGAGTGACTGAACAACAACAAACTGTCTACCTGAAGTCTTCCTGTGTCAGGAATCGCTAACCTTTTTGAGAGGATAATCTGGTAGTTGACTCATGTCT
The DNA here is from genome assembly GCF_032405125.1 of Capricornis sumatraensis. Classification (NCBI taxonomy): domain Eukaryota; kingdom Metazoa; phylum Chordata; class Mammalia; order Artiodactyla; family Bovidae; genus Capricornis; species Capricornis sumatraensis. The sequence goes on from NC_091071.1 coordinate 127,340,023, forward strand.
ACCAGAACCCATTTCTTATTCTCTTTTTGTCACAAGAAAGACTATACTTTTCTTGCCACTTGCATATGAGAATGGTTCAAAAAACTACCCTGATCAATGAAATACGAGAGAATATGACAATTAGCATTTCTGGACTATGGAAAAATAACAGATGCTTCCCCATGTTTTCTCTCCTCCATGGCAACCAAGTAGGTCAGGTGTACTGACAATGCAGCTATACATTTGATACTTCCATCAGGCTGTGTGAAGTTGAGGCACACTGCCTCACTCAGACACACATGCCATTATTTAGATATGTAGGACATACAGTGTAAGTGAGCAATTATCTTTAGTTTGCTAAGCCACTGAAACTTCAGTGTAAGCTTATCTAATGCAGAGTAGCTATTTTCCATTTATCTAAAGAATTAAGGTCCCTAAGCACTAAAGAGTTATCAATAATCTGGAAATAATTAGTGGGACATATAGGTATGGCAGGACTAAAATGTCACACTATTTATTGCTTTGTCCCTCTCTACAAAGAAAATTCCTAGAGATAACCAAAGAACAAAGGAATAAAGTATGTGTCAAAGAGACATAGATAAGAACCAGACTTAGGTTGAGAAGCAGTGGGAAATTTGGGAAAGAGCACAGAGTTTGTATTCCATTCTAATTGAACCCTGTGTTTCATTTAACAAAAGTTTCTGACCTATAGATTGCTGAAACAATTAAACATAAAGAATGAAATGTAATTTGCAAAAATGCTGACAAGGTAGGTATTGAACATTTAAAATATTATAGCAAATGTTATTATTATCTGCTGTTTTATTACTAGCAGGCTAAAGGGCACAAGTGTATGCTAAGATATATAGGCTAATTAGTATAAAATAATAATAAAAACTCTCATATCTTCCCAATGGCAAGAAGTACTCTATTCCACTAATTTAAGATTTCTTTTAATATAAGTCTGACTTTCAGGTTTGTTGTTTATTTTAATACTTCCTTTAGTGTCAGCATATTGTTGAAAATGCTGAGTTCTTGTTGTTCAGTAGCTAACTTATGTCCGACTCTTTGTGACTCCATGGGCTGTAGTATGCCAGACTTCCCTGTCTGCCACTATCTCCCAGAGTTTGCTCAAACTCATGTCCAATACACCATTCAACCATCTCACCCTCTGTTGCCCGCTTCTCCACTTTCACTCAATCTTCCCCAGCATCAGGGCCTTATCCAATGAGTTGGCTCTTAGCATCAGGTGGCCAAAGTATTGGAGATTCAGCTTCAGCATCAGTCCTTCCTAAGAATATTCAGGGTTGATTTCCTTTAGGATTGACTGATTTGATCCACTTGCTGTCCAAGTACTTTTAAAAGTCTCCAGTTCAGTTCAGTTCAGTCGCTCAGTCATGTCCGACTCTTTGCGATCCCATGTATCACAGCACGCCAGGCCTCCCTGTCCATCACCAACTCCGGGAGTTCCATCGAGTCAGTGATGCCATCCAGCCATCTCATCCTCTGTCGTCCCCTTCTCCTCCTGCCCTCAATCCCTCCCAGCATCCGAGTCTTTTCCAATGAGTCAACTCTTCCCATGAGGTGGCCAAAGTACTGGAGTTTCAGCTTTACCATCATTCCTTCCAAAGAAATCCCAGGGCTGATCTCCTGCAGAATGGACTGGTTGGATCTCCTTGCAGTCCAAGGGACTCTCAAGAGTCTTCTCCAGTACCACAGTTCAAAAGCATCAATTCTTCGGCACTCAGCTTTCTTCACAGTCCAACTCTCACATCCATACATGACCACAGGAAAAACCATAGCCTTGACCAAAGGGACCTTACTCGGCAAAGTAATGTCTGCTTTTGAATATGTTATCTAGGTTGGTCATAACTTTCTTCCAAGGAGTAAGCATCTTTTAATTTCATGGCTGCAGTCACCACAGAACCACAATTCAAAAGCATCAATTCTTCGGCACTCAGATTTCTTTATGGTTCAACTCTTACATCCATACATGACTACTGGAAAAACTATAGCTTTGGCTTTATGTACTTTTTTGTCAGCAAAGTGATGTCCCTAGTTTTTCATTCACTGGTTTGTCATAGCTTTTCTTCCAAGGAACAAGTGTCTTTAATTTCATGGCTGCAGTCACCATCCACAGTGGTTTTGGAGCCCAGGAAAATAAAATCTGTCACTGTTTCCACTTTTTCTCCATCTATTTGCCACTAAGTAGGGGGACCAGATGCTATGATCTTTGTTTTTTTGAATGTTGAGTTTTAAGCCAGCTTTTTCACTCTCCTCTTTCACCTTCATCAAGAGGCTCTTTAGTTCCTCTTCACTTTCTGCTATTAGAGTGATATCATCTGCATATTGAGGTTGTTATTTCTTCCAGCAATCTTGATTCCAGCTTGTGCTTCATCCAGCCCAGCATTTCACATAATGTACTCTGCATAGAAGTTAAATAAGGAGTGTGACAACATTCAGCCTTGCCGTACTCCTTTCTCAATTTGGAACCAGTCTGTTGTTCCATGTCCAGTTGTAACTGTTACTTCTTGACCTGCATACAGGTTTCTTAGGAGACAGATAAGGTGGTCTGGTATTCTCATCTCTTTAAGAATTTTCCGCAGTTTAGTTTGTTGTGATCCATAGAGTCAAAGGCTTACTACAGCTTTTGAAGCAGAAGTCAATGTTTTCCTGGAATTCCCTTGGTTCCTCTATGATCCAAAGAATGTTGGGATTTTGATCTCTAGTTCCTCTGTCTTTTCTAAATCCTGCTTGTATATCTGGAAGTTCTTGATACACATATTGCTGAAGCCTAATTTGAAAGATTTTGAACATTACCTTGCTAGAATGTGAAATGAGCCCAATTGTGCAGTAGTTTGAACATTCTTTGGCATTGCTCTTCTTTGGGACAGTAATGAATACTGAACTGTTCCAGTCCTGTGGCCATTGCTGTTTTCCAGATCTGCTGACATATTGATTGCAGCACTTTAAGAGCATCATCTTTTAGGATTGAAATAACTCAGCTGGAATTCCATCAACTCCACTAGCTTTGTTCACAGTAGTGCTTCCCAAGGCCAACTTGACTTCACACTCCAGAATGTCTGTCTCTAGGTGAGTAACCACAGCATTTTGGTTATCTGGGTCATTTGTATCATTCTTCTGATTATTCTTGCCACTTCTTCTTAATATCTTCTGCTTCTGTTAAGTTCTTACTATTTCTGTCGTTTATTGTGCCCATCCTTGCATGAAATGTTTCCTTGATATCTCCAGTTTTCTTGAAGAGATATCTAGTCTCTAACATTCTAAGTTCTTACTAACTTAGCTGAACTCTCCAACAAACTTCCAGCTTTGAGAAGAAACACAGAGAGCCAAGGGACTGCTTGGATTTCAAACTACTTTGCTTGCTTCTTATCCTAATTTAGCCTCCAATCTGTGTAGTTTGTTTTAAAATGAGAAGAGGAAAAGAATTGCCCACAAAGCAACAACAAATTCAGGAGACATAAAATCAGATGTTTCCTTATGGATGGAGACTATACATTATTAATCTTTGTCCCTTAACATATAACATTGGTTACACATTTTGGTAAATAGTAAAATATTGTAAATAATGTTGCAAGTGTAGTATATCATTTATGATATATATATTTTTAGGATTAATTGTTGTTTTCCAAATTCACTCATTTTTCCCTTTAAATATGTTTTTAATTCTATAGAGTTAAGATGAAATTTATTAATTTCTATTAAATGCTCTTGAGCTTATTTTCATAATATCTTTTGCAAAAATAGATAACCATCACACATAGGTAAACATATACAAATTAAAGCATAGTGTTAAGTCTTATTTTCAAAAAATGCAGGTTTTCATTGTATCATCCATTGTTTCTAAACTCACACGTTATTGACCAATTTCCATCCTTAGACCTTTGTAAGAAAAATGTAACTCCACAAATAAATACAAGAAAAGCAAAAAGCAAATAAAACAGTATAATTTACCATATGATTTCTATAAGCAGAAATGTTTTAGGTAAGCTTTTTCTTAAGAATGAACTTTTTTTTTTAAAATTAAGAATAACCAAACAAAAAAGTTATAAATTTCTCTATATTCTTTGATATTAATTTTGTAGCAAATAACAACTTCTGAGAATCAATCATGTGAGAAAATATACAGCATATAATCACTGATTCAAAATTATGACTCTTCAATATCTGTTGGTCTTCTCTGGGAAATGTCAGTAAACATAATTTCACGTTAAAATGTCAAACTCATAACAACCTCACATAAAAAGTCACATTTACTGGTCCTATTTTGACAGTTTTAGCAAAAATTGATTGACTATGTTCAAGTACCTTTTGACTCTCAACATATTTTTACTTGTATTTGAGACACTGCAGTGATCAATTCTCTTTTTAAAAACGATTTTATTAATTTATTTTTGACTGTATGAATCTTTGCTGCACAGGTTTATTTCTAGTTGTGGTGAACTGGGCCTATTCTCTTACTTACAGCGCTCAGACTTCTCATTGTGGTGGCTTCTCTTGTTGTAGAGCAGAGGCTCTAGGGCATGCAAGCTTCAGTAGTTGTGGCATGGGGGTTCAGTATTTGCGGGTCCAGGGTGCTAGACCGGAGGCTCTACAGCTGTGGTGCAGGGGCTTATTTGCACTGTGGGCATACAGGATCTTTTCTTACTTGGAAACAGATAGAAACATAGACAGATAAATAAGACAGATAGATAGATAAGAAGGTAGACAGAGGGATAATATATCCTGAATTTATCACTTGAATTTTCTTAAGATTGTGGACCATAAAGTCACAACATTCAAAGGGTGAAAATCTGAGAGAGTTATAAGTACCCTAAGGCATTTTCTGGTTCTAGTTAATCTTATTTTCATAAAAATTAATAAGTATGTTTTCTTCAGGTCTATATTTTCCAATCATAGCTTTTCTGTTAAAATTTGTGTGCATGTTATTGTGTGTGTGTGTGTGTGTGGTGTGTGTGGTGTGTGTGTGTGAGAGAGAGAGAGTATATAATGTGTAGAATTAAATGGTTGCTGCAACAGTTACTTACTGGTTTTGTGCAAGTTACTTGAACTTTACATGGCTCAGTATCTTCACTTACAAAGTAGAGTTTGTGAAAAGTCACTGATCCAAGGATTTTCCCTGAAAATTAAATGTTATTAGCCAAAATACTTAATTCATTTCCTAGCAATTAGGAACAATGAATCTTAGCTATGAGTGTTACCATTATCTCTTTTTCTCTAAGTTTCACAAGGTAGATATAGTTTTACAATGTGTGACAGATAATTACTTTCTTTCAAATGCTTACTCTACCTAAAAGTGAAAGTGAGAGTTCCTCAGTCCTGTCAGATGCTGCGACTTCATGAGCTATACAACTAGGGTATAGTCTACCTAATGTTTTAATTTTCTATTCTGAAATCTCCTCTGATCTTTCAGCTTCAATCATTGTAATTTAAAAATTTTGAATGACACTGTTTTCTGGACCCAACATTGTTTATGAGTTCTTGTTAGCTTAAATTTTACAATGTTAATATAATAATTTAAAACATATTTGAGGAAATCTATTGCCATAAGAATATTTTTCTTTTATTCAAGTATGTTATTTATTCAATCTGTTAATTTAGATAAGCAATTTTTAGCTGTTAGACTTACCTACCAATTTAAGTCTAAATTTTGAGAAAGTGAAGAAAGATAACAAAGAACTAACAACTAAGAATTTTGTATTCACAAAAACTAACTTTCAAAATTAAAGGCAAACTAAAGATTCCAGCAGCAGTTTCTTCTGCTCTCAGATTAGGAGTTGTCCTGGGTTCTAGGTGAAAAATTAATTATTCTATTCAATTTCCAGGATTTCTTTCCCCCTTGTGCTTCTTTTGATTTATATCTCTTCCTCACTGTATATATTTTCTTAATTTTCCCAGAATTTCTGACTGCTTACTTGTCATCAGCATCAATATCCTTATCATAATCTATTGTCGATAATCTATTTTAGGCACTCATTTTTATTTTATCTTTGCTTTCATAACAAATTTGAAGTCTTGGAACAGTCCAGTGAGAAAAGTACTTAAAATTCGATTTATAATTTGGGAAATCTGGGCTAGAAAAGTGAAAGGTTCTGTGTAAGATGACATGGCTATTAAGCTGTAGAACTTTTATTCAAATTTGGCTTTGACTGATTATTATGTTTAAGCTGTTTATCACTATGCAGCTCAAAGCAGAGCAACAGATTCAAGATATATGAACATTGTTATTTCTTTATGTATTTTATTAATAATTCTTTTCATGGGCTTTTGGCTAAAATTAGATTTTCATGAGCTTAATTCATCATTTAGAATCTGATAGTTTCCTGTTTCTCAAGCATTTAGGGAAATAGCTATCTACAATTCAGTGGGGAACTTTGTACAAGAAGATCAGCATACTGCCTTGGACTGATGTTGAAGCTGAGACTCCAAAACTTTGGCCACCTGATGCAAATAGCTGACTCATTTGAAAAGAACCTGATGTTGGGAAAGATTGAAGGCAGAAGAAAAAGGGGATGACAGAAGATGAGATGGTTGGATGGCATCACCAACTCAGTGGACATGAGTTTGAGTAAACTCTGGGAGTTGGTGATGGACAAGGAGGCCTGGTGTGCTGTGGTCTACAGGGTCACAAAGAATCATATGCGTGAGTGACTGAACTGAACTGAACTGAATATTGCCTTCCACTAGAAAAAATTTACTTTCTGAAATATAAATCCTTGTCAAGATTGAATTAAATTAAAACTTCAAATTAATATTAGCCACACTGGTTGCTTTCAGGAGATTTGCTATGAAAAAAATGAATAAAATATCAAATGAATGATTGAATGCATGAATACAAAGGGGTCAAATTATTTATTGCACATTTATATAGAAATGAAGATGAATCACATAAAGTGAAGATATTATGTTGAAGTTGTTGCTGCATTAAATTATGACAGATCATTCATGTATAATTTGGTCAGCATAAGTATTTTGGGAGTTAAGTCTTCAAATTTAAAGTCAGCCTTTTTAAATTTGGAGAGAATAAAAAAGACTTCTGCCATATTGTATGAGTGAGTTTAGTTTTTTATTTTTTTTAATTTTCTTGATTTTCTATTTTATTGCTGTCTGAACATTTAGGTGCCTTTGTTTGAAGGTCAATTACTTTGGCTAATGGTTCCAAATAGGAAAAGGAGTACATCAAGGCTGTATCTTGTCACCCTGCTTATTTAACTTATATGCAGAGTACATCATGAGAAACGCTCGACTGGAAGAAACACAAGCTGGAATCAAGATTGCAGGGAGAAATATCAATAACCTCAGATATGCAGATGACACCACCCTTATGGCAGAAAGTGAAGAGGAACTAAAAAGCCTCTTGATGAAAGTGAAAGTGGAGAGTGAAAAAGTTAGCTTAAAGCTCAACATTCAGAAAACGAAGATCATGGCATCTGGTCCCATCACTTCATGGGAAATAGATGGGGAAACAGTGGAAACAGTGTCAGACTTTATTTTGGGGGGCTCAAAAATCACTGCAGATGGTGATTGCAGCCATGAAATTAAAAGACACTTACTCCTTGGAAGGAAAGCTATGATCAACCTAGATAGCATATTCAAAAGCAGAGACATTACTTTGCTGACTAAGGTCCGTCCAGTCAAGGCTATGGTTTTTCCAGTAGTCATGTATGGATGTGAGATTTGACCTGTGAAGAAGGCTGAGCTCCGAAGAATTTATGCTTTTGAACTGTGGTGTTGGAGAAGACTCTTGAGAGTCCCTTGGACTGCAAGGAGATCCAAACAGTCCATTCTGAAGGAGATCAACCCTGGGATTTCTTTTGAGGGAATGATGCTAAAGATGAAACTCCATTACTTTGGCCACCTCATGGGAAGAGTTGACTCATTGGAAAAGACTCTGATGCTTGGAGGGATTGGGGGCAGGAGGAGAAGGGGACGACCAAGGATGAGATGGCTGGATAGCATCACTGACTTGATGGACGTGAATCTGAGGGAACTCCGGGAGATGGTGATGGACAGGGAGGCCGGCATGCTGTGATTCATGGAGTCGCAAAGAGTCAGACATGACTGAGTGACTGAACTGAACTGGATGTTGAAATTAATTTGCTTTATTCCTTTCAATAGGTATGATGAGTTCTGAAACTGACTTATGAAAATATTTGTTATTAAATTTTTTATGTATTTTTAAAGTAACTACTTTAATCTGCCCCTTTGGAATATAGTGTGAAGCTGCACATTATTATAGATACTTTCAAATCACACTTCCTACTTCTGTAATCATATAAACATATGGTCACCAGAATGACAAGCATGAAGTTAATATAGATGTATCATTTGCTCTGGAAGTTAGAGATAATCCTGCCTGCTCAGAGCACAGAAATCCAGCCATATGAATGCATTATTCTATATGGAGTCACAATCAGAATGGGCAGCCATTTTTACTAAATCTTAAAAAACAAAAATAAACACTAAAACAAAGAAGCCAAAAAACAAACAAAAAACCACACAAAATAACTGTTGTAGCCTTACATGTATCTCTAATTGAAATCAGATTCTGTAATTCACTACTATGTTTTATTTATTTACGTAGTCTTAAATTTCAACCTTAGGACATAAATAAAAGAGATATCCAATTAGATTTTTTAAAAATAGGCCTTAGGAGAAACCTTTCTTAATCTCCTAAATGATGTCTCAAGTGACCTCACAGTCAGATTCCAGAATTTTTCTGAGGGGGGGAAAAAAGTTGATATGATCAACTTTTCAAAGATTTTATGTAATTTTATATCACTGCGCAAAAGCATTTAATAATTGTATTTTGGATTTTAGAAAATATGAGTATCTGGAGAGAAAAGATATTTATTTAATATCATATTAAATAAATATAAGATGCAATATTCCTTCAAAAGATATCTGATTATCTTTGCAGTTCTCTTATGATTTCATTTGATTTATTTCTGTTCCTTATTTTCGTTCAATTGCTATGGTTTTTGGACAATTTTATAGCATTTGGCAGAAGAAAATAAGTGACAATGACTTAGTGGAAACTTAATCTCATAAATAAATAAATGCTTGTCAGTCAAGAAGTTTTAACCTTTACCATGTCTTGACCCTCACATTTTCAAGGTGAACCTATTATTTGGTAGGGAGTAACACAAAACTTCACAGGATGCTCTATGATCAATACAATCAACAGACCTTCACACTGTATGTTTAAAGGTATTAAGAAGATAAACAAACACATCAGAATTTTACCAGTTGGAACAATCTTGTATTGGATGCTTGCCTCATTTAGGGATTTACAATTGATTATTTTTCTATCCCAGACTCCATGGTGTTATAATTCTCAATGACTCCACAAAAGGAAAGGTGAGCTGTTGAATTGTTAGCAAATATTTTGGAGTATAAAGTTTAAAGTTGAAGGCATATATATCAGTTATATAATCTGAAACATAAGGAATGCAAAATTATCATTTCTTTCAAAATCACATTTTATAATCTTAATGTGGTTTTCCTTTTACTCATCTTTAAAATATATTTTGAGTACCTATGATGCATAAGTGACAATTCTATTCTCTGGCAACACCCCTTTGGAGCTTACATCTTAGTATGAGATCAATTTTTAACACTTAAGAAAACATTAAAATGTGTATCAAAACTTCAGTAATAACCTGAAGGGAGAGGGATATGACAAGAGCATCTGACAAGATAACCTCACCTAGCATGTGTGAATTTTAGAAGATTAAGGAAGAACTACTTGAACTGTCTTTAAAAATGAAAAGAAATTAACCAGCGAGAAATGTAAGACTTAGCTGATCAGGTAGATTTAGGAGTGGAAGCAGAGGAGAGGAGAGGTCTCAGAAAATATATGACAAAATTCAATATCCCCGAATGGGAAAGAGCATGTCACATTTCAGAAAGTAGGAGGAAAATTAAAAGAGCACAGAGTGCAAGGCAATGACGAGTGTATTGTTGCCAAATTTTACTCTAGAATGGCGTTTTCCCTGAAAAGGCTCAGCCCACCGTGTACCTCTATGTGAAAACTTCCTCTGCATTCTCAATAAAGAACAAATAATAATAGCACATATTTTAATTGTATTTCTTATTTATTCCTGTTCATTTTATTTTTATTTATTTTATTTTTCCATTTTTAATTAAACATTTAAGTATTTCTTTTAAAACTTGAAAGTACTTTGAATATCAATATATAACATCATATACAGTACTATGAATATCCGTCCACTGTCTGTATTCAACAAATGTTAAAGTATTTTTTCTTTGTGCTTTTTATTATACTTTGCGATATCTTATCATTAATTTCTTCATGTGCAATTTAAAATATTAAATTATTACATAATGATAATCACATCTGAGAAAATTAATATTAGTTACTAATAATAACCAATACTCTATCAATATTTATATTTCAATTTTTCTCAACATACATACTTTTGTTTACTGTTCACTTGAAGCAGAATCAAGTAAAAGTCACATAATGCATTTACACTTAAGGTTTTAAAAGATATGATGAAAATAAAATTTGTAGCTTTTTTTGCCCTCTATGTCCTTTAAATATGTTCAACTCTTTTGTACACTGCTTTTTACATGTGTGGTATTTTTTTATTGGATCCTGGATTTCCAATTGGACACTATATTCCATTATGGAGTGTTTGGATATCATTTTCTGCCTTTGATAATTTCAGATTTACTTTATGCTTTATTAGCATGGATCTAGGGTATACCAGTGCTAGTTTATATTTAATACTAAGGCGCGCTGTTTTTAAGTTTCTAAGACTCAGGGGTTCATCAAGGTTTCCAAGGATCACTTAGTGGTTTATCAAGGTCTCTCAGTCTGGATGGAATTTAAACATCTCTGAGCCCTGTGTATGTTTCAAGAATTGTTCAATCTATAGCTCCCTGGCATTTGATCTTTACTCACTCATGTAATATCACCAAACACATATGCAAATCAATATAAAGACAAGACTGAGGGGAACGCAGCAGCTTTTTGAAGTTCCCTTTCTTCTTGTTATTTTATTTGTTTCTAATCAACTCTATTCTCTCTAGTACTTCACAACAAATATTTTAGCCACTTTGCTCTCTGTCTTCTTAATTCAATGAGAGCTCTATTCTCTGCTTGAGTTCCCATCTCTTTTTTATGATTCAAAATTTTTCTATGAACCAAAAGCTAGAATGATCACCAGAGGAGTCATCTGATTTGTTTTCCTTCTCCCAGAGACCACAGTTCCACACTGCTTACTGCTCTAATGTCTAAAGGCAGTTGTTTTGTAGACATTGACCAATGTTCTAGATTTTTAAAGTAAGTTGCCTAATTCTATGCCGCTAGCTTCTTCATCACCAGAAGGCTTACTCATTTTATCTAAATTGTTTCAGTGGTAGTTTACCTATAGCTATAATTTATTAAATCTTAATGGAAAGCAGAAATCTAGTCTTTTCCCCCTCCTTGGTTTACTAGTATTTAAGCTTTCATTTTTTAACACTGTCTCTAATAAACAATCTATAGCTATAAATATGTTTGCTTAGTCGCTCAGTCGTGTCCAATTCTTTGTGACCCCGACTGTAGCCAGCCAGGCTTCTCTCTCCTTGGGGATTCTCCAGGCAAGAATACTGGAGTGGGTTGCTATGCCTTCCTCCAGGGGATCTTCCCAACCCAGGGATCGAACCCAGGTCTCCCACATTGCAGATGCATTCTTTACTATCTGACCCACCAAGGAAGCCTATAACTATAAATAACAGCACTTAAAATTTTCTTATGGTGAAAGCGTCAGTTGCTCAGTCATGTCCAACTCTTTACAACCCATGAACCGTGGCCCACCAGGCTCCTCTGTCCATGGAATTTGAGAATGGAGTTGCACAGAAACAAACAAAGAATACTGGAATGGGTTGCCATTTCCTACTTCAGGGGATCGTCCTCCAGGGATCTAACCTGGGTTTCCTGTATTTCAGGCAAATTCTTTGCCATCTGAGTCACCAGGGAAGCCCTAGAGTTACGGTAAGACAAAACAAAACAAACAAACAAAAAATACCTGGTGTTATAGTAAAACTCACCAAAGCTGTTCGTTTCAATTGACTAATATATCAACTTATAAATAAATTCATCAGTAACTGCCAATATACTCTTCCTGATTGTTTATAGTTATATAATTTTAAGTATTGCTTTTCCTTAGAAATAGAAACTGAAACATATGTCATAACCACATTGATCTACTTGGTTCCTCTTATATCCACAGCATGAGAAATCTGAATTAGATGACTTGCAAAGAATTCAGAGGTCCAATATTAAATATATGCACTGTGCTGAGTTGCTCAGTCATGTTCAACTCTTTGTGACCCCATGGAGTGTAGCCTGCCAGGGTCCTCTATCCATGGGGATTCTCCAGTCAAGAATATTGGAGTGGGTTGCCATGCCCTCCTTCAGAGGATCAATGCAGAGATTGAATCCAGGTCTCCCGTGTTACAGACAGATTTTTTACCATCTGAGTCACCAGGGAAGCCCATTATATATACAATTGTATATAAATTTTATTATATGACATATAAGTTATAGCATATATAATAAACATGACAAATTTTATAATAGTATATATTTTAGTATATATTATATATATACTAATATGTAATTTTTAAAAGCTTGTTATCTGCTAACAATGGTTCCTTAGATTTTATACAAACTGATAAACTGGGTAAAATTATTTTCTGGATAGAACAATGATGTTTCAGTACTAGTATTCAGCTTTATTTTCATCAAGTATGGAGTTTATAAACTCATCCAAACTAGAAATTTCATAGCTTCAGTCACAGAAACATTAGAGGAATGAAATATAAAATAAAAACAATGAGAAGAGAAACTCAGGAATAGAAAATAGAATAAAATATTGCACAAGCTCCCTTTTTAAAACTAACTTCTCATATAGAGCGACTGTATCTGTGGTTGAAATTGTGCTTACTTATATTCATACTGCTTATAAATGTGTCATAAAGATTTACCAAATGTAACTTTGGGATTGATATATGCAACTATATTAAAAGTTTTTTATGAAAACACTTTTAACATGAAATGAATTTTAATTGTGAGTGCCATAGCATAGTTCTAAGTGGAAATGAAGTCTGCTCAAACTCTTATAAATTATAATTTTGCAAAGCTTATTTTCAAAATATTCCAACATAATAAAAAATACTAAAATGGCAAAAGAAGGAGGTATAAAAATCATTATTTTAACCCTCTCCTATGTCATGTTCTGTCTTCCCTTTTCAAATTATTTTCCAATAATCTTAACAAATACACACAGTATTTAACTTCTGTAGTGTAGCATGACTGTGTTCTCTGCTAGAAACATACCAGTGAATAATGATAAAGTGTTGCCAATCTGGAAAAGAATATCATGGCAGAGGTGCATTTACCATTATCTGAATTTTTAGTGCCTAACCTTCCAAACGGTATTATGTGCTTCATGGTATAGCTCCTCATTGTTATTTAATTAAAATGTCCATTCTTGCCACAATACATTTAAAGGGATGAAAAGGAAGAACCTACAACTAAGAATAGTCTACCCAGCAAGACTCTTGTTCAGATTTGATGGAGAAATAAATGTTTCACAGACAAGCAAAAGCTAAGATAATTCAACACCAGCAAAACAGCTTTATAACAAATGCTAAAGGAATTTCTCTAGGCAGGAAACAAGAGAAGGAAAAGGTCTACAAAAAATTAGTCCAAAGTAATTAAGAAAATAGTAATAGAATCATACATATGATTAATAATTACCTTAAATGTAAATGGATTAAATGCACCAACCAAAAGACACAAACTGGCTGGGTGGATGAAAAGATGTGTGTCAATGCATTTCCACTTACCACATCACCCTAAAGTTATTGTTGTTGTTCAGTCACATAGTCATGTCTGATCTTTGCAACCCCATGGACTGTAGTACTCCAGGCTTCCTTCCCTGTTCTTCACAACCTCCTGGAGCTTGCTCATACTCATGTCCATCAAGTTGATGATGCCATCCAACCATCTTGTCCTCTGTTGTTCCCTTCTCCTGCTGCCTTCAATCTTTCCCAGCATCATGAGTCAGCTCTCCGTATCAGGTGGTCAAAGCACTGGAGCCTCGGCCTCAGCATCTGTCCCTCCAATAAATATTCAGGACACATCTCCTTTAGGATTGATTGGTTTGATCTCATTGCTGTCCAAAGGACTCTCAAGAGTCTTCTCCGATACCACAGTTCAAAATTCATCAGCACTCAGCTTTCTTTATGGTCCAGCTCTACATCCATACATGATTACTGGAAAAACCATAGATTTAACTAGACGGACTTTTTCAGCAAAGTAATGTCTCTACTTTTTAATATGCTGTCTATGTTTATCATAGCTTTTCTTCAAGGAGCAAGTGTTTTTTAATTTCGTGGCCACTGTCACCATCTGCAGTGATTTTGGAGCCCAAGAAAATAGTCTCTCACTGTTTCCTCATTTATTTGCCATGAAGTGATGGGACCAGATGCCATAATCATCATTTTTTGAATATTGAGTTTTGAGCCAGTTTTTTCACTCTCCTCTTTCACTTTCATCAAGAGACTATTTCCTTTTCACTTTCTGCCTTAGAGTGGTATCATCTGTCTATTTGAGGTTGCTGATATTTGTCCCAGAAATCTTGATTCTAGCTTCTATTTCATCCAGTCTGGCATTTTGCATACTGTACTCTGCATTAATATTAAATAAGCTGGGTGACAATATATATCCTTGATGTACTCCTTTCCCTATTTGGAACCAGTGTGTTGTTCTATGTCTGGTTTTACCTGTTGCTTCTTGACCTGAGTACAGGTTTCTCAGGAGGCAGATAAGGTAGTCTGGTATTCCCATCTCTTTAAGAATTTTCCACAGTTTGTTGCGATCCACAAAGTCATAGGTTTTGTCGTAATCAATGAAGCAGAATCAGATGGTTTTCTGGAACCCCCTTGCTTTCTCTATGATCCAGAAAATGTTGGCAAGTTGGTCTCTTGTTCCTCTGCCTTTTCTTGGTTGCAGCACATGAAATCTTTGTTGTAGCATGCAGGATCTTTTGGTTGTGGCATGTAAATTCTTAGCTGCAGCATGTGGGATCTAGTTCCCTGACCAGGGATGGAACCAAGGCCCTTTTCATTGTAAGCATGGAGACTTAGCCACTGGACCACCACTTCTGCCTTTTCTGAATCCAGTTTTTATATTTGGAAGTTCTCAGTTCATGTACAGTTGAAGCCTAGCTTGAAGGATTTTCAGCATTACTTTGCTAGCATGTGAGATGAGTGCAATTGTGTGTTAGTTTGAACATTCTTTGCCATTGCCCATTTTTTGGATTGGAAGGAAAACTGACCTTTACCAGTCCTTTGGCCATTGCTGAATTTTCCAAATTTGCCAGCATATCAAGTGCAACACTTTAACAGTATTGCCTTTTAGGATTTGAAATATCTCAGCTGGAATTTCATCACCTCCACTAGCGTTGTTAGTAGTACTGCTTCCTATGGTTCACTTGACTTTGCACTGCAGGATATCTGGCACTAGGTGAGTGACCATACCATCACGGTTATCTGGGTCATTAAGACGTTTTTGCATAGCTCTTCTGTGTGTTCTTGCCACTTCTTAATCTCTTCTGTTTCTGTTAGGTTCTTACCCTTTCTGCCCTTTATTGTGCCCATCTTTGCATGAAATGTTCCCTGGGTATCTCCAATTTTCTTAAAGAGATATATAGTCTTTCCCATTTTATTGATTTCCTCTACTTCTTTGCCTTGATCACTGAAGAAGGCTTTCTTATCTCTCCTTGCTATTCTCTGCACCTCTGCAATCAGTTAGGTATATCTTACCCTTTCTTCTTCGCCTTTCACTCTTCTCCCTTCTCAGCTATTTGTAAGGCCTTCTCAGATAACCATTTTGCCTTCTTACATTTCCTTTTCACTAGGATGGTTTTGATCCACTGCCTCCTGTACAGTGTTATGAACCTCTGTCCATAGTTCTTCAGGCTCTCTGTCTACTGGATTTAATCCATTGAATGTATTGGTCACCTCCACTATATAATCATAAGGAAGTTTATTTAGGTCATACCTGAATGGCCTAAATACTTTTCCCTACTTTCTTCAATTTAAGTCTGAATTTTGCAGTAAGGAGCTCATGATCTGGGCCACAGTCACAATGATCTAAGTTAATTTTAGCGTTTGATATTTAGGACTTACATTCCTGAACATAAGCGTAGTCTTGGTGAATAGAGACAATTTCAAACAGAGGCTGCAATAAAAGCAAAGATCAGCAAAAATTATGTTAAATGTTCAATAATGTAATTATAAAACGGTACAAAAAAATCAAATAGCAGGTGTTAGTAACTTTCTTCTCTAAATTTGACTTTGAAAGCATGTATCATATTTTAAGTATATGAAAGCAACTTCCAATAGAGGCAATACAGCACAAACATTTCATTAATCGACTCAACTCTTTCCTCTTTTAACATGTGTTATTAATTTTGTTACTTCTTTTGTAAAGATAATTTAAACTCAATTTAATTTCTGTAATTATAATGCTTATTTCCTGATCTTTTCTGTCACAGTTTTTCAATTGTTTTTTTTTTTTTTCACAGTCATTTCACTAATTGTACATCTCTTTATGTATTGCTTTCAACAAAGTGACTTGAATGATTTCTGAGTCCGAAGGACAAACCTGTATTCTTTTGACTTCCAAAACAAAAGACAGTATGGCTGAATATACATTCTTGGCCCCTCAATAACTTTTCAAAAGTTGTGTAAATAGTACTGAATTTTCTTCTGGCATTTAGAGTTATTGAGAAAGTATATAAGGTATGTAATCTTTGTTCTATAGCAAACATTTTCAGCATTTATATTTCTATTTTCTGGGAAACTTTATGCTGTTATCTACATAACTTTCGCTGGCACATTTTCTTTCTTTTTTGATGAATAGGGATCAAGTCTTATCCATAGTTTCATAATAGACAGGTGTGTGGTAGTCGTGGCTTTGACTATTAGGCCATTTCTTAAAATAATAGGTGAAAAGAATAATTTGTAACCAATTTATTGTGTCTAAGAGGAATTCATCTCATGTGGTCTTCCTCACCTAAAGTAGAATCTTCTTTTTTCACACCACCTTTACACTTTTAACTGATAAAGTGAAACACACATCTATTCCTCATCATGTAAAAGATATTACGGACCTTAATGTATATACCTTTCATAGAATGCCTCATAAATGAAGTTAGTACCTCTTTTCACCAAACCATCCACCCACCACCCCCATTTTATGATGGAGAATGGAAAATAAAATTGTGTACCACATGGGAGAGTAAGACAGGAGATACCTATACACATGAGCTATCTAATGTTATGCAAAATTTACCTTAAAACATAGCAGTTTAAACAATGTATCATATAATTTTTCCAATCAGGTATTTGACAGAGGCTTTCCATAGTTGGTTGGTTCTGGCTCAGGTTCGTTCATGAATTTGTAACTTAGATATAAGCTGGGGATGCTGTCATCCCAAAGCTTAGTGAATCTGGAGGATCCAATTTCAAGATGACTCACTAACATAGCTGACTAATAAGTCCATGGTCCCTGTTGGAAGAAGGCTCAGTCCCTTGATTTATGGATCCTTCCACTGAGTTATTGTAGTGTCCAAGTCATAGTTTTGATCGCAGTAGAGAGTGACCCAAGAGAAAGCAAGTGTTGCAATGGCTTTTATGATGTAAATCTAGAAGAAACACACTATAGTTTCTACAACATCATGTTGGATATGTAAGTGAGTTCTATATTCAGTGTGGGTGTGCTTAATTGATCAGTACTGCTTCAATAGTAAGAGAACTGAGAACTTCCAGATGTTCAAACAGGATTTAGAAAAGGCAGAGGAAATGGAGACCAAATTGCCAACATCCACTGGATCATAGAAAATGCAAGAGAATTTCAGAAAAATATCAACTTCTGCTTCATTGACTGCACTAAAGCCATTGACTATATTGATCACAACAAACTGTGGAAAATTATTAAAGAGATGAGAATGCCAGACCACCGTATCTGCCTCCTGAGCAATCTGTATGCAGGCCAAGAAGCAATACTTCAAACTAGACATGGAACAATGGACTGGTTCCAAATTGGGAAAAGAGTATGCCAATGCTGCATATTGTCACCCTGCTTATTTAACTTCCATGAAGAATTTCATGCAAAATACCAGGCTGGATAAAGGACAAGCTGGAGAAGTATGATGCAGATGACACCACCATCATGTCAGAAAGTGAAAAAGAAATAAAAAGACTCTTGATTAAAGTGAAACATAGTGAAAAAACTGGTTTAAAACTCAACATTCAAAAAATGAAGATCATGAGATCCAGTCCCATCACTTCATAGCAAATAGATGGGGAAACATTGGAAACAGCAACAGACTTTATTTTCTTGGGCTCCAAAATCATTGCAGAAGGTGACTACAGCCACAAAATTAAAAAAAAAAAAAAAAGCTTGCTCCTTGGAAGAAAAGCTATGACCAATTTAGACAGCATATTAAAAAGAAGAGACATTACTTTGTTGTCAAAGATCTGTCTAGTCAATGCTATGGTTTTTCCAGTAGTCATGTATGGATGTGAGAGTTGGACTATAAAGAAAGCTGAGTGCCAAAGAATTGATGTTTTTGAACTGTCGTATTGGAGAAGACTCTTGACAGTCCCTTGGACTGCAAGGAGATCCAACCAGTCCATCCTAAAGGAAATCACTCCTGAATATTCATTGGAAGGACTGATGCTGAGGCTGAAACTCCAATACTTTGGCCACCTGATGCAAAGAACTGACTCATTGGAAAAGACCTTGATCCTGGGAAATATTGAAGGTGGGAGGAGAAGGGGACAACAGAGGATGAGATGGCTGGATGGCATCACCGACTCGAGGGACATGAGTTTGAGCAAGTTCTGGGAATTGGTGATGGACAGGGAAGCCTGGTGTGCTGCAGTCCATGGGATCACAAAGATTCAGACATGACTGAGCGACTGAACAGACTGAACTGATGATTATCAAAAGAGAAAGAGGAGGAGGGATAAACTAGGAGTTTGGGATTACCAGGTACACACCACTATATATAAAATAGAACCACAAGGATTTACTGTATAGCACAGGGAATTGTAGTCAGTATTTTGTAATAACCTATACAGGAAAGGAATCAGAAATATATATATATATACATATATATGAATCGACTAACACATTTTAAATTAGTTCAGTTCAGTTCAGTTGCTCAGTCGTGTCCGACTCTTTGCTACCCCATGAATCGCAGCACGGCCAGACCTCCCTGTCCATCACCAACTCCCGGAGTTCACTCAGACTCACGTACATCGAGTCAGTGATGCCATCCAGCCATCTCATCCTCTGTCGTCCCCTTCTCCTCCTGCCCCCAATCCCTCCCAGCATCAGAATCTTTTCCAATGAGTCAACTCTTTGCATGAGGTGGCCGAAGTACTGGAGTTTCAGCTTTAGCATCATTCCTTCCAAAGAAATCCCAGGGTTGATCTCCTTCAGAATGGACTGGTTGGATCTCCTTGCAGTCCAAGGGACTCTCAAGAGTCTTTTCCAACACCACAGTTCAAAAGCATCAATTCTTCGGTGCTCAGCCTTTGAAATATATATATATATGTATATATATATGAATCGACTAATACATTTTAAATTAACTATGTTTCAATTTTAAAAAGTTAAAGACAAAAATAAAAATGTACAGACAAGTAACACAATTCATGTGTTTTTATGCACATTTTAAAATGTTTTAATTAAATTATGATCCCACTATATCTAAAAACAGAAAGGCAGTCTTTAAAACTTTAAATATTTGTTCTAGTTTAATTCCGAAAAGGGTTTGACAGCTTCATAATGAGGACTGATACTCAAGCTGAAGCATCAATACTTTGGCCACCTGACATGAGGAACTGACTTGTTAGAAAAGACCCTAATGGTGGGGAGGCTTGAAATCAGGAGGAGAAGAGGACAACAGAGAATGAGATTGGTTCGATGGCATCACCAACTAGATGGACATGAGTTTGAGCAAGCTCCTGGAATTGGTGATGGACAGGGAAGCCTGGCATGCTACAGTCCATGGGGTCAAAAATAGTCAGACATGACTGAGTGACTGAATTGAACTGAACTGAACTGCTCAGTCATTCTGACTCTTTGTGACCCCCAAGGGATTTCCCAGGCAAGAATACTGGAGTGGGTTGCCATTCCCTTCACCAGGGCATGTTCCTGACCCAGAGATTGAACCCACATCTCCTGCATTGCCAGTGGATTTTTTTTTTTTTTTAACCATCTGAGCCACCAGGGAAGCCTATTCAGTGTAGAACAGGGCTGTATATGGATGTACTTGGCAAAAGAGACCATTAGGATCCACTGTTGAGGCCAGCATGACATTCTTCCTTCTTACAAACTGTCAGCACAATAGAAATTTTAAGACTCTAATTCTGTGTTTGGATCAGGCATGTGCTACGAAGCCTCAGAGTAAGGAGTGCTAAAGATTAAATCACCTAGACTGATTTTTTTCGTATATGTAATTGTATTCTTTTCCTCTGGAAATGCTTGTTACATTTCTATTTTTGAATTTATTGAATATTTGATCCTGATTTCTTAAGTGTCTTGTGTTTATTGAATATTTGGTCCTAATTCTGACACTGCAAAGTATAAATGTGAATCGTGAGTTTTCAATGTTTTGTGTTTAATTTTGGGGACAGTTCTCAAATAACTGATAGTCATATGGACTTCTTTATTTTGCAAATAAAACTCTGAACTTTGATAGCTTGTTTATTAACTTACATCTCAAAAAATAAATTAATATTTTTAACTGTTACAAAAGTGTTAACAAGCCTTATGTACACTAGGAAAATTAACCTTGTTAATTATCAATATCATCTACTTTTCATCATGATATACATTTTGACATGTTATATTAAAGAAGTATAAATCAAGAATATATAATGATAAAAATGTAACTCCTTTTTCTTTTCAATTATGTGAGAAAAGTCAGACCAAAGTAATCATCATAAACAAATGTAAGCTCCAGTAGAAAGGACAAAATTTGTATAGTAAAAGAAAATTACAAGATGTGCTAATTTTTTAAAGAATGGAAAGTTGAAGGTAGATTTGTTAAGATGATAAACTTTTAGATAGTATATTAAAAATAAAGATTATCAGAAAAACTTTTTTGTAATTTGTTATTAAATTGTCTTATTTTAAAATATTATATGGGGCTTCCCCAATGGCTCAGGGGTTAAAGATTCTGCCTGCAATGCAAAAGCCACAGGAGACACAGACTGTATCCCTGGGGTGGGAATATAATCTGGAGTAGAATACACAACCCACTCCAGTATTCTCAACTGGGAAATTTCATGGAAGAGGAGCTTTGTGGGCTACATTCCATGGGGTCACAAAGAGTCAGTCACAACGGAGTACATGAGCACAGAATACATTGTATTAAGAAAGAGATTTAAAAGATGGACTGTAAGTCATATTCATGAGTATTTGAAGTAAAGTACAAGGGATAACCTTGCATCTCTACTTTTAATTTGATGATATAATATTTGATAACAATAACTTTTAGTACTATATAAATTATTGAATTATTTCTCCTCCAGGATTGAAATACTATATTTCATCCTTGCTCTGATAGTGAAGTTTTAGAGTATTGTCATTGATGTGATGGTTCATCTGCAATGATCTACTCTTGAATAATAAAATAGTAGTTGCTGACAAAAAAGTACGTTAAAAAAATGCTTGTCTTGCTGATTTATATATGTTTTACATTATATAGGGCTTCTCTGATGGCTCAGATGGTAAAGAATCTGCCTGCAATGCAGGAGACCTGGGTTCAGTCCCTGAGTTGGGAAGATCCCCTGGAGGAGGAAATGGCAACCCACTCCAGTATTCTTTGCTGGAGAATTCCCATGGACAGAGGAGCCTGGCAGGCTATAGTCCATGGGGGTCACAGAGACTTGGACACAACTGAGTGATATAATCTTACTTAAATCCATGTCATTTTCTGGAAGTCTGAAAACATACAAAATTTCTCTAGATGTTTAACTATAAAATCTATTTCTTATATTTTATCAATTAAACTTTAATAGCTTTAATATATACTCTTTAGTATGTGGTATGAGTAGCACTAAAAAGAATCGAGAACAAAATGTGAATAATGTTACTATCTAGAGAAAAGTAGTAGCAGTTGTACTGAAAATTTGAATAGAGGTGATTCCTCTTTATTTGATTTACCAGTCATAATTCATTTATGGAAAATACCTTTATGTTGCTTTCAAGTCTAGCTAAATTTCTCAGATCTATAGATCTATATATCTTAGATCTAACTCATCTATCACGTATCTATTCATTCATCCTGCAAAACTGATTTGTGGTTTTTTCCTTTCTTCTACCCTAATAAATTAAACTGTAAAAATTTTTAAACAGTATTTACAAATAATCATTTGGTAACATAATATCACAATATTTATTTAACTTACAACTATACTAAAACTTTGTAACACAATCATTTTGAAAATATGATAGTATCTCCTAATGGACAATAACTTAAATGCATATTTATAATTTTAATGGACTTCAGACAGTACACTCTAAGCATGAAACTATACTCTCCCTTGAGAAAGACTGACAACTGAGTTTAGCTGCATAATTGATATAATACTCTGTCTTTCTGTTTTAACATGTTTTCAAGACAATTCTTTTTACTTACAATTTACTAAAATACATTTTCTTAAGTTTCTATTTGTATGTTAGATGGATTATTCTTTGTTAATAATAACCAACAATTTAATGTCAAGCTTATGTAAAAGAATCTTTAAAGGAAAATTTTACTTAGTTAAGGAAACAATAAGAATTTTCTCTCTTGAAAATATCTGACTTATACAGTGGCTTATATGAGAACTTCTGCAGTTAAAAAAAAAAAATCTTTCTTTTAACATTTACTCTGTAAGGAAATTGAGTATATAAGGATCAAAGGGTAAAAGGAGAAGCAAACTACTGGTATCAAGTATTAAGTGAAGCTGAGGAAATGCTAAAAATTAAAGCTGAATATACGTATTAAAATATTACCTTACTAGTCTCTATTGATTGTATATTAGCAGTGGGTGGGAGAAGAAAATTATGTAAATTATCAACTATTTTTTAAGAAATTTCAGTAACAATTTGTCAGGGAAACTTTGTTAATTTGGTAGAGAAAGAAAACATAAATTTTCCTCTGTATCAAATGAGTAGTGAAGAAATATATTTAAGTTATTCTTAAAAATTTGCATTAAAGAAGTTGCTTGCGGGACAAAGGCAACCTTTGAGAAAATAATTGAAGGTGTACTATCTAGAACAGGAATGATAAGGAACTCACTGGTGCTGGGGACAAGGTTCCACAGATTTGTCCTAAGTCGGTGTTTGAGTACATTTTATAACAGAGGATGTTTAATCATTGAGATAATTTTATATACCGCTAAGTAAGGACAAACCATTTCATCTCATTACTCTTCTTTTTCTGCCTTCTCTAACCTATCCAACATCTAAGGGTTTGTAGGAGATGCTGAGGCAGAAGAAAGCAGAATGAACAACAGCCCAAGGTTTCCTGCCGTCTTCCTAAATCAGCTCTGATATGTGGTGATGGAAGAAGATTTAAACTATAAGAAATCAATGCTGTCACAGCAAAGGAAACCATCAACAAAATGAAAAGGCATCCTACAGAGTGGGAGAAAATGTTTGCAAACCACATAGGCAAATAAAGGGTTAATAGTCAAAGTACATGAGGAACATATACAACTCAGCAAAAAAAAAAAAAAATCAAATAACCCAATTTAAAACTGGGACAAAGTATCTTACTATTTTCCAACAAAGATATGCAAAGTGCTGATACATTGCTAAACATCACCAATCATCAGAGAAATGCAAAATAAAAGTGAAACATCATCTCACATTTGTTTGGATGGCCGTTATCAAAAATAGATGATAAATAACAAAGGTGAGGATGCAGAGGAAATAGAACACTTATACTCTGTTGGTGGAAAGGTGAATTGGTACAGTAACTATGGAAAACTATGGAGGCTCCTCCAAAAATTAGAAAAGAACTACCATGTGATCCAGCAATCCCACTCCTGGGTATATATCCAAAGGAAACAAAAACAAATTATTGAAGAGGTATCTATACCCAATGTTCATTATAGTATTATACATTACAATCAAAATATGAAAACAACCTTAGATGAATGAATAAAGTAAATGTGAGTTACATTCACACACACACATACACATATATAAAAAGAAATGTTATTCAACCTTAAAACAAGGAGGAAATTATGTCATTTGAGCTAAAATGGATGCACCCAGAGGGCATTTCATCAAGTAAAATAATCCAGAGAAAGAAAAATATGAAACAATATTCTTGTATGTGAAATCTTAAAAAAAAATTAAATCACTTATATTATCAGCTATCAACTGTATATCATATTAATTAATAACTAATTATTGTCTATGTGAGTTATACTTCCAAAGCTCCTTTTGTAAGAATCTTATTGGAAAAAAATGCATTTTAGTTCACTGATTTAAATATTTTCATTTTCAAGAAAAATTTTAAATATTTTTTGTAGATAACTAAAAATGTTAATAATTCAGGGCAAAGAAGGTTTATGAGTTTACATGCAAAAGAATTATAGAGCATATAGTCAGACTTCCTTGCCCTCAGTATATGTTGAACCTGTGATGAACAGAGATCCAAGAGGAAAATTAACTTGGCTTGTGTGCTTGCTAAGTCGCTTCAGTTGTGTCCAACTCTTTGAGACCCTATGGACTTAAGCTTTCCTGGCTTCTCTGTCCATGGGATTCTCCAGACAAGAATACTGGAGTGGGTTGCCATGCCATGTTCTAGAGAATCTTCCCAATCCAAGGATTGAACCCACGTCTCATATCTCCTGCACTGGCAGGTGGGTTCTTTAGCACTAGTGCACCTGGGAACCTTAATTTAGTTTAGCAGAACTCAAAATCATCTCAATACTGATGCCCAATAGATAGTATTTTGAATAATACATTGTATCTTATCTCTATTTTAAGTTTCATGTTAATGATTTATGTGGAAATTTTAGAGAAATATTTAAAGTTTATTCTTCATGATTAGAAGTTAGGGGTCACTTTATTGCTACTGGATTTGGAGAGAGTCAAAGAGGACTCTCGCTCTTGGGCCTCAGTTCCTGATAAGGACAAAAAGAAGAATCTGAGACCTTACCCAGAGCAAAAACAAGTTAAGGAAAGAACAGAAAGAACACCTCAGGTGAGCCGTAGGCCAAGTTAAGAGAGGCACTGGTATCAGAATGATGAGATATGGGGGTTTTCAACATAGGGCTTTTACATGTCCATCTAGGTAGGTGTGGACTGACAATTTTTATTGACAGTTTCAAATTACATGACACAGGCTCTGTTGAACACGTCTTTCCCATAATTCAGTCTGTTATAATCAGATGTATGTATTTATTATTCAGTTGCTAAGTCCTGTCCTGAAGCCCTATGACCTGTAGCACACCAGGCCTCCCTGTCCTTCATTATCTCCTAGAGTTTGCTCAAATTCATGTCCATTGTGTCAGTGATGCCATCCAACCATCTCATTCTCTGTTGCCCCCTTCTCCTCCTGCCTTCAATCTTTCCCAGCATCAGGATCTTTTTCATTGAGTTAGCTCTTTGCTTGAGGTGGCCAAAGTATTGGAGCTTCAGTTTCTTCTCCCACAGAGTCCAAAAGACTGTTCTATACATCTTTGTCTCTTTTGTTGTCCACATATAGGGTTATCGTTACCATCTTTCTAAATTCCATATATATGTGTTAGTATACTGTACTGGTTTTTAGCCCATCAGGCTTCTCTGTCCATGGAATTTTCCAGACAAGAATACTGGAATGGGTTGCCATTCTCTTCTCCAGGGGATTTTCCCAACCCAAGGATTGAACCTAGGTCTCCCATATTGCAGGCAGATTCCTTACCATCTGAGCCACCAAGAATCCTATTGAATGTACACAATTTTATGTATTTGAACATGTACATACACCCCTAAAACCTTCACTACAATCAAGGTGATAGACATATCCATTACCTGCAAAAGTTTCCTTCTGACTTCTTAGTTACTTTGTTTTTCCTGTGTGTGTGCGTGGATGCGTGTGTGTTTGTGTATGTGGTAAGAACACTTAATATAGATTTACCCTCAACAAATGTTTAGTGCACAATACAGTATGAACCTTCCTTTGTATATCAGATGGTAAAGGATCTGCCAAGAATGCTGGAGACCTGGGTTCAATCCCTGGGTAAGAATATTCCCCTAGAGAAGAGAATGGCTACCCACTCCAATATTCTTGCCCAGAGAACCCCATGGACAGAGGAACTGTAGGCTACAGTTCATAGCATCAAAAAGAGTTGAACATGACTGAGTGACTAACACAGTATTTTTAACTTTAGATACTATGTTCTACAATAGATTTCTAGAATCTATCTTGAAAACTGAAACTTTATTCTACTGAAAAATAACTTCCCATTTCCTCCTCCCTTTGTCCTCTTCCCGTTGGCTCCTAACCACCATCATTCTATTCTCTGCTGTTATGAATCTCACTACTCTACTTACCTCAAATAAGTGGAATCATGTAGTATTTGTCCTTCTGTGTCTAGCTTATTTAACTTAGCAAAACATCCTCCAGGTTCAACCATATTGTTGAAAATGTCTTGGTTCCATTATTTTTAAGAATGAATAGTATTCTTTTGTATGTATAAAACAAGTTTTATATATCCATTCTTTTGTTAATGGCCACTTCAATTATTTTCATATCTTGGATATTGTGAATAATGTTGCAATAAATATGGAAGTACAAGTATCTCTTCTAGATCTTGTTTTCAGTTATTTTGAATATATACCTAGAAGTTGGAACTGATGATATATCTGATAAGATATTAAGATTCAAAATATTTAAACTTGTATAACTCAACTGCAAGAAACCAGATAACCTGATTAAGGAATGGGCAAAAACTTGAATAGACATTTCTCTAAAGAAAACACAAAAATGGCAAACAGGTGTTATAAAGAGGTGCTCAAATCACTAATTAGTATGAAAATGCAAATCAAAACCACAAAGAGATATCATCTCACGCCTGTTAGGATAGCTATTATTTTTTTAAAAAAATGATAGTATGTGTTGGTGAGGATGTGGAAAAATAAGAATTCTTGCAAATTGTTGTTTTAAATGTAAAATGCATAGCTGATACAGAAAAAAAATATGAAGATTCCTCAAAAAATTAAAACTAGAACTGCTGCATGATCTAGCAATTCACTTCTGGGTGTATGTCTAAAAGAATGAATAATGTTTTAAGTTTTTACAGATTTGCTCTCTGATCCAAATAAAGTTGAAGATAACTCTAATTTCAAGACTAATCCACTCAGTAAAAAGTGAATAATAAGAATCTTTATTTAAGATACAGATATTCATTTTAAGATCTTTTAAATAAGGGTATGTTAATATATATTTATTAATTGGTCAACAAATGAGATGCTTTTACAAATAGCATCCTTATTTTACAAAGTTAGAGTCTAAAAATAAATAAACTTCCACTTTAAAGACAACAAAAGAGAAAAAAAATCAACACTAAATCTCATTATATGTGCAATTACAGGGTAAACTATGGTGATAAAATTGGTAATCATTTCATAAAGTCATTACTGTAAAAAAGAACAAACAAAAACAAAAAAAGATTTAGCATGCTATATTCTAAACTAAAAACGATCCATTGACATATCACTGCTTCAGTATAAAGGAATCTACCTGAAATTATTTTCCTGTTGACGATTGCAAGTAACATAATTGTTTATGTAATTGGCTAATTGCAGGTTGAGTGAGCCATGCTTGCTCTAAAATGATAGGCAGGTGGCTAATTGTTAAATTTTTTCACAATAAAATGTATGTTTCAAAAATGAGGGTGTAAAGAGAAAAGTCATTCATGTTAAATTATACTTTTAAACATTTAACACAGATTGACAAAGTTATAATAATATTACCACAGCAACTAAATTGAGTAAAATGTTCTCTTTTGCAAAGAGAAATTTCACAGTTAAAATATTTTCTCACAAAAGTTAAAGGGAAAAAGAAGTAGAAGGAAGTATTTTTATTAAGTAAGGATGCAAACAAAAATTTCCTAGAATGAGGTATTTGTTAATTCAGACAAACTATTTGAATAATACCTTTAAAAATATGATGTAGGAGGACTGGGGATTCTTTATAAAAAGAGATTGGCAGTTATAGCAAAATTGTACTACAAAAGTAAATGGAGAGAAGATTGTAAAATATACAACTATATGCCAAAGAGTGCAAGTTCAGAACAGAATAAAATATAAATCTATGTTTCCTGAATGAAATTCCTTTTCTGAAAAAGAAATAAAGTTTTCATGCTTTCTTGAGAATATTTTGCAGCAAAAATATAGTTATTGATGACATGTATTGTTTTGTTAAATAATACCTTTCACAAGTCTATTAAAGTACCATTTCAAAAATATATTGACATTACCTAATCTACAGTGCAATAGAATGTAGATGAGCTTCATTTTCTAAATAAATTGATTTGTATATGAAAATTAAGAATGCCACATAGCAACTCAGTTGCTATCTTATTAATGATAATATATTTGAGTTTACAGCATTTCTAATCAAAACTTATTCTCTCTTTCACATTCAAAGATGATGATGAATATTGAAACATTATAACATCTTGAACTAATGTAATTTTACATGTCAATCATATCTAAATACAAAGAGAATTATGGTGAAGAATAATGCATATAATGAAAAAATAGCCATGAATTTCTTTTTGGAAATTTCTTATTACTGTATTCATTCATTTCATAAGTATATATCAATTATTATTTTAAAGTACTTATTTCTCACCAGACTTTAAGGGGATTGCATCCAAGGAAATGTTTTAGAAACTCCATTTAGAAAACAATTTTTTGACATAATTTAAAGCAAGTTTTTTAGCTCTGCAGTACTAGAAACTTATTTTTGTTAAACAAATAAAAATCTAGTTAAAATGGTCTCAAACTACATAAACAAGAGATTATTGTGTGAACTGAGATACCTGATGATTTTTATGTCTCAAAGTCAAAAGCTAAAGCACATTGAAGCTGGTGGTAAGAGTAATCAGTATCTGTAAAAAAAAAAAAGTTTGCCAAAGATATTGTAATATGAAGGTTTGTTGTTTATGAAATTAAAACAGGGCAAGTTTGTGGCACCCTTCAAACCTATTTTGGCATCAGACTGGTTAGTCTGTTGCAACTCTTTTCATAATAAAAATACACTTTCCACTGATTTACTAAGTTTAGCTATTGGGGAAAGCTTTAACTTGAAATGTGAGTTCCATTTTTATATTTAATCTAAAAGACAATGGTAAAATCTGTTTTTCCTCTTCCATAGATGACAATCCATTACCTTAAGGTAGCTGTTTATGTAAATAATACCATTCATAAGATGTTGATGAGCATTTTCATCATTTAATTCTTTCATTTAGCCTAAGATTATAAACAATTACAATAAGAATCAAGGAGTCTCTTTTAAAGAGAAGAAAAGAGTGCCAGGAACTTAAAGTTTTCCTTAAAATATTTATATAACTTATTAACAGTTTCTATAAATATATTAAATATATTTACAAAAACATATATTTCTTTGTGTAGATCACAACAAACTGTAGAAAATTCTTACAAAGATGGGAGTATCAGACCACCTTACCTGTCTCCTGAGAAACCTGTATGTGGTTCAAGAAGGAACAAATAGAACCAGACATGAAACAATTACATGGTTCAAAATTGGGAAAGGAGTACAACAAGGTTGTATATTGTCACCCTGCTTATTTACTTTCTATGCAGAATACAGCATAAGAAATACTGGGCTGAATGAGTAACAAGCTAGAATCAAGGTTGCTGGGAGAAATATCAATAATCTTAGATATGCAGGTGATACCATTCTAATGACAGAAAGTGAAAAGGAACTAAAGAGTCTCTTGATGAGGGTGAAATAGGAGAGTAGAAAAGCTGGCTTAAAACTCAACATTCAAAAAACTAAGATTATGGCATACAGCCCCATCTCTTCATTGCATATATAGAAGACAGTGACAGATTATATCTTCCTGGGCTCCAAAATCACTGTGGACAGGGACTATAGGCATGAAATTAAAAGACCCATGCTCCTTGGAAAAAAACTATCACAAAATTAAAGAGTGTATTGAAAAATAGACAGATTATTTTGTTGACAAAGGTTCATATTGTCAAAACAATGGTTTTTCCTGTAGTCATGTACAATGTAAGAGTGGACAATAAAGCAGGCTGAGCACCAAAGAAGTGATGCTTTTGAATTGTGGTGCTGGAAGACTCTTGAGAGTCCCTTTGACTGTAAGGAGATCCAACCAGTCATTCCTAAAGGATATCAGTTCTGAATATTCATTAGAAGGACTGATGCTGAAGCTCCAGTACTTCAACCACCTGGTGCAAAGAGGCTACTCACTGGAAAAAAACCCTCATGCTGGGAAAGATTGAGGGTAAGATGAGAAGGAGACAACAGACGGTGAGATGGTTGGATAGCATCACTGACTCAATAGACATGAATTTGATCTAACTCCAGGAGGTAGTGGAAGACAGATGAGCCTAGTGTGACACAGTCCATGGGATCACAAAGAATCTGATATGACTTAGGGACTGAAAAAAAACAACTACAAAATTTATATATATTTATAGAATATATATACATATAATGTGCTAGAACAATTGGAATGAAGAATGAAAGTTCATAACACTGTACAGGGGGCAGGGATCAAAATCATCCCCAAGAAACAAAATGCAATAAGTCAAAATGGTTGTCTGGGAAGGTCTTACTAATAGCTGAGACAAGAAGTGAGACAAAAAGCAAGGGGGAAAAGGAAAGATATATACGTTTGAATGGAAAGTTCCAAAGAATGTCAAGGAGAGATAAGAAAGATTTCCTAAGTGAAAAATGTGAAGATATAAAGGAAAACAATAGAATGGGGAAGACTAGAGAAAGTTAGAAACATACATCAACCAATACAATATTGTAAAGTATAATAATAATAATAATAATAATAATAATAAATGATAAGCGGTTAAATAAATAAATAAGAAAGAAACACCAACATAGCATTTCATGCAAAGATGGATGCAATAAGGAAAGAAATGATGTGATACTAACAGAAGAAGAGATTAAGAAGAGGTGGAAAGAATACACAGCAGGACTATACAAAAAAGATCTTAATGACTCAGATAACACAATGGCATGATCACTCACTTAGAGCAAGATATCTTGGAGTGCAAAGTCAAAGGGACCTTAGGAAGCATCACTACAAACAAAGGTAATGAAGTTGATGGAATTCCCGCTGAGCTATTTCAAATCCTAAAAGATAATGCTGTGAAAGTGCTTCACTAAATATGCCAGTAAATTAGGAAAACAGCAGTGGCCACAGGACTGGAAAAAGACAGTTTCAGTTCCAATCCCAAAGAAAGGCAATGCCAAAGAATGTTCAAACAACTCCACAATTGCACTCATCTCACATGCTAGTAAAGTAATGCTCAAAATTCTACCAGCTAGGCTTCACCAGTACATGAACTGAGAACTGCCAAATGTTCAAGGTGGATTTAGAAAAGACAGAGGAACCAGAGATCAAATTGCAAAAATCTATTGGATAAGACAAAAAGCAAAAGAAATCCAGAAACACATCTTCTGCTTCATTGACTATGCTAAAGCCTTTGACTGTGTAGATCACAACAAACTATGGAAAATTTCTCAAGAGATGGGAATACCAGACAACCTGACCTGCCTCCTGATATATGCAGGTCAAGAAGCAACAATTAGAACTAGACATGGAAAAACAGACTGGTTCCAATGGTAAAGGAATACATCAATGCTCTATATTGTCACCCTGCTTATTTAACTTATACACAGACTACATCATGAGAAAGGCTGGACTGGATGAAGTGCAAGCTGGAACCAAAACTGTCTGGAGAAATATCAATAACCTCAGATATGCAGGTGACACCACCCTTATGGGAGAAAGCAAAGAGGAACTAACAGGCCTCTTGATCAAGGTGAAAGAGGAGAGTGAAAAAGCTGGCTTAAAACTCAACATTCAAAAAGCAAAGATCCTGGCATCCAATCCCTTCACCTTATGGCAAATAGATATGGAAACAGTGACAGACTTTATTTTCTTGGGCTCCAAAATCACTGCAGATGGTGACTGCCACAATGAAATTAAAAGACACTTGCTCCTTGGAAGAAAAACGTGCCCAACCTAGGTAGCATATTAAAAAGCCAAGACAATATTTGGTCAATAAATGTTCATGTAGTCAAAGTTATGATTTTTCCAGTAGTCATGTCCAGATGTGAGAGTTGAACAATAAAAAAGGCTGAGCACTGAAGAATTGTTGTTTTTGAACTGTAGCGTTGGAGAAGACTCTTGAGAGTCCCTTGGACTGCAAGAAGATCAAACCAGTCAATCCTAAAAGAAATGAACCTTGAATCTTCATTGGAAGGATTGATGCTGAAGCTGAAACTCTAATACTTTGGCCACCTGATGCAAAGAGCTGACTTGTTAGAAAAGACCCTGATGCTGGGAAAGATTGAAAGCAGGAGGAGAAGTGGATGACAGAGAATGAGTTGGTTGGATGGCATCACTGACACAATGGACATGAGTTTGAGCAAGCTCCAGGAGACGGTGAAGGACAGTGCAGCCTGGCATGGTGCAGTCCATTGGGTCACAAATAGACAGGACTGAGAGATTGAACAACAACAATACTAAGTTACCGAAATTAGTACCTAGAAATAGGTTAATCGTGATGCATGTGTTTGAATTAATACATATACATGAGTACATATATATGATGTGTATATATACATATGTATCTGTGTATATGTGTATATGCATAAAGTTTTGAACATAATGATCACAATGTGCAAATAAATATTTTTGAATAATAGAGGGATTCTTAAACATTTTATCCACAGTTTTGGTTATTATCTGATTTCTTCTTACAATAAGAGGATGGTTTATGTTTTCTGAAAAAACAAAAGTCATTATTTTTCAAAATTAAAGAAAATAACATGTAGTTGATGGACAGTCTGGTAGTAGCAGTGCACCATGCTTTATAACATCAGGGATGAAAATGGAATAAAAAGAAATGGTACAGGGCACTTCTATGGTGGAACTTGTGGCAGAGATTGCTGGTCTACCTCAGCTCTGTGGACAAATGTGACTCTTCTAGTATTGCCATGTTCATCTCTGGCAAAGCATGAGAAATGTGAAGCCTGTTAGTCCAAACACCGGATTCACAACTTGCCAGTCTGTTTTATTTGGCTCAACCTTTAACTACTTGTCATTGCCTGTCATTCCACAACTGCCAGCAACCCTCAGTATCCCAAGCTATAAGTGACAGCTGGTGAATCCATGATAACTGAGTATGTGGGCAGTGAAATATTACTCATTAGCCTACAGAAGAAAGGCCAAAGTGAACAAAAAGAAAATGAAATGCAAAGAGACTTATATTTTAAAAAAATTGCAATTACTGATTACAGGATAGACAAAAGAAACATAACTTAGAATTTTCACAACTTAAAATTCAATACAAAAGCTTAAAAGAGGACACTTTTGAAAATTGCATTCTTGATTTCAAATAGTTTATAATGAATGTATAACACACAAAGAACAAAAAAGTAAAAATTGCTTGTAAGTATAAAAAGAATGTCATGGAGACAAGAGCAAAAGGCATCATATACAAATAATTGGAGACACCAAGGACAGAATGCCACAGATTGTAAAAATATATAATCAGACAAATAATAAAAGTAATAACCTTATTTTAAACACAATTAAATTACTAATTTTTAAAAGAATGTCAGGCTTGTTAAATAACCTCCCAGTTGGAATTGTGGTTTTTCATGGAAGACAACACCCCAGCACTAACCAGCTCTTGGCAGGATTAAAGAAAGGGAGGAATTGCTAGAGACAGAGCAAGAAAGAGAAGAAGAAAAATAAGAGGTGAAAAATAAAGAAAGAAAATAATATGAATATACATAAAAATTGTTAAAGTTGAAGACAAAAATATGTTACCAACACTTCGATTGGAATGTTGCTTAAAAATGAATGAACCAAAGTGACATCTTTTTATTATTAGTGCAAGCATATCTGGGGCTTCCCAGGTGGCACACTGGTAAAGAATCAGTCTGCCAATGCAGGTATAGTCCATGGGGTCGCAAAGAGTCGGACACAACTGAGAAACCTTACTTTATGGCCAATGCAGAAAACATGAGTCTGATCCCTGGTCCAGGAAGATACAGTATTCTTGCCTGGAAAATTCCATGGACAGAGGAGCCTTACATTACAGTCCATGGGATTGCAAAGAGTTGGACATGAATGAGGATCTGAACATAGCACAGCAGCAAAACCATGTCTTCTTGAATGTAAAACTGAATGCCAGAAAGCAGTGGAAACACTTTGAAAAGCTTTGAAATAAGAGGTGGAAAGCCAAGAATTCTGTTTGTTATCAAGATGTCATCTCAGAGAAAGGCAAATATGAGGGATTTTTTTATGCAAGATCTCAGAAAATACATACAGTTTCTGAGAATATATCTCAAGGATCTCAATGAAGCACTTCAACATAATAAAAATTAAATTAAATCAATGATTTCCAGAAGGTGAAGGAAGAAACTTATGCTATAATAATTTATACTCTATGTGAAAATCAAGATTTGTCTTTTAAAGAGGCAAAAATTAAATCAACATAAAACTGGTTAAATTTTTCATCAGATGGAATATGGAAGTTGAGAAAATTTCATTAATATCAAAATTGATTTTTTTAGGATTAGATTGATGACGACTTCATAAATTGTTCAAATTTTCAGCTTATAAAGCGATCAATTGCAAGCCACACACTATTAATGTGAATGTTAGACTCTATTCAAGTTCATATTTAATATCTTCAAATCTTGGAGTAAAATATAAGTTGGAACATTGAGTTGCTCAATTTTTTTGTGGAAGCATCAGCTCAAAATTATTTCATACTATCACTATGTTCTTATCAAGCCCATGTTATAAAATTTCCTAAATATTCTTAAAGTCATTTGTTTCTAGAACAATTTTCTTTAAAAATTTCATTAAATATTGTTTTCTTTCTAAAGTGTCTAAATTTTAATTAAGGGGAAATGAGAACTTTCATACTGATTCCTAACTTTTTTTTGGTTTGTTTGGTGTGTTTCTTGGTTTAGTTTCAGATAGTTGACTAATCTGTCGATTTTCCTTCATGATGATACTCTAATTCCTTTTTCTTTTATAAAGGCACCCTTAAGAGTTATATATTTACTAGATTGATAGTCCTAAGGCAGCTTTGTGAATTTGAGCTGAGGGAAAAAACTTAAGGCAGACTTAAGAATCCACTTATGATTTACTGGTGCTCAGTGCTTTGAAATACTTCATGCTAGCTAAATATAATCCAAATAGGAACTGTGGTTTTAATACAGAATATAATATTCCAATGCTAATGTCAACTTAATGAAACAAAAGGAATTTTTCACAGAAAGATAAATAAACATAATCTGACAAATACAACACTGTAGTTCTAAGACTTTTCTTTAATATAAAAATAATCACTATTGTTATTTTAAAACAATTAGATTTCATAATTTAAACTACCTATTCTACAATAAATTGGACTTCCCTGGTAGCTCAGATGGTAAAGAATCTTCCTGCAATACAGGAGAACTGGGTTTGATCCCTGGATCAGAAGATCCCCTGGAGAAGGAAATGGTAACACACTCTTATTCTTGTCTGGCAGAGGAGCGTGGTGAGCTACAGTCCATGGGGTTGCAAAGAGTCAAACATGACTGAGCGACTAACATTTCTACAATAAAATCATTATCTAATAAATTAATGATAACAATTTTATAAATATTTTCCATTGCTTTCAAATACTATATCTTAGCTTTTGGAACAATGAAACAGTATAGAAATCTTCTGTTTTATTTTATAGCTAGCACCAAGCCACAAGAAGAAAAAAAAAAAAAAACACAAAATTTGTGTGCATTGTTTTTCCATAGCTCTGATGATACTAACCTGTCTCAACCAATATTCTATTTATAAAATTGGCTTCTTCTAGCCTTAATATGTTGAGACAGTGTAAGCAAAATTAGTTTGCAACACCTGGCCTAGAATATTCAGCTCATGAGAAATCCTGTCCCCAAATTTTTAGAATTTCATCTCATGGCCATGGTGTAAAAACAAAGCCACTTGAGAGTGTTTTCATGGCAGTTGGTATACTAAGAAAAAGTTTATTGATTACATAAATATATGTAATTCTCCAGTGAACGGTGTCATTTCTGTTTGCAAGTCCAAGTCAGAAAAAGATTATTTGAAAAGTAAATTGTTGCCAAGAGCCATTGTGTTTCAGATCTGCTTTATATCAGCTACTTTTTAAGGTAATAGGTAAAATAACCTGACTATTCTGTAGAAATTAGCTGGCTAGTTGGCTGAATTACCTTAAAAATGTTGAGAAGCTTATGCATTTAATATTAGTGCTAGTTCCTACTTTCCAATATAAAGCTAAATATTTCATTTCTCAGGAATCAAGTAAGAAGTTGCTTCTTGTTTAATTTCAATGTTTCCCTAATTGTGCATGTACTTATTTGGCAAAAGAGAAGATAAAATAAAGTTTTTGCACCATATTTTTAACAACTTTGAACTTGCTTTAACATTTCTGTTAGTGAAGATCTACTAGAGACAAATACTCTTAGCTTTTATTTAAAAAAAAAAAAAGTCTTTGTTTGACTATATTCTTGAGGAACAGTTTTTCTGAATATAGAATGGTGGTGTGACAGTTGTTTTTATTTTTTTTTAATGTTTTTGATATGTTCTTCATTGCTTTCTGGCATTCAATTGTTTCCAGTGTGTATTCAGCAGACTTTTATTTTCCCCGACTTCTTTAAAATTTTTCTATTTAGATTTGGATGTTAGCCACTATATTAATCCAAGCAGCCATCATGTTTTACCTGGTAATTTCCATTTTAACTTATCTCCATGCTTCTTCGTTTTACCCCCTCCCCAGTCTCTTCTCAACACAACAGCAAGAATAATCTTTTTTCAACATAAACTGGGTATGTCACTCTAGTCCAGGGGTCCCCAACCTCTGGGATCTAAGTGCAGCTGATGTAATAATAATAGAAAGAAAGATCACAATAAATTTAATGTACTTGAATCATCCTGAGACCACCCCCCCCCCCACCTTGCCCTGGTCCATGGAAAGACTGTCCTCCATGAGACTGGTCCCTGGTGCCAAAAAGGTCAGGGAACACTGTTCTACTCTGCACCCCAATAGGCTTTTCATTTATTGAATTTAAACTTTTAATCATATCCTACAAGACTTCTGTGATCAATGCCGCATTACGTCTATGACCTCATCTCCCAGCACCTTCTTCCTTGCTCTCAACTTGAGTCATTGATTTATCACCTTGTTGCTCCATGAACACACTAAACTATTGTTTGTTCTTTATCCCTGAATCATTGCAGATGCTATTTTCTCTGAGCAGTAGGTCCTCTGCTTCCCCTAGTTATTATATATAAAATACTCCTTTGTACCTCCCATCATTCTGTAACTCTGACCGTCTTTTATTTTACTGTATAACCTTAACCACCTGATTAATTCTTTATGTATTATATGGCTCTTCCCACTCAAACATAAGGTCCCAGAGAGGAGAGATCTTTTTTTTTTTTTTAAAGTGTTTCATGTTAAGTGCATGAAAAAGTATGAGATACCGTGTACATGTGTGTTCAGTTCCTTCAGTCATGTCCAGCTCCTTCTGACCCCATAGACTGTAGCCCACCAGACTCCCCTGTCCATGGAATTTTCCCAGCAAGTATACTGGAATGGGATGCCATGCCCTCCTTCAGGGGATCTTCCTGACTCCAAGATCGAATCCATGTCTCCTTCATCTCCTGCACTGCAGGCAGATCTTTACTGCTGAGCTACCAGGGAAGCCTGTATCACATAAAACATGCTTAATAAACAATAACCTGAAAATGAATCTGATTGGTATTAAAACATGTCAGGCATTTCCCAATTTAAAACAAATTTTTTTAACCTTATAATTCTTCTAATTACTGCCTCATTTATCTTTACCAATTGAAAATAAAATTTCTAAAATATTGGTTATATTCACTGTTTCTCTTTTCTTATATCCTATACCCTTCAGTGGGCTTCCTTGGTGGCTCATAGGTTAAAGCATCTGCTTCTAATGCGGGATGCCTGGGTTCGATCCCTGGGTCAGGAAGATCCCCTGGAGAAGGAAATGGCAACCTACTCCAGTATTTTTGCCTGGAGAATCCCATGGACAGAGGAGCCTGATGGTCTACAGTCCACAGGGTCGCAAAGAGTCAGACATGACTGAGCGAAAGCAGTAAGACTTCATCATACTGAACCTATAAGTATTGTTTGGCCCCCTGGATTGCTCCTTTTTTTCTTTTTTCACTTTTTCTGTAGGACAGAAGTATCTCTGAATTTGCTGCCTACGACACTGATCAGTTCTTAATCTCTTTTGCCATTTGTTTCTTCTCTTTTTGATGTTAGATAGTGAGGTAAACTAGACTTTAACTTTCATCCTTTCCATTCTCTCTCTCTCTCTCTTCATTCTAAATCTTTATCTATTTAATCAGCCAACTGTAGAGCCCAGACTTCTCCAAGGGCTTGTTTCTCTACAGCTTTTACTTGAAGGTTAATGGAAGATGAACACCGAGACAAAGAATGCTTGGCTTTCCTGCAAACAGCTCGGCCTTGCTCAGTGGTTATCAGCTTCCCAAGATCAAGAGCAGGCAGGTACAAATAATTAGTGGGTTCAAAATGTTTGACCATGGCTGCTCTATCTAATTTAGTTTGTACATTTTTCAGTGGTGAAACCAAACTGGGTCTTCAGCTTTATTCTCATTTTCTTCAAGGGAAGAGCCTTTATAAAATTGGATGGCATATTTTGGTTTTTCCTCACTGAGAATTTTAACTGTCAGTTGTATTCCATTTAGTTCAGTTGCTCAGTTGCTTCCAACTCTTTGTGACCCCATGAACTGCAGCATGCCAGGACTTCCTTTCCATCTCCACTCTCAGAGTTTACTCAAATTTATGTCCATTGAGTCAGTGATGCCATCCAGTCGTCTCATCCTCTGTTGTCACCTTCTCCTCCTGCCTTCAATCATTCCCAGCATCAGAGTCTTTTCAAATGAGTCAGTTTTTCACATCATGTGGCTAAAGTATTGGAGTTTCAGCTTCAGCATCAGTCCTTTCAATGAATATTCAGGACTCATTTCCTTTAGGATGGACTGGTTGGATCTCCTTGCAGTCCAAGGGACTCGCAAAAGTCTTCTCCAACACCATAGATCAAAAGCATCAATTCTTCAGTCCTCAGCTTTATTTACAGTCCAACTTTCACATCCATACATGACTACTGGAAAAACTATAGCTTTGACTAGATGGACTTTGTTGGCAGAGTAATGTCTCTGTTTATAATATGCTATCTAGGTTGGTCATAACTTTCCTTCCAAGGAGCAAGTGTCTTTTAATTTTATGGCTGCAGTCACCATCTGCAGCCATTTTGGAGCCCAGAAAAATAGTCTGTCACTGTTTTCACTGTTTTCCCTCCTATTTGCCATGAAATGATGGGACCACATGCCATGATCCTAGTTTTCTGAATGTTGAGCTTTAAGCCAACTTTTTCACTTTCCTCTTTCACTTTCATTAAGAGGCTTTTTAGTTCTTTGCTTTCTGCCATAATGGCGGTGTCATCTGCGTATCTGAGGTTATTGATATTTTTCCCAGCAATCTTGATTCCAGCTTGTGTTTCTTCCAGTCGAGTGTTTCTCATGATGTACTCTGCATCTTAAGTTAAATAAGCAGAGTGACAGGATACAGCTTTGACGTTCTCCTTTCCCTATTTGGAACCAGGCTGTTGTTACATGTCCAGTTCTAACTGTTGTTTCTTGACCTGCATACAGGTTTCTCAAGAGGCAGGTAAGGTGGTCTGGTATTCCAGTCTCTTTCAGAATTTTCCACAGTCTATTGTGATCCACACAGGATTTGGTATAGTCAATAAAGCAGAAAATGATATTTTTCTGGAACTCTTGCTTTTTCAATGATCTAATGGATGTCGGCGATTTGATCTCTGGTTCCTCTGCCTTTTCTAAACCCAGCTTGATCATCTGGAAGTTCATGGTTCATGTACTGTTGAGGCCTGACTTGGAGAATTTTGAGCATTACTTTACTAGCACGTGAGATGAGTACAATTGTGCAGTAATTTGAGCATTCTTTGGTTTGAGCACTGCCTTTTTGGGGATTGGGATGAAAATTGACCTTTTCCAGTCTTGTTTCTCGTGCTTTTCCAGTGTGCCACCTAGGAAATTTTTTTACACTGAATTTATTTGTCAAAAAAGATTATCACATAATGCTGATGAAAAATATCTTTATTAATATATTAATACAGATAGATATCTCCTTTTCTTAAAATATGTCATCCTTTCCTATGTCTTTCAAAATTAAAATTTAATCCTAATTTGTTTTTTGAACTGTAAATTTAAATAATTAACTGCCTATTACTGCATCTCAACTTGTCAACCTATATGTCTAAACATTAAAAAGTTATTACATTTACATTTTAATTATTTTTTCCCAAACATGATATATCACAAGCAATTCCATTCTCAGTAATGAGTATCATTGTCTTTTGAGCTACTCAGGCATAATATCATAAATATGTCCCAAATCTAATCACTTTTTATTTCAACCACTAATAGCACTATAGTTAAGTGACTGTAAGTGATTGTAATCTCTAATTTGTACTAGATCATCAGCACAAGACCTGACCTTTCTCTTTCTTCTCTTGCCCTCTTAGGTAAATCTCCACATAGTGTGAGAAAAATCCTTTTAAAACAGAAATATGATCAATAACTGTGACCTAACTGCCTATCAGTTTCTCACACATTCAGTGTATTTCTGCCCCCATTGACCTGCTCATCCTTCCTTGGGAATGGGAAGAGTGTTTCCTCATCTGGATACAATGTTTGCTTTTACTGTTCACCCATTCTGTACTGCTGCTGCTGCTCCTGCTGCTAAATCGCTTCAGTTGTGCCCGACTGTCCGACCCTATAGACGGCAGCCCACCAGGCTCCCCCATCCCTGGGATTCTCCAGGCAAGAACACTGGAGTGGGTTGCCATTTCCTTCTCCAATGCATGAAAGTGAAAAGTGAAAGTGAAGTTGCTCAGTTGTGTCTGACTAACCCATATTTTTCTTAGACTTTCCATGGCATAATCTCTTACTTCCTTTGTGCATCTTTACCATATTTTACAGAAGTCCACCCTCATCAAATTATTTGACAGGTATTTCTTTCCCTCTTTAACTCTTGCTACACAGATAATTACATACTTGTTTTTCATTTCTGTGTCTAGAATATCAGTTTCAGGATCACATAAATTTGTGGAACACATAGTAAACCCTCAACACATATTTGTTAAGTGAGGAAAGGAATGAAAGGATGGATGACTCAAAAGATACAATCTTGGCCAAAAACAAAGAATAAATGGTTAAATTATTTTCAAGATATCATATCTCTTCCAGAGAATAAGACACTCTCTTGTAAGGTATTCCTTCACAATACATACTTCTGTTTTTCTACACACATGTGATCTTGTGACTTAAGAAGCCATGCCAGAATAGTTGGGATGGTGAAAGTGAGAGAAAGAAATAGTATTGGACTATAACCAAATATGTTTTCCATTTATTCTAACAAGAACATTTCATTTTAAATATCTTATTCTCAAGTTTCTAATTATAAACTATTTTTCTTACAGGTCAATTCTATTTTCATTTAAATATGAATTACACTAGCTAGATGGACAGCTATATTTTAATCAAGAAGATGTGACAAAGATAATAAAGTAATATAGAAAAAATTAGTCTATATATTAGAAAATTTCTTACAGATCATATAAGGGGAATGTTTGAAAGATGTCACAATTCATTATAGTTTATTGAGTATTATGCATAGAATGTAAGGAGTGATATAGTGCATTAGGTGGTAAGTCAGAAAATAGTGACTAGTTCAAATGAGTCAATAATTAGTTTTGCAACCTATGGAATATCACTTAACCTCTCTGGGTCTCAGTTTTCTTATCTATAATATGAAAGTGTTGGATTCATTATCTCTAAAATCCAATCTGTGTCTGAAATTCGGTAAGAATTTGAAAAAAAAATAGTCTCTGGGGACTCAAAGTGATAATGCTATCCCTGTCTATTAATAGGACAAATATGAACTTATCAAATAGGTTCAGTTAACTTTAGATCCTAATCAAGCGAAAATTGTGAATAAATTGATTTGAAAAGTCTGAACAAATTGAACAGACATGCTGATTAAAAACCAATTAGTCCCTATGAGCTTCAGTCCAATTTTGTTATAGGTTTCAGTGATAATATAATAATAATAATAAAACAACATCTAAAGTTTATCCTTACTAAAGA
Organism: Capricornis sumatraensis; assembly: GCF_032405125.1. Taxonomy (NCBI): domain Eukaryota; kingdom Metazoa; phylum Chordata; class Mammalia; order Artiodactyla; family Bovidae; genus Capricornis; species Capricornis sumatraensis. The sequence continues at coordinate 127,382,617 of NC_091071.1, forward strand.
ATTTCTTTATGTAATAGTTACTAAGTCAACTTCTGGGCTAAACTGTATAGTTTGAATATAAACTATACAGATGCTATTCCTATAATAGTATTTCTGCCATCTTGTATTAATAAATAATAGTAAATAATCTTGAAAATATAAATTTAGACTTACCTTTCTGAACTGTCCTCCAGTTCCAGCATCAACCTCCACTTTCTCAAAATCTCCTACTTTCTCTCATCATATCCTCTTAACAGAATAAACATTTTATTCATTTTACTTTTAATATCATTTTGAAGATATTTTTGTTACATCAAGCTATTAAAATGAATCTTAATGATAAAGAAAAGAAAATGATACAGCAGAATTTTAAGAATAGAAAAATATTAGTACTAATAAAATTATCACTAAAGAAAAATTAAGAAAGGGTTTTTAATTCCTCACACTATTTGCTAGAACTTGAAGATCCTTTATGGTGGCCACATGGGCTGTGGTCCAGAAATGTAACTAGTCCAGACTGTGTGATGTCAGTATACAATGCTTTCCAGATATCAAGTCTTAGTCCTACCCCAGTTATAAATATATCATGCTGGGCTGGAAGGAGCACAAGCTGGAATCAAGACTGCTGGGAGAAATATCAATAACCTCAGATATGCAGATGACACCACTCTTATGGCAGAAACTGAAGACGAACTAAAGAGACTCTTGATGAAAGAGGAGAGTGAAAAAGTTGGCTTAAAGCTCAACATTCAGAAAACTAAGATCATGGCATCCAGTCCCTTCATTTCATGGCAAATAGTTGAGGAAACAGTGAAAACAGTGTCAGACTTTATTTTGGCGGGTTCCAAAATCACTGCTGATGGTGATTCCAGCCATGAAATTAAAAGATGCTTACTCCTTGGAAGGAAAGTTATGACCAACCTAGATAGCATATTGAAAAGCAGAGACATTACTTTGCCAAATCTGTTTAATCAAGGCTATGGTTTTTCCAGTGGTCATGTGTGGATGTGAGAGTTGGACTGTGAAGAAGGCTGAGAGCCGAAGAATTGATGCTTTTGAACTGTGGTGTTGGAGAAGACTCTCGAGAGTCCCTTGGACTGCAAGGAGATCCAACCAGTCCATCCTAAAGGGGATCAGTCCTGGGTGTTCATTGGAAGGACTGATGCTGAGGCTGAAAGCCCAGTACTTTGGCCATGTCACTGGAAGTGTTGATTCATTGGAAAAGACTCATGCTGGGAGGGATTGGAGTCTGGAGGAGAAGGGGAGGACAGAGGATGAGATGGCTGGATGGCATCACTGACTCAATGGTCGTGAGTTTGGGTGGACTCTGGGAGTTGGTGATGGACAGGGAGGCCTGGCGTGCTGTGATTCATGGGATTGCAAATTGTTGGACATGACTGAGCGACTGAACTGAACTGAACTGAACTGAACTAATACATACTGAATAAACATTGAAATGATAATATTTTGATATTGGGTTAAAATAAAATCTATTATCAAGATTTATAAATGCAGCTAGTAGAAAATCAAAATTCATATGTGATTCACATTGTATTTCTATTGAAATGCACTGACACAGAATGTTAAATTCCAGAATGTTCTTTTTACAATCATTTCAATAGAGATAGCACTAGAGGTCATCAGAACACTTAGTGAATTTTGTTTTCATCCAAAGTATTAATAATCTCTTTTGGAACCTAATGCATGGGTTGACACATAAAGATTTATATTAAAAATAATAATAAAGGAATGCACCATAATATACTTCTTGCTATCCATGTGTCAACAAGTCTGTTATTTTCACTATGTAGAATGGAGTAACCTGAGAAGTATTTTCTTTAGAATATTCTTATATACTAGGTTTCTACTCTTTGAAGTTTCAGAAAAGCTTGTAATATACCCTTACATGTAGGTTTCTACCACATAGAATTTTAGTAAGTTATGGTACTTTATGGGGTACTTTAATACTTAGAAAATATGAAATACCTGCATACATGCATGCTTAGTTGCTTCAGTTGTGTCCAGTTCTTTGCAACCCTATGGACTGTAGCCCATCAGGCTCCTCTGCCCATGGAATTCTTCAGTCAAGAATACTGATGGGTAGTCATTCCCTTCTCTAGGGGATCTTCTGATCCAGGGATTGAATACACATCTCCTGAGTCTCCTCCATTGTAGGTGGATTCTTAACCACTGGGCAAGCCAGAAAGCCCCAGAATACTCGCGTGTGTTAAGTAGCTTCAGTCGTGTCTGACTCTTTGAGGACTATATCTCTCCAGGGTCATCTGTCTATGGGATTCTCCAGGCAAGAATACTGGAGTGGGTTGCCATTTCCTTCTAGAGGGGAATACTTGCATAACATTATAAAATAGTAAAAATAAGAAGTAATTGCTAAAATATACATCTTACACACCACACACACACACACACACACACACATATATAAATTCCCCAAAATTATTAGTACTGATGATAAATAAAATGCTTAATTTTGGACATTCATTCAGTACCTTTTATTATTCATGGACTTAGCAGATATCCTTCAGTAGTTTAAAGCTATCACAAGATGTGACTTTTTTATTAAGTACATTTTGGACTTCATTATTTTATGGAAAAAAACATAGTTTCATTGTGTACATATACACATATCCATTCTATTTCTCCTTGAATCCTAATAAGATGCTTAAAATATGTCTTTAAATATCAAAATATATTTGAAGATATGTGTGATAATAAAAATGACTTTTTCCAATAATGAGTGGAGATGCTGAATTTCTCTCAGAGGAAAATAGGTATTTGATCACAATCAAATGGATGTTTTAAAAGTGGAGCAATTTGGGTATTGGACATTTACATAGACTCTTTTTATTTGACAAACATGGTACTTGGCCAGGTTTACTTCTGGGTTAGCTCTGACATAAGTTTGTACAGAATTGCTAAGAGAAAGCATTGTTGAAAAAAAAAAAAAAATGAAAGAACAGCTAATATGGAAATTTCCTAAGTTTTGCTTTATAATTAATTGACTTCTTGGGCACTGTCACCCACCTATAAATTTATAAAAGTTGTTGCTCTGAAGTTTAATTCTTATCTGCAGTACACTGATGGTTCTGCCATCTGCAAATAAGTATTAATAACCTTACCAAGTGTTCCATTGAATTTCTGTGCAAATTAAATGAGATAATGCCTGTAAACTACTCAGCATAATTTCCAACACACAATAAGTTTTAGCTTTCACATTTCTGGCTTACCACCTCTTACAGTACAAAATAAAGTATTTCTCATTTTATGAAGGCATTGACAAGGCTAATTTTATTTTTAGAAAATATTGTGATTCTACTTTTGTGCATAGTTGGTTTCATTGGAATAACTACAGAAAAGTCATTCTAAAATCATATATATATTCATGACTTGAATGTTAGAGCAAAGCATATGAACAGTTGGGTTCATTCCAATACACCTTGAAATGAATCAATTTTTAGAATATAAAATAGAAGACTGTGTATAGATTAATAAACCTGAGTATTTGGTGAGGTGGATAGGTTTGACTCTTTTCTTGACACACTGTCTGCCACTGAGTGGGAGATGGCTCTCTAATTTATTGGGAAGCTTTAATTTAAAAAACTTCAAAAAACAACAAAAAAGCAAAACTGTCTGTCCCTGGAGAAACTAACTTCTGAACACCATAATGACGAAGGTAGTCTCATCCCTCAGAAAACCAAATCCTGCATTTTTCATTCCAAGCTGTTCAATGATACAGCTGAGATTTAAAGCTTTTGACTCACAGGAAATGCTTCATCTTACTCAATCAATTATTTGTTATCCACTCTGGGTGGTATACATTGTGCATTAGAATACATATTTTGCCTGTTGAGACTTACTTCTCTTTCAATTATAATTTTACCTATATTCTAGGGAACTGAGTGTTCAATTAGATAATATACTGCTATTTATTTATGTGAACATTTTTATTGGTATTTGCACATTTATTTTTTATTTTCTTTCTACTAGATAAGGAAAAATGGTGTCTATCACTTTGAGTCGCCAGATATATTTTTTTTTTAATCATACTATTCCAGACATGAAAGTGAAAGTTTCAGTTGTTCAGTTGTGCCCAACTATTTGAAAGTCCATGGACTGTAGCCTGCCAGGCTTCTCTGTCCATGGAATTCTCCAGGCAAGAATATTGGAGTAGGTAGCCGTTACCTTCTGCAGGGGATCATCACAAATCCAGAGATGGATCCAGTCTCTCACACTGCAGGCAGAGTCTTGACCATCTGAGTCAGCAAGGAAGTGATTTCAGACGTGAAATGGACTTCCAACACTTTTACAATATAGATGAGAAAACTCAGATCTGGATAATGTTCTCATATAAAGGCTTCATCAATTTCATCTCACGATATTTTCCTACCTTCATTTGTGCTATTTCACAGCTGTTGAATATATTGAGGATATAATCCCTCCTCCTCATTCTTATTCCCTCAAATCATAATCTTAGATTAGGCAAAAGCTTTTATTAAACAGGATGAAAGCCAGAAACATTATATCAAAGTTAAAATGTATAGTTACATATTATTTTTAAATCCTCTAAGGAAATCTTTATCATAACAAAAGCAAAAGATGAATAGCATAGTGGGAATAACTGAACACAGTGCAGGTAGTATGTGACTGATATCCTTCATTTACAAATGTGTGTATGTAGACACTTCTGCTGTGTTCAATTTATTGTGACCCCATGGGCTGTAGTCCATCAGGCTACTCTGTGCAGGGAATACTCCAGGCAGGAGTACAGAACGAGTGCCATTTCCTTCTACAGGGGATCTTCCAACTAAAGGATCGAACACCTGTCTCTTTAGTCTCTTGCATTGGCAGAAGGATTCTGTACCACTAGTGCCAACTAGTCCAGTGAAAGAAATAAGAGGTGATGTTCATCACCAGGTAGTCAATATGAAATCAGATTGATTATACTCTTTGCAGACAAAGATGGAGAAGCTCTATACAGTCAGTAAAAATAAGACCAGAACTATGGTTCAGATCATGAATTTCTTATTGCAAAACTGTGACTTAAATTGAAGAAAGCAGGGAAAACCACTAAACTATTCATGTACAATCTAAATCAAATCCTTTATATCTGATTGAGTGCCTGATGAACTATGGACAGAAGTTCATGACACTGTACAGTAGGCAACGATCAAGATCATCCCTAAGGAAAAGAAATGTGAAAAGGCAAAATGGTTGTCTGAGGAGGCCTTACAAACAGCTTTGAAAAGAAGACAAGTGAAAAGCAAAGGAGAGAAGAAAGGATATACCCATTTGAATGTAGAGTTCTGAAGAATAGCAAGGAGTGATAAGAAAACTTTAAGTGAACAATGCAAAAAAATAGAGGAAAACAATAGAATGGAAAAGCCTGGACATCTTTTCAAGAAAATTAGAGATAACAAGGGAATATTTCATGCAAAGATGGGCACAACAAAGGATAGAAATGGTATGGAGCTAACAGAAGCACAAAATATTAAGAAGAGGTGTCAAGAATACACAGAAGAACTATACAAAAAAGATCTTCATCACCCAGATAATCACAATGGTGTGATCATCAACCTAGAGAGAATCCTGGAATGCGAAGTCAAGTGGACCTTAAGAAGCATCACTACAAACAAAGCTACTGGAGGTGATGGAGTTCCAGTTGGGCTATTTCAAATTCTAAATGATGATGCAGAGAAAGGGCTGCACTCAATACACAAGCAAATTTGGAAAACTCAGCAGTGGCCACAGGACTGGAAGAGGTCAGTTTTCATTCCAATCCCAAAGAAAGGCAGTGCCAAAGAATGCTCAAACTACTGCATAATCGCACTCATCTCACATGCTAGTACAGTAATGCTCAAAATTCTCCAAGCCAGGCTTTCACAGTACATGAACTGTGAATTTCCACATGTTCAAGCTTGATATAGAAAAAGCCGAGGAGCCAGAGATCAAATTGCCAATATACATTGAATCATCAAAACAGCAAGAGAGTTCCAGAAAAATATTTACTTCTGCTTTATTGACTATGCCAAAGCCTTTGACTCTGTGGATCACAATAAACTGTGGAAAATCTTTCAATAGATGTGAATACCAGACCACCTTACCTGCCTCATGAGAAATCTGCATGCAGGTAAACAAGCAACAGAATTGGAAATGGAACAACAGAATGTTACCAAATAGGGAAAGGAGAACGTCAAGGCTGTATATTGTCACCCTGTTTATTTAACTTATATTCAGAGTATATCATATGAAATGCCAGGCTAGATGAAGCACAGGCTGGAATCAAGGTTGCTGGGAGAAATATCAATAACCTCAGATATGCAGATGACACCAGCATTATGGCAGAAAACAAAGAAGAACTTAAGATCTTCTTAATGAAAGTGAAAGACAAGAGTGAAAAAGCATTCTTAAAGCTCAAAATTCAAAAAATGAAGATCGTGGCATCTGGTCCCATCACTTCATGGCAAATAGATGGGGAAACAGTAGAAACAGTGTTAAACTTTATCTTTTTATCTTCTTAATCACTGCAGATGGTGACTGCAACAATGAAATTAAAATCACTTGCTCCTTGGAAAAAAAGCTATGACAAACCTAGACAGCATATTAAGGAGCAGAGACATTACTTTGCCAACAAAGGTCAGTCAAAGCTAAAGTTTTTCCAGTAGTAATGTATGGATGTGAGAGTTGGACTATAAAGAAAACTGAGCGCCAAAGAATTGATGCTTTTGAACTGTGGTGTTTGGAGAAGACTCTTGAGAGTCCCTTGGACTGCAAGGAGATCCAACCAGATAACATCCCAAAGGAAATCAGCCCTGAATATTCATCAGAAAGACTGATATTGAAACTGAAACTCCAATAATTTGGCCACCTGATGCAAATAACTAAATCATTGGAAAAGACTCTGATGCTGAGAAAGATTGAAGTCAGGTGAAGAAGGGGACAACAGGGAGATGAGATGCTTGGATGGTCTCACCGACCTGATGGACATGAGCATGAGCAAGTTCCAGCAGTTCGTGATGGACAGGGAAGCCTGGTGTGCCGCAGTCCATGGGGTGGCAAAGAGTTTGACATGACTGAGCAACTGAACTTAACTTTGAGAAAAAATGCTTAAATTATTTTAAAATAGATATCAAAGTGTTGGGGCATAAATGAAAGACAGTCCTTTTATTCTTTCCATTTCATATAATGCTTCTTTAGTTGGGTTCTCCTAATGTTTATAAACAGTGGAAGTGAGATTCAGGGACTAGATCTGATAGACAGAGTGCCTGATGAACTATAGACGGAGGTTCGTGACATTGTAAAGGAGACAGGGATCAAGACCATCCCTATGGAAAAGAAATGCAAAAAGCAAAATAGCTGTCTGAGGAGGGCTTACAAATAGCAGCAAAAAGAAGAGAAATGAAAAGCAAAAGAGAAAAGGAAAGATATAAGCATCTGAATGCAGAGTTCCCAAGAAGAGCAAGGAGGATAAGAAAGCCTTCCTCAGCAATCAATGCAAAGAAATAGAGGAAAACAACAGAATGTAAAACACTAGAGACCTCTTCAAGAAAATTAGAGATAACAAGGGAACATGCAAAGATGGGCTCAGTAAAGGACAGAAATGGTATGGACCAACAGAAGCAGAAGATATTAAGAACAGGTGGCAAGAATACACAGAAGAACTGTACAAAAAAGAGCTTCACAACCAAGATAAACACATTGGTGTGATCACTTACCTAGAGCCAGACATCCTGGAATGTGAAGTCATCAGAAAGTGAAAACATCACTATGAACAAAGCTAGTGGAGGTGATGGAATTCCAGTTGAGCTATTTCAAATCCTAAAAGATGCTGTGAAAGTGCTTCACTCAACATGCCAGCAAATTTGGAAAACTCAGCAGTGGCCCCAGGACTGGAAAAGGTCAGTTTTCATTCCAATCCCAAAGGAAGGCAATGCCAAAGAATGCTGAAACTACCACACAATTTCACTCATCTCAAATGCTAGCAAAGTAATGCTCAAAATTCTCCAACCCAGCCTTCAGCAACACGTGATTCATGAACTTCCAGATGTTCAAGCTAGTTTTAGAAAAGTCAGATGAACCAGAGATCAAATTGCTAACATCTGCTTCATCATAGAAAAAGCAAAAGAGTTCCAGAAAAACGTCTGCTTCTTTATTGACTATGCCAAGGCCTTTGACTGTGTGGATCACAATAAACTGGAAAATTCTGAAAGAGATGGGAATATCAGAGCACCTGACCTGCCTCTTGAGAAACCTATATGCAGTTCAGGAGGCAACGGTTAGAACTGGATATGGAACAACAGACTGGTTCCAAATAGGAAAAGAAGTGCATCAAGGCTGTATATTGTCACCCTGCTTATTTAACTTATATGCAGAGTACACCATGAGAAATGCTGGGCTGGAAGAACCAGAAGCTGGAATCAAGATTGCTGGGAGAAATATCAATAACCTCACATATGCAGATGACACCACCTTTATGGCAGAAAGTGAAAAGGAACTCAAAAGCTTCTTGAAAGTGAAAGAGGACAGTGGAAAAAGTTGGCTTAAAGACCAACATTCAGAAAACTAAGATCATGGCATCTGGTCCCATCACTTCATGCCAAATAGATGGGGAAACAGTGCAAACAGTGTCAGACTTTATTTTAAGGGGCTCCAAAATCACTGCTGATGGTTATTGCAGCCATGAAATTAAAAGACACTCCTTGGAAGGAAAGTCATGACCAACCTAGATAGCATATTGAAAAGCAGAGACATTACTTTGCCAACAAAGATCTGTCTAGTCAAGGCTATGGTTTTTCCAATGGTCATGTATGGATGTGAGAGTTGGATTGTGAGGAAAGCTGAGCACCAAAGAATTGATGCTTTTGAACTGTGGCATTGGAAAAGCCTCTTGAGAGTCTCTTGAACTGCAAGGAGATCCAACCAGTCCATCTTAAAGGAGATCAGTCCTGAGTGTTCATTGGAAGGACTGATGCTGAGGGTTAAACTACAATACTTTGGCCTCCTCATGCAAAGAGTTGACTCATTGGAAAAAACCCTGATGCTGGGAAAGACTGAAGGCCGGAGGAGAAGGAAGTGACAGAGGATGAGATGGCTGGATGGCTGGATGGCATCACCAACTCGATGGACATGAGTTTTGGTAAACTCTGAGAGTTGGTGATGGACAGGGAGGTCTGACGTGCTGTGACTCATGGGGCTGCAATGAGTCGGACATGACTGAGTGACTGAACTAATGTTTACAATACCCAATTTACATTTCAATAAAAGTTAGTTCAGTTCAGTTGCTTAGTTGTGTCTGACTCTTTGTGACCCCATGGTCTCCAGCTTGCCAGGCCTCTCAGTCCATCAGCACTCCTAGAGTTTACCCAACCTCATATCCATTGAGTAAATGATGCCATTCAACCATTTCATCCTCTGCCGTCCCCTTATCCTCCTGCCTTCAATCTTTCCCAGCATCAGGGTCTTTGCAAATGAGTCAGCTCTTCACATCATGTGGCCAAAGACTGGACTTTCAGCTTCAACATCAGTCCTTCCAGTGAACACCCAGGACTGATCTCCTTTACATGGACTGGTTGGATTTCCTTGCAGTCCAAGGGACTCTCAAGAGTTCAACACCACAGTTCAAAAGCATCAGTTCTTCAGTGCTCAGCTTTCTTTACAGTCAAACTCTCACATGCACATATGACTACTGGAAAAACCATAGACTTGACTAGACAGAACTTTGTTGACAAAGTAATGTCTCTGCTTCTTAATATGCTGTCAGGTTGGTCATTACTTTCCTTCCAAGGACTAAGTGTCTTTTAATTTCATGGCTGTAGTCATCATCAGCAGTGATTTTGGGGCCCCCAATATAAAGTCTGACACTATTTCCACTGTTTCCCATCTATTTGACATGTACCAATGGGACCAGATGCCATGATCTTAGTTTTCTGAAGGTTGAGCTTTAAGCCAACTTTTTCACTCTCTTCTTTCACTTTCATCAAGACACTTTTTAGTTCTTCTTCACTTTCTGCCATAAGGGTGGTGTCATCTGAATATCTGAGGTTATTGATATTTCCCCCAGCAATCTTGATTCCAGCTTGTGCTTCATCCAGCCCAGCGTTTCTCATGATGTACTCTGCATCTTAAGTTAAATGAGCAAGATGACAAGATACAGGCTTGATGTACTCCTTTTCCTATTTGGAATCAGTCTGTTGCTCCATGTTCAGTTCTAACTGTTGCTTCCTGACCTGCATATAGGTTTCTCAAGAAGTAGGTCAGGTGGTCTGCTATTCCCATCTCTTTATAGAATTTTCCATAGTTTATTGTGATCCACGCAGTCAAAGGCTTTGTCATAGTCAATAACACAGAAGTAGAATTTTTTCTGGAAATCTCTTGCTTTTTCAATGATTTAACGGATGTTGGCAATTTGATCCCTGGTTCCTCTGCCTTTTCTAAATTCAGCTTGAACATCTAGAAGTTCATGGTTCACATATTGCTAAAGCCTGGCTTGGAGAATTTTGAGCATTACTTTGCTAGCATGTCAGATGAGTGCAGTTGTGCAATAATTTGAGCATTCTTTGGTGTTGCCTTTCTTTGGGATTGGAATGAAAACTGACCTTCTCCAGCCCATGGCCACTACTGAGTTTTCCAAATTGGCTGGCATATTGAGTGAAGCACTTTCACAGCATCATCTTTTAGCTCAACTGAATTTCCATCACCTCCACTAGCTTTGTTTGTAGTGATGCTTCCTAAGGCCCACTTGACTTCATATTCCAGGATGTTTAGCTCTAGGTGAGTGATCACACCATCATGATTATCCAGGTCGTGAAGATCTTTTTGTACAGTTCTTCTGTGTATTCTTGACTGTATATTCTTAATATCTTCTGCTTCTGTTAGGTTCATACCATGTCTGTCCTTTATTGAGCTCATCTCTGCATGAAATATTCCCCTGGTATCTCTAATTTTCTTGAGATCTCTAGTCTTTCCCATTCTATTATTTTCCTCTACTTCTTTGCACAGATCACTGAGGAAGACTTTATCACTCCTTGCTATTCTTTGGAACTCTGCATTCAAATGGGTATATCTTTGCTTTTCTCTTTTGCGTTTCATTTTTCTTTTCACAGCTATTTTAAGGCCTCCTCAGACACCCATTTTGCTTTTTTGCATTTATTTTTCTTGTGGATGTTCTTGCTCCTTGTCTCCTGTGCAATGTCACCAACCTCCATCCATAGTTCATCAGGCACTCTGTCTATAAGATCTAATCCCTTAAATCTATTTCTGACTTCCACTGTATAATCATAAGGGATTTGATTTAGGTCATCCCTGAGTGCTCTAGTGGTTTCCCTACTTTTCAATTAAAGTAAAATTCAGTCAGTCACTCATTCGTGTCCAATTCTTTGCAACCCCATCAACCACAGCATGCCAGGCCTCCCTGTCCATCACCAACTCCCGGAGTTTACCCAAACTCATGTCTGTCAAGTCGATAATGCCATCCCACCATCTCATCCTCTGTCGTCCCCTTCTCCTCCTGCCCTCAATCTTTTGCAGCATCAGGGTCTTTTCAAATGAGTCAGCTCTTCGCATCTGGTGGCCAAAGTATAGTTTCAGGTTCAACATCAGTCCTTCCAATGAACATTTTAAGTAAAGCTAATCTAAGAATTTAAGTTATCTGTTCAAAGTTGACTTGTTGCAGTAAGTTTATGTATGATCATCCAGGTCAGGCCAGGTTGTGAGATATCTTTAGGATAGAAGGGGTCATTGGGTACATTATACATATACCCTAATCCTTAAAATTCATTATCCCAAAGTGCTTTAATGGAGAAGAAGGTAAAATTGGGTGGAGGAAGAATATTAACTTGTGGAAATTTCTAGGGATGTTTTTCCCTGGCTTCTTGTTTCAAACAGTATGACATAAAATTTTGCCCTTCTTTATAACCAGAAGTCACAGAAAGACTGATAATAGGAAGATACAGATAGATTTTTCAATATAAAACATTTTATGCATTTAGTGGTGAAATTATCCCAGCTCGGATAATATTAAATTGTTTCATTATACCTTATGATTCTTTTTGACATCAAAATATCTCTTCAAATTTTGAGAAAAAAATTTATGTACTTTGGGAATTTCTAGCAGTCAAGGATTTAATGATCTACTGAAGTCTGCCATTATGGAATCTTGGATACTGTGTGCATGCTTTCTCACAATGATTTAGGTTAATATTTCCAGATGACAACCATCAAAAAAAAAAAAAAAAAAAAAAAAGTAAGCAAGTACATAAAGAGTTGTCAAGAAGATTATTTGTTCTGGTATTATACTCAGTTTTCGTGTTATTGTAGTGTTAAAAGGTGAATCACTGAACTTAATTTATATTATTTTTTAAATTGTTTTGAATTAACTTCCATAGAGTTTATTAATCCATACAACCAAATGATTTCACCTCATTTTCTGTTAAATTCATTTGCTTTCATATGGACACAAAAACTTTGTAACATCTATTTTAGCTCAGAATCTGACAATAAATATCAGTTCTGATCTCTGAGTACATTCAGTTAAGAAAATAACTTAATTAAGAAAAATAAGAACAGAACTCTGAAGACAAATAAAAACATTTCTTGATTTTTATAATAATATTTATTTTGCATAATCAAAATAACCAATGAAAATTACCTGATTTTGATGGATCCAAGTCTACCAAGTGAAGGTAGTCATGTCCGACTCCTTTTGACCCCATTGACTGTAGCATGCCAGGCTCCTCTGTCCGTGGAATTCTCCAGGCCAGAATACTGGAGTGGGTAGCCATTCCCTTCTTCAGGGGATCTTCCCAACCCAGGGATCAAAACTAGGTCTCCTGCATTGCGGGAGGATTCTTTACTATCTGAGCTACTAGGGAAGCCTGATTTTGATGGATGGAGATCTATAATTATCTCAATGTTACCTTTTAATAATATATTTTAGCATTTTGCTCTTTGATTCTTCAAATAATAATTTCTCACTTAAAAAAAAGAATTTCTAAAATAATGTAAATGATAATTTGATATATACTTGAGTAAAAGAAAACACTGAGATATTTTGAAGACTTTGTATTGCCTCTGAAACTATACATATTACCTTGGAAAATAATAGTCTATCCTAATTTCATTATATATAATAAAGTTAAAAACTTTAGAAACTCTTCCTAAAATTAAGTATCTTTGGGGAAAGCTTCAACTATATGAGTCTTCCAAAGAAACTACTTGGCTATTAACATATCACATATACTGCTGCTGCTGCCGCCAAGTCACTTCAGTCGTGTCCAACTCTGTGCGACCCCAGAGACGGCAGCCCACCAAGCCCCTCTGTCCCTGGGATTCTCCAGGCAAAAACACTGGAGTGGGTTGCCATTTCCTTCTCCAATGCATGAAGATGAAAGTGAAAGTGAAGTCACTCAGTCCTGTCTGACTCTGAGCGACCCCACGGACTGCAGCCGACCAGGCTCCTCCGTCCATGGGATTTTCCAAGCAAGAGTAATGGATTAGGGTGCCATTGTCTTCTCCTATCATATATACTAGAGACCTGTAATTTATTCTAAAATTCCAACTAATAATTCAAAAGGAACAGAAAAATCACAATGTGATTTGTTTCCTCTACATCAGATATTTTAAAGTTTAAACACATTCTGAAGTGGCAATTTCATTTTATCAAATAAAATTCACGTTCAGTTTCACTACTAGATGGACCAGCCACTAAGTATTACCACTGGCTCAGGCACACAGAAAAAGTTTAATTTTCTCTTTGTATTCTGGTTGACTTCTTTCCCTCCTCCTTGCATACCTGGAGTATTATAATCTTGTAAGTGAAAAATCACATTACATTCCCTCTTCTATAACTTCTCAATCAAAGCAAATACAATAGAAAGAGAGTAACCGTCTCTCATGGTAACATCCTTCCAACAGTTTATCGGCTCACTGTGGAATCCTACCGTCTAATAATCTAAGTGCAAAATATCTACAAATGGGTCCTGTAGATTTTTTGCACCACAAAAGTCATTAGCAAGGATAATTAACTGAGACTGTGGTGATGAATAGAGCTGCATTACTGATCAGTGTAATAAAGAACAGAAGCCACTAATTACAGGTATAGAGCCTTGGAGCTATGGAGAAATGTAATTTAACATTGCTGCTCAGATTCCGCACAGACTAATATAAGTGCAAAATTAAAACAATAAGGTCTTCCCACAGATAATGCTTTTGGGATCATTCCAGGTGTAAGAAAATGTGCCCATCTGCGTAAAGAGGCTTGTGATCTATTAAGTACAATGCCTTAGGAAAAACCTTTTAAAAATTAAACCTACCTAAATATTTTGCTAAGCACTTTCATCAGAACCTTGATCTTCTGTTACATACTTTAGTAATTTCTTTGAATTTTCAAAATGTTAAAAAGACTTTCACATTTATATGATTATGTGTGCTGTGCTGAGTTGCTAAATTTTGTCTGACTCTCTGTGACCCCATGGCCTGTAGCCAGCCAGGCTTCTCTGTCCTTGGGATTTTTCAGACAAGAATACTGGTGTAGGCTGACATTTCCTCTTCCAGGGGATCTTCCTGACCCAGGGATTGAACTCGTGTCTTCTGCCTGTGTCTCCTGAATTGACAGGTGGATTCTTTACCACCTGAGCCACCTGGGAAGCACCTTATATGAGTATAGTGAAGCAAAGTGTTAATCTTTCAGTCATATCTGACTCTTTGAGACCCCATGGACTACAGCCTGACAGGCTCCTCTGTCCATGGAATTCTCAAGGAAAGAATACCAGAGTCGGTAGCCATTCCCTTCTCTTGGGGATCTTCTTGACCCAGGGATTGACTGAACCTGAGTCTCCTGCATTCTAGGCAGATTATTTACCATCTGAGCCATCAGAGGCAGCTTGTGTATATATATATATATGTTGCTCACTCGTGTCTGACTCTTTGTGACCCCATGAACTGTAGCCCACCAGTCTCCTCCGTCCTTGGGATTCTCCAGGCAAGAACACTGGAGTGGGTTGCCATTTCCTTCTCCAGGGGAACTTCCTGACCCAGGGATTGAACCCAGGTCTCCCACATTGCAGGCATATGCTTTAACCTCTGAGCCACCAGGGAAGCCCATATATATATATATACACACACATATATATACATGAGTATAGAAACAGCATAAAGATAATAAAGCTTTGCATCCATAGAGTTACTTAGAATTCTCTGTTCCTTATATTCAAAAAGCACGTTTCAACTCCACAGAAAGTAGTAAGTGGTAGAGCAGTGTTTCCCAAAATTACTTGATAATAATTATGTGAGGCTTTAAAATAAAAAATTCAGATTACTGGAAAGTACCCTGAGCAAGGAAAATAGGATTGTAAAGGGGAGGCTTTATCCTTGTAAGAGCCATTTCTTCTCTCTGAGTCTCAGATTCTTTATTTTTTTAAAATGGAAACATTTTATCAGTACATATATTAGAAATGTATATAACTTATCTATAAACGTGTTTGTACATAGTACATATGCAGCAAATGTCAGTTTTTCTTACCGTTAAGGGTTCCTTTTATTCAATAAATGTATACAGTTTCACTAAGAATAAGGAAACTATGTATGTTTGCTTCAGGTCTATTACAAGGAAGGAGTGATCTCCAGAAAACAGCCTTCTATTGGTCAGCCTGACCATTGCATCTGACAGGACCAAATGCACATACCTGCCTAGAGAGTGCCTTTCTGTCATTTTTAGAATCTGGTAGCTGGTACATCCTTTAGTTTTAAGTCAAGAGAATTTTAACATAAAGCACAGGTTTTCACCCATTTGTATAAAATCGTTTGTGGTAAAATTCTACAGGTGGCTAAAAAAGATTTCAGAATGTGTCAGGTAACATATATACATAATTTTTTATTATTAAAATTTATCATACATAATATCATCAATTATCCAAGTATTAGAATCATCTTCTCTATTATTATAAGTATTTTCATATTTATAAAATGAAACACAACAAAAGTGTTTTGGATTTCAGTATCATAACTTAGAGTCAGACTCAAAGAGATAACAATAATTTAAAAATGCTTATCACTAAGCTATTTTGCTTTCATTATCTTCTTGATCTTAATAAGATTATTGTTGATATGATAGCCTCTCAAAATTTTGTTAGTAAGACTTGCTGGAAAAGCTTCCTCTTTCAAAAAGAAAATGTGGTCTTATTCTTCATCAGTATAATACCTGTCCTTGAAAGATAGTTTATATCTGTCTGCTTAACAAATATTTCTTGATGACATACGTGTAGGCCAACTGAGGAATACAAACATTATTTCCACACAGAAGAGATCATAAGGACCTTCAGTTCTACAAATTATGCATACACATTTTTATAAAGTGGCTCAATGATTGGCAAAGAGGGTATAACTATGTTAACTCAGAGGAGGCCTAGATTATATGCTGCCTGGATGACCAGCAAAGTACTATAACACTCCACAAGTTATTTAATGGTATAAGTCAATGCACGGCTAACTGAGCTGATAATAAGTAACAACAGGTCTAAATTATAGCCAATAAAACCAAGAAGTGTTTCCTACCTTCTGTTTTATATTTATGTAACTTCTTGACATATATACCCACTGGTCAAATTTGGCCATCACCAAAATAAAGTTAAATACAAAATTGAAAACAATATCTTGAGTTATTCATTAGCTCTTTTACCTTTAATATATCATAATTTCAATTCCAAATCATTTTTATTTGTAGTTTTTACAATAACAGTTTTATCCATACACAGAGTTGCTTTTCACTATTCATCATACTCTCTCAGTTCAGTTCAGTTCAGTTCAGTTGCTCAGTCGTGTCTGACTCTTTGCGACCCCATGAATCACAGCACGCCAGGCCTCACTGTCCATCACAATATCCCGGAGTCTGTGATGCCATCCAGCCATCTCATCCTCTGTCATCCCCTTCTCCTCCTGCCCCCAATCCCTCCCAGCATCAGAGTCTTTTCCAATGAGTCAACACATCGCATGAGGTGGCCAAAGTACTGGAGCTTCAGCTTTAGCATCATTCCTTCCAAAGAAATCCCAGGGTTGATCTCCTTCAGAATGGACTGGTTGGATCTCCTTGCAGTCCAAGGGACTCTCAAGAGTCTCCTCCAACACCACACTTCAAAAGCATCAATTCTCCAGCACTCAGCCTACTTCACAGTCCAACTCTCACATCCATACATGACCACAGGAAAAACCATAGCCTTGACTAGATGGAACTTAGTTGGCAAAGTAATGTCTCTGCTTTTGAATATACTATCTAGGTTGGTCACAACTTTCCTTCCAGTCACCATCTGCAGTGATTTTGGACCCCCCCCCCCAAAAAAAAAAAAATAAAGTCTGACACTGTTTCTACTGTTTCCCCATCTATTTCCCATGAAGTGATGGGACCGGATGCCATGATCTTCGTTTTTTGAATGTTGAGCTTTAAGCCAACTTTTTTGCTCTCCTCTTTCACTTTCTACCTCTTATCAAACTGGCCAATTTAAATTCTCATCCAAAGAATATCTTCTTACCATAGACTTTATTATCTGCATTATTTTTAATCCCATTCCTCATAAATATTATTAGCTCAATGGCACATATTTTGTGAATACCTACTTATGTCAGGCAAAGTCTTCATAATAAATTAATGAACAAATCAGCCCATGGAGCTTACTTCTTAATGGAGAGATATAGTAGCAACAAAATATTACCTTAGAAAGTAATCAGTGTAATAGAAATGATAGGGCTGCATAAACCAGATGATGGTTGTGGAAGAGTGTTAATTAAAATAATCAATATAGGCCTTCATGAAACAGTCATATTTGAGGCAAATGTGGAAGGGGTGAGGAAAAGACAATCCAGAGATAAGGACTGGGGTAGGACACTAGGGTAACATCATGTACAATGTATCTTTAAGGGTGATATTTAGTATCAGTTACTAATGGACTTCCCAGGTGGAGCTAGCAGTAAAGAACCTGACTACCAATGCAGGAGACATGAGACTCGGGTCTGATCCCAGGGTCAGGAAGATTCCTGGGTGGAGGGCATGGCAACCCACTCCAGTCAGAGAAATCCATGGACAGAGGGACCAGCAGGCTACAGTCCACAGGGTCGCACAGAATTGGACACAACTGAAGTGACTTAGCATGCAGCATGCAAGTTACTAAAAGTGATAAAAACTCTAAGTCATGATGCATGCAGGGTATGACTACTGGGGTTTGGCATTAAATAGATTAATTTAGACTTTTGGCTCCTAGTCAAACCATATATGTTCATATGTCTTTTCAATTAAGTTTATTAATCCTCTTCCACTTTGGAAGAGAAATCCACAATTTTTAGCCATAGAAAAACTATTTTTTCATGAACCCTTTTTGCATATGGAAGACAGAAAAATGATAGGGTAGTCAAGGTGTATCTTGAATGTTTGAAGCAATGAAAGTAACAGGATTGGAAAACAGAGTATCCAGTTCCAATTTAATAGTAATGATATTCTTTATCCAGAGCTACTGATATTCCCCACATCATTATTTTTCATATAAAACCTAAAAACATTAAATAGCAAATAAAATACAAGTTTTATAATTAGTTTGCCTTCCTCTCAGTCTCAATGACTAGCATGGGTTTGGTTTTTTAAAAAAAAAGATGAAAAGAAGAGAATGTCACTCAGTCATGTCTGACTCTTTGTGACCCCATGGACTATATAGTCCATGGAATTCTCCAGGCCAGAATATTGGAGTAGGTAGCCTTTCCCTTCTCCAAGGGATCTTCCAACCCAGGAATTGAACCATGGTCTCCTTCATTGCAGGTGGATTCTTTACCAACTGTGCTAATGAAACTAGAACACTTTCTAACACCATTCACAAAAATAAACTCAAAATGTATTAAAGATCTAAATGTAAGACCAGAAACTATAAAACTCCTAGAGGAGAACATAGGCAAAACACTTTCCGACAAATCACAGCAAGATCCTCTATGATCCACCTGACAGAATACTGGAAATAAAAGCAAAAAAAAAAAAAAAAAATCTAATTAAAATTAAAAGCTTCTGCACAACAAAGGAAACTATAAGCAAGGTGAAAAGACAACCTTAGGAATGGGAGCAAATAATAGCAAATGAAGCAACTGACAAACAACTAATCTCAAAAATATACAAGCAACTCCTTGCAGCACAAGTCCAGAAAAATAAATGACCCTATCAAAAAATGGGCCAAAGAACTAAAAAGACATTTCTCCAAAGAAGACATACGGATGGCTAACAAACACATGAAAAGATGCTCAACATCACTCATTATCAGAGAAATGCAAATCAAGACCACAATGAGGTACCATTTCACACCTGTCAGAATGGCTGTGATCCAAAAGTCCACAAGCAATAAATGCTGGAGAGGGTGTGGAGAAAAGGGAACCCTCTTACACTGCTGGTGGGAATGCAAACTAGTACAGCCACTATGGAGAACAGTGTGGAGATTCCTTAAAAAACTACAAATAGAACTGCCTTATGACCCAGCAATTCCATTGCTGGGCATACACACTGAGGAAACCAGAATTGAAAGAGATACGTGTACCCCAATGTTCATCACAGCACTGTTTATAATAGCCAGGACATGGAAGCAACCTAGATGTCCATCAGCAGATGAATGGATAAGAAAGCTGTGGTACATATACACAATGGAGTATTACTCAGCCATTAAAAAGAATACATTTGAATCAGTTCTAATGAGGTGGATGAAACTGGAGCTAATTATACAGAGTGAAGTAAGCCAGAAAGAAAAACACCAATACAGTATATTAACACAGATATATGGAATTTAGGAAAATGGTAATGATAACCCTATATGTGAGACAGCAAGAGACACAGATGTAAAGAACAGACTTTTGGCCTCTGTGGGAGAGGGAGAGGGTGGGATGATTTGGGAGAATGGCATTGAAACATGTATACTATCATGTAAGAAACGAATTGCCAGTCTAGGTTCGATACAGGAGACAGGATGTTTGGGGTTGGTGCACTGGGATGACCCAGAGAGATAATATGGGGAGGGTGATGGGAGGGGGGTTTAGGGTTGGGAACTCATGTACACCTGTGGTACATTCATGCCAATGTATGGCAAAACCAATACAGTATTGTAAAGTAAAAAAATAAAATTTAAATTAAAAAAAAGATGAAAAGAACAGAAAGAATTATAAAGATTATGGATTGTACAAAATACAAAAACTGAGGTAAAATTATTGACTTGAACATCGATCAAAGTTTTGAGTTTCCAAGAAGTCTACATGGAAAGTTTTAAGTTCTATCATTCTCACAATAGAATAATAAGAATAAGGGCATTGTCTGCTCTGAGCTTCAGCTCTTTCCTAAAAGTACCACTTTATAGATCTTTCTATTCTCCCACAAATAAATTTTACGTCTATTAAAGCATAGAATATAAAAGGGGTATCACAATATTTTATTGCTTTTCAAAGATTAAAATAAGTATTTTTAAAAGTTCAAAAATGATAAATCAGTGTCTGCTGCTGCTGCTAAGTTGCTTCAGTCGTGTCCAACTCTGTGCGACCCCATAGACAGCAGCCCACAAGGCTCCCCCATCCCTGGGATTCTCCAGGCAAGAACACTGGAGTGGGTTGCCATTTCCTTCTCCAATTCATGAAAGTGAAAAGTGAAAGTGAAGTCGCTCAGTCGTGTCCGACTCCTAGCGACCTCATGGACTGCAGCCCACCAGGCTCCTCCATCCATGGGATTTTCCAGGCAAGAGTACCCGAGTGGGGTGCCATCACCTTCTCCGAAGTCAGTGTCTGGCATATAGTAAATATTCAATAAATGTCAGCACCTTCTCAATGCCTTAATTTTCTCCACTTGGCCTCATTTTACATGCACAACTAATCATATGTTTATTTAGAGATTTTTATGAGGGTTTTCCCATGCATTAAAAAAATGGGTTGAAATAACATGTGATAGAAATGTATTCCATAAATGGTTCTGTGTTACCATCAATAGTATACAGTTTCTGCCCCTGGACACAGAGATGCAACACTCTTAGAGGCTCACAATTACCATATCCAATTATTTTGTTTGCCTTAATTAAAATTTTGGCAGGTTATTATTCGAAACCTCATGTTTTAACTACTCAACAAGAAATTTAGAGGTACTTGTAGGAACATTAAAAAGCATAGCTTAAGAATACTGAAACCACTAAGATAAAGATACCCACTAAAGAGTAAGGAGATTAAGAAATCGTAAAGTTGAAGAGTCTAGTCAAGGCTTGAATAGTTCACCATCAGTACCCCACCCTCTTTTCATCCCATTTGTGATAGGAGCAAATGTTTAAATAAGTAAGCATTATTTCAAGCAGTCATTAATTGTAGAGAAAGCACTGGAGCTTTGGTTATATGCCAAAAGGTAAAACATCTTTTTAAATGCCCTTTCTTACTAATTGTGTTTAATACTTAAAATGCCTACCAAAAATAGTTTAGAAAAGAAAAGGAAATCATGAGAAAATAAATAATATCTTCATGGTTAATATTAACACTCAGAAATGCCTACTATAAAGTCCTAAATAGATACAGAGATGTACCAAAATGTTGGCTAAATTTCTGGTGGTCAAAGCAATCAGCATAAAATTCAGAGACATATCCTCTATAAGATTAGGGAGGCAGGGAGAGAGGGGAGCCAGTGTTCTAAGAGATATACCTTTACTGATACACAGGCAAGAAAGAAATGCCTTCTTTGATAAAGAGGAAGTTGTTCCACACATTGTCTGATGTCCTCAATGACATTTACACAAAAGGAAAGCTAACAAGTTTCTTATGATTGTTCCCTTTAATGTCCAAAACAAAAACCAATGGTAAATGCTGAAGTGCAGTTCAGGGAAAGCAATTCTATCAGTGGCTAACACATTGCTATCCAAGTATACATGTAGTTCCTTGGTAGTCTCAAATCCAGATTTAGTCAATTGGAATATAAAAAAGAACAACCTTTTTAGGTGTAGAGAGTGCATTCATCATGATGGGAAGAATGTCTTTGTTTTATTCTTTCAAAAGTTACAGGATTAAAAACAATTAAAAGGTAATTCCCAAATTAGGCTTTGATAGAAGTAATATCATACTTCTGCAAAGTATGTCAAACAGCATGATGGTTTAAATGATCAGTCTTCCAAAAAAGGGAATCACCATGAGAAATTGCTGTTTTGAGTTTTTTCTTCTGAAAGCCAAAGTAGTAATAACATTTTTAGCTGGCCATAGTCTCAAACAAAGGTCACTGAAAACTTGAAAGGCCATATTTGAAAGAAGAAAATAGCTCTCATTTTCATTCATCTTCACTTCAAGTCAGTATAGAAAAATGGCAATCTTTTTAATCCCATGGAAAAAAATGCTTTTAGACAAGCTATGTAGGTGTTCTTTTTTTTTTTTTTTTTCTGGGAATAAGTTAAAAGTAATGTGGAGGAACCATTATAGATAATGCATTGGCACAGTAAGGCATTAAAATAAAAACATGTAGAAATCATCATAGTTCTCTGTCAATTTAGACTTCATACATTTTAGACATGACACAGTAATGGAAGCCTTGAGGGCAACAATAAAGTTAAATAATATACATAAAGATAAAAAGATCTAATTTTTCCTTTTAATAACAATTTCACTACATATAACTAGAGACTATAAAATAGTAATAGATTGATTTAGGATGCTGATATTTTATATGAAATATATTCCTATTTTATAAATCCATTTTAGTTCTGATTTTTTTTTTTTTTTTCCCCCAGCACTAAGGGATTGCTGCTCTGGGAAAAAATGGGAGACCAACATGAGGACCACACCTAGTAGAGGTTTCCCTGGCAACTGAAATTTTCAATCCATCTTGTGGTTCCAGTGGTTTCACCTCACTGAAAAGCAGTGCAATGGAAAGGAGGAAACTGTCAAGTGTTATATTAGAACTAAGGAGTCATTTACTTTAAAGTGTCCCATCATTAGTTACAGATAACCTATATCCCTGTATATCTTTATTTTTATTATTATTTTTCCCAATAAAAATCTTAGTAGAAATTATTTGTTAGAGTAAGGTTTTACTCCAAAATTCTCAAATTTTTTGCTTTTTAGCTACCAGAACCACCTTTCAGGTCACTTTTAGTAGATTAATATTTGAAGTTTTGGAAGCTTATATATTTTTATATAAAACAGAAATTTCCCAGGATGGTATTAGTATTATGTTATGACACAACTGATTAGACAACATAAATCATTAAATCCTTTACATTCAAGTAAAAAGGCACAGATATAAAAATAACGGTACTGGCCTTCCACAAATATTATCTTAGCTATTATTTTTACTTTATAACAGATTTTCCTGAATGCTTAACTTTATGTGCATTTTATATTAATATATAAACCAAGATTAATCCAATTTCTTTACTTTTTAGTATAAATTTATTTATTTTAATTGGAGGCTAATTACCTTACAGTTTTGTATTGGTTTTGCCATACATCAACATGAATCCACCATGAGTGTACACATGTTCCCCATCCTGAACCTTCCTCTCTCCTCCCTCCCCATACCATCCCTCTGGGTTATCCCAGTGCACCAGCCTGCATCCTGCATCATGCATCAAACCTGGACTGGCGATTCTTTTCATATGATATTATACATGTTTCAATGCCATTCCCCCAAATCATCACACCCTCTCCCTCTCCCACAGAGTCCAAAAGACTGTTCTATACATCTGTGTCTCTTTTGCTGTCTCATATACAGAGCTATCGTTACAATCTTTCTAAATTCCATATACATGCATTAGTATACTGTATTGGTGCTTTTGTTTCTGGCTTACTTCACTCTGTATAATAGGCTCCAGTTTCATCCACCATGTTAGAACTGATTCAAATGTATACTTTTCCATTGCAATGAAAATAATAAAATACTTAGGAATAAATCTGCCTAAAGAAACTAAAGGCCTATATATAGAAAACTGTAAAAACTGGTGAAAGAAATCAAAGAGGACACTAATAGATGGAGAAATATACCACATTCATGGATCGGAAGAATCAATATAGTGAAAATGAGTATACTACCCAAAGCAATCTGTAGATTCAATGCAATCCCTATCAAGCTATCGATGGTATTTTTCACAGAACTAGAACAAATAATTTCACAATTTGTATGGAAATACAAAAATACCTCGAATAGCCAAAGCAATCTTGAGAAAGAAGAATGGAACTAGAGGAATCAACCTGCCTGACTTCAGGCTCTACTACAAAGCCACAGTCATCAAGACAGTATGGTACTGGCACAAAGACAGAAATATAGATCAATGGAACAAAATGTAAAGCCCAGAGATAAATCCACACACCTATGGACACCTTATCTTTGACAAAGGAGGCAAGAATATACAGTGGAAAAAAGCCAATTTCTTTAACAAGTGGGGGTGGGAAAACTGGTCAGCCACTTGTAAAATAGTGAAACTATATCACTTTCTAACACAATACACAAAAACAAACTCAAAATGGATTAAAGATCTAAATGTAAGATCAGAAACTATAAAGTTCCTAGAGGAGAACATAGGCCAAACACTCTCCGACATAAATCACAGCAGAATCCTCTATGACTCACCTCCCAGAATATTGGAAATAAAAGCTTAAATAAACAAATGGAACCTAATTAAAATTAAAGCATTTGCACAACAAAGGAAAATATAAGCAAGGTGAAAAGACAGCTTTCAGAATGGGAGAAAATAATAGCAAATGAAGCAATTGACAAAGAACTAATCCCAAAAATATACAAGCAAATTATGCAGCTCAATTCCAGAAAAATAAACGACCCAATCAAAAAATGGGCCAAAGAACTAAATAGACATTTCTTTAATTTCTTTAAATCCTAAAATAATCTAATTATGTTCAAATTTTAGATTTTACAGTTAGCTTGAATTTCAAATTCTGAAATCCCCAAGTCACTGAAAGCAAAACGCTTCCTAACTTATGGCAAAATCTGACACGAATTGACTATTCTGATGCTGTATAGGCAGTCTTTATTAATCACATTTAGTTTGAATATATTGCTGCCAGAATAAGTGGTCAACAAGATTTCTCAATGGATGTAACATGTGCAATTTATTACCTTTCTGAACTACAAAATTTCAGACTTCTGTTCCTGGAGGATAAATATCATTGTGGACAGATAAATACATCAGATGGACAAGTTGAATGCAAATAAATGGAGAATTTGTCTTAATTTATTAAATAAAGTAATAATTTAAGAAACCAAAACCATACTGACTTAAACAAATAATGCAAAGAAAGTGCTCTCCTTTCTAAGAACTAGCTCATATATGTATATATATTATAATAAAGCATCATATCGGCCGTCGACCCTCCCTGGTGGGGCCCGAGCGGGCCGAGCCGCCACCGCGGCTGGAGCTGTCCCCTAGCCAGACCCAGAGAGACGCGAGCGGCGGGAGGGAGGCGGCGGTGCGCCTGGCCCTGCCCGCCGGCCCCAGCGTCGGACGCGGCCGCAAGCCGAGGCATGGAGCCTGAGCCAGTAGAGGACTGTGTGCAGAGTACTCTAGAGGCCCTTTGCCCACCTTTCGAGGCAACAGCCCCCACACTGCTGGGCCAAGTGTTCCAGGTGGTGGAGAGGACATATCAGGAGGATGCGCTGAGATACACACTGGACTTCCTGGTGCCTGCCAAGCACCTGCTTGGCAAGATCCAGCAGGAAGCCTGTGTAAGTGAACACGTTCCTGTTCTGTCTCCCCTAAGATCCACTGCCTAACCCCAGACACCAGTCAAACTAATTTCCCCCCACCCGGAGACACTGCCTCCCCAATACTGATGCCCCCAGAGACACTTACCACTCAGATACCAACACACAGACACTCATCTTCCCAAATATTGACCCCTGAGAAACATCAACTCACAAAGACGCTGACCCTCCAGACCAAGTTCCAGACATTTCCCTCCTCATATCAATTTTTTCAAGATACTGACTCCCCCAAGAATGACTCAACAAAGTCACTTCTACAGCTCTAAAGACCTCCTAAGAGTCTCCAACTCCTCCAAAACAATAGCATCTGCTGACCACATTTTTATAATGACTCAGTTCTTCTCCTCCTACTCATGGAACCAGCTTCCTAGAGAAGCTTCCTACCACCAGAAAACCGATCAGTCCCAATCTTTCCTCTGTCACATGCACACAGCAATATATCTCCTCCTGCACCCCTTGAGTCTTAACCCAACAGGCATAAAGCCACTCCTGCCTAGGCTAGTCCCATTCTAAGTAGCCCCTCCTGCTGGCTTCATCTGGAAAAGGCAATGGCACCCCACTCCAGTACTCTTGCCTGGAAAATCCCATGGGTGGAGGAGCCTGGAAGGCTGCATTCCATGGGGTCGCTAAGAGTCAGACACAACTGAACGATTTCACTTTCCCTTTTCACTTTCAGGCACTGGAGAAGGAAAGGGCAATCCACTCTAGTATTCTTGCCTGGAGAATCCCAGGGACCAGGGAGCCTGGTGGGCTGCCATCTATGGGGTTGCACAGAATTGGACACCACTGAAGCGACTTAGCAGCAAAGCATCATATATTGCATATATAATGTATGATTATAATAATATATAATATAATTAATATTCATAATAAGATGTAAGAATAACTGTATATATCATAAAATATATACATATATAATTAGAAAATCATCAATGGCTGATAATACTGGTGACTAAAAGTTTGATGAGTATAAAGACTTTTAAATAGCTTCAAACTATCTCAAATAGTTTCTAAATTGACCACATAGTAAAATATAGTAAATTTACAGTGAAGAAACCTATAAACATTACCTTAACCACGTGACCAAATTTAATATCACCGATACTGAAACAAACCAGAATCAATTATTATTTCATTTATTGAGACTAAAGGTAAGAAAATCACTCAGAGCATTCTGCCACAAATGTATGTAGTGAATTTGATATGAAAAAACTCACATCAGATAAATAGATACTGAAGAACATTCAACAAACTAACTGGTCTTCTTTAAAAAAAAAATCAATTCAGGAAAGACAAAGGCTGAAGAACTATGCCAGGTTACAGAGATATGATATATGGCAAATAAATGCCATTCCAGCTTATGTAATTTTGATAGAGATGAACTTCAATGAAATTTATTCTAATCAAAAAGAAAGAAATAGTCCTGAATAGCAAATGCAATGAATATTTAAGGAAAATTATATAGCAAGGGATCTTAAAAAGTGCCTTTCTATGACCACTAATGACTAGAAACAGTAGAGGAAAAAGAAGCCAATATGTGAGCATAATGGAAGAAAATGAGAGATAATAAAAGAAAATGAAATACAGGCAATTATGATGAGGAGAATAAAAGTTATCTAAAAGTACTGAGTTCTAGATATCCAGGAAGCAACTGAGTCATTACAGTATAGTATAAATATAATTGTCAATAGAAAAAAGGTTGAAATAGCCACATTTGAGAAAATTTAAATGACTCATTAGGAGTTGAAATATATACAAATTGTTGAAAGGTAAAGCAACTTTAAATATGCATGTTTTGTGAGAAACAAATCCTTGAATACTTTGATGACTCAGAGTCTACATTTGAGTCTCAAACAGATTTCCTGGTAAGAGACTTTAATTGTGAAGGATTTTGCAGTGTAACTGTCATGATAGTTTATATATATAATGTAAAAATAAATAAGTTGTGAAAGAATGAAGGAGAATTTTATTCTGCAATGAAGTATACATATATACCATTAGTCATTCCTTCATCTATGTTTTTTTCATTAATGATAATCACTATCTACTAAGGCAGAACTTGAGACTAATTCTTTTGTCTCCCAGAATCTCATTAAATCAGCTACTTGGACATAATTTTCCTTCACTTTTTGCTACAGTAAAAAGCTTCAGAATTTTATAATTTATCTAGTCAATTAATTCCTTATTTTCTAAATTTCTTGATTCTTATTAATTCATCAATTTATCATCCACATTACAGAAAGTCTTCTCTGTAAAGGGGATAAGATAACTTATAAGATAACTAAAATTCCAAGCATTTGTATTTTAAATTTTTAAAAACTGGTTTAACTATTTGTTATTCAAAACTATAGGCAATGAATTTAAACTATTCCACATGCAACATGAAGGGGGAAAAGTAGAAGTAGTGACAGAATTTCTTTTCTTGGGCTCCAAGATCACTGTGGATGATGAAATTAGATAGCAGCCTTGAAATTAGAAGACACTTGTTCCTTGGAAGGAAAGCTATAACAAACCTAGACAGCAGATTAAAAAGCAAAGACATCACTTTGCTGACAAAGGTCCATATAGCCAAAGCTATGTTTTTTTCCCAGTAGTCATGTATGGAAGTGAGAGCTGGACCATAAAAAATATCTGAGTGCCAAAGAATCAATGTTTGCAAATTGTGCTGGAGAAGACTTGAGAGTCCCTTGAACTGCAAGGAGATCAAACCAGTCAATCCCAAAGGAAATCAACCCTGAATATTCATTAGAAGGATTGATGCTGAAGCTGAAGCTCCAATACTTTGGCCACCTGATAAGAAGAGCTGATTTATTAGAAAAGACCTTGATGCTGGGAAGGACTGAGGGCAGGAGGAGAAGGGGGTGACAGAGGATGAGATGGTTAGATAGCATTACCAACTTAATGGACAGACATCTGATTGAGCAAGCTCCAGGAGATAGTGAAGGACTGGGAAGTCTGGCATGTGTCCATAGGGTCACAAAGGGTCGAACGTGACTGAGCAACTGAACAACAACATTCAACAGGAATGGAGAAGGGCACGCCAATCCACTCCAGTTTTCTTGCCTGGACAATTCCATGGACAGTGGAGACTGGCTGGCTACAGTCCACGGGGTTGCAAAGAGTTGGACATGACTGATGTGACCTAGAACAGCACAACCAACAAGAAAATGTACCTTGTTTATCAAATTGTGCTGGAGAAGACTCTTGAGAGTCCCTTGGACTTCAAGGAGATCAAACCAGTCAATACCAAAGGAAATCAACCCTGAATATTCATTGGAAGGACGGATGCTGAAGCTGAAACTCCAATATTTTGGCAACCTGATGTGAAGTGCTGAGTCATTTGAAAAGACTGATGCTGGGAACGATTGAATCTAAAAGGAGAAGGAGGTGGCAGAGGATGAGATGATTAGATAGCATCACTGACTCAATGGACATGAACTTGAGCAAATTCTAGATGACAGTGGAGGGCAGGGAAGTCTGGCATGCTGCATTCCATGTGGTCACAGAGTTGGACATGGCTTAGTGACTGAACAACAACAACGAAGCCTTATATTTATGCATGATCAGTGAACAGTTACATACTACTAGAAATAATAACAAAATTATTTTTATCATTATAGTTTTTCATTTTGGATTCAGTCAAGGGTGGCATTCTGTAAAAACACATAATTGGATTATAGATATTAAAATCACCAGATGGGGAACTGTGGTAATAGTTTTATATTTTGATAGTTCTATATTTTGATCTGACTGCTGCCTAAAGTCTCAGCTGGAGTTTCCAACCAATAGCAGTTTGTATTTAGTTCCTGAATCTCTTTTTTAGAGCCTTAGTAAAGTTTGGAGAAAGTCATCAGGTGTAAAGATATGGTTTTTGCAATTTTCAGTATGTTTTTAATAACTAAAATATTAAAACTGTTTGGGAACTTAGGGCAATATGTACACTGAAGAGAAGGGAAAAAGGATAAAGGGAAATAAATATTAATAAATACTCATTTTTAATAAAAATCCCATGGAAGATCTACACTTTCCATCTATGGCTATTAAATTAAGATTATTTTTAATGATTATCACGAGGTTCTTATATTAGCACTCTAATTACATGCATAATATATAATCCTAATATAAAAGTAAAAGTGTTAGTCACTCAGTCTTGTCTGACTCTTTTTGAGCCCATGGACTGTAGCCTTCCAGGCTCCTTTGTCCATGGGGATTCTCCAGGCAAGAATACTGCAGTGGATTGTCATGCCCTCCTCCAGGAGATCTTCCGGACCCAGGGATCAAATCCATATATTTTATGTATCCTGCATTAGCAGGCTGTTCTTTACCACTAGTGCCACCTGGGCCAGTTCAGTTCAGTTCAGTCTCTCAGTCATGTCCGACTCTGCGACCCCATGAATCGCACCACCCCAGGCCTCCCTGTCCACTAACAACTCCTGGAGTTCACTCAAACTCATGTCCATTGAGTCGGTGATGCCATCCAGCCATCTCATCCTCTGTTGTCCCCTTCTCCTCCTGCCCCTAATCCCCCCCAGCATCAGAGTCTTTTCCAATGAGTCAACTCTTCACATGAGGTGGCCAAAGTATTGGACTTTCAGCTTCAGCATCAGTCCTTCCAATGAACACCCAGGACTGGATTTCCTTTAGAATGGACTGGTTGGATCCCCTCGCAGTCCAAGGGACTCTCAAGGGTCTTCCCCAACACCACAGTTCAAAAGCATCAATTTTTTGCCACTCAGCTTTCTTCACAGTCCACTCTCATATCCATACATGACCACTGGAAGAAACAGCCTTGACTAGACGGACCTTTGTTGGCAAAGTAATGTCTCTGCTTTTTAATATGCTGTCTAGGTTTGTCACAACTTTCCTTCCAAGGTGGCTGCATTTAAGAACATAAACCTTTCAAAAGTTCCCATCTACATCTTTCC
Source organism: Capricornis sumatraensis (assembly GCF_032405125.1). Lineage (NCBI taxonomy): Eukaryota > Metazoa > Chordata > Mammalia > Artiodactyla > Bovidae > Capricornis > Capricornis sumatraensis. The sequence goes on from NC_091071.1 coordinate 127,413,268, forward strand.
AGATGAATGTATTTTTCTGATTTATTTTTATCAAATCATGTCCTTTAATACAGAAACAGATACTGCATTTGTCCATATTTATTTAGGTCTTTCCTCAGCCCTACTGCCAACCCATGTGTGTCTTATTAGTTCAATGAGCTGGCGCTGATTTTTCACCTCAGGATGTTTACTCTGGCTAATTTAGCTACTGATCTTCTAATGTCTGGTGTTTGGCAATAAAGTCTCAGTTGGAGTTTCCAACCAACAGCAGTTTGCATTTAGTTTCTCAGTCTCTGTTTTACAGTCTTAGTACCTTCTCTTCTATTGCATGAAGACAATTGCTCCTAGGGATACCTGAACCTGAAATGAACTGAAAATATTTTACAGCTTTCCAACTTGCCAGCAGTAGAAGAAAAAGTCATACTAGTCCAATCACTCTGAACAGCTGTTGCTATAAGGTGATGTTGCTAAAGAATTAAAAAATAGGACAAGGCAAATAACCATCCCTGAGAGGCTTCCACTGTGTTTTGGAGACTTCCAGATGCAAACTTAATTGTAATTTAAACAGAGCATACAGAAACAGCTTTCCTGTGCCTTTGCACAATACTTTTATTGAATTGGATAATTTAATCAATAAGTCAAAATAGTCTCTAGTGTGGGGCTATGTGAAAATTTGGGAGCAGAAAAATTTGATCTTTGTTATCTATTATATCCATCCTCTTGTGCTGCATTCCTCTAGGATTTAGGTAGTATATCCCCCATTCTCAAGTCTTTAAACATATGCAATCTATTTTCTGTTCTCTGTGTTAGAGCCTTAATTCCAAAGACCACCAGGAACAGCCCTGGGTGCCGGGGTCCATCCCTGGTGGATCCAGGGAATTCAAAGTGGGGACAGCGTTGGTGAGGAGAACTTATTTATTAATATAGAAATATAAAATTAGATTAGGGAGAAATAGTGTAGTAGGAAAATTAAGTGAAGAAAGAAGGCTAAATAACTTGGTTTACATGGTAAGCCAATAAAGTTCCAGACAAGGAGCTTGCACTATCTACGTTAGGCCACTGACATCCTCTTGAATATCGGGGGGTGCCCCGCCTTGGGCTCCCCCTCCTGTAGATCTTAAAAGCCGGGACAAGTAAGTATACATGGTGAGCCTCCATGCCCCAGATGGGAATTCAGCCAGAAATTAGAGAGGAGACAAGGGGAAAACCAGTCCAGCGACTGGCCCCGGCCTCTATTGTCTAGAAAGGCCTTTTATACTTTTTGATTATACATAGAGATCAATGGGTAACACAAAGTTATGCAGCGTTAGCAGTCCAGACTCTTATCAAAACCAGGCTTTTCTCTCTGTATACCTAATTGTAAACACAAGTCTTAGGTGATTTACATCATCTTCTGGCCAAAAAGGGCCAATTAACATTTTACAGCCTTTTTTCTGATAAGGGTTTGTCAACCAGAAGACTTATTTGTGTTGATCTTCCCAAAGTCTGGTGCCACTCTCAGAAAGTACTAAATAAAGTTACATTTTTACATAGCAAAGATACAGCAACTTATAACAAGTAAAAGGAGTACAGTGATTTATAACAAAAGAAAAGTAATTAACTCAAATGTCTAGTGTTGCTAACATCAAAACTACTATATATCTTTTTCCATATCCCATTTACATTGATTAACATCCTCCCAGGTGCCTAAAAGATAAAGAATATGGAGGCCTGGCAGCAGTCATTGAGTCAACAGTGAAAACCCTCTACCAATATGATTTTTAACTCTTTAGAAAAGGCTCTGTATCTTTAAGATGCTTTAAGCTTTGTGCCTCTCGCGGTTGGGGGTCTGTAAGCAATTCACAAGCTGTAAGAGGTCGGGGGAACCTGTTAGGCAAGCTAGAGAGCTATCAGAGGGGTTTAACTAAACATCCCTTTCAAATGCAGAAGACTAAAGCCTTGATTTGACTTTCTCCAGAGAATATTAGAAGAGTGGGAAAGCAGACAGATTCTTATTTTTGGGGGGTGGATGCTCAGGAAATTCCAGGGGGAAAACCTGAGGTCTGATTAGCCTTGCCATCAGAGCTCTGCTGCATGACCTTGTCATGGGTGGAATTCCTCACGCTGGCTCCCGGCACATGGGTTTATTCTTGTTTGTAGCATTTAAGGTCATATGGAGAAATGTGAGGTGTCTGGGTAAGAAGATGTATTAGAGTGCTCCAAAGAAACAGAACCAAAAGACTACATATATACAAGTGCGTGCATGCATGCTAAGTTGCTTCAGTTGTGTCCGACTCTGTGCGACCCTATGGACTGTAGTTTGCCAGGTTCCTCTGTCTATGGGGATTTTCCAGGCAAGAATACTGGTGTGGGTTGCCATACCCTTCTCCAGGGGATCTTCCTAACCCAGGTATCAAATACACATCTCTTATGTCTCCTGCATTGGCAGGTGGATTCTTTTCCACAAGTGCCAGTGCTACCTGGGATGCCCATATATAAAGGTATCCCTTGGCTTTTGAATATTTGTTTTATGCCACTTTGTTTTATGAAAGACCTAAATTAGTACCTGTTTTAACGAACCAAAGAAATCCAAAGAGAATTTTCACTTTTAGGAAAACAATCACTTCTTTGTTTTAGGCCATTTCAACTTACACAAGTTTTCATAGGGACACTCTACTTTCAGACGGACAACGAGAGAGAGGGAGAGAAAAAGGGAAATATTTATTTTAGCAACTGGATCATGCAATTTTTGAGGCTAAGATATCCTGCAATCTACCATCTGTAAGCTGGAGAATCAGAGAGTCAGTGGTGTAAGTCCAAGTACAAACATCTGAGAAGCTGGGAGCCTTGATGACTGAGAACTAGAGAAGATGTCCTAGCTCAAGGAGAAAGAGAAAAAATGCATCCTCTGCTTTTTTGTTCTGTTCAGGGCCCTCAAAAGATTGGATAATGCCCTCTCACACTGGGAAGGGTCATCTGCTTTATTCAGTTCACCAATTCAAATGCCAGTCTCTTCCAGAAACAGCCACACAGACACATCCAGAAATAATGTTTCACCAGCTAGCTGGGAATCCCCCAGCCTCGTCAAGCTGACATGTAAAATTAATACCATCATGGTGGGTATTAAAAAGAAGCCAATTATACAATTTAGGCTTTGGCTGAGTTGCTTGGAGATAATTTAAGGAAGCAGGACATTGCACTGGATTGTATACTATCAGGAGTTGAAAGCAATTCTATGATAGGATATCTGAAAAATCTTATCTCTGGCAAAGATAGACTAGAGTGAGGCTAACCCTGTATATTTAAGAAAGAGCAGTTGCTCATGTTAACTGGGGAAGGGTTATATTTGTTAAGTTCTGGGTTGGGCAGTGCTCTGTCTATGATCAGCAATGCTGAAGGAACAGTTTTGTCTTTAATTCATAAAATCACAGAATGGTCATATCTTATTTTGAGGTTCTGTGAAAAAAGTTTATTTTCAGCAGAAGACCTAAAGACCTAGCTGTGAGTGTCAGGCCAGCCTGAAGTAACATCAAGGCCTGGTTGAGAGTATCAGGTCACATCCTGCATGTCAGGAGTTGTTCTTTCTCACTCGTTTCTCTTAAAGAATGTTAATAGACAATTCCATTGTAAAGTATAAAATGTAAAAAAATCTTAAGAAAATTTAAGATTTCCTCAGAAAGGCATATATTAATGGGTTCATTCAACTATTTTGTTTTTGGAAATTAAGGCTACATTTATTCAATTTCCTTGCAATCATATGATCTAAAGCATGTGTGGTGGTTATGGTCCAGGATGTGATTTCTTTTAGGGCCTTCTATATAAAAATTCAGTTCAGAAATACATATTTGGTGCAAATTTGAGAAAAATTTTTGCTGGCCTGAGCTCATACTCATGATGAATACATCTTTACCTCGTCACCCTGGATCACACTCACTCACTGTTTCAGTGGCAGGGCATAACGAGTTTTAGCAGCTGCTCTGAAGTTCCCTTGTTTTAATGTAGCCTAGTCAAGTAATTAAATGAAATTGCTTTTTGAAGCCATGAAACTAAAAGATGCTTGCTTCTTGGAATTTAAAGCTATTATAAACCTGCTGCTGCTGCTAAGTCGCCTCAGTCGTGTCCTACTCTGTGTGATGCCATAGATGGGAGCCCACCAGGCTTCCCCGTCCCTGGGATTCTCCAGGCAAGAATACTGGAATGGGTTGCCATTTCCTTCTCCAATGCATGAAAGTGAAAACTGGAAGTGAAGTTGCTCAGTCGTGTCCGACTCTTTGTGACCTCATGGACTGCAGACTACGAGGTTCCTCCATCCATGGGATTTTCCAGGCAAGAGCACTCGAGTGGGATGCCATCGCCATCTCCATTGATGAACCTAGACAGCATATTAAGAAGCAGAGACATCAGTTTGCCATCAAGGTCCATGTAGTCAAAGCTATGGTTTTTCCAGTAGCCATGTATGAATGTGAGAGTTCAACCATAAAGATGGCTGAGCACCAAAGAACTGAAGCTTTCAAACTGAGGTGCTGGAGAAGACTTTTGAGAGTTCCTTGGGCTTTAAGGAGATCAAGCCAGTCAATCTTAAAGGAAATCAATCCTGAATGTTCATTGGAAAGACTGATGCTGAAGCTAAAGCTCCAATACTTTGGCCACTCAATGTGAAAGAGCTGACTCATTGGAAAAGATTCTGATGCTGGGAAAGATTGAAGACAAGAGGAGAAGAGGACAGCAGAGGATGAGATGGTTGGATGGCATCATTGACTAGATGAACATAAGTTTGAGCACACTCTGGGAGATAGTGAAGGGCAGAGAAGCCTGATGTGCTGCAGTCCATGGGGTCACAAACAGTCAGACACAATTGAGTGACTGAACAACAACAAGCCAAATAAAGTAACTATGTCCTATTGTGAGCTCCTTGGTTTCTTCAGGCTGAGTTCCAAATACTGAGTGTGATGTACTGGCCACCTTCAATGTAAGCTGATTCCCCTGCATATTCTCCACCTCCACATCTTAATTCATGAACTGTGTGTGCAATAATTCTTGATCCAGATCCTGCCAATGGCTGATTCCAAGTAATGACTCTTCCTTTTACATTGGTTTTACTTAGGTTGAAATCCAAGCTCTTTTCAACTGCCAAGTACTGGGGAGCAAAATCTCCATTCACTTCCACCAAATCCATGTCCTTAAGACTAGGTCTTTTCTTTCGTGCCCCACTGGAGGCAGGGACAAGACCAATATCTACAACAGAGAAATCACATCTGGATACAAAACAGCCCACAGTTCTTGCCAGTGTGAAGTTATTCTTTTTGACAGCATCTTCACTATCTATGAAAGGATCAGATTTTTCTGATATGTTCCTTACAGTGATGGTCCTTTCTTCCTTAAAACTGGAGGAAATTAAATAATTAACTGCACCAGGCTTATTGGTATTAAGCCTGATCATTACTTGGCATTACTCATTACTTGCTCCTGTCCTTGTCTTTACCTAAACTGATATCATCTCATTATTAAAGAAGCCAGCATCATTAGCAGCTTTTCATCTCTGCTGTGACTGCAGGGTGTTTTTTAAATTCTTCTCTACTTATTTTATGTTTTGCAGCAAGATTCTCTGCAGCAATTCCTATGGGGACTTGGACATGTAGCCCTGTTAATGCTGCTCACAAAGAAATTTCCAGCTTGAAATCTGATCCCAACTTGGTTATAATACATACATTTCTGACACAGTAGGGAGTCATGCTTTTGGCCCCTCCACATAAGACAACTTCAGCTATTTTTACACACGTTTCCTGACATCCATACACAATGAACTGGAAACCAGAGCCACAGAGCCTATTAGCAGTGAGAGCTGAGGTCTCTTTGGGGACATCCACATCAAACTGACATGCCTTGCCAAGTATGCAGCATCTGAAAAACTATTTCCTAGGCTATTTTAAAGAATACAGCTCAAGATCAGACAAAAAGAAGAAAGCACAGGAGAAGGTTGGGGAGGTGGGTATGGAACTTCCATTCCCTCTGGGCACACGACCTGTCCCAGTACTTTCATTTGTTCACCAACCTGAAGTTCTGATTAGTCTTCATTTGTGAAAGAAAGTCTTACAAAACAATGGAATTCATTTTTAATAGTATAATTTTTGTTAATCAAATTCTGGAGAGAATAATATCATTTGATGCAATGGGCAGTTTAGGTAGAAGTTTTAATCTGCCTCTAAAAACTTGGCAAATATAAGGTTAGTCTCCCCTATGCTCTTAGTATTTGCATCTGAAATTTTCTTTATATTTAGTTTCTAAGTTTAAAGAATTCTGAATTAGAAGAAATGAAGATATAGGCTTAAAATATTCTCAGATAAAACATTTTCAGTGTCATCACTATATTATGTGTGAAAAGTTCTATGTTTTATGTTGCATTCATAATATTTCTATATTATGTAGTTTTAGAACCATCTTATATTACGTGACTTGAACAGTTATCTGGTAAGTTAATTGAAAAAGTAGGTTAAAGTAGGAACCATAAACAAATAAAAAAATGTACACATATCTTGAACTCTTATTTCAAATTATAACATATACAGACACGTTATGAGGTAAGGACAAAGCCTTCCTTCAAACTTAGTTTACTGATTTGTGTTCCAAATTTTACATAAAAGACATCCTAAGGCCTTGTCCACAACATCTAAGAATGGTTTTATTAGATGAACTAAGTAGTGCAGCTGGTGAGGAACAAAAGAGGGAGACATTTAATAGCCACAGTTATTCAGTCAGTACCTCTTCAAAAGGGAACTGAAACCTTCAATTAGTCTCAAAGATTATTTATGTGAAGACATATTAAGAGAGCTTCTATTTGTTCTATAAATGAAGATACAGTCCAGTTAATGAAACTTTTATATATTTTCTGCAATGCCTTATAATTATTTGAAAGTATTTTACAGCCTTATGTCATAAATCTTAATGTCTATTCATTAGATAAGAGGGTTTCTGTGGTTGCTGTCATTTGTTTATATATATCTTCTTTCCTTACCTCAGATACTACTGCAAAGTAGTTTGGCAAAATAAGAATAGAAAGCAGAATTCTCAACATCAGGCCAACGGAAGATGGATAAAATATGTTTATAACTAGTCTTTTACTAGTCATCTAATTTATATGTATATAAGGTAGATATATTTCCCCCACAAACACCAATCATACTAGTTAGCTATGCCGTCAGTCAAAACGGATCTGACTGCTTTCTAATGGCATTTGACAGAAGTAAATGGAGATTAGAGGATAGAGAGATCAGTTCAGGCCTCCAAGCCAATCTGTGCAGCTTTCAATTTCAACCAATCAGTGACACCTGCATGTGGTAATCATTCTCCTTGGTTACAAGCGCTGGCAGAAACTAGAGACCTGTTTTTCAAGCTAAAGCAAAATGAGCTAAATATAAATGTGAAAATCTTTTTCATTGTAGAATTTTCATTTTCTGAGAAAAATAGGAGAAAAAAACAGGGATGTTTTAATCCATATTTTAATTATTTTGTAGTAAGGTCAATTATGTTTAAACACACCAACAATGGATAAGCATGTTGGGTATGTTATTTATCTTCTTGGCATCACGATAAAGATTCAAACTGCAGTCCAGTATCCAGCTTGAGACTTTAAACTGCTGTGCTGGTGCACACTACTCCAGTCTCCTTTTTAGTTACTTGTTAGAGCTGTGTGAACCTTTCATCTTGTGAAACTTGCCAACCTCAGGAATATTTTATGACTTATCAGCTTTGCAACTTTTGTAGAATATATTCAAACCTCACTTTTACAGGGAGCAGAACTGTAAAATGTTTCTCCAAAGATTTTAAAAAGTACATAAAAAGGAAGCCATGGAAGGAAAACTACTAGCGTTCTCCCATTGTTACCTGGCAAACTTTGCTTATTCTGTACTGTTTTCTCTAACTTGAAGTCAGGCCTTGACTTAGGGGTCAATAGACCACCCTCCTGAGGTTATCATTCTCAGCTGAATCTCTCTCCAGAAGAGCAAAAACATTATAGGTAATAAATTTTTTTTACAGTTTTTTTTTTAAATTTAGTGTTTGGCATTCTTGGGTAAAATAAGATTACTTTATAATTTTGTATTTTTCTTTCCCCTCTTTTCCAACTAATTGCTCCTATTTAATCTTTTAACAGGCTTCCTTGGTGCTCAAATAGTAAAGAATCTGCCTGTCAATGCAGGAGATGCAAGAGACATGAGTTTGATCACTGGGTAGGGGAAATTCCCTGAAGAAGGGAGTGGTTACCCACTCCAGTATGCTTTCCTGGAGAATTCAACAGTCAGAGGAGCCTGGCAGGCTACAGTCGACGGGGTCACAAAGAGCTGGACGTGACTGAGCAATATTTTCACTTCACTTTCAATCTTTTAACAGAGTCTCATCTCAGTATGTAATATTTATTTAATAGATGATAAAATATGCCAACATTTTTTTTTAAAGAAAGGTCAAATAGTTTGTAGAAAAGCCACAATATATATATATATATATATATATTTTTTTTTTTTTTCCAAATGGGCATTGTTTACACTGTTATTTTAAATCAAAAATAAGGTCTGGAAATACTGTGAAGGTATTATGGGAAGCTGGTTGTTAAATCTGATGAATATAAGGCTGGTTTTAGATCTTGAATTAAGCTGCTTTGAAATTTTGACCTGTTTTCAGAAAGATTAAAAGTGCTTTTGTAAGCAGATTTTGGGGAGCATACCTATACAGTCAGCCTTATCTATTGGGGAAAACAGTAAAACATAATTATAGAATATCTAGAGTATATAGTACCTTCCAGGGTCTCAGAGTCACAGATACTTTTATTTGCTACTTTGTATCCATTCTCCTTCTAGATGTTATTTGAGGTCAGTTTTAAAGTCTCCATGGGAATTTGCCCCTGGATTCTTTCAGAAGAGTAGCATGCATAAGTGGAATCAAACAACATATTGAATGATGAGTGTCCAGACCTGTTTATTGAATGAGTATCAGAAAATTTGGAAGTATTATAAGACCTAGTTCTTTTTTTCTTCTGAACTAGAAATTTAGGAGCTATTGCCATCTTGCTACCATAAAGAGAGTCTGAGGGTAATTGTTCCTACTCACTGGAAACAAAGTTAAGATAAGATCAGAGAGAAATCAAGACCTAGAATATTGTTTAAGCTACTACATCAGTTAATCAAAGGTCACTCCTATCCATGGACTTTTCAAAGATCAAGCACTGGCTTCAAAACCTACAGCTCTGCTGATGTCACCATACTTGTAAACTACGTGGCCAGGAGAAGCTACAGTTTCCACTCCTCCCATTTCAGAGAAAGTTAGCTCTCCCAAACTGCCCCCCTTACAGCACACAAGATTTTATCAGCATGTTGTTTTTAAAGGAAGTGCTCATTGTTTCATTCATAAGAAGATGGAAAGAGAGAAATTAGTAATTGCTGCTCATTTTTCAGATGTAATAACTGGCTAACATGAGGACACAATTCACGGTCATATATCTCACACACTATAAGATGATGACTCAAACTGTATGAAACCATAGCTTAAAGCAGAAATACAAATGAAAGCTCATCAAATCTATCCAGTTTACCTTAATTACTGATAATAACAATTCATTTAAAAATGATAAATCTGGAAAGAAAAAAAAGCCCAAGGCAGACAGGATGCCAGAATAATAAATATAAACCAAGACTGTCCTGTAAAAGAAATTATCAGCAAACAAAAAAGAAAACCTACTGAGTGGGACAAAATATTTGCCAATGATAAGACAAAAATGGCTTGATACTCAAAATATATGAATAACTCATACAAGTCAGCATTAAAAAAATGCAGTCAACTTTATTAACAAGATCAGAAGTCCTAATTGACACTTTTTCAAAGACATACAGATGGCCAACAGGCAAATGAAAGATGCTTTACATTGTTACTTATCAAATAAATGAAAGTTAAAAGCACAGTACGATATCACCTCACACCTGTCAGAACAGCAATCATTAAAAAGACCACAAATAACACATGTGGGAAAAGATGTGAAGAAAAGGGAACCTTCATACGCTGTTGGGTAGGAATGTAAATTGGTGCAGCCTCTGTGGAAAAGAGTATGGCAGTTTCTCAAAACATCAATAGAACTACCATATGATGTAGCAATTCTACTTATGGGCATATATCTAAAAAATACAAAAACACTAATTTGAAAAGGTACATGCACCCCACTTATCACAGGAGCATTATTTACCATCATCAAGATACAGAAGCAGATGAATAGATAAGGAAGATGTCATGTATATGTATACAATGACATACTACTTAGCCATAAAAAATGAAATTTGGCCATTTGTAACATGAATGGACTCAGAGGGTCCAAATACTGTCTGACATCACTTATATATGGATTTTTAAAAAGTGAAACCAACTAGTGAATATAACAAGAAAGAAACAAACTCACAGATATAGAGAATAAACTAGTGATTGTCAGTGAGGTGAGGGAAGCAGGGAGGAGAAAGATAGAGATAGTGGATTAAGAGGTAGAAAGTATTATATATATAATAAGCTACAAGGATATATTGTACAACATGAGCAATACAGCCAATATTTTATAATAACTATAAATAAGGTACAACCTTTAAAATTGTGAATCACTATGTTTATATCAGAGAAGGCCATGGCACCCCACTCCAGTACTCTTGCCTGGAAAATCCATGGATGGAGGAGCTGGTAGGCTGCAGTCCATGGGGTCGCTGAGTTGGGCACAACTGAGTGACTTCACTTTCAATTTTACTGTTATACATTGGAGAAGGAAATGGCAACCCACTCCAGTATCCTTGTCTGGAGAATCCCAGGGATGGGGAAGCCTGGTGGGCTGCTGTCTATGGGGTCACACAGAGTCGGACATTACTGAAGTGACTTAGCAGCAGCAGCAGCATGTTTATATCTGTAACTTACGTAGTATTATATATCGACTATATTTTAATTAAAAAAATGATAGGACTGTTGTGGGAAATCCAAGACATACAAATGATCTAACTATGCGGGGTAAAAAAGCTCATGAGTAAAGTATCTAAAATGACTTATGACCTTTGGCTAATAATCAGTTAGTAAACATCCCTCTGTAGACTATCACAGATCACTGTGATACATCTTAAAAATAAAAAGAAAACCAGAATGAAATTTATTATCCTAAAATAACATTTTTATCAATGGAGAAAGATATATTTGCAGATAGTTCTGACCTGAACACCGCTTGTAAGGTATAGGTAGAGACAGAATAAAATGGAGAAGGCAATGGCAACCCACTCCAGTACTCTTGCCTGGAAAATCCCATGGACTGAGGAGCCTGGTAGGCTGCAGTCCATGGGGTCTCGAAGAGTCAGACACGACTGAGCGACTTCACTTTCACTTTTCGCTTTCATGCATTGGAGAAAGCAATGGCAACCCACTTCAGTACTCTTGCCTGGTGAATCCCAGGGATGGCGGAGCCTGGTGGGCTGCCGTCTATGGGGTCGCACAGAGTTGGACATGACTGACGTGACTTACCAGCAGAGATAGAATAAGATCTCAGTACTGAGCTCTACAATGGGAAGGTGGGAGAAGAAGTAACCAGAGAAGCATAAAAACAGAATGAAATTTGAGCTGCATATCAGTGTAATAAAAGATATTTGGCAAGTAACTAAGAAGAAAAAAAGAGCTTAATCTTGAGTAAATGGATGAAAGACATGGAATCATGGGGTCTAACATGGTTTAATAACTTTAGGTTAATTTTGTTATGAAAATATTGCATCTTTCTTAGTGTTATTTCCATCAAAGTAAAGTAACTAAGAATGATACTAGGAGGTATTTTAGGGAATAAATATATTACATCTTTTCAGAATCCATTCCTTGATAGATTTTCACCAAATCCACTGGCATTCTAAAATTTCTGAGATCTCAATAAATTTAAAAAGGTTAGTTTTTATAAGTGAATTTAAGAAAATGCTTATTTTCAACATTAAAAAAAAAAACCTTTGATTTAAATCCTGAAAGTCAAAGATGTTATATTTTATTAAAACTAGAAGAAAGAAAATAATAGGAAAGCAATTCCCTAAGAATTAAATAACATTTTGTTCCCCTTTTATACAGTACTTCTGTACTGTTTCCACTTTTAATGTTCATCTTTAAAATACAGAAGTAACCTCAGCATGAAAATTTCATATGTAGAACCAAAGAATAAACAACCTTCCTTGATTCCCACTTGTATGTACACAGAGCCAAGAAAGAACTTTCATTTAATTAAACCAAATTAAATTTTACAAGAAACTTAGAAACACTTACCTTAAAATAACTGAGGTGTGCTCTTCTCTCTAAACCCTCAGCTTGCCAAGTTTTTCCCATTAGACAAGCATTTACATTATGTCATTAAAATCCTTCTTCTTAACTTGGCCAAATCTCCCCCTCTTTCCAGGATACTATCATACAGGATTAGAGCTCACCTTACTGAACTCATCTTAACTTGAACAACTACAAGGATTCTACTTCCAAACAAGGCACTGGGATTTAGGAGTCCAACATCTTCTTGTTATTCAACTCATAGTATGACTAAATTTTGAAATGCTTTCCTTTAAGCAGCGAAAATGATTAACTGGGTCATTATACATGAGTTTAAATCCATCCCTTATTATTCATGAATAAATCATGTAATTTCTTCATGTTCTAAACCCTTGCAAATATACCTGGTTATTCAGGTTTGGATTTATGTTACCTGTATCGGGAATGAAGACAAGATGCCAAGGAAGAAAAAATAGCAATGAAAGCTTTTAAAGGGTCTTAAAGAAAATGAGTAGTATTCAGAAAAGGACAGAAATAAAGTAAAAGGTGCCCAGGAAAAAGTGGTTGATATGGAAGAGTGATAAAAAAAAATCCAGTTTCTAACTGAATTTGCTGAAGAAGATAAAGTTTGTGAGACCTTACTTCCTGGTTCTATCTTCTCAGATGTGCTGGAAGCAATGGCATTCAAGTAACACAAACTCAGAACCAGATCATAATTTCTAAATACTAGCAGTGGTGGTTTAGTTGTTAAGTTGTGTCCAACTCTTGCGACCCCATGGACTGTAGCTTGCCAGACTCCTCTGTCCATGAGATTTTCCAGGCAAGAATACTGGAATGAGTTGCCATTTCCTTCTCCAGGGGATCTTCCCAACTCAGGGATTGAATCTGTGTTTTCTGCTTGGCTGGTATATTTACCACTGAACCATGTGTGTAAGTATATGGTATATTATAGTCTTTTGGCAAAAAGAAAGGTTAATCACATAATTGTTTTTCTCAATTAAGTAAAAATTCAGTGATTATGTTCCTTTGTATATCAGGTTTGGCATGTTTTATCTTTCTCAACTTTATCCTTAAATAATTCACAAGCAACCTTTTTTATGCCTCACATATTAAGAGAGATCATTTACTTTTTCTGTTCTCTATGATTTTGATTGTGTTTCCCATTTAGCCTTATCAGTTTTGAACACTTGGTTCATTTCCACCTCTATCTTTTTCCATTGTAATTATTTTCAACAAAACTGACATGCATTTTCTGTCTTAATTTGACTGTTAACATTGTTGAATATCATCTTTGAAAACTGATGGTAACACAGGAAAAACATGAAACATTGGATTATTTTGATGGATTGAGTGTTTCAAAAAACAGCCACTGCTCCATTATGACAGACAAGACAATGATGAAAGGGCAAATGCCCATGGCTCAGAATATGCAGAAGACAGTCCTCCAGGATTTCATGTGAATCTTTGCAACCTATGTTTTGTATTTTGTTCAGTTTTTCATAGAATGGTCATGCTAATATGCTTCTGCCTTCACAATGGTTTTCCTCATGTTTCCCTTTTATTTTTGTAAATATTCACCTCAGGTTTCAAAGGAGGTTACATATTGATGCCCCACTATTTTCCAATACATTTAGTTAAAAGGGAAATTTGATTTGCTACATTTTTCTGTGTGTCTGGGGGAATCTTTCTGGTATTATGCACATTACACTCCAAATTAAATCTCATCAAAATGCCACAGACACTTTACTGATTAATATACTAAGATGATTACTTTCCAAAGCATTCTCTATTTACAGAAAGTCTATTACAAAAACTCCCAGCAGATATTTGCTTGAAAGACATTTTACTGACAACATGTGTACATTTTTTTCTGAATATTTTAAGGAAAAATTAAACATCTGTGATTGACACCTGTATTTTTAGATGGTATTTCTAGCAGTTAACTTGAATTAGATATATTCAGAAAATTTTGAGGAATATTTTATGGTGTAAACACAAATTGAGAATGCCAATCTGGTCTAGGTTATTTACCTAACTCCTAATACTAATTATCATATTTAAAATATTTTGATAATGGAAAACCACTCCAATTTCCAGTAACATTTTAATGGTATACATTTTGGAAAACCCATTTAAACAGAAAGTATGTCACACTTACTGTTGATGTTTTTCATCATGCTGATAAAGCTGATTAGTGCAGCACTTCCAACTTCATTCTGGCCCTTTTTTAAATTCTGTTTCAGGAAAGATGTTGTGTTTTTTTTTATATACAAATCTGACAACAGAAGAACAGGCAAGCTCACTCAACTCTGTATGCCTACTCACAGAAAACACAAATTTCATTCTCTTCCCTCCAGAAGCAGATTTGTTTTTTGCTAAAGAGACATTTTTCCTAGCCTGACACTGTTATTCTGTGGAGCTCTGTTAACAGTCTAGTTCATTTTTTTCATCAAGACCTACTCTTACCTTAACCCTTCATCAGTAAAAAGCAGTGTTTCAGGTGTATTAAGTTCAGGTAATTTAGAATGAGTTTAATAAAATTTGTTAAAATTAATTAACTACAATGATATATCTAAATTTTAATATTCTCCAAATTTGGCAGAAAAAAACAATAAAGAAAATATAGATAATTTACATAATCTACAGTTTTTATATACAGCTTCCCTGGTGGCTCAGAGGTTAAAGCATCTGCCTGCAATGCGGGAGACCTGGGTTCGATCCCTGGCTCAGGAAGATCCCCTAGAGAAGGAAATGGCAACCCACTCCAGTACTCTTGCCTGGAGAATCCCATGGATGGAAGAGCCTGGTGGGCTACAGTCCATGGGGTCCCTAAGAGTCGGACACGACTGAGCAACTTCACTTTCACAAATTTTATAAATACTATGTCCAACCAATCCATTCTCAAGGAGATCAGCCCTGGGATTTCTTCAGAAGGAATGATGCTAAAGCTGAAACTCCAGTACTTTGGCCATTTCAAGCGAAAAGTTGAGTCATTGGAAAAGACTCTGATGCTGGGAGGGATTGGGGGCAGGAGGAGAAGGGGACGACAGAGGATGAGATGACTGGTTGGCATCAGTGACTCGATGGATGTGAGTCTGAGTGAACTACGGGAGTTGGTGATGGACAGGGAGGCCTGGCGTGCTGTGATTCATGGGGTCGCAAAGAGCTGGACACGACTGAGCGACTGAACTGAACTGAACTGATGAACTGATGTATAACAAATAATTTCTAACATATAATTTTATTTTTCTTTTGCCCATGAAATATCAATAGTTTTAAAAAATTAATGTACTTGCAATAAAAATAGAAACAGAGGAATGTTGAAACCTCTGATGAAAGTTGTGAATGAGTCCATTTCTTCCTGTGGTTCTATCACTTTTTTTTTCATGTATTCTGAATTTCTTTAATTTGGTGTAGAAACATTTAGGACTGTTATATCAAAATGAAAAATGGATGTTCTCCAGTATAAAATTATCCTTTTTATCCCAGCTGATATATTTTGTCTGTTTGTCTAATATTAACATTTTTGTTTTAGCACTTTCCTTAGCATTAAGATGCTATAATATATCTTTATATTTAAGTATGTAACTTATTTGTATATTTATATTTAAAGCAGATTATGTTTAGGCAATATATGATGGTGTCTTTCTTTTTATATATAATATAAAAACCCCTTCCATTTAGTTGGGCTATTTAGATAATTTACACTTAATAGAATTATTGATGTAATTTTA
The DNA here is from genome assembly GCF_032405125.1 of Capricornis sumatraensis. NCBI lineage: Eukaryota > Metazoa > Chordata > Mammalia > Artiodactyla > Bovidae > Capricornis > Capricornis sumatraensis. The sequence continues at coordinate 127,429,251 of NC_091071.1, forward strand.
TATATCACATTATAGTGCATATTTGAGCTTACATTTATAATTTTTTATTTGTTTTCTATTATTCTATGTATTTTTTTCTCTTTTCCATATGTTTCTGTCTTATTCCTTTGTTGGTTTTTAATTATTGGTAACAATAGTTGTTTTAGAGTTGACATATGACTAACTAGGTGGTGATGGTCATTGTATTTCCAACTAATATATTACATATGGTATAATAAACTTATGTTCTTATAGGCCATCATACTTATTTGTGTTATCAAATGTTTCACTTTCACATATGTTATAAACCTCCCAATATATTGCTAATATTTGTGTTTTAACTGTTGTCTTTGAAGATAACTATTAAAATGACAAACAAGTCATTTATACTTGCCCACATATTTACCTTTTCTCAGTGAACTTTACTCCTTTATGCAGGTTTAGACTTCATCTGAGTGGGTTTTTCTGCTGAAGATTTTTTCAATGTGTCTTATAGATCAAGTCTTTGGTGATTAATTTTTTTCAATTTCTATACGTCAGAAAAGGTCTTTATTTTCCTTCATCATTTTTGAAAAATGTTTTTGCTAGCGATAGAATTTAACACTGATAGGGTTCTTCTTATTCACTTTCTCTTTAGTAATTTAAATTTGTAGTTGTCTTTTTGCAGTTTTTGGTAAAAATTCTTGGTAAATTTTTCTTTGTTTTTTCCCTGTGAAATTTTTAATTTACTTAGTGTTTTTAAGATTTTCTCTAAATAACTAGCTTTAAGAAGTTCAATTATGATGTACTTTGTTGTAATAATTTTATTTCACATTTGAGGTTCACAGAGCATCATGAAGAGAGGGTTTATATTTTTCATTAAATTGGAAAATTTTGAATGATTATTTCTTCAAATATTCTTTCTGTACCCAATTTCCTATGAATTGTAATATATATATTAGTCTGTTTGAGGTTTTCTTATGACTCTCTAAATTCTGCTTTATTTCTCTGCTTTTTTCTCTCTTTTACTTCAGTGTCATTTGCAATGTGTTCAATTCACTAAATTTTCTTCCTCTATTTCTAAAATCATGTTAATCCCATTTAATATATTTTGTCATCTTATAAATTAAAATTTTTATCTTCAGAAGTACTATAGTTTTGTATTTACCATACCCATACTTAACACATTTAGTACTTTTCCTGCCTCTTGAATATATGGAATATAGTTACAACAGGTTTTAATGTCTTTGTCCAATAATCTTATTTACATGTGTTTCTGTTGAATCATATTAGATTGATGGATTCCCTTCTTATGAGTCAGATGTTTTATTTCACTGCATATGAGATAACTTTTGTTCTATTGGACACCATACATTTCAAAATTTACCTTGTTTGTTGCTAGATAATTATATATTCCTATAAATAACCTCAACTTTTTACTTAGAAATACTTATAAACAGTTTTATTTTTTATCTTTGTTAAGGTAAAATCACAATAGACTTTATTCTAGGGCTTCTTTCCCCCATGACTGACACAATACTCTGTTATTACCCTAGCCTAAGGACCATGAATTATAAGCTTTTCCACTTCTGTTGATAGGAACATAAATTATTTGAAGTCACGAGTGAGCTCTGAAGATTGTTGCTTCCGTTCTTTGGGGATAGTTGTTGTTGATGTTGCTGCTGTTGTTTTTGGCCTTGGGCAATTTCCTTATATACTTTCACTAATAAGTAGTCGGATCAAGACTCAAGGGAGGTCATTTGGAGATTTCTGGAGTTTTCTTACTATGAAAAGCTCTCTCTTCATCACTGTTTGCAAAGTCTAGCCAATATATCCTTGATTTACTTTCAGGTTCACCTTCTTAATTTGGGAGATTGCCAGGTTCAACCAGAGTAACCCTGTTTTATTCTGTGCCTGTAAATTCTCCTTAGTAAGTAAGAAAGGCTCATTTGATTTGTTTCTCTATTTTCATGTGTTGCCTCATGTCCAATTCTGAAAACCACTATTCAGATAATTCGAAAAATAATAGTTTTCTACTAACTCAAAAGTTGTGACAAAGCAGATTAAGGACTGTAAGAGCACTGAATTCAAGCAAAGTTTGCACATCATGCTTTTGCTCAAGAATTAATTTATGAATCTCTTTTTGTATTAGATTGTATATATAGGGTTTGTGATATTTCTATAAATCAGCTGAATTAAATATAATATATTATCTATGTCATTTATAGTAGTGCTAGATGCTCTAAGAAATCAAAATTCTTATCTCAAAGTGTTCACACAAATAAATCTATCTCTAACCCATACCAAAATTCAAGGCAGCTCAATATAAGATGATATAGGAAGTCAGTCTTATCCAACCTCAGGGCCATAACTTGAGACTTCCCAAGTCAAAGAGTGAAAGGACAATGCAGTCTCTTAACAACAACAGTACAAAAGATATAGCATATCTATGTATTCATATTCTATTGTTGAAAGCATAGTCATACATAAATAACTGTATACAAAAAAGATATTGGCATATGTGGATAGTTTCCAGGTTTGGAAGATAATAAACTTCTATGAATATTTCAGTAAGCTTTCTGTATAGATACTGGTTTTCAGTTCTTTTGGGTAAATGGCTCGGTTATCTAGAAAAGTTTTTTGAATTAACAGTAGTAGTAATAGAGCCTCTCAGTCATGTCTGACTCTTTGTGATCCCACAGACTGTAGCCCACCAGACTTCACTGTCCATGGGGTTCTCCAGGCAAGAATACTGGAGTGCCATTAGAGAAGGTTGCCAATCCCTTCTCCAGAGGATCTTCCTGACCCAGAGGATCTTCCTGACCCAGGGCTCAAACCCGGCAGATTCTTTACCATATGCACTACAGGGAAATCCCTTGAATTAAAAAGAAACTGCTAAATGAATGTTTTCTGTAGCAGTTGTATAATTTTAAATCTTAGCATAAATTTTTGAATTTGATTTTCCCACAAACACTTGATATTAAAAATCTTTTCTATTTTAGATATTCTGAAAGATGAAGGGGGCATGTGAAGTCATGAAGTCGCTCAGTCGTGTCCAACTCTTTGCACCCCCATGGACTGTAGCCTACCAGGCTTCTCTGTGTATGGGATTTTTCAGGCAATAGTACTGGAGTTGGTTGCCATTTCCTTCCCCAGGGGATCTTCCCAACCCAGGGATCGAACCCAGGTCTCCTGCATTGTAGGCAGATGCTTTACCCTCTGTGACATCTAATTATGGCTTAGTTTATATTTCCTTGATGATTAAAATTTTGAGCCTTTAAATTTTAGCTTTATTCATTAGTTTTTAGTCTATTACCTTTTTGAGATGTTTGCTGTATTCTTTTCTTGTTTTAAAGCAATATTTTTGCTTTATTAGTGTATTGTAAGTTATTTTAAGATACAACTTGTTTATCATATATGCAGATAAGAGTATAAATATAACCATAGATATAGATATATTGAACATTTTCATTTAGCTGGAGACTGATGTTTTTATTTTCTTGAGTAACGTGTTCTGAAGAGCAGTAAGATAATTTTTGATGAGATTCCACTCTATTATTTTTCCTTGTTACCTAGAGTACATTTGTATCTGTGATATCTAAGAAAACTTTGTTATTGCAGAACTTGGATGATTTAAACATATTTTTCAAGGTATGATATAGGTTTGACTTTTTAGTTCTGTGATCAATTATTTTAATTATTTTGTCAAAGTATAATTCACATGCAATAAAATTCTCCAAGTCTGAGTGTATAATTTGTGCAGTTGTAACTAATGTAAACAGTTGTATTACAATCAACAAAGTGATGTAGAACATGTTCATCTCCCTACAAAATTGTCCTGTATTTCTATAAAGTCAGTCTTCTCCCTTTCCTCTAACTATTGGCAAATGGTGATCTCCTTTCCATATTATACGTTAAAACTACAAACCTTTTAGACAATGTATAGAACTAGTATTTTTTTTTTTTAATATTTTGTCTATTTTGTGGTTGTTTGTGGTGAAAGGGCTAATCCAGTGGAAGTTTCTCTATCAGGATGGAAGCAGAAGTATTTATACAATCTTCATTTAAAGATCAAATACTGAAACATATCACTCCTTCACTTGACAAGTAACTAGATTTAGAAATCGAAGCAAGAGAAATTGTTTCAAAGCCTGAATCAAGCTTGAGATTTATTTTACTCATATTCAGTGAGATAGCATTCGCTCTCTCTAAAGTTTTATGATCAAATGTGATTAACAAAACATAATTAAATTTTTTCTAAAATGCTTTATAATTAACTTTTAAATGAAAATTTCCCTTTATATCACACCACCTATTTGTAGTAACAGCAATTTTTTATTGCAGAACCAAGCTCTCAACATATATTGCCATACATATTAGCATTGCCATTTTAAACTTTTCATTTAAAGCTAACAACTAATTCCCACAATGTGAAGAATATAGAAAAAGAGCAAAAGTTCCCAAGGAAAGAGAATGTATAGGAAAGATATTTTATGGTAAGCAAGCATGGATATTTGCCACCTACTTTTCAACAAAAGAGAAAAATCACCATAGAAAGGTATGTATTTCTTTTACATGAAAATGGATTTACTTTGCACCCAGTCCTATATATTTTATTTTACTTTTTTATTCTTTTGTGTACTTTCACTGCATTCTTGATTCTACCTGCAAGAACAATTCATACAATTCTTCAGTGAAATAATAGCAACAATCTATAATATTTTATCCATTTTTGAAAGCTAGTACATAATATTACCCACTCATAAGTAAATGCATATACTGTAGGAAAAAAATCCATTAAGGAAATTTGGAACCAGTATTTCTATTGAAATTCACAGCATGATACAAAACAAAGCTAAAAAAAAGAAAAAAGAAAAAAAAAAAAACCTGTTACCACCATTACAGGATTGGGCTTAATGGGAAACTAGGGTATTGCCCTGCCGATAGCAACTACAGAAATTGATTCACTTTGTATTTTTGCTCAGAAAAAAATCACACTAATGTGACATTAGAACACAATTCATTTTGTGTCTTAAGAACTTAAAGAATTCTATTCTGAGGGTAGTGTAAGTCATAGATTCTAAGAGAAGATGCATATACCTAACAAACTATACATGGAAACATGAAAGCACACATTTCTGAATTTGTGAATTCGAAATGAAAGTATAGATAGCTTCAGTAAACCATTGGTATTAATGCAATAAATTTATTAATCACAAAGTTCTAGGAAAATTATCTAATTGTATATAAACATTCTTATTTATTAAGAGAGCCAGTGAAGATTATTTAATTTAGAATTCAGGATTTCTAAATTTTTGTTGTTATTGTTATTGCTATATATTACTGATCTTCAACAAATTAGAATTACCTTCACTCAAAGTCTCTCAGGTGTTCATATAGATTTATAATTTATAAATGAATCTAGATTTAAATGGTTTAATGATTTAGTATTCATTGTGTACATATAATTTGCTATTCATTTGTGTGCTATTAAAAACTGCTTCCAGGTAAGGGAGGGTGATATGTTTTGTTGCTTTCATGCTGTGAATACTCCCACCAAGTTTACTTTTAAGTTGTCAGTGTATGAATGAATGGGAACTGTAAAAAGATGTATATGTTTGGACTTTGTATGTCAGCATGATATAGTTCCAGTACAAAGTAGGTTTGTTGGGAGGATATTCTGCAACACTCTGAAGTAACAATCATCATCATTTTTTAAAGATGTAGAAATTGGGATTTTCAGTATTATGAAATTTAGCGAGTATATGCAGCTAGAATAGGACAGAAAGGATTCTAATCCCAGGCCTCTCTCCCTGCAAAACTCAAGATCTGTTTACATACATGTTCATACACACACACACACAATAAGGTTGGATTTTACATAGAGGAAGACTCTAAGAATAAAAGTACTGTAGTTATTACATATTTGTATTTGTTGTTTGACTTCACATCATTTAATCATAGGGACTCACTGAAATCAAACAGGAAGTAAATAAAGAAACTTCATTGATTCTTAATCATGTTTATATCAGGTTTTGAATCTTTACTATGCAACATTTTAACAGGGTTTTTTTTTAATGATTAAGGTGTGTGATACAGTGGTATGTGGCTAGAACTCAGTTGCTTTGATGTTTCTCAAGCATAATGGTACTGTGCAGTGCCTTGGCATAAGAAACTCTTCTAATTCACTTCCTCTTAAATATTCAATTTATTTGCCAATTACAAAGCCACCATTTGGGGTTATCTTTATATATCTGTGTTTTTCTATACAATCAATTGAACATGTATAATTTACTCCCACACCTTATTTAAATAAATGTAGGTCTAAGTTTATATATGAAGGGCATATTTTACTGCAATTCATTTGATAAATCAAGTCACAGAAAGTCATTTACATACAAAATAAGCAACTTTGAAGAGTATATCTTCTATATAACAATTCACTGTATTAACACATAATTCTGCAAATGAATACTTACTAAAGCATTTTATAGTCAAAATTAAGACTATGAAATCTGTAGAGCAGTGGGCAAAAAGAGCGATCTAACCAAGTTGGAATTTCCATTTTCTTTTGATAATGTATTTGATATTCTTTCTAAAATCATGACTCTTTTTTTATCTTAAAGGAAGTTTTACAGATTTTATAATTCTACCTTTTATTTTGGTTTTAAAACACAATCTAATGATGTGTTTCAGATTTAGTCTAGCCTCTGTAATCAAGTTACTGAATGCAGTTACTTTAGTAACTTTGATTCATTAGAAGGAGTCAAAGCTTGTACTATTTCTGATAAATTTCATCTTTGAAAATATTATACCCCATTCACAAAAATGAATATCCTTCTAAAATATTGGCTTTTAGGTTTGAGAGTGATGAATTTCTTCAAATTTTAAGTCTATGTTTCCTCAAGAGGAAACATTTTACTGGGGAATGCATCTACGCTAAGCCCAAGTGTTTTCTTATTCAAACCTGGTGCCAACAATATTGCTATTCTCAACAAGCTTTTTTATATTTCTTTTCCTTTTAAAGGGGTTTACCCAAAAGCCTGCACTTTCTTATTGGCTCTGCAATTTCTTATTGGCTTGGAATTTGCCCAGTTGTTTCCTTAAGTGTGCTTCATGGAACTGACCTGAAGCATTAATGGGATTTACATAAAGCAAAATGATGGTCAAATAAATTGCAGAAATGTAGAACTGAAGAGAACTTGAATGTTTTCTTTATCACATTTATTTAGTTGCACAGAGAATCTTCAAAAACAATACAAAATAAAACCAATCCCTATATTCTCTGGAAATGATTTTAGGAAATTCTGCCATATACAAATATAGAAGAGAGCAAACTCAAATTCAAACTCCTAGGAAAAGAGCCCGAACATACTGTGGATCTTCTTCTTCCTGAGAGGAAATGGATTACAATTAATTCAGATAATGCTTGAAAGTAAACATAGTATCATATTCTTATTATTCATGCTTTTACTCATAACTGCTCCAATCCTGGTAAGCAAAACACAGCTGATATCTTTAAAAGTATTTATGTGCTCAGCTTATTGTTAAAAATTGAATCTAGGCCCTACTAATTTTCCAAGCTTAACTTTCACCTCTCTCTGACCTGCTTATCATACTCTTGCCTATTTGCTTCTATCTCGTGAAAATACTAGCCTAGTTCCTGCATCAGTGTCTGATATTTCTAATACTTGATTAATATGTATGTTAAGGTTGAACAGTAAAGCATCTGCCTACAATGCGGGGGACCTGGGTTCGATCCCTGGGTCTGGAAGATCTCCTGGAGAAGGAAATGGCAACCCACTCCAGTATTCTTGCCAGGAAAATCTCATGGATGGAGGAGCCTGGTGGGTTACAGTTCATGGGGTCGCAAAGAGTCAAACACGACTGAGCGACTTCACTCACTCACTCACTCACTCACTAAGGTTGAACAAATTAGTAAGTATATTGTAAATAATGAAACCAAGGTTTCCATGACTGGGAAAAGAAGCTACAAATAAGGAAAGATGGAATTAAACTTCAGATGTTAGATTGGAATTGTCCATTATCCACGTCCCTGCTCTCCTGCCAAAAACAAACACAAAGCAAAATATGAAAAATAGGAATTAAGACATCTTATGCAAAATTTCCAAATATAATGTAAATAATGACTGAGTATCTTGTTTACTTAACATTTTCTCTTGGATTATTTTTTCTTCTCTTTAAAAAATTTTTTGTTCTCTTACTTCTCTCTCTCTCTCTACACGCACACACACACACACACACACACACACTCACACACAGACACACAGACACACACATGCAACCACATATAAAAAGATATTTATGTATATTTTGGATGCTGTGAGAAATGAAACAATGGAACAGGACAGCAGGTACCCTATAATCTAAAAGGACATACTAAAAATAAAAGTATAACTGAATCTGTATATTGAAGGAGCTTGTGTATCAGTGAACATTGACCTAGAAACTTCAACTCCAAGATGAGTTTTATCAAAATTTACAGGCAATAAAGATAAAAGAAGCAATGTTTAGGGCCTTCAGGCAAAAAGACCAAGTTTACTAATAAAAGGAAAAAAAAATCAAATTGGTTTTCAGACTTCTTGATTTTTGATAGAACAGGCAATGTAAGTCAACAAAGAATTAAAAAAAAAAAAATAAAAGCGATCCAAAGATTTCATATCTAACCAAGTTGCCCTTCAACAATCAATTCTATGAGAAGGCACTGAAAATGCAACAGCACAAGGATAACTATACTTAAAATCCTCCTGAGAAATCTACTAGGAAATGAATTTTCTCTAACCAAGAGATGATAATAAATGTTTTACCAAATATTTTACCAAGTATTTTACAATTTTCAAAGTATTGAATATGCTTAATTATAGATCAAAGACTAGAAGTTTAAAATAAAGATGAAAACCAATATAAAATTGATGCATGTATTGATAAAATATAAACAATACAATTTAAAATGTGGGAAGAGAAGAAAGGGAGGGAGAAAGTTAGAATATGCTCATGGATTTTTGCATGGTCATATGAAAACCTATTTTTATCAGCCTGGGCTGCCATAAAAAATACCATAGACAAGGTTATTTTAAAAATAGAAATTAATTTTCTCACAGTTCCAGAGGCTAGAAGTATGAGATCACAATGCCATCATACTCAGATTCTAGTTAAGAGTTTTCTTAGATTGCACACAGTTGATTTCTTGCATGTACTCACTTGTGTGTGCATGCTGAGTCGCTTCATTCCTGTCTGTCTTTTTGTGACCATATGAACTGTAGACTACCAGGATTTTCATGAGCTTCCCAGGTGGTGACAGTAGTAAAGAACCCTCCTGCCAAGGCAGGAGACATAAGAAACACAGGCTCCATCCTTAGATTGGGAAGATCCCCTGTAGGTGGGCATGGCAACTCATGCCAATATTCTTGCCCACATGTCCTCATAGGGCAGAGAGAAAGAAAGCTCTCTGATGTCTGTTTTTAAAAGGGCACTAATCCCATAATGAAGACCCCACTCTCTTGGCCTCATCCAAACCTAATCATTTCCCCAAAGCCTCATCTCCAAATGCCATCACAGGGAGATTTAGGGCTTTAATGTACGGATTTGGGGAGGACAAAATTTAGTCCATAGTAGAGTCAAGAGATTTATTTTTGTTGCTGCAAAACTCAATATGAAGGTTTAAGCAGAGAAAAGGATGAGTACTACAAATGTTTTAGCATAATCATAGTCACTAAAATAAGAAAATGAACTTCATAAATACTAGAGCAATAATAACACTAGACAAAGGAAAAAACACATAAAGAAATGGAAAACAGTATATATAACATAAATATAACATATATAACACTAAAAAAATCATGATAGAATTAAAGTCAAGCAATATCAAATAAATGTGTGGGGTGTGTGGAGTGTGTGTGTGTGTGTATGTGTTCAGTTGTGAACTGAACCGAATGGACCATAGCCCATCAAGCGGCTCTGTCCATGGGATTCTCCTGGCAAGAATACTGGAGTGAGTAGCCATTCGCTTCTCCACAGGATCTTCCTGACCCAGACATTAAACCTATGACTCTTGAATCTCCTACATTGGCAGGCAGATTTTCTACCAGTAGTGCCACCTGGGAAGACCTCAACTTTAAAAATAAAAAATGTTACATGAAAACAAACAAACAAAAAAAAAAAAAAAAACAGAAGTTTATATAAGAATTTAACACATCATTATCAGTTCAAGCAATATCAAGTGGAAAAAAAGGCAAGAAAAAATATAAAATATAAACAGTATTATAAAAGAACACAGATCTTATTAAAATATACCAATATTTAAAATCCCATATTAGAGAATACAATTTCATCTCAAGTAAATATAAAACTCACATAAATTGATCATATATTAGTAATGAAGAAAGCAAATTAAACTAAAAATGCAACTGATCAAAACTAACACAAGAAAAAGCAGAAGATAGCATATATCAAATAAAAAAATTTCATTTGTTAACAGTCCTCCCCAACAGAAAACCCAAGGTCCAAATAATCTGTAAATTCTGCCAAACCTGAAAGAAGAAATAGCCCTAATTTGCAAAAAAATATTTCACTGTGTAGAGTAATAGATAGCACTGCCTAACTTATATTATGAAGCTATCATAATAATTAAGAAAAATCTAGTAAAGACATTACAAAAAAAATTTCTAGACCAATGTCCCTTATGAATATAGACTACATAATCCTTATTATAATATTCTTACATTAATTTCAACAATATTTAAAAGTCCAAACCAAGACAGATTTATCCAGTACCACAAGATTGGTTTAACATTTCAAAATTAACTAACATAACACATTATACTAACAGGACAAGGAAGGGACCATATTACCATTTCAGTAGGTACACAGATAGTAGTTTAATAAAACTTTTGAAAATATTTAATACCTAGTAAAGATAAAAATTGTCAGTATAATAAAGATAGTAGGAAATCTCAATCTGGTAGAAGGCATAGGGCTAATAGTGCACTTTATAGTGAAGGATGGGATTATTTCCCCTGAGTTTAATGACAAATGATGATACTTGTTTTCACTACTAGTATTCAGTACTGCACTGAATAAAGAATACATCTAGCCTTCAACATTGCTTCGGTTTTCTCAGCTAACTAGAAAGCCAAGTTATTTTATGAAACAATGAAGATTGTTTTGGAAGGCATTTGAAGAAAAAGTCAACTCTGCACGTGAATAAATGAATTTGTAAGGGAAGTACAATAGTATGTCTGCCTTCAGCAGCACCCGTTTGTTTGTTTGTTTGTTTGTTTTTGGTGGTCTTGGCATGGTTTGTCCATCGGGATAGCTGAGAGTTTTTCCCCAGATGCACAGTGATGAGAAATGGTTTATACTTCAAAGTTGAGTTCAGTTCAGTCCCTCAGTCATGTCTGACTCTTTGCGACCCCATGAATCACAAAGTCCAGGCCTCCCTGTCCATCACCTACTCCCAGAGTTCACTCAGACTCACGTCCATTGAGTCACTGATGCCATCCAGCCAACTCATCCTTGGTCGTCCCCTTCTCCTCCTGCCCCCAATCCCTCCCAGCATCAGAGACATTTACAATGAGTCAACTCTTCATATGAGGTGGCCAAAGTACTGGAGCTTCAGCTTTAGCATCATTCCCTCCAAAGAAATCCCAGGGCTGATCTCCCTCAGAATGGACTGGTTGGATCTCCTTGCAGTCCAAGGGACTCTCAAGAGTCTTCTCCAACACCACAGTTCAAACGCATGAATTCTTTGGCGCTCAGCCTTCTTCACAGTCCAAATCTCACATCGATACATGACCACTGGAAAAACCATAGCCTTGACTAGATGGAGCTTAGTCAGCAAACTAATGTCTCTGCTTTTGAATATACTGTCTAGGTTGGTCATAACTTTTCTTCCAAGGAGTAAGCGTCTTAATTCATGGCTGCAGTAACCATCTGCAGTGATTTTGGAGCCCCCCAAAAATAAAGTCTGATACTGTTTCCACTGTTTCCCCATCTATTTCCCATGAAGTGATGGGACCAGATGCCATGATCTTCGTTTTCTGAATATTGACCTTTAAGCCAACATTATCACTATCCTCTTTCACTTTCATCAAGATGCTTTTTAGCTCCTCTTCACTTTCTGCCATAAGGGTGGTGTCATCTGCATATCTGAGGTTATTAATATTTCTCCCGGCAATCTTGATTCCAGCCTGTGTTTCTTCCAGGCCAGAGTTTCTCTTGATGTACTCTGCATATAAGATAAATATAAGCAGGGTGACAATATACAGCCTTAACATACTCCTTTTCCTATTTGGAACCAGTCTGTTGTCCCATGTCCAGTTCTAACTGTTGCTTCCTGACTTGCATACAGATTTCTCAAGAGGCAGGTCAGGTGGTCTGGTATTCCCATCTCTCTCAGAATTTTCCAAAGTTTACTGTGATCCACACAGTCAAAGGCTTTGTCATAGTCAATAAAGCAGAAGTAGATGTTTTTCTGGAAATCTCTTGCTTTTTCTATGATCCAGCGGATGCTGGCAATTTGATGTCTGGTTCCTCTGTTGTTTTTTTTTTTTTTTTAAACCAACTTGAACATCAGGAAGTTCACAGTTCATGTATTACTGAATCCTGGCTTGGACAATTTTGAGCATTACTTTACTAGCATGTGAGATGAGTGCAATTGTGCGGTATTTTGAACATTCTTTGGCATTGCCTTTCTTTGGAATTGGAATGAAAACTGACATTTTCCAGTCCTGTGGCCACTGCTCAGTTTTCCAAATTTGCTGGCATATTGAGTGCAGCACTTTCACAGCATCATCTTTTAGGATTTGAAATAGATCAACTGGAATTCCATCACCTCCATAGCTTTGTTCGTAGTGATGCTTTCTAAGGTCCACTTGACTTCACATTCCAAGATGTCTGGCTCTAGATGAGTGATCATACCATCATGATTATCCAGGTCATGAAGATCTTTTTTGTACAGTTCTTCTGTGTATTCTTGCCACCTCTTCTTAATATCTTCTGCTTCTGTAAGGTCCATACTATTTCTGTCCTTTATCGAGCCCATCTTTGCATGAAATGTTCCCTTGGTATTTCTAATTTTCTTGAGGAGATCTGTAGTCTTTCCCATTCTGTTCTTTTCCTCTATTTCTTTGCATTGATCGCTGAAGAAGGCTTTCTTATCTCTTCTTGCTATTCTTTGGAACTCTGCATTCAGATGCTTATATCTTTCCTTTTCTCCTTTGCTTTTTGCCTCTCTTCTTTTCACAACTATTTGCTAGGCCTCTCCAGACAGCCATTTTACTTTTTCACATTTCTTTTCCACGGGGATGGTCTTGATCCCTGTCTCCTGTACAATGTCACGAACCTCATTCCATAGTTCATCAGGCACTCTATCTATCAGATCTAGGCCCTTAAATCTATTTCTCATTCCCACTGTATAATCATAAGGGATTTGATTTAGGTCATACCTGAATGGTGTAGCGGTTTTCCCTACTTTCTTCAATTTGAGTCTGAATTTGGTAATAAGGAGTTCATGATCTGAGCCACAGTCAGCTCCTCGTCTTGTTTTTGTTGACTGCATAGAGGTTCTCCATCTTTGGCTGCAAAGAATATAATCAATCTGATTTTGATGTTGACCAAAATGGGGTGGTACATGTGTAGAGTCTTCTCTGGTGTTGTTGGAAGAGGGTGTTTGCTATGACCAATGCATTTTCTTGGCAAAACTCTATTAGTCTTTGCCCTGCTTCATTCCACATTCCAAGGCCAAATTTGCCTGTTACTCCAGGTGTTTCTTGACTTCCTACTTTTGCATTCCAGCCCGCTATAATGAAAAGGACATCTTTTTGGGGTGTTAGTTCTAAAAGGTCTCCTAGGTCTTCATAGAACCGTTCAACTTCAGCTTCTTCAGGGTTACTGGTTTGGGCATAGACTTGGATAACTGTGATATTGAATGGTTTGCCTTGGAAACGAATAGAGATCATTCTGTAATTTTTAAGATTGCATCCAAGTACTGCATTTCAGACTCTTTTGTTGACCATGATGGCTACTCCATTTCTTCTGAGGGATTCCTGCCCACAGTAGTAGATATAATGGTCATCTGAGTTAAATTCACCCATTCCAGTCCATTTTAGTTCCCTGATTCCTAGAATGTCAATGTTCACTCTTGTCATCTTTCATTTGACCACTTCCAATTTGCCTTGATTCATGGACCTGACATTTCAGGTTCCTATGCAATATTTCTCTTTATAGCATTGGACCTTACTTCTATCACCAGTCACATCCACAACTGGGTACTGTTTTTGCTTTGGCTCCATCCTTTCATTCTTTCTGGAGTTATTTCTCCACTGATCTCCAGTAGCATATTGGTCACCTACTGACCTGGGGAGTTCCTCTTTCAGTATCCTATCATTTTGCCTTTTCATACTGTTCATGGGGTTCTCAAGGCAAGAATACTGATGTGGCTTGCCTTTCCCTTCTCCAGTGGACCACATTCTGTCAGACCTCTCCACCATGACCCACCCACCTTGGGTTGCCCCACAGGCATGGCTTGGTTTCATTGACTTAGACAAGGCTGTGGTCCTCTTCTGATTAGACTGACTAGTTTTCTGTGAGTTATGCTTCCTTTAATATATTTTCCAAATATGCTAGCCATGTTGTTTTAGAAATAACAAATTATTTTAAATGGTTATTAAATTTTGTAGTAAAATCCTTTAGAGTCTCTCAAGTCAAAATTAATGAAAATGTTCAGTCGTGTCTGACTTTGTGCAACCCCATAGATGGCAGCCCACCAGACTCCACCATCCCTGGGATTCTCCAGGCAAGAACACTGGAGTGGGTTGCTATTTCCTTCTCCAATGCATTAAAGTGAAAAGTGAAAGTGAAGTCGCTCAGTTGTGCCCGACTCTTAGCGACCCCGTGGACTGCAGCCTACCAGGCTCCTTCGTCCATGGGATTTTCCAGCCAAGAGTACTGGAGTGGGTTGCCATTGCCTTCTCCATTACAACTGATAGTCTTTTAAAAAGGTGGATACCCCAATTTAGTAACACACATGGAATTAAGTATAAAGTCTCTGTCTGCATCTGTGCATCCATGCTCAGTCGTGTCTGACTCCTTGCAATCCATGAATCATAGCCCACAAGGCTCTTCTGTCCATAGAATTTTCCAAGCAAGAATACCAGAGTGGGTTCCCATTTCTTCCTCCAGGGGATCTTCTCAACCCAGGGATAGAATCTGAGTCTCTTGCATCTCCTGCATTGGCAGGTGGATTCTTTTCCACTGAACCACCTGGGAAGCTTAACACACATGGAATTAAGCATAAAGTCTAACTTTAAACAAAAGGAGACCATCAAACAGAATTTACTTTCTGTGAATTACAAGGAAAAATTTTATACACATATTTCTCTTTAAATTAGTTAACTTTGACATATTTAAACAAAAAGTGATGAATTACATACATTTTGTATAAATAGATTAATGCATAAGTATGTAATATTTGGCATTTTAGACCTCAGGAATATGTCATATCTTGGTGAGTCTGGAGATATACTTTGGAATCATCGCTTGAACACAAATGGAGATGTTTTCATTATTATGGCCACACTGTCAGCATATTGCTTTAAAACATATTAATGTTATCAGAAGAAATGCATAATAAAAACCTTTTTTAATTCAGGCTTGTTTCCAAGAAGTAGAAGCAATGTTATTTATGGTTTAATAATTGTAAATGAATTTATATTAAATTTAATTTTTGAATGTGAAATCATGGTTATCAAAAAGTTAGGCCGTTACAGTATGAACCACCCTCAATAAAATATACAGATTGATATTCTATGGCATAGAATACCGAGCAAGAGTAACAGCATTAGAAGACAATGTACTTTAATAAAAAAAGCATCTGATAGAATATGCTTTGCTTCCTATAAACTGCTGTTTCCAACTTATTGGCAATGTAAATTAGTTCAGAAAATGTGTTCCATGGTGTATAGTGTGACCTAGATCATAAAATAAAGGGATGAAAAGTGAGAGTGTACTTAAGTGGACTCATTATACTATATATATATATATATATAGTCTAGACTGAAGAACCAGACTTAGTCATTTCCTTTTTACTCTCTGTTTTTTTTTTTTTTTTTTTTTTGAGGAAGAAATAATCTTATAACAGCAGAACCCAAAATAAAAGCCATTAGGGTACTAGGATACAAATTATGGTTCTTTATGTTGCATTTATTAGAGCTTTGTGTTGAGTGGATTTTCTAGTGGATCATTCTAGTACATTTAACTGCAAGAAATCCAGACTTTCAATGAGACAATGTCAGAACAGATATGAATGATAAAGCATATGAGACAAGTAGTTAAGATCCCTCAAAAAGGCTCAGGTTTATCAAATGTCTTGTACCTTGACAGACAAAACAAAAAATAAATAGTTGTAAATAAGATAAAATTAGGTAAAGTAAAGATAAGGAAATGAAAGGGAGGAAGCCAAGTCATAAGAAAGCAACATAAGCTAAATCCCTGGATTCTTCATAAGCAGATAAAAAGTTTTTAATTTCTTTTTTCTTATTTCATGTTATCCTTAGTGTCCAGGCAAGATTGTTTTTCCTAATGCTCCTAAAACAAAAGAAACACACAGCATCCATGTTTCATTAAGTGGTTAGATAGAAAAAATTAATTAGGATTTATTTCACATGATATACTTTGCATAGAAATTAAATAAGAAGGGTGACAATATGCATCCTTGACGTACTCCTTTCCCAATTTTCAACCATTCATTTCTTCCGTGTCTGGTTCTAGCTGTTGCTTCTTGACCTGTATACAGGCTTCCCAGGAGGCTGATAAGATGATCCAGTATTCCCATCTTCTCAAGAATTTTCCACAGTTCATTGTGATTCACACAGTAAATGCTTTAGCATAGTCCATGAAGCAAAAATAGATGTTTTTCTGGAATTCCTTCGCTTTCTCTATGATCTAGGAAATATCAGCAGTTTGATCTCTGGTTCCTCTGCCTTTTATAAACCCAGCTGTTACATCTGGAAGTTCTTGGTTCACATACTGCTGAAGCCTAACTAGGATTTTAAGCATACCCTTAACAGCATGTGAAATGAGCACACCTGTATGGTAGTTTGAACATTTTTGCATTTCAGTTATTTGTGACTGGAATGAAAACTGACCTATTCCAGTCCTGTGGCCATTGCTGAGTTTTCAAGATTTGCTGGCATATTGAGTGAAGCACTTTGACAGTATCATCTTTTAGGATTTTAATAGATTTAAATTTAATTTCCATCAGATCCACTAGCTTTGTAATAATGTTTCCTAAGGCCCACTTAACTTCACACTCCAAGATGTCTGGGTGTAGGTGACTAACCACACCATCATGGTCATCCAGGTCATTAAGACCTTTTTGTGAATAGTTCTGTGTACTCTTGCCACCTTTTCTTAATCTCTTCTGTTTCTGTTTGGTTCTTACCATTTCTGTCCTTTATCATGCCAAACATTGCATGAAATGTTTCCTTAGATATATCCATTAATATGTCCCCAATTTATATCTTAATATGGGAAACCTAACTGTTTTCCTGAGACTTTTTGTGAGTGACAAGTTTATTTTTCATGTGTCGTTGTTGTTTAGTCACTAAGTCATTTCTGACTATTTTGTGACTTAGTCCAACAGGCTCCTCTGTCTGTGGGATTTTCCACTCAAGAATACTGGAGTAAGTTGCCGTTTACTAATCCAAAGGATCATCCCAACTCACATGGAACACTTGCCTCCTGCATTGCAGGCATGTTCTTTACCCCTGAGCCACTGGGCACCCCATTAAATATCAATATTTAGATGTTAATTTCTTAATATACTTCTTAAATATCTTTTGAAACTAAGTCATAGTAATACTGTCCAGCAATAAAATATCTCTTTAATCTTATAATAAAATATTTTGACTTTTGACGATGTTTTAAAAACAGTCAGTTATAGAAGCTGAAGAGAAAGAAATAGCTCCATCCAGGGAAGGGAGTCTAAAAAAAGAGAGAAGTTTCCAAACACCAGGAAACACTCTCACTGCCGAGTCTGTGTCGAGCCTTGGAACCATAGAGGGCAACATAACCAGGAGGAAAAATAAATAAAAAATTAAAACCCACAGATTACGTGCCCAACAGTAATTCCCCCAGTGGGGAAGCAGCACAGACGCCTGCAGCTGCCACTAGCAAATGGAGCCTGGGCAGGGAGGCAAGAGCTGCATTGCTTAGAGTAAGGACTGGTCTGAATGCCCTGAGGCAATCTGAGGGAACTAACTTGGGGTTGCAAACCAGACTGTGAGATAGCTACCACGTGAAAATCCCTAACCTAAAACAACCCAAGACGGGCGGGTCATGGTGGAGAAGCCTGACAGAATATGGTCCACTGGAGAAGGGAATGGCAAGCCACTTCAGTATGTTTACGTTGAGAACCCCATGAACAGTATGATAAGGCAAAATGATAGGACATCAAAAGAGGAACTCCCCAAGTTATTAGGTGCCCAATATGCTACTGGAGATCAGTGAAGAAATAACTGCAGAAAGAATGAAGGGATGGAGCCAAAGCAAAAACAATACCAAGTTGTTGATTGTGACTGGTGATAGAAGCAAGATCCAATGCTATAAAGAACAATATTGCATAGGAACCTGCAATGTCAGGTCCATGAATCAAGGCAAATTGGAAATGGTCAAAAAAGAGATGGCAAGGGTGAATGTCGACATTCCAGGAATCAGCAAAATAAAATGGACTGGAATGGGTGAATTTAACTCAGATGACCATTAAATCTACTACCGTGGGCAGGAATCCCTTAGAAGAAATGGAGTAGCCATCATGGTCAACAAAAGAGTCTGAAATGCAGTACTTGGATGCAATCTCAAAAATGACAGAATCATCTCTCTTCGTCTCCAAGTCAAACCATTCAATATCACAGTTATCCAAGTCTATGCCCCAACCAATAATGCTGAAGAAGCTGAAGTTGAACGGTTCTATGAAGACCTAGGAGACCTTTTAGAACTAACACCCAAAAAAGATGTCCTTTTCATTATAGGGGACTGGAGTGCAAAAGTAGGAAGTCAAGAAACACCTGGAGTAACAGGCAAATTTGGCCTTGGAATGTGGAATGAAGCAGGGCAAAGACTTATAGAGTTTTGCCAAGAAAATGCACTGGTCATAGCAAAAACCCTCTTCCAACAACACAAGAGAAGACTCTACACATGGACATTACCAGAAGGTCAACAAAGAAATCAGATTGATTATATTCTTTGCAGCCAAAGATGGAGAAGATCTATACAGTCAACAAAAAACAAGACTGGGAGCTGACTGTGGCTCAGATCATGAACTCCTTATTGCCAAATTCAGACTCAAATTGAAGAAAGTAGAGAAAACTGCTAGACCATCCAGGTATGACCTAAATCAAATCCCTTATGATTATACAGTGGAAGTGAGAAATAGATTTAAGGGTCTAGATCTGATAGATAGAGTGCCTGATGAACTATGGAATGAGGTTTGTGATATTGTACAGGAGACAGGGATCAAGACCATCCCCATGGAAAAGAAATGCAAAAAAGTAAATTGGCTGTCTGGGGAGGCCTTACAAATAGCTGTGAAAAGAAGAGAAGCGAAAAGCCAAGGAGAAAAGGAAAGATTTAAGCATCTGAATGCAGAGTTCCAAAGAATAGCAAGAAGAGATAAGAAAGCCTTCTTTAGCGATCAATGCAAAGAAATAGAAGAAAACAACAGAATGGGAAAGAGTAGAGATCTCTTCAAGAAAATTAGAAATACCAAGGGAACATTTCATGCAAAGATGGGCTCGATAAAGGACATAAATGGTATGGACCTTACAGAAACAGAAGACATTAAGAAGGGGTGGCAAGACAACATGGAAGAACTGTACAAAAAAGATCTTCAAGACCCAGATAATCATGATGATGTGATCACAAATCTAGAGCCAGACATCTTGGAAGGTGAAGTCCAGTGGGCCTTAGAAAGCATCACTATGAACAAAGCTAGTGGAGGTGATGGAATTCCAGTTGAGCTGTTTCAAATCCTGAAAGATGATGCTGTGAAAGTGCTGCACTCAGTATGCCAGCAAATTTGGAAAACTGAGCAGTGGCCACAGGACTGGAAAATGTCAGTTTTCATTCCAATTCCAAAGAAAGGCAATGCCAAAGAATGCTCAAACTACTGCACAATTGCACTCATCTCACATGCTAGTAAGTAATGCTCAAAATTCTCCAAGCCAGGCCTCAGCAATACATGAACTGTGAACTCCCTGGTGTTCAAGCTGGTTTTAGAGAAGGCAGAGGAACCAGAAATCAGATTGCCAACATCCTCTGGATCATAGAAAAGGCAAGAGAGTTCCAGAAAAACATCTACTTCTACTTTATTGACTATGCCAAAGCCTTTGACTATGTGGATCACAAAAAACTGTGGAGAATTCTGAAAGAGATGGGAATACCAGACCACCTAACCTGCCTCTTGAGAACTCTGTATGCAGGTCAGGAAGCAACAGTTAGAACTGGACATGGAACAACAGACAGGTTCCAAATAGGAAAAGGAGTACGTCAAGGCTGTATATTGTCATCCTGCTTATTTATCTCATATGCAGAGTACATCATGAGAAATGCTGGACTGGAAGAAACACAAGCTGGAATCCAGATTGCTGGGAGAAATGTCAATAGCCTCAGATATGCAGATGACACCACCCTTATGGCAGAAAGTGAAGAGGAGCTAAAAAGCATCTTGATGAAAGTGAAAGAGGAGAGTGAAAAAGTTGGCTTAATGCTCAACATTCAGAAAACGAAGATCATGGCATCTGGTCCCATCAATTCATGGGAAATAGATGGTGAAATAGTGGAAACAGTGTCAGACTTTACTTTTTGGGGCTCCAAAATCACTACAGATGATGACTGCAGCCATGAAATTAAAAGACGCTTACTCTTTGGAAGAAAAGTTATGACCAACCTAGATAGTATATTCAAAAGCAGAGACATTACTTTGCCGACCCAGGACCGTCTAGTCAAGGCTATGGTTTTTCCTGTGGTCATGTATGGATGTGAGAGTTGGACTATGAAGAAGGCTGAGCACCAAAGAATTGATGCATTTGAACTGTGGTGTTGGAGAGGACTCTTGAGAGTCCCTTGGACTGCAAGGAGATCCAATCAGTCCATTCTGAAGGAGATCAACCCTGGGATTTCTTTGGAAGGAATGATGCTAAAGCTGAAGCTCCAGTACTTTGGCCACCTCATGAGAAGAGTTGACTCATTGGAAAAGACTCTGATGCTGGGAGGGATTGGGGGCAGGAGAAGGGGATGACAGAGGATGAGATGGCTGGATGGCATCAGTGACTCGATGGACGTGAGTCTGATTGAGCTCCGGGAGATAGTGATGGACAGGGAGGCCTGGCGTGCTGCGATTCATGGGGTCGCAGAGTCGTACACGACTGAGGGAGTGAACTGAACTGAAAGACACCATCAAGCTTTCTCACAGAACAAAGAACTGAGCAGAGCTAGCTGGCTGTGGGTTGGCCCATTCCCCTGCTGTGATAGACAGACAAGGGTAGCCAGAGCTGGAAGGGGACAATTGCAGCCCCAGAGAGGCCTTATTTACCAAACTGCAAGCAGGCTTCATTGCTAACCAGGACTTCTAGGGATTGTGGATGATCAACATCCGCCTGAGAAAGTGCGCCGGTTGCACACCCAGAAAACTGAGCAGCAGGGACGGGGGAGATGATAAGTCACAGAGACCGCAATCACCCAGAACCTGGTCACCGTAGCTGCTTGGACCTGAGAAGGGCACAAAATGCAAGCCCAATAGAGTCTGCGCCTGTGAGGACTACCCAAGTATCTGAACCTGAGCGGCTTAGACTTGGGAAGTGCATACAACCCAGGGCTGGCCTCAGACAGTTCCCCGCAGAGCAACCTAGATAGAGCCTAAGCAATGTAGACAGGGAAAGCACACACACCATGAGCGGGGACAAACCCAATGTGGCTGAGGCACTGCGAGCACATGCCAGTGTTATTTGTTTGCAGCGTCCCTCCCTCCCCACAGCACGACTGAACAAGTGAGCCTAAAAAAGTGTCTACCACTGCCCCTTTGTGTCAGGGCAGAAATTAGACACTGAAGAGACCAGCAAACATAAGAAGCTAAAACAGAGGGAACCTCCTTGGAAGAGACAGGTGCAATAGATTAAAACCCTGTAGTTGTGAAAGTGAAGTTGCTCAGTCATGTCTGACTCTTCGTGACCCCATGGACTGTATCCTCCCAGGCTCCTCTGTCCATGGGATTTTCCAGGCAATAGTACTGGAGTGGATTTTCATTTCCTTCTCCAGGGGATCTTCCCGACCCAGGGATCGAGCCTGGGTCTCCCGCATTGTAGACAGTCACTTTACCATCTGAGTCACGAGGGAAGTCCTAAAACCCTGTAGTTAGTACCAACTATATAGGAAGGTGAGGGGGGAGGGGACTATAGATCTTGAGAAATATAAGCCAGATCAAGGAACTATCTGAAAATGAACTGACCCCACACTGCCCACACCACCACCAGAGAAAGTCCTAGATATATTTTCACTATTTTTACTATCATTCTTTAATTTAAAATTTTTTAGTCCTCTATTACTACTTTAATTTTCATTTTTATAACCTACTATTATGTTGCAAAAAGAAAACAGACCCTATTTTTTAAAGCAAACTTCACATATATATATATATATATATATATATATATATATATATATAAATAATTTTGTGACTTTTTTTTCTTTAATATCATATTTTTGAAAGTCAAACCTCTATTCTAGATTTTTAATCTTTGCTTTTTGGTATCTGTTACCAATTTTGTACCTTTAAGAACCCAATCTTCAGTACCCATTTTTACTTGGGAGTGAGATTACTGGTTTGACTGCTCTCTCCCCCTTTGGACTCTCCTTTTTCTCCACCAGGTCGCCTCTATCTCCTCCCTCCCCCTTCTCTTCTTTACCCAACTCTGTGAATTTCTGTGTGTTCCAGAAGGTGGAGAACACTTAGGGAACTGATTACTGGATGGATCTGTCTTTCTCCTTTTGATTCCCCCCTTTATCCTCCTGGCCACCTCTGTCTCCTTCCTTCCTCTTCTAATCTCTGTGTAAGTCCATGAACATCTCTGAGGGATCCAGACTGTGGAGCGCACATAAGGAAATGATTACTAGGCTAGCTTGTTCTCTTCTTTTTTGATTTCAAGTCATCTCATCCTGGTCACCTCTATTTCCCTCCTCCTTCTTCTCTTGTCCATGTAACTCTGTGAACCTCTCCAGGTGTCCCTCACTGTGGAGAAATTTTTCATCTTTAACCTAGATGTTTTATCAATGGTGCTGTATACATGGAGAAGTCTTGAGGCTACTGTAAAAATAAGACTGAAAACCAGAAGCAGGAGGCTTAAATCCAAATCCTGAGAACACCAGAACTCCTGAATCCAGGGAACATTATTTGATAGGAGCTCATCAAACGCCTCCATGCCTACACTGAAACCAAGCACCACTCAAGGGCCAACAAGTACCAGAGCAAGACATACCATGCAAATTCTCCAACAACACAGGAACATAGCCCTGTGCTTCAATATACAGGCTGCCCAAAGTCACTCCAAACCCACTGACATCTCATAACTCATTAATGGGCACTATATTGCACTCCAGAGAGAAGAAATCCAGCCCCACCCACCTGAACACAGACACAAGCTTCCCTAAACAGAAAACATTGACAAGCCACCCGTACAACCCCACCCACAGTGAGGAAACTGCACAATAAAGAGAACTCCACAAACTTCCAGAATACAGAAAGGCCACCCCAAACACAGCAATGTAAACAATATGAAGAGAGAAAAGAATATCCAGCAGGTAAAGGAACAGGATAAATGTCCACTAAACCAAACAAAAGAGGAAGAGATAGGGAATCTACTTGATAAAGAATTCTGAATAATGATAGTGAAAATGATCCAAAATCTTGAAAACAAAATGGAATCACAGATAAATAGCCTGTAGACAAGGACTGAGAAGATGCAAGAAAGGTTTAACAAGCACCTAGAAGAAATAAAAAAGTCAATATATAATGAATAATGCAATAAATGAGATCAAAAACCCTCTGGAGGCAACAAATAGTAGAATAACAGAGGCAGAAGATAGGATTAGTGAGGTAGAAGATAGAATGGTAGAAATAAATGAAGGAAAAAAAGAAAAACAAATTAAAATAAATGAGGATGCTCTCAGAGACCTCTGGGATAATTTTAAACGATCCAACATTCGAATCATAGGAGTCCCAAAAGAAGAAGACAAAAAGAAAGACCATGTGAAAATACTTGAGGAGTAATAGTTGAAAAATTCCCTAAAATGGGGAAGAAAACTATCACCCAAGTCAAAGAAACCCAGAGAGTCCCAAACAGGATAAACCCAAGGCAAAACACCCCAAGACACATATTAATCAAATTAATAAAGATCAAACACAAAAAATTAAAAGCAGCAAGGGAAAAACAAGAAATAACACACAAGGGGATTCCCATAAGGATAACAGCTGATCTTTCAATAGAAACTCTTCAGGCCAGGAGGGAGTGGCAAGACATATTTAAAGTGATGAAAGAAAATAAACTACAGCCCAGATTACTGTAACCAGCAAGGATCTCATTCAAATATGAAGGAGAAATCAAAAGTTTTACAGACAAGCAAAAGCTGAGAGAATTCAGCACCACCAAACCAGCTCTCCAACAAATTCTAAAGGATATTCTCTAGACAGGAAATACAAAAAAGGTGTATAAACTCGAACCCCAAACAATAAAGTAAATGGCAACGGGTTCATACTTATCAATAATTCACTTCAGTTCAGTTCAGTTCAGTCTCTCAGTCGTGTCCGACTCTTTGTGACCACATGAATGGCAGCATGGCAGGCCTCCCTGTCCATCACCAACTCCTGGAGTTCACACAGACTCGTTTCCATCAGGTCAGTGATGCCATCCAGCCATCTAATCCTCTGTCATCCCCTTCTTCTCCTGCCCCCAGTCCCTGCCAGCATCAAAGTCTTTTCCAATGAGTCAACTCTTCTCATGAGGTGGCCAAAGTACTGGAGCTTCAGCTTTAGCATCATCCCTTCCAAAGAAATCCCAGGGATGATCTCCTTCAGAATGGACTGGTTGGATCTCCTTGCAGTCCAAGAGATTCTCAAGAGTCTTCTCCAACACCTCAGTTCAAAGATATCAATTCTTCAGTGCTCAGCCTTCTTCACAGTCCAACTCTCACATCCATACATGACTATTGGAAAAGCCATAGCCTTGACTAGATGGATCTTAGTCGGCAAAGTAATGTCTCTGCTTTTGAATATACCATCTACGTTCCTCATAACTTATCTTTCAAGGAGTAAGTGTCTTTTAATTTCATGGCTGCAATCACCATCTGCAGTGATTTTGGAGCCCAAAAAAATAAAGTCTGACACTGTTTGCACTGTTTCCCCATCTATGTCCCATGAAGGGGTGGGAATGGATGCCATGATCCTTGTTTTCTGAATGTTGAGCTTTCAGACAAATTTTTCACTCTCCTCTTTCACTTTCATCAAGACGCTTTTTAGTTCCTCTTCACTTTCTACCATAAGGGTGGTGTCATCTGCATATCTTAGGTTATAGATATTTCTCCCGCCAATCTTGATTCCAGCCTGTTTTTCTTCTAGTCCAGCATTTCTCATGATGTACTCTGCATAGTAGTTAAATAAGGAGGGTGACAGTATACAGCCGTGACTTACTCCTTTTCCTATTTGGAACCAGTCTGTTGTTAATGTCCAGTTCTGACTGTTGCTTCCTGACCTGCATACAGATTTCTCAAGAGGCAGGTCAGGTGTTCTGGAATTCCTATCTCTTTCAGAATTGTCCAGTTTGTTGTAACCACACAGTCAAAGGTTTTGGCATAGTCAATAAAGCAGAAGTAGATGTCTTTCTGGAACTCTTTGGCGTTTTCCATGATCCAGCGGATGTTGGCAATTTGATCTCTGGTTCCTCTGCCTTTTCTAAAACCAGCTTGAACATCAGGGAGTTCACGGTTCAGGTATTGCAGAAGCCTGGCTTGGAGAATTTTTGCATTACTTTACTAGCATGTGAGATGAGTGCAATTGTGCAGTAGTTTGAGCATTCTTTGGCATTGACCTTCTTCGGGATTGAAATGAAAACTGACCTTTTCCATTCCTGTGGCCATGGCTCAGTTTTCCAAATTGGTTGATATATTGCGTGCAGCACTTTTATAGCATCATCTTTCAGGATTTGAAACAGCTCAACTGGAATTCCATCACCTCCACTAGCGTTGTTCATAGTGATGCTTTCTAAGGCCCACTTGACTTCACATTCCAGGATGTCTGGCTCTAGATTAGTGATCACACCATCGTGATTATCTGGGTCATCAAGATCTTTTTTGTACAGTTCTTCCGTGTATTCTTGCCACCTCTTCTTAATATCTTCTGCTTCCGTAAGGTCCATACCATTTCTGTCCTTTATCGAGCCCATCTTTGCATGAAATGTTCCCTTGGTATTTCTAATTTTCTTGAAGAGATCTCTACTCTTTCCCATTCTGTTGTTTTCCTCTATTTCTTTGCATTGATCGCTAAAGAAGGCTTTCTTATCTCTTCTTGCTATTCTTTGGAACTCTGCATTCAGATGCTTAAATCTTTCCTTTTCTCCTTGGCTTTTCACTTCTCTTCTTTTCACAGCTATTTGTAAGCCTTCCCCAAACAGCCATTTTGCTTTTTTGCATTTATTTTCCATGGGGATGGTCTTGATCCCTGTCTCCTGTACAATGTCACAAACCTCATTCCATAGTTCATCAGGCACTCTATCTATCAGATCTAGGCCCTTAAATCTATTTCTTACTTCCACTGTGTAATCATAAGGGTTTTGATTTAGGTCATACCTGAATGGTCTAGTGGTTTTCCCTACTTTTTTCAATTTGAGTCTGAATTTGGCAATAAGGAGTTCATGATCTGAGCCACAGTCAGCTCCTGGTCTTGTTTTGTTGACTGTATAGAGCTTCTCCATCTTTGGCTGCAAAGAATATAATCAATCTGATTTCCTTGTTGACCATCTGGTGATGTCCATGTGTAGAGTCTTCTATTGTGTTGTTGGAATAGGGTTTTTGCCATGACCAGTGCATTTTCTTGGCAAAACTCTATTAGTCTTTGCCCTGCTTCATTCCACAGTCCAAGGCCAAGTTTGCCTGTTACTTCAGGTGTTTCTTGACTTCCTACTTTTGCATTCCAGTCCCCTTTAATGAGAAGGACATCCTTTTTGGGTGTTAGTTCTAAAAGGTCTTGTAAGTCTTCATAGAACCGTTCAACTTCAGCTTCTTCAGCGTTACTGGTTGGGGAATAGACTTGGATTACTGTGATATTGAATGGTTTGCCTTGGAGACGAACAGAGATGATTCTGTCATTTTTGAGATTGCATCCAAATACTGCATTTCAGACTCTTTTGTTGACCATGATGGCTACTCCATTTCTTCTGAGGGATTCCTGCCCGCAGTAGTAGATATAATGGTCATCTGAGTTAAATTCACCCATTCCAGTCCATTTTATTTTGCTGATTCCTAGAATGTTGACATTCACTCTTGCCATCTCCTATGTGACCACTTCCAATTTGCCTTGATTGATGAACCTGACATTCCAGGTTCCTATGCAATATTGCCCTTTATAGAATTGGACCTCACTTCTATCACCAGTCACTTCTACAGCTGGATATTTTTTTTGCTTTGGCTCCATCCCTTCATTCATTTTGGAGTTATCTCTCCACTGACCTCCAGTAGCATATTGGTCACCTACTGACCTGGGGAGTTCCTCTTTCAGTATTCTATCATTTTGCCTTTTCCGACTGTTCATGGGGTTCTCAAGGCAAGAATACTGAAGTGGCTTGCCATTACCTTCTCCAGTGGACCACATTGTGTCAGACCTCTCCACCATGCCCACCCATCTTGGGTGGCTCCACAGGGCATGGCTTAGTTTCATTGAGTTAGACAAGGCTGTGGTCCTAGTGTGATTAGATTGACTAGTTTTCTGTGATTATGGTTTCAGTGTGTTTACCATCTTGTAACACCTACTGTATTACTTGGGTTTCTCTTACCTTGTGCATGGGGTATCTCTTCATGGCTGCTCCAGCAAAGTGCAGCTGCTGCTCCTTACCTTGGATGCAGGGTATCTCCTCACCACCACCCCTCCCGACCTTGAATGTAGAATAGATCCTCCAGGCCCTCCGGCACCTGTGCAGCCACCGCTCCTTGTACATGGGGTCTCTCCTCCCAGCCACCACCCCTGGCTTCAGGCATGGGGGAGCTCCTCCCAGCTGCTGCCCTTGACCTCAGATGTTGGGTAGCTCCTCTATGCTGCTGCCCCTCAGGCATGGGGTCCTCCCAGGTTTTGCCCCTGTCTTTGGACATGGGGTAGCTCCTCTCAGCCACGCTCTGCGCACCTTTGCAGCCGCCCACGCTCTGACCAGTTAGACAATAGATCAGTTAGACCTAATTGATATCTATAGGACATTTCACCCCAAAACAATGAATTTCACCTTTTTTCCTCAAGCGTGCACAGAACCTTCTCCAGGATAGACCACATCCTGGGCCCTAAATTTAGTCTTGTAAATTCAAAAAATTGAAATCATTCCAAGCATCTTTTCTGAACACAATGCAGTAAGCTTAGATCTCAATTACAGGAGAAAAACTATTAAGAATTCCAACATATGGAGGCTGAACAACATGCTGCTGAATAACCAACAAATCACAGAAGAAATCAAAAAAGAAATCAAAATATACATAGAAATGAAAACACAACGACCTGAAAACTGTGGGACACTCTAAAAGCAGTGCTAAGGGGAAGGTTCATAGCAATGTAGGCATACCTCCAGAAACAAGAAAAAAGTCAAACAATTAAGCTAACTCTACACCTAAAGCAACTAGAAAAGGAAGAAATGAAGAACCCCATGGTTAGTACTAGGAAAAAAATCTTAAAAATTAGGGCAGAAATAAATGCAAAAGGAACAAAAGAGACCATAGCAAAAATCAACCAAGCCAAAAGCTGGTTCTTTGAGGGGATAAACAAAAGTGACAAACCATTAGCCAAACTCATCAAGAAACAAAGGGAGAAAAATCAAATCAATGAAATTAGAAATGAAAATGGAGAGATCAGAACATACAACACAGAAATACACAGGATCATAAGAGGATACAATCAGCAATTATATGCCAATAAATTGGACAACGTGGAAGAAATGGACAAATTCTTAGAAAAACACAACTTTCCAAAACTGAACCAGGAAGAAATAGAAAATCTTCACAGACCCATCAAAAGCATGAAAATTGAAACTGTAATTAGAAATCATCCAGCAAACAAAAGCTATCTGGTACAGATAGCTTCATGGCTGAATTCTACCAAAAATTTAGAGCAGAGCTAACACCCATCCTACTCAAATTCTTTCAGAAAATTGCAGAGGATGGCAAACTTCCAAACTCATTCTATGAGGCCACCATCACCCTAACATCAAAACCTGACAAAGATGCCACAATAAAAGAAAACTACAGGGCAATATCACTGATGAAAAAGATCATACACCATGACCAAGTGGGCTTTATCCCAGGGATGCAAGGATTCTTCAATATCTGCAAGTCAATTAATGTAATTCAACACATTAACAAATTGAAAAATAAAAGCCATATGATTATCTCAATAAATGCAGAGAAAGCCTTTGACAAAAGTCAACATCCATTTATGATAAAAACTCTCCAGAAAGCAAGAATAAAAGGAACATACCTCAACATAATAAAAGCTATATATGACAAGCCCACAGCAAACATTATCCTCAATGGTGAAAAATTGAAAGCATTTCCCCTAAAGTCAGGAACATGCAAGGGTGCCCACTTTCACCACTACTAATCAACATAGTTTTGAAAGTTTTGGCCACAGCAGTGAGAGCAGAAAAAGAAATAAAAAGAATCCAGATTGGAAAAGAAAAAGTAAAACTTTCACTGTTTGCAGATGACATGATCCTCTACATTGAAAATCCTAAAGACCACACCAGAAAATTACTAGAGCTAATAAATGAATATAGTAAAGTTGCAGGATGCAAAATCAACACACAGTAATCCCTTGCATTCTTATACACTAATAGTGAGAAAATAGAAAGAGAAATTAAGGAAACAATTCCATTCACCATTGCAATGAAAAGAACAAAATACTTAGGAATAAATCTACCTAAAGAAACTAAAGACCTATATATAGAAAACTATAAAACACTGGTGAAAGAAATCAAAGAGGACACTAATAGATGGAGAAATATACCACGTTCATGGATCAGAAGAATCAATATAGTAAAAATGAGTATACTACCGAAAGCAATCTATAGATTCAATGCAATCCCTATCAAGCTACCAACAGTATTTTTCACAGAACTAGAACAAATAATTTCACAGTTTGTATGGAAATACAAAAAAACCTCTAATAGCCAAAGCAATCTTGAGAAAGAAGAATGGAACTGGAGGAATCAACCTGCCTGACTTCAGGCTCTACTACAAAGCCACAGTCATCAAGACAGTATGGTACTGGCACAAAGACAGAAATATAGATCAATGGGACAAAATGTAAAGCCCAGAGATAATCCACACACCTATGGACACCTTATCTTTGACAAAGGAGGCACAAATATAAATGGATTAAAGACAATCTCTTTAACAAGTGGTGGGAAAACTGGTCTACCACTTGTAAAAGAATGAAACTAGATCACTTTCTAACTCCATACACAAAAATAAACTAAAAATGGATTAAAGATCTAAATGTAAGACCAGAAACTATAAAACTCCTAGAGGAGAACATAGGCAAAACACTCCCCGACATAAATCACAGCAGGATCCTCTATGACCCACCTCCCAGAATATTGGAAATAAAAGAAAAAATAAATAACTGGGACCTAATTAAAATTAAAAGCTTCTGCACAACAAAGGAAACCATAAGCAAGGTGAAAAGACAGCTTTCAGAATGGGAGAAAATAATAGCAAATGAAGCAACTGACAGAGAATTAATCTCAAAAATATGCAAGAAACTCCTGCAGCTCAATTCCAGAAAAATAAACGACCCAATCTAAAAATGGGCCAAAGAACTAAACAGATATTTCTCCAAGAAGACATACAGGTGGCTAACAAACACATGAAAAGATGCTCAACATCACTCATTGTCAGAGAAATGCAAATCAAAACCACAATGAGTAATCATTTCACGCCAGTCAGAATGGCTGCTATCCAAAAGCCTACATGCAATAAATGCTGGAGAGGGTATGGGGAAAATGGAATCCTCTTATGCTGTTGGTGGGAATGCAAACTTGTACAGCTACTATGGAGAATACTGTGGAGATTCCTTAAAAAACTGGAAATAGAACTGCCATACTACCTAGCAATCCCACTGCTGGGCATACACACCAAGGAAACCAGAATTGAGAGAGACACGTGTACCCCAATGTTCATAGCAGCACTGTTTATAATAGCCAGGACACGGAAGCAACCTAGATGTTCATCAGCAGACGAATGGATAAGAAAGTGGTGGTATATATACACAATGGAGTATTACTCAGCCATTAAAAAGAATACATTTGAATCAGTTCTAATGAGGTGGATGAAACTGGAGCCTATTATACAGAGTGAAGTAAGGCAGAAAGAAAAACACCAATACAGTGTACTAAGGCATGTATATGGAATTTAGAAAGATGGTAACATTAACCCTGTATGTGAGACAGCAAAAGAGATAGAGATGTAGAGAACAGTCTTTTGGACTCTGTGGGAGAGAGAGGGTGAGATGATTTAGGAGAATGGCATTGAAACACGGATAATATCATATAAGAAATGAATTGCCAGTCCAGGTTCGATGCATGATACAGGATGCTTGGGGTTGGTGCACTGGGATGACCCAGAGGGATGGGATGGGGAATGGGATGGGGAATGAGATGGGAGAGGGGTTCAATATGGGGAACACGGTACAGCTGTGGTGGATTCATGTTGGTGTATGGCAAAACCAATGCAATATTTTAAAGTAATTAGCCTCCAATTAAAATAAATACATTTATGTTAAAAAACTAATTTTAAAAAGTGGACCAATTATATGATAAGTAATTTATAAAAAATAAAAATAACATAGTCAATATTTTTTTTTAAATGAGAGAAAAAATGTCAAGTCAGAAAGAAATTTGTAATGTAATGGGATTTTACATTTTTGAATTCCAAAATTCTTAACTGTTGTTACATAAAGGACTTTCTTGAATTACTATTTTGGATGTCTTTTCCCAACTTTTGCTTCTCCCACTTTTCATTATCAATGTTGATCAGAAAAATAAGACCTTTAATATATACTCACTCTTGGAAACAGAAAGGAGAAAGCATTATAACTACTCTTTTGCAAATAAAATATTCTTAAAAGACGGCTGAATGTGTCAATGAACCATTGTCGTTCAAACTATCTTTTAAGCCAATACACTTAAAGCAGATGATATAATTGATAGATAATAAATGTTTATATTATGCAGCATCTTACTAGGTTAGCTCATATAAACTGTGCAGCTACGTTTGTTAACAATAACATTTTTATTTTATAAATAATGGATACAGAGGCTCATAGAGGAAAGCAACCACTTGAGATCAAACTGCTAAAAAGGATGAACAAGAATTACTCAAGAGTGTATATCATTAATTACTAAAACTTTCCTTTTTGTTCTTTGCCATCATACTACTCTTGACCACTGTTTTCTCTCTTTTGAATCAGTTCTCTGATTAGTTTTCCATTTCTGTCTTTTCTTCTGTATAATTCACTCTTTCTCCAATAATGAAATGAGAATATATGGTTACCTTGCTTAAAACCTAGTAGTGATTTTCCAGATGGCTCAGTGGTAAAGAATCCTCCTGCCAATGCAAGAGATGCAGGAAATGAGGGTTCGATTCCTTGCTCGGGAATATCCCTTGGAGGAGGAAATGGCAACCAACTCCAGTATTCTTGTCTTGGAAATGCCATGGACAAAGGAAACTGGCAGGCTACAGTCCATGGGGTCGCAAAGAGTAGGACACAACTGCACCACCTGCACACTGACTTTCCACTGCCTCAGGATGAATTCCAAATCGTTAGTAACACTGACAAGTCCCTGCATCATCTGTGTCATGCTGAAATCTACACAGTGGCATTATGTGTTTGCATAGAATAAATGCTTTTAAAAACTACTGATGTCAGGGCCACACCCCAGATCACTTAAATAGGATTTCAACACAGAGTCCATCCAGGCAATCACTATGTACAGTCAGTATGAGGACTCGGTCTTTATTGACTTCTTATGAAACACTCTTTATAAGTTCTATGAGCTCTTCTGTTGAGTTAATTGATTAATATTGATCTCTTTTGTGCATTTATAACTCAATCTACACTAATGTCTAATCAATATAGTTTACCAACATCCCATCTGATGTAATTTTTAGAAGTCACTGGTTTTGTTGTAAGATAACCCAATAGGTAGTCTAGTGCAGATAATTTAAAAAGAAAGAAAGAAAATGAAATCGCTCAGTTGTGTCTGACTCTTTGCGACCCCATGGACTGTATCCTACCAGGCTCCTCCCTCCATGGGATTCTCCAGGGAAGAGTACTGGAGTCGGTTTTCATTTCCTTCCCCAGGGGATCTTTCCGACCCAGGGATCGAACCCAGGTCTCCTGCATTCCAATCAGATGCTTTAACCTCTGAGCCACCAGGGAAGCCCCACTAACCCATCATGAGGGGCTTTCCAGGTGGCACTAGTGGTAAAGAACCCACCTGTTAAGGCAGGAGACATAAGAAATGCAGGTTTGATACCTGGGTGGGGAAGATCCCTTGGAGGAGAGCTTGGCAATTCACTCCAGTATTCTTGCTTGGAGAATCCCATGGGCAGAAGGACCTGGTGTTCTACAGTCCACAGGGTCACAAAGAATCAGACAGAAATGAAGTGACTTAGCAAGCATGCACCTACTATGAAGTGTCTGTCATAAAATTACAAATCATCAGTTTAACTGCAAATGAGAAAGAAAAACAAAAATATTTTATCAGATTATCTTATAAATACAGACAATTTTTATTTAAATTACATATTTTGCATTACTCATATTTATTTAAATTACCATACATAATATATATCCCCAAGTTTCATGATTATAAGAATTCATAATTATATGTGTATTACTGACCATATATCAGGGCTCTAAACCAAGAGTTTGGGGGATGTGTAGAGTTCAATCAGATATGAATCTAGCAAGAGGATTATAATTTATTAAAGAAGATAAACTAGGTAAGAACATATAGAATAAGACTATATTCTATGACAGGAAATGATGCAATATGAATGGTAGAGATAAAATAGTTGCAGGATGAGGACATATGAGCACATCTCTAAGGTATAAAATGCAAACTGTCTTAAGTCCCCTAAATATTTCAAAATAGTTGTAACAGTATTTCCCCTTCGAGACAATAAAAAGTGCTTCAAGTGCTTCATGTGCTTCTATATTATACCCACATAGGAAACCTTTTTTACTATTTCCTAGACGATATTTATGTTATAATCTAGTTTACAATTCTTTTGATATGTTTGGAAATAACTGGGAAAAATAATTGGCAAAATATATTTCACTCTGTAACACTGGCATAAAATATGTATGTTAATCACCAACAGATTTAAGAATCTACTCCAGAAAAGAATTTGAAACACAAATCTCTCGTGCAGCTGGCAGTTATATTGTGTCATCTCCCTAATGAAGAACCATCATAGGTAAAGAAGAAATTTTTTCTATATATTTTAGATTAGCCACAAGAGGGAACTCACAGAGACTTGTTAATGCTGGTGAAATATATTAACAATTAAAAAAAAAAAAAAAAAGTCAGTCTGCAGAGTTCAAAGTTCATTCTCTTTTACTAGCTTTTAGTGCTGTGATACTTGAAGATTTGATGAAAACAATTACTTTTCTTACAGTTCCTGAACTTGTTTCACAAACTTAAAAGGTTTTTTTGTTTCCCTATTATAAGATTTAATTATTTAATTATCTCTTTTTAAGGGAGCTTCAGATGGTAAAGAATCTCCCTACAGTGAAAGAGACACAGGAGCCATGGGTTCAATCCCTTGGTCAGGAAGCTCTCCTGGAGAAGGGAAAGGCAACCAATTTCAGTATTCTTACCGGGAAAATTCCATGGACAAGGGGATCTGACAGGCTTATAGTCCATGGGGTTGAAAAGAGTAGGATATGACTAAGTGACTAACATGAGGAAAGTATTAGAGATCTTTAATAAACATAGTTTTGAACTGAATAGCTGCTTTCACTGCAGTTTCACTTTAGGATCTTGGAAGTCATTTAATCTCTTTTCACATGATTCTACCTATTTCTTAAATAACAACATAAATACATTAATATTCACATCTTTGTTTCAAAAAGTGTTTCAATGTCAGTGATATAAATCCAGAAGTAAATAGTAACAATTGTACTATAGTATTGGCATTTTTAACTTTCAACCATATTTGGCCCTAAGATCTTAAATCTTATCTTCTCTCTAAAAAAAAAAAAAAAAAAAAAGAAGAAGAAGAAGAAGAAGAAATCCAGAATAGAAATGTTAACTACAAACCTAGCACATTTTTTGTAGCATTAACCTAATCAGATAATAACCTATTTAAATAATTACCAGGAGCTATATAAACAAGAAATATCAATAACCTCATATATGCAGATGACACCATCCTTAAGGCAGAAAGTGAAGAGGAACTAGAAAGCCTCTTGATGAAAGTGAAAGAGGAGACTGAAAAAGTTGGCTTAAAGCTCAACATTCAGAAAACGAAGATCATGGCATCTGGTCCCATCACTTCATTGGAAATAGATGGGGAAACAGTGGAAACAGTATCAGTCTTTATTATGAGGGGCTCCAAAATCATTGCAGATGGTGACTGCAGCCATGAAATAAAAAGACGCTTACTCCTTGGAAGGAAAGTTTTGACCAACCTAGATAGCATATTCAAAAGCAGAGACATTACTTTGCCAACAAAGGTCTGTTTAGTCAAGGCTATGGTTTTTCCAGTGGTCATGTATGGATGTGGGAGTTGGACTGTGAAGAAAGCTGAGCGCTGAAGAAATGATGCTTTTGATCTGTGGTGTTGGAGAAGACTCTTGAGAGTCCCTTGGACTGCAAGGAGATCCAACCAGTCCATTCTGGAAGAGATCAGTCCTGGGTGTTCTTTGGAAGGAATGATGCTGAAGCTGAAACTCCAGTACTTTGGCCACCTCATGCGACGAGTTGACTCATTGGAAAAGACTCTGATGCTGGGAGGGATTGGGGGCAGGAGGAGAAGGGGACGACAGAAGATGAGATGGCTGGATGGCGTCACCAACCTGATGGACATGAGTTTGAGTGAACTCTGGGAGTTGGTGATGGTCAGGGAGGCCTGGTGTGCTGCAGTTCATGGGGTCGCAAAGATTTGGACACGACT
The DNA here is from genome assembly GCF_032405125.1 of Capricornis sumatraensis. Lineage (NCBI taxonomy): Eukaryota > Metazoa > Chordata > Mammalia > Artiodactyla > Bovidae > Capricornis > Capricornis sumatraensis. The sequence continues at coordinate 127,465,707 of NC_091071.1, forward strand.
GAGCTACTGAACTGAACTGAACTGAATTGAGGATATAAAACTCATTTTTTGCATTTTATATATTTGGTCATAGGCTTTAATAACAGAAAATACTGGTTGGTGATACTGTGACAAGTTTTAAGCAAGTACAAGGACATTGAATTAAAAATAAGCAAGTGAACGTACTTTCCCTTATTACTCATTTAATGCAAAAAAGATTTCAAGTAACGAATTTCAGTGTATGGTCTTGAAATTGAACAGCTTTAGATCTAAGATACTGACATCATAACTAAGTTGAGGTAGTGTTATATTTGAGAAAAGGGGATATTTAAGTCATAGTTAAATATCTTTATGAAAAAAGTAAAAAAAAAATTAATCAGGATATGAAGCAGTGCCTAGGTTGCAAAAATTAGACTAAAACCAATCTCAGCATCTTTGTGGATATGTTGTAAGACCATATTAAATACCAACACAATTTGTTTTTGGAAAAAAAAAAAAAATGTCCATGCTGTTGAATTTTGAACTTTTGTTATTTAAAGGTAGGAAAATGTAATAACAAAAATTTAGTATCCTTAAGTAAACAAAACACTTCTAATGTGTTGTCTCATCATATTTTCAAAGATTATCCATATCCCAGAAAGTAAAGTTTATACAAGTTCTAATGGCAGAAAACAACCTGAATCCTAGGTATCATGATTAATTCTTGGATTATCTTTGTACAACTTTTCTTGCAACTGCTAAAATTTCTGTGGGAAGATACATCACAGAATATCTCAGAACAATTGAGACCTTGTTAAATTTTTTATTGCAATCTTGGCTGAAATATTATTATTTGTTGTTTAGTCCCTCAGCAGTGTCCACCTCCTTGCAACTTCTTGGACTACAGCACGCCAGGTTTCCCTGTCCTTCACCATTTCCTGGAAGTCGTTCTAACTCATATCCATTGAGTCTGTGATACCATCCAACCATCTCATCCTCTGTCATCCCTGTCTCCTGCATTCAATCTTTCTCAGCATCACGGTCTTTTACAAAGAGTTGGCTCTTTGCATCAGGTAACTAAAGTATTGAAGCTTCAGCTTCAAAATCAGTCCTTCCAATGAATATTCATGACTGATCTCCTTTAGGATGGACTGGTTGGATCTCTTTGCAGTCCAAGGGACTCTCAAGAGTCTTGTCCAACATCACAGTTCAAAAGCATTAGTTTTTCAGTACTCAGCCTTCTTTATGGTCCAACTCTCACATATATACATGACTACTGGAAAAAAAAACAAGACAAAACATAGCTTTTAATATATGAACCTTTGTCAGCAAAGTAATGTCTCTGCTTTTTATTTTTTTTTAATTTTTTAAAATTTAGTTTATTGAAGGATAGTTGGTTGACAATATTGTGTTAATTTCTACTGTACAATATGCTGTCTAGGTTGGTCATAGCTTTTCTTCCAAGGAGCAAGAATCTTTTACTATCTTGGCTACAGTAACTATCTGCAGTGAGTTTGGAGTCCAAGAAAATAAAGTCTCCCTCTGTTTCCATTGTTTCTCCATCTATTTGCCATGATGGGACTGTATGCCATGATCTAATTTTTTGAATGTTGAGCTTTAAGTCAGCTTTATCACTCCCCTCTTTCACCTTCATCAAGAGGCTCTTTAATTTCTCTTCACTTTCTGCCATAATGGTAGTGTCATCCGCATATTTGAGGCTGTTGATATGTCTCTCGGCTATCTTGATTCCATCTTGTGCTTCATCCTGCCTGGCATTTTGCATGATATGTTCTGCATAAAAGTTAAATAGGCAGGGTGACAACATACAGCCTTGACATACTCCTTTTCCAATTTGGAACCAATCTTTTGTTCAATGTCCACTTCTAACTGTTGCTTCTTGACCTGAATATGAGTTTCACAGGAGGCAGGAAAAGTGAAAGCTGTTCACTTTTGTCTGACTCTTTGTGACCCCATGGACTCTACAGTCCATGGAATTCTCCAGGCCAAAATACTGTAGTGGGTAGCCTTTCACTTCTTCAAGGGATCTTCCCAACCCAGGAATCTTCCCAACCCAGAGATCCCAGGTCTCCTACATTGCAGGCTAATTCTTTACCAGCTGAGCCATGAGGGAAGCCCAAGAAAACTGGAGTGGATAGCCTATCCCTTCTGCACTGGATAGTCCCAACTCAGGAACTGAGAGAGGGTCTCCTGCATGGCAGGTGAATTGTACCAACGGAGCTCTCAGGGAATCCCAGTTGTTCTAGTGTTTCCATCTCTTTAAAAATTTTCCACAGTTTTTGTGATCTACATAGTCAAAGGCTTTAGCCTAGTTGAAACAGAAACAGGTGTTTCTGAAACAGAAGTAGGTGTTTTTCTGGAATTCTGTTGCTTTTTCTATGATACAACAGATGTTGGCAATTTGATCTCTCATTCCTCTCCCTTTTCTAAACCCAGTTTGTACATCTTGAGGTTCTCAGTTCACATACTATCAAAATCTATCTTGGAGGATTTTGAGAAATTCCTTTGCTAGCATGTGAAGTGAGTGCAATTGTGAGGTAGTTTGAACATTCTTTGGCACTGCCCTTCTTTGAATTGGACGAAAACTGACTTTTTCCAGTCCTGCAGCCACTTAGTTTTCCAAATTTGTTGGCATATTGAGTGCAGCACTTTTCTTAGTTCTTCAGGCACTCTGTCAATCAGATATAATCCCTTGAATCTATTTGTCATTTCCACTATATAATTGTAAGGGATCTGATGTAAATTATATCTGAATGGTCTAGTGGTTTTCCCTATTTTCTTCAATTTAAGTCTGAATTTGGCAATAAGGAGTTCATGATTGGAGCCACAGTCAACTTGGTCTTGTTTTTGCTGAATGTATAGAGCTTCTCCATTTTTGACTTCAAAGAATAAAATCAATCTGATTTCCATATTGACTATATGGTGATGTCCATGTGTAGATTCATTTCATGTTGCTAGGAGAGGGTGTTAGCTATGCCCAGTTTGTTCACTTGGTAAATCTCTGTTAGCCTTTGCCCTTCTTCATTTTGTACTCCAAGACCAAACTTGGAATCTGTTACTCCAGGTATCTCTTGACTTCTCACTTTTGCATTTCAGTCCCCTATGATGAAAAGGACATCTTTTTTGGGGATTAGTTATAGAAGATTTTGTAGGTCTTCATAGCACCATTTAACTTCAGTTTATTTGACATTCATGGTTGGGGCATAGACTTGGATTACTGAGATATTGAATAGTTTGCCTTGGAAATGAACTGAAATCATTCTGTTGTTTTTGAGATTGCACCCAAGTACTGCATTTTGGATTCTTGTTAATTATGAGTTTTACTCCATTTCTTCTAAGGTATTCTTGCCCACAGTAATATATATTGGTCATCTGAATTAAATTCACCCATCCTGGTCCATTTTAGTTCACTGATTCCTAAAATGTCGATGTTCAATCTTGTCATCCCCTATTTGACCACTTCCAATTTACCTTGATTCATGGAACTAACATTTCAATTCCTCTGCAATATTGTTCTTACAGCAGCGAACTTTACATTCACAACTAGACACATCCACAACTGGGCATTGTTTCTGCTTTGGCTCAGACTCTTTATTTCTACTGGAAGTATTTTTCTGCTCTTTTCCATTTACCAAACCACTGAGACCATCTTTCGGTGTCATATCTTTTTGCCTTTTCATACTGTTCATGGGGTTCCCAAGGCAAGAACTTGAGGGACTCTGTGTGGGAAAAACTGGGTTTTGCTCTGGTGGGCAAGTATATATTTAATCCATGCTCAGTAAATCTTTAATTCAATTTTCTACTGATGGCTGGGGCTCTGTCTTTCCCTGTAGTTTGACCTGAGGCCTTCAAAAGAACCAAAGGACTTATGCCAGCACATGGTGCCTCCCAGGATTGTTGTGATCAGTGCCTCTGGCCCTGTGGCAGTCCACTGTTGACCTATGCCTTGGCCAGAGACTCCTGGACACTCACAGGCAAGTCTAGCTCTGCCTCTTTTGAGGTGACTGCTCTTTTCTCTTGGGTCCTGGTGTGCACAGGTTTTGTTTGTACCCTTCAAAAGGGTATACATAGTATTTTTTATTAAATACAAATTTATTTGTCCTGCCCTATCATTATATAATGGGGATGTGTGTTGGTGTTTTAAAAATCTATGTCTGATACCATTTTAAAGAAATGCCATGAGATATTTAGTAAGTGGATTTATTAGCCTCTGTAGTCACTATACATTCATCTGTAATGTCTATCTTACTCTTGATGTGGTAGGCAGAATAATAGCCTTTCATAGATGTCCAGGTCTTAATTCCAGAAACCTGCACATTTGTTAGATCATGCAGCAAAGGGGAATTAAGGTTGCAAACAAAATTGTTGTCATTTAGTCACTAAGTCATGTCCAACACTTTTGTGACCCCATGGACTATAGTGCTGGGAGCCACCACGGGAGATCCCACCCATGACAGGGTCATGTGGAAGAGAACTGTTAAGCAAGGCTTCAGAACTCAAGGGGCTTCCTAGGCTTTCTCGAGTACCTACCCCAAAACTAGAATCTGTCTGTTTTACTGTTTCATGACTTTCACCAACTCCTCTGACATTAACAGGGGGCTAACCCTGACCACCTTTCTCTGGAAAAAATCAACTTAGGGGTATAGCTAGTAAGTTTCCTGGACATGAGAGAAATATTTCAAATCAAACCCCCTCTGTTAACATTCTAGTTTGCTTGGCAGGTATATCCAGACTCTTACAGCTATGCGTGTGATTATTTACAGCCTCCCAACTGTGAGAGGCACGGAAAGCCTAAAACATAAAGCCTTTGAAAGAGTTAAAAGTTATTAGAGTAGTGCTGATGTAAGATTTCATTATTGGGCCAATGCTTGTTGCTAAGTTCCCATATCTCTTATCCACTGTGCACCTGGGAATGCATTAGTTAACATAGTGAGAATGCTAGAAAAACAAGTGTAGCCTTGAATTTAACCATATCAGACTTTTGAGCTAATTGGTTCTTTCTTGTAACTCACTGCACCTTTGCTCTGTGAAAAATGTAACTCTGTTTGGCATTTTCTGAGGCTGACATAGATTAGAAATATAAAGAAAAAACACTTTGAGGGAAAATAAGTTTTCTGGTTGAGCAGCCTTTATCAAAAGAGGGTCATAAAATGTTCACAGGCCTCCAAGGCCAGAAGATACTGTACACAACACCTTTTGTGGAAAAGGTATGCAGAAAAATCCTGGTTTCGATAAGGGCAAAACTGCTGGAATGTTTGGGCTGACTCTGTATGACCTTGCATCTTTCATTTCCCTCTATGTATAAGGCAAGGTATAAAAGTAGCTTTTAAAAAATAAAGCTTTTGGGCCTCGCAGAAGCTTGGTCACCCCGTGTTTTTTCTTCTCTTTCTTTTTTTTTCTCTCTCTCCCTCTCCCTCTCTTTTTCAGGCTGATCCTTTGGAGCATGGGGACTCTCTGCATTCACTTATCTGCCCAGGTTTTTGTTTTTGTTTTTGTTTTTGTTTTTGTTTTTATTTTTTATTTTTTTCCATTGAAGAATTTCCGCTTTATTGCCACAAACTGTTGGTTTATATAGGCAAGCAAGGGGGTTGTGCGAGGGACCTCCCATAGTTGCACCAATCATATTAAAGGTCAAATTATAATATGCCATAGTTGCACCAATCACGTTAAAGCTCAAATTATATTATGCATATTAGGTCAAGTCGTCATGAGCTTAACAGGAGTCTATGGTAATCATGCACTGTCCAGGTGTACAGAAGTCAAGAGAGCCAATCAAAAACATTAACATAGACCACACCCCTATCTCTTCCACCAGATGCCATCCTGTTTGTGGTTGCCCGGGTTTTTAAGACCTGAACGGGAAGAAGTTCTGCGTCTTCACTCCCTCGGGAGACTGGGAGGGCACCTGTGGCCTCCCTAAACAGGGCAAACTTCTTGTCTCAGAGCTTTATTGGCTTTCTATGTAAACCAAGGAATACCAGCCTCTTTCTCTCCTCTATTTTCTTATCTTCAACTTTTTTTCCTTCTCTCCCTAAATCAATCACTGACGCCGTTTCTTCTTCGGGTTTTCCTGGATCCTGCGGGGGCTGGACCCCGGCACTATAGTCCACCAGCCTCCTCTGTCCTTGGAATTTCCCAGTCAATAATACTGAAGTTGGTTACCATTTCCTTCTCCAGGGTATCTTTTCCACCCAGGGATCAAAGCATATCTCCTGCATTGGTCAGTGGATTCTTTACCACTGAGCCATCTGGGAAGCCCTCACACAAAATTATGTTTATTAATTAACTGTCCTTAAAATAAGGACATTATCTTGGATTATATAGGTGGATCCCATGCATTTTAATAATCACAAGAGTCCTTAAAAGCGTTTCTGTGAGGCAGAAGAAAAGGACCAGAGGAAGATGTGGTGACACAAGAATGATCAGAGAAATGCAACATTACTCGCTTTGAAGATGGAGGAAGGGGGTTATGATCCAATAAATAGAAGTGGATTGTAGAAGCTGGAAGACAAGAAATGGATTCACTTCCTTTCACTACCCAGAGCCTTCAAAAGGCAATGAAGTCCTATCAATGCTCTGGATTTAAGCCAGTGAGAACCAAATCAGACTTCTGACCTACAGAAATGCAAGATGATAAATCTGTGTTGGTTTAAGCTACTAAGTATTTAATAAATTGTTACAAGGCTATAGAAAGTATTATAGATTTTGGTACCCAAAAGTGGAGTGCTACTGTGACAAATACCTAAAAATGTGGAAGTAGGAAGTAGGAAGAAGCTTAAAGAATTTCAAAGGTCTTGATAAAAAACATCTAGATTTACTTGAATAAACTGGTAGTATTAATATGGGTTTAACAGCTGTGCTAGGGAGGAGGCAAAGTCAGAAGTACGGTAGAGAAAACATATACTGCCTTGGAGATTACCTAAACCATCTGAATATACTATAGAAATATGAGCACTAAAAGCACTGCTTGTGAAAGTTCAGAAGGAAATGGAAATTAGAAATTTGAGTAAGAGAATTCTTGCTACATTAAAGAAATATTAGCAGAATGATGTCCCATTATTATATGAAAAGCAGAACTTGTAAATGAAGAAAATGGATTTGTATGTGAAAGAATTTCAAGCAAAAGGTTAAAGGTATGACCAGGTTTCTTCTTACATTCATAGGAGAATGAGAGAGGAAAGAACTGGATTAATGGAAGAATTGTTAAACTAAAAAAAAAAAAAAAAAAGTATGAAAATTTCTTCATGACTCAGAAATTTTTTAGCCTTCACTGGTAGCAAAGGACTCTACAAAGAGAAAAATCCATGGACAGAGGAGCCTGGTGGGCTACAGTCCATGGGGTCACAAAGAGTTGGACACATCTGAGTGACTAATACTTTCACTTTCACATTACAATTAAGAGATTTATTCTTCATAGAGAAAATGCTGAGGAATCACATTTGAGGTGGTCAATTAGAACAACAAGCTAAACTGAAAGTACCAAACAAGCTTTTACTTACTACAAGACGTTGAATGTGTACCAAATTTGATGTTTTGGGAACAGATTTTTCTCACAAAACCTGCCCTGTAATTGTCTATAGCTGGCCCCAGAGGATCCCAATAGGATTTAGGCCCAGAGACAAAATCCTCACAATCATTTTCAAATACAGTGCTTCAGAAAGATCAAAGGGTCAGAGTATTTAGTTGCAGAAAAAGCAATTGGAAGAGATTAAAGATGAATCGATCCCCTGAGCCATCTCAGCAGAAGACAAAAATAGATATGAGGTTATTTAAGAATAGTCTGTGGAAGGATCCCTTGCCTAATGGAGTAATGTCTCTGACATACACTGGAGGCCCACAAAATTTTTGAGAATTTTAAGCTAGCAGAAATATTATATTTTGAATCTGAAAGAACATAGAGAGTACATGAAATGATAAAAGGCTATTGAATTCTCAAGTATCTAAAGGTGAGAAAGTCTGATAAAATTACTGAGCTGCAAACATGTGGTCTCTCATGAAAAGAAAAGAATGACTCAGAGAGTGTAGTCATGGGCCTGGAATGCAGCATCTATTCACAGACCTTAAAACCTAATGGAATTTACCCAACTTGATTTTGATAATGCTTGCTCTAGTGATTCCTTTTTCCCTTCCATTTTCTCGTCTTTTTGAATAGAAATATATACTACTATTCCTATTTCTTTCTTACAACTGTATTCTAGGAATAGATAACTTGCTTTCTTGTTTCCCAAACCCACAGATGGAAAAGAATTTTGCTCCAGAATTAATTATACACAAAGCCTCACACAAATCCATCTAATTCAAATGATGAAATTTGGGACTTTTTAACTGTGGAGATTTGAGATTTTTGCATTTTTCAGTTGATGATCTAATGGGTTGAGAGTTTTTGAAGATCTTGATCAGAGGTGAATATTTTTCATATGGGGTGGACATGAACTTTTATAGCCTACAAGGCATACCATGATAGGTACAATAATATCCCCCCCCCCACACACACACACAAAATGTTTGCATACTAATCCATCAAACATATGAATATGTTTCAGTTCAGTCGCTCAGTCATGTTCGACTCTTTGTGACCCCATGGACTATGCTACTCCATGCTTTCCTGTCCGTCACCAATCCCTAGAGCTTACTAAAATTCATGTCCATCAAGTCCGTGATACCATCCAACCATATAATCCTCTGTCCTCCCAATTTCCTCCTGCCTTCAATCCTTCCCAGCATCAGGGTCTTTTCCAAAAAGTCAGTTCTTTGCATCAGGTGGCCAAAATATTGAAGTTTCAGCTTCAGTATCAGTCTTTCCAATGAATATTTAGGACTCATTTCCTTTAGGATAGACTGATTGGATCTCCTTGCAGTCCAAGGGACTCTTAAGAGTCTTCTCCAACACCACACTTCAAAAGCATCAATTCTTCAGCGATCAGCTTTCTTTATACTCCAACTCTCACATCCTTACATGGCTACTGGAAAAACCAAAACTTTGACTAGATGGACCTTTGATGGCAAAGTAATGTCTCTGCTTTGTCATATACTGTCTACGTTGGTCATAACTTTTCTTCCGAGGAACAAGCGTCTTTTAATTTCATGGCTGGAGTCACCATCTGCAGTGATTTTGGAGCCCCCAAAATAAAGTCTGTCATTGTTTCCATTGTTTCCCCATTTATTTGCCATGAAGTGATGGGACCAGATGTCATGATCTTAGTTTTCTGAATGCTGAGTTTTAAGCCAAATTTTTCACTCTCCTCAATTTTTATCAAGAGGCTCTTTAGTTCTTCTTTGCTTTCTGCCTTAAGGATAGTGTCTTCTGCATATCTGAGGTTATTGAATATGCTAAATTACAATATAAAGAGGAACTAAGATTGAAGATGGACTAAAGTTGCTAATTGAAAGTGCAAGTGATAGTGTTAGTCACTCAGTCCTGTCTGATTCTTTGTGACCCCATGGACTGTAGGCCACCAGGCTCCTCTGTCCATGGAAATCTCCAGGCAAGAAAACTGGAGTAGGTTGCCATTTCCTTCTCCAGGGGAACTTCCCATCCCAGGGATTGAACTCAGGTCTCCCACACTGCAGCCAGACTCTATCAGGGAAGACTAAGCCACTTCCAATTTGAAGGGAAAACCTTCAAATTTGAGACATTTTCTTGGATTATGTAAAAAGGTCCAGTGTAATCAGAGAATGCTTAAAATTGTAAGAGAGAAGCAAAAGTCAGAGGGAATGTGCCTATAGAAGAACAATCAGAGAGGTGAAAGTTGCTGGCTTTGAAGATGGTGGCAATTGGGGTCATCTAATTGGGACAACCTCTAGGTGATGGAAAATGCAAGGAAATGGATTTATTCCTAGAGCCTCCAGAAAAGAATGCAACTCCACCAGTATTTTTATTTTAGCCCACTGAAATCTGTGTGCAACATCTAACCTTCAGAATTGTAAGACAGTAAATTTTTGTTATTTTCAACTATTTTTTGTAGTGATTTGTAACCACAGCCTTATGGGTGGTGGTGGAACTAACACACCTAGGATGGTGAAATCCTTGATTTTTATTCTTAATCAAATAGTTCGCAATTTAGTCAAAAGTGCTGCAACTTAGCATTAACACAAATTTTAATGAGACTTTTTTTTAATCCCAGGAATATGATATTCTTAATATAAAAAATCAGCTAATGCCTATCTTTTGAATAAAAGTCTAAAATAACTTGAAATAATTATTTGCATTTTTACATTACCAAATAATTTTAGGGATTCTGTGTATATATCATTTTTTATTCTACTTTGTGCCTACAAAACAGCACAGAAGAAAAAATAATAATATAGATAATGAAACTCAAGATTGAATAAGTGTTTAAAGGTCAGTGATTCTAACAATTCCTTTAATGCTTTTATTCCTTTCTCAGCATCCCTTTCAGTTTGATTCTAGACTTTCTTTTGTAATACACTTTATTTCTGAAGCATCCCATGCCATCCCTATATTCATCAAATCAATGCAATGTTTGTTATTTTGTTATCCATACTTGCCATAATGTTGAAGGTGTGATTAACTGGTAAATCCCAAATGCCACACACCTTAATTGAAGTAGCAGTTTTTTTTTTATTTTTAATATCAAAGTAGATGAATTTTGGAACATTTTCATTCTCTTCGCCTTCTAAGCAAGCCTTTGTACATGATTCTGACACACTGAAAGTTGGCATTTACTACTTTTGTCCATCTGTCAAAATGGAATTTTGCCTGTTTTAAAATGTGATGAGACAACTGTACATGAACATGAGAGCCAGCAAAATATACACATAATTTTTAATTCTGCATAGCATTTCTAGCATTATCCTGTGGGCATTATGATATCTGTGGCAGATTTGACTTTCTATGGAAAAAAAAAAAAAAAGTATGTTTTAAACTCCATATCCTGCTGGATTACATGTTATCTTCATGTCAAGTTTTATTTTCATCACATGCCATGTTCAGCACTAGGGAAAAAAAAATCACTGTTGTCTTTGTTAATAAACCATACTCCATATAAAAATACTCAAATCAAACATGATGATAACGTGTGAAAATGCAAAATACTGCACAGGTATGAAGAGTTATTTTATAAGTAAAAATATTATCAAGCTTCAATTAACACTATCCTAAAATAATTTTTTTATATCATCATTTTGAAATAATTGTTTTTGAGTTACTTGGCATAGAAAAAAGAAATCTTTTGCAAAGTAGAACATATTATTCAACACATAAAGATGAAGCTGAGTCTTTGGCACTTCACTTTTCATAAGCAATGTGATTACTACATGGACAAGCCATTTTTTTACCAGCTATAGAGCATTGGGTGTTTGCTTCTGAAAGAGATGCTGTGAAAGTGCTGCACTCAATACACCAGCAAATTGGGAAAACTCAGCACCGGTCACAGGATTGGAAAAGGTCAGTTTTCACTCCAATTCCAAAGAAAGGCAATGCAAAAGAATGCTCAAACTACCTCACAATTACACTCATCTCACATGCTACTGAAGTAATGCTCAAAAGTCTCCAAGCCAGGCTTCAGCAATACGTGAACCATGAAATTTCAGATGTTCAAGCTGGTTTTAGAAAAGGCAGAGGAACCAGAGGTCAAATCGCCAGCATCCACTGGATCATGGAAAAAGCAAGAGAATTCCAGAAAAACATCTATTTCTGCTTTATTGACTATGCCAAAGCCTTTGACTGTGTGGATCACAATAAACTGTGGAAAATTCTGAAAGAGATGGGAATACCAGACCACCTAACCTGCCTCTTGAGAACTCTGTATGCAGGTCAGGAAGCAACAGTTAGAACTGGACATGGATCAACAGACTGGTTCCAAATAGGAAAAGGAGTACATCAAGGCTGTATATTGTGACCCTGCTTATTTAACTACTATGCAGAGTAAATCATGACAAACGCTGGACTAGAAGAAACACAAGCTGAAATCAAGATTGCTGGGAGAAATATCAATAACCTCATATATGCAGATGACACCACCCTTATGGCAGAAAGTGAAGAGGAGCTAAAAAGCCTCTTGATGAAAATGAAAGAAGAGAGTGAAAAAGTTGGCTTAAAGCTCACCATTCAGAAAACGAAGATCAAGGCATCTGGTCCCATCACTTCATGGGAAATAGATGGGGAAACAGTGGAAACAGTGTCAGACTTTATTTTGGGGGGCTCCAAAATCACTGCAGATGGTGACTGCAGCCATGAAATTAAAAGACGCTTACTCCTTGGAAGAAAAGTTATGACCAACCTAGATAGCATATTCAAAAGCAGAGACATTACTTTGACGACTAAGGTCCGTCTAGTCAAGGCTATAGTTTTTCCTGTGGTCATGTATGGATGTGAGAGTTGGACTGTGAAGAAGCTGAGCACCGAAGAATTGATGCGTTTAAACTGTGATGTTGGAAAAGACTCATGAGAGTCCCTTGGACTGCAAGGAGATCAACCCGTCCATTCTGAAGGAGATCAACCCTGGGATTTCTTTGGAAGGAGTGATGCTGAAGCTGAAACTCCAGTACTTTGGCCACCTCGTGCGAAGAGTTGACTCATTGTAAATGTCTCTGATGCTGGGAGGGATTGGGGGCAGGAGGAGAAGGGGACCACCGAGGATGAGATGGCTGGATGGCATCACTGACTCAATGGACATGAGTCTGAGTGAACTCTGGGAGATGGTGATGGACATGGAGGCCTGGCGTGCTGCGATTCATGGGGTTGCAAAGAGTCGGACATGACTGAGCGACTGAAATGAACTGAACTGAACTGAACTGAACTGAAGTCAGAATATGCTTAATTTTTTTTTTTTTACCAGTTCTCTAAACTATTTAAAAAGTGTCAAATGCTGAGTAAATATTTGTGCTAATGATAAAATGAGATAAAAATAGGTTAAACATAAGACTCAGTAAACATAACTAAGCATGTAGTTACTATAATATTTTATATGATAAGCACATTTATATAATATTAATACTTAGTATTCATGTGCTTTTGAGGCGGTCTAACATATATTAAAAGGTGAAAATAGATAATTTTCAGTTGAGTATGGTTTTTACTAACAGTCTTAATTAAAGTATTAAGTATGTTAAACCAACATAAAGGGGCTTCCTAGGTGGCACTAGTGATAAAGAATCTGAATGCCAATGCAGGAGATGTAAGAGATACATATCCAATCCATGGGTTGAGGAAGACCTCACTGAGGAGGGCATGACCATCCACTCCAGTATTCTAGAGAATCCCATGGACAGAGCCTGGTGGGCTACAGTCCATAGGGTCACAAAAAAGTCAGACATGACTGAAGAAACTTAGCACATATGCACACAAACTAACATAAAATGTACTAAATAGAGGATCTGAAAAAAATTATAATCTAAAATTATTAACTTTACGCAGTGCTTAACTATTTAAAAAATAATATCTTAGCTGTTAAGATTTTTTAAATTATGTGTTAATTTTCCTTTACCTGTGGCCTCTCTAAAGAATCAGGAAGGATGAAGAAGGAACATTTTACTTGGCTTTCAACATCATTTATTTGTCTTTTGTATTGGATATATGTCTTTATACTGCCATTGTTCATAATCAAAAGAGTATACAAAATTATACAGAAAATTTTTTTCTCATTCTTGGAAAATTAAGTCAGTTTTTCACTCCAAAGGCAAGCAGCAACATCAATTTCTCATGTATTATTCCAAAGTTAATTTTGTCCATGCTGGAGAACAGTATGCTGCTGCTAAGTTACTTCAGTCGTGTTTGACTCCGTGCAACCCCATAGATGGCAGCCCACCAGGTTCCCCCATCCTGGGATTCTCCAGGCAAGAGTATTGGAGTGGGGTGTCATTGCCTTCTCCTGGAGAACAGTATGGAGGTGCTTTAAAAAACTAAGACTTACCATATGATCCAGGGACCCACGTTTGGGCATATAGCTGGAGAAAACATATATTCAAAAAGATACATGTACTGCAATGTTCATAACAGCACTATTTACACTTGCACAGGCACAGCATTTCCAGTAGTCATGTATGGATGTGATAAGAGTTGGACGATAAAGGAAGCTGAGCACCAAAGAATTGATGCTTTTGATCTGTGGTGTTGAAGACTCCTGAGAGTTCCTTGGACTGCAAGGAGATCCAACCACTCCATCCTAAAGGAAATCACTCCTGAATATTCATTGGAAGGACTGAAGCTGAAGCTGAAACTAATTTTTTGACTACTTGATGCAAAGAACTGACTCATTTGCAAAGACGTTGATACTGAGAAAGACTGAAGGTGGGAGAAGAGGGGGATGACAGAGGATGAGTCAGTTGGATAGCATCACTGACTAGATGGACTTGAGTTTGAACAAGCAGGAGTTGGTGAAGGACACGGAAGCCTGGCATGCTGCAGTCCATGGGGTCCCAAAGAGTCAGACACGACTGAGCGACTGAACTGAATTGAACTGAGCTAAACCTGGAAAAGGTCCATGTCCATCAACACATAAATGGATAATGAAGATGTGGCATTTATACACAATGTAAGATTACTCAGCCATTAAAAGAAAGAAATAGTGCCATGTACAGCAACATATGGACCTCAGTTCAGTTCAGTTGCTCAGTCATGTCCGACTCTTTGTGACCCTATGGACAGCAGCATGCCAGGCCTCCCTGCCCGTCACCAACTCCCGGAGTTTACCCAAACTCATGTCCATTGAGTCGGTAATGCCATTAAACCATCTCATCCTCTATCGTCCTCTTCTCCTCCCACCTTCAAACTTTCACAGCTTCAGGGTCTTTGCAAATGAGTCAGCTCTTCACGTCAGGTGGCCAAGTATTGGAGTTTCAGTTTCAATATCAGTCCTTCCAATGAAAATTCAGGACTCATTTCCATTAGGATGGATTAGTTGGATTTCCTTGCAGTCCAAGGGACTCTCAAGAGTCTTCTCCAACACCACACTTCAAAAGCATCAAATCTTCAGTACTCATATTTCTTTATAGTCCAATTACCACATCCATACCTGACTACTGGAAAAACCATAGCCTTGACTAGGTGGACCTTTGTCAGAAGAGTAATAGCTCTGCTTTTTAATATGCTGTCTAGGTTGGTCATAACTTAATTTCATGGCTGCAGTCAGCATCTGCAGTGATTTTGGACCCCAAAAATATAAAGTCTGACACTGTATCCACTGTTTCCCCATCTATTTGACATAAAGTGATGGGACCGGATGCCATGATCTTTGTTTTCTAAATGTTGAGCTTTAAGTCAACTTTTTCACTCTCTTCTTTCACTTTCATTAAGAAGCTCTTTAGTTTTTCTTCACTTTCTGTCATAAGGCTGGTGTCATATGCATATCTGAGGTTATTGATATTTCTCCCAGCAATCTTGATTCCAGCTTGTGCTTCCTCCAGCCCAGCATTTCTCATGATGTACTCTACATATAAGTTAATAAGCAGGGTGACAATATACAGCCTTGACATACTCCTTTGCCTATTTGGAACTAGTCTGTTTCATGTCCAGTTAAATCTTTTGCATCCTGACCTGCAAACAAAGTTCTCAAGAGGTAGGTTAAATGGTCTGGTATCCCCATCTTTTTCAGTTTATCGTGATCCTCACAGTCAAAGGTTTTGGTATAGTCAATAAAGCAAAAATAGATCTTTTTCTGGAACTCTTTTGCTTTTTAAACAGTGGAAGTGAGAAATAGATTAAAGAGAGTAGATCTGATAGATAGAGTGCCTGATGAACTATGGATGGAGATTTATGACAGTGTACAGGAGACAGGGATCAAGACCATCTCCATGGAAAAGCAATGCAGAAAAGCTAAATGGCTGTCTGGGGAGACCTTTCAAATAGCTGTGAAAAGAAGAGAAGCAAAAAGCAAAGGAGAGAAAGAAAGATATGAGCATCTGAATGCAGAGTTCCAAAGAATAGCAAGGAGAGAAAAGAAAGCCTTCCTCAGCAATCAATACAAAGAAATGGTGGAAAACAATAGAATGGGAAAGACTAGAGATCTCTTTAGAAAATTACAGATACCAAGGGAACATTTCATGCAAAGATGAGTTCAATAAAGGACAGAAATGGGATGGACCTAACAGAAGCAGAAGATATTTAGAAGTGGTGGCAATAATACACAGAAGAACAGTACAAAAAAGATCTTCATGACCCAGATCATCACAATGGTGTGATCACTCACCTACAGCCAGACATCCTGGAATGTAAAGTCAAGTGGGCCTTAGAAAGCATCACTACAAACAAAGCTAGTAGAGGTGATGGAATTTTAGTTGAGCTCTTTCAAATCCTGAAAGATTATGCTGTGAAAAGGCTGCACTCAATATGCCTGAAAATTTGGAAAACTCAGCAGTGGCCACAGGACTGGAAAAGGTCAGTTTTCATTCCAATCCCAAAGGAAGGCAATGGCAAAGAATGCTCAAACTACCACACAATTGCACTCATCTCACATGCTAGTAAAGTAATGCTCAAAATTCTCCAAGCCAGGCTTCAGCAATACATGAACCATGAACTTCCTGATGTTCAAGCTGGTTTTAGAAAAGGCAAAGGAACCAGAGATCAAATTGCCAACATCCGCTGGATCATGGAAAAGGCAAGAGAGTTCCAGAAAAACATCTATTTCTGCTTTATTGACTATGTCAAAACCTTTGACTGTGTGGATCACAATAAACTGTGGAAAATTCTTCAAGAGATGGGAATACCAGAGCACCTGATCTGCCTCTTGAGAAACCTATATGCAGGTCAGGAAACAACAGTCAGAACTGGACATGGGACAACAGAATGATTCCAAATAGGAAAAGGAGTATGTTAAGGCTGTATATTGTCACCCTGCTTATTTAACTGATATGCAGAGTACATCATGAGAAACACTGGTCTGGAGGAAGCACAAACTGTAATCAAGATTGCCAGGAGAAATATCAATAAGCCTAGATATGCAGATGACACCACCCTTGTGGCAGAAAGTGAAGAGGAATTAAAAATCCTCTTGATGAAAGTGAAAGACGAGAGTTCTCAGTTGGCTTAAAGCTCAATATTCAGAAAACTAACCTCATGGCATCCGGTCCCATCACTTCATGGGAAATAGATGGGGAAACAGGGGAAATAGAGTCACATTTTATTTTTGGGGGGGGCAAAATCACTGCAGATGTTCATTGCAGCCATGAAATTAAAAGACGCTTTCTCCTTGGAAAGAAAGTTATGACCAACCTAGACAGCATATTAAAAAGCAGAGACAGTACTTTGTCAACAAATGTCCATCTAATCAAGGTTATGGTTTTTCCAGTGGTCATGTATGGTTGTGTGAGTTGGGCTGTGAAGAAAACTGAGTGCTGAAGAATTGATGCTTTTGAAGTGTGGTGTTGGAGAAGACTCTTGAGAATCTCTTGAACTGCAAGGAGATCCAACCAGTCCATTCAAAAGGAAATCAGTCCTGGGTGTTCATTGGAAGGAGTGATGCCAAAGCTGAAACTATTTCTTTGGCCACCTCATGGGAAGAGTTGACTCATTGGAAAAGTCTGATGCTGCGAGGGACTGGGGGCAGGAGAATAAGGGGACGACAGAGGATCAGATCGCTGGATGGCATCACTGACTCGATGGACGTGAGTTTGAGTGAACTGTAGGAGTTGATGATGACAGGGAGGCCTGGTGTGCCACGATCCGTGGGGTCACAGAGTCGGACACAACTGAGCGACTGAACTGAGCTGATGTTGGCAATTTGATCTCTGGTTCCTGTTCCTTTTCTAAATCCAGCTTGAACATCTGGAAGTTTGCGGTTCATGTATTGTTGAAGCTTGGCTTAGAGAATTTTGAGCACTACTTTACTAGCATGTGAAATGAGTGCAATTGTGCAGTAGTTTGTGCATTCTTTGTCATTGCCTTCCTTTGGGATTGGAATGAAAACTGACCTTTTCCAGTCCTGTGGCCACTGCTGAGTTTTCCACATTTGTTGGCATATTGAGTGCAGCACTTTCACAGCATAATCTTTCAGGATTTGAAATAGCTCAACTGGAATTCCATCGAGTCCACTAACTTTGTTCATAGTGATGCTTCCTAAGGCCCACTTGACTTCACATTCCAGGATGTCTGGCTCTAGGTGAGTCATCACACCATCATGATTATCTGGATTGTGAGATCATTTTTGTACAGTTCTGTGTGTTCTTGCCATCTCTTCTTAATATCTTCTGCTTCTGTTAGGTGGATGTACTTAGAGATTATCATACTAAGTAAAGTAAGTCAGACCTAGAAAAACAAATATCACATGGTTAGGCTTATAGGTAGAATTTTAAAAAAATTAAGCAAGTGAACTTACTTACAAAACAGAAATAGATTCACAGACATTGAAAATAACTCATATTACCAAATGTAATGGGAGGCAGAAAATTAAGAATTTGCTATTAAAATATATACACTATGTATAAAACAGAAAAACAACAAGGACCTACATATTGTCCTGTATAGCACAGGACAATATACTCAATATCCTGTATTAATTTATAATTTAAAAAGTTTAAAACAGAAAAATAAATGTGTGTGTATATATATATATACATGAATAATTAAATTACTCTGCTGTGTATTTGAAACTATATAATTTACAACATTGTAAAATTAACCATATATTCAACAAAAATTTAAATTACAAAGAAGTGAGAGCATCAACCTTAGGACAATCTGGAGAAAGACTGTTAGAATCTAGAGGAAGAGTATGTTCACAGTATGAAACACTATAGTTTGATACTTATGGCAGATAAGCCAGAATACCTGAAGCATTAATAGTAAATTTGTGCAAATTACTTTATTTTTGATGGTTTAGCTTTTGACTTAAAAATAAAAACTCTGAGTTTCTTCATATGCTTATGTTAAATAATGGATTAAAGTTATATAGCATATTGTTTCAGGTAAAACATTTTATTTTCTTTCCTTTGTTCAGTATGTTCTCATTTGAACTTTAAAGTTGGGGAAAGCTACTAGACTATAATTATTATGATTTTAGAACATCTTTGATGAGACTATTCAAAACAATAGAAAGACAAAGCAAGGTATAATTATTTTGAAGTTCTTTGAAACAGTTCTTGCTCATTTTGCACACTATGGAAATTTAAATGAATGAATAGATGAATGAATGAAACTAATACACATCAACTACCTCAAATATTTCTGTTATTAGGAAGTCAAAAACCAATACACTTTTTAAAAGCTGGATTTATAAAGATACAAAATGGCAAAGTGAAAGCTTAGTTCTCCCAAATCATCCCACCCTCTCCCTCTCCCACAGAGTCCAAAAGACTGTGTTATACATCTGTGTCTCTTTTGCTGTCTTGCATTGAAACATGTATAATATTATATATGAGAAGAATCGCCAGTCCAGGTTTGATGCATGATACTGGATGCTTGGGACTGGTGCACTGAGACAACCCAGTGGGATGGTATGGGGAGGGAGGAGGGAGGGGGTTTCAGGATGGGGAACACGTGTTTACCTGTAGCAGATTCATGTTGATGTATGGCAAAACCAATACAATATTGTAAAGTAGTTAAAATCCAATTAAAATAAATAAATTAATATTATTTTTTTTAAAAGAAAGCTTTCACTAAATTCTAATACATTATATATAGAATTGAGTTAAAATGTTTAAATAGGCTTATGTTGCAAAGGTGAATTATTCAAAAATCTTACTGTTTTGCCATCCATTGATATAATGTAATTATTTATATGATGGTATGTTCAGTTCAGTTCAGTTCAGTCGCTCAGTCACTTCCGATTCTTTGCAACCCCATAAATCGCACCATGCCAGGCCTCCCTGTCCATCACCAACTCCTGGAGTTCACTCAGACTCACGTCCATCAGTCAGTGATTCCATCCAGCCATCTCATCCTCTGTCGTCCCCTTCTCGTCCTGCCCCAATCCCTTCCAGCATCAGAGTCTTTTCCAATGAGCCAACTCTTCGCATGAGGTGGCCAAAGAACTGGAGCTTCAGCTTTAGTATAATTCCTTCCAAAGAAATCCCAGGGTTGATCTCCTTCAGAATGGACTGGTTGGATCTCTTTGCAGTCTAAGGGACTCTCAAGAGTCTTCTCCAACACCACATTTCAAAAGCATCAATTCTTCGTCACTCAGCCTTCTTCACAGTCCAACTCTCACATCCATACATGACTACTGGAAAAACAATAGCCTTGACTAGACGGACCTTAGTCGTCAAAGTAATGTCTCTGCTTTTGAATATGCTATCTAGGTTGGTCATAACTTTTCTTCCAAGGAGTAAGCGTCTTTTAATTTCATGGCTGCGATCACCATCTGCAGTGATTTTGGAGCCCCCAAAAATAAAGTCTGACACTGTTTCCACTGTTTCCCCATCTATTTCCCATGAAGTGATGGGATCAGATGCCATGATCTTCATTTTCTGAATGTTGAGCTTTAAGCCAACTTTTTTACTCTCCTCTTTCACTTTCATCAAGAGGCTTTTTAGCTCCTCTTCACTTTCTGCCATAAGGGTGGTGTCATCTGCATATCTGAGGTTATTGATATTTCTCCCAACAATCTTGATTCCAGCTTGTGCTTCTTCCAGTACATCATTTCTTATGATGTACTTTGCATATAAGTTAAATAAGCAGGGTGACAATATACAGCCTTGATGTACTCCTTTTCCTATTTGGAACCAGTCTGTTTTTTTATGTCCAGTTCTAACTGTTGCTTCCTGACCTGCATACAGATTTCTCAAGAGGCAGGTCAGGTGCTCTGGTATTCCCATCTCTCTCAGAATTTTCCACAGTTTATTGTGATCCACACAGTCAAAGGCTTTGGCATAGTCAGTAAAGCAGAAATAGATGTTTATCTGGAACTCTCTTGCTTTTTTCATGATCCAGCGGATGTTGGCGATTTGATCTCTGGTTCCTCTGCCTTTTCTAAAACCAGCTTGAACAGTGGGAATTTCACTGTTCATGTATTGCTGAAGCCTGGCTTGGAGAATTTTGAGCATTACTTTACTAGCATGTGAGATGAGTGCGATTGTGAGGTATTCTGAGCATTCTTTTGTGTTGCCTTTCTTTGGGATTGGAATGAAAACTGACCTTGTCCAGTCCTGTGGCCACTGCTGAGTTTTCGTATTGCTGGCATATTGAGTGCAGCACTTTCACAGCATCATCTTTCAGAGGAAAGTAATTCTTCAGTATGATGTTTAGGCTTCATTACTACATTTGAGAGATGTTGGGAATAAATATGGGTTATTTATTTGAAAATGGATTTATCTTATATTTTATTCCTCACTGATACACCTAAAAACAAGAGAAGAATGTGTTTTCACCTACTTCTATTTTCCTGTCTTGTATAGCTTGATTGGAAAATGAATTACTTTATACCTGAATGAAGATCAATAATGTTCCTTCTCTCCATGGCTTCACTGTAATTGTGGAATATTAAAATAATCAGAAGTAGAACATGTTCATTTACATGAGGTTGAAGTCAAGCTATTTTCAGTGATGGTTTTATAAGTCTCTCTGAACACAACTGGATGCTATACCTCAGTTCAGGGCTCCCTTTATCAAAAGATGATGCATATTAGAATTCCAGCTTGACATCTGGCAAGAATATAGTACTTGCATTTCCTGGTCACTAAAGGTCCTGTCAAGAATAATTTAGTTTGAAGTTCTTTTAGTCTTGTATAACACATGGAAGTAGTGGAAATGTTAAAACAAATGAAAAAATACTAAAACATAAGAGCAGTAATATGATATACAGTATTCTCCCAAGCACATTGACAGGTGATATCCAGTTCTGTATTCTTTGGAATAAAGTTTTAACAAAAACTGAAGGTTGTGCTAGGTCCACATGTCTCCATGTATTCTCTGTGTGTGTGTGTGTGTGTGTGTGTGTGTGTCTGTGGGTGTGCGCATGTGTGTGACAAATGCTAGTTAGAAATGGTAATGAGCACTATTTTAATCCAGTTCTTCAGTTGTTGAAATATGAATGATTTTCTCAGTTTTGCTCCACTGCTTCAATTAAATGCTGCTTCCCTTTGCTGTGAAAAATCATTCTAAATTTTTATAAGTGCTATGTAATTATAGAATTTTTTATACTTTAGAGGCCAGAGCCAACTACAATTGACAAATAGCTTTATAAAGAAGACACTTAAAAAAAAGTATAAATAATATACCATGTCAGTTCAGAACACATCTCAGGTCTTATAATTCTATGCAAATCAATCTCATAATGATAGATTGAATATTTGAAGTTTCCTGGAAGTTGTTCACTTTTATGTTTATGAAGTGTTTAAAGAATTGCTTTTAAAGTTTGAAATAAGTATGATGATTGACAGAATTGAAATTGCTTGACAAGGTAGAGCCAGACATCCTGGAATGTGAAGTCAAGTGGGCCTTAGAAAGCATCACTATGAACAAAGCTAGTGGAAGTGATAGAATTCCAGTTGATCTATTTCAAATCCTGGAAGTGCTGCACTCAATATGCCAGCAAATTTGGAAAACTCAGCAGTGGCCACAGGACTGGAAAAGGTCAGTTTTCATTCCAATCCCAAGGAAAGGCAATGCCAAAGAATGCTCAAACTACCACACAATTGCACTCATCTCACATGCTAGTAAAGTAGTGCTCAAAATTTTCCAAGCCAGGCTTCAGCAACGTTTGAACCGTGAACTTTCAGATGTTCCAGTTGGTTTTAGAAAAGGCCGAGGAACCAGAGATCAAATTGCCAACATCCGCTGGATCATAGAAAAAGGAAGAGAGTTCCAGAAAAACATATATTTCTGCTTTATTGACTATGTCAAAGCCTTTGACTGTGTGGATCACAATAAACTGTGGAAAATTCTGAGAGAGATGGGAATACCAGACCACCTGATCTGCCTCTTGAGAAACCTATATGCAGGTCAGGAAGCAACAGTTAGAACTGGACAGGTAACAACAGACTGGCGCCAAATAGGAAAAAGAGTACATCAAGGCTGTATATTGTCACCCTGCTTATTTAACTGATATGAAGAGTATATCATGAGAAACACTGGGCTGGAAGAAGCACAAGCTGGAATCAAGATTGCTGGGAGAAATATCAATAACCTCAGATATGCAGATGACATCACCCTTATGGCAGAAAGTGAAGAGGAACTAAAAAATCTCTTGATGAAAGTGAAAGAGGAGAGTGAAAAAGTTGGATTAAGGCTCAACATTCAGAAAACAAACATGGCATCTCTTCTCATCACTTCATGAGAAATAGATGGGGAAACAGTGGCTGACGTTATTTTTTGGGGCTCCAAAGCATGCAGATGGTGATTGCAGCTATGAAATTAAAAGACACTTTCTCCTTGGAAGGAAAATTATGACCAACCTAGATAGCATATTCAAAAGCAGAGACATTGTCAATAAAGGTCCGTCTCGTCAAGGCTATGGTTTTTCCAGTGGTCATGTAGGGATGTGAGAGTTGGACTCAAGAAAGCTGAGAGCCGAAGAATTGATGCTTTTTAACTGTGGTGTTGGAGAAGACTCTTGAGAATCCCCTGGACTGCAAGAAAATCCAACCAGTCCATTCTAAAAGAGATCAGTCCTGGGTGTTCATTGGAAGGCTTGATGCTGAAGCTGAAACTCTGATACTTTGGCCACCTCATGCGAAGAGTTGACTCACTGGAAAAGACTCTGATGCTGGGAAGGATTGGGGGCAGGAGGAGAAGGGGACAACAAAGGATGGGATGGCTGGATGACATCACCGACTCAATGGACATGAGTTTGGGTTAACTCCAGGAGTTGGTGATGGACAGGGAGGCCTGGCATGCTGCAGTTCATTGGGTCGCAAAGAGTTGGACACGACTGAGTGACTGAACTAAACTGAACTGAACTTGACAAGGTAGAAAGAATTTTGTGTTATTTCTAAACCTCCCATAATTTGTCCAGTGCTTTTCTTTAGAAAACCAATTTGGATTAACATAGAGAGGGAGAGAGTAAAGGACAGAATGAAAGAAGAAAGAAGGAAAAGAAAGAAGACCTCATCTGATAATTCTCAGTTTGGTGTGGACAGAGTCATGACCAAGTCTTTACAAATCTCAATGAAGACTTTTCAACTTAGAATATAGATATATCATAAAGTAATAGGGTTATGTCTTATCTGCCTTCATGTATCAGCCTAGACTAACTTTCAGTCTTTCTTTAATTATCAACCTCAGTCTCTACATTTGATTACCAAAGACAAATAAAATAATACATATATATCATTTAAATTGATCTATTCTTTCATATATAATTCACTGTTGACAATATATTCACATCTGAAAAATGTCAGAAAAACAATATTTAAAAGTTGTGTAATAGTGAAATAATTCATGTAAATTATCATATAAGATATGTAGAAGTCATTCAATAAATGGTCTCTATCTGTTTTATTTATCTGGCGTTCTTTGAGTTGAGAAAAATTATCAGTTTTATAGTGAAGTAAAGACAGTTTTTACTATATATAAGAAAGTGAAGTCTACAAAGTCTCTATGAAATATGTTCAATATTTTTTCATTAAATGATCAGCTAGGCATGGCTACAAGAGGGTCCACAGGAGAAAGACAGGGAAACAATGTTTATAATACTCACACGACCCCCTGAGAACACCAAATAGCGGGCTTCAGAAGAGGTGGGCAAGTGCCTTATCAGAGGTCAGGACAGAGAACACAAGCAAAAGATGTGAGAAGAGTTCATTGGTGCATTTGAATACTAGGTCACAGTTCGATGAGGGCAAAAACAACTTGTGATAGGGGACAGGCTTATCAAACTATTACACCTGTCACCTGGGCAGAATGCTCACAACTTGTTTGTGGGGATGTTGAGGTAGCAGGAAAATACGAAATTTTAAGATTTATAATATAAGGCTGCGTGTGTACTCAGTCACTTCACTGATGTTTGACTCTTTTTAAACCTCTGGACTGTAGCCTGACAAGTTCCTCTGTCCATGGGGTTCTCCAGGCAAGAATACTGGACTGGGTTGCCCTGCCCTTGGGGAGGTTGGGGATCTTCCCAACCCTGGGGCTGAAGCTGTGTCTCCTGCATTGCAGATGGATTCTTTACCCACTGGACCACCTAGGAAGCCTGTAATATAAGGTTATATACTACTATTAGCAATATACCACAGTGGGCAAAGGCAAGCCACTATGCAAGTATTCTTTTGTTACACCACAAGCAAGTGCTGAAACTAGGATTTGAACTCAAGGTATTTGATTTTACACCCCTTAGATTTGATTGCTTCTTGGCATTTCCTTGAAGCCAAATATTATATTTTGTCAGAAGATGTTCCTTATAAGCTTATATAATGAAAAAAATTAATTAAGAGGGGCCCAGAATGTGACTACATTGTTTAACGCAATTGGAGAATTGCCATGGTGCTTCTGGGAAAAGACGATGAGAGAGAGGAGAGAAAGAACCTGGGCAGAGGAGTGAGCAAGTCCTTACTATTTATTGATCCTTTTAGCACCCCCAGATCATCTAGCAAGTATTTGACAATCATAAGTGATGAAAGAGAACTCTTGGAGAAATCACTGAAGATTAAAGATCCCTTAGCAACTAGATTTCTGTTAATTAAACATTTGTCTGCACCCTCTCCATTGTCTTTTCAAGGGTAGGAGCTCGGTCATGGTAAATACACAGAAGGAATTTTGAACAAGGAATTAGAAGCTCTGGGATCCTCCCCCAGCGCTGTCACTCACTTGAGTGAGTTAAATGATCTAATTTTTGTCTCAGACTTCTAACCCTTCTGGGCATAAGAGTTTATAATATCATAAGTAGAGTTGTTCCTTAAACTTTTCTATAAAATACATAAATATATTGTTATGCTTTTGCAAAGAGAATTTCTTCATCACATGATTAATTGGTCATGGGTTAAATCATAAATATAAAATAATATTCTATTCATGTAAATATAAGTCATATGCTATGAATAACATTAAATATTTTGGAAACTTTTTTCCTTATTTTTCAACTATTTTAGAGTTATTACTAACCATAGTTCAGATTATTATTTAGTTTAACAGTCCTACAATTAGGACACTTTTGTTTAAATGAGCATGTGTCGCTACATAGTGGGTAGAAATAGCCTAAATCTTACTAACTCTAGTGATTGCTCTCATAACCATTTCAATGGAAAAAGATATGTTGCTGTCAAATATTATCCAATAAATTAAGTCTCTTTGGTTTCATAAGAAGATAAACTAATCCTGGAATATAACATATTCCAAAAATCTGGTGGTTCATGAAGTGAGAAATTATGGGCTTGGGTTTTTATAAAATTTGAAAAGTCAAGAGGGTAAGCAGATGGCTAGCTGTAGAATATATTACACATTAAGCAATTGTTTTTATGTGCCAGGCAAAGTTCTGGAAGCTTATGATATTGTAAAATCCAACGACCCTGCATTAGACTGAGGATTCAGACTATGATACACATGCAATTTTAGAGACCACATTTATCACTGGTTTATTAGCTGTCAGAAACTCACACGATTCAACACGATTAATACCCTGCATTGTAGTTTTTATTACTGCTCTTTTTTAATGTTTTTTTTTTTCCCTCTATCTTGCTGTTTTATGCTTCTTTTACAATATTACTAACTTCAGGATAATCAAGTGACAGTTCAGCAATGCTGAATGATTTTCCAGTAACTTTTCAGTACTCATAAGTAATAAAATTTTGTAAGGGATATAAAGAACTTAGATACTCAAGCCCACATACTGTCTTCAATGTACATGAATAATTTCATTGTCATCAGTTGGAGTTCTGAATAAAAAGAACAGCAGTAATTTTTTTCACAACTATGGAAAATGTCTAAAATAAATTATCTTCCTTAAAAAATTTTAATCCTAAGAAGGTGATCTGTAATAGGATGGTTGCTGAACCTTTCTCAAATCAAAATAAAAAAGAAAAGTCAAAAGCAAATGACCATCTCAGAGACTTTAGGAAATGCTTTTCTGGAGTTTGTTTTTAGTGTGATACTAATAAAAGTCTACAAGTATGCTTTGAAACAGCCTGCCATTGTGCTCCATTTCAGGAGTTTCTCATAAATGATGTCTAATAACTTAGTATTTAGTCAAAGCCAGCTTTAAAAAATGTACCCTCACTTCTGAGTTTCAGGAACTATAGTATCTCTAATTTTTAAGAATGCCATATGAGCAATAACAATGTCATTAAATGTACTATTTAAAATTCAAATGCTTAGCATTCTAAAGTTGTGACTGGACTAAATCATAGTTTATTACTATGTTAATTTTATTATAAGCTACTAATTTTAAGTGCATTTAATTTTGTTTAATAGAAGCTCCAAATTTTGGGCAAACTTGACTAAACAGTCTTTAATAAAATATAAAAGATCTTTTAAAATAATCAAGTGTTACATTTCTGCTCCACACTTTTTTGTAAAAAATAACAGGGATGGTACGGGGAGGGAGGAGGGGAGGGGGTTCAGGATGGGGAACACATGTATACCTGTGGCCGATTCATGTTGATGTATGGCAAAACCAATACACTATTGTAAAGTAATTAACCTCCAATTAAAATAAATAAATTTATATTAAAAAATAACAACTTAAGTGTCAAGATATCACACCCGAAAGAATGCTTTTTAAGATAAAGCTTAATTAACTGTCCTCACTGAAGAGTGAGTTTAGGGTAGAGGATACCATTGGTAAAGATTTTCACTCTCAGTTTCCTAGGACACTCACTAAATATAGCTAATATGTAATCTAGTAACTATATCTATCTCCACACCAAATTAAATAATTTTAGGAGTTATTTATTTCAGATTGTGGGAGAAGTTACTATCATTCAATTACAGGCTATCTTGCCCAATGAGGTTCTTATTTAAGAAAAGGTTTAAATACATGCTGAACTATTTATCAAGTCAGGGACTCCCATTATGTAGGCTTTTAAAAAGTTTAATACTAAAAAACAACCTACTGAGGGGATGTAAAGGGTCCATGTGATAGAAGGCAAAAGTATTATATGATCCCGAGAACACTGGGATATGCTCTTGACAGAAAATGAATCTGTTCAAGATAGTGTACTTCTCTGAGACTAAGTCCAATTTTCTATTTAAAAAAGAAAAAAAAAAAGTTTGGACTATAGATCATCTCTAAAGTGGTTCTGTAAAAGTATGGTTGCAGTAGGAAGGAAGTTTTGCTTGGAGACAAACTTAACTGGTTTATTTATTTAGTTTTTTAAAAATTTATTTATTTTTTAATTGAAGGATAATTGCTTTAGATATTTTTTTTCTGTTTTCTGTCAAACCTCAACATGAATCAGCATATTTATTTTTAATGTGTATCATTCATATCATCATATCCTCCATGTATCACTGCTATAGAAATTAAATGAGATAAATTTATCAAGAATCTAGTTTAGCATAGGACATGTATGAAATGTTATTTAAAAGTATCTATTCCTTCAGTGGCTCAGTTGGTAAAGAATCCACCTGCAATGCAGGAGACCCTGGTTTAATCCCTGGGTCAGGAAGATCCCCTGGAGAAGGGATAGGCTACCCACTCCAGTATTCTTGGACTTCCCTTGCCATTCAGCTGGTAAAGAATTCGTTTCTCTTCTCTGGCCCTTTCTCTTCATTCTAAGTTCGAACGATTTATATCAAGATATTTTATACCCAGGTCTCCAAAAGTTTTTGAACTTAGATAATTATTGTAGCATAGGAATTCAATTGAGGAGCACGTTTGGCTTCAGATCATATCAATATGGAAAAATACCCCCAAGGTGTAAGTTATCATTGAAAACTTAAGAGAATGCATTTGACTTAAAAATAAACTGTAGGAAATATTCCCCAGAGATAGGCACAAACTCAAATATAAGGAACAATGTTTTCACATTAAACAATATTATGAATTCAATGAAAATTTATTTTATTTTTTATTTTTTTGATTTGCTATTCAGTCACTAAGTCACGTCTGACTCTTTGCAACTTCATTGCCTGAAGCATGCCAGGCTGCCAGATTCCTCTGTCCTTCATTATCTCCTGGAGTTGGTTCAAATTCATTTCCATTGAGTTGGTGATGCTATGTAACCATCTCATCCTCTGGTGCCCCTTCTTTTGCCTTTGATCTTTCCCAACATCAAGGTTTTTTCCAACGAGTTCGGTCTTCTCATCAGGTGGAAAATATATTTGAGCTTCAGCTTCAGCATCAGCCCTTCCAATGAATATTCAGGGTTGATTTCTTTTAAGGTTGACTGGTTTGATCTCCTTGCTGTAGATGTCCATCAGCAGATGAATGGATAAGAAAGCTGTGGTATATACACAATGGAGTATTACTCAGCCATTAAAAAGAATACTTTTGAATCAGTTCTAATGAGGTGGGTGAAACTGGAGCTGATTATACAGAGTGAAGTAAGCCAGAAAGAAAAACACCAATACAGTATACTAATGCATATATATGGAATTTAGAAAGATGGTAAGAATAAACCTATATGTGAGACAGCAAAAGAGACACAGATGTATAGAACAGTCTTTTGGACTCTGTGGGAGAGGGAGAGGGTGGGATGATTTGGGAGAATGGCATTGAAATGTGTATAATATCATATAAGAAATGAATCGCCAGTCTAGCTTTGATGCAGGGTGCAGGATGCTTGGGGCTGGTGCACTGTGATGACCTGGAGGGATGGTGTAGGGGGGAAGGTGGGAGGGGGGTTCAGGATTGGGAACACGTGTACACCCATGGTGGATTCATGTTGATGTGTGGCAAAACCAATACAATATTGTAAATTAAAAAAATAATAATAATAATTAAAAAAGCAAAATCAAAAAAAAAAAAAAAAAAAAAAAGGACTCTCAAGAGTCTTTTCCAGCACCACAATTGGAAAGCATCAATTCTTTGGTACTCGGCCTTCTCTATGGCTCAACTCTCATACCCATACATGAATAACAGAAAAAACATAGTTTTGACTATGGAAACCTTTGTCAGCAAGGTGATGTCTCTGCTTTTTAATAGGCTGTCTAGGTTTTTCATAGCTTTTCTTCCCAGGAGCAGGCTTCTTTTATTTATTTATATTTTTTTGATAATCTGTAGAAATATATGCCTCTTGTGTTATTATTGTGTGCTAAGTTGCTTCAGTCATGTCCAACACTTTGCGACCTCATGGACTGTAGACTGCCAGGCTTCTTTGTCCAAGGACTCTCCAGTCAAGAATACTGGAGTGGATTGCCATGGCCTCTTCCAGAGGATCTTCCTGACCCAGGGATGGAACCCACATCTCTTGTTTCCAGCATTGGCAGGTGGGTTCTTAACACTAGTGCCATCTGGTTATTAGTATTATCTTTACAAAGATACTACTGTAAAAGTTGTATCTAATGAACAGGAAGGAATGCAAGAGTATATAAAGTTCAATGTCTTTATCACTGGACAGAATATATTCTTATATTTATTAAGATACCATCTAGGTCAAATGCTGTTTGAATATAAAGAAAAAAAAATAAAAAAAGTGTGTATATATCTTAGAATTTCAAATTCCAAAGAATTTCAAATTTCAAAGATTATTTCAAATTAAATAATCACATTTTGTAGAAGCCTCTGGTTCTACAGATAGAAAATAATCAAGTAATGTGTATATTCAGAATATCAAGAGTTAAGCTAGATTAGTCTCTCCTCTGTGTTATGGAATAATTAACAATAAATTCTATATATAGGATTTCATGTGACCCAGTGATGTCATCTACACAATTCTGGTAAGCATCCCAGTCAATATCCCTGGTTTGTCATAACTTCAGGTATACTGAAAAAGTCACTCCCAAAATTCCTCGGGTAGATACAATAGTTTTCTGGATTAATAGTGAAATAAGTTGCTCTGAATGTCTGCAGGTTCAAGTTTCACACAAGGCCAAATTATTTAGTCTTCAGAAACCTTAGATAATAAAGATGGCAAACTAAACATTTTCACACTGAGGAAAATTTAGAGTTTAGTGTAGGGAACGAGGTATAAGGAAGGTTGAGAAGTGCTTGCAAACGAGACTCTCAACCAGGGCTGAACATTCTTGCAAACGAGATGTTCTGCCCAGTGTAGAGAACTAGGTATAAGGAAGGTTGAGAAGTGCTTGCAAACGAGACTCTCAGCCATGGCTGAACATTCTTGCAAACGAGATGTTCTGCCCAGTGTAGAGAACTAGGTATAAGGACAGTTGAGAAGTGCTTTCAAACGAGACTCTCAACTAGGGCTGAACATTCTTACAAACGAGATGTTCAGCTAAGAATCCTGTTTGTTCCCGTGGGAAAAGAATGTTTCTTGCACACAAGGATGTTTCTCTGATTCCTCAAAAGGAACAGACTCAGGGACAAAACGGATTCTAAGTTGATAAGGAAGTTCCCCAAAACAAAGTCTTAGTTGCAGTAAATAAGTCAAGGTAAAGGTTATCTCGCCCTGCGCCTGCGCACTGTATAGTCTCTGAATCATTGTGCTTGGCAACTTGCCCTGTAGGTTGTTGTGCAAGGGATATAAAATAAAGCAGCTGTAAGAAACAAGTGTTAAAAATATAAAGATTCAAACCACTCTGCAGTGTTCGTGTTTCATTCCGTCGCCAGCAGTCTAGTGTTTAAAAATTGATAACATAACATTAATATTTTGTTTCAGTTCAGTTCAGTTGCTCAGTCGTGTCCGACTCTTTGCCACACCATGAATTGCAGCTCGCCAGGCTTCCCTGTCCATCACCAACTCCCGAAGTTCACTCAGACTTGCATCCATCAAGTAAGTGATGCCATCCAGCCATCTCATCCTCTGTCGTCCCCTTCTTCTCCTGCCCCAAATCGCTCCTAGCATCAAAGTCTTTTCCAATGAGTCAACTCTTCGCATGGTGGCCAAAGTAGTGGAGCTTCAGCTTTAGCATCATTCCTTCCAAAGAAATCCCAGGGCTGATCTCCTTCAGAATGGACTGGTTGGATCTCCTTGCAGTCCAGGGACTCTCAAGAGTCTTCTCCAACACCACACTTCAAAAGCATCAATTCTTTGGTGCTCAGCCTTCTTCACAGTCCAACTCACACATCCATACATGACCACTGGAAAAACCATAGCCTTGACTAGACGGACCTTAGTCGGAAAAGTATTGTCTCTGCTTTTGATATGCTATCTAGGTTGGTCATAACTTTTCTTCCAAGGAGTAAGCGTCTTTTAATTTCATGGCTGCAGTCACCATCTGCAGTGATTTTGGAGCCCCCAAAATAAAGTCTGACATTGTTTCCACTGTTTCCCCATCTATTTCCCATGAAGTGACGGGACCAGATGCCATGATCTTCATTTTCTGAATGTTGAGCATTAAGCCAACATTTTCACTCTCCTCTTTCACTTTCATCAAGAGGCTTTTTAGTTCCTCTTCACTTTCTGCCATAAGAGTGGTGTCATCTGCATATCTGAGGCTATTGATATTTCTCCTGGCCATCTTGATTCCAGTTTGTGTTTCTTCCAGTCCAGCGTTTCTCATGATGTACTCTGCATAGTAGTTAAATAAGCAGGGTCACAATATACAGCCTTAACGTATTCCTTTCCCTATTTGGGACTAGTCTGTTGTTCCATGTCCAGTTCTAACTGTTGCTTCCTGACCTGCATACAGGTTTCTGAAGAGGCAGGTCAGGTGGTCTGGTATTCCCATCTCTTTCAGAATTTTCCACAGTTTATTGTGATCCACAGAGTTGAAGGCTTTGGCATAGTCAATAAAGATAGATGTTTTTCTGGAACTCTCTTGCTTTTTCCATGATCCAGCAGATGTTGGCAATTTGATCTCTGGTTCCTCTGCCTTTTCTAAAATCAGCTTGAACAGTGGGAATTTCACTGTTCACGTATTGCTGAAGCCTGGCTTGGAGAATTTTGAGCATTACTTTACTAGCATGTGAGATGAGTGTAATTGTACAGTAGTTTGAGCATTCTTTGGCATTGCCTTTTTATTGGAATTGGAATGAAAGCTGACCTTTTTCGTTTAAGAAGAAATTTTTGGCATTTTTTGTTTGTACTATAAATTTTGTCTATTGGAGCAATAACCTGAGAGCTTCAGTTTGAAGAGAGTAATTAAGAAATCTGTACTTTTAATCCAAATTGAAATTTTACAAAGTTTGTACAGTATTAGAACATTTAAGAGAACTTTAATTCCTTCATACTATATTTACATATTTAAGTTATTAAACATTAAAGGCTACTTATCATCAGAAAACTTTTGTTTGATAAGTGAGATAACTGAAAAACTTATGAAGGGAATCAGATATATGCCAATTAAAAATTCAGTTAAAATATTTGAAAATATTTAATTAAGTTTGTAAATGGAATCAGACATTGCTCAAAGCTTACAAAAAGTAATTGTTAATACTCTGTAAATGTGCAAACAAAATAATAAAATTTGTTTGCTTAACTTAAAGTCTTAAAATGTTTTTTCTACAATTTTAATAGTTTACATCTTAACACTTTAAAAAAAAAAGAATCTCTGAATAATCATTTTATATATATGGTAAGAGTATGAGATGCATTCTCTTACATTTTAAAGCACAATACAATACTGTAAAGGGTAGTACAATGTTGTATAACAGATTTCTAGAATTTATTCATCTTGCTTAACTGAAACTTTATGCCCAAAGGATTATTAGTTTCCCTATTTTCCTCTGCCTAGCCCCAGTCAACCACCATTCTACTCTATGATTTTGTGAGTTTCACTATCTGAGATACCTTATACAAGGGAAATGATGCAGTATTTGTCTTTCTGTAATTGGCTTTTTTCAATTGGCATAATGTCTTCAAGATTCATCCATGTAGCACATATTTCAGAATTTGTTATCTTTTATGGTGAGTAGTATTCCATGATATGTATATAGCACATTGCCTTTATCCATTTATTTATTGATGAACATTTTGGTTGTTTCAACATTTTGGCATTCATGAATAGTTTTTCAATGAACATAGCAGTGCTAATACCTCTTTGTGATCACTATTTCAGTTATTTTGATTACTACCCAGAAGTGAGATTATAATATTATATTATAGCTCTATTTTTAATATTGGAGGGAATCTGTGTACTGCTTTCCATAGTGACTACACCATTTTGATTTCCCATTAATAGCATGCAGAGATTTCAATTTCTCTACAACCTCACCAACACCTGTCAGTTGCTTATTAATTTTTTTTTAATAATAGCCTATTGACAGTGTGAGGTGATATTTCATCATAGTTTTGATTAATAGTTTTTCTAACATACAAAAATCACAACCGTTGAGGGAGTTCCCTGGTGATCTAGTGGTTAAAACTTAGCACTTTCCCTGCCTTGGCCTGGGATCAATCCCTGTTTGGGGAACTAAGACTCTGAAATCTGTGCTGTGTGGCCAAAAATTAAAAAAAAACAAAAAACACTGTTGAGAAATCCACAGTTCTTACTGAACTGCAGAGTCCAGTTTTACTACTTTTGTCTTAAAATTTCTAGGATATTAAGAATATAAGTTAATTTTACTCAGCCTTAGACATTTAACCTGTACAAGGGGGATTAAAAAAACTATTTAA
Organism: Capricornis sumatraensis; assembly: GCF_032405125.1. Lineage (NCBI taxonomy): Eukaryota > Metazoa > Chordata > Mammalia > Artiodactyla > Bovidae > Capricornis > Capricornis sumatraensis. The sequence goes on from NC_091071.1 coordinate 127,500,123, forward strand.
TACAATTGCTTTAAGGATTGACACAAACAATATTTATGGAGTGCTGATTAAGTGCTTGGTACCTTTGTGCACAAAAACTACTGTTACTATTATAACTCCTTAGGGGACATCTAACACAATTATTTTTCTCTTAGTACTTAAATTTTTTTTTTTTTTAAATACAAATCCGGCCATCTCAATGTCAAAATGTGAAACAGCACTTAATATGATATCTTTTACTGAATACCTGCATTGTAACTAGTCTGTGGAAATGTGTGGAATATTTAGTAAATTAAGCACTCCAAGGCTCTCTAGATATACACATTAGAAGCAGTTTGTCATATTCATATCATGACTGTGCTTTGCTAAAGAAGTTTTAAAACATATATTTTTAGCTATAAATTTTTAGTTCAAGTAATTGTAGCTGTTATTCAAGCTTTTGCAGCTCCTAGGACCGTAGCCCACTGGACTCCTCTGTTCATGGGATTTCCCAGGCAGAATACTGGAAGGGGTTGCCATTTCCTTCTCCAGGAGATCTCCCCAACTCAGGGATCTAATCTGTATAGGCCAGCAAAGTCTTTACCACTGAGCCACCAGGGAAGCCCAATTCTAGCTCTTGTTCAGTTGCTTAGTTGTGTCTGACTTTGTGACACCATGAACTGCAGCAAGCCATGATTCCCTGGCCTTCACTATCTTCCCGAGTTTGCTTAAATTCATCCCCACTGAGTTGGGGATGCCATCCAACTATCTCGTCCTCTGTCACCCCTTCTTCTGCCTTCAATCTTTCACAGCATCAGGGGTTTTTCCAAAGGGTCAGCTCTTTGCATCACATGACCAAGTATTGGTGCATCAGTCTCAGCATCAGTCCTTAATAAATATATGCTGAGGTCTGACAAATATTTTCTTTTTAGCTTTTTAAATTCACTAGGTGACTCATCTAAGAGTACAAGGTTACCTTTGGCTTAAACAAAACATACAAATCTTCTCCAACAATAAAAATGGCAATAGTAAAATATATGTTGTATAACAAATAAAGAGTGCCATATCTCTACATATGCAGGATAAATCCGTGCCTCTAGATCCGTGTCATCAGGGGCTTCCCTGGTGGCTCAGATAGTAAAGAACCTCCCTGCAATGCAGGGGACCAGAGTTTGATCCCTGAGTTAGGAAAATCCCCTGGAGAAGGGAATGGCTACCCACTCCAGTATTCTTGCCTGGAGAATACCATGGACAGAGGCTACAGTCCAACGGGTCACAAAGACTTGGACTGAACGATCAATGCTTTCACTATCACTTTCATTAATGTAGCCATTTTTCCTAGCTAAAGAGGTAAAACTTTTAACTACTTCAGAAACATGAAATTGAGAATCAGTGGTTGGAGAATGTTAATATTTATTAGGTACATGTATTTTTAAGCTTAGGGATTTCCTGCCATATATCAAAAACCAAGAAATTGACAATACACAGTACTCTTGCCTGGAAAATCCCATGGACGGAGGAGCCTGGTGGGCTGCAGTCCATGCGGTCGCGAAGAGTCGGACACGACTGACCAACTTCACTTTCACTTTTCACTTTTCACTTTCATGCATTGGAGAAGGAAATGGCAACCCACTCCAGTGTCCTTGCCTTGAGAATCCCAGGGATGGGGGAGCCTGGTGGGCTGCCGTCTATGGGGTTTCACAGAGTCGGACACGACTGAAGCGACTTAGCAGCAGTATTGTGGAATTAAATGCTATTTAAAACTGAGCATGAATGAAATTCAAAGTTTATTCTGCATTAAAAAAAGAAAATAATCTCAATATAACATTTTTAGAATAATCCTATTGAAAGAGAAATTAAAATTCATTAAATCATTGTGATATATGTGAATATCTAGGTCATGAGTATATCAGCATATAAGACATTATAATATCTTATCTGTTTCTCATTATGTTATCTATTTCTTTGCAATTAAATAATTATGGGAAAAGAAGCAGTCCATGTAATCAATTTGGGTTTGGTCCATTGTGGCGAAATTATTTCAGTTCAGTTCAGTTAAGTCATTCAGTCATGTCTGACTCTTTGTGACCCCATGAACCTCAGCATGCATGCCTCCCTGTCCATCACCAAATACCGGAGTCCACCCAAACCCTTGTCCATTGAGTCGGTGATGCCATCCAACCATTTCATCCTCTGTTGTTCCCTTCTCCTCCTGCCCTCAATCTTTCCCAGAATCAGGGTTTTTTCAAATGAGTCAGCTTTTCACATCAGGTGGCAAAAGTATTGGAGTTTCAATTTCAACATCAGTCCTTCCAATCAACAACCAGGACTGATTTCCTTAGGATGGACTGGTTGGATCTCCATGCAGTCCAAGGGACTCTCAAGAGTCTTCTCCAACACCACAGTTCAAAAGCATCAATTTTTCTGCACTCAACTTTCTTTCTTTTTTTTTTTAATATAAATTTATTTATTTTAATTGGAGGTTAATTACTTTATAGTCCAACACTCACATCCAAACATGACCACTGGAAAAACCATAGCCTTGACTAGACGGACCTTTGTTGGCAAAGTAATATCTCTGCTTTTTAATGTGCTGTCTATGTCGATCATAACTTTCCTTCCAAGGAGAAAGTGTCTTTTAATTTCATGGCTGCAATCACCATCTACAGTGATTTTGGAGCCCAGAGAAATAAGTCAGCCACTGTTTCCTGTCCTGTGGCCACTGCTGAGTTTTCCAAATTTGCTGGCATATTGAGTGCAGCACTTTCACAGCATCATCTTTCAGGATTTGAAACAGCTCAACTGGAATTCTATCACCTCCACTAGCTTTATTCATAGTGATTCTTCCTAAGGCCCATTTGACTTTGCATTCCAGGATGTCTGGCTCTAGATGAGTGTTTACACCATCATGATTATCTGAGTCATGAAGATCTTTTTTGTACAGTTCTTCTGTGTATTCTTGCAACCTCTTCTTAATATCTTCTGCTTCGTTAGGTCCATACCATTTCTGTCCTTTATCGAGCCCATCTTTGCATGAAGTGTTTCCTTGGTATCTCTAATTTTCTTGAAGAGATCTCTAGTATTTCCCATTCTGTTGTTTGCCTTTATTTCTTTGCATTGATCGCTGAGGAAGGCTTTCTTATCTCTTCTTGTTATTCTTTGGAACTCTGCATTCAGATGCTTATATCTTTCCTTTCCTCCTTTGCTTTTCACTTCCCTTCTTTTCACAGCTATTTGTAAGGCCTCCTCAGACAGCCATTTTGCTTTTTTCCATTTCTTTTTCTTGGGGATAGTCTTGATTCCTGTCTCCTATATAATGTCATGAACCTCTATCCATAGTTCATCAGGCATTCTGTCTATCAGATTTTTTCCCTTAAATCTGTTTCTTACTTCCACTGTATAGTCATAGTGAAAGTGAAGTCACTCAGTCGTGTCCGACTCTTTGCAACCCCAGAGACTGATTACCAGGCTCCTCTGTGCATGGAATTTTCCAGGCAAGAGTACTGGAGTAGGTTGTCATTTCCTTCTCCTAGAAATCTTTTCCATCCAGGGACTGAACCCATATCTCCAGCATTGCAGGCAGATGCTTTACCATCTGAGTCACCACGGAAGTCAAGGGATTTGATTTTAGGTCATACCTGAATGGTCTAGTGGTTTTCTCAACTTTCTTCAATTTCAGTCTGAATTTGGCAATAAAGAGTTCATGATCTGAGCCACAGTCAGCTCCCAGGCTTGTTTTTGCTAACTGTATAGAGCTTCTCCATCTTTGTCTGCAAAGAATATAATCAATAAAATTTCGGTGTCAACCATCTGGTGATGTCCATGTTTAGAGTCTTCTCTTGTGAAATTGCTTATTTTTTTATAAATAGAACTCTGTAGGTCAGTTTACTGTCAGATAAGTTTAAGGGTAATTATGCGAAGTCTTTTTGCTTATTTAGCAAATATTTATTGAGCAATTACTAAAACCAGGCAGATGCTTTAACACAGCAGCAATAGAATTTTAAAAGGCCTTAATTTATAAAATTTATATTACAGTAACAAAATTATAAGATTTTATTTCTCCTCTTTTACTGATTTATGTAACACAGTTATTTTGATTTTAATATTAATCTTAGAAGTGCTAATTAAATTACTGGCAAATCATTTTTTTTTAAGAGACAAAGACTCAGTCTGAAATTAAGCCAAAGCACTGACATTATTCTTGTTCATCTGTCCTGGCAATGTTAGGATACAGGCAGATTTCAGTAAACCAAAAAATAAAGGTAACGAATAAAGGAAGTATCATGGCCTTCCTTTGTCAATTCCAATATGAGCAAATAAAAAAAGCAGAGAGTTTATTTTGCAAACAAAGGTCCATATAGTCAAAGCTATGGTTTTTCCAGTAGTCATGTATGAATGTGAGAGCTGGACTATAAAGAAGGCTGGGGCCGAAGAATTGATACTTTTGAACTGTGGTGTTGGATAAAACTCTTGAGATTCCCTTGGACTGCAAGGAGATCCAACCAGTCCATCCTAAAAGAAATCAGTCTTGAATATTCACTAGAAGGACTGATGCTGAAGCTGAAGCTCCAATATTTTGACCACCTGATGCGAAGAACTGACTCATTGGAAAATATCCTGATGCTGGAAAAGATTGAAGGTAGGAAGAAAGGGGGATGATAGAGGATGAGATGTTTGGATGGCATCACCAACTCAGTGGAAATGAGTTTGAGTAAGCTCTGGGAATTGGTGATGGACAGGAAAGCCTGGCGTGCTACAGTCCATGGCGTCACAAAGAGTCACACAGGACTGAATGACTGAACTGAACTGAAATAAACTGAATACTGTTGAAAGTTTCAAAATATTACCTAGCAACTAAGCAACTGAGAATTGAGCTGATAAAAGCCAAAGTTTTCATCACTCCTTCTTGTTTGTCTCACTGACATAAGAGAAAATTGGTACACTATTCATTTCATGACAGCAACTGGGGTACATTTTTTGACTCTTTGGTTGCAAAATGGTATATCAAACTAGTTTATATAAGCATTAGTCTGGTGCCCGTGTGTGTGTATTTTTATTTTAATTTGGACAAAATAATATTTATTTTTTAAATCTACTGAGAAATTAGAGTTAGTCATATAGTAGGTTCACTTGGTTAATATTAAATATAATAAAGATAAGAAATTATAATTTAAATAAAGAATATAATTAGTGTATTGAGTATACATGCTTTCCTCTAAGCAGATAAATAATTATATATATCTGCTCAGAGGGAAACAGAGATAAATTAAATGTAAACACACCTCATACTTAGATTGATACTAAACATGTGCTTGAGTTTATATATAAAAAGAAAAGTATGGGTAAAGATGTATTGTTTGGTTTGCTTTATTTCCTTGGTCATTTTTTCATATCCTGCAGGTGTAATTTTCTTTCAAATCATATTTTACATTATTAAAAATTCATCTACATGCATTTATTTTATTAATTATCATTATTATAAAATATTGCAGCTCAATACTTCTCCAGTCCACATGAATATGAACTGAATTTTTTAGACCATGTCCTTTGAAAACCTGATAAAAATAATGACCTCTTGTTTTCTCTCTATATTTGCCTTCAAGATGTGTTTGCCATTAAGATTTACCCAATTAACATTTCATACTGATTTCTCAGACATTCAGAGAAGAGCATTACAAGGCTAATTTCCTTGAAAGTCAAAGAAAAACTGAGTCACTGGGGATTGCATTAACTTTTATTTGATTTTTCTCTAAATGTTTAAATAGGCTTTAAAGAAAGCATTGATAAAATAACAGGTATAAATGTAAAGCCTTTAATATGGTTCATGGACAACAAAGTCTCCCAAATAAAACTTGCAGCATATAGAACTGCCTTAAACAACCATATAATTTATCATCTAAAATGATCATTTCAAAAGTGTACTATTAATAATTATATTAGAAATTTGTGTGACCTGCATCAGTGCTAGGCAAATAGGATTGTGAAAACCCTAGTAGTCAACATACATTATTACAGAGGTAACAGGGTAATTATTATGGCTTTTTCTCAAAAGGAAAAAGAAACAAGGGTATTAGGTCGTGTCTCCACAATCAAAATGCTTTTTCAAATTTGAATTAAATTTTAAAAAAATAATTAAAAGATAGATATTTCACTGGAAAGTTTATATGGTTAACAACTTGTTGCATTGCAAATGGTGAAGCTGAAATTCCAATATTCTGGCCACATGATGCGAAGGACTGACTCACTGGAATAGACCCTGATGCTGAGAAAAATTGAAGGCAGAAGGAGAAGGGGACAACAGAGGATGAGATGGTTGGATGACATCACCGACTCAATGTACATGAGTTTGAGTAAACTCTGGGAGTTGGTGATGGACAGGACGCCTGGCGTGCTGCAGTCATGGGGTTGCAAAGTGTCACACATGACTGAGTGACTGAACTGAACTGATCTGTGGCATCTAATAAAAACAAACTTACATAAACAAAGAGCAGAATGGCAATTGCCAGAAACTGGGGTGGGGTCCGGGGAGAATGAGGAGATATTTGTCAAAATGTACATACCTCCAGTTACAAGACAGATAATTTCTGGAGATCTAATGTATAGTATATAGTTAACAGTATTGTATTGAAAGTTGCTAAGGAAATATATCTTAATTGTTCTCAGCACACACATAAATTAAATGATAATTATGGAGGTGTTATGGTGGTAATAATTTTCAATATGTAAATATTAATATATTTATTTGTTATGTTGTACACATTAAACTATATTTCCCTTGTATATCAGTCAGTAGAGAATCTGCCTGCAATGCAGGAGACCCGGGTTCAACTTCTGGGTCAGAAAGGTCCCCTGGAGAAAAAAATGGCAACCCACTTCAGTATTCTTGCCTGGAAAAATCACATGGACAGAGGAACTTGGCAGACTACAGTCCATGTGGTGGCAAGAGTCGGATACGACTTAGCGACTTAACTACCACCACTACACATTAAACGGACTCATTTTTATAAGGTAATTATTTCTCAATAAAGCTGGGGGAAAACTCCTCCTAGTTATTGTGTGGCAATAACTGAGATTTCACTGCCTTAATCAGTATAGTAAACCTCTTCTCTCAGGAAAGGTCAGTGGCATCGAAATAGGAGGGAAAAGGGCAGGGCACAGCAATTAAAAGAATGACATGGCCATGGAATATGACAAAAACTGGTTGGAACCAACTAGGTCCAAGATGGTAGAAGATTTGACTTCTGAAACTTGAGTCTCATTATAGGTTCATTGCAATATATGAGGATGCTAAATGATACACCACCAGTGCCATGACAGTTCTGAGGTCAACATAAAAGGTCAAAAAGTGGGCAGTGGCTCAGTTCCTGAAAATCTCCATTCTTTCCCTGAAAAATTGAAAAAATCATCCCATTCCTTAGCCTATGAGATTACACAGCCTATAAAAACTAGCTACACCATAATCCAGGGCCTCTCACCTTCTGAGATGGCCCATGCTCTGTATGTGGAGTACGTTTCTCTCTAAATAAATCTACTTCTTACCTTTCACTTGATTTCTCACTGAATTCTTTATATGATGTTACATCATGAACCTGAGATTCATTAAGTCCTGAGACCAGATGTATGATCTCAATTAAAAGATTTTGGGTTCATGTCCCAAACTGAGGTGCACAGTTTCAGCATGAAGAACATAAAATTGTAGAGCAGGCTTCCACATCTAATGTTCTGCTTTTGTTTTATTGAAATCTTAATAATTTTAACTGTGAACTTCTATTGTGTATGTGAAGTTTGACAGGACATTTGAGGATTCCTGTGAATAAACTGTGGAATATGCATGCCTTGCACTGTTTCTTGTCACTTCTTTTGAATATAGTGTTTGCAATATCCCCTAAGCACTCTCTGGGACATAGTGAAAGATAGGGATGCCTGGCGTGCTACAGTCCATGTGGTCTCAAAGAGTCGGACATGACTGAGTGACTGAACAAAAATAAGCACAAAATTCCAGTGGCTCCCTTATGCATGAGAGTTCAGTGAGACTCAAAGCACATTCAAGGTCGTTATGCTGTGTCCACAACTGAGTCGGGGAAACATTCACAATTGGTCATTGAACCAGAGCATGTTCCAAAAGCAAAAAGAAACCAACAGAGTTATGAGAAACATGAAAGACCAAGAAACCCTGTCATCCTCTTTCTCACTCATGTTAATCCATGAATTAGTCATCACTTACACTGAAAACGGCACAGAGAAAGAAAGAAAAGGCAAGTACAGTTCTGTTTTTTCCTTTTTTCTTAACTTAATTAGTAAGTCCTTCCTTTCTAATTCCTTACTAAGCCACAGGTCAAAAGTTTTGACAGAATGTGCACATATCAAGAAGCGAAATACCTTAATTAAATTAGTTTCAAACAATATTCTTATTCTTCTGGTTACAATAAAAAATGCATATTCATGTATAAGCTATGAAAAACGAATTGTATACTTTTTACAATTCTGAGTATGAGTTCGATGCTCTTTTAAATTAAATTTGCATTCAACATTGTCATTGAAAAATAGATGATAAATTGAGAGAGACTGAAAGAAAAGAGAATGTTTTATATTTTATTACTATTAAAGTCACTCTCCTGTCTTGTGAACATACAAATAAGAACTCCCTTTTTCCAACTGAAAAAGGAATAACAGTTAAATTACAATCTCTACCTTGACCAACTTCAGCATACTGAAGAGATATGCAAGCATTTTGAAGCTCTCTCTTCTCATAGTACATTTTTAATGAACTTTGTGGAGGATATAGTAGAAAAGTATGACTAAATTACACAGAAAAATAAGTTCCAACATTTCCGACTCTCTAGTCCTTAGAATCCTTCAACAACATTTAAAGGAAATTCAGGCACGACAAACTCATTGAATGTGATTCAAGACTTAGATTAACCAATACAACTGACTAATAAACCACTCAATCATAATTAAACCAAGATGTTGAAACCTGAGTTTTGAGTGTGAGACATTCACTAAAAAATTCAGTCTAATGAAACATTATATGCCTTCTCTGGTGGCTCAGATGGTAAAGCATCTGCCCACTATGCAGGAGATCTGAGTTTGATCCCTGGGTTGGGAAGATCCCCTGGAGAAGGAAATGGCAATCCATTACTGGCAAGCTTTATATAATTTTTTCCTGGACTATTCTTTTCCACACAGTTATATCTTCCCAGATTCCTGATGATGCAAATTAGCCACCCTTTCTCTGTCTAAGCTGACATCTCTCAATGTAGACTGGTACTAGTGTGACTGATTGGAATCACTCCATTTTAGAAAAATAGCAGGTGGGGCTTGGGGAGTTTTAATACTAAGAATAAAGGCATGTTTTTGCATGGAAAAGTCTAACCACTAAAAATCTTTTATACAGAGAAAAGCTGAATTCTTCAGTAGGAAGGAAAGTTGATTCTGCCAGATAGTTAGTTACAGTAGGATTTATAGGTTTACATTTCTACCTTTGTCTTTTTGTTTGCCTAAATATCCCTATGCCATGCCTCAGGGTCCACTCCTCCCCACATCTTAGTATCAGAAATCAAGTACCAGTACAGACTTGTTTCCTGTGCTGCTACTTAACTTTCATAATCAGACCCTGAACTTGATTTTGAAATATCTTCCTGAAATTCTTCAAGAGGAGAGAGTCTATCAAGGCCAGCATGAGACTTTCTGATTTTATACCAGTGTGCTAAGTTGTGCTTCTAAGGTTCAGTTTGGTCTTTTACTTGTATATACTCACAGTGCCCTTCCAAAACAGTCTCCCAAGTAACAACCTTAGTAATCACCAACAATGACGCCACCTAAGTGAATAGATTATTAGTACACCATCACCCTCTACAGATAAATCACCTATACTCCTCAAACATGTTAAAAACTGAATCCAAAATTCCATTGTGAAGGTCTGAAAGTGAAAGTGAAGTCACTTAGTCGTGTCCGACTCTTTGTGACCCCATGGACTGCAGCCTACCAGGCTTCTCTGTCCATGGGATTTTCCAGGCAAGAGTATTGGAGTGGGTTGCCATTTCCTTCTCCAGGGGATCTTCCCAACCCAGGGATTGAACCCAGGTCTCCCGCATTGTAGGCAGATGCTTTACCCTCTGAGCCACCAGGGAACCTGCTAACACCATGGTTCCAGAGTGATTAAAAAAAGCATTCTTTGGGACTTCCCTGATGGCTCAGTGGTAAAGAATCCACCTGTCAGTGCAGGAAAAATGAGTTCAATTCTTCATCTGGAAGATCTCATATGCCATGGGGCAATTAAACTCTTGTGACACAACTATTGAGCCTGTGCTCAAAAGCCCAGGAGTCACAGCTACTGAGCCCACACTCTCCAACTGCTGAGCCAAAGAGCCTGTGCTCTGCAGCAAGAAAGTAGTTCCCACTTGCCACAACTAGAAATAAGCCTGAGCAGCAATGAAGACCCAGCACAGACCAAACTAACCAATTTATTTAAAAAAAATTAAAGTATTCAAAAAAGATAGCATACTTAGTATAAATTACACACCCAATTTAAACGTCAAAATTGTACAAAATTAACATCAAAAAAGCTAGATGATTTCAAACAAGGAGCCATAATAAGTTATTTTTCTTTTAAAATCTGTACTTTCTCTCTAAAATTGTTGTACTAAATATTCAATGCAAACTAAAATGTATTGCTGAATTTAGTTTGCTAATATTTTTTTGAGAAGTTTGCATCTAGGTTCACCAAAGATATTGTTCTGTAATATTTTTCTTCCTCTGTCCTTGTCTGGTTTTTGTATCAGGAAAATGTTTACTTCATAAAATAGATTTGAAAGAGTTGCCTTCTGTTTTTATATTTTTCAAAAAGTTTGAGAAGGATTGGTAATTATTCTTTCTTGAATGGTTTTTACAATCTACCAGTGAAGTCATCCGGTTTTGGGGGGTTTTATTTGTTGGAAGGTTTTCAATTACTGTTTTAATTTTCTTACTAGTAAACAGATGCTCACATTTTCTATTTCATCATATGTCAGTTTTGGAAGGTAGTATGTTTCTAGGATTTTATCCATTCATTCCAGGTTATCCAATTTTTTGTTGCATAATTCTACATATTAGTCTCCTATAGTCCTTAGTATTTCTGTTATTAGTAATATCAGTTCTTATTTTATTTATGATTTTAGTTATTTTGGACTTTTTTATTTCCCTAGTGAGTCTAAAGCTAAAAGGCTTCTTAATTTTGTTTACCTTTTTAAAAAACCAACTCAGTTTCATTGAAATTCTGTACTTCTTTTAGTCTCTTTTATTCACTTCTGTTCTATTCTTTGTTATTTCCTTTTTTTTACTAACTTTAGGCTTCGTTTGTTGAGAAAAGTTTTTTTTTTTCTTTTTTAATACATTGGAATATATGCATTCAACACGTATTTTCCAAAGGAACACACTGAAAACAGATAGATATTTCTTAAATACTAATTTGTTTTTAAATTTTATCAATGAAATTTGATTATAAATATGTTCATCAGGAAACAAAACTTTGATGAAAATGTAAGCCAATTGTAGAATGCTATAAAGCATGGTAAACATGAGATATAGAAATAGAAGTTTAGTTTCTTTTCTAAATTGCCTTATGTATGAAATCTTATTTCTCATCATCATTTAACATAATGCAGGAAAAATATAGTATAAGTAAGAAATTAATTATATGTAGTCATTAGATTTAATTGAATGTAGCCCCTGTATTGATTCTTACATTTATCATTGGATAAAATTGCTCTTTATTTTACTTTGTCTTCTCTCTGTGCATTTGATGCCTTTCTTTCTGAGGTAAGATGTATTTATTCCATCATTCTCTACAATTGGAACAGAATTACATTAAGAACTTACAACGGCAGAAAACAGTGAAAAGGCAAACATTAGCTTGGAAGCTAATAGGTTAAACATTCCCACGTTTCTATGTCACTAAATATTCTACAGCTTAAATTTTTAACCTAGGTTTTAGCATAGATGTTGTGGGGATCATGGTGAAAATATATTCCAGTGAACACTTCCTTCATACTTTCCTGTCAATGGCTTCCATAATTTGTCACTTGATTGTTGAAAACTCTAGGATCATGGAATGAACAGACTGTCCATTTTAGCTCTATCATCTTTCTCTCCTCCTGACTTTTCAATGCACTTGTGTTGACCACATTATTCAAAATGATTGTTTTAGTTATTGTGCTAAAACATTTGGCTTAAATCACCCTATTAATTCCTTACAACAACCATGCGAATTAGATATGATTAACATGACCATTTTACAGAGAAAGAACATAAGAACTTGAAACAGCTTAATAAATCTACCCAAAGTAACAAGAAATAGGAAGAACTGTCAGACAGCAAAGTTCAAGAAAAGATGAGTACAGTTCATTTTCTCATTAAGGTGTTTATCTTTTTTTATGAGAAAAATTATGATTTCACAAATGTTTATACTGCTATGGGCTTACCTGTTCAAAATATTATTCCATTCTTTCAATGGTATTGGTGAGAAAAAACAAAACAAAACAGGGAGTGAGAATACTGTAAGAACCAGTGGGATTTTTATGTAAAGCCTGTCTGACATTCAAAAAGGGCAAAAGTTGCCAACTGTCTTTCCTATCATAATTCATACTGAGTATACTTATTATTAGTCTCACCCAAAACTGAACTGCAGGGGATTTACAATGATGTAAGAAAATCTGTTCTCTTAATGATTCACATTTCAATTCTAGTAGAAAAAGGGTGATGAGTGAGTTAATGCAAACCATGGTGTCCAGGTTTAGAAAGAAGGCTTAGGCACTACACATAAAATCTGACTTTCTCTAAATCTGGCTGTTATAGCTTTTGTGTTTCAGATACTTAATAAAGTAATTAATATTTGTTGTTGTTATATATATATATATATATATATATATATATATATATATATATATATGTTTAAAGTAGGAAAGTCATAAGATGAGTCTGAAACATTCCATTGGACCAGGAAATAAGGAAATGACCAGAGTTGTATCAAAAAGACAATGTGGCCTATTTAAAGTTGGGCACACAACCAAAAGGTTAGTCAAGATGAATAGCATGTAGTAAAAAGACTATTTTTGATATAAACATATTTCATAGGCAAAAATCCATTAGTCTATAATAAACTCAAAATAGCAGAAGCAAAAAAAGCCCATTTCTACAATTTAAAGAGTGTAACTAAAATGCCAACTACTTACTCTCGAAATTACTACTTAAAAGGAAGAACTTAGGCTTTAACCCTGTTTTGCAGTAGAATATGTATAGTTATAGTTGATCCAAGAAAGATCATTTTCTTGTTGAGCATAGTTGATAAACAGTATTATAACAGTTTCAGGGGTACAACATAGTGATTCAAAATTATTATAGATTATATTCCATGTATAGTTATTATAAAATATTGGATAAATTCCCTACACTATACAAGCTATTCTTGCAGCTTATTATTTTATACATTGCAGTTTGTACTTCTTAGTCCCTTACCCCTACTTGCCCTTCCCCTAGAAAGATCTTTTTAGTAGAAGAATGAGAATAATTAAATTTAGAAAGAGTGATAAAATTAGTAAATCACCATTTTGTAACCCCTAATAAAATGACTGATTCAGACAATGATCATCACTGATCATAAACCTTTAGCTAAAATATTTATGAGACATATTTGTGTTATACCAAAGTATCACTCCATACATTATTTGTTCTCAATGACTGAAACCAACTTTTATTACCTTATTAATAGTCAGTGATCTGTCTTAATCTCACTTAACCATCTGACATCTTCCCATATGAAATTCACAGCATCCCTGCTGAAATGTGTTTGTAAAAAATATTTAACCCAAAATATTCCATCTCTTAGATTCAACTTTCTGGTTACAGTAATTCAGATAATGAATGAACAGTTAAAGTAAAAACATTAAAAAAGTTCAGAAAGTAGGACATTCTGGGAGCTCTTCTACAAGTCAGTATCATCAAGGAAATAAAGGGTATGTGTGTTCATGAGTGTTTGTTTATCTAGGTGTTGTCTTTTAGATTAAAGTGAATTAAAAGATATACCAACCAAGAAAGATGGCTCATTATGAATATTCATTAAGTGAAAACAGCATAAAATATATTTGGTGAACTGGGTAAATAAATATCATTTAAACCAGTTTTTAGATCATGGGGGAATTATTTATTTTTGTTATATCTGAAAATATAATGATAATGTTACTAAAATTATCTTAGTTGTATAGATGTCAACTGAATTATTTATCTCTGGTATGATATGTCTTAGAATTATAACTTAAAATACTTCAGTGAAAGCAAAATGAGATAGCTCAAATGTAGCAAAATATTGAGAGAGTCATTTCCTAGGCCGGTTGATAAGAAGTCTAGGGGTCCCCAAGGAGAGAGGGGTCTGGAATTTTCAAGGAGGAAGAAAGGACAAACTTTTTTCCCTCTCTACATTCCTTAGGATTATATAACAACAATGTATTCTGCCTGAGGACAGTCTCTGGATTAAACCTTCTGGCTAATTCTGTTCTTAAAATGTAAATTATGGGAGTAGGTCTGGTGAGGTCTTTACAACCTCCAGACATTCTTTGGATTCATTGGAGAGTGTATAGCTTCATTGCTAACACTAACAAGGGGGTACTCTTTCTACCCCCTTCTGATCCCTATGTCAGAGCTTTCTCTATCTCCTTTATACTTTAATAAAACTTTGTTACACAAAAGCTCTGAGCAATCAAGCCTTGTCTCTGGCCCGGGATTGAATTCTTCTCCTCCAGGGGCCAAGAATCCTGGCATCGTGATTCAACTACAACGTTTCAATATTAACAGTTGCTGAATCTTGTTGAAAGGCATTAGGTGCTCTTTGCTTCTCTATGTGTTTTAAATATGCATTACAAAAAATGAAATTAACAAAAAATGCTTCATAAAACTTATAATCAACTTGGCTGTTACTTATTCCATAATTTAAAGTTGAAATATGATTACTCATTATATTTATGTACACATATAATGTGCTTAGTCACTCAGTCATGTATAAATCTTTATGATCCCATGGACTGTAGCCCACAAAGATCCTCTGTCCATGGAAATGCTCCAGGTTAGTATACTGGAGTGGGTTGCCATGCTTTCCTCCAAGTGATTTTCCCAACCCACGGATAAAATCCAGGTCTCCCACATCACAGGCATGTTCTTTACCATCTGAGCCACCAAGGAAGCCCATGAATACTGAAATGAGTAGTCTATCCCTTTTCCAGGGGATCTTCCTGACCCAGGAATCAAATCAGGGTCTCCTGGATTGCAGGTAGATTCTTTACCAGCTGAGCTATGAAGGAAGCTCCACACATATAATATATATATACAAAACCACATATATATATTTACATATGTGATAGTGTGACAACAAGATTACCCTAAATTGTACCAATAAAGCCAAACTTGTGGAAATGATTACCTAAGGACAAACTAGAAACCTTGTTGATTCTGTTAAGATACCCCACCCACAGCTTAACTATTAGGAAAAAGCAAATTTCTTGTAAACGTGCATACTCTGGCCACCAGATGCAAAGAGCCAACTCATTGGAAAAAAACCCTGATGTGGGGGAAAATTGAAGGCAGGAGGCAGGGCAGCAGAGGTCGAGATCATTGGATGGCATCATCAACTCAATGGACATGAGTTTGAGCAAGCTCCAGGAGATGGTGATGGATAGGGAAGCCTGGCATGCTATAGTCCATGGGGGTCACAAAAAGTCAGACATGACTTAGTGACTGAACAACGACATCCTGTTTCTGAATACAAGGGTGGAACGTTTCATTTTTTTCTACCTTTCTAAGTTAAAATAGATTGTCATATGGCTCAGATCATGAACTCCTTATTACCAAATTCAGACTCAGATTGAACAAAGTAGGGAAAACGGCTAGACCATTCAGGTATGACCTAAATCAAATCCCTTATGATTATACAGTGGAAGTGAGAAATAGATTTAAGGGCCTAGCTCTGATATATAGAGGAGTGCCTGATGAACTATGGAATGAGGTTTGTGACACTGTACAGGAGACAGGGAGCAAGAACATCCCCATGGAAAAGAAATGCAAAAAAGCAAAATGGCTGTCTGGGGAGGCCTTACAAATAGCTGTGAAAAGAAGAGAGGCGAAAAGCCAAGGAGAAAAGGAAAGATATAAGCATCTGAATGCAGAGTTCCAAAGAATAGCAAGAAGAGATAAGAAAGCCTTCTTCAGCGATCAATGAAAAGAAATAAAGGAAAACAACAGAATGGGAAAGACTAGAGATTTCTTCAAGAAAATTAGAGATACCAAGGAAATATTTCGTGCAAAGATGGGCTCAATAAAGGACAGAAATGGTATGGACCTTACAGAAGTAGAAGATATTAAGAAGAGGTGGCGAGAATACATGGAAGAACTGTACAAAAAAGATCTTCATGACCCAGAAAATCATGATGATGTGATCACTAATCTAGAGCCAGACATCTGGAATGTGAAGTCAAGTGGGCCTTTGAAAGCATCACTACGAACAAAGCTAGTGGAGGTGATGGAATTCCAGTTGAGCTGTTTCAAATCCTGAAAGATGATGCTGTGAAAGTGCTGCACTCAATATGCCAGCAAATTTGGAAAACTCAGCAGTGGCCACAGGACTGGAAAAGGTCAGTTTTGATTCCAATCCTGAAGAAAGGCAATGCCAAAGAATGCTCAAACTACTGCACAATTGCACTCATCTCACATGCTAGTAAAGTGATGCTCAAAATTCTCCAAGCCAGGCTTCAGCAATATGTGAACCGTGAACTCCCTGATGTTCAAGCTGGTTGTAGAAAAGGCAGAGGAACCAGAGATCAAATTGCCAACATCTGCTGGATCATGGAAAAAGCAAGAGAGTTCCAGAAAAACATCTATTTCTGCTTTATTGATGATGCCAAAGCCTTTGACTGTGTGGATCACAATAAACTGTGGAAAATTCTGAAAAAGATGGGAATACCAGACCACCTGACCTGCCTCTTGAGAAATCTGTATGCAGGCCAGGAAGCAACAGTTAGAACTGGACATGGAACAACAGACTGGTTCCAAATAGGAAAAGGAGTACATCAAGGCTGTATATTGTCACCCTGCTTATTTAACTACTATGCAGAGTACATCATGAGAAATGCTGGGCTGGAAGAAACACAAGCTGGAATCAAGATTGCCAGGAGAAATATCAGTCACCTCAGATGTGCAGATGACACCACCCTTATGGCAGAAAGTGATGAAAAGCTAAAAAGCCTTTTGATGAAAGTAAAAGAGGGGAGTGAAAAAGCTGGCTTAAAGCTCAGTATTCAGAAAATGAAGATCATGGCATCCGGTCCCATCACTTCATGGGAAATAGATGGGGAAACAGTGGAAACAGTGTCAGACTTTATTTTTGGGAGCTCCAAAATCACTGCAGATGGTGACTTCAGCTATGAAATTAAAAGACGTTTACTCCTTGCAAGAAAAGTTATGACCAACCTAGATAGCATATTCAAAAGCAGAAACATTACTTTGCCGACTAACGTCCGACTAGTCAAGGCTATGGTTTTTCCTGTGGTCATGTATGAATGTGAGAGTTGGACTGTGAAGAAGGCTGAGTGCTGAAGAATTGATGCGTTTGAAGTGTGGTGTTGGAGAAGACTCTTGAGAGTGCCTGAACTGCAAGGAGATCCAACCAGTCCATTTTGAAGGAGATCAACCCTGGGATTTCTTTGGAAGGAATGATGCTAAAGCTGAAACTCCAGTATTTTGGCCACCTCATGCAAAGAGTTGACTCATTGGAAAAGACTTTGATGCTTGTAGGTATTGGGGGCAGGAGAAGAAGGGGACGACCAAGGATGAGATGGCTGGATGGCATCACGGACTTGATGGACGTGAGTCTGAGTGAACTCCGGGAGTTGGTGATGGACAGAGAGGCCTGGCATGCTGCGATTCATGGGGTCGCAAAGGTTGGACACGACTGAGTGACTGAACTGAACTGAACTGAATAATATCTAATATTTTTTCACTGAAGGATCAATACACTAACTTTGAAAAAATAAGCTTGTGAAATAGAAAACAGTATCCATTATGAGATACATGGAGTATGGACATTAAGCAGAAAAGTTAGAATCCCTCTCCATTATTGATGCTTTTCTAAGAGTATGTTTCTAAGGATAGCTTCAGGCTTCCTTGGTAACTCAGATGATAAAGAATCCACCTGCAGTGCAGGACCCAGGTTAGATCCCTAAGTCGGGAAGATCCTCTGGAGAAGGGAATGGCAATCCCCTCTGGTATTCTTGTTTGGAGAATCCTATGAACAGAGAAGCCTGGTGGACTATAGTCCATGGGGTTGCAGCAAGTCAGATATGACTGAGAGACTAAGCATACATAAAAGATAGTTGTATCTATAAAGAGGAAAGGATTTATAGGATGCAACAGTAAGCATGCCACACTTTGAAATTAAAACACCTGCTTTGAGTCTGTGCCGTGGAAGGAATGAAAGAGACTGCCATATGAAAAACTCATGTAAAAACATGTGGTTTAAAGGAGGTAAATGAAAAAAAAAAGAAACAAAAGACAAAACAAACAGAAAATCCTGCTGAACCAGCCTTTTGTGTCATAGCAACATACAGTTAAAAATGTTTCAGAACATGTTTCCCTAGAATATTTCATTTGTGAGAGATAACCAGAATATGAAATTCTGGAATTTCTATTGACTATAATTGGCTTTAGTTGTGCCTTAAAGTTACCTGTGTCTGAATATATGTTGCATTTTAAAAAACCTTAATGTATATTCCGAGATAAAAAATGAATTTTAACATGAACGCAATTCTAACATGATCCCTTACAATTATAAGGGGAATTGACAAAAAGATTTAAAGGATTAGATCTGACAGACAGAGTGCCTGATGAACTATGGATGGGGGTTCATGACATTGTACAGGAGGCAGTGATCAGGATCATCCCCAAGGAAAAGAAATGCAAAAAGGCAAAATGGTTGTCTGAGGAGGCCTTACAGATAGAAGAGAAAAGAAGAGAAGCTAAAGGCGAAGGAGAATAGGAAAGATATACACATTTGAAAGCAGAGTTCCAAAGAATAGCCAAAAGAGAAAAGAAACCCTTCCTCAGGGATCAGTGCAAAGAAATAGAGGAAAACATTAGAATGGGAAAGACTACAGATCTCTTCAAGAAAATTAGACACACCAAGGGAACATTTCATGCAAACATGGGCACAATAAAGAACAGAAATTGTATGTACCTAACAGAAGCAGAAGATATTAAGAAGAGGTGGCAAGAATAAACAGAAGAGCTGCACAAAAAAAATCTTCATGATTTAGAAAACCACGATGGTGAGATCACTCACCTAGAGCCAGACATCCTGGAGTGTGAAGTCAAGTGGGCTTTAGAAAGCATCACTACAAACAAAACTAGTAGAGGTGATGGGATTTCAGCTGAGCAATTTTAAATCCTAAAAGATAATGCTGTTAAAGTGCTGCATTCAATATGCCAGCAAATCTGGAAAACTCAGCAGTGATAACAGGACTGGAAAGGTCAGTTTTCATTCCAATCCCAAAGAAAGGCAATATTAAAGAATGTTCAAACAACTGCACAATTGCTCTCATCTTACATGCCAGCAAAGTAATGCTCAAAATTCTCTAAACCAGGCTTCAACAGTACATGAACCATGAACTTCCAGATGCTCAAGCTGGATTTAGAAAAGGAAGAGGAGCAAGAGATCAAACTGCCAAAATCATTTCGATCATCAAACAGCAAGAGAGTCCCAGAATAACATCTACTTCTGCTTTACTGATTATGCCAAATCCTTTGACTGTGTCGATCATAACAATTGTGGAAACTTTTTGAAGAGATGAGAATACCAGACCACCTTACAAGACTCCTGAGAAAACTGTATGCAGGTCAAGAAGCAACAGTTAGAACTGGACAGGAACAACAGACTGGTTCCAAATTAGGAAAGGAGTACGTCAAAGCTACATATTGCCACTCTGCTTATTTAACTTATATGCAAAATACATCACAAGAAATGCCAGAATGGATGAAGCACAAGCTGGAATCAAGATTGCTAGCAGAAATATCAGTAACTTCAGATTTGCAGATGACACCATTCTTATGGCAGAATGGGAAGAGAAACTAAAGAGCCTCTTGATGAAAGTGAAAGAGGAGAGTTTAAAAGCTGGCTTAAAACTCATTCAAAAAACTAAGATCATGGCTTGGGATCCCATCACTCCATGGCAGATAGATGGAAAAACAATGGAAATGGTGACAGACTTTATTTCTTTGGGCTCCAAAATCACTGCAGATGGTGACTGCAGCCATGAAATCAAAAGACACTTGCTCCTTGGAAAAAAAGCTATGACCAACCTAGACAGCATAGTAAAAAGCATAGACATTACTTTGCTGACAAAGGTCCATCTAGTCAAAACTATGGCTTTTCCAGTAGTCATGTATGTATGTGAGAGTTGGACTTTAAAGAAAGCTGAACACTGAAACATTGATGCTTTTGAACTGTGGTGTTGGAGAAGACTCTTGGGAGTCCCTTGGACTGCAAGGAGATCCAATCAGTGCATCCCAAAGGAAATCCATCCTGAATAATCTTTGGAAGGACTGATGCTGAAGCTGAAGCTACAATACTTTGGCCACCTGAGGCAAAGAACTGATTTATTGGAAGACATCCTGATGCTTGCAAAGACTGAAGGCAGGAGACAGGGACAACAGAAGATGAGATGGTTGGATGGCATCACCGATTCGATGGATGTGAGTCTCAGCAAGCTCTGGGAGTTGGTGATGAACAGGGAAGCCTAGTGTGCTATAGTCCATGGGGTTGCAAAAAGTTGGATATGACTGAGAGACTGAACTGAACTGAAAAAATGAATTCTAACACGATACCAAAACCATGGTGATCCAGACTCAGAATTATTCAGTGTAAAGTATTTTTGTCAGGAACATATGAATACTTAGAAAACACCTTCAAATTATTTTTTAATTCTCTAATGCCATTTTTGTCCAGTCTATAATATGCAATACTAGAACTGTTCCTCAGAAAATCTGATAATCTTAACAGGTAAATATGCAATTATAACCAATGTAAAAAGCAGAAGATTTTCTGACTTCTCATAAACTGATTTTTTAATGTCAGAGCTGAGGCACTAGCAGTTCTTTAGAATTTACAGATTTAAGTGTTAAGAGTGTTGACATTTTCAAGAGCATGCCACTATTTTTATTCATTCAGAGTAATTATGGGTTCTTATAAAAAGTCACACACATTCCTTGCTTGAAGAAAAAGTAAACAATCTTCTCTTATTTCTTATATTATTGTCAATAATAATAGGTTTTTCCTGGTAATGTTGCTTTTACAAAAGATATATTCATATATTAGAATTCACTTGTATTAATGAAATTAATCTGTTCTATTTCATCTGTTAGAAATCAAACTAGTAAAATAAAGCACCCACATAGGCAGAAAGTTACTGCTTATTTTAATCTTTTACCATGAATCTACTGTCCTCAGAACTGAGAATAACTAACTGAGGCAATAAGATTCTTGTGAAGGATTTGGGGGTTAAGACTAATTCTGAGGGTCTCTGAATCAGAGACTTTACCAGGCATTGGAAAAACTTATACAAAGGACCTACATAATAGATTTGAAATTAAAAAAAAAATAAATTCCAATAGCAAACAAAAGAAACAGTATCACATGAGGGCAATGCTAGTAGAAACAGACTGGTTAGGAAGCTCTTGCTTTGATATAGGGGAAGAAGGGTGTCGGCATGAAGTAGATATTAATGATGTCAATGAATGTTTCTAAGAGGCTGACTCTAAAGATATGGTGAAAAATAAATGGGAGAAGATGGAGGATGGCATCGAAGGATTTTAGTTGGTTCATTCAGGGAGGAATATTGTTCACTTGACTGAAATATAGCAGAGAGAATTATGTTTGTGTTTTATCTAAGGCCTGGGGTAAAAGCGTAGTTTATTCTTTTGAATTTAGACAGAGGCATGGGGTGTCAATCTTGACTTGAGAAATCTAGAAAACAAGCAAAGGCTCAGCTGCTTCTATGGCAGACATAAGAGCAAGTGAGCACCTGTTCTGCTTCTTAGAGGCTGTGAGGTGAAGGAATGGTGAGTGCTGTTGGGAGGAGCTGTGGACCACCAAGAGAGAGTCATAGAGAAGGAGGAGCCTTGGGACACCCAACAGTAAAACCTGCAGTGTGGACAGAGAGGAAGAGGGCATTGAGGTAGCTCTGGGATAAAGGACAAAAATTGCCAACAAAGTCCTTCTGGTCATGGGTAACAATGCTGGTGATCAGATTGAGAGGAGATCAGGGTTCTCAAACCCTAATCCCTTTTCTGTTGGAAAGCAGCTTGCAGCAGTTGTAGCTGTCAGTTGCTCAGTTATGTCTGAGTCTCTGTAACCCCATGGACTATAGCCTGCCAGGCTCCTCTGTCCACGGAATTCTCCAGGCAAGAATACAGGCATAAGTAGCCATTCCCTTCTCCAGGGGATCTTCCTGAATCAGGGATTGAACTTGGGTCTCTTGCATTGCAAGCAAATTCTTTATTCATCTAAGTCACCAGGCAAGCAGCAGTTATAGGCTTTCAGTCAAAAGTAACCTGAGTTTAGGGAAGGGAAACCATTTAGTATTAACTTAAATATTGTGGTTTGAAAAAAGTCTTGTATGCTCTCTAGTAACTAAACTGACATTTTGATTGTGACATAGCTAACAATTAAGAGAGGATGGATACTGAAGTTTTCAGCAAGGGAAAGAGGTTACTCTAAATGGGGAAAGTCAAAGGGAAAAGAGGGAGAATGACTCAATTTGAGCTCTGATATAAGCTTACTCAGTGCTTGTTTAACTTACTTGACACAACTGTGTAGGCTCTCGACCCTCACCTTTATGCTTCAGACATATAGGACGCCATCTCTGGCTTCCTAAAATATACAAAATTTTTCTTACAATATAATATTTACGCATAGTGTTTCCATGACCAGCAGTGTTCTTTCCCTGGTATCTTGCATGTTGACCCCTTTTGAAAATTCACTATTGGATAAAGTTTGAATCTTTCAAATATCCTTCCCTAGCCACTGTCACATAGATTAATAGACAAAAGAAGAAACAGATGAACAGAGAGAAAGAGAGGTTACTTGTAGCTCCACTCGTTTGTAAATAGCATGTGTCACATTTTGTAATTGTTTCTTTCCCTATTATATATCTTCTCCAGCAGGCTCTAAGTCTCATGAAGGTGGATTTTTTATTCTTTCCATAACACTTTTACACCTAGCAGCAAGCTCAGTGCATATGATGACTCAACTCATTAGATATTTATGGAATAAGAGAGAATGAATATACTAGGATGCACATTGAATTACTGTAGTATTTTAAAAGCATCATTTCCCAACAGTTACAGAAATTGTATAATTTGTAATACATGCATTTACTAGAATATTAGGAAGCCACTAAAAATCATGCTTCAAATATTTTCCATGACTAAATGTAATGTTTAACATATAGCAATGAGGAAAAATCCAGGATAGAATACTATGTATACACCAAGACCATGATTTTATATATTAAACTGCCTTTTATCGAATCCTATTATAAGTAAAGTGTGCTTTGCTGTATATTAAAGACAGGGTGTTAATACAGTTATGGAATTTAGATAGTGAATCTCTTAATATTTTATAAAACCCTGGTTTGTTGAGATTAAATGATAATCTTAATGTCATATTGCTAACAAATAGCAGTGTTGAAAATATGAGTGCAGTTATGACTTTAAAATGCTCTTTGCCAGTAAGCTACAACTTACATGTTAGCAGTAAGTATCTATGACTTGGAGTTTTTGTTTTTTTCTTAATCTTCAGAGTTTTTCTTAATGGTTAAAAATTACATTTTATTTCAGAAAAATAAATCTTATTTAAAAAACTAAGTTTTTCTTGTTAAGAATACTGTTAGTTCCCAGATTTTTTTCCCTCCTTATAATGGTTGACTTTTTAAAGTCTGATGTGCCAACACTTATTTAATTTTCTTAATTGTCTTACTTTGTTATTTCAACACCAATTCGAAAATGACTTTAAGCCTTTATAGGAATTACTATTCAAAGTTATCTTTGTTTTATTATTATTATTAATTTCAGAAGTGTTTAGATGTTAAAGAGTACTGGGGGCTTATTATAGGTAACATAGTGTGAATCCAAACTTTTAAGAATTAACAAATGTGTGCTTTTTTCACAAACATGGAATGTTCACTTTAAATGTCCAAGTTTGTCATTTAAATTTGTATAAATGTACCTAATTTAAAATTGTATGTGCATGCTAAGCGACTTCAGTTGGCTCCAACTCTTTGCCACCCTGTGGACTGTAGGACTACACTCACCAGGCTCCTTTGTCCATGGGGATTCTCCAGACAAGAATACTGGAGTGAGTTGCCAAGAGCTCCTTCAGGAGATCTTCCTAACCCAGGGATGGAATTTGTATCTCTTACAATTCCTGCCTTGGCAGGAGAGTTCTTTACCACTGCTGCTGCTGTTGCTGCTGCTGCTGTTGCTGCTAAGCCGCTTCAGTCATGTCTGACTCTGTGTGACCCCATAGACAGCAGCCCACCAGGATCCCCCGTCTCTGGGATTCTCCAGGCAAGAACACTGGAGTGGGTTGCCATTTCCTTCTCCAATGCAGGAAAGTGAAAAGTGAGAGTGAAGTCCACTAGCCAAGAATTGTAGATGGATATCAATACTAGTAAGTAGGTCTGCATGGTGCAGTGTTTTATGTTAGCAATAGTGAGACTATTTTCTATGTATTTTAGACTTTGAGCAAAGGAATGAACATATTGAGGATAGTGGGAGCCATATTTCATATATTTGGAAAGAGCTGCAAAGGGAGAGAGAAAAGATTAGGATGTATCCTCTGCCATTGGGTTAGAGATTAAGGTATCAGTATGACATCCGTCTTTCTATCTCTTTCTCTATCTCCATTTCTATCTCCACAGTTGACCGTTGAACAACTCGGGGGTTAATTTCAGTATAAGTAGTAAGTCCTCTGTATCTGAGATTTCTCTGAATCTATTGATTCAATCAACTATGAATAGTGCAGTATGGTAGTATTTAGTGTTGAAAAATACCCACGTGTAAGTGGACCTGTGCCTTGTTCAAGTCAATTGCGTATATACATCTATTTATCTGCTTACATATCCATACTCATCTATGTATCTACATATGTATCTACATACCTATAAGGAGATGCAGAGAGAGAAATTTAGAGAGAAATATATATATATATATATGACTTCCCTGGTGGCTCAGATGATAAAGCATCTGCCTAAAATGTGGGAGACCTGGGTTCAATCCCTGGGTTGGGAAGATCTCCTGGAGAAGGAAAATGGCAATCCACTCCAGTATTCTTGCCTGGAAAATCCCATGGACAGAAAAGCTTGGTAGGCTACAGTCCACAGGGTCACAAAGACTTGGACACAACTGAGTGACTTCACTTTCTTTTTTTACATTTATATATATATATATATATATATATATATATATATATACACACACACACACACATATATGAGCGTATGTATATGTGTATCCCCCCAAATACCTTATATGCATTTTGTGTAATATATATCATTGATAATTTTGTTTTATATTAATATTTTTAAAAATATTTTATAATATGCATTTATGCATTAAGCATTACTATACATATATTTTGGATATTTCATATCTGCTTATTTCATGTTTTATATTTTTTAATATGTAATCAATTATTATTATTCCAAGTTCATATTTGCCAATTTACCCACTTACAAAATATATTTTTAATCCCCAAATCAATAGCCACAGTGTTTTCATAGTCATTTGCAGACATGTACAGTGTGGTGAAAAACTGGAATTGCCTAGAGCACCTGTTCTCAGCTTAGGTTGAACAAGGAAACTCTGCTTTCATGTTTCAGTTCTCATGCTGAGTACAAGTGTACTGCTCATGGAGTCTTTAGTGCCATTTTTTGTCACATTTGTCTGTTCTTCACTGGTGATTTTACTGTTTAGAATTGCTTCTGTGTGTAGTGCTGCAGTGCACTATACTGCACCTAAGCACAAGAAAGCTGCCGTGTACCTTAGGGAGAAAATGTATGTGTTAAATAAGTTTCACTCTGACATAAGTTATAGTGCTGTTGGCTGCAGGTTTAATGTTAATGAACCAATAGTAGTGTACATTCAAAAAAAAAAAAAAGGAAATTGCCTATTTGCATGTGAAGCAGCTCTGTAAAGTGCTAAGGTAAAATAGATAGCAGGTGATGAAGTTATATAAAAGATACAAAGATGACTGATAAAGCAAGGCACAAGGCATTATTGTTAGGCTAAGAGTCGCAGAAATCATTACTCAGGGTTGCATGTGTGTATGTGTGTAGTCGCATGTTTGTGTCTGACTCTTAACAACACTTTGTGCTGTAGCCTGCCAGGCCTGTCTGTCCACGGGATTTTTCAGGCAAGGATGCTGGAATGGGGTGCCATTTCCTTCTTCAGGGGATCTTCCTGATGCAGAGATTGAACCCATGTCTCCTGTCTCTTCTGCATTGCTGGCGATTCTTTACCAACTGAGCCATGGGAGAATCCTCATTACCCAGGAAAATGTTAACCTTTTCATGACTCATTTCTTTATTGCAAACAAATACCATACAAAATTAATTATTTGTTATATATAGTGTCTTTAAACACACATACACATTAACAAGGTTATATATTGATCAGTGGATTGAAGTGCTGTAACCTGGGGGTTGTAGGAATCTAACTCTGTATTTCTCCTAAGAACAATGACTCAGTATTCACTAAATCAGTGTTTGTGGCTACTTTGAAGGATAAAACCGCTACAAATGAAGAGATTGTTTCTATGGACAGATAAGTAAATAGGATGGACAGACAAATATAAAAATATAACTTATTTGTATATGTTTCACTTCTTTCCATTGATACTAGTGGCATTAAATTTGCTGTTCCAGTCACGTAGTTGTGTCCGACTCTTTGTGACCTCATGGACTGCAGAATGCCAGGCTTCCCTGTCCTTCACCATCTGCTGGAGCTTGCTCAGACTCATGTCCATTGAGCCAGTGATGCCATCCAACCAT
Organism: Capricornis sumatraensis; assembly: GCF_032405125.1. Lineage (NCBI taxonomy): Eukaryota > Metazoa > Chordata > Mammalia > Artiodactyla > Bovidae > Capricornis > Capricornis sumatraensis. The sequence goes on from NC_091071.1 coordinate 127,527,203, forward strand.
CTCATCCTCTGTCATCCTCTTCTCTTCCTGCCTTCAATCTTTCCCAACATCAGGGTCTTTTCCAACGAGTTGGCTCTTCGCATCAGGTGGCCAAAGCATTGGAGCTTTGGCTTAAGCATCAGTCCTTCCAATGAATATTCAGGACTGATTTCCTTTAGGATTGACAGGTTTGAACTCCATGCAGTCCAAGGGACTCTCAAGCGTCTTCTCCAACACCACAGTTCAAAAGAATCAATTCTTTGGTGCTCAGCTTTCTTTATAGTCCAACTCTCACATCCATACATGACTACTGAAAAAACCATAGCTTTGATTAGACAGATCTTTGTCAGCAAAGTAATTTCTCTGTTTTTTTTTTTATTGTATCTTCTAGTTTTGTCATTGTTTTTCTTGCAAGGAGCAAGTATCTTTTAATTTCATGGTGGCATTCACCATCTGCAGTGATTCTGGAGCCCAAGAAGATAAAGTCTGTACTGTTTCCACTGTTTCTAGGGATAATGATGGGATCAGATGCCATGGTCTTTGTTTTTGGAATGTTGAGTTTTAATCCAGCTTTTTCACTCTCCTCTTTCACTTTCATCAAGAGGCTCTTTAGTTCCTCTTCCCATTCTACCATAAGAGTAGTGTTATCTGTGTATCTGAGGTTACTGATATTTCTCCTGGAAATCTTGATTCCAGCTGTGCTTCATCCATCCCGGCATTTCTTGTGATATACTCTGCATATAAGTTAAATAAGCAGGGTGACAATATATAGCCTTGATGTACTCCTTTTCCAGTTTGGAACCAGTCTGTTGTTCCATGCCCAGTTTTAACTGTTTCTTCTTTACCTGCGTACAGTTTTCTCAGGAGTCAGGTAAGGTGGTCTGGTATTTTCATCTTGAGAAAATTTCCACAGTTGTGATTGACACAGTCAAAGGCTTTGGCATAATCAATAAAGCAGAAGTAGATGTTTTTCTGGTACTCTCTTGCTTTTTTGATGATCCAGCTGATGTTGGCAGTTTCATCATTTGTTCCTCTGCCTTTTCTAAATCCAGCTTGGACATCTGGAAGTTCTTCGTTCACATACCATTGAAGCCTAGCTTGAAGAATTTTGAGCATTACTTTGCTAGCATGTGAAATGAGTGCAATTGTGTGGTAGTTTGAAAATTATTTGGCATTGCCTTTCTTTGGGATTGGAATGAACACTGACCTTTTCCAGTCCTGGACTACTGCCAAGTTTTACAAATTTGCTGGCATATCAAGTGCAGCACTTTAACAGCACTATCTTTTAGGATCTGAAAGAGCTCAACTGGAATTCTATCACCTCCACTAGCTTTGCTTGTAGTGATGCTTCTTAAGGTCCTCTTGACTTCATACTCCAGGATGTCTGGCTCTAGGTGGGTGATCACACCATCATGGTTATCTGTGTCATTCAGATCTTTTTTGTATGGTTCTTCTGTGTATTTTTGCTACCTCTTCTTAATATCTTCTGCTTCTGTTAGGTCCATACTGTTTCTGTCCTTTATTGTACCCATCTTTGCATGAAATAGCTGAATTAAATACACCTGTAAAAAAATCACAAATAAAAGTAACCAGGGTTCATGGATAGTTACTCAGCTGAGTAAGAGAAATTACAAGATGTGCCTAGTGCATTTTATTGAACCAGGAAGTTAGGAGAGGTTTAAAGAATCATGGAGACATGTAAAATGGACACTAAAAGCAATGAAAAGTGCATGCACTTGTCAAATCTAGGATTTTACTTGAGCATTAAAACAAATAATAATAATAATGGATTAAAATTCATTGAATAAAATAAGAATTCATTTTAATGTTGACATTAATGAATGAAATAATGTCATTTGCAGCAACAAAGATGGATCTAGATATTGTCATTCTGAGTGAAGTAAGTCAGAGAAGTAGAAATATCATATGATATTCATTATATATTAAATTGAAAAAGAAATGATACCAATGGACTTACAAAACAGAAAAGACTCACAGAGTTAGGGTTGCCAGGGAGAAGGATAGGGGTGAAGGGTAGTTTAGGAGTTGACATGTACACATTACTATATTTAAAATGGACCATCAACAAGGACATTCTGTATAGCACATGGAACTCTGTTCAATGGTATATAGCAGTCTGGATGGGAGATGAGCTTAGGGGAGAATGGATACATGTGTTATGTACGGCTGAGTCCCTTCACTGGTCACCTGAAGCCATCACAGCATTGTTTATTAATTGGCTATGGTAGTCGTGATTTAGTTGCTAAGTCATGTCTGACTATAGCAACCCCATGGACTATAGACTACCAGGCATCTCTGTACATGTGATTTCCCAGGCAAGAATACTGGAGTGGGTTTCTCCCATATGAAATCAAAAATGTCTAATAAAAAGGAAATTTCTTCCTTAGAACACAATAAATGCGGGATTGATGGACTAAAGCTAGTCAGTAAGCTTTATGGTGTTGGAGAAGACTCTTGAGAGTCCCTTGGACTGCAAGGAGATCCAACCAGTCCATTCTGAAGGAGATCAGCCCTGGGATTTCTTTGGAAGGAATTATGCTGAAGCTGAAGCTCCAGTACTTTGGCCACCTCATGCGAAAAGTTGACTCATTGGGAAAGACTCTGACGCTGGGAGGGATTGCGGGCAGGAGAAGAAGGGGACGGCAGAGGATGAGATGGCTGGATGGCATCATGGACTCTATGGACGTGGGTCTGAATGAACTCCAGGAGTTGGTGATGGACAGGGAGGCCTGGCGTACTGCAATTCATGGGGTCGCAAAGAGTCGGACACGACTGAGTGACTGAACTGACTGACTGACTGAAGCTTTGTGGTAAGGAACAGGATAAATGCATAATCTCAAAGTATTTCCTAACAAAATATTGAAAAACAAAACAAAACAAAACATAGTGACTTTACAATGGTGAAAACTGCAGGATACTTAGACCATCTGAATTATCTAAGCTAACATCATTAACATTGGGACAAACCTGCATCAAGCCCCTCCTGAGGAGATTCACTGAGGACAGTTTGATTTCAGTGATATTCTTGCCAAAGATATATATCCTAATTATAATCATGAAGAAATAATGGAATAACCCAATACTGCTTTGTAAAATAATTGACCTATTCAAAAATTCATATTCAAGAAATACAAAGACAGGCTAAGAGACTGTCTCTGATTAAAGGAGACTAAAGTGTTATGACAACTCAATAAAAAGTATGATTCTGGCTTGGATAATGAACTGCAAATCTTGATGAAATTTGCATGTGGACTTTGGATTGGAAAGTAGTTTTATATCAGTGTTATCAATAAATTGTTTTATTTTCATAACTATGCTGTAATTAGGTAACAGAAGGTCCTGTTACTTGAAAAATATTCACGGAAAAATATAAAGCTAAAGGGATATATTTCACCCTTTCTCTCAAAAAATTCAGAAAAAAAGTATTTTTATACATGTGTACAGTATATATACTATGCAATATATATCTGTATATACATAGAGAGATAGATGGACAGACACAACTTAGTCAACTGAATAACAATGTAACATATACATGTGTGTGCTGTGCAAGTACATGTGTGTATATAAAACTCTAAAGCAAATGAAGCAAAAAGTAAATAATTGTTGACTCTGGATAAAGGGTATATGGAATTCCTTGTACTATTTTGAAAATTTTTCTGTATGTTTCAAATTGCATCAAATAAAATTTATAAAATAATAGATGAAATTTTATAAATCACTCCAAATGATAATAGTGCAAAATTTTCTCTTTTTAAAGAAAACAAAACAGTTTATACACATCATATAGGCTGAGGAATTTTTTGAAAAATCTTGCTATGATGATATTTTTTTAAGATAGTAGTTACCTGAGACAAACAAGCAAACCCTGTTATTCCGCTTTAGAATCTAGTCAGAGTAAATGAAAATTTAAAAAAAAAAAAAGAATTCTTTATAAATATTTCTGGACTTCCTTTGTGGCTCAGATGGTAAAGAATCAGCCTGCAATGTGAGAGACCTGGGTTCGATCCCTGGGTTGGGAAGATCCCCTGGAGAAGGGAAAGACTACCCACTCCAGTATTCTGGCCTGGAGAATTCCATGGACTGTCTAGTACATGAAGGATCTGGTTCAATGGCAATAGGAATTATTGTTAACAATGGACTCTCATAAGAAAATAATCTGAAATGTCCATTTTAAATCCATTTATTCCAACTCAATTCATGTTAATATATAACACTGCTTAAACCTAAAGCTTTTGGTGTTCATCACAGTAAAAAGTACCACATGTCTTTTTCTCTGATTTGAGCCATGTAATATTCAAAATATAAAATGTATATTTGATGAGACAGTTGGTAATTTTAAATGTGGTGTTTAAAACTGACTATTTTTAAACAATATAGTGACAAGAAAATTATAGGTATGTGCTAATTACCATTTCTTTAAAGATGGACTGTTATTTTAGGGTTATCATGGAATGTGTGATAAGAACATTGTCTCTGAAGCCAGATTGTGATGGAAAATTCTGGCATAAATGTTTACAAGTTGTGTGCTTCCTGGCATTCTTGGTTAACTTATCAAGACGTTAGTTTCCTTACCATATAAATAATAGTGGTATCTAATAATAAGATATGAATAATAGTGGTATCTACTTTATGGGATGGTTGTGATGAACGTACAAGTTGAAATTTGAGCTATTATATATGAAGCATATAAACATTGTCTATTCTGTAAGTTAACATTAAGTCCTGGCAATTGTTATTCTCAAAATTAAAGAAAATAAATCAGCAATCAATTTAGTAGCATAAAACAATACCATGTTAATACTGAAAATATTTCCTTGAATCCATATTTAATTGAGAATAATTGAAAGCAAAGAAGTTCCTCCAGGTAATGCAAAATCAATGAATAATTGTCACACATCTTATTTTTAGTGCACAATTATCCTTACACTCTACATAGCTGTAGTTGTAATGTTAGTCATGTCCAACTCTTTGCGACCCTATGGACTGTAGCCCACCAGGTTCCTCTGTTCATGGGATTCTCCTGGCAAGAATACTGGAGTGGGTTGCCATTCCTTTCTCCAATATTGCACATTATTTCCACATATTCTTATTTCTAATTCAAACTTTTTAGCATACTTCATGCTTTCATTTCTCTTGTCTTCACCAAGTTGTCTATCTCATTCAATATTTTTAACTTTCATATCTTTTGTTTACTTGGTCATTCTTTTATTTTCTTTCACTGAGTGTCTTTTCCATTCACTTTTCTAAAATATTTCCTGGTCTCTGCTGTCACTAATCTATCTTCTGCTGAAGTTTGGTTTCTTCTGTTTTGTGCAGACTGTCCCTCACAGTTGAAACATCTTTGGAGGCAGGTGCTGCAGTGCTAGTATCTGAGGGCTTCACTCCTTAGATTTTGCCCTGTAGTTAACAATTATTACTTCCCAGTGGGAGTGGAGGCAAAGGCTAGGGGTTTAAAGGCCTGAGTCCACATATGGCCTGTTGCAGACAAACATCATGAATATTAGGTGGGAAGAATCTCTGTGTCAAACTGCCCTTCTAGGCTGCCAGTTAAGAGCTACTGTGTAGACAACTCAATCCTCCATTCATGTATCCTGCCACTTCTTACCAAGTTAATAATTTCTTGTGAGTGCCACATCCCTTCATATCACATCTCTTAGGAGATATATATTTGAGGAAATACATGCTATGTACAACTTACATGAATATAAATAATATTGACAGTTATGCTGAAAAATCATAAAAACATTTGTCTCTTCAAAATGACTGGCTGAAAATTTTCCTCAAAAACTCAGGAAAAAAAGCATATATCATCACATTGCTCCAGGCATACTTTTTAAAAGGCAAAAAAATGTTAAAAAGATCAAATCAGATTTGTAAACTTCTTTGTCTGCATAGTTATATCAACTCACTTACCAACTAGCAGTAAATTATGTACTAATTATTTTCAATATTAGTTTAAAGTAACATACAAACTCATGAGAACTACCTTCATAAGGTTATATGTAAATATACGTTTTAAAATCAGTATTAAATTTACTGCATGAGTGTTTTAACATTAGTAGATGTAACTTTAAACATCTTGGATATTCCCTTAAGAAACCAGCTATTTTGAAGATAGATTTCTAAATGACATATTCACCTATCACTGATTCCATTTTTATTTTTTGTTTAATAAAGTTTGGAAATTATTTGATTACAGTTAACAAAGCATAAGTTATAAGGTTTAAGTTATAAGTATATGAAGTGATAAAGTTTTATTATGAGATAAAATGAGTTACCTGACATACTGTCTTAAAAACACCTGTGATACTTCTCTGGATTTGATTCTATGTTAATCAAATTTTAATAAAGTGATCTTTTTTTTTTTCATTTTTAAATCATGATTTGGTTTTTAGCTTGTGAAGTTTCAGCAAACAAGAATCTTATATGTTAGAAATGCCTAAATTAATTAAAGAAATAGTAGGAAAAATTGATACCACATTCTCTAAGACTTTCATTTGCTATTTGTATTGCTTTTTCTCTATGCTCTATGAAACGGCATTCTTAAAAAGTGAATCCTCCCAAAGAAAGTTCAGTGCTGAAGAACTGATGCTGTTGGACTGCAGTGTTGGAGAAGACTCTTGAGCGTCCCTTGGACTGCAAGGAGAATCCATTCTAAAGGAAATCAGTCCTAAATATTCATTGGAAGGATTGATATTGAAACTGAAACTCCAATACTTTGGCCACTTGATGCAAAGAACTGACAATTTTGAAGAGACCCTGATGCTGGACATGACTGAAGGTGGGAGGAGAAGGGGATGACAGAAGGTGAGATGGTTGGATGGCATCACTGACATGAGGACATTAGTTTGAGTAAGCTCCAGGAGTTGATGATGGACAGGGAAGCCTGGTGTACTGCAGTCCATGGGGTCGCAAAGAGTCAGACATCAGTCTAATCAGATATTCCCTTCCTGGTATTTTAACTATGGTTTGAATAGACATTTCCATAACTGCGACAGACTTCTGTGTAGTCAGGCATAGAAGAATCCTTTTTTTAGAACTTACAACAATTAATCTCTATGTTTAAGTGTGCAGGAGACTGCTATGAAGGATTGTGAGTGTGCATGTGAATCATAAATTGTGAATGTGTATTTCAGAGTCCTATGTTAATTGATGATGACATATATTCCAATTTAAATAATTCAGAAGAAAAATTATTTTTAAACTCTATTCATACACAAATTAGCTATGCCATACCAAAACCATTACAAATTTTTTAAACTAATTTATTTTAATTGTAGGCTAATTACTTTACAATATTGTAGTGGTTTTTGCCATACATTGACATAAATCAGCCATGGGTGTACATATGTTCCCCATCCTGAATCCCCCTTCCCACTCCCTCCCCATCCCATCCCTCAAGGTCATCCCAGTGCACCAGCCCTGAGCACCCTGTCTCTTGCATTGAACCTGGGCTGGCGATCTGTTTCACATACGATAATATACATGTTTCATTGATATTCTCTCAAATCATCCCACCCTCGCCTTCTCCCACAGAGTCCAAAAGACTTCTTTACATCTGTGTCTCTTTTGATGTCTCGCATATAGGGTCATTATTACCATCTTTCTAAATTCCATATATATGTATTAGTATATTGTATTGGTGTTTTTCTTTCTGACTTACTTCCCTCTGTATAATAGGCTCCAGTTTCATTTACCTCATTAGAACTGATTCAAATGCATTCTTTTTAATGGTTGAGTAACATTCCATTGTGCATATATACCACAGCTTTCTTATCCATTCATCTGCCATTGGACATCTAGGTTGCTTCCATGTTCTGGCTATTATAAATAGTGCCGTGATGAACACCGGGGTACACGTTACAAATTGACTAACATAAAAGTAAATTTGAAAACACAAAAACACTAACTTGAAGAGAAGAGTCAATCCTGCATTCCCCTATTTTAGCATGAGTTGAACAAGTACAAAAGGATAAGATGACATCTTTCTTACTGTCTGTAAACATAGGACTTTTTCTCTATTTAAACCTGTTTGAGAAGCTGTTAAAATAACTGAGTGGGAAAATAATGAAGCTTCAGACAGCAAATTACTGAAGAAGAAATTAATGTGTTTTTCTTCAACAAAAGAGATAAATATCTGTCATCTCTACTAAAGAGATGTTCTGAAAGAAAAAAAAAAAACTAAATTATAATTGAAGTAATTCACTCTCAGAAGTTGTAAACAGGTAATTCTTGTCTGTACCTATAGCAGCAGGGAACAACTCTCCAGACACTGAGATTTTACAGTACAGGGAATATAAATAGTTATTATATTTTTGTCATTGCTATCATCATTACAATAATTTCAGGGGATGTGGGGATTGGCAGAAATGAACAGTTTGAATTTCCTGAGTTCTCTCTGAGTGAATTAAATTTAAATTCAGCAGAAGGTACTCTGTAGTGCTAGGTGTCTTGACACCTTATCTTTTCCTTGTTTATTCCATTCTTAGACAAATTAATACAAATTAATTTGTATTAGTATAAAAGCAAAGTATTCCATTCCTTAGCGTCTTCCAGCATGTGGATTAAAGAGAAGTCAATTTATTGGTTACAACTGAAGTGCAAGTGAGGTTGACATGGCTTCTTGGAAATTTTTACTTCATTTAATATTTCAATAGCAGTCCCACCTCCAAGAGTGATCTCTAAGTACTTGAAGGTCAGATTTGCATGCCTTAGCACCAATTCCAAGCTTGGAACGTCTCTGTTGCTGTTATTGTATTTGTTCTGCTTTAATCCATGAATATTTCGAGGGGGGGGGATTTGAATTTTAGAAAACTAGAGATTTAGAACTTATGTCACAAAGATACATGTGCAAAGATAATTTCAGAACTCCTCACAGATTTTTAAAATGGAACTGTTTTAAAAAGTTTTAAATGCATTGTTTAGTTATAAAGTTTTACATAATTTTTAAGTAGAAGCATGCTTAACTAGAAAAGAATTCTGAGTTCTTGCTACTGATCTCTGGACCTATTTAAAAGGACAGAAGCTGGATTTACAGAGGAAACAGGTTTGATGCTGTTGAGGAGGCAGTGTTCCCTGAGATTAGAGTAGCAATGACCATGATTATCCCTGAGATAACTTTCATCCCCCCATCCTCTGCCAATGCCTGGGCACACACTTGAGAAGAGATTAGGTAAAAGAGATTAAATATGAGGGATAGTAACAATTTCTACCACCTAAATATTTCTCTAGCTCATCTTCTCTTCTAGTTTCCAAATCCTGTATTTTATTTCTGCCCTTTATTCTTTCTGTTCTCTGTTATAAGTTTTCCTAAAATGTTACTTTATTTCTTCTTTTTCTGATCTTCCATCAATTTTTAAAAAATGTTTTAGGCCATGTCATGTGGCATGTGGGTTCTTAGTTCCCTGGCCAGGAATCAGACCCGTGCCTGCTGCATTGGGTCTGCAGAGTCTTAACCACTGCACAGCCAGAGATGTCCCCATCATTCATCTTTATATTAGGTACAAATGATTTTTATAAAAAACAAACAAACAAACAAACAAAATGTGATAAACCTCTTCAAAACATTTTGATAAATGAGCAAACTGTGGTTAAATAAGGAACACATCAAAAAAATCTACCTTTATATGTTTCTACTAGCATATACCAACAGTAAAAGATCTAGAGGAAACTCTTGCCAATCAAGAAGATAGCTTTTATTCCCCACTGATTTTGGAGACTAAAAAAAGAACACACTTTCTTTGACTATGTTTTTTAACAAAGCAGACCCTATATTCTACAGCAACCTATCCTATTTTATTTTCCTTGTTGCAGTCAAAAGTATTTGGATATATATGTATCTCTACATATAATTTAGACCTTTTATTGGTCTTCTATCTCTTCTCTATATCTATCTACATTATTCATAGTACATTAAATAGATTAAATAGATACATAGGCAAATATACAGACAGATAAAAAGGAAGGAAAGAAAGAGAAAGAAAGAAGGAAAGAAAAGCTATCATTTATTATGTGTCCTATTTATTATCAGTTTCCCTCTTCTGTATTTACACTGCTTAAGAGAAGAAAATATTTCCTTCACTGCTGTTTAAAACATTATTTAGCAAACAATTCTTATTGAATAAATTGATGATTACCAAATGCTTTCTGGCTGTGGTATAAGAAAATGGTTAGACTCACTGATATACCACTAACAGGAATGAATTAGTACTTCTCCTTTTAAAAATCATTTTGTTTGGATGTCTACAATTGATTAGAAACATGTATTTACTTGATCCAGTAACTACTACTTTGAGAGCCTATGCAAATAAGACTCATTTTCACAAAGAAAATGAAATCATATTTGTTTTTAAACTTATGAACTTACCACATTGGCATACATATTTTCTTTTCTCTTTCTTGTTATGATAACAAAGATATTTCTACTCATTTCTAAGATTAATCATTCAACTTGTATAAAACTGCCTTCTATAAGACACGCAATAAAGCTGTTCTATTATTCCACAGATTTATGGATTTTCCATAGTCTTCTAAACTCTCCTTCATTTTAACTCATCTGTCTTTAAAGAAGTAAAAAAAAAAAGCAAACAAGGAAAAAAAAAAAAAAAAAACACTTCGAGATCCACAACCAGTGATAGGTAATATTTTCTACTCTATTTTGAAGTCATTTGTAATAAAAGATTTTAATAATAATTATCGTCATTTCCTTCAGTAGCAACTGTCACTCAATTGTCAAGAAAATCAATGACTTCTTCAGTCTATTATATAGAAATCTTCATTGTCCTACATGTTTCCAAAACAATAACAAAACAGTACTAATAGTAACAACTCATGCTTGTACTCATAGTGCTTAAGTGGTATAATATGTATTTAATGTGCAATTTTATGTTTAATCTTCTTAGTAGTCCTAGGAAATAGGTTCTACTGATGACCCTATAACTGGCACAGTTGAAAAATCTATGTATTAACAAAGTTAAAAGATTAGTCCAGATTCACAGAGTAAGTTACTGGCCGAGCTGGGACTTCAATTAAACCATATCTGACACCGTTGTTTATGGTCCTCACAATTTTGTTGCACTATTTCCACAATTCTTTAGAATATTTAACAGTTATCTATATTTTTAGGGGTTTTTGTGTTATAATCTAAATTTTAGTGTTGTTTTACTGGCCAGAAAGGGCTTATTCATCACAATTATGTTGATTAATTTCAATGTCAGATTTTCTATTTTTTAATTTTTATCAGCTGACTAAATGAGAAAATGCTAAATGAATATGTTATTTACTTATGACAGAAGTCTTTTTTAGTATACAGTCAACATCCAAATTAATAACACATATAGTGAACACAACTGAGTGACTAAACAACAACAATAGTGGAATAACTGCTAAGGTAATGTTGATGGTTTGTATTTAACTTTAAAATTTTATCCACCTGAACAGTTCAAAAATTAAGCATTTTTTATTATAAAACTCTACAAGTGGATAAGAGAAAGAACTGTGTATTGAATGTAGCGTGTTAGTCACTCAGTCATGTCCAACTGTTTGAGATCCCATGGACTATAATCCACCAGGTTCCTCTGTCCGTGGAATTCTCCGGGCAAGAATACTGGAGTGGGTAGCCATTCCCTTCTCCTGGGGATCTTCCTGAACCAGAGACTGAAGCTCGGTTTCTTGCACTGCAAGCAGATTCATTACCATCTGACCCACCAGGGAAGCCCATTGAACTGTAAATGTATTTAATGTAAAGACAAATGGAAAATAATTAAAATGATAGTAACTCCCTAGTGGCTCAGATATTAAAGAATCCGCCTGTAATGCAGGAAATCTGGGTTTGATCCCTGGGTTGGGAAGATCTCCTAGAGGAGGTCATGGCAACTCACTCCAGTATTCTTACCTGGAAAATCCCCTTGGATAGAGAAGCCTGGAGGACTTCAGTCCATAGGGTCCCAAGAGTCGGGCATGACTGAATGACTTAACACATAAGCACAATTACCCACTACCCCATCTCACTCTTCCTAACCATATAATAGAAGATTCTTGAGTTTCTGAGACTCTTATCCTTCTTAATATATCACTTGCTAAATTGTTACATATTTTTATGACTTTTGATCTTGGCTCTGTTACTTAGCTTTATTTCTGTAGTTTCAGAGAAAGAAAAAGAAACACAGTGAGACAGAAGTTATAGTATTGACTATAAATTAGGTCAGTCACAACACATGCTTATGGGACATGTCTTCCCTAGTGGCTTAGCTAGTAAAGAATCAGCCTGCAATGTGGGAGACCTGGGTTTGATTCCTGGGTTGGAAAGATCTCCTGGAGAAGGGAACGGCTACCCATTCCTGTGTTCTGGCCTATAGAATTCCATGGAGTGTATAGCCCAAGGGGTCACAAAGAGTCAAAAATGACTGAGTGAATTTCACTTTCAAAGCACACTTCTCTGGACACCCTGTCTACAGTAATGTCCTTCAGAGTGAGAAGAGAGGAAAAGCTCTATCTCTTATTACCTAACAATGAATGGTTCAGTGGCTTTATAGTTTGTCAACTTTAATAAATCTGTGCATTCCTCTAGCAGGTAGATTAATTTTTGCTCTCCCCACCTTGTTTTGCTTGCAGAATCAAATCTCTTCTCATTTTGTGGGAAACCACAGTTGTGAAGCAAGCAGTTGTGAAGGTATGACACTGCTTTCAAATTTGAAGCCAAGGCTTTACACATTAGAATTGCATGCAGTTGTTAATTTAGATGAGCAAAAATTTGAGAAATGTATGTTGCTTTCAGTATTCTTGCCTTGAGAACCCCATGAACAGTATGAAAAGGCAAAATGATAGGATACCAAAAGAGGAACTCCCCAGGTCAGTAGGTGACCAACATGCTACTGGAGACCAGTGGAGAAATAACTCCAGAAAGAATGAAGGGATGGAGCCAAAGCAAAAACAATACCCAATTGTGGATGTGACTGATGATAGAAGCAATCACCAGCAATCACTGATACTGTAAGAGCAATATTGCATAGGAACCTGGAATGTCAGGTCCATGAATCAAGGCAAATTGGAAGTGGTCAACGAGATGGCAAGGGTGAACATTGACATTCTAGGAATCAGACAACTAAAATGGACTGGAATGGGTGAATTTAATTCAGATGACCATCATATCTACTACTGTGGGCAGGAATCCCTCAGAAGAAATGGAGTAACCACTACGGTCAACAAAAGAGTCCGAAATGCAGTACTTGGATGCAATCTCAAAAATGGCAGAATGATCTCTGTTCATCTCCAAGGCAAACCATTCATTATCACAGTTATCCAAGTCTATGCCCCAACCAGTAACACCGAAGAAACTGAAGTTGAACGGTTTTATGAAGACCTACAAGAACTTTTAGAACTAACACCCAAAAAGGATGTCCTTTTCATTATAGGGGACTGGAATGCAAAAGTAGGAAGTCAAGAAACACCTGGAAAAACAGGCAAACTTGGCCTTGGAATGTGGAATGAAGCAGGGCAAAGACTAATAGAGTTTTGCCAAGAAAATGCACTGGTCATAGCAAACACCCTCTTCCAACAACACAAGAGAAGACTCTACACATGGACATTAACAGATGGTCAACATCAAAATCAGACTGATTATATTCTTTGCAGCCAAAGATGGAGAAGCTCTATACAGTCAACAAAAACAAGACTGGGGGCTGACTGTGGCTCAGATCATGAACTCCTTATTACCAAATTCAGACTCAAATTGAAGAAAGTAGGGAAAACCGCTACACCATTCAGGTATGACCTAAATCAAATCCCTTATGATTATACAGTGGAAGTGAGAAATAGATTTAAGGGCCTAGATCTGATAGATAGAGTGCCTGATGAACTATGGAATGAGGTTCGTGACATTGTACAGGAGACAGGGATCAAGACCATCCTCATGGAAAAGAAATGTAAAAGAGCAAAATGGCTGTCTGGGGAGGCCTTACAAATAGCTGTGAAAAGAAGAGAGGCAAAAAGCAAAAGAGAAAAGAAAAGATATAAACATCTGAATGCAGAGTTCCAGAGAATAGCAAGAAGAGATAAGAAAGCCTTCTTCAGTGATCAATACAAAGAAATAGAGGAAAACAATAGAATGGGAAAGACTAGAGATCTCTTCAAGAAAATTAGAGATACCAAGGGAACATTTCATGCAAGGATGGGCACAATAAAGGAAAGAAATGGTATGGACCTAACAGAAGCAGAAGATATTAAGAAGAGGTGTCAAGAATACATGGAAGAACTGTACAAAAAAGATCTTCATGACCCAGATAAACATGATGATGTGATCACTACTCTAGAGCCAGACATCTTGGAAAGTGAAGTCAAGTGGGCCTTAGAAAGCATCACTATGAACAAAGCTAGTGGAGGTGATGGAATTCCAGTGGAGCTGTTTCAAATCCTGAAAGATGATGCTGTGAAAGTGCTGCACTCAATACTCAAAATGTGGAAAACACAGCAGGTGCCACAGGACTGGAAAAGGTCAGTTTTCATTCCAATCCCAAAGAGAGGCAATGCAAAAAATGCTCAAACTACCACACAATTGCACTCATCTCACATGCTAGTAAAGTAATGCTCAAAATTCTCCAAGGCAGGCTTCAGCAATACGTGGACCATGAACTCCCTGATGTTCAAGCTGGATCAAATTGCCAACATCTGCTGGATCATGGAAAAAGCAAGAGAGTTCCAGAAAAACATCTGTTCCTGCTTTATTGACTATGCCAAAGCCTTTGACTCTGTGGATCACAATAAACTGCGGAAAATTCTGAGAAAGATGGGAATACCAGACCACCTAACCTGCCTCTTGAGAAATCTGTATGCAGGTCAGGAAGCAACAGTTAGAACTGGACATGGAACAACAGACGGGTTCCAAACAGGAAAAGGAACAAGTCAAGGCTGTATATTGCCACCCTGCTTATATAACTTCTATGCAGAGTACATCATGAGAAACGCTGGACTGGAAGAAACACAAGCTGGAATCAAGATTGCTGGGAGAAATATCAGTAACCTCAGATATGCAGATGACACCACCCTTATGGCAGAAAGTGAAGAGGAGCTAAAAAGCGTCTTGATGAAAGTGAAAGAGGAGAGCGAAAAATTTGGCTTAAAGCTCAACATTCAGAAAATGAAGATCATGGCATCCGGTCCCATCATTTCATGGGAAATAGATGGGGAAACAGTGGAAACAGTGTCAGACTTTATTTTGGGGGCTCCAAAATCACTGCAGATGGTGACTGCAGCCATGAAATTAAAAGATGCTTACTCCTTGGAAGAAAAGTTATGACCAACCTAGATAGTATATTCAAAAGCAGAGACGTTACTTTGCCGACTAAGGTCCGTCCAGTCAAGGCTATTGTTTTTCCAGTGGTCATGTATGGATGTGAGATTTGGACTGTGAAGAAAGCTGAGAGCTGAAGAATTGATGCTTTTGAACTGTGGCATTGGAGAAGACTCTTGAGAGTCCCTTGGACTGCAAGGAGATCCAACCAGTCCATTTTGAAGGAGATCAACCCTGGGATTTCTTGGGAAGGAATGATGCTAAAGCTGAAACTCCAGTACTTTCACCACCTCATGCAAAGAGTTGACTCATTGGAAAAGACTTTGATGCTGGGAGGGATTGGGGGCAGGAGCAGAAGGGGAGGACAGAGGATGAGATGGCTGGATGGCATCACGGACTCAGACGTGAGTCTGAGTGAACTCCGGGAGATGGTGATGGACAGGGAGGCCTGGCATGCTGCAATTCGTGGGGTTGCAAAAGTCGGACAGGACTGAGCAACCGAACTGAATTGAACTGAATCAATTCTGAAATAGCTTAATCCAGAATTGGAATATAGCTTTCAATCAGTGTTGCTTCCACACACATACACTTGCCAGAAATCTTGAATTCAGTATTTAAGAAATTCTAATAAAATTAGAATTTTAATAATAATATGGATGGCATCACCTACTCGATGGACATAAATTGAGCAAGCTTCAGGAGTTGGTGATGGACCGGGAAGCCTAGTGTGCTGCAGTCCTTGTAGTTGCAAAGAGTTGGACGCAACTGAGCAACTGAACTGAACTGAACAATATTTCCCAGGGCTTCCCTGGTGATTCAGTGGTAAAGAATCCACCTGCCAATGCAGGTTTGATCTTTGGGTTGGGAAGATCCTCTAGAGGAGGAAATGGCAACCCACTCCAGTATTCTTGCCTGGGAAATCCCATGGACAGAAGAGCCTGGTGGATTAGAGCCCATAGTGTTTACAAAAGAGTCAGATAGGACTAGGCAACCAAGCAACAATCATATTTCCTACTAGTTGACTAAAAGTATTCAAAGAAATTCCATGATAGCAGGAGTTGAAGGGTTAGACACATCACTCAGGATTTCAGTATAGGGTATTGAGGAGGTTTTAATAGTTACTCTTTACTAAGCTGAAGGCCAGATGCAGCAAACCACAAAGGAGGATGCTATCCCTTTTCATGAAGCTTAATTTATAAAGAGAGACGGATACAAAAAGAATATGCTAATGAGTTCTATGAAGAAAAATAACATTTGAAAACAGGATGGCATTTTGTGGAATAAGAAGTGATAGTTTATATAAGATGGTGAAGGAGTACCTCTCTGAAAAAGGAGTAAACTGCATATATATTTGAAGGAAATGCCTTAGTGCTAGAGGTATTTACAAGAGCATAGGCTTGGAGGTGCCAGTATTCTTGGAATATTTAAGAAATAGCAAGACAAGCAAGTGGCTTGTCTTTAAGGATAAATGAAAGTAATACTATCGTGTACATGCAAAATATTTATATAAGTTCACTTTTTTAAATCTGAATCTCAACCCCAAATTCTTTATTCAAGACAATTGAATTTGTTCAACTTTATTTATTTGATCATAGTTATTTGGCATTACAATCTACTTTGCTAGGTTAGGATGAGTCAGTTTAAACATTGCTGGTAGTGTTCTCTGAAGAGAAGAGGAATGGCTTGTTATTTGTGAAAAGGCTGCCAAGATTATCTCCTATAGGTATAAGAAGACTGAACTCTCTAGGTCAAAATCTTCAGAATATTGGGTAGGGACTTGGACCTAGCTTATGTGACATCATTTAGAGGAAGCTGAGTATAAGGAAAATATTATAGGTTTATATAATACTCGGGTTCTGCTCTGCTAAGTCACTTCAGTCGTGTCCGTATCTGGGCGACCACATAGATGGCAGCTCACCAGGCTCCCCCGTCCCTGGGATTCTCCAGGCAAGAACACTGGAGTGGGTTGCCATTTCTTTCTCTAATGCATGAAAGTGAAAAGTGAAAGTGAAGCCGCTCAGTTGTGTCCGACTCTTAGAAATGAATTAAATATTTTATGTCCAGTCACTATATCAAAAGTAAAGCCAGAAAGTTTCAGAGGGGTTAAATTACTTTTTTCCCCAAGGTTGGGATCACACAGCTAATTAGTGACTGTCCAAGGATCAGAATGCATATCTTGATTCCTTATAATTGTTGACCTAGAAAATAATCTGACTTAGTCCTGAAGAAGCATACTTTTCTAGAAGAGTCTCTGAAATACTTCAAAAAACAATTAATTAAAATGGAACTGGTAGCAATGTTAAAAGAAATCTGAAAACAGCACTAAAAACAGAATAAATTTAATGTACATCAAAGTGCGTCATCATGGGAATGGCTCTTGAACCAAACCCTGAAGGAGAATGATGTGGCCTCAGATCATTTCAGAGCCTAAGGCATAAATCTTCTATGAAAAGTGCTGTTTGTCTGAAATCTTAAAGTAAAACTATGGGCTTTCATTAAAACAAAATTTCATAAGGAGAAAGAGAAACCCATCCAAAATGTTTGTGCAAAATTTCCTTACTGTTAATATAGCTATGAAAAATAGCAAGAAGTGTGAATTTAAACTTTCAAGTCCAAGTTATCTTTATTTGACTCTTTTCTTGATCACATATTAAATATACAAGAGAGGGCAAGTGATTCAATATTTCTGAACTGCAATTTTTCCTCACTTATTTTTTAAAAAAAGAGTCCTCAATTATTAAAAAAATAACAAAACAAAGCAAAATGATCAAGTTGGATTCCACTTAATATTGCCAGCAACATTTTGAGGATTATTATATTTGGCATGCAAAATATCATACACACTTGTTGTCATATTTTATGTGTGTAAAGTGATTTTCAGAATAGCCAGAGACGTCATTTGACACAAAGTATTTCCAAACAAATAACTTTGTGTTATTGATCTAGAGAAATTTTCTTCTATCTTATTCATTATTCTGTTTCCTAACTAATATAACATATCAGATGTAGTTACTGGAGGTGAAATATAGTGAAAACAGTTGTTGTTTCAACTAATGAGCAATACTAAACTTCTTGAGGCATTCAAAGGCTAACACTCTAATAAAGACAATAGCAAGTAATTGACAAAAAAGGGTTAAATTGTAGAATCAGAAATTTTGAGCTCAGGGAGATGGCTCAAAAATTCAATGACCTAATTAAGAAATCAAAGGAAATGATTAACAATTGATTGGTCTTGATGTTTTAAATAAAATAAGAACCATGGATGTCATGAGGGTAACAGAAAGGCCTAAATAGTTTCCTAACAAAGAATGAATTAGGACACTCAATGACAATGGCCTCAAGAAACTAAATATCTGGAAAAACATGTGAATTATTGAGAGTGATAGGAACTTTAGATCCTCCATTTATTCCATGTGATTTATAAATTATCTATATTAATTATTTCATTCTCAAAAGAAGCTAGTAAACTTATCCATTTAGTAACTTTTATCCACTTATACATTGAATGGCTAAATCCATCCAATAAGAGTCAAATAAATATTTGTCACAGAAAAAGTTTTAAACTGAGGTTCAGAGAAAAGCCACAAACTGAAGGGAGCAGCCCATTGTCTCACTCACTAGCAGAACATAGTGGATATTAATGGAGGGAAAGGATATCAAGGATACAGTTTTGAAGGCTATTGGTGCCATGGGTGTTATAGCAGCACTTCAACTTTCTTTTGATTCAACATATGAAGGATTGAATTATCACAATCAATATTTTTGTGTCAATGCAAAACGAGTCTTATAAAAAAAGTTCATTGAAATTAAAAAGTTTCCCATGGCATTTCCTTAATCTATGTAAACAAATTTGTGTGACCAGTAGCAATTCAGAAACTCTATAGAGCCGCTCCAGGCCTATGTTCTAGGCTGCCTGCACCAGCAGCTCCTTGAGGAGGGTTCTGTGCATCCCAGCAGTCCTCCTGACTTTGCAGTGGAATGAAACCATGAGACGTGGCTCTGCACTTGTTTGGACAACTGTGTGACCTCCGTAACAAGGTAAGGAGGGGCGTCTGTGAGGGGATACCCCTCATCCAAGGTAAATAGCAGAGGCTGCGCTTTTCAGGAGCAGCTGTGAAGAGATACCTCATGTCCAAGGTAAGAGAAACCCAAGTAAGATGGAGGGTTTTGCAAGAGGAATCAGAGGACAGACACACAAGCCATAATCACAGAAAATCTAATGACATGGACCACAGCCTTGTCTAACTCAATGAAGCTAAGGCATGCCATGTTCAGCCACCCAAGATGGGCGGGTCATGGTGGAGAGGTCTGAAAGAATGTGGTCCACTGGAGAAGGGAATGGCAAACCACTTCAGTATGCTTGCCTTGAGAACCTCATGAACAGTATGAAAAAGCAAAATGATAGGATACTGAAAGAGGAACTTCCCAGGTCAGTAGGTGCCCAGTATGCTACTAGAGATCAGTGGAGAAATAACTCCAGAAAGAATGAAGGGATGGAGCCAAAGCAAAAACAATACCCATTTGTGGATGTGACTGGTGATAGAAGCAAGGTCCGATTCTGTAAAGGGCAATATTGCATAGGAATCTGGAATGTCAGGTCCATGAATCAAGGCAAATTGGAAGTGGTCAAATGAGATGGCAAGAGTGAATGTCGACATTCTAGGAATCAGTGAACTAAAATGGACTGGAATGGGTGAATTTAATTCAGATGACCATTATATCTACTACTGTGGGCAGGAATCCCTTAGAAGAAAAGGAATAGCTATCATGATCAACAAAAAGAGTCCGAAATGCAGTACTTGGATGCAATCTCAAAAACGACAGAATGATCTCCGTTCGTTTCCAAGGCAAACCATTAAATACCACAGTTATCCAAGTCTATACCCCAACCAGTAACACTGAAGAAGCTGAAGTTGAACGGTTCTATGAAGACCTACAAGACATTTTAGAACTAAAACCCAAAAAGGATATCTTTTTCATTATAGGTGACTGGAATGCAAAAGTAGGAAGTCAAGAAACACCTGGAATAATAGGCAAACTTGGCCTTGGAATGTGGAATGAAGCAGGGCAAAGGCTAATAGAGTTTTGCCAAGAAAATGCACTGGTCATAGCAAACACCCTCTTCCAACAACACAAGAGAAGACTCTACACATGGACATCAACAGATGGTCAACACCAAAATCAGATTGATTACATTCTTTGCAGCCAAAGATGAAGAAGCTCTACACAGTCAACAAAAACAAGACGAGGAGCTGACTGTGGCTCAGATCATGAACTCCTTATTGTCAAATTCAGACTTAAATTCAAGAAAGTAGGGAAAATCACCAGGGAATTGAGGTATGACCTAAATCAAATATCTTATGATTATACAGTGGAAGTGAGAAATAGATTTAAGGGACTAGATCTGATAGACAGAGTGTCTGATGAACTATGGACTGATGTTCGTGACATTGTACAGGAGACAGGGATCAAGACCATCCCCATGGAAAAGAAATGCAAAAAAGGAAACTGGCTGTCTGGGGAGGCCTTACAAATAGCTGGGAAAAGAAGAGAGGTCAAAAGAAAAGAAGAAAAGGAAAGATATAAGCATCTGAATGCAGAGTTCCAAAGAATAGCAAGGAGAGATAATAAGCCTTTCTCAGTGATCAATGCAAAGAAATAGAGGAAAACAATAGAATGGGAAAGATTAGAGATATCTTCAAGAAAATTAGAGATACCAAGGGAACATTTCATGCAAAGATGGGCTCGATAAAGTACAGAAATGGTATGGACCTAACAGAAGCAGAAGATATTAAGAAGAGGTGGCAAGAATCCACAGAATAACTGTACAAAGAAGATCTTCACAGCCCAGATAATAATGATGATGTGGTGATGTGGTCACTCACCTAGAGCCAGACAGCCTGGAATGTGAAGTCAAGTGGGCCTTAGAAAGCATAACTACCCACAAAGTTAGTGATGGTGATTGGATTCCAGTTGAGCTATTTCAAATCTTGAAAGATGATGCTGTGAAAGTGCTGCACTCAATAGGCCAAAAAATGTGGAAAACTCAGCAGTGGCCACAGGACTGGAAAAGGTCAGTTTTCATTCCAATCCCAAAGAAGGGTAATGCCAAAGAATGCTCAAACTACCACACAATTGCACTCATCTCACACACTAGTAAAGTAATGCTCAAAATTCTCCAAGCCAGGCCTCAGCAGTATGTGAACTGCAGACTCTAGATGTTCAAGGTGTTTTTAGAAAAGGCAGAGGAACCAGAGATCAAATTGCCAACATCCACTGGAGCATCGAAAAAGCAAGAGAGTTCCAGAGAAACATCTATTTCTGCTTTATTGACTATGCCAAAGCCTTTGACTGTATGGATCACAATAAACTGTGGAAAATTCTGAAAGAGATGGGAATACCAGACCACCTGCCCTGCCTCTTCAGAAACCTGTATGCAGGTCAGGAAGCAACAGTTAGAACTGGAAATGGAACAACAAACGGGTTCCAAGTAGGAAAAGGAATATGAAAGGGTGTATATTTTCACCCTGCTTATTTAACTTCTTTGCAGAGTACATCATGAGAAACGCTGGGCTGGGAGAAGCACAAGCTTCTTCCAATCAAGATTGCCGGGAGAAAATCCATAACCTCAGATATGCCAATGAGACCACCCTTATGGCAAAAAGTGAAGAGGAACGAAAAAGCCTCTTGATGAAAGTGAAAGATGAGAGTGAGAAAGTTGGCTTTAAGCTCAACATTCAGAAATTGAAGATCATGGCATCTGGTCCCATCACTTCACTGAAAATAGATGGGGAAACAGTGGAAACAGTGTCAGACTTTATTTTGGGGGGTTTCAAAATCACTGCAGATGGTGATTGCAGCCATGAAATTAAAAGACACTTACTCCTCAAAAGAAAAGTTATGACCAAACTAGATAGCATATTCAAAAGCAGAGACATTACTTTGCCAACAAATGTCTGTCTAATCAAGGCTATGGTTTTCCCAGTGGTCATGTATGGATGTGAGAGTTGGACTATAAAGAAAGGTGAGTGCTGAAGAATTGATGCTTTTGAACTGTGGTGTAGGAGAAGACTCTTGAGAGTCCCTAGGACTGCCAGTTGATCCAACCAGTCCATCCTAAAGGAAATCAGTCCTGAATATTTATTGGAAGGACTGATGCTGAAGCTGAAACTCCAATCTTTTGCAACCAGATACAAAGAACTGACTCACTGGGAAAAAAACCCTGATGCTGGGAAAGATTGAAGTTGGGAGGAGAAGGGGATAACAGAGGATGAGATGGTTGGATGGCATCCCGACTCGATGGACATGAGTTTAATTAAGCTGTGGGAGTTGAGGATGGACAGAGAAGCCTGGCATGCTGCAATCCATGGGTTTGCAATGAGTCAGACATGAGTGAGCAATTGAACTGAACTTAACTGCTAATAATATTACTAATAGTGGACTGTTCTGCCTTTAATTTCTTGTATGTATCATACCTTGCCTCAAGTATTCCCTCAACTTAAAATATCTTGCCCACCCTCTTTCTAACCCATGACAAAGACGTCTCTTCTACTAGAAAGAACATCTGAGTAGATTAACAAATTTTATGACAGTAATGTATCAGGACCATGTTTTTCATGTTAAACCTAACAGTCTGATTTGTGTGTCAGTTTTTTTTTTTTTTTTCCACTAATGCCCTAGTTTTATGCAGTGCTTCATTCATTCTGATTTAATCTCTCAGTTCAGTTCTGTTGCCCTGTCATGTCGAACTCTTTGTGACCCCACAGACTACAGCATTCCAGACTTCCCAGTCCATCACCAACTCCCAAAGCTTGCTGAAACTCATGTCCATATAGTCGGTGATGCTATCCAACCATCTCATCCTCTCTGGTTCCCTTCTCCTTCTGCCTTCAATTTTTCCAGCATCAGAGCCTTTTCCAATGAGTCGGCTCTTTGCATCAGGTGGCCAAAGTATCATCATGTTGTCTTTACATTTTATACTGTAGCCTTCATTTCCAGATTTTATAATTAGAGGACAACAGTGACATCATATTCATTGTTTTACTTGCAGGTTCACACAGTGTTTGTTATTAGAAGGTGCTTAATAAATGCTCATTAAACAAAAGGAAAATAAACAGAGTGTGTACCTTTCAGACATGTCCACATACAAGCATATTCTTGGAATACTTATCTGAGGCATTACATTCTTTTTGGACATACACTTCAATCAGATCCAATGTACTTTTTCAGAAAATAGACAAAATTCTAATTCCTCACCAGAGAGCAGCTGATGGGAGAAGTGGGAAGAATCAATCATCAATCTCTTTTGTTCACTGTCTCTCTCTCCTACAAACTAGAGCATTATTGTTAATGATGTTTTGTGCATGTAAAAGGTACTTTGGGAAGAAACAGTTCTTCCTGATGTTGAATATAAATTAATTGTAAAACCTGATCTGCTTCTTTTTTTCCAAGAGGATACAATATACTCATGATTCTGAAGCTGTAAAAGGCTATTCTGAAACTATCTGCAGACAAGGTTGCTATGGAAACCATCTTTTTTGGAATAGTACAATAAATAGTCATCTAAAAGAACACTGAACACAGTGCACCTTGCTCTAGTAATTATAGGTGGTCTAGAATTGAAATATCTATGATATGTTTTGCCTTCAGGAGTGCCACCAGAGCATTTCTATTACCACAGCAGAATATTTTTGTAAAGAAGTGAGGTGCAAAATGTTTACTCTCAGCAATAACTTGAGCAATGGAGGAAAAAGGACAAAGATTTTTGCTTCAAAGTCCCCAAGACTCCCTCCACCGCCACCTTCCCACACATGCACTTCACATATAAATTGAAGAGAATAGGCTGGGGAAACTAAATTGGAAGATTCACTAGAGACCTAGTAACATGGAAAACAAACGCATTTAAATATGTACATGCCACAAATAGTTCTAAATCCTCTTTCCTCATACCTCCCAATTTCCTATTGAGGGACTTGAGAGCAAAATGGACAAAAGGAAGGAGACAGTAGAATTTGAAGATATGTTATAGCAAGAATAAGATGGCATGCTTTCTGTGTCTTCTCCCTAGGGGATTAGGGTGTGAAAGGCTGCCAAGAAGCTAGGCAATGGCATCTGAACACAAGGACTAGTCTGGCTTCTCAGGAAAACTTCTGCTGGCAACATCTACAGAAGTATTGATACTTCGAGCTTTCTGAGTTGAGAGGACAACCTTGAGTAGTGACACAACTCAATGCGAAATAGTCCATCTAGGGGACTTAAATTTTTAGGTGAGTCCTAGGCTAACCATGGGCTCAAGCAATCACCCAGATATATAAACAGTGTAGTATATTTACTAGAGATAAGGATTAGGGGAAGAGGGCCTGTCTGCATATCTCACAAATGCACAGAAGCAGATGAGATGCACGATCATACCACACAGCAGAGTCGTTTGTTACTCTCCTTGGTGAGAGAGGAGCGATTTCAAAGAATAAGATTTGAGCTGGACAGGGCTAAAAAGATTTTTTTTTAAGTCTATATACAGTAAAAATAAAGGGAAAAAATCTCTATCAGGAGACTAATCATTTTAAGAAATTTTCTCATCTTTTTTGCTTTTAAAAATACATTTTGTTAAATGAGAGAAATGATGTGATATGTGCATGTGTACAAAAACACAGAAGTAAATAAAGAAAAAAGTGAAAGAGTGCTCTAAAAAGTGGATCATTACTAACTCAGAGAACAGACATTTTTTTCTGTTTTTTTTAATATAAATTTATTTACTTTAATTGGAGGTTAAATACTTTAATGTCTTTGCTATTAAAAATAAAAACTGTCTCTGGGCTGTCCATGGTCTCCAGTTATACATTTTAAAAGAGGCATCATCTCATGCCTATCAGAATGGCCATGATCAAAAAGTCTACAAACAATAAATGCTAGAGAGTGTGTGGAGAAAAGGGAACCCTCTTACACTCTTATAGTGAATGCAAACTGGTACATCCACTATGAAGAAGAGTATGGAGATTCCTTTAAAAACTGGGAATAGAACTGCCATATGACCCAGCAATTCCACTGCTGGGCATACACCTTGAGGAAACCAGAATTGAAAGAGATACATGTACCCCAATGTTCGTGGCAGCACTATTTACAATAGCTAAGACATGGAGCCAACAAGAGGTCCATCAGCAGAAGAATGGATGAGGAAGTTGTGATACATATACTGCAATTGAATACTACTCAGTTATAAAAAGGAAAGTTTTTGAGTCAATTCTGATGAGCTGGATGAACATGGAGCCTGAATTAAATCAGAAAAAAGAAAGATAAATACTGTATATTAATGCACATATATGGAATTTAGAATCATGGCACCAATGATCCTACAAGCAGGGCAGCAAAGGAGACACAGATGTAAAGAATAGACTTTCAGACTCAGTGGGAGAAGACGAGGGTGGGATGATTTGATAGAATAGCACTGCAACATATACAGTCAGTAAGTCACTCAGACGTGTCCGACTCTTTGCAACCCCATGAATCACAGCACGCCAGGCCTCCCTGTCCATCACCATCTCCCGGAGTTCACTCAGACTCACGTCCATCGAGTCCATGATGCCATCCAGCCATCTAATCCTCTGTCGTCCCCTTCTCCTCCCACCCCCAATCGCTCCGAGCATCAGAGTCTTATCCAATGAGTCAACTCTTCGCATGAGGTGGCCAAAGTACTGGAGTTTCAGCTTCAGCATAATTCCTTCCAAAGAAATCCCAGGGTTGATCTTCAGAATGGACTGATTGGATCTCCTTGCAGTCCAAGAGACTCTCAAGAGTCTTCTCCAATGCCACAGTTCAAAAGCATCAATTCAGCACTCAGCTTTCTTCACAGTCCAACTCTCACATCCATACATGACCACTGGAAAAACAATAGCCTTGACTAGACAGACCTTTGTTGGCAAAGTAATGTCTCTGCTTTTGAATACACTATCTAGGTTGGTCATAACTGTTCTTCCAAGGAGTAAGCATCTTTTAATTTCACGGCTGCAGTCACAATCTGCAGTGATTTTGGAGCCCAAAACAATAAAGTCTGAAAATGTTTCCACTGTTTCCTCACCTATTTCCCATGAAGTGATGGGACCAGATGCCATGATCTTCGTTTTCTGAAAGTTGAGCTTTAAGCCAACTTTTTCACTCTCCACTTTCAATTTCATCAAGAGGCTTTTTAGCTCCTCTTCACTTTCTGCCATAAAGGTGGTGTCATCTGCATATCTCAGGTTATTGATATTTCTCCCAGCCATAATGATTCCAGCTTGTGTTTCTTCCAGTCCAGCATTTCTCATGATGTACTCTGCATAGAAGTTAAATAAGCAGGATGACAATATACAGCCTTGACGTACTCCTTTTCCTATTTGGAACCAGTCTGTTGTTCCATGTCCAGTTTTAACTGTTGCTTCCTGACCTGCATACAGGTTTCTCAAGAGGCAGGTCAGATGGTCTGGTATTCCCTTCTCTTTCAGAATTTTCCACAGTTTCTTGTGATCCACACAGTCAAAGGCTTTGGCATAGTCAATAAAACAGAAATAGATGTTTTTTTCTGGAATTCTCTTGCTTTTTTCATGATCCAGCAGAGGTTGGCAGTTTGATCTCTAGTTCCTCTGCCTTTTCTAAAACCAGCTTGAACATCTGGAAGTTCACAGTTCACGCATTGCTGAAGCCTGGCTTGGAGATTTTTTTTTTTTTTTTAAATTTTAAAATCTTTAATTCTTACATGCGTTCCCAAACATGAACCCCCCTCCCACCTCCCTCCCCATAACATCTCTGTGGGTCATCCCCATGCACCAGCCCCAAGTATGCTGTATCCTGCGTCAGACATAGACTGGCGATTCAATTCTTACATGATAGTATACATGTTAGAATGCCATTCTCCCAAATCATCCCACCCTCTCCCTCTCCCTCTGAGTCCAAAAGTCCGTTATACACATCTGTGTCTTTTTTCCTGTCTTGCATACGGGGTCGTCATTGCCATCTTTGAATTTTGAGCATTACTTCAGTAGTGTGTGAGATGAGTGCAATTGTGCGGTGTTTGAGCATTCTTTAGCATTGCCTTTCTTTGGGATTGGAATGAAAACTGACCTTATCCAGTCCTCTGGCCACTGCTGAGTTTTCCTCATTTGCTGGCAAATTGAGTGCAGCACTTTCACAGAATCATCTTTCAGGATCTGAAATAGCTCAACTGGAATTCTATCACCTCTACTAGCTTTGTTCGTAGTGATGCTTTCTAAGGCCCACTTGACTTCACATTCCAGATGTCTGGCTCTAGGTGAGTGACCACACCATAGTGATTATCTTGGTCATGAAGATCTTTTTTGTACAGTGCTTCTGTGGATACTTGCCACCTCTTCTTATTTTTTGCTTCTGTTAGGTCCATACCATTTCTGTCCTTTATTGAGTCCATCTTTGCATGAAATGTTCGCTTGGTGTTTCTAATTTTCTTGAAGAGATCTCTAGTCTTTCCCATTCTATTGTTTTCCTCTATTTCCTTGCATTGATCGCTGAGGAAGGCTTTCTTATCTTTGTTTGCTATTCTTTGGAACTCTGCATTCAGATGCTTATATCTTTCCTTTCCTCCTTTGCTTGTCACTTCTCTTCTTTTCACAGCTATTTGTAAGGCCTCCTCAGACAGCCATTTTGCTTTTTTGATTTCTTTTCCATGGGGATAGTCTTGATCCCTGTCTCCTGTACAACGTCACAAACCTCATTCCATAGTTCATCAGGCACTCTATCTATCAGATCTAGTTTCTTAAATCTATGTCTCACTTCCACTGTATAATCATAAGGGATTTGATTTAGGCTCTTGAGAAATCTGTATGTAGGTCAGGAAGCACCAGTTAGAACTGGACATGGAACAACAGACGGGTTCCAAATAGGAAAAGGAGTGCGTCAAGGCTGTATATTGTCACCTTGCTTATTTAACTTACATGCAAAGTATATCATGAGAAACACTGGACTGGAAGAAGCACAAGCTGGAATCAAGATTGCCAGGAGAAATAACAATAACCTCAGAAATGCAGATGACACCACCCTTATGGCAGAAAGTGAAGAGGAGCTAAAAAGCCTCTTGATGAAAATGAAAGAGGAGAGTGAAAAAGTTGACTTAAGGCTCAACATTCAGAAAACGAAGATCATAGCATCCAGTCCTATCACTTCATGGGAAATAGATGGAGAAACAGTAGAAACAGTGTCAGACTTTATTGTTTTCGGCTCCAAAATCACTGCAGATGGTGACTGCAGCCATGAAATTAAAAGACACTTACTCCTTGGAAGAAAAGTTATGACCAACCTAGATAGTATATTCAAAAGCAGAGACATTACTTTGCCAACTAATGTCCATCTAGTCAAGGCTATGGTTTTTCCAGTGGTCATGTATGGATGTGAGAGTTGGACTGTGAAGAAGGCTGAGCACCATAGAATTGATGCTTTTGAACTGTGGCATTGGAGAAGACTCTTGAGAGTTCCTTGGACTGCAGGAGATCCAACCAGTCCATTCTGAAGGAGATCATCCCTGGGATTTCTTTGGAAGGAATGATGCTAAAGCTGAAGCTCCAGTACTTTGGCCACCTCATGCAAAGAGCTGACTCATTGTAAAAGGCTCTGATGCTGGGAGGGATTGGGGGCAGGAGGAAAAGGGCACGACAGAGGATGAGATGGCTGGATGGCATCACGGACTCGATGGACATGAGTCTGACTGAACTCCAGGAGATGGTGATGGACAGGGAGGCCTGGCATGCTGCAATTCATTTGGTCGTAAGGAGTTGGACACAAATGAGCGACTGAACTGAACTGAACTGAACTGAATGGTCTAGTGGTTTTCCCTACTTTCTTGAATTTAAGTCTGAATTTGGCAATAAGGAGTTCATGATCTGAGCCACAGTCAGCTCCTCATCTTGTTTTTGTTGACTGTGTAGAGCTTCTCCATCTTTGGCTGCCAAGAATATAATCAGTCTGATTTTGGTGTTGACCATCTGTTGATGTCCATGTGTAGAGTCTTCTCTTGTGTTGTTGGAAGAGGGTGTTTGCTATGACCAGTGCATTTTCTTAGCAAAACTCTGTTAGTCTTTGCCCTGCTTCATTCTGCATTCTAAGGCAAAATTTGCCTGTTATTCCACATGTTTCTTGATTTCCTACTTTTGCATTCCAGTCCCCTAAAATGAAAAAGATCTTTTTTGGGTTTTAGTTCTAAAAGGTCTTGTAGGTCTTCATAGACCATTCAACTTCAGCTTCTTCAGTGTTACTGGTTGGGGTATAGACTTGGATAACTGTGATATTGAATGATTTGTCTTAGAAATAAGCAGAGATCATTCTGACATTTTTGAGAATGCATCCAAGTACTGCATTTCAGACTCTTTTGTTGACCATGATGGCTATTCCATTTCTTCTAAGGGATTCTTGCCCACAGTAGTAGATATAATGGTCATCTGAATTAAATTCACCCATTCCAGTCCATTTTAGTTCACTGATTCCTAAAATGTCGATGTTCACCCTTGCCATCTCGTTTGACCACTTCCAATTTGCCTTGATTCATGGACCTGACATTCCAGGTTCCTATGCAATATTGCTCTTTGCAGCATCGGACATTGCTTCTATCACCATTCACATCCACAAATGGGTATTGTTTTTGCTTTGGCTCCATCCCTTCATTCTTTCTGGAGTTATTTCTCCACTGATCTCTAGTAGCATATTGGGCACCTACTGACCTGGGAAGTACTTCTTTCAGTATCCTATCATTTTGCCTTTTCCGACTGTTCATGGGGTTCTCAAAGCAAGAATACTGAAGTGGTTTGTGATTCCCTTCCTCAGTGGACCACATTCTGTCAGACCTCTCCACCATGCCCATCCATCTTGGGTGGCCCCACAGGGCATGTCTTAGTTTCATTGAGTTAGACAAGGCTGTGGTCCTAGTGTGATTACATTGACTAGTTTTCTGTGATTATGGTTTCAGTGTGTTTGCCCTCTTGCAACACCTACTCTCTTACTTGGGTTTCTCTTACCTTGGACGTGGGGTATCTCTTCACAGCTGCTCCAACAAAGTGCAGCACTGCTCCTTATCTTGGATGAGGGGTATCACCTCACCACTACCCCTCCAAACCTTGAATGTGGAATAGCTCCTGTAGGCCCTCTGGCACCCATGCAGCAACCCCTCCTTAGACATGGGGTCCTCCTCCTGGCTGCCACCCCTGGCCTCGGGTGTGGGGCAGCTCCTCTGGGCCACCGCCCCTCATCTCAGATGCAGGGTAGCTCCTCTTGGCCGCCGCCCCGACCTCGGACGTTGGGTAGCTTCTCTCGGCTGCTGCCCCTTGGGCGTGGGGTCCTCCTGACTTCTGCCCCTGACCTCGGAGGTGGGCTAGTTCCTCTCAGCCAAGCTCTGCAAGCCATCGCAGTCACCCGAGCTCTGCACGGATGGCCAGTGCAAATTCAATGCATGAAGCAGGGCACCAAAGTCAGTGCTCTGGGACAACCCCGAGGGATAGTGTAGGGAGGGAGTTGGGGGAGAGCTTCAGGTTGATGGGGACACATCTATACCTGTGATTAATTCATGTTGATGTATGGCAAAAACCTTCACAATATTGTAAAGTAGTTATCCTCTGTTTAAATGAACTTAAATAAAAAAGAAATTCTTAAAGCTACATTTAAAACAAATAATGGTCTTCCGATTTATAGGTGTTACTCTCTCCTGAAATTCCTGCTCTATTTTAGAGAAAAGAACACTTCATCAGGGACATCCCCTTGCTGCTATGAGAAGGAGCCAGGGAAAGGCAGACACAAAAGGGGAGACTGTGTAAACCTCCTATAGACATGGTGTGGTGAGACTGATCA
Source organism: Capricornis sumatraensis (assembly GCF_032405125.1). Lineage (NCBI taxonomy): Eukaryota > Metazoa > Chordata > Mammalia > Artiodactyla > Bovidae > Capricornis > Capricornis sumatraensis. The sequence goes on from NC_091071.1 coordinate 127,558,326, forward strand.
GGAAATAAATTGACAAGCTGGTATCCATTCACCACAAGTTTCCCCAAGTACCTAGTTTTCAGCAACGCCTAAGAGACAGCAAAGTATGGAGACAACTTCTAAATTAGATATTTTTAATCTGTCCCACAATTGAATTGAAATGATTAGGAAAACAAAACAGAACGTCTTGGTATAGTTAAATTCATGATTATATACTGAAGTGAACAGTTAAACCAAAGCTTTATTCTTTAAAAATTTTTGACCTTATTTCAATGCATTTAAGTTCAACACAAAAATACATAGCCTTACTACTGCTATTTTTTCAATATAATTTTAATATAATTACAATTATTGACTTATGATTGTTTTGTGCTACAAAAACCACGCAAACAATTCTTTGATACTTTAGTTATCTGTTGTTTCATAATAACCAGCCTTAAAGCAACAATGAATTACATTGTTTTAGAGCCTTAAAGCAACAATACATTATTATCTTTGATGACACTATGGGTTGCCTTGGCTCAACTAAACAGGTCTTTCTTTAAAGGTCAGCTAGTCAGTGAAACACTGACTGAGACTTCAGTCAATGAAATTCTTATTTGGGTTGACTATTAATTATGATTTTTGAATTCATTTCTACTTTTGATTTCCATCACAAATCTACACAGATTTTTGATTATAGTTAAAATTGAATAATCATTATAATTTGAACACTTCCTGGGCAAACTCATTCTTTTCTTTATATCATCTCTGGAACATTCTTTTTATACCTCAGCCACTTAGAATAGCAATTTACACACAGCAAAGTCTCAATAACTATGTGTTACATTAGATGGAGTTGCTTAGATTATTACTATACTCATGCATTTGATTCTTACTTTTGCACAGAAGCATCTGCATAGTGTAAGAATTACATGAGATTAAACAATCCTGAAGTTTAGGAGTCACAATTTATTGAGATTTCTGCCTAGAAAGCTTTCTTATGCTTTTATATTGTTTACTTTGGAAGAAAGAAATAATAAATTAGTAAGAACAATAAATGGTATGGAGGTTTCCCCAAAATCAAAAAAAAAAAAGAACTACCATATGATTCAGCAAGGACCTGGCACCAGTTCTTACTCCAGATTTTATATTCTTGACTATAGCCCTGGACTTCCCCAATGGTACAGTGGGTAAACTGCCTGCAATGCAAGAGATGCAAGGTTAATCTCTGGGTGAAGAAGATCCCATGGAGGAGGAAATAGCAACCCACTCCAGTATTCTTGACTTTTTGGAAGTTTAAAGCACTCCTCAAAGAAACTGTCTAGAAGCAAACATTAATAATTACACATTTGTGCATTAGAAAGCACAATATGGTCCAATGGAATACTTAACAAGGCCATACTTCCAAATAACCACTAGTTTGGAATTATTAGATTGAATCATGTAAAATTAGAATCATGCAGGTTATAAAATTTGGATCATAATCATTTTATTTGAATCAAACTAATATTGAGTATAAATTAAGCAATATGTGCAACGTTGGAAGAATTCTAATTACTTTTTCTCTTTTAACACCTTTGCACCAAAAAAAGGACAAATAAACCAGTTTTAGGCCAGAAAGTTTCCAATGTCATAGTAAATATAACAGTGTCAGAAATATTAAGAAGAATGGTCTTGTGGATGATATCAAAACATCATCATAAAGTAAGAAACTTAAACCTGCTTGATTATGTTTTTATAACAAGTGATAACGAATGATCTAAACGCTGAACTTATTCCTTTATTGATATAAATCTATGTTCACAAATTGCTATGAAGTAAAGAATTTTTCTGAAATTTAATTTCTCAATGAACAACAAATCCTCAAAGTGAGCATTTTTGAAATGCATATGTACATGTGCATGTGTATGCATGCACACAGGAGAGTGTATGTGTATTCTGTATAATTATATTGATAACAATGAACCAGGAAAAAATGATTGATAAATATGTAAGAAAAAGTCAGTCAGCTAGAGAAGGTCAGCTTGCTAACTGGCTGTCAAGAGTTCTTTCCAATTGACATTTGCCTTCATATGTTTGTCTCACTGCAGTATCTGGCACTCAGTTTTACAAGCTTCAGTTCAGTTCAGTTCAGTTCAGTTCAGTTCAGTCACTCAGTCGTGTCCGACTCTGTGACCCCATGAATCGCAGCACACCAGGTCTCCCTGTCCATCACCATCTCCCGGAGTTCACTCAGACTCAAGTCCATCAAGTCCGTGATGCCATCCAGCCATCTCATCCTCGGTCGTCCCCTTCTTCTCCTGCCCCCAATCCTTCCCAGCATCAGAGTCTTTTCCAATGAGTCAACTCTTCGCATGAGGTGGCCAAAGTACTGGAGCTTCAGCTTTAGCATCCTTCCTTCCAAAGAAATCCCAGGGTTGATCTCCTTCAGAATGGACTGGTTGGATCTCCTTGCAGTCCAAGGGACTCTCAAGAGTCTTCTCCAACACCACAGTTCAAAAGCATCAATACTTTGGTGCTCTGCCTTCTTCACAGTCCAACTCTCACATTCATACATTAAAGACTTGAATTTATGAGTGTCTCAAAGATGACAGGACATGCTAATATTGATGCAAAACAACAAACATTATAAGAAAATGTTTTCTTTTTTTATAGTGTATTTATTTAGTAATTTATAGATAGACATATATGCCTAGTAAATCAGACCAGTACATTACTTTTCAATATATTTTCTTCCAGTAGATAATCTACATGGGACACACATTATAATCAGAAGTTTTCAGAGAAAGAATGGAGTATAAGTGAAAAGAAAATTCACAGGCTTGATGGTATAAGATTAGAGAGGACTGAGTCAGAGTTCCAATATACATGAATTGTTCTTGCCTTTCCATGCAGACAGACAGGATTTTTGGCTACAGAACACTCTTCCCTGGACAGAGCTTGAATGGAAACTGAAGTGGAAAGATTGATCTTTGTCTACATGCCTTTGTAAGTTTTAAGAATATGTGCCTTGGCAACTCCTGTTACCAAGTGGTTATGTCTCTCTTTCTACCACTGGCCTCAGATATTTTGGACTAATAGTGAGCATTTGATCCCAAACGACTGACCTCCAGGCTGGCCAACCATCTCTGACCACACTGTGCCCTGAATGATGAATTAGTCAGTTTCCTTTCTCAGGATTTTAAATGGGAGTGGAAATAAAATTATTACTTTGAAGTTATAAGAAACTATAAGGAAACAGAAATAGTATATCTGCCAACATAAGCAGAAAGGATAAAGAGTAGAGAATGTGTGTCAATACAGTAAGGGTGGTGAAGTCATTCTATAAAGAGAACTAAAGAGAATGTGTACTCATTGCTAAGTACTTTAAGCAAAATTATTTCCTCCATGCTATTTAAATAACTTTGCTTTTATAACTCATATCCTAGTTGAAGAAGCAGCATCAAAATGCCCTCTGTGAATTTTGTTTTCTATTGCTTATATTTATGTTTATGAAGGAGCATTTTTAATGTTTTCATTGTGATATAAGACATACATTTTTTGAAAAATTTTAGTTTGTATTGGGGTATAGCCAATTAACACTGCTCGATATTTTCAGGTGAACAACAGAATAAAGACTCAGTGAAACATGTGCATGTATCTGTTCTCCCCCAAACTCCCCTCCCATCCAGGCAGCTAAATAACATTGAGCAAAGTTCCATGTGCTATACAATAGGTCCTTGCTGGTTATCCATTTTAGATATATCAGTATGTACATGTCCACCCCAAATTCCCTAATTACCCCTTCCTGTCATCCTCTGGCAACCATAAGTTCTAAAATATACTATCTTAATCATATTTAACTATACAGTTCAGTGGCTCTAAGTAAATTCACACTGTTGTGCAACTCTCACCATCATCCATCTCCCAAATCTTTCACTTTTGTAAACTGAAACTATATCCCCATTAAACACTAAGCCCTCATTCTCCACCTTATTCCTTCCCCTGGTCCCAGGCATCTACCAGTATACTGTCTGACTCTATGAATTTGACTATTATAGGTACCTTGTTTAAGTCGAATCAAACTATTTGTGTGCACCTGGAGAAGGAAGTGACAACCCACTCCAATATTCTTGCCTGGACAATCCCATGGACGGAGGAGGCTGGTGGGCTACAGTCCATGGGGTCGCAAAGAGTCAGAAACGACTGAGCGACTTCACTTCACTTCAAGGTATATTGGAATTGAATGTCCCTTTTTGATTAACATATCATTTGTACATGTTAGTATCAATTTTTTTCCCCACTTTAGTTAGTCTTTCTCTTCCAAGATGGGATGGTTTTATCACTTATTATTTTATGAGTTAACTCAAAGGGAAACCCAATTTATCTTATTTTCAACTTAAGAGACTGCATTTCATGGTCTCATAATGTTTATGGTATTAATAAAGTAATAAATATAATTTCAACATAACAATATTTATCCTCTGTAACTTGGTATTTTGTTTAAGTCTAGTTTATTAAATAATTAACTTTAGCAATGTATTTCCTTAAAAAAAAAAAAAGACAGATCAGGCATGAGAAATGTATCATTGAGATGTCTGAGGAACTAAGCAGTAGAGTTTAAATAATATATTATTTTAAATAATTTTATCTATATCATACCTTTCATATTATTATAAATAATTTATTCTTAAGTAATTTTAAATATTCTATATGAACTTTTAAATTTTTTTAACAAATATTCCAATATTCAATATGCTATGAAACCTGAAGTTTTAAAAATTCAAGTGTATCCATGGCAGCTTATCAAATGTAAGTGTAGATACTTGAAAGTGTCATTAATGCTTCCTCTATTATAATCTAGTTTGTTTGGCCAAAAAAATTATTTTATCATATTTAAGACTCATGGAAGTAGAACAACATAGATTTGACACAATATGGTTTTAGTTATTTCCACAGTGAATAGTATGAATTCAAGAATAGATTTCACTAGTTTTAAAAAATAAGTCTACATTTTTCATCTACATTTTCAAGTCTACAAGTCTACATTTTCAAGTCATCTTTACCTGTCTTATTCCCTTTGAATGGGTGCTTTTATGTTCCCTAAGAACATACTGATGCATTTTCATTGTTTGAATTTGGCTCAAGGATGCTGCATTGTGTGAAGATAAGGTACCATCTCAAATTCTCAAATCAACATTGAAATTTCAAAATCTGAAGCAGCAATCCAGTCTGTCACAAAAATACAATATCTTTGTCCATGATCTTAGTGAAGACTAATAGAGAAATCTCAGGTCTTATTTTCTAGATGTTAAACTATTTATTTAAATGATTTATTTTTATGTAATTGAAAACTAAGTTTTAATTTCCAGAATATAATTAAAACTCCTAACAGAGTAATGTGTACATCATTTTGAAACTATTGTTAATCTTACCTAGTTCTTCTCCACTTTTTGAAGGTGAGAAGAGATATTGTTTATTAATGTGCATGGGTAGTTATCTATTCAAAATCTACTAAGGCTAATTATATGTTTACCTCTCTTCTACCACACCTACTGTTCAACACAATAACTTAATTTTGATCCAAAATAATGACTGAGCCTCATTGTCACTATATATTTAATTATAAGCTATCATGCTTTATTTCTTAAAATGATAACTAAAAGGTATGTTTATACACAATTCTTGCCTGGAGAATTTCATGGATGAAGGAGTCTGGCAGGCTACAGTCCAAGGATTGAAGAACTAGACAAGAGTAAGTATCTAATATACATACATATACAAAATATACATTTGTTTCTCATCTTCTTTTTACCTAGACAGACTTTCTTAATTCTTTGCTAGTTTCAACTGACTCTTCAGTTTACTTTTTGCTTACTTTTGGACTCTAAAATAATATTATTGTATAGTCCAATCATGATTCATAACTTTGGTCAATGATAATTTTAATATCAAAAGACATTCCTTCTTACCTACTCATATGATGATTTTCACTTTAATAATTGTCTCATGAAATAACTGCAATTTTCTTTTTAATTTAAATTTACTTATTGTAATTAGAGGCTAATTACTTTACAATTTTGTATTGGTTTTGCACCATGTGTGTACACGTGTTCCCAATACTGAACCCCCCTCCCACCTCCATCCCCTTACCATCCCTCTGGGTCATCCCAGTGAACCAGCCCCAAGCATCCTGTATCCTGCATCAAACCAGGACTGGCAATTAGTTTCTTATATGATATTATACATGTTTCAATGCCATTCTCCCAAATCATCCCACCCTCTCCCTCTCCCACAGAGTCCAAAAGACTGTTCTATACATCTGTGTCTCTTTTGCTGTCTCGCATACAGGGTTATCGTTACCATCTTTCTAAATTCCATATACATGCATTAGCATACTGTATTGGTGTTTTTCTTTCTGGCTTACTTCACTCTGTACAATAGTCTCCAGTTTCATCCACCTCATTAGAACTGATTCAAATGTATTCTTTCTAATTGCTGAGTAGTACTCCATTGTGTATATGTACCACCACTTTCTTATCCATTCATCTGCTGATGGACATCTAGGTTGCTTCCATGTCCTGGCTATTATAAACAGTGCTGCAATGAACATTGGGGTACATGTGTCTCTTTCAATTCTGAAATTTATTTTCAACTAGGCTTTCCTAAATTAAGCCAAGTTTTGTTCCTCCTAATTATTTCATAACTGTATCTCTCAGCATGTAAAATATGAGGTGGTATTGGGTTACAGCAATTGTTTGATGTCCATTCCCATGTTTCTAAGTAACCACTTCCTGCATATAGTAACAATAAGAACAAGCATCAAAAATATATTTGAAGGTACAAGTTAGGGTTCACAAATAAGTTCCAAAGAGCACCTGGTTCCAATAAATGCTAATAAACAATCTATGAAGAAAGATATCTTATTTAGAAAGTTGAAGTTTCTCAAATTTTCCCAGAAAAATCAATATTGAAATATCCCCCCTCTACACACACAGACACAGAGCACATCATGAGAAATGCTGGGTTGGAAGAAGCACAAGCTGGAATCAAGATTGCTGGGAGAAATATCAATCACCTCATATATGCAGATGACACCACCTTTATGGAAGAAAGTGAAGAAGAACTAAAGAGCCTCTTGATGAAAATGAAAGTGGAGAGTGAAAAAGTTGGCTTAAAGCTCAACATTCAGAAAACGAAGATCATGGCATCTGGTCCCATCACTTCATGGGAAATAGATGGGGAAACAGTGGAAACAGTGTCAGACTTTATTTGTTTGGACTCCAAAATCACTGCAGATGGTGATTGCAGCCATGAAATTAAAAGACATTTTACTCCTTGGGGAAAAAAAAAAAAAAAAGTTATGACCAACCTAGACAGCATATTATAAATCAGAGACATTACTTTGCCAACAAAAATCTATTTAGTTGAAGCTATGGTTTTTCCAGTTGTCATGTATTGGGTATGAGAGTTGGACTATAAAGAAAGCTGGGCGCAGAAGAATTGATGCTTTTGAAGTGTGGTGTTGGAGAAGACTCTTGAGAGTCCCTTGGACTGCTAGAAGATCCAAACAGTCCATCCTAAAGGAGATCAGTCCTGGGTGTTCACTGGAAGAACTGATATTGAAGCTGAAATTCCAATACTTTGGCCACCTGATGCGAAGAGCTGACTTATTTTAAAAGACCCTGATGCTGGGAAAGATTGAGGGCAGGATGAGAAGGGGATGAACAGATGAGCTGGTTGGATGGCATCAACGACTCAGTGGACATGTGTTTGGGTGGACTCCAGGAGTTGGTAATGGACAGGGAGGCCTGGCGTGCTGCAGTTCATGGGGTCACAAAGAGTCAGACACGACTGAGTGACTGAACTGAACCAACACACACACACACAAATACATTTAGTTTAGGAGGCTCATAAATGTTAAAAACTATGCTCAAGACATCAAGTGTTAGTAAGATAACTTGAGGCTATTCTCTTAAAACATCAGGAAGTGGAAATTGTTTCTGCATTGTTAGAAGTTCCTGCCTGAGTGTATATACAATGCTGTATATGAGTGTATATAATATGTAGTAGATATAGACCATGTATTATATGTTATGCTATTTTGTTTTAGTCACCAAGTCATCTCTGACTCTTGTAACCACATAACTGTAACCCTCCAGACTCCTTTGTCCATGGGATTTCCTAGACAAGAATATTAAAGTGGCTTGCTGTTTTCCTCTCCATGGATCTTCCCAATGTAGGTATCAAACCCTAGTCTCCTGAACTTACAGGTGGATTCTTTACCAGTGTGTTAACCGGGAAGCCCATATATGTTATATATAATATATGAAATAACTTTAAAGACTCTGAAAAATGACATCCATTTAATTTTGTTTATCATTATTTTTCTCAAATTTTCTTTATCTTGGAATATTTTTTCTACATGAGAAATTTTATATTTTATTGTAAGAACTCCAAGAACATAGTTGAAACATTACTGTATATACTAATCTATCACCCTGATAAACTCAAAATATTCCATATCTGGAAAAAAGTATTAAAAAAATTAAGATATATTTCAAGTATAAACCATACATGCATTTCATATATTTTTTTAATTTTTATTTTTACTTTATTTTGCTTTACAATACTGTATTGCTTTTGCCATACATTGACATGAATCAGCCACGGGTATACATGAGTTCCCAATCCTGAACACCCCTCCCACATCCCACCACATATCATCTCTCTGGATCATCCCCGTGCACCAACCCCAAGTATTCTGTATTCAGTATCGAACATAGACTGGTGATTCATTTCTTACATGATAGTATACATGTTTCAATGCCATTCTCCCAAATCATCCCACCCTTTTCCTCTCCCACAGAGTCTAAAAGTCCGTTCTATATATCTGTGTCTCTTTTGCTGTCTCGCATATAGGGTTATCATTACCATCTTTCTAAATTCCATATATATGTGTTAGTATACTGTATTGGTGTTTTTCTTTCTGGCTTACTTCACTCTGTATAATCGGCTCCAGTTTCATCCACCTCATTAGAACTGATTCAAATGTATTCTTTTTAGTGGCTGAGTAATACTCCATTGTGTATATGTACCACAGCTTTCTTATCCATTCGTCTGCTGATGGACATCTAGGTTGTTTCCATGTCCTGGTTATTACAAACAGTGCTGTGCTGAACATTGGGGTACAAGTGTCTCTCTCAATTCTGGTTTCCTTGGTGTGTATGCCCAGCAGTGGGATTTCTGGGTCATAAGGCAGTTATATTTGCAATTTTTTAAGGAATCTCTACTCTGTTCCCCATAGTGGCTGTACTAGTTTGCATTCCCACCAACAGTGTAAGGAGGGTTCCCTTTTTTCCACACCCTCTCTAGCATGTATTGCTTATAGACTTTTGGATTGCTGCCATTCTGACTGGTGTGAAATGGTACCTCATTGTGGTTTTGATTTGCATTTCTCTGATAATGAGTGATGTTGAGCATCTTTTCATGTGTTTGTTAGCCATCCATATGTCTTCTTTGGAGAAATGTCTATTTAGTTCTTTGGCCCATTTTTTGATTGGGTCATTTATTTTTCTAGACTTGAGCTGCATAAGTTGCTTGTATATTTTTGAGATTAGTTGTTTGTCAGTTGCTTCATTTGCTATTATTTTCTCCCTTTCAGAAGGCTGTCTTTTCACCTTGTTTATAGTTTCCTTTGTTCTGCAGAAGCTTTTCATTTTAATTAGATAACATTTGTTTATTTTTGCTTTTATTTCCAGTATTCTGGCAGGTGGATCATAGAGGATCTTGCTGTGATTTATGTCAGAGAGTGTTTTGCCTACATTCTTCTCTAGGAGTTTTATAGTTTCTGGTCTTACGTTTAGATATTTAATCCATTTTGAGTTTATTTTTGTGTATGGTGTTAGAAAGTGATCTAGTTTCATTCTTTTACAAGTGGTTGACCAGTTTTCCCAGCACTACTTGTTAAAGAGATCATCTTTAATCCATTTATATTCATGCCTCCTTTGTCAAAGATAAGGTGTCCATAGGTGTGTGGATTTATCTCTGGGCTTTCTATTTTGTTCCATTGATCTATATTTCTGTCTTTGTGTCAGTACCATACTGTCTTGATGACTGTGGCTTTGTAGTAGAGCCTGAAGTCAGGCAAGTTGATTCCTCCAGTTCCATTCTTCTTTCTCAAGATTGCTTTGGCTATTCGAGGTTTTTTGTATTTCCATACAAATTGTGAAATTATTTGTTCTAGCTCTGTGAAAAATACCGCTGGTAGCTTAATTGAGATTGCATTGAATCTGTAGATTGCTTTGGGTACTATTCTCATTTTCACTATATTGATTCTTCCGATCCATGAACATGATATATTTCTCCATCTATTAGTATCCTTTTTGATTTCTTTCATCAGTGTTTTATAATTTTCTATATATATTCTTTAGTTTCTTTAGGTAGGTATATTCCTAAATATTTTATTCTTTTCATTGCAATGGTGAATGGAATTGTTTCCTTAATTTCTTTTTCTACTTTCTCATTTTTAGTGTATAGGAATGCAAGGGATTACTGTGTGTTGATTTTATATCCTGCAACTTTACTATATTCATTGATTAGCTCTAGTAATTTTCTGGTGGGGTCTTTAGGGTTTTCTATGTAGAGAATCATGTCATCTGCAAACAGTGAGAGTTTTACTTCTTCTTTTCCAATTTGAATTCCTTTTATTTCTTATTCTGCTCTTATTGCTGTGTGCAAAACTTCCAGAACTATGTTGAATAGTAGTGGTGAAAGTGGGCACCCTTGTCTTGTTCCTGATTTTAGGGGAAATGCTTTCAATTTTTCACCTTTGAGGATAATGTTTGCTGTGGGTTTGTCATATATAGTTTTTATCATGTTGAGGTATGTTCCTTCTATTCCTGCTTTCTGGAGAGACTTTTATCATAAATGGATGTTGAATTTTGTCAAAGAGCTTCTCTGCATCTATTGAGATAATCATAGGGCTTTTATTTTTCAATTTGTTAATGTGATGAATTACAGTGATTGATTTGCAGATATTGAAGAATCCTTGCATTCCTGGGATAAAGCCCACTTGGTCATGGTGTATGATCTTTTTAATGTGTTGTTGGATTCTGATTGCTAGAATTTTTTTAAGGGTTTTTGCATCTATGTTCATCGGTGATATTGGCCTGTAGTTTTCTTTTTTTGTGGCATCTTTGTCAGGTTTTGGTATTAGGGTGATGGTGGCCTCATAGAATGAGTTTGTAAGTTTACCTTCCTCTGCAATTTTCTGGAAGAATTTGAGTCAGACTGGTGTTAGCTCTTCTCTAAATTTTTGGTAGAATTCAGCTGTGAAGCTGTCTGGACCTGGGATTTTGTTTGCTGGAAGATTTCTGATTACAGTTTCAATTTCCATGCCTGTGATGTGTCTGTTAAGATTTTCTATTTCTTCCTGGTTCAGTTTTGGAAAGTACTTTTCTAAGAATTTGTTCATTTCTTCCACATTGTCCATTTTGTTGGCATATAATTGCTGATAGTAGTCTCTTATGATTCTTTGTATTTCTGTGTTGTCTGTTGTGATCTCTCCATTTTCATTTCTAATTTTATTGATTTGAGTTTTCTCCCTTTGTTTCTTGATGAGTCTGGCTAATGGTTTGTCAATTTTATTTATCCTTTCAAAGAATCAGATTTTGGTTTTGTTGATTTTTGCTATGGTTTCTTTTGTTTCTTTTGCATTTATTTCTGCCCTACTAACTCTGGGGTTCTCCATTTCTTCCTTTTCTAGTTGCTTTAGGTGTAGAGTTAGGTTATTTATTTGACTTTTTTCTTGTTTCTTGAGGTATGCCTGTATTGCTATGAACTTTCCTCTTAGAACTGCTTTCAGAACTCCGACACAAGCTTCCCTAGCCAAGAAACCTTGACAAGACACTGATACAACCCCACCCACAGTGAGGAAACTCCATAATAAAGAGAACTCCACAAATTACCAGAATATAACCAAGATGAAGAGACAGAGGAATACCCAGCAGGTAAAGGAACAGGAGAAATGCCCACCAAACCAAACAAAAGAGGAAGAGATAGGGAATCTACCTGAGAAAGAATTCCATATAATGATAGTGAAAATGATCCAAAATCTTGCAATCAAAATGGAATCACAGATAAATAGCCTGGAGACAAGGAATAAGAAGACGCAAGAAAGGTTTAACAAGGACCTAGAAGAAATAAAAAAGAGTCAATATATAATGAATAATGCAATAAATGAGATCAGAAACACTCTGGAGGCAACAAATAGTAGAATATAGGAGGCAGAAGATAGGATTAGTGAAATAGAAGAATGATTGATAGAAATAAATGAATCAGAGAGGAAAAAAGAAAAATGAATTAAAAGAAATGAGGACAATCTCAGAGACCTCCAGGATAAAATGAAACACTCCAACATTCGAATCATAGGAGTCCCAGAAGAAGAAGACAAAAAGAAAGACTATGAGAAAATACTTGAGGAGATAATAGTTGAAAACTTCCCTAAAATTGGGAAGGAAATAGTCACCCAAGTCCAAGAAACCCAGAGAGTTCCAAACAGGATAAACCCAAGGTAAAACACCCCAAGACACATATTAATCAAATTAACAAAGATCAAACACAAAGAACAAATATTAAAAGCAGCAAGGGAAAAACAACAAATAACACACAAGGGGATTCCCATAAGGATAACTGCAGATCTTTCAATGGAAACGCTTCAGGCCAGGAGGGAATGGCAAGACATATTTAACGTGATGAAAGAAAATAACCTACAGCCCAGACTACTGAACCCAGCAAGGATCTCATTCAAATATGAAGGAGAAATCAAAAGTTTTACAAACAAGCAAAAGCTGAGAGAATTCAGAACCACCAAACCAGCTCTCCAACAAATGCTAAAGGATATTCTCTAGACAGGAAACACAAAAAGGGCATATAAACCCAAACCCAAAACAATAAAGTAAATGGAAACGGGATCATTCAGTTCAGTTCAGTTCAGTTCAGTCTCTCAGTCGTGTCCGACTCTTTGCCACCCCTGAATCGCAGCATGCCAGGCCTCCCTGTCCACCACCATCTCCCGGAGTTCACTCCTACACGTCCGTCAAGTCAGTGATGCCATCCAGCCATCTCTTCCTGGGTCGTCCCCTTTTCCTCCTGCCCCCAATCCCTCCCAGCATCAGAGTCTTTTCCAATGAGTCAACTCCTCACATGAGGTGGCCAAAGTACTGGAGCTTCAGCTTTAGCATCATTACTTCCAAAGGAATCCCAGGGTTGATCTACTTCTGAATAGACTGGTTGGATCTCCTTGCAGTCCAAGGGACTCTCAAGAGTCTTCTCCAACACCACACTTCAAAATCATCAATTCTTCGGTGCTCAGCTTTCTTCACAGTCCAACTCTCACATCCATACATGACCACTGGAAAAACAATAGCCTTGACTAGACGGACCTTTGTTGGCAAAGTAATGTCTCTGCATTTGAATATACTATCTAGGTTGGTCATAACTTTTCTTCCAAGGAGTAAGCATCTTTTAATTTCATGGCTGCAGCAACCATCTGCAGTGATTTTGGAGCCCAAAACAATAAAGTCTGACACTGTTTCTACTGTTTCCCCATCCATTTCCCATGAAGTGATGGGACCAGATGCCATGATCTTCATTTTCTGAATGTTGAGGTTTAAGCCAACTTTTTCACTCTCCACTTTCACTTTCATCAAGAGGCCTTTTAGCTCCTCTTCACTTTCTGCCATAAGGGTGGTGTCATCTGCATATCTGCAGTTATTGATATTTCTCCCAGCAATCTTGATTCCAGCTTGTGTTTCTTCCAGTCCAGCGTTTCTCATGATGTACTCTGCATAGAAGTTAAATAAGCAGGGAAACAACATACAGCCTTGATGGACTCCTTTCCCAACTTGGAACCAGTGAGTTGTTCCATGTCCAGTTCTAACTGTTGCTTCCTGACCTGCATGCAGATTTCTCAAGAGGCAGCTTAGGTGGTCTGGTATTCCCATCTCTTTCAGAATTTTCCACAGCTTCTTGTGATCCACAGAGTCAAAGGCTTTGGCATAGTCAAGAAAGCAGAAATAGATGTTTGTCTGGAACTCTCTTGCTTTTTCCATGTTCCAGCAGGTGTTGGCAATTTGATCTCTCTCAAAGGTACCTCTGACTTTTCTGAAACCAGCTTGAACATCTGGAAGTTCACAGTTTATGTATTGCTCAGGTCTGGCTTGTATAATTTTGAGCATTACTTTACTAGCATGTGAGATGAGTGCAATTGTGTGGTATTTGAGCATTCTTTTGGATTGCCTTTCTTTGGGGTTGGAATGAAAACTGATCTTTTCCAGTCCTTTGGCCACTGCTGAGTGTTCCAAATTTGCTGGCATATTTAGTGCAGCACTTTCACAGCACCATCTTCCAGAATTTGAAACAGCTCCACTGGAATTCCATCACCTCCACTAACTTTGTTCGTAGTGATGCTTTCTAAGGCCCACTTGACTTCACATTCCAAGATGTCTGGCTCTAGATTAGTGATCACATCATCATGATTCTCTGCGTCGTGAAGATCTTTTTTTGTACAGTTCTTCCATGTATTCTTGCCACCTCTTCTTAATATCTTCTGGTATGGATCCGTTAGGTCCATACCATTTCCGTCTTTTATCTAGCCCATCTTTGCATGAAATGTTCCCTTGGAATCTCTAATTTTCTTGAAGAGATCTCTAGTCTTTCCCATTCTGTTGTTTCCCTCTATTTCTTTGCATTGATCGCTAAAGAAGGCTTTCTTATCTCTTCTTGCTATTCTTTGGAACTCTGCATTCAGATGCTTATATCTTTCCTTTTCTCCTTTGCTTTTCTCCTCTCTTCTTTTCCCAGCTACTTGTAAAGCCTCTCCAGACAGCCATTTTGCTTTTTTGCATTTCTTTTCCATGGGATGATCTTGATCCCTGTCTCCTGTACAGTGTCATGAACCTCATTCCATAGTTCCTCAGTCTATGAGATCTGTCTATCAGATCTAGGCCCTTACATCTATTTCTCACTTCCACTGTATAATCATAAGGGATTTGATTTAAGTCATACCTGAATGATGTAGTGGTTTTCCCTACTTTCTTAAATTTGAGTCTGAATTTGGTAATAAGGAGTTCATGATCTGATTCACAGTCAGCTCCTGGTCTTGTTTTTGTTGACTGTATAGAGCTTCTCCATCTTTGGCTGCAAAGAATATAATCAGTCTGATGTTGGTGTTGACCATCTGGTGATGTCCATGTGTAGAGTCTTCTCTTGTGTTGTTGGAAAAGGATATTTGCTATGACCAGTGCATTTTCTTGGCAAAACTCTATTAGTCTTTGCCCTGCTTCATTCCACATTCCAAGGCCTAGTTTGCCTGTTATTCCAGGTGTTTCTTGACTTCCTACTTTTGCATTCCAGTCGCCTATAATGAAAAGGACATTCTTTTTGGTTGTTAGTTCTAAAAGTTATTGTAGGTCTTCATAAAACCGTTCAACTTCAGTTTCTTCAGTGTTACTGGTTGGGGCATAGACTTGGATAACTGTGATATTGAATGGTTTGCCTTGGAGACAAACAGAGATCATTCTGTCGTTTTTGAGATTGCATCCAAATACTGCATTTCAGACTCTTTTTTACTATGATTGCTACTCCATACTTATCAATAATTCCTTAAATGTAAATGGGTTGAATGCCCCCACCAAAAGGCAAAGACTGGCTGAATGGATAGAAAAACAAGACCCCTATATATGCTGCCTACAAGAGATCCACCTCAACACAAGGGACACATACTGACTGAAAGTGAAGGACTGGAAAAAGGTATTCCATGCAAATAGAGACCAAAAGAAAGCAGGAGTAGCAATACTCATATCCGATAAAATAGACTTTAAAACAAAAGCTGTGAAAAGAGACAAAGAAGGCCACTACATAATGATTAAAGGATCAATCCAAGTAGAAGATATAACAATTATAAATATATATGCACCCAACATAGGAGCATCAGAATATATAAGACAAATGCTAAGAAATATGAAAGGGGTAATTGACAATAACACAATATTAGTGGGAGACTTTAATACCCCACTCACATCTATGGACAGATCAACTAAACAGAAAATTAACAAAGAAATGCAAACTCGAAATGTTACAGTAGATCAGTTAGACCCAGATGATATCTGCAGGACATTTTACCCCAAAACAATGAATTTTACCTTTTTCTCAAGTGCTCACAGAACCTTCTCCTGGATAGATCACATCCTGGGTCATAAATCTAACCTTGATAAATTTAAAAAAAAAATGAAATCATTCCAAGCATATTTTCTGACCATAATGCATTAATATTAGATCTCAATTACAGGAGAAAAACTATTAAAAATCCCAACATATGGAGGCTGAACAACACACTTCTGAAAAACCAACAAATCATACATGCATTTTGAACGTTTGTATTTTTTATAAATATGTAACATTTTGAGCAAGAGTAAATACTAATTTTGATATGACCTTATGAGTCAGACTGAATGGAACATGTCTTTATGACTCAAGCATGTTTAAAGGCAAGTCCTGACTTTCCTATTGCTAAAATGAAAATAAATACTATGGGCAATAAAGCATTTCAGTAGAATCTACCAAATAATGCTAGTATAATTCTAAACTCTAAAGAGAAATGTGAACTTTTAAAATAAGTTGAAGATTTCTCAAGGACTAAACAAAGCATTTTCTAAAGTTAATGCATTTATCTCTTAACACCGTTTCAGTGACCCTCTTAAACATTTCAGGAAGGCTGTTCACATTCTGTGGTTTATTGTCCATAAGAACACCATTTAAGTCATGGGATATAAACAGTTTCCAATGAACAGACTAATTTTTCAGAAAATTCAATTTAAGCTATTTATTTCATACTCAGAATTGTAGTTTCTTTTAGAAGCAATGCTGGCACTAGCTAGAGGATATAATACATCACATCTTTAACTAGGCCACTTCGTCACCTTTCATAAAATGGTTTTCTATTATAACAGTTAAGCAACAATGAAAATAAAACTGGCTTTCTCACTTTCTATTATGAATAGTCGTATAACAAGTTAAAATGTTTTGAGCAGGCATTCTACCTGTTTGGTAAAAAAAGTACTATATCCTGTTGCTGCTGCTAAATTGCTTCAGTCATTTCCAACTCCTTGTGACCCTATGGATTGTAGGCTGCCAGTCTCCTCTGTCCATGAGATTCTCCAGGTAAGAATACTGGAGTGGGTTCTTTACCACTAGTGGCACCTGGGAAGCCCCCTATCTCCTGAGTTAATATGAAATAAATTTCTGTTGATCGAACTGTAAAAAACTATGCTGGCTTGAATATGAAAATTATGCCAATAAATCTTAAATTAGTTTTTCAAATATACTCATGTAGTTATAAATATCATTTCAGTGTTTTTAAATTTTTTTGTGGTCCATATAGCCATTGAAAAGGTTATTGATGTCTATAGATCATTTTCCCTGAAAAATAAAATTTGAAGTTCCAAAAGGTTTACATTTAGGCAGTTCATAGGTGCTGAAAACTGACTCATGATCTCCAGTGTTAGTGTGCTTTTCACCAAAATTGGGAGGTATTCTCTTGAAAACTGAAAGTGTTAGTCACTCAGTTGTGTCCAACTCTTTGTGATCCCATAGACTATAGCTCACCAGGATCCTCTGTTCACGGAATTCTCCAGACAAGAATACTGGAGTGTGTTGCCATTCCCTTCTCCAGGGGATCTTCCTGACCCAGAGACAGAAATGTCTCCTGTGTCTCCTGCATTGGTAGGCAATTCTTTACCCTCTGAGCCATCACGGGAGCCTTTAGTGGTCATTCTTTTAAAACATTGTAATTGGAAATTACTTCTGCATATTTAAAAGTTCTTGCCTGATAGCTCAGTTGGTAAAGAATCCACCTGCAATACAGGAGACCCTGGTTTGATTTCTGGGTTGGGAAGATCTACTGGAGAAGGGATATGCTACCCATCCCAGTATTCTTGCACTTCCCTTGTAGCTTAACTGGTAAAGAATCCAACTGCAAGGTCAGAGACCTACTGTGGGAGACCTGGGTTCAATCCTTGGGTTGAGAAGATCTGGCAAAGGGAAAGGCTACCCGCTCCAGTATTCTGGCCTGGAGAATTCCATGAATTGTACAGTCCATGGGGTCACAAAGAGTTGGACACAAGTGACTGTGAATATCACTTTCTCATATATGCTTATAACTACAACTATGTTTCCATGTTTTAGAAAAGGCAGAGGAACAAGAGATCAAATTGCCAACATCCGCTGGATCATGGAAAAAGCAAGAGAGTTCCAGAAAAACATCTATTTCTGCTTCATTGACTATGCCGAAGCTTTTGACTGTGTGGATCACAATAAACTGTGGAAAATTCTGAAAGAGATGGGAATACCAGACCACCTGACCTGCCTCTTGAGAAACCTGTATGCAGGTCAGGAAGCAACAGTTAGAACTGGACATGAAACAACAGACTGGTTCCAAGTAGGAAAAGGAGTATGTCAAGGCTGTATATTGTCACCCTGCTTATTTAACTTCTATGCAGAGTACATCATGAGAAACTCTGGCCTGGAAGAAGCACAAGATGGAATCAAGATTGCCAGGACAAATATCAATCACCTCAGATAGGCAGATGACACCACCCTTAAGGCAGAAAGTGAAGAGGACCTAAAGAGCCTCTTGATAAAGTGAAAGAGGAGAGTGAAAAAGTTGGCTTAAAGCTCAACATTCAGAAAACGAAGATCATGGCATCTGGTCCCATCACTTCATGGGAAATAGATGGGGAAACAATGGAAACAGTGTCTCACTTTATTTGCCTAGGCTCCAAAATCACTACAGATGGTGATTGCAGCCATAAAATTAAGTGATGTTTACTCCTTGGAAGGAAAGTTATGACTGATCTAGATAGCATATTTAAAAGCAGAGACATTACTTTGTCAACAAAGGTCCGTCTAGTCAAGGCTATGGTTTTTCCTGTGGTCATGTATGGATGTGAGAGTTGGATTGTGAAGAAAGCTGAGCACCGAAGAATTGTTGCTTTTGAACTGTGGTATTGGAGAAGACTCAAGAGTCCCTTAGACTGCAAGGAGATCGAACCAGTCCATTCTAAAGGAGATCAGTCCTGGGTGTTCTTTGGAAGGAATGATGCTAACGGTGAAACTCCAGTACTTTCGCCAGCTCATGCCAAGAGTTGACTCGTTGGAAAAGACTCTGATGCTGGGAGGGATTGGGGGTAGGAGGAGAAGGGGACAACAGAGGATGAAATGGCTGGATGGCATCACCGACTCTATGGACATGAGTTTGGGTAAACTCTGGGAGATGGTGATGGACAGGGAGGCCTGGCATGCTGCAATTCATGGGGTCACAAAGAGTCGGACACAACTGAGCAACTGAACTGAACTGAATTGATTTCCCATGTAACAATCAAACAGCACACACACACACACACACACACACACACACACATAAAATTTGGTATATTTGAAAATCTGTTAATGCTTAATGCAGAGAGATTAAACATTTGCTTGGATATATAATAAAATCTGATAGACTTATTTATAGATTAGTTGCTATAAGACACAAAGGATATCAGGGAAGTTATAGTAAGAAACTTCACTGTAAAAGTGATACATGTTTAAATTTTGTGACTTAACAAAAGATTTGCCCTGTCTTTTTCTATTATTCCTTTTCCAGAAGCTCCATCCAGGGCACATAATGTAGGTAGTTTGAATTCAGATGAGACTGAAATCTGACTGAAGACTGAATTGTAGGGCATAGAGGAAGGTAATTCCTTATGGCCTATATGAGTCTTTATTAGAAACAGACACCCTTGTGTAAGGACCGAAGAGTTACTTTGAGGGTTTTCCATTTGATATTTTGACATAATAAGAAAAATAGTGGCTCCCTGGTTATTGAAATCAGATTAATCTTTTAAGTTAGAAACCTAAAGTCCTTAAATACTGTGCCAAGACCCTGACAAAAATGAAGTCAAATTTTCTTATTAAGAAAGCATTTTATTAGCTTTTGAGCAATGTTCGTTATCTCACACAGAGATCCCTTTAGCGAACTGGGCTTCATCATCAACATCTGCCCAGATGAGCTGGAAATGTGTCCTGATCTCAATTTATGTGTGAATAGAGAGCACAGGAATGATGATTTAAGCTTTTTTTTGAACTGCCATTTAATTTTATGTAATGCTTAGTTTTATATATAAATGGAAAGAAAAGCCAACAATTTAATTTGTCTAATTATTTTCACAGATACAAGTAATAGTCTCTTAATTCAAGGAGATAAATTTTTAAGTATCCATTTCTGCTCTGGTAACCAAGTTTAACTGTTAGATTCAGATTATTTTTTAAAATAATTTAATTATGTAATCTCCCATTATAAAAATGCTCAGCATTCTTTTATGAACTAATATGGAATCCATATCACACACAAAGGATGGATTTATTTATAGAGAACCTGAAATGACTAAATTGTTCCCTTTTGCAGGTCTTTTCCTGTTTATTTATAAGATATGTAAAATTAAATGCAACTTTAGCACATAAATATTCATAGACCCTACGTATCTGAATATTTATATAGCACCTGCCAAATAGTTTGACAGGCATGATAGTTTAGAATGCATATTATGAGGAACGGAAAGCATGTTTATTTGGCATTAAGTTTCAGGTCACTTTTAAAACAAATGTGGTTTAAGTTCATACAGGTACAAGCAAGAAAAAGACAACACTGCTTAGAAATAGACAGATCATGGTTATCATTGCTATAACCCTTATAAATATTGAGTTAATATAATCTCTATATGGTGAAATTTAAGAGTCCATTTTAATTTTGTTAGTTTTGCAGATGAAAAGTCCTTTTCTTGAAAAAAAACAAAAAACAAAACAAAACATTGATTTGGGCCTTTAAATATCCAGGCATGCCACCTACATGAAGACATGAGATGATCGTTTCAATAAGTATGTAGAGTAAGAGATGTATTTTTCATAATAACATTTCAATGTAACTACCCTTTCTTTGGTTTCTAAAACTCTTAGGACTGCCTTAATGAACAGGCTTATAATTCTGTTGGCTCCTTCTACATAATGCAAACTTATTGCTTTATTTATAACTTTCATGAAAAATTTGACATAGAGAAAAATGTAGAGGAGTTAATCCAAGAAACATGCTATTTATATAACACTTAAACCTAAGAATTTAATCAAGAGTTCCTTGTTAAATTTGAGTACTGGAAGCCTACATATTTTGAGCACAAAATACTTTCCCTTTGCATTTGCAATAATTGATTTTAGTGCTACGTCTTCAACATATATCAGAAGTCACAACATGTCCTTTCCACTTCCAATCATTTCCATTAGTGTTCTGCAGACTTCTGCTCAAGGTCCCGCACTAGAATGTGAAGTAGGACTATTTGTTCCAGTGCCATAATGACTTGATTTGACGTTTAGGTCTGACATTTATAAGCAGTGTGAACTTGAGAAACTTGCTAAATTGCTCTGTAAAACAGCATTATAGTAGATCTCATAGGATTACTATGAGTATCAAGAATTAAAGTGAAACATTTAGACCTATGCCTCAAACAGTAAACTTCCCTGAGATTTTGGAATCACTGTGTAAGCTCCATTTTTCTCACTGAGAAACAGATCCTTGAGGAATCAACACCCACTTCCTTTGGCTGAGATTGCTAACTATTGGCTGATGATCACACAATTATTAACCATTTAGCTCTATTGGCCTACTTAGAGAGTTTTACTGAATTGCTTTTTGAGAAAAAAATTCTCTTTGTCCAACTTTAAGAGAATTAGAATCTTGACTGCCTCCAGAATAGTCACTGCATTCTACTCTCTGATATTTTGCTTCATTTTATGTGTTAGATGGAGACACTAATTCTGATCTAGTAACAACCAAACACTTTTTCTATCATCATCTCTAAGAATGTAGCCCCATGTGCATATTCATTTCCTTTTTACACGCATCTACCATGCCCTGGAGATCTCACTTTCTCATTCATAGCTCTCTATTTGTCTAAGATTTAAATCCTCTGCAAAAGAAAATTCTTCCTTTCTCTAATGGTTATTTCTGATATTTAACACTAAAGTATTTTTCCAAAGAAACTTTAGTTTCTCTTTGATTTTCTGAATAAATATAATCCCCACAGACAGAGTATTCAAAACACAGGACTATACATTGTCCTTCTTTGCCTTTGGATTTTCAGTAATCTAGGAATTTAATAATTGTGTCCCTCTAACAAAATGTATGAAAATGGAATACATTTTAAAAAGATAAAATAGACTTTTATTTCTATTAAAAAATTATCTGCCATTCTGTATATGAAGCTCTTATATGAAAACTCATAATCTTGGCTTCAAAAATTCCCAAATCCAGAGTCAACTTTTCATCATATGGATAAGGCTATTCTAATCAACTCCAAACAAATTTGAAACATTAATAGGAGTGAAATTTTGCTCCTAATCTAGTACAACTTATTTATATTTTGAACTAAGAGTTTACTGCCAGAATATCCTTATTTTGCCATAGATCACATGTAACTCAGCTGTTTTTAAATTTTAAAGATGTAGCTTCCTAAGCTGGCTGAGCATCACAGTGCAAACAGGAAATAGTATTATTAAAATGCTTTCATTTCAGTGTGATTTTCCTGGATCCAAAAGTCTCTCTTAAGGTTACCCCTCCCCTGTCTTTCTCTCATTTGAAATTTTAGGAAAATGCACGTGGTTTAAGGTCTTCTGTTGTAGCCCACACAGTGAGGCTCCTATGACTGTGTTTACCAAGGTTTCCATGGTAGCCATTTGCCTGTTCCCCCAAGCCTATTATTTGCTAACTTTTCTGTAGCCAGTGACTGCTAAAGCTAATATAAGGCATAAAGACAAGCTGAACCAAAATGTCCATTACGGTTGTATTTACTAAAGTTTAAGGCCTAAAACCACAATAGCCTATAAATGGGTAGCATCAATTTAAAGATAATCAAAGAAATGTGACACCACTAACATTATTGCCACATCCTCTGTGTCTCCAAGACCTCTGATCATAAGAGGTTATTTTTAGTTCCTAGAGCACACTGAGTACCTGTCTCTATAGCTCTGCATGGCCAACATTTACTTGTCCTCAGGATTTACCACTTTCTCCTGGATATTTGTCTTAACCCTCCTCACTAAAGTAGCTGCCTGTGTTTATGTGTATTATATTTCTCATAGCAGGCCACTTAGCATATTTTATGGTTTGTTGGTTTGTCTCTTTCATTATATTTAAATTATATTGATACAAGGATTTGAAAGAGAGACAAAGGAAATCCATATGGACCATGTGAATGAGTCCTGACAAACTATGGGGATTAGGTAAATAACATTTTTTACTAGAAGAGAACACTGTTCTGCTTATCTCTATATTCCTGTCACATAGTGGAATTCTTGACTTATGGTAGGAATGCACTGAATGTATAGAGTATGCAACAAAGCCCTATATGCATCCCCTTTCATTTCACTTTGAAAGTGTTCCATATGTGGCCTAAGACCTATTTTTCATGATAATTCTTTTCATATCTGATTTGAAGGGCTTCCCTTGTGTCTCAGCTGGTAAACAATTGGCCTGCAATGCAGGAGACCTGGGTTCGATCCCTGAATTGGGAAGATCCCCTGGAGAAAGGAATGGCTACCCACCCTAGTATTCTGTCCTGGAGAATTCCACGGACGGTATAGTCCATGAGGTTGCAAAGAGTCAGAAACAACTGAGTGACGTTCACTTCACTTCACTTCCATCTGATTTGAAGAATATATTGGATTCCCCTTGGAAATTAATGAGAAACTGAGCTGACCATTTTCACTTATTAGACAGAAGTTTTAGATCATCTTGCACTCTTAATCCTTCTTCTAGAGTTTGCTTTAATCTCATGGTGGTAGATAGACTGAAAAAAAAAAAAAAAAAGGAAAGAAAGAAAAACTGCTATGAGTTCTTCCCTGATTGTATCCATGCCAGGTAGCAATAGTTTTTTTTCAGGTTTTCCAATAGGTGAAGTGAAGTGAAGTTGCTCAGTCATGTCCGACTCTTTGCGACCCCATAGACTGTAGCCTACCAGGCTCCTCCCTCCATGGGATTCTCCAGGCAAGAATACTGGAGTGGGTT
Source organism: Capricornis sumatraensis (assembly GCF_032405125.1). Lineage (NCBI taxonomy): Eukaryota > Metazoa > Chordata > Mammalia > Artiodactyla > Bovidae > Capricornis > Capricornis sumatraensis. Next base: position 127,582,423 of record NC_091071.1, read on the forward strand.
GCCATTTCATTCTCCACGGGATCTTCCCGACTCAGGGATCAAACCCAGGTCTACCCGCATTCCAGGCAGACTCTTTAACCTCTGAGCCATGAGGGAAGCCAATAGGTAGAAGAATCTATTTCTCCACCCCATAAATCTGAGCTGGACTTGTGACTTGCTTAAACCAACAAAATTCAGTGAGAATTACGTGTCAGCTCCAAGCCTGAATTTCAAGAGGCTTCACATACATTTTCCCATACCTTTGAAACTCTGCCAATCTGGCAAGTGAACAATCCTGCGTTAGGTTTCCAAGTAATATACCCAAGGTCCAGCCACTTATGTAACCCCAGTCAATAGCCTGAAAAATTCCAGATACATGAGAGAGTCCATCCTCAATCAAGCAGTCAAGCCAAACCACCATGTGAGTGTAGATGCATGACTGGATCTAGCCAATATCAGCTGAATGAGGTCTTTACCTGTAAAACAACCAGGCTTTACCCAACTCTCATTTTAAATTACTAACCTTTGAAGTGGTTTGTTAAGTAATTGTTTCTTACTAGTTCAGTTCAGTTCAGTTCAGTCACTCAGTTGTGTTCGGTTCTTTACGACCCCATGAATCACAGCACGCCATGCTACCCTGCCCATTACCAACTCCCGGAGTTCACTCAGACTCACGTCCATCGAGTCAGTGATGCCATCCAGCCATCTCATCCTCTGTCTTCCCCTTCTCCTCCTTCCCCCAATCCTTCCCAGCATCAGAGTCTTTTCCAATGAGTCAACTCTTCGCATGAGGTGGCCAAAGTACTGGAGTTTCAGTTTCAGCATCATTACCTCCAAAGAAATCCCAGAATGGATCTCCTTCAGAATGGATTGGTTGGAACTCCTTGCAGTTCAAGGGATTCTCAAGAGTCTTCTCTAACACCACAGTTCAAAAGCATCAATTCTTCAGTGCTCAGCTTTCTTCACAGTCCAACTCTCACATCCATACATGACCACTGGAAAAACAATAGCCTTGACTAGACGGACCTTTGTTGGCAAAGTAATGTCTCTGCTTTTGAATATGCTATCTAGGTTGGTCATAACTTTTCTTCCAAGGAGTAAGTGTCTTTTAATTTCATGGCTGCAGTCACCATCTGCAGTAATTTTGGAGCCCCCCATAATAAAGTCTGACACTGTTTCCACTGTTATCCCATCTATTTCCCATGAAATGATGGGACCAGATGCCATGATCTTCGTTTTCTGAATGTTGAGCATTAAGCCAACTTTTTTGCTCTCCTCTTTCACTTTTATCAAGAGGCTTTTTAGTTATTTCCCCTTCACTTTCTGCCATAAGGGTGGTGTCATCTGCATATCTGAAGTTATTGATATTTCTCCCAGCAAACTTGATTCCAGCTTGTGCATCTTCCAGCTCAGGGTTTCTCATGATGTACTCTGCATAGAAGTTAAATAAGCAGGGTGACAATATACAGCCTTGACGGACTCCTTTTCCTACTTGGAACCAGTCTGTTGTTCCATGTCCAGTTCTAACTGTTGCTTCCTGACCTGCCTACAGGTTTCTCAAGAGGCAGGTCAGGTGGTCTGGTATTCCCATCTCTTTCAGAATTTTCCACAGTGTATTGTGATCCACACAGTCAAAGGCTTTGGCATAGTCAATGAAGCGAAATAGATGTTTTTCTGGAACTCTCTTGCTTTCTCCATGATCCAGCAGATGTTGGCAATTTGATCTCTGGTTCCTCTGCCTTTTCTAAAACCAGCTTGAACATCAGGAAGTTCACGGTTCACGTATTGCTGAGACCTGGCTTGGAGAATTTTGAGCATTACTTTACTAGCGTGTGAGATGAGTGCAATTGTTCGGTAGTTTGAGCATTCTTTAGCATTGCCTTTCTTTGGGATTGAAATGAAAACTGACCTTTTCCTGTCCTGTGGCCACTGCTGAGTTTTCCAAATTTGCTGGCATATTGAGTGCAGCACTTTCGCAGCATCATCTTTCAGGATTTGAAATAGCTCAACTGGAATTCCATCACCTCCAATAGCTTTGTTCCTAGTGATGCTTTCTAAGGCCCACTTGACTTCACATTCCAGAATGTCTGACTCTAGGTGAGTGAGCACACCATCGTGATTATCTTAGTCATGAAGATCTTTTTTGTATAGTTCTTCTGTGTATTTTTGCCACCTCTTCTTAATATCTTCTGTTTCTGTTAGGTCCATGCCATTTCTGTCCTTTATCGAGTCCATCTTTGCATGAAATGTTCGCTTGGTGTCTGTAATTTTCTTGAAGAGATCTCTAGTCTTTCCCATTCTGTTGTTTTCCTCTATCTCTTAAGACTTTACTAAATGACCTTATTTTAAAATAGCAACTTCTCTTCCCAAGTTTTACTCCAGCATTCCCTGTCCTTTCCCCATATTTCCATGTGCTTCTTCAGCAATATACATTTACATACCTGTCTGGGGAGTGTGTAATTTCCTCAGTTCTGTCTCACTGCAGCAAAAATTTGAAGTGATGGATAGACCAGTGTTACAGCTCTGTTACAGTTCAGTTTTATTTGGTAAGCAAAGGCAATATACATTTATATATCTGTCTGGGGAGTATGTAATTTCCTCAGACCTGTCTTGCCACAGCAAAAAATTTGAAGTGATGGATAGACCAGTGTTACAGCTCTGTTACAGTTCAGTTTTATTTGGTAAGCAAAGGAAAATACATCCTCGAGCTAGGCTGACCCAAAACAAGTGAAGAGAAGAGAAAGCTCAGCTTTGGCTCTTCTATTTATATGTTTTTTTCTCCTTCCCCTGAGCCAGCCTTTTGTAAATTGGGCTAGCCAAGGAGAGCTGTTTGCTTCACCTGAGGTTCTTTTTCACTCAGGACGTTCAACCTTCCTTTGTTCTATTTTTGCACACTTTTCCCTTCTTTGTCTTTTAGCCAGTACCATTCTGGACTCCTTTTCCTATTCTAACCACATAACATATCTATATTTTATTTATTTATATGGTTTCTCCCAATCCCAAATAAGAATGGAAACTCCATGTGCACAAGGATCTTATTTTATTCTGTTTTCTGCTATATCTCCAATAGCTAAAACTGCCTTGGACAGAATGAAAATGGAATTAAGTTTTTTAAATTAATCAATTAATTAATCTTGCCCATTTTATTCATTTGTATATATGGATTATTTTGTTTCTTTCATCTAAAATCCTCATCTACCTTACCCTCACTTGACTAATTCTGTTGCACCTGTCAGATTTGCTACCCAGCATTGTCATTATATTGAACAGAACAAATTAAATGGATGCATAGGTCACTCACTGCAAGAATGCATGAAAACCTGTTCTAATATATAAAAATGATAACTCTTCCTAATGAGATTCAGCCATAACACTTATTTAGAAAAATAAACTCCCTGAGTTTTTTTTCAACTTCTTCTTTAAAAAACTAATAAACTTAAGAACTTTACAGAGTATAGGTAGTTGATTGCTGTTTTCAAGAAATCTCTTCCTGTTATTAATGATTTCACCATCTCCAAAAAACAGAGGAATATATTGGTGTGTCTAGGAAAACAAGAATCGTTACTTCTACTCTGTATCTTATTCCCTTCAAGTAAGCAAGCATACAGATTAAGAATATGCAGTTTGTTGATAGACATAAAACTAGCCATAGGATGAAACTAATTCTAGAAGGCAATTGATAGTACCTTCCCTGGTGGCTCAGATGGTAAAGAATCGACTTGCAGTGTAAGAGACTCAGGTTTGATCCCTGGGTTGGGAAGTTCCCCTGTAGAAGGGAGTGGCTACCCACTCCAGTATTCTTGTTTGGAGAATTCCATCAACTGAAGAAACCTGTCAGTCTATGCGGTCACAAGGACATGACTGAGTGACTATTTCTTTTTCCTCTAAGTAGATAAGTGTCACATGGTATTGTATATGCTATTTAAGATGCAAGAATTTTAAGTTATCATCTAAAATAAACTAGATATATAACAACCTAAAAATGACTCAATTTAACACAAAATTATTCAATGAGAAAGCATTAATCCACACAAAGTACACTTATGGAGTTGAAAAAATAAAAGATGTCATCAAAAGTTCAGTTGTGTTACTTTTATTATTCTATATAGATTTTATTCTAATATTCAAAGATCATTTCAAAATGGAAGTATTTTAAAATCTTTTTCTCAAGAGTTAAACATGAAAATGCTGTTTAACAATTTTAGAAGAGTTGTATAAAAACAGAATATTTCAGATTTCTTGATAGTAAAGCAAAGCATAGTGTTTCAAGTCATAGTAATTATGCTGGCTATCACCCCATTACTAACATAATGTGAAGCTAATAAGCCAAGTAATTAGTATGCTCTAGGTCAGAATCTTCACCTCAGTGACTGGAGGGTAAATGAAGACAAAGCATTGTAATATTAAACATACAAGCAAAAGAGTAGTAATATATTATAATAAAAATCTGAAAGAAGTTAAGAAGTAGTATATTTTCATTTGTGCATTGAAGAAAAATATAAGCAATTGATTTAGTCTTTATGCTTAGTCAAAGTTAAGACATGCATTTTTGTTGCTAATGGGTGTTATTAAATATATAAATGCTTAAGTGGAATGGGCATACAATAGATAAGGCTTACTCTGGTAGCTCAGTCAGTAAAGAATCTATCTGTATTGCAGGAGACCTGGGTTCAATCCCTGTCAGAAAGCTGTCCTGGAGAAGGAAATGGTAACCCACTCCAGTATTCTTGCCTGGAAAATCCTATGTACAGAGGAGCCTGGCAGGCTACAGTCCATGGGGTCACAAAAGTCAGACAGGATTTAGCAATTAAATCACCATGATTAGATCAATACACAGATCTTAATTAGCTACTGCAGTTTCTTAACTGTAATTAGTTTTTGTTGTCGTTGTTGTCTTGAAGAAAAACAGATAAAACTTAAACTTGCATCTTATAGTTGGTGCACTCATAAAAAGAGAAAAAAAGTCAAATGTAATCAGATGTTGAGAGGAGTTTTCCTATCGTCTAGTTATTGGGGCTAACCACAATCTGAAGCCAAAAGAGCACATGACTCCCCACTTCTATGTTCAGTATAATACTAGAGATAAGAAACAGCCTCCACTATGTAAAACTTCTTAAGACATATAGAACTGGTACTGAATACACCAGCCCTTACTCCACCCCAGAGAGAGGTTTATTTATTTCTGGGAAGTACAGTGCACTAAATAGAAGTTATTCCCTTCCCTTAAGAGTGGAGGCGTCTTTGTCATCTTCTTCAGGTCAAGGTTCACAGGTAGAAGGATACATATAAGGGAGCACCTTTGAGACCAACACCTGTGAAACTGAGGGCAAGGAACTAAGGATGAGTTGAGGAAAAAGTTGAGTTATGATACAATGAAATTAAGATTAAGGACTCAGTCTGCTCTTTAGAGAGTTCTGGAGCTGATGGCTCTTCAGTGGAAAAGTCACAACTATGGGCTAGGCATTTAACCTAATTTAGCCCATTAGGTCAAACCTATAAATTTAACCTAAAAATCGTTAAGAAAACTGAGGACTAGGGGTCATTTTCTAGCAACACTCTTAGAGCTGCAGGAATAATCCCTTTTCATGAGAGTAATTTGGGAAGCGTGACAGCATTCATTTTGCTGAACTTCTAAATCTTGACAAGAGATACAATGGAAAACTTACACATAGAAAAGTGGCAGAATTGCCACCATTGATCCTAGCACCTCTCAAGGTCCAAGTGATAAAAATGATCATTCCTAGAGTTCAAGAACTTACTGAAGAGAGTAGATGAGATCAAGGAGATGCACCTTGTACAAAGAAAATTAGTATGAGTGTGTGGAGTTGTACAAAGCTATTGTGGGCATAGTGATGGGTGTAGGTTGTCAACTAAAAGTGGATGCCAGATATCACAAAGGAAGACCAATTTCTATGGGTTTGTACAATAACTGGTCATTTTCTGTCCATACTTAGCGGGATACATGGGTCAATGACAGAGGAGATCACAACACTGTTTAATTAAATGGGTAAACATAACCTTTTCCTTATTCTTTTCTCTGTTCCATAATCAGAGAGGAAGGCTAAGAAAGGAGAGAGGGGAGAGTGAACAAAACATCATACTTAATTCCCCCTACTTCAAACTATTAAAGCCACACACAAATCATAGATTACGCTCAGTACATAGGGTTGCAAAGAGTCAGACATGACTGAAGCGACTTCAGTCAGTTCAGTTCCATAGCCCAGTCGTGTCCGACTCTTTGAGACCCCAGGGACTACAGCACACCAGGCCTTTGTGTCCATCACCATATCCCAGAGTTTACTCGAACTCATGTCCATTGAGTCGATGATGCCATCCTCTGTCATCCCCTTCTCCTCTCGCTTTCAATCTTTCCCAACCTCAGGGTCTTTTCAAATGAGTCATCTCTTCGCTTGAGGTGGCCAAAGTACTGGAGTTTCAGCTTCAGCATCAGTCCTTCCAAAGAACACCCAGGACCGATCTCCTTTAGGATGGACTAGTTGGATCTCCTTGCAGTCCAAGGGACTCTCAAGAGTCTTCTCCGACACCACAGTTCAAAAGCATCAATTCTTCGGCACTCAGCTTTCTTTATGGCCCAACTCTCAGATCCATACAACTCTCTCACATACATGAATACTGGAAAAGCCATAGCTCTGCTTTTGAATATGCTGTCTAGGTTGGTCATAACTTTTTTTTCAAGGAGTGAGCTTCTTTTTATTTCATGGCTGTAATCACTGTCTGCAGTGATTTTGGAACCCCCAAAAATAAAGTCAGCCACTGTTTCCACTATTCCCCATCTATTTCCCATGAAGTGATGGGACCAAATGCCATGATCTTCGTTTTCTGAATGTTGAGCTTTAAGCCAATTTTTTCACTCTCCTATTTCACTTTCATCAAGAGGATCTTTAGTTCTTCTTCACTTTCTGCCATAAGGATGGTGTCATCTGCATATCTGAGGTGAATTGATATTTCTCCCAGCAATCTTGATTCCAGCTTGTGCTTCCTCCAGCCCAGCGTTTCTCATGATGTACTCTGCATATGAGTTAAGTAAGCAGGGTGACAATCTACAGCCTTGACGTTCTCCTTTTCCTGTTTGGAACTTAGCACACATCATATCTATCCTGGGGGCTTCCCTGGTGGCTCATCGGTAAAGAATCTGCCTGTAATGCAAGAGCCACAGGAGACAAAGTTTCCATCCCAGGATTGGGAAGATCCCCTGGAGGAGGAAATGGAAACCCATTCCAGTATTCTTGCTTGAAGAATCCCATAGACAGAGGAGCCTGGCGGACTATGGTTCACAGTGTTGCAAAGAGTCCAACAGGACTGAAGTGACTTAGCACACACATCATGCACAATACAGAAGTATTCAAGATTTAAGGTCCTTGGGGCCACAGTTGACTTTTAAGGAATTGAAGCTAAGGGATTTTAGCCTCTACCTTTGTCCTTCAGAACAGAATATTCTGAGATGCATTATAAAACTCCTTGTAATCACCTAAAGGAAATCAGCATGCATGTGTGTGCTTAGGCATGTCTGACTATTTGAGAACCCATGGACTGCCAGGCTTCTTTGTCCATGGGGTTTTTCCAGGCAAAAATATGGGAGTGGGCTTGCATTTCCTACTCCAGGGGAACTTCCTGATCCAATCTATGTCTGCTGTGTCTCCCGTGTGAGCAGGCAGATTCTTAACCACTGAGACACCTGGGAGGCTGAAAGGAAATCAGCACCAGTGGCCTCTAGAGTATCCAACTTAATAAATTTTCTTTCACTTTCCTTCTTTGCTCTCTTGTTTCACTCTCCTCCTCTTCTTTAATTTACTTTCAGAGGTTTTTGTATTGAAAGTATAATTTTGTCCTTCACTGTACTTGATCAAGGAGACTTGATTGTATGTTTTCTCCCCATATCATAGATCTTTGTCAGCTTTATATTGATGTTTTAGAAATGTGATAGTCTCAGAAATATTTCTACTTAAATTCTCAAGCACCAGAAAACTGTAAAAATAATGTATTACAACATTGGGTTGGACTTGTATTTAAATAATCACAGAGACTATTCTAGGCTCTCTTTTTGAGAAACTACAGTTGTAGGACTATCAAAGTCACACTGAAATATTCATGCTATAACTTATATATAATATCAGACCTTCTAATAGTGCACACTTTCCCTTACACTTTATGATTTCTGCAGGTTTTTTTCCTCTCAGGAAAATGAGTACTCCTTGGACATTTATATAAATCATCAGTAGAGAAGTGTTTGTACCTATCAAGTTGAACAAATGTTCTACACCCCTTTCATTGCCATGAATCTACCAACTGACTGCTTGTTTATTCATTGTGCTTACATGTTTGATTTATAAAGGAACAAAACTACATGATTGGATACATTAAGCATTACATCATTTTTAATAGTGAATCAATGAATAGCTTTGGTAGGTTTGAAGGAATTTTCAATTAAAATAAATGCTGAAGATATAAACTTTAAATTAAAAGAAATTTGATCTGAAATAAACATATATTGAACCATCATTTGGGAAAAAAAAGTCAAGATAAAGCACTTATTTAAAGCATATTTTCTGGAAACTGAAAGTAAAGGAGATATTTTATATGAAAAAGCTGCCAAATATGACATAGGAGAGGAGCAGAAAGCATGTATAACCACTATGCTTATTTGAAATGCTTCTGAAAATATGGATGCTGTAGTGTGATTGTGTATGTTAACATAAGGTGTTACGATTCATTTGTAATCCATTATATTTGTCATAGTTCAAAATTTTTTATCTTTTTTTTAAATAAGAAATTTCCTTTATCAGAAACAACATTTGTATTTGGTTAGTGGTTCTGACTGCTTGATTATATTCTTTGGAGCCAAAGATGGAGAAGCTCTATACAGTCAGTAAAAACAAGACCAGGAGCTGACTAGCTCAGATTATGAAACTCTTATTGTAAAATTAAGACCGAAATTGAGGAAAGAAGGGAAAACCACTAGGGGATTCAGGTATGACGTAAATCAAATGTCTTACCATTATACAGTGGAAGTGACAAATAGATTCAAGGGATTAGATCTGATAGAGTGTTGAAGAACTATGGATGGAGGTTCATAACATTGTACAGGAGGCAGTGATCAAAACTTTCCCCAAGAAAAAGAAATGCTAAAAGGCAAAATGGTTGTCTGAGGAGGCCTTACAAAGAGCTGAGAAAAGAAGAGACATGAAAGGCAAAAGAGAAAAGAAAATATATATCCATCTGAATGCAGATTTCCAAAGAATAGAAAGAAGAGATAAGAAAGGCTACCTAAGTGAACAGTGCAAAGAAATAGAGGAAAACAATGGAATGGGAAAGACTAGATCTCTTCAAGAAAAGTAGATATACCAAGAGAACGATTCATGCAAAGATGGACACAATAAAGGAGGGAAATGGTATGGACCTAACAGAAGCAGAAGTAGAAGGATACACAGAGGAGCTATAGAAAAAAGATCTTCATGACCCAGATAACTATGATGGTGTGATCACCCACCTAAAGCCAGACATCCTGGAATGCAAAGTCAAGTGGGCCTTAAGACGCATCACTACAAGAAAAGCTAGTGGGGATGATGGAATTCCAGCTGAGCAATTTCACATCCTAAAGGGTGATGCTGTTAAAGTGCTGCATTCCATGTACCAGCAAATTTGGAAAACAGCAGTGGCCAGAGGACTGGAAATGGTCAGTTTTCACCACAACAGTGGTTCCTGTACAATACTGCCTTTTTCAAGAATATACCTTAATATCAAGAGTAAAAGTTTGGCTGTTCTGTTTTTCCTCTACTTTTTACCTTAGTACTGACTAATTTTTTCTTCTTTCATCTTGCTCTTAATTGTATATGAGAGTTAAAACAGAAATGTTATTGTAAGATATTTAACAGTACTTATCAAAAGCAGACTGAATTCAGAGTTCTGTATTCAAATTTCTCAACAAGAAAAAAGTTGAGGCTACTCCTTAATTTTCAACTCATTTTTTTTGGCTACATGTGAAGAAAAGATCATTTATGAAGTGAGATTTCCAACTGGATCATCTCCTATCCATATTTCAGAAATCAGGTCCAGCTCCTGACAGACACAAATATAAAACCCATGTAATCAACAATTTAATCTAAAAAAAAAAGGTGAGGCAAAAATGAAGCCAAGTCCTAAAGAAAAGACATCTTCATTATGAAGCACAAAGAAACACGTAGATGTAGTATAGACTGGAGGGAGTATTTCTGGAACTGATCTCTGTGTATTTTATATGTGTTTATGTAAGAAGAGGTACATGAAAAGCCATTTGTGTTAGCACAGTAAGTGAGAGAATAACAAATAAGCAGAAATAAATCTCTAATTTATTTTTTAAACTGGAGGACAATTGCTTTACAATGTCATGTTAGTTTCTGTTGTACAAATATGTGAATCAGCTATAAGTAAGCAAACATCTCCTCCCTCTTAAGTCTCCCTCCCACTGCTCCCCCTCCATCCCACCCTTCTGGGTCATCATAGAACACTGAACTGAGATCCCTGTGTTATACAGCAGCTTCCTCCTAGCTAGCTATTTTACTCATGGTGGCATACAGATGTCAAGGCTACTATCTCAGTTCATTCCACCCTCTCCTCTCCCAGCTGTGTCCACAAGTCTATTCCCTATGTCTGCATCTCTATTCCTGCCCTGCAAATTGATTCATTAGTACCATTTTTCTAGATTCCATATCTATGCATTAATATATTTGTTTTTCTCTTTCTGACTTACTTCATTCTGTATGACAGACTCTAAATTCATCAATATCACTAAAATGACTCAATTTTATTCTTTTATATGGCTGAGTAATATTCAGTTTTATACATGTGCCACAGCTTCTTTTCCATTCATGGACGTCTCAGTTGCTTCCATGTCCTGGCTGTTGTGTAAATAAGTAGTGCTGCAATGAACACGGGGGTTCATGTGTTATTTTGAATTATGATTTTCTCAAGATATATGCCCATCAGTGGGATGGCTGGATCCATATGGAGATTTATCCCTAGTCTCTTAAGAAATTTCCATACTGTTCTCCATAGTGGCTGTATCTCTAATGATTTCAAACTTCAGAGGTAGTTGCCTCTTTCTCTCTGTGTATTTGTACATGCATGCATGCGTGCTCAGTCATGTCTAACTCTGAAACTCATGAACTGTAGCTCACCCAGGCTCCTCTGTCCATGGAAGTTCCCAGGCAAGAAAACTGGAGTGGGTTGCCATTTCCTACTCCAGGGGATCTTCCTGACCCAGGGGTCAAACCTGCATCTCTTGTGTCTCCTACCTTGGCAGATGGGTCCTTTTACCAGCTGAACCACTGGAGAAGCCCCCTTCCCTCTTACTGTTTATTTATTGCTGTACCAACCTATTATTGAATGTCTGTTCAATGCCAGACACTATTTTACTTATTAAATTTCTAGAGTAAATTTGTGAAGTAAAACACATTATTTAACTTTTAAGAAGGAAGAAACTTAGGTTGGAAAATATTACAAATATTGTACAAACTCTATAGCTGATAAATATCAAAGTCAAGATTCTGTCCTTGGTCCTTGGTTTTAGGAGTCCAGTCTGCTACTGAAACATATCTAAGGCCCTCCATGCCAATCAACAAGTCTATCAATCTGTATCTGTGAAGTATTTCCACCAGAACCACTAACAAGTCAGTTCACAACATCTTCCACTAAATTATTTTTAACATATCTCCTTCCTTCCAATTTTTCCCCACTCCAATTCAATACCCAAATTCCTGCGAAAATTATGTTTATAAAATGCAATTCTGTTCTTGTCTCTCCCTTTTATAACACCTTCAAATTTATGACTTGTTAGTTCATGACTCATAATTTTCACTGTTAAGCTGTACAGTAACATGGGGCATCCTCTATAATCACTTGTGCACATTTACCTTCCCTACAGGCTTAGAGAATAAATCGAAGAACTTTGAATCCAATATTGACTTTCATGATGGTGTGCCATTATTTAGTCTAAGACAAACAATGCAGTGTATACTTATGTGCAGGCTGTGTTCTAATGAGAAGAGCCAAGAAACATCTACCAGAGGGAACTGAGAAGAGAATGGTGGCACCATGAAATCTGTGGGTTTGCCATCCTGTAACTTCTCTAATTGCCTGCAAAGTCTTTGCCCACATACTAAATCAAGCATTGCCTCCTCTTTGAAATCATCATCAATTCTTCTTTAAAGGAGAGTTAAGCAGCCTTCTGCGCTTCTCTGATAGCTCAGTTGGTAAAGAATAATCAATCTTTGGATTTGCATGACAATCTTGTAGATCGGTATCTAGCACTGATTATATTAGATTAGTCAGAGGTTTATGTGACTTTCTCTTCAATTACAGAAATTCTTAAGGGTAAAGACTATATCTTCCTCAATTTTGTATTCCCAATGCATAATACAGATCTGACTTTTTATAGATAGTTACCATATATGTAATTAATTAGATTTTAATGATCAACTGAATTTTCTTAGTGGATATTCCTAAAGTTTTCAATCTTGTATGTTTTGCTTTTTTGATGAATTAAGTATATATTTAATACAAGAAAAGGACAACTTCCAAACAAACATTTATAATTTGGATTCAACATGTCTTAAAATACTAGGGGTTTTGCAGTAATAGAAATGTGTATACATTTTTAAAAATTGATGCAACAAAATATGAAAACAAAATAAACTAATAAAAATTGCTTAGTGTATTAATAATTTCAAAATATAGCTTCATAAAATTATTATTTATTTTGTATTATTGACCAGGCTTCCCTGATAGCTCAGTTGGTAAAGAATCCTCTTGCAATGCAGAAGACCCTAGTTCAATTCTTGGGGTGAGAATATCTGCTGAAGAAGGAATAGGCTACCTACTCCAGTATTCCTGGGCTTCCTAGTGGCTCAGCAGGTAAAGAATCCACCGGCAATGTGGGAGACCTGGGTTTGATTCCTGGGTTGGGAAGATATTCTGGAGAGGAGGAAGGCTACCCACTCCAGTATTCTGGCCTGGAGAATTCCATGAATTGTATAGATCATTGATAAAAAAGAAAAGCACTTTTCTTGAATTGTTACACATAAGCAATAACATAATATTGCAATATATGTTGTAGTTATATTTTAAACTATAATTTCGGATTACATTAACTAAATACTGTTAATTATTTACTTAATAATTAAGGCAGCCTATCAATTTCATCTTTTAGATCTCTTTTCTGAATCTCATGACTTCCTATAATTTTCTACAGCAGTTTCATGAAAAATAATATATAGGGAATAACACATTTACAGTTTGCATGTGGTAAAATATTTGCATATGGCCCTACCATTTAATTGGTACTTTAGTTTAACACTGAATTAAATAACAGATAGTATTTTCCTCAAAGACTTTCTATACATGGCACCATTTTCTTTTCGATTTTTCAGGAAGCTCTAATATGTGATGCTGTTGCAATCCCTGATACTCTGATGGAAGCCTTTTTGTTTGAGCTTGGCTTAGGTTTTACTCTCTGCAAACTTATCATTTACTACCTGTTCCCACTATTGAGACATTGGAAAGTGATGTGTCTTTTTGTTTGTGATCTCCCAGAAGCAGAGAATGAGATATAATTTAAGTGAACACACCTTGATAGTTACTTTAGGGAACATAGACAGTGTTTCTGGCAAGGGAGACAAGGGAAAGAAGGAAATCTGTAAAGGGTTTATTATAAATCCAGTTACCACTGAAGGTAACTGGACCTAACCTATTAGTGAGTTTTGGGTAAAAGTATAGGAAATATCTCAGAGTTATCCTAACCAGAAGTAAAGGGTCTGTGTGTCTATACACTAACTGCATATTAGGAAAAACAGCATTAAGAGTCAACAAAATCCAAATTTGGTATCAGAAAAACATAGATTAACAAATATGATAGTTTTCCTTCAAGACCAATGTGCATGTGTGTGTATATGTATGTGTGTAAGAAAGAAAAAAAGAGAGGGAGGGAGGAAAGGATGAAAAGGGAGATAATATTAGGAATAAACACAAAAATGACACAAAAAGGAATTAATACTCAAAGTTAAGAGAATATTGAAATAATTGGATGTGACTCGATACCAGTTATATGTCAAAACTCAATCTATTGAAATTGTACCAACACTGCCAACTCAATACCTCCTTCTATTATACATAGGTCCATAGCCCACAAAAATTGAGGTGCTGGATAAGACTTTTGAGAGTCACTTGAACAGCATGGAGATCAAACCAGTCAATTCTAAAAGAAATCAACCCTGAATATTCATTAGAAGGACTGATGCTGAAGCTGAAGTTCCAATACTTTGGCCTCCTGATGTGAACAGCTGCCTCACTGGAAAAGACCCTGATGCTGGTAATAATTGAAGGGAAAAGAATAGGACGGCAGAGGATGTCATGGCTGGATAGCATCACCGACTTAATGGACATGAACTTGGCAAGCTCCAGGGCAAGCTTTTGTCCCTCCATAGGGCAGGGAGACCTGGCGTGCTACAGTCCCTGTGATAACAGAGAGTTGGACACAACTTAGTGACTGAACAATAACAACAATGCCTTGAATGTTGTGGTAGTCATTTTGTTACTTGCCAAAATATCTGAATAACATGTTACTCATTAGTGAATCTTCGTTAAATATTAGGTGATGGGGTAATAAATATATTAATGGCATTATGTTGAATTTAATAAAACAAAAATCAAATGTATCTAACTTATAGGCATAAGAATATTATTTGACCTAGAAAGACAGATTCTGAATTCATCAGTACAGCTAATTGCACTTTCTAGTTTTGAACAATATTAAATTCTGCTGCTGCTGCTGCCGCTAAGTCACTTCAGTCATGTCTGACTCTATGCGACCCCATAGACAGCAGCCCACCAGGCTCCCCCATCCCTGGGATTCTCTAAGCAAGAATACTGGAGTGAGTTATCTTGTATTTGTAAGATTAAAATAATTTGAGATGACCACTTAGAAGTTGTTTGCTTCTTAAAAATCACATTTTTCACTACTGGCTATGATCAAACATCCACAATATTGATGAAATGTGTAGTATTTATTATCCAACATGAAACTATCCAGAGAAATGATTATCTGAAACTATACATTCTTTTGAATAGTTTTATTCACATCTGAATATAAGAAGAAAAGAATTTTCTACAGATCCTTTGACAAATATTTGAAAGTGTTTCAGTTGCTTTATCACTCTCCCCTACAGCCCTAGTCCAACCTTAAAATAAAACTGGAGAACATATACCCTATAATAACCTCATGAAAAGTTATTGTCTAAAACTCTTATATTTATTAAATAATGTACAGCTGTTGAGCCTGTCTGCCAGAAAAGCACTGCAAACATGAATCTCTGGACAAGAAACAACATGATAATAGTGGACAAGATGGAAAGGTAATGTAAAGAAAGAATATATCTCTGTCTACCGATAGACTAATGGAAAACAATTGAGATGAGAAAAAAGTGATTCTATCTGGAAAAGTCAGATAGTTACTATTTTGAATAATCTGAATCACATATTAGTTGAATAGAGAGTAAGTTCATTTTTACTATGTTATGATAAAGCAGGACAGAGCTTGATGATATATAATATAGGCATAATAATGTAGAATAATGAAGTATAATAGTGTATATTATTTTATTTCCCTTAATCTACACTTTTAGTGTAGTACATTTTAGTACATCTTTATGTTATAGAAAGAAAGAAAATATAGGATCTCTGAATATGAGTACTTTCTATTGATTATATTTATGTCATCCAAATATAGTCATTTTCTTGGCAAAAACTATTTTTTTTACAAGAAGCCCTAATTTTCTGTATCTGTGTTCTACTTAAGAATTAGCCACTCATTTGAAAAAAACTCTAAGGCTCATCTCTGTTTTATAGTTTTGTTTGTGTAAGGTTGTCTGTTTTCTCAAGTGTAGGGATCTTTATTTCCTTAAATGCAGGGATTTTCTTTATAGCACCAGAAACACAAAAAAGGCCTTCATTCATTTTTCCTATGATAACAAGAATGTTGTGACATAAAAAAACATGAATACTCACTCAATATGTAACCTTTTAAATTGAAATATTTACCAAAGAAATAAAAATATTGCACACAATTTATTTCATCACAACGGCCAATATCTTTATTTGTATAAAAAATAAAGAAAAGAAATGGAAAAGAGGGACAATGAGACAGAGAGAGACACACAGAGGGAGAGAAAGAATTGCTTGAAATTAAATTGAAAACATAGACCAGAAAGAAAGATAAGACTCCAACAACACTGAAAAGACACAAAGAATTGAATCTGTTATAAATGATTTATGCTTCAGGATCATGAGGTTAAAAAGGCAAAAGCTTTAATGCTCACTCATGCGAGAATGTCAAGTCACTGGTCTAGATAAAGAATTTGACAGTAATAAGATTTTAAAAGCGGATATTTTCTGGTAGCATTGTCTGCCATAATAAATAGAGGTCATAAAGCTTTGGTCTAAACATATTCAGGGGGGATTAATACTATAAGCAGATCATTCATCTGAACTTTGAGAATGTACTTATAGGCCAATTTAATAAATGGATAATGACATAAAGACTATTTGTGAGTCTTAGGGAAGCACATGTCTCTTCTGAGGTTTTTCTTTTTCCACTGTAATTCTTCTAGTAGATTTTTTTTTTATTGCAAATTTGAACAAAGCCATGTTTCTTTTAGAGTCAAAAAATATATAAATCATTTATGTTGACCACAAAAACAGAAATGTCAACACCACCATCATTAATTCCCATATCTCCAAAAAGGTGCTCAGAAAAGTGAGCCATGTAATAGAAATGGATTTATTTTTAAAAAGATAATTTGAATTTTAGTGAATCACTCATTTTAAAAAAATTGGTTCATCTTTTATGAGTTCATCCTTTACAGAAATTGATGTTTGACAAATAATACCATTCATTTAAGCAACATATCCACTTAAAAGAAAAGTCAAGTTTGTTTCAGGGGATGTGAGTTAATGACTGAGAAAAAGGGTTTGAGTTTATCTGGAACATATATTGCAAATATCTGACATTCATTTTGTACAAAAACAAAATTAAAGTTTCCCTTTGACTTCTAATACTAATTTTCATATACTAGTTGTTTATTTTTAATTTTTAAATATACTAGTTGTATGTTTGTAATTATGATTTATTATCAACTTAATTAATCCACAGCACTTTAAAGATTTTAAGATTTCCCTTGTTGGGCTTCCCTGGTGGCTCAGACAGTAAAGCGTCTGCCTGTAATGAGGGAGACCCAGGTTCAATCCCTGGGTTGGGAAGATCCCCTGGAGAAGGAAATGGCAACCCACTCCAGTATACTTGCCTGGAGAATTCCATGGATTGAGGAGCCTGGTAGGCTACAGTCCATGGGGTCGCAAAGAGTCAGACATGACTGAACGACTTCACTTTGTTTTGCTTCACTTTGTATATAAAGATGTTTCCCAATACAACACCATATAAAATTCTTTTAAAAAATTGTACAGGAAAATTTAAATGCTTTAGAAGCATGCCTCTGTCATTGGCCTATATGTATGTGTGTATGTGTTTGTGTGTATTTGCTCACAAAATTACCGAGAATTTGGAATTTGTATGACACAAGCAAAAAACGGCATCACCATTAACAAGATCCAAAAATAAATTATATTAGGTTTTAATACATATGCCACATTGCAAAGAATTCCATATATGCAATTTCCCTTTGAAAACATATCATAAATCATCAACAGTTTATCATTTTGGTGGCTGCAAAACATTACTTGTCACTTCACTTTACCCCTATTTAATTAAGTACTATTCTTTCCCCTATTGAATGGTTTTGGGAATTCAGCTTAAATACAGATTATATATAACAGGAACATTTTGCATGAATTTCTGATCTCTCAAATATAACTGATATATTTTGAAAGAAAAGTGTAAAACTGATATCCTCCTCTGTAAGACAGATCTATCTATGGGAATTTATATACTAAAATAAATGAAATATTTACTACAGGTAATTGTTATGAATCATAATAGTTCATAACATTCTATTCACTTCATGTTGTTTACACACCATTAAGTACTCACAAGAGTCATATAGAGTGAATATAATTATTTACCCTGTTATATGAAGAAAACTGAGGCAAAATTATTTGTAGCTACCAAAGCTAATCTTAGTAAGAAGTCGAAATAGGATTCCAAACCATCTGATTCTGGACCCAAACTCTTAATCATTACCTAATTATAGCACAATTTCATTTAAAAATCTTGGTATGAAATATTTTAATCTCCGAGTGTTCTTTTATATTATTAAAAGTAATATTGGTGTGCATGCAGTTCCTTAGAAAAACTTTGAAAATACTTCTTTCTATCTTGCAGTCCCCAGTGGTGACAATCATTTGAATTTTGTTTCTTTTTGCAAATTATATCCCTCCCTTTATCTTTAAATGTTTTAATATTTTGTATTTATTATTGATATTATGGAATTTTATTTTTATAACTCTAGATGTAAACCCTTTATTCATTTCTGCTCATTCTTTCGCATGTCATTTTTTCAGCTGTGGGGAATTTCCTGTTAATGATTATTCCACTAGCCTTTCTCTTGGCTCTCTCTCATTCTCTTTTCTCGTCCCTAATGGAACTCTTATTATATGCAAGTTGGAACTTCGCAATTCACTTCCTTAATATTGATACTTTAATTTTTCACCGTATCAAACTTTTACATACACTTTTCCTTGTGCTAAGTTCTTTTGAAATCTGTATGATGACTTACTTGAGAAGTTCTTGCAACAACTTTAAGCCTACACACATCTGGGTGTCATCTGTGAAGTTATTTGTATGCTCATTCACTTGTTTCAAATAATGGTCTTCTGAATTTCCAAGATCATAAATTAGTTGATATTCATAAAAATAGGTCACCCATGTTTTTGTTATAGGTATATAATATCCTCTTTCAGAATTCTGAAGTTAAGCATTATATTTATTTTGAAGAATTAGCAAGATTACTCTATTAATCCTAATTAATCAAGTTTCAATGATCATTTAATGACTTTTTATGTTGTTTTTCTGATATATTCAATATTGTTTTCCATCCTGCTTAAAATGTAGGCCTTAGTTTCTTATTTATTTATTTTCAGTTGAAGTGTTGTTGATTTACAATGCTGTTTTCTTCTTTGTCTTTAATTTCATTGACATTTGTGTTTTAATGGTAGAGGTAATTTATTGTCAGGCTTCCCAGTTGGCTCAGAATCTTCTCGCCAATGTAAGAGATGAGGGTTTGACCCCTTGCTTGGGAAGATCCCCTAAATTAGGAAATAGCAACCCACTCAGTATTCTTGCCTGGAAAATCCCTTGGACAGAAGAGCCTGACATGCTGCAGTTCATGGAGTTGCAGAGTCAGACACGACTTAGTGACTAAAAAAACAAACAACTTTATCATCAGAATCAATTCTCTATAAATCTCTAGCTTTCTAAAATCTAGGCATTAATAGCCCATTTGCTTTATGACTGTCTTTTTAAGAATGTTTGTATAAACAGACATCTCCAGAAAAATGGAGAAGTGATGCCCTCTGAAGGAGATATATTTACAGTCTCAAGTAATGGAGACGGAGATATCCTCCTTACGTGTTATATCTGAGAGTAAGAAGAAAACCTCTCTCCCTTCCTTAGAGAGATTTGCTTTCAACTCAGGGTCTTTCTCTCTCCAGAAAGACGGATGCCCAAATTTGCCAGTAACCTTTGTGTAAGTAAGGGTCTTCTAATTTCTGGGTCCTTCTTCTGTAACATATTTTACTATATGAGCAGGTAACACTGGACTCCTAGGAACTGGGACTTAGGAAACTAGCACCAATATGTTACTGGAGTGGGTTGCCACTCCCTTCTCCAGGGGGTCTTCTCAACTCAGGAATCGAACCTGGGTTTCCTGCATTGCAGACAGATTCTTTACCAAATGAGCTATGAGGGAAGCCCCAATATGTTACTACTTCTGTAAGAAATAAACTTTCTAAATTCATTCAGTCAGTTTTTTATGAGCAAAATCTTTGGAAGTGTTGCAAGCCAGTGTAATAGCTGACACCATGCTAATGCTTGGTTGCTGCTTAACTTCTTTATCTTGTATAATTTTCACCCCTACTTGGGTGTTCCTGGTGTTTCCTTGTGACTAAATTCAGCTTATACATTTTTGGTAGGAATACAACATAATATTGTGTCATTCTCAGCACCATAAGAAAAAGCACGTGATGTTCATTGGTACAACTACTGATGATGTCAGTTTTGATCACTTAAAATGACTTAGTAAGTAATTTGTGGGTGGAAGTTTTGATTGTGTATAAATATTCTGTTCCTTACTAGTTTTGATATCCATTGATATTTATTTCCTTAATTATTACTATTATGACAGGTGACTAGTGATTTTTCTATCCTTATCTTTTTATATGAATAAGTGACCATCCTACTATAATGAAGAGCTTTTATTTTTTACATATGTACACATTATCAGTAGGGCTTATGGATTCTCATTTCATTCAGTGATGTATAGACTACTGCTGTTATTATTTTAATATTGTGAATTTGGCCAGTGGCAGTCTCTGGGACTCTTTTCACATGTTTTTCTCTTAGATTGTTTTTGCTTTAACAATTTATAGAAAATTAATTTTTAAGCTTTGCCTCAGTCCTACTAATTAGTTGAGGGACTCAACTAATTCCCTCAAGGTGCTCTAGATCCTTTAAGTGGAAAATAATACTTAAGAAATCAATACGTGGGTTCTGGCTTTGCTCATTGCTACTGACATATTATTGCTTATAGGTATTTCAGGAGGTAGAGACAGTGAATAATTTCAAGATAAATTATGGGTTATTTTGTTATTTGTTTCAAAACAATGCTATTGAAAAGAGGGAGTTTGAGAAGATAAATGCAGAACAAAATGAGTCATAATCATTGAATGTAATTGATTAAAAGCTGCGGTATATCACACTATTTTATTTTTGTAAATGTTTGAAAAATTCCTTAATACACAACTTTAAATCAACAAAAACCTAGACAAACTCAAAAAACAAAAACAAAATTTCTGGTACTAACAGTCTTTCAGTTTGAAAAGCTATTCAAATGGATATGTAAGTATTTGGCATTGTCACAATACCTAAAGAAAAAAAAATCTTATAAAAATAGCAAGATTCTACTGTATATGTAAACAATTTCATTTAACATAATTAATTTACTTTATTTCCAAATTTTATCTCTAAATTCCTCTGAGTCAACACTAATTAATTAAATTGTATTTAATGCCTCTGGATTTCTCTTTTGCATATAGTTTAAATGAGGGGCTCAGTGGTAAAGAACCCACCTGCCAAGCAGGAGACATGGATTAAATTCCTAGGTTGGGAAGATCCCCTGAAGAAGGAAATGGCAGCCCACTCAATTATTCTTGTCTTGGTAATCCTATGGACAGAGGAGTCTGGTGGGCTACAGTCCATGGGATCACAAAAGAATTGGCATGACTGCAGACTAAAAACACAGCATAGTTTAAACAGGTGCTTAAATTCTGGATATTGTATAAAACTTCATCATCTAATCACATAGCCGTATTCTTCTCCATCTACATTTGGGAACTGTCCCCCACTACCAAGTAAATATTTTTCTTCATCATTACATGCTTTTTACTCCTGTGATAACTAGGATACAAACATGGCCCCCATTCTTGTGTCTTAGGTGCCCTCACGGCATCATTCTGTGTTTAATGTCAATGTCTCCCTGTCTTGGGAGATTTTATATAATGGATTACATAATGGCTCACATTTAACAGACATTATCTACAGAGAACAAAAGACCCTATTCCCTTAACCCTCACTTTTTAATACTAAGAAAGCAATTTAATCACCTCAGTCTTTGTCAAGTGTTCAAATTTGTTGCTGAATGTAAGGAAACTATGCTTGGCCCATCCCATCTAGAACCGAAAAAAAAAAAAAAAAAGGAAATGCAAGTCCTAGAAAAAGATGGTAGAAAAAATGACTGGGAATATAAAAAAATTAATATATGTTCTCTTATTCTTTTCAATATATTGTGGACCAATTTATATGTTTAATTTATCTCTAAAAAATTTCTGCGTTATAAAATTATGAATTCATTATATTTTATTTAATTCTACTCACCATTAATGGACATTTTGTTCCTAATTCTATATCACTTTATGGTAAAAATATCACAGGGAATTTAAAGTTACAAATTATAATTCTACAATTTTTCAATTCATTTAAGATAAAGTTTTCAGTCATTTGGGCTTCCCTTGTGGCTTAGCTGGTAAAGAATCCTCCTGCAATGTGGGAGACCTGGGTTCAACCCCTGGGTTGGTAAGATCCCCTAGAGAAGGGAAAGGCTACCGACTCCAGTTTTCTGGCTTAGAGAATTCCATGGAGTCTATAGTCCATGGGGTTGCAAATAGTCGGACACGACTGAGTGGCTTTCACTTTTACTTTCAGTAATTTTCATCATCATATAAAATGATTACTTGAAAATGATTACAGTCAGGTAGTACACTATTTAATAAATACGTTAATAAAAGTTTTCTTAATGCAATCATATAAAAATAAGCATTTCTTGAACTAAAAGATATTTTGTTGAATACCTTTTCCTTATAAATAGTATGTATATTATCAAATCTATAAAAGAAAAGATTATTTGGTTATGGTTGAGATACATTTGCAAAGTAACAGCAGAAACCTACTTGCAATTATAGCTAGAGTGTAACTCAATACATAGCTTCTTCCTGAAACACACTATACAAACACTACCTTTGTTATCAAATAGACAAAAATGTAAAAATCACTGAGAAAAAGAACATCATATGAGTTAATGAGAATGGAAAATTTGTAATGCTACAGCTATAGAAAATGTTGGTTTTGGAGTCATTTAAACTTTATAAACTATAGTAATTTCTATCATAATTCTGATATCTGCATTTTTATACTATCTTGTTAAAGATATTTTTCATTGGTTTGTTGGAGGGCAAGGCTCCCCTGAATCTTTTTTATTATTCCCTCCCCAAATTAAACACAAATATTATTTAATATTTTCACACAAAAGAAAACACAACTCAAAGGGTCCAAGAAATTAACAACAAAATGCAGTTAGTACTAGTATACGTATATCATAAGCTCAGTTTTAATTTAAGTAAGATTTGTTTTCCTTTTTTCCCATGTTTTTCTTTGTAAAGTAATGTTTCTGTACATGTGGGTTTTTTTTTAAGTACTAAAAATGTAAAACCTATCAGAAGATATCTTTTTATCATAAATTTTTCTTCATTGGCATTTTTTGTCTATAACCACATGGCTATCCATTACTTTGTGGCTCAGTTCATAAAGAATCAGGCTGCCTGTGAAACCACATCTTGATAAGAATCATTCAGCCATGGCATATCCCTAAGCATCTGGTTTGGGAAAATGGAATACATAGTCTAAGCATCTCTACACATCTGTATGAAACACACTGGAGCTGGTTTCATTTGTTTGTTTCCTTTCTACAGTTTAGAAAATGAAAGCTGATGTATTTGAGGCTTACAAAAATGATAGCAAATATTCTAAAGGCTTTCATATGCAAAATATTTTAATTGCCAAAGATGTGGAATAAATCTTGGCTCCCTTGCACTGAAATTTCTGTCCTTGGGACTTTGCTTTATTTTTCATAGTTTGTATTATTAGTATTCCATCAAATTTTGCATAAGATTATTTTCTCTCGATGCCTTAAACAGTAGACACAAAAATCAACCTCCACCCCTCCCTCAGAAAAAGAATAGAATTTAGTCTCACACTGAAATTGAATTTCATAACTAATGTTCAGGCTACAGTAATGTTCTTAGAAATTTTACATATAACAAATAAATCAGCAAATCAAGTCTATTCCACTTTGAAACACCAGGGTTTTGAAATTCTTAAGAAACTGTGATGGTGATATAAAACCTGAAGAGATGTAAAGTCTAACTAAAGCAACATTTCTCTCAGAAAAAATAAAATTATTATGATAGCATCAATTGCTATGAACTCAAATGCTCTTGATTTCTAGTACTTGTGTTCTCCACCTACTTAAAACAGTTGAAATAGATTAGCTTCTGTGGTCTCATTTACAATTCGATGAGGTCATGAGATGTATTTTTGGCCAGTATAAGGTAAGATGAAATAATACCTACAAATAAATGTCTGGCTCATTAAAGCAAAAAAGCCATGTTTGATTCTGTCACTATCTTTCTCCATCTCCCAGCAGTTGAGACAGAGACACCATCACTGTATTCTAGGGCTCCGTGGGATGACAGTGCCACAAATAGAAGGCATTGTCATTATTGAGATACCTCACACATTACTAAGTAAAAGTACTTATTTATAAAAGTATTTATTTAATAAAAATATTTATTAAACCTCATTTTGATTTTGGGGTTTATTAGCAATTATTGTATTCTGACTTCATCTTCAAAACTATCTTGGCTATTTTTAGTCCTTTAAATTTCCATAACATTTTTTTGGAATCAGCTAGTAAACTGCCAAACACACATGCACACGTGTATACACACCCAAAATACAGCTGCTAATATTTATAGATTAATTTTAGGACAATTTACAGCTTAGCCTGAGAGTATTGAACTTCTCCCCCGAGGTCGTCACATATCCCTTTATTAAGTTCTAGTTTGTTTTTTTTAAATATTCCATTATAGTTTTCTATGTAAATGTCTTGTTTATTTTTTCATTAGATATGATATTGGATAATTTTCATTTTCTAAATTATGTTTTTAAAATTTCTTTGTTTTTTTATCATTTATTGCTAATGTATGCAAAAATATTATTTATAATTTTTTGATGTATAACATGCAGCAAAGTGCACTGATCTTAAATGTACAGCTTGCTAAAAGGTTACATCTGTCCATAGTAGTGTAACAAACACAGAGATCAAGAAAAAGAACTTTTGCAGGAACCAGAAGTTCTCTTCTCTTACATGAGAAAAGTAACCATGAAAGTAACCATGCTGCTGCTGCTGCTGCTAAGTCGCTTCAGTCGTGTCCGAATCTGTGCAACCCCAGAGACGGCAGCCCACCAGGCTCCTCCGTCCCTTGGATTCTCCAGGCAAGAACACTGGAGTGGGTTGCCATTTCCTTCTTCAAGGCACGAAAGTGAAAAGTGAAAGTGAAGTCGCTCAGTCGTGTCCGGCTCCTAGCGACCCCATGGACTGCAGCCTACCGGGCTCCTCCCTCCATGGGGTTTTCCAGGCAAGAGTACTATGAAATAGCCCCATTCTAACTTCTACCACCTTAGATTATGTATAGATATTTTAAAGTTCTATAAATGGAAACTTATAGTATATACTCTGTGGTCTCTTGTGCTCAATAGAAAGTTTGAGATTTATTCATATTATTACTTATAACAATAGTCCATCCAGTTTCATTGCTGTATATCACTACACGAATATACTTTTATTTACTTATATTTTCTCATGTTGATGAATGTTTGGATTATTTTCCACTTTGTCATTTAGGGGAAAAAAGCATGATTAATATATCTGTATGGATTCTGATTCAGGACAATGACATAAGGTGAAACTGAACCAATGTCTTCCCACAGACACATCAAATCTACAGCTACATATAGAGAAGTTCCTCTGAAAAACAGTAAAATCTGGTGACATTACTAACCCGTTTATATCAGGCAAATGAGAGAGAAACCACATAGAAGCGGGTAGGAATAGCTGAGACCCAATCTCAATGTAAACCCTATTCTAGTGCAACAACCCATAATCGAGAGGAAACTCACAAACCCAGAGCTTTTCCCTAAGAAAAGGTTTATACCCCAGCTTTTAGG
Organism: Capricornis sumatraensis; assembly: GCF_032405125.1. Lineage (NCBI taxonomy): Eukaryota > Metazoa > Chordata > Mammalia > Artiodactyla > Bovidae > Capricornis > Capricornis sumatraensis. The sequence continues at coordinate 127,608,242 of NC_091071.1, forward strand.
AGCAACATGTGAGAGATGAGCCCCCAAAGCATCTGGCTTTGAAGGCCAATGGGCCTTACAGTTTACCAGAACCGCAAGGCTGTGGAGAACTGACCAATGACTCTTAAAAGGCTTATTCTTGTGGACTCCACAGCCCAAGGATCTAGTGCAGAAGTAGCCCTTTGAAAAACATCCAGACTTTTTGTGGAGGGAAAAAACAAAAAGAAACATTTGCTAATTTTAACATCTTTGTCTGAGGGGCAAGTGCCTGCTGGGGTACTCTCCAGTAATAGAGGCAGGCAGATGCCATCTTCTTGCCCTCCCACCCCCTTGCTAAAGCTGGTAGATGCCACCAAATTTTTTTCTCCTTCCTTCCCAATAGGTGCCATCTTTATGCTGTAGCCACAGGCACCATCTTTTATACTTGCACTCTGCCTAACTAAAACCTTCAGATGCCACCTTTTTAAAAATTGCTTTTCTTTTTTCTTTTCTCATTTTCTTTTTCAAGAGGAACCATCTTTCCACTCTCCTTCTGTCATGCTTGAGAATGACAGTTGTTCCCAGAGGGAGCTTGTACACATAATCTCATACCACATTTTTACACCTGGTGAGCCAGTTTTTGCAGCTGCCCCACAGGAGACAAATCTTGATTGAACATTTATAATGTCTTTCAGCATCTCTTCATAGGTCTCTTAAACTAAAATCCTACATGCCTATTTTTGTGCCACGTCCCCCAACTCTGACACTTGAACCTGAATGTGGAGGTGGTACTATTGTAGTCAGTAAGCCATAGAACACTATATTCTTCTCAGCTGGGTCAACACTCCATTGTTGTTCAGTAACTAAGTTGTGTCCAACTCTCTGTGACCCCATGGACTGCAGCATGTCAGGCTTCCCTGTCCTTCACCATCTCCCAGAGTTTACTCATGTCCATTGAGTCAATGGCACCATCCAACCATCTCATCCTCTGTTGTCCCTTCTCCTCCTGCCTTCAATCTTTCCCAGCATTAGGCTTTTTTCCAGTGAGTTGGCTCTTCGCATCTGGTGGCCAAAACACTGGAGCTTCAGCTTCAGCATCAGTCCTTGTAATGAATATTCAGGGTTGATTTTCTTTAAGATTGACTGTTTGATCTCCTTGCTGTCCAAGAGACTCTCAATTTTTTCAAAATTTGGAGATACCCTTAAAGAACTGGAAATATTCTGTGTTGTCAGCAAACTGAGGCAATAGCTGAATGAAGAATATTTTAATAGGGCCAAATCTAGTTAGTGAATTTTGGTAATAAACTATTTAAACACACTGAATTTGAGAGGTTAAGAATATTATTTTTCTAGAATTTTAGCTACACCAAAAACTCCATACAAACAACATGCATTTAATTAAAAACAAAACATTTCACACTCAAGAGATAAACATAGTGAAGAATTACAAAGTATGCTATTCTTTTTCCTTTTGAAGCAATTTTAAGTGGTAATATTACATGACTAATACTTGATTTTATGCATCTACATATCATCCAAAACAAAATATCAAGATAACCTATAATAGTAAATACAATGGAGAAATGTATGTACACTCACATTTTTATTATTTAGATAATTGGATTGAATCTAACCAAAATGTTTTATACCATGCTCTTTAAAAGCAATTTTATTGTGAAATATGACAGAAAATTACATAAAATTTAAACAATTATTGAGGTGATTTTTCTGTAATTCTCAAGTAAGTTTGAAAAAATAATGTATTTAGAAACTCTCATATGACTTCTTGACCATAACTTCCTCTATGCCCCCAGCAGTAGCTACTAACCTTTGGGGCATTTACTCCCTTATTTTTCTTATTTATTTTACTAGTATCTAAACAAAGTTTGGATTTTAAGTGTAATCATACTACATATATTATTTTGTGTCTTTCAACAGTATGTCCTTAAGCTTCTTATTTGTTTTTTGCTTATTTATGCAATCATTTCACTTTCATGATTCTACGGTTTTCCATAGTATCAATGCATGATGATTTGTTTATATATTCTATGGTTACTTGTGTTGCTTCCAGCTTTGATGTGTTACACACACTGTTATCATAAACCTTGTGCATGTTTATGAATAAGCTTCCATTCTTGTGAAATATATACCTAAGTATGAGACTGTTGAGTTACATGTCATGTTTGTTTTTTGCCTTACTAGACAGATACCACCCATTCTTTTCACAATATAGTTCTTACAGTTACATATTGGCATTATCAAAGAATTCCCATTCCTCCACATTCTCCCAATATTTGTTAATACTTTATAATTTCTTCAAATTGCTGGATGTGTGATGCTATCTAATTGTGTTTGAATTATCAATAGCACTTACCTGATTCCCAACAAGAGTGAACATATGTTCATCTTTATTAGGCATTGGGAGTTACTATGTTGCTGTCATGAAGTCACATTTTATATTCTTTATTAAGATATCTATTTTTCTTTTATTATTTACTGGTTAGTATGCTTTGTATATTCTGGATACAAAGTATTTACATGTTATAATCATTTAAAAATTTTTTCCCACTCTATGATTTGTCTTTAACTCTGTGTAGTCTCAGGAGAAAAAGAAACTAGAATTGGCATTACAAATATTATGGGTTACTTTTGTGAAGTAAAGAGTTTTTTTTAAAAACACCTAAAATATAAAGAAAAGTATTAAAATAATCAACTACATAAAAGTAAAACCTTATGTCCATAAAATTTGAAAAATGAGGGAAGGAGGGAAGGGGTAGAAGAGGGAAGAGAAAGGGGGGGGGGGTCAGGGAAGGGAAAGAATGAAAGAAAGAGAAAAGAACAAGGCCATAAATAGGGAGAATATGTTATGAAACATATATATAATAAAAATAAAATGAAATACAGGTAGATGATAGACAGTATTAGAAATCTCTAATAGAAAATAAAAACAGAGAAAATATATGACTAAGATTATTTAGAAAAGAGGCACAAATAATTTATAAATATAAATTGAACTTTTAACCATCATATATATGTGATAGGAAATGCTTACAAGAGCACAATGTCACTGGCTTCTTTTCCTTACCTGTTATACCTTTCTCTCAATACCCAGACATATGAAGATAAGATGAGACAAACACTAATTAATCAACTAACATAAAAATCAGAAGGAAAAGGAAATGGAAAGTCTCCAAACTGCTAGGACATAGGCTTTATTACTTTGGCATTCCTTTCTCAAAATCCTGCAAAGGGGATATGAAACCTTCCTATATATAAATCAAAAGTCCAAAAAATCAAAATTCATCGAGAGGAAGTCAACAGATTCTTGGTGAGTTAGCAGTACCCAGACATGCATCTGAAGCAAAGTTCAACACTTTGTGAAGCAGGAACACTCACAACAGTTGTATGACAATATATGTTTTCTGCAATATGTAACAGCAAGAGAAAATAGTCTCTAATAATTTGATATTAAGAGTTGCCTCAGAGGATGCCAGAAAATATCAGAACTGTGAGTTGTATGGGGGCTCTTTAACAAATACTATGTATTAGACATATGAGTGACAACACCCTTCCTTCTTCCTCTGAGAGACTTTGGTACCAGAAAACCAACGCAATCACTTGAGAGTAAGAGCAGAGAGAGAAATGGCCATGTCAACATCAAGTTCTCATGCAATTTGCCATCTCAGGGGAACTCCACAGTGGAGAACTAGTTGAAAGGATTGCTTCATGAACTCTAAAGACTGTGAAAGAACAAGGAGAGTATGTCTCAGATGGGGGCTGATTACATCACCCTTGAATGTTAGAGAGCTCCAATGATGGAATACATTTCAGAGATTTTAAACACATGATTGGGAGAATCAGCTGAGGAATCATCTGGCCAAGTTTTAATTCTAAAGCATTGCCTGAATGTGTCAGGAATGGTGTCACACAAATACCAAGGTGGTGTATAGACACTGGAAAACAGAATCTCTAGGAATTTTCCCCAAATAATCAGAAGGTCCCTGTAAATGTTTGTCTGTTGCTCCACCTTCCAGAAATACATCTTTGAGGGTAAAGATACTTCTAAGGAATGATAAAGAATTTTCAGAGGGACAAATAATGAGTTTGAGTTCTGATTTGAAAAGAAAACAGATTAGGGCACATCTGACATAGCAAACAGTAGAATATTACCAGTGCCTTGTGAAATAAAGATTGACAAATTGATTCTGATTAAAAAACATATTTTCTTTAATACATTTTATGAGGAATTATGTGGCAGATGCACCATCCTAAATCTATTATTTTTCCAGCTTTCCTGTCAAAACATAGGTATTCTTCAAGTATGAGCAGAATTTCTTTATTTCAGAAAATGCAGACTTGATCTCTATCCTAGAGTTTAACATGAGGTTGCCTGGCTGACTTTAATACATATCAAGAAAATTCAGTGAAGTGAGAGGTTGTTTTGGAGAAAGGGTTTTTTTTCGTTTTTTTTTTTTTTTCGTTTTTTTTTTGCCTTTCTTGATTACAGGCAGACGTTTAAGATTCTTTACTTTGAATTCATGTCATTTTGTACACTTGGATGCAAGGTATGAAGGATCTCCTAAACATGATGAGAAAGGAAAGAAAATTCATACAATGTCAATCACAGCTATCATAGATTATTTGAGCTTCTATGACAAAGATAACATAGACTAGGTGACCTATAAGTCACAGAAATTTATTCCTTGTAGTTCTGAAAACTGAAAAGTTCAAGGTCAAGGTACTAGCAGATTAGGTGCGGTCAACGTCTGCTTTCTTGTTCATAGAACCTCAGCTTCTCTTTGTGTCCTCAAGTAGCAGAAGAGGTGAGGGAGTTCTTTACAATCTCTTTTATAAGGGGTTTAATCTCATCATCTTCCAAAGGTGCCACTTCCAAACGTCATCAGATGGAGAAGAAGTTTCAAAATATGAATTCTGAGAGGACAAAAACAGTGACAGAAACGTCTCTAATTGAAAAACCACTGAACTAATTTGGCATATTAGCAAATTCTAACCTCCAAACTTTATCAACTAAGAAAAGCAAACCCATTTATTTAAGCTTCTTTTCATTGGTATTCTGTTATTTGCAATTCAAAACATCTAGTAGATGGATAGATAGATGATTGATAGAACTTTGACTGTGTGGACCACAACAGACTCTGGAAAATTCTTAAAGAGATGGGAATACAAGACCACCTGACCTGCTTCTTGAGAAATCTATATGCAGTTCAGGAGGCAAGAGTTAGAATTGGATATGGACCAACAGACTATTTCCATATAGGGAAAGGAGTACATCAAGAACCTATATTGTCACTCTGCTTATTTAACTTATATGCAGAGTAAATCAGGAGAAACGCTGGGCTGGATGAAGCACAAGCTGGAATCAAGATTACCAGGAGAAATATCAATAACCTGAGATATGCAGATGGCACCACCCTTTATGGCAGAAAGTGAAGAAGAACTAAAGAGCCTCTTGATGGAAGTGAAATAGGAGAGTGAAAAAGTTGGCTTAAAGCTTAAAGCTCAGAAAACGAAAATCATGGCATCTGGTCCCATCACTTCATGGGAAATAGATGGGGAAACAGTGGCTGACTTTATTTTGGGGGGCTCTAAAATCACTGCAGATGGTGACTGCAGCCATGAAATTAACAGGCACTTGATCCTTGGAAGAAAAGTTATGACCAACCTAGCCAGCATATTATAAAGCAGAGACATTACTTTGCCAACAAAGGTCCGTCAAGTCAAAGCTATGGTTTTTCCAGTATTCATGTATGGATGTGAGAGTTGGACTATAAAGAAAGCTGAGCACCACAGAATTGATATTTTAGAACTGTGGTGTTGGAGAAGACTCTTGAGAGTCCCTTGGACTGCAAGGAAATCCAACCAGTCCATCCTAAAGGTGATGAGTCCTGAATATTCATTGGAAGGACTGATGTTGAAGCTGAAACTCCAATACTTTGGACACTTGATGCAAAGAACTAACTCATTTAAAAAGACCCTGATGCTGGGAAAGATTGAAGGCAGGAAAGAAGGGGATGACTGAGGATGATTGTTGGATGGCACCAACTCAATGGACATGAGTTTGAGTGAACTCCAGGAGTTGGCGATGGACAGGGAGGACTAGTGTGCTGCGGTCCATGGGGTCACAAAGAGTCAGACACTACTGAGTGACTGAACTGAACTGAACTGAGACATACATAAGGTAATGAGTAAAACTTTGAATATAATTTTTAAATATATGTTAATGTAACCTGAGTTGTTTCCCCCCCCCCATTCTCATTCACCGATAGACACATACAGGATTTTTCTTAATAATATGCTATGGTTTTGATCGTATGCTATTGTGACAGAACTTTGCCCTTACATATCCAACACATTGTCCAACAATATGATTCTGAGAATCTCAACATAGTATTATCAAGTGATCATTAATCAATTCCATTCTGAATTCCTTTGAACAAAATCACAATTTAATTGGCATTCAAGCACAACTTGGAATTCTCTTCCTAACACTGTGTCCATGGATTTGGCCTACTTGTAATAATAAAACTGTAAGATGCTTTATTGAAAGAAGATAAATAATTCCTCTTTGTAATATGCAAAAAAACTCTGCAAAAGTCCAGAGCTCTTATGCCTTGGTGGTTTATTGTTTTAGTGATACAAATACTTTTAGTTTTCACTTACAAAAATTTTGCTCCCTAGAAATGAAACTTGAATCCAAAGAGGCTAATCTTAATTCAATCCAAAAAATACACTCCAAGAGTTAGTAATAATTGCTTTTTATAAAGTAGCGTAGATATCTCACCCACAGCTCTTTGGGCTCAGTTTTATTTTCCTGAAGAAACCTAAAAGTACCAATGAACTTTTTTTTTTTTTAATTAGTCTTGAGGCACAAAGCCCAGAATCTGACATGCTTTGAATTATTTATTCTAAGATACATTCTGCCCATCAAGCCTCACCCATTTTTCCCATCTTCTTAGTGATTTCCCACCTTGTAAATAACTTGACTTCTTGATTAGACTTTTTATTACTTTTCTGAGATAGAAACTCTTACTCTTGCCTATTTTTGCCAACTACCTGTGGGACTAGAACTTACTCACCATATTACAACTTGATAAAATAATGTTCTGCTCAGCAACATATGGAACATTTGGCAGTATTAATTTCCATTGCTTGACTCAGTATTTCAGATTTCCACGGAAACTTGCTGCCTTTCCCACCCCTAAATTAGAACAAATACCAAATTAAATTAATCTTGTTTCTTCACACTTGTGACTGAGATTGCTGACCTCCTGTCCAGAAGTTCAGTTCTGCAGTGCTAAAATTCAACTCCAGTCATTCTAGATTTCTCTTCATATGTGTCACTGAGTGTCACTAGTAAGCCCATTTTGGCTGAAAAGAAAGTCACTGCATAGCTTTTATTTTCTGATACAGGGATCATCAAACATTTTTATATGTCTTCTTTATTTGATTTTTTTTTTCTTTTCCATGCTTTTCTTTCCTGGATCTATCGTATATATGCCACCTAAAATAGTTTTCAGAAGTATGTGGCGTATAAATAACGAAATAAGAAATAAGGTAAACTTTGTTAAAGAGAGCAAATTTATCATACCAGAATGTGAAGTAGGATACATTTTGTTCTTGTTAGTCTCAGTTTAGTTCTCTTTTCATTATGCAAAATTGTTTCTTAAATCTTTAATAAGAATTTTTGTCATTAAAATAATATCTTGTGATAATCATTCTATGGAAAAAATACCATTTAATTGTTTCTAAACATACCCAGAGACACAGAATTTTAAGATGGTCTTCAGGATTCTGCACCTGATGTGCACTTCCTGTAGAATATCCTCTCCTTGAGTATAGGCAGGACCTGTGAATATGATGACAGGTCTTTCCTTGATTAAGTTATTTGTGACAAAGATGACGGATTCTGAATATGTAATTAATATCCCAAATCATTTGATTTCATGTTAATCAAAAGGAAGATTACTCTGTGTAGGTTTGACTTAATCTGATGAGTCTTTAAAAGAGGAAGTGGGCTTTCCAAAGAAAGAAATTTTGGGGCTGTTTTGGTATAAGAGTAATGTTGAGAGAGTGCTAGCAAAAGGCCAGGTGGTAAGAAATTGTGGGGTCCTCTACTATCAGAGAGCAAACTGAAGTCATCCAGAAAGTGGAAACTTCAATCCCACAACCACAAAAAACTGAATTCTGCTAACAACTTGAATGAACTTGGAAGACTTCTTTAAGCCTAAACCCTAATTGATACCCTAAACAAAAGACCCAGATAATATACACTGAGACTCACTTATGGACCCACAACAACTGTGAGATACTAAATATTTAATGTTTTAAGCCACTGGTCGGTAACGATTTGTTATATAATAATATGAAACAATTACAGTACCCCTTTGAAAATATCCTATACATATTTCACTTTTTATTTCATAAAACCCACTGGGGATACTTTGAAAAACTAGAAGAAATAGACCATACTTAAACTTTTCTCATATTTTAAAAGCTTCTGCAATTGTCACTGATTTTGTAATATTTACATTTCTCCCTGTCTCAAATTGATTTTATTATAAGTCATTCCTCTTACAGTTTGCTGATAATTCAGATTTGATTAGTACTTCCTAACAATCTTTTCATTATTGGTTTTGTGCTATTCTTTAAAACAGTGTAAGTGTGTGGAATTTTAACTTACTTGTAAGCTAAGATGCTAGCCTGCCATGATTTCATGGATTCTGGCAGAGACTCAAGAATCTTTCATAAAATCATCATAGATAGATTTTATTATTTGCGGCAAAGAAGCAAGCATGAGTTTCATGTTTGCATCAGTTACTCTCAACTCTCAAGTGTCCTATGTACATTGCTAACAGAGTGAGTCTGTGTCATTGCTGAACTCTGTCTGATCTTTAGTTGGGCTGCTAGAAACCTGCCAGTCTCTCCTCTTGTGGAAGACATTAATTTGTTATTTTTGAAAGCAAACACATTTGTTTTTACTTCTGCTACTAACTTCTGTATTTGCCTTGTTAAAATTTATATTTTGCAGTGAAAATTCAGCTTTTTACTAAATTAGGTTACAGATTTTTTTAAAATTAATGGTACTGTAGTTAACTTATTGTTCTTTTCTTTTTTTCAAAAGTCCTTAATACTTGTATCTTCTCATAATAACTAAGAGTGGATTTTGTGTGTGTGTGTGTGTGTGTGTGTGTATGTGTGTGTGTTTTAATTGAGTATTCCTGGAAGTACAAAGCTTACCTCAAGTGGAAATTTTCAATAGTTCTGATTTGACTAAATTAATAAAAGAATTTGGGAAGGTGAGATTTTACTGATGGTCTCTAAATCATGGATGAGAGATGGTTAATTATTTAAGCCATTCATAAGATCAGGCACTAAGCACCTCTGACATTCTAATATTTTCCACATTTTAAAAGAAATCCCCTTTTTTATACATCTTCAATTCTTAGGCAAGTTTAATGCCATTGCATTAGAAAGTTCTCTATAAGCACAATTCAAATGTCAAAAGAAAGCTTTTTGCTGCTTTTAAATTGTTATTTTTTTGTCTAATGAGAAGGCTGTAAAAAGAATAGTGTCTTACATAATAACCTGTGTATTCAGCATCTCTGTAGAAGCAAGAAAACCAAACAAAAACCAGACAATGAAAAGGAAAATAAACAAAATGAGCCAATAACAAATGACAAATTTGAGTGTCATTAAAATTTAGTTTCAAGAGCTTCTACATTATTTCTGCTTTATATAATGACTGTTATGCAAATTTGATTAAATCATGACATCGCTGATAGCTCATCTGGTAAAGAATCCACCTGCAATGCAGGAGACCCTAGTTTAATTCCTGGATTGGGAAGATCCACTGGAAAGGGGACAGGCTACCCACTCTAGAATTCTTGGGCTTCCCTGTTGGCTCAGCTGGTAAATAATCTGCCCACAATGCAGGAGACTTGGGTTCAGTCTCTGGGGTTGAAAGGTCCCCTGGAGAAGGGAACAGCTACCCACTTCAGTATTCTCACCTGGAGAATTCCATGGACTGTATAGTCCATGGGGTCCCAAAGAGTTGGACATGACTGAGCCACTTTCACTTTCTACTTTATTTCTGCTTTATAGAATGAGTGCTATGCCAAATTTAATTAAATCATGACATTAATTCATGTCATGAATTCAACTAGAAAATTTAAAAATTCCTCAAGCATATAAAAAGTAAACATCTCAATATTGTAGACAAAGTTGTCATATATTTATTATATGTTACTATTTGAAATAAATTAACTTTTTATGTCTTACAAAGTAATTAAACAGAAAAAAAAATACAGTAGTGACTTTTTCCCCCCTAAAATTGTCAATAGCATGAGAAGGACCAGAATTCATGACATAAAAACACTAAGTGAATCATACAGTAATATTAATGTAGTCCTTTGGGACAGGAGGGAGTTAATAAAAGGCTCACAAAACTTTTCTCCTAGCTTAGTTTCGAATTCAAAAGTAGAAGACTGTTTCTGTAATGCATACAAAATATAAATGAAAATTAGAATTTTATAGTTTATCTTCCTTCTCACAAGTCAGGTGTTCACTTCTGCTGAAAAAACAATTAATCACTTGGGGGAGATTAATTCTATTGTTTTGGTTCAGTGAATTGTGAATTCTACACTTCCTTGATTTCATCCAACAAGGAATTAGAAATATGACTTACACCACAAATTTTATTGAACATAAGAAAAAACTAAGATTTAAGCTAACTCAGAGATCATATCTACTCATATCCCCCTGGGTTAAGAAGAAAATGAAATGTGGATTTATAGTCTTTCAAATCACTTATATGAAACATTAGCAAAACTAACTTTAAATCCCTAACTAGGCTTGTGTTAAAAGGGAGATATCTTTCCTCTAAAAACATTAATTCAACAGCATATTAAACAAATCCAATTTTTTAAAATGCATGCTTTGTACCTAGGATATACTTATGTAGAACCAGCCAAATGAAAGGTGGTAACCAGAAAAAAAATAGAAAAGGAGATTAAATGAAGACAAGAAAATCATGTAATCCAGCAAATTATTTTTATAGAAGAGCAAAGTAAAACCCAGGAGATTAAATGTTTCATACTTATCTACATTAGACACAATCTTGGACTCTGAATTCTCAATAAAGACTTGAATCATCTAAAAAATTCTAAGACATGAAACAAGAATTTAACATAAATATCTGCCTATCACCCACCTTAAAATGGGAATAAAGAAACCAATTTTTACACAAAACAAACTTCAAAGATCCTAGAATCATTTTAATTCTATTACATATTATTTTTGCTTTTTCTTAATGTTATACCAAGATATTTATCTCTAAAAATATATCTTCAAAATAATATGTTGCCACAATGCGTTTCATTTTCTTTAGTAAAGGCACACACTAAAAAGAAACTCTCTCTCTCTTACTTTCTGTCCTCTGGGTTACAGCCTACCCCTTCACTGATTTTCTGGGAGTTTGCTTATTTCTTTCATCATCTTTCTTCCACCTCTTTTTCTACTGCTTTAGATTTTTTATTCATTATCACCATAATTTACTGTCAAAACTTTAGATATAGTTGTCTGAATCCTCCTATATCTCATAGAGAATAAAAATGTCCTTGTTAAGCCAACAAAAAGAAAATAAAACTAACAAACAACTACTCTAACAATTTAATGTGACATAGTAGACTGGAGTTGGCAAACATTTTCCATAAGAACATTGTAGGTTCTGCAAGCTACACAGTGGATGTCACAACCACTCTACTCTGCTGATGTAATATGACAACCTATAAAAGTATGAGTATGACTGTGTTGAAATCCAATTTTATTTATGAAGACAAGCCATGCAAGATTTGCCCTAGGATCATAGCTTGTTGTCCACAGTACTAGACCTCTGAAACCTTGTCCCAGCATATTAACCAGATTTACTTCCTATCAATTCTTTCTGAGCATCATAAATACAAGAAATAATCAAATGCCCATTATTTCCTAAATCTATCATATCTTTTTCCATTTTATTGCTCTATGTTATTTCCTTTGCTTTATATATCTCTGCTCCTGTACCCATTCTCCTTAAGGAAAAGAAGACAAACTGCATGAAAGTGCTGAATATGTTTCTGTTTTGAAATCTTAATAGTTAAATCATTTTTTAGGGAAAGTAATTAAGGAAGAGAAATAAGTATGAGTTGAGGAAAAATAGCAACATATATTTGTAACATGTTAATTCTTTTTTTTTTTTTTTACTTTATTTTGCTTTACAATACTGTATTGGTTTTGCCATTTTAGAAATCCTTTAATCAGGTTTAGGTGTCCAGAAGAAGTTAGATGACTCAGAAATAAAGGGAACTATCTTGAGTATTATCATAATGTAAATGCTAAAAAATCATCAGATACTCCAACATGTAAAGAACTTAGAAGTCATCACTTCTATTTTTATTACAAGAAAAGTGAGACAAACTGAAAATTAATTCCTATTCTTGCCATCAGGGAACTGAAGTTACAAGGCAAACAACCACTTCAAAATCTGGAGAGACAAGTTTTTGAGTTGAATTGTGATTGCCAACCCCACAAAATATGTGTTGAGTCATAACACTCAGAACTTCATCAGTTCAGTTCAGTTCTCAGTCATGTACAACTCTTTGTGACCCCATGGACTGTAGCACACCAGGCTTCCCTGTCCATCACCAACTCCCAGAGCTTACTCAAACTCATGTCCATTGAGTCTGTGATGCCATCCAACCATCTCATCCTCTGCTGTCCCCTTCTCCTATTGCCTTCAATCATTCTCAGCATCAGGGTCTTTTCAAAGTGTCAGTTCTTTGCATCAGGTGGCCAAAGTATTGGAATTTCAGCTTCAGTATCAGTCCTTCCAATGAATATTCAGGACTGATTTCCTTTACGATGGACTAGTTGGATCTCCTTGCAGTCCAAGGGGCCCTCAAGAGTCTTCTCCAGCACCACAGTTCAAAAGCATCAATTCTTCGGCTCTCAGCTTTCGTTATAGTCCAGCTCTCAGTACTTTATAATGTGTCCTTGTTTGAAAATAGTATCTCTACAAAGTTAAAATAAGATCATTGAAAGGGACCCCAATCCAAGAAACTATATAAAGTGATAATGTGGGAGATTGAATAAATAATATTTTGAAGTACCTGAGTGGTAAATTATTGGTTCAGTTCAGTTCAGTCGCTCAGTCTTGTCCGACTGTTTGCGACCCCATGAATTGCAACATGCCAGGCCTCCCTGTCCATCACCAACTCCTGGAGTTCACTCAAACTCACATCCTTCCAGTCGGTAATGCCATCCAGCCATCTCATCCTCTGTCGTCCCCTTCTCCTCCTGCCCCCAATCCCTCCCAGCATCAGTCTTTTCCAATGAGTCGACTCTTCACATGAGGTGGCTAAAGTACTGGAGTTTCAGCTATAGCATCATTCCTTCCAAAGAACACCCAGTACTGATCTTTAGAATGGACTGGTTGGATCTCCTTGCAGTCCAAGGGACTCTCAAGAGTCTTCTCCAACACCACAGTTCAAACGCATCAATTCTTCGGTGCTCAGCTTTCTTCACAGTCCAACTTTCACATCCATACATGACTAATGGAAAAACCATAGCCTTGACTAGATGGATAAATTATTGGTCAAAATCATCGAAATAAATTTATTCTTATTCTAAGAAAGCAAGTCAACCCTGAAGACATAGAGAAACCTTTAAAAATTGGAAGTGTTTCACCTACTATTTGAGGTTCAGTTTAAAGGAAGTTTAAAAAAAGTTTATAGAAAATACTTGGTTATTGCTGAGTAAGAAGTCAGAATTTGAAGTCCTGTGTGTTATACCAATTGGTCTCAAATTTCTCACTGAAGGTAATCATTGTGCTATGTTCTAAAGTCATGCTGCCATATGATCCTGGAGGATAATGTACTGGAGAGTGACAGCTTATGGAGGTGGTACACCAAAGGAAGGGTGAATTATTGGAAATCTGAGTTTTAGATGATATGTATTTTTTCCTTAGTTGGAGTGTTGCAATTTACTCATATCAGAGAATGCTGACAAAGGTATATTAGTCATGACCAAGTGTTATCCAACTGAAGAACATTATATGTAGACTCACTCATTTGTCTATGGGAAATAAATAATTTTCATGTGATCTATAAACTTTAGGAAAATATAAATGTTTTAAAAATCACTTAGACTTTAATCCAACCAATAACAGGAATTTTAAGGGAAATAACTAAATAAAATTTAGATGTTCCCTTGAGAGATATATCAAAGAAGGGGAAAAACTAAATTTATCACACACTAGGGACTTGGTAAAATTTCCTCATTGGTCTGAGAATATTATAGAACAACTTACTTGATATATACTATTGAAAAAAAAATAAAATGAAGTAATAAATAATTTAAAACAGGTATGTTTATGCAGTGCAGATTATGAATGAAATGGCCTGGGATCAGTTCAAGAAAATCTAACATTTTTGTGCTAGGTAAAATGCATTGTACATTGACACATTCTGGCAAATATAAAATTAAAAATGAATTGTCCATTTCCAGGTGCAGGGGGTCTAGATTTGGTCAACCTATCATAATAAAGGCTCTTCAACCAGGAAAACTTTCAAAAAAATGAGGTTTATGAAAGTTCAAGGTTTATGAAAGTTTCTGCAGATGGATTATAGGTTTGTGATGTGATATATGTATCATACTAGGAAAAGGAAAAGAAAGTATATATTGAACACTGCATTACCATGGGAAAAGTGTGGAGAGAAGGGATAGATTGGGACTTTGGGACTGACTTTTAAATATTTCTATATTTTAAATAAATAACCAACAAGGACTTACTGTATAGCACAGGAAACTGCTCAACACTCTGTAATAACCTAAACTGGGAAAAGACTTTGAAAAAGAATAAATTCATGCATATATATAAATGAACTACTTTACTGTACACCTGAAACTAACACAACATTAATCCACTGCTGCTGCTACTGCTACTGCTAAGTCACTTCAGTCGGGTCTGACTCTGTGTGACCCCACAGACGGCAGCCCATCAGGCTCCCCCATCCCTGGGATTCTCCAGGCAAGAACACTGGAGTGGGTTGCCATTTCCTTCTCCAGTGCATGAAAGTGAAAAGTGAAAGTGAAGTCGCTCAGTCGTGTCCGACTAGTAGCGACCCATGGACTGCAGCCTACCAGGCTCCTCTGTTCATGGGATTTTCCAAGCAAGAGCACTGGAGTGGGGTGCCATTGCCTACACTGCAATATAAAATAAAATAAAACATTTTTAAAACAGTATGTAAAAAGAATGCACATCTTATTAAAAGTAAGTAGACACTTGGAACCCTCTTGAATATTTTAAGAGCTTTAAGTGAAAGAAAGCTCCACTGCTCTAGGACATTTCTGGGCTTTGGGGCATTGTTGTCTAACCATCTTTTTCTAGCAGAAAACAAGAGGAGTAAAAATTATGTAGGTTTTTTGTTTTTTTTTGTTTTTGTTTTTTTTAACCACGTGAAATCCAAGCAAAGAAGAAAATCTACCTGTGAGGAACTATGAATATGTAAGTGCTGATGAATAATACTGAATTCTTACACTTCAGCCTGGAGAAGGAAATGGCAACCCACTCCAGTGTTCTTGCCTAGAGAATCCCATGGACAGTGGAGCCTGGCAGGATAGAGTCCGTGGGGTCTCAAGAGTTGGACACGACTTGGCAACTAAACCACCACCACCACCTTACACTTCAGGACTATAAAACCATAAGAGGCACCTTAGATCTTAAGATTAGAGTCCGTGCTATGTTCATATGATAAGATGTTAGAATTTTCAAATAAGTTGATGTAGCATCACATCTGTTTAATGTAATTTGAAAACCTTTTTGAAACAATTTAAAAAATAAGTGTCAAATGTCAGGGTTTGAAGTTGAATTGAGACTACATTGCACAGCTGTACTGAAAGATTAATGCTAACACCAGCCTGTGAAAAATTTATACACATACCCAAGTTTTTATGAAAATTAATTTCTGAAGTTGCTGTGTTTATCAACTTTCTGGCACAGCATCAACTGAGGACCCAGCTTAGTCTTAAAGCATGAAGTGCTAATTATGTTTTTCCCCCAACTTTAATAAAGGTGAAAAATATTGGCAGTTACCAACAGTTTTACAAAATTTGACCTGTCTTTATGAATATTTACATATTTTTGGAGTATTAGCCTAAAACTTTGTTAAATTTTCATACTCCTAATGTGAGTTTGAAGGCATAATACTTAGAGAAAACTTTTGAATAAAATTATTTATTACTGTGGATGGTATTAGATTAAAAAGCTGCATGATTTTAAAAATCATTTATAATTATCTCCTCCTTAAATGAAGCAATTCTAATGGTTTCATTAATTTAAAAATAAGTAAAAACATTGATGCTATTAAAATCATAAAAATGCACTTTCAGATTTTTATGTTTTAAGAACCTAGCAACCAATAGTTGGAGATGACTTAGAGAAAGCATTTCTAGCCTGCTCTCTATATTAGTTTCTTAGGGCCCCCATAACAAAAGTACCACAAATTGGGAGTCTGCAACAATAGAACTGTGTCTCAGTTCTGGAGAACAGCAGTCTGAAATCAATATGTCAGCAAGACTGAGACTTCCCTGGGAGTCCAGCAGTCAAATCTGCATGCTTTCCCTGCAGGGGGCCCTGGTTCAATCCCTGGTCAAGGAACTAAGATCCTGCATGCAGCAGGGAATGGCCAAACAAAACAAAAAATAAATAAATGACTAAATAAAAGATGTCAGCAAGACTGTGTTCTCTCTGAAACCTATGGGAAAATCCTGCTGTGCTTCCTTCTAGCTTCTGGTGGTTTACGCAGTCTTCAGCATTTCTTGGATTATTGAAGCATCACTCCAATTCAGTCTTTTCTCAAGGTTTGCTCTTCTGCTTGTCTGTCTCCACACAGCACTCTGTTTAGAAAAGCAGTAGTCATATCAACGTCCTGCTGCACCCCATCCCACCTACAAATTCATCTTACCTAGTGATTTTAGGTGGAATACAGAATTCAACCCATAATATCCACCCATTCTAACAACAGGAAATAAAGAGACAAACAGAAAGATAAAGAGACAGAAGAAGGAAGAGAGAAGAAAGGAAAAGACACTATCACAATTCAAATCACAAGTGACAAATTTTAGTCATCATACATCATGATATTTGGCCTGAATCCAGGAAGGAAGGATGCACAGATAGATACATTCGATAGATAGATAAACCTATGTTATCGACCCAAAATACACAGATATATCCCAAATAAGGAAAACCATCATGCCCTTATTTTAAAGATATTCTTTGAGTAAATAAGAAAGACACATTCTGAGTATCCCTAAGACCATCTTTATATTAAAGATCAGTAGATCAACTGAATAAAAATCCTTGTAAATATGCTGTTTGGCAGCGATCATCCTGGAGAAATGCAAGGCAAAATAAGAGAAATGAAAATATAATCACCAAACAACCACAAAAATATTTCACCACACATTGAATATTACTACTCATTGGGCAGACCTAGTGTTTATATATAAGAGGAGAAAATCGACCAGTGAAAAAAGACACACCTCCAGCCCAAAAGGCACTGTGAATATTGTAGTAATGTTTTATGAAACACTGTATAAAAAAAGCAATAAAGGTTGCTAAAGATTTTGGGCAGGAGGAGAAGGGGATGACAGGATGAGATGGGTGAATGGCATCACTGACTCCATGGACTTGAGTTTGAGCAAACTCCAGGAGATAGTGAAGGGCAAGGAAGTCTGGTGTGCTGCAGTCCATGGGGTAGCAAAGAGTAAGACAGGTCTTAGCAACTGATTAACAACAACATGACCTCACAGAAATTTTTGTAACTAGACTTATTTAAGACAACTTATCTAAAAAAAATAAAAAAGAACATTAATTATAAGAAGAAGGTTTTGTGTGATAGTACAAAATTAGTTAAGAAAACATAATATTCCCTATAATTACTTCATGACAATAAAAAGTACCATGTGCTTCTTTATGGGTCCAATGAAATGAAAGAAACTTGTTATCTTTAAATAACCTTGAGGATGAATTAAGATAGATATTCGGATAACAATAGCACAGTATGATAGTAGTAGCTCACTCTACATGTGAAGCAATAATTTAAATTCATCACTCAACTCTATAATATAGCTATATTGGAATCTACAGATGAGAAAATCAGTAAGCAGTGAATGTAAATAAATTGTCCAGGTCAAACATCTAGCAAGTGAGA
Source organism: Capricornis sumatraensis (assembly GCF_032405125.1). Lineage (NCBI taxonomy): Eukaryota > Metazoa > Chordata > Mammalia > Artiodactyla > Bovidae > Capricornis > Capricornis sumatraensis. The sequence goes on from NC_091071.1 coordinate 127,626,472, forward strand.
TATTTAGGATTTAAACATGGGCAATGTAGCTCCACATTCCTTCATCTGTACTATTCTCTCCTGCTGGCTTCATGGATCCCCAAATCAACTAGACCTCATTCAAGAAAGAAATGGAATGCCAAAAAAAAGTCAGTAAAGAATTAACACTACTTTGAAAGCGTGGAAAATTCTGAAAGAGATGGGAATACCAGACCACCTAACCTGCCTCTTGAGAAATCTATATGCAGGTCAGGAAGCAACAGTTGGAACTGGACATGGAACAACAGACTGGTTCCAATAGGAAAAAGAGTACGTCAAGGCTATATATTGTCACCTTGCTTATTTAACTTATATGCAGAGTACATCATGAGAAACGCTGGACTGGAAGAAACAAGCTGAAATCAAGATTGTTTGGAGAAATATCAATAACCTCAGATATGTAGATGACACCACCCTTATGACAGAAAGTGAAGAGGAGATAAAAAGACCCTTGAAAATGAAAGAGGAGAGCGAAATAGTTGGCTTAAAGCTCAACATTCAGAAACGAAGATCATGGCATCTGGTCCCATCACTTCATGGCAAATAGATGGGGAAACAGTGTAAACAGCGTCAGACTTTATTTTTGGGGGCTCCAAAATCACTGCAGATGATGACTGCAGCCATGAAATTAAAAGACGCTTACTCTTTGGAAGAAAAGTTATGACCAACCTAGATAGTATATTCAAAAGCAGAGACATTACTTTGCCGAGTAACAACCGTCTAGTCAACGCTATGGTTTTTCCTGTGGTCATGTATGGATGTGAGAGTTGGACTGTGAAGCAGGCTGAGCACCAAAGAATTGATGCGTTTGAACTGTGGTGTTGGAGAAGACTCTTGAGAGTCCCTTGGACTGCAAGGAGATCCAACCAGTCCATTCTGAAGGAGATCAGCCCTGGGATTTCTTTGGAAGGAATGATGCTAAAGCTGAAACTCCAGTACTTTGGCCACCTCATGAGAAGTATTGACTCATTGGAAAAGACTCTGATGCTGGGAGGGATTGGGGGCAGGAGGAGAAGGGGACGACCAAGGATGAGATGGCTGGATGGCATCACGGACTCGATGGACGTGAGTCTGAGTGAACTCCGGGAGTTGGTGATGGACAGGGAGGCCTGGTGTGCTGCGATTTAATGGGGTCGCAAAGAGTCGGACACAACTGAGCGACTGAACTGAACTGAATTTTAAAAAAAATTGGCCTCTCTGGACCTTCTTGAGCCAGCCACTGGTGGGAAAGATAGATTAATCATCTTAGGTGGAGAAAATATCTTACGTTTCAGCCGCATTTGTCCTAATGATTGATTTTATAGTATATACTCCATTTCAAATTGCAGCAGTAGACAGTTAATATTAAAAGATGTTATATTTGTAGAGTACCATATGCAGCAGCCTGAGAGTGAACATAAAGGCAGAATACAGAAGAAGGTGATCACTGAGAGAGCTACCAGGTTAAAGAAAGGTCAAGGAGAGCTGCACCTTCATAGGAGGATTCTTCCATCTCTCTATTCCAAACTCCATAGTGACCAACCATCTCTCCATTAATTATTTTTATAATCTTGTAAACTCCAAATTTGAAGAAGCAAACTGAGATACTATTACAAATAGATAATAATGTGGGTTGAATACAATTTGACTTCCACAAATAAGGTATTAGTGGTCAGAATGGAGAGAAGATAAATTTGGAGCACTCTGCACAGCATGGTGCCTTAACCGAGTTCCATATCTGTCTGTGTTATATATGCTAAAATGATGCTAAAATATAGAGAATAAAATGAAGCATTTGTGGAGAAATATTTCTAAAACAATGGAGAATTATTACTCCTTATTTTGGAAAATACAAACGTTTCAGTGTTTCGTTCTACTGTTCCCTTTACTTACTCTTTTTTTAAAATTAAAATATAATTGATTTACAATATTATTTTCAGATGTATAACACAATGATTTGATATTTGTATACAGTATGAAATGATCATCACAATAAATCTAGTTACCATCCATCACCATACAAAGTTATTACAGTATTATTGACTATATTTTCCATGCCATACATTACACCCCGTGACACATTTTATAGCTTCAAGTTTGTACTTCTTAATCTTATTCATCTATTTCACCTTTTTTACTCACCTACCTCCCCCAGGAACCATCAGTTTGTTCTCTCTATATACATGAGTTTATTTCCATTATGTTTTGTGTTTTAGATTCCATATACTAGTGAAGTCAAATAGTATTTGTCTATCTGTGATTTATTTCACAAAGCATAATGCCCTCAAGGTCTATCCATGTTGTTGCAGATGGTGAAATTTTATTCTTTTTTGACTGAGTAATATTTGATACTCAGCCAAAAGTTTTGAAACACACACCACAGAGAGTGGTCTGAGTGCCAGTGCCATAATGCCCTGGCTCTGTGGTCCAAGACACATCAGTAGAAGTTAACCAGAACATCCTTCTCAAAGGTTTAAGTGTCAGGTCTGAAGTGCCTTCCTTCCATGTTTCTAATTTTCAGTGATCCCATTCTCTCCTGTTTGTCCTAGTCCTAGAAATGATAGCTGCTTCCTTCAATCACTACTTCTGTGACACCTTGATGTTCACTAATTGACTTTGCAGTTATTTAGTTATACAATTTTATATATAGTTAACAATTTCTTATATAAAATTTTCTGTACTCATGAGCAGTCTTTTATGTCTTCTGAGTGGTCATTGATTGATACTGAAATTGATATTAGGGGTTCCAGGAAAAAGATTCTCAAAGATGAGATTTTGATATATTAATTTTGCCATGTCCTTAAAGCTGAATGTAGTGCTGATCTCTTCAACAATGGAAAATGGGGTGCTAATAATCCAAATCATTCATTGGCATCATAATTAATCAAATTATTACCTGGAGTTAATACTGAAAGAATGTCTACAGAAATAAGTGTTTGGGAACGAAGTTGCTGCTACAGTTTACTATTAGCACAGTAATTACAGTTACACATACTGTTGTGTGGAATAGATTCTTCTGAGTACAGTATAATACTTATATACAGAAGGTGACAAGTTCATGTCTTTAAATTCTCATCTCTGTGACGGTCAAACAATAAGGAAATGTCTAGCACAGCCATTAAAAACTGTTTATTTCTTGTAGCTACAAGGTCAATACCACTGAAAATCAAATACAGAATTAAATTGTGCAGGGTACATGATTACAGTGTGAGTTTTCATAGCCTTACCAAGTGTCTCATGTGAGAAGGTGAAAGCATTGAGTGGAAGGAGTGGAAGTCTGACTCAGACACACTATTAATCATGTAATCTGAGCAGTTTGTCATCCTCTTCCTAAAGGGATGAGCCTTTCTGTTCTTGTGCTTACCAAAATCACCTGAGAAAGCTGACTTAAGAGGAAACACAACATTACAAGCCAAATATACTCCAGTATAAAATGAAAACCAAAAAAAAAAAAAAAAGTCATTATCTTCCAGGCACTTCCAGTCATTTTTTGTTTGCAACAGACCAGTAACAATGGTGAGAATTCCCATGCTCTAGGGATAATAATTACAGAAACTGATCTGGTAAAAAAAAAAAAAAAATTACTTATACATCAAAAGAATTGTAAGATTTGTCTTATTTATATCAACAAAAATCAGGTGGCCAACAGGTACATGAAAAGATCCTCAACATCACAAATTTTTAAAGAAATGCAAATCAAAAGTACAGTGAGGTATCACCTCACACAAGTCAGAACTGCCATCATTAAAAAGTCTACAATAATAAATGCTGAAGTTCAGTTCATTTCAGTCACTCAGTTGTGTCTGACTCTGTGTGACCCCATGGATTGCAGCATGCCAGGCTTCCCTGTCCATCACCAACTCCTGGAGCTTGCTCAGACTCATGTACATCCGGTCGATGATGCCATTCAACCATCTCATCCTCTGTCTTCCCCTTCTTTTCCTGCCTTCAATCTTTACCAGCATCAAGGTCTTTGGAGATGGTTTGGAGAAAAGGGAACCCCCCTACACAGCTGGTGGATGCAAATTGGGCCACTACTATCACTACTATGGAGAACAGTATAGAGCTACCTTAAGAAACTAGAAATAGACTTACCATATGGTCTTGCAATCCAACTCCTGAGCACATATTAGATAAAACTCAAATTCAAAAAGATATATGCACCTTAGTGTTCATTGCAGTATTCCATCCTCCTCATTGACATCAAAGAAACTGTCTCAAAGATAGCATTCCCTACAGCTGGCCTATAAAGGAAAGAAACCACAGACTGTTTCAAGAATGCAGGAATACCCTCAACAATGTATTTCTCAACACCTTAATGCAGGGAATGTCTGTCGACCTTTTAGGAGGATGTACTTTAGGAATAGATGTATAGATCGTATATGATGGGTCCATTTCAACTCTCCTACTTTTGATGCATTTGGATTCCTTCCTCCATATTGTGCTGGGAAAGTTCTGACATATCAATGTCATTAAACATTGGCCTCTGTTGAGTTCACATTTCAGTCATCAAACCAAGTGACCTGTTAAAGGCAATTCCAAATGTCAAAACTAACACATAAAGACCACTAGTCTCTAGTAAAGTGTGTGAAAGTGAAAGTCACTCAATCGTGTCTGACTCTTTGCAACCCCATGGATTATACAGTCCATGGAATTCTCTAGGCCAGAATACTGGAGTGGGTAACTGTTCCCTTCTCCTGGGTATCTTCCCAACCCAGGGATCAAACCCAGTTCTCCTGCATTGCAGGTGGATTCTTTACCAGCTGAGCCACAAGGGAAGCCCTCAGTCTTTAGTAAGTGCACCCTAATTAGTACAGTTAGTCTCATTCAATATTATATACCCTACCTCTTTGCACTAACACTCTCAGAATCTACTCTCCTGCATGTTTCCAAAGTTTCTGCTGATAGGCACATCCTATATTCTTCCATTGGATAATTAATATTAATATACAAACACAAACATATATAAATATATATAAGTACATACATATAGACAGATGCATGTATACATATTTTACCATTATTTAATGTGTAAGCTATTTCCTTCCAGGTAATGGTGTGAGCCTGACCTCCAGAAACAACCCGAGATTTTATCTTAGTTAAAGGTCTACTGGAAACAAAAGGTAGTTGTTTTGGGTTTTTAGGGGAATGGCTTACTTCTGCAGAGCATCTGCCCTAAATTATATATCACAAGGATTTCAAGATAGGTAAGTTAATATTTGTAGACATTGCAGGTCAGCCTATTTCCATTAGCAATGAAAGCCCACAGTGACTTTGGGTTCCATATTTTTAGTTTAATATGGACTCAAACAGATGTCCCCATTTAAAATTTTTGAATCTCATTATTTTTCACTATTGCTCTAACTTTCACAAAGAACCATGAAGAAACTCTGACTTCAATCCCTTCAATTTAATTTTGTATTTCATTTTAACATCAGCCCTGTGACTGCAGAAATAGATTCTTTTAAGGCAGTCACAGAAGCTCCCTGGTTCTCAGATCTTATCTTGAGCTGAGCATTAAATTAACTGAGTATGTCATTTTTTTTTTTTTCCTAAGAGCCTCGTTCACTAGAGGAGATTCCATTCACACCAGAGGACCTGTTGTCACTATTCTGACATAACAGTCAAGGGCAGCTGTTGCTTTGTATCCCAAGGTAGTTGCTTCAGTAGGTAATTCATCAAAATCAAACATAGGTAATAGATTGATTAATTGTGATGCCACTGCATGCCAAGGATTATTATCATCTTATTTTCCATTTACAAAGAGCTCAGCATTTCACTGAAGGCTAAAGACACAACTAAAACAACTTCAGAATCTCATCTTTGAACACATTTTCTTGGACCATTCCTGATACCAATCCTGTATTAGTCAAGGTCTCTGGGGTTGCACAGAGTCAGACATGACTGAAGCAACTTAGCAGCAGCAGCAGCTGGTGGCTCAGACAGTAAAGAATCCACTTGCCAATGCAGGTGACCTGGGATCAATCCTTGGATAGGAAAGATCCCCTGGAGAAGGGAATGGCAATCCACTTCAGTCTTCTTGCCTGGAGAATTCCATGGTCAGAGGAGCCTAGTGGGCCACAATCCATGGGGTCACAAAGGGTTTCACTTTCATTCAGTAAACAAGAATAACACAGGAATTTCAATAGAAAAAAAAAAGACTAATGTAAAGAATACGGGCTTCTGAGGTGGCACTAGTGGTACGGAAACGCCTACCAATTCAGGAGACGTAAGAGACGTGGGTTTGATCCCTGGGTCAGGAAGATCCACTGGAGGAGGGCATGGCCACCTACTCTAGTATTCTTGCCTGGCGAATCCCACGGACTGTGAAGCCTGGCAGGCTACAGTCCATAGGGTTGCACATAGTCGGACACCACTGAAGTGACTTAGCACAGACACCTTAAAGAATACATTAACTATTAATCCCTAATAGAGATTAACTGCTAAGGGACTAAGAGAATTCCAAAGAATGCAGAAATTGCAGATATACAGAGCAGTCACTGCCTCAGAGACTGAGCAGAGAACTAAAGGGAGGAACAAATTTTCAAGAGAGCCCACTGAGTCTAAAATTTAGGCCTCATTATTGAAAGAGTAGCTATGATACTGTAGATGATGGATAAATTCATTGAGATCATGTACTCTGAATTCAACAAAGAGGAAACTTCCTATTGGGGAAGAGAATTTACTAGACACTGGCCCCTAGAATTTTCCTGAGACTTTGTTGGGAAGCTACCAGAGAGGTCCTGTTAAAACTCCAGAGAAAATTTCCCCTTTATTGTGTCTGTAAAACTCAGCAAGAAGCCATTGAGAAACTAGCAGAACTCACTAAGGAACCACTTTCTGAGTCTCTACAGATAGCTGCTTGGAGGTGAGAATCATAGGATGATTTAGAAGACCCTGGATGTCATGTGTCACCAGAGCAAGGAGGAGAGAGCTCACTGGAACCAGGAAGAGAAAGCCTTTCACTCTGTAGCATTCCTTTTTCCCCCACTACTAACTAAGCTTATGAGCTTAACATTGTGCCTGCTGACAAGGAAGAAAGGTTTACAGGGTCCAGCCCTACTATAACAAAGCATGGCAAAGATGGATGAATGGATAATCTGAGAGATAATACATTAATTACTGCCGATTCATCAAGTAAAGAATTTTGAAGAGCTGAGGTCCTGCCTGAAGGCAAAGAAAATATGAAATGGACAATGGAAAAGGAAGTTGTTAACTAAGGCTGCACAACCAGCTACAGAATTGAGGACTGCTATAGCTACATTTGGGCTTCTAAAGTGTCCCTTATGATAAAGAACCCATCTTCCAATGCAGGAGACATAAGAGATGTGGGTTTGATCCCTGGATCAAGAAGATTCCCCTGGAGGAGGGCATGGCAACCCACTCCAGTATTCTTGCCTGGGGAATCCCATGGACAGAGGAGCCTGGAGGGCTAAAGTCCATAGGGTTACTCAAAGTCAGACACAACTGAAGCAACTTAGCACACATGCATAGCTACATATAATTTATTTTTTGGTTGATGTGCATGCATGTGTGTATATGTATGTATATGTGTGTGTGTGTGTGTGTGTGTAGGTATGTATTTGTGTGTATTAGTTTTCTTTCTTCTTTTTTCCATTTTCCCTTAATATATTTTGTTGACAGCTGAATTTTGTTTGTAGATTTTCCAAAGCTTACAGTAAAGACTCATGATGTTTTTCTCTGAGATACCAGCACCAGGCAGCTGGTATTCCCTCTTTAGTTTCATCTCCATGGAGCCACTCCTCCAAGCTTCTAAGTTTCTAAGGTCTAAAATCAGCTTATTTTGAGTTACTCCAAAGGAAAATCTCCTGGGTGTCTCTGACTTAGGTGAACGTGCTTAAAAGATGCTTGCCTCCTGGCCTGGAAGACTCAAACAACCATGTAGCCAAAGTCCAATAGAGAAGGTCTGGCCTCTACTATCTGAGGCCCTCAATCCAACAGCTATAAGCTAACCCAGTCCAATCTCAGTGTGCCTGAAGAGTTCCAAATGTGAAGGCCAACCTCCCAGCACCTGATTGCAGCCTTGTGAGACCTGAGCAGAAGACTCAGTCAAGCCTCTCTTAAATCTTGACTGACAGAAATTGTGAAATAATTAAAGTGTGTGGTTTTAAGCCACTACATTTGTCATAGTTTGATATATGGTGATGGAAAACAAATACATTTTCCTAGGTTTGGTAGTTGCATTCATGGTTACAATGTTCATCAGCTGCTACCTTTGCAGTATTTTACTGTGTCCTTGCTTTTTTTGCTGTCTTGTTAACAACTTTACACTTAGTTAGCTATTCCCTATATGAAATTTTCTCTTCAGTTAAATGTTAATTCTGTCTCCTGAACTGACTGATAATAGGATTTCCTTACTTCTTGAAGGGCTCCGGTAATTGCCCATTCAATAAATGTATTGAATTTATGGGCTGTCCTGTACCAAAAATCATGTACTTTTGAATGTATTACCTGTCATTTTTATAGAATTATAGTAAATACACTTTTACTTTTTACATGTTAGAAACATCTTCTTATGTGCATTTGGGCATGTTCACTGTCTGTAAAGAGTGTCTGAGAGAAATAAATAGATACAAAATAACAAAACTCTTTTCTCAAGGTCTAAGTGGCATGTATTGTGTTAATAATATTACAATGTTAAAAAAATTGACATGTTAAATAATAATGTAAACTCTTCCATTTTAATTATTCCTTACCAAATAATTTTACAACAAGAAAATTTGTTTCAGTGCAGTTTGGTTCAGATTCAGAAGCTTAGATAAGGGGGAAATCTTAATAAAGGGTAACTGGACCACTTTCTCATATGCAAAAGCAAACTCGAAATGGATGAAAGCCTTAAATGTAAGACCTGAAACTATAAAACTCCTGGAAGAAAACATGGGCAGTATGCTCTTTGACATCCTTCTTAGCAATATTTTTTCTTTTGTTGGATGTGTCTTTTAAGGCACTTTCCTAAAGCAAGGGCCACACAAATTAACAAGTAGGGAAACATCAGACTGAAATGCTTTTGCACAGTGAGGAAAACTATCAATAAACCAAAAGGCAGTCTACTGAGTGGAAGAAGCTGTTTACAAAAGATTTACCCAATAAAGGGTTAATATATGAATTATGGCTTCCCTGGTGGCTCAGTGGTAAAGAATCTGTCTTCTGCAAGAGGACGCTGGTTTGTTTCCTGGGTTGAAAAATTCACTGGAGAAGGAAATGGCAACCCACTCCAGGATTCTTGCCTGGGAAAATCCATGGGCAGAGGAGCCTGGCAGGCTACATTCCATGGGGTCACAAAGAGTCAGACACATCTTAGCAACTAAACAACAAAGCAGCAACAAAATCTGTATTATGTAAAAAAAAAACCACACAATTCAATATGAAAAACCCAAACAACCTGAATAAAACTCTGCAAAGGACCTGCATAGACATTTTTCCAAAGAAGACACAGATGACCAACAGGCACGTGAAAAAATGCTCAACAACACTAATCATCAGGAAAATGCAAATCAAAAACCACAATGAGATACCACTTTACATCTGTCAGAATAAAAGTGTTAGTTGCTCAGTCATTCATGTCTGACTGCTTGCAACCCCATGGAATGCAGCCCACCAGGCTCCACTGCCCATGGAATTCTCCTGGTAAGAATACCAGAGTGGGTTGTCATTTCCTTCTCCAGAGGATTTTCCCTACCAAGTGATTGAAGCCACATCTCTTAAGTTTCCTTCATTGGTAGGCATGATCTTTACCACTAGAACCACATGGGAAGCCTTCTATCAGACTGGCTGTCACCAAAGGGATAAGAAATAACATGTTACCAGGGATATTCAGTTCCATTCAGTCACTCAGTCATGTCTGACTCTTTGCAATCCGATGGACTGCAGTGTGCCAGAAATCCCTGTCCATCACTAACTCCTGGAGTTTACTCAAACTCATGTCCATTGAGTCTGTGATGCCTCCAACCTTCAATCTTTCCCAGCATCAAGGTCTTTTCCAATGAGTCAGTTCTTTGCCTCAGGTGGCCAAAGTACTGGAGCTTCATCTTCAGCATCAGTCCTCCCAATGAATATTCAGGATTGATTTCCTTTAGGATGGACTGGTGGGATCTCCTTGCAGTCCAAGGGACTCTCAAGAGTCTTCTCCAATATCACACTTCAAAAGGATCAATTCTTTGGCACCCAGCTTTCTTTATAGTCCAACTCTCATATACATACATGACTACTGGAAAAACCATAGCTTTGACTAGACAGACTTTGTCTGCAAAGTAATGTATCTGCTTTTTAATATGCTATCTAGTTTGGTCATAGCTTTCCTTCCAAGGAGCAAGTGTTTTTTGTTTGTTTGTTTGTTTGTTTTTTAATTTTATGGCTGCAGTCACCATCTGCAACAATTTTGGAGCCCCCCAAAATAAAGTTTGTCACTGTTTTTGTTGCATCTCCACCTATTTCCAATGAAGTGATGGGACCAGATGCCATGATCTTAGTTTTCTGAATGTTGAGTTTTAAGCCAACTTTTTCACTTTCCTCTTTCACGTTCATCAATAGGCTCTTTTATTCTTCTTCACTTTCTGCCATAAGGATGGTGTCATCTGCATATCTGGGGTTATTGATAATTCTCCTGGCAATCTTGATTCCAGCTTGTGCTTCTTCCAGCCCAGCATTTCTCATGATGTACTCTGCATATAAGTTAAATAATCAGAGTGACAATATACAGCCTTGACATACTCCTTTCCTGATTTGGAACCAGTCTGTTTTTCCATGTCCAGTTCTAAGTGTTGCTTCCTGACCTGCATACAGATTTCTCAGGAGGAAATGGATGTGGAGGATAAGAATGTGGAGGAAAGGAAATCCTCATTCCCTGTTGGTAGGAATGTAAATTGGTGCAGCCAATTTAAATTGAGGTGGAGAGTGATGGCCAGTTGCTTCTGGAATCTTAGAAGGGGACAATTATTGCAGAGAGATAATCTGACAGTGATGGAATAACTGAAAACTAAAGTCAGCTTACTCCTTGGAAGAAAAGTTATGACCAACCTAGATAGCATATTCAAAAGCAGAAACATTACTTTGCCGACTAACGTCTGACTAGTCAAGGCTATGGTTTTTCCTGTGGTCATGTATGGATGTGAGAGTTGGACTGTGAAGAAGGCTGAGCACTGAAGAATTGATGCTTTTGAACTGTGGTGTTGGAGAAGACTCTTGAGAGTCCCTTGGACTGCAAGGAGATCCATCCAGTCCATTCTGAAGGAGGTCAGCCCTGGAATTTCTTTGGAAGGAATGATGCTAAAGCTGAAACTCCAGTACTTTGGCCACCTCATGTGAAGAGTTGACTCATTGGAAAAGACTCTGATGCAGGGAGGGACTGGGGGCAGGAGGAGAAGGGGACGATGGAAGATGAGATGGCTGGATGGCATCACTGACTTGATGGACATGAATCTGAGTGAACTCCGGGAGTTGGTGATGGACAGGGAGGCCTGGCGTGCTGCGATTCATAGGGTTGCAAAGAGTCGGACACGACTGAGCGACTGAAATGAACTGAACTGAACTGAACTGAATGTCAGCTGCTTCTCTAGGAGGAAACTCCCTCTGCTGGACTGAAGAAGCACTAATGAGGTAACACACACAGCAACAGAAAGTGCACAGGTGGACCACAGGAAGCAAATTAGCAGTCCCTTCTTCTTCCCTCACTTAGCAGTCTCTCCCTAAAGGCCTTTTGGCAAAGACTGATAGGGAGACCACTGGTAAAGCAGAAATGGGTTTTCTAGATTCCCAGCCCAACATCACAAGGCAGAGTATGGTTTGTTGAGTTTGGAGCTGAAAGGCAATCATGAAATACCCAAAGCAGAAGCCTCACAGAATCTGTCACAGCTCTGTTTTAGAACCAGTATCCAGTATAGCATTCTTGGGGCTTCCCCGGTGGCTCAGCAGTAATGAATTTGCCTGCAATGCATGCGACACAAGAAACACTGGCTCAATCCCTGGATCAGAAGATTCCCTAGAAGAGGGCATAACAACTCACTCCAGTATAACTGCCCCGAGAATAACATGGACAGAGAAGCCTGGTGGGCTACAGTCCATAGGGTCACACAGATTCTGACAAGACTGAAGCAACTGAGCATGCATGCATGCATAAATGCACACATAGCATTCTTATAGATCTTACATGAAATAAAATTTCTGAGCTTGTAATCTGGGCTTTAGTGTTGTGTCCATATGAGTGCTTTTAATTATAATGCATAAGAAAAAGTATATTTACATTTTCATTTTAGTTATAGATCTTGGCTTACAGAGAAACAAAAATGATTCTGGACAACTTAAGCAAAAAGAATAACTGGATAGAAATGGAATAGCACACATAACTTGAGAAACTTAGCAATCAAAAAGAGAGGCAGAAACCAAGAACTTTTTTCCAAATTCATAAATGAAATGCAACACAGAAAAAATGGTAAACAATGATCATTGTTTTGTAAGTTTCATAATTATTTTTTAAAGGCTAACAACATTAACAATCAGAAGATCATACCTTTATATTGCAAAAAAATGTTCAGGTAAAATTGCCATTTTCTTGGTGTATATAATGGAAGCAATCATACTAGTTTTGCAAATATATGTATTTTATTTACAATTTGAAATTTGAATACATTCTTAATAAGTGTGGTTATGTTATACATCATTTTAATGTGCAGTTCTCGCTTCATGTTTTTTTTCCTTTTTTTGCTAGTGTCTTATTACTTGCTGTTTATTTCATATTTTTTTAGACTATGGAAATGATGTTAGACAAAGAAGAAATTCAGCAATTTTCTTATTTGAGTTCAAAATGAGTCATAAAGTACCAGAGACAGCTTACATCAACAAGGCATTTAGCTCAGGAATTGCTAACGGACAGTGCAGTGGTGGGTCAAGAAGTTTTGCAAAGGAGACAAGAGCCTTGAAAATGAGAAACACAGTGACTGGCCACAGAAATTTGACAACAACCAATTGAGAGCCATCGTTGAAGCTGATCCTCTTACAACTACATGAGAAATTGCCGAAGAACTGAATCTAGACCATTCTATGGGTGTTCAGCATTTGAAGCAAATCAGAAAAGTGAAAAAACTCAACAAGTGGATGCCTCATGAGCCGACTAAAAAAAAAAAAAACCATACATCATTTTGAAGCGTAGTCTTCTCATTCTACTCAACAACAATGAACCGTATCTCAATCGGATTGTGACTTGTGATGAAAAGTGGATTTTATACAACCAACCATGACCAACTCAGTGATTGGACTGAGAAGAATCTCCAAAGCACTTCCCAACACCAAACTTGCACCAAAATCACTGATTGGTGGTCTGTTGCCAGTCCAATCTGCTACAGCTTTGTGAATCCCTGTGAAACCATTACCTCTGAGAAGTATACTCAGTAAATCGATGAGATGCACCAAAAATTAGGATGCCTGCAGTTGGAGTTTGTCAACAGAAAGGGCCCAATTCTCCATGCTACGCCAGACCAAATATCCCAAAAGAGGCACTTCAAAAGCTGAACGAATTGCGCTATGAAGTTGTGCCTCACCAGTCATACTCACCTGACCTCTTGCCAACTGACTACAATTCTTCAAGCATCTCGACAACTTTTTTGCAAGAAAAATGCTTCCGCAATCCTGGAAAGCAGGATGCAGAAAGTGCTTTCCAAGAGTTCATTGAATCCTGAAGCTTAACTTCTTATGCTACAGGAATAAACAAATTTATTTCTTACTGGCAAAAATGTGTTGACTGTAATAGTTCCTATTTTGATTAATAAAAATCTGTTTGAGTCTAGTTACAATGTTTTAAAATTCACAGTCCAAAACCACAATTACATTTGCACCAACCTAAAAGTACAGAGTAATTTTTACCAAACTTCAGGAATACTTTAGCTTGCTCACCTCTTGACTTTCATCTATTACCCAACATAATGCAATTGAAAATAGTACCTATTATTGATATCTTTGTATCAGTTACATGATTTTGAAGCAGAGTTTAAAAGAAATAGTAAAAAATAATTAATCTAGCATATTTGGGGTGCTTGACCACAAGTGCTATAATCTAATTTTATTCTAAAAGTCATATCGTTAACTTGACATAAAAATATGTAGTTAACTGAAAATGGAATATACAATTTAATATCAAAAGGAGACTCAGACACACATTTAATTCTATTTTTGACCAGTGAGAAAGAAACTTAAATAAATTTAAATTGTATATCATAACCTGAAGTTGTTAAGGGATTTAAGAGCTTGTTTACTGATCTCCTAAAAATGTAAAGTAGAAGGATACAAGGATACAGCACAAGATAAAGAGATAACCAATATAATCCTGTCTCATATAAAATTAAATATTTAACTCAAAATACTAATTATTAATGAGAATATTTTAATTCACTCAGTTTTTCAAAATCAAGCAGTGATGTATAAGGCAGTACTAAAATCAGATGAGTATGACCAGCAGAAGAATTGTAGAACCTACTACTATTCTGCTTTACATTCATTTCATGCCATAAATTATGTTTTACACTATCAACTTAATTGTAGAAAGATATAAAAGTATTTTGAAGCCTTGTAGGATGTCTCCAAAGTAGGATATTCATTTTCATCAGAGTATAATGAATACTTTGGCAAAAAATCATTGCTGCAAAGCTCAAATTAATCTATAGTTTCAGAAAATGGTGACTCCATTTTTTGTGTGTATTTAAATCATAATACTGATAAGAAGCTTGCTTTAATATATTACTTCAAATTTAGGGAGGGACATAATGGTTTTCATCTTATAAAATTCATTTTATGAAGGTTGGTATTTTTATCACATTAATTAAATCATTAATGATGTATTTCTAGAAGAAGATTGAGAGGTATATAACGTGGACAATTATCTCATTAGCCAATTGCTTAGTTGAACTGACAACCTTTATTTAATTTCCCTTACTATAACTTCTATTTCCCAAAAATAAATGTGAAGATTACTATAGTGTTCAACAAGAATTGAGAAAGCAAAAAGATATTTTAAATGTGAATAAAGACTTTTTTTGAAATTTATAATTATATACTTTTTTCTTGATTTTTAAAAAATGTTTCATTGAATATAAAGGCAGGACTATTTATACCAATTCATATCATTTGTTTTCAGAGTAGACTTATAAAAGACAAATCTGGAAGCACTTATTTGGTAGTTAAATTGTGTTTTATCTTTATAGAATACTATTGTAGACTTTAGTTATATAAGGATAGTTTCTGGTCCAAATTACTCCATCATTTTTAATGGTGGTTTAGTCACTAAGTTGTGTCAAACTTGCGATCCCATGGATTGTAGCCCACCAGGCTCCTCTGTCCATGGGATTTCCCAGGCAAGAATACTGGAGTGGATTGCCATTTCCTTCTTCAGGGGATCTTCCTGACCCAGGGATCAAACCCGGGTCTACTGTGGTGCAGGCACTCTCCTAAACTGCAGGCAGATTCTTTCCAGATTGAGCTACCAGGAAAGCTCTTATCATTTTTAATAAATAGTGGCTTAGAGGAACAACATGGCTTAACTGCAAACACATTACTAGTTATTAAAAATAGATGATAAAACAGATACATTTCCATTCCAATATATTTAAAAATTCAGTTCAGTTTAGTTCAGTCCCTCAGTCATGTCCGATTCTTTGTGACCCCATGGACTATAGCACACCAGTCTTCCCTGTCCATCACCAACTCCTGAAAAAATTATTCTGTGTCAAATACTGTTGCAAGAATAGAGATAGAAACAAGCAAGCAAACAAATAAAAAGCCTCAATTACTTCAAGTCTTACTTTCATAAGGATGGTGAAATATTGCATACATACATAATAAAATAAAAATGATACAATAAAATGAAAAGCAACCAACCTGATAAGTGCTATAAGTTAGCACATAGAATGGATACCCATCTGAAACTGTGAAGATGGGAAAGACTTTGAGGAGGATACAAGGAAACATTTCCTGGAACAGATTATACCTAGCATTATGGTATGAATGAGAAAATGCATTACCTTAGAAAATAAAGAAAAATAATTTCAAGTAGAAAACATTTTGTTTAAAGTTCTGAAGGTGAGAAGATACTCTATTTGTATATTAGCCATATAACATAAAACAACTTATTTAACTTATATGCAGAGTACATCATGCAAAATGCTGGACTGGATGAAGCACAAGCTAGAAGCAAGATTGCTGGGAGAAATAGCAATAGCCTCAACCATGCAGATGACACCACCCTTATGGCAGAAAGAGAAGGAGAACTAAAGAGCCTCTTGATGAAAGTGAAAGAGGAGAGTGAAACAGTTCGCTTAAAATTCAACATTCAAAAAATGAAGATGATGGCCCACAATCCCATCACTTCATGGCAATTAGATGGGGAAACAATGGAAACAGTGACAGAGTTTATTTTCTTGGGCTCCAAAATCACTGCAGATGGTGACTGCACCCATGAAATTAAAAGATGCTTGCTCCTTGGAAGAAAAACTATGATGAACCTAGACAGCATATCAAAAAGCAGAGACATTACTTTGTCAACCAAAGTTCATCTCTTTAGTCAAAGCTATGGTATGGATGTGAGAGCTGGACTATAAAGAAAGCTGAGCACCAAAGAACTGATGCTTTTGAACTATGGTGTTGGGGAAGAACTCTTGAGAGTCCCTTGGACTGCAAGGACATCAAACCCATCAATCCTAAAAGAAATCAGTCCTGAATATTCATTGGAAGGACTGATGCTGAAGCTGAAACTCCAATACTTTGGCCACCTAATGTGAAAAACTGATGCATTGGAAAAGACCCTTATGTTAGGAAATATTGAAGGCAGGAGGAGAAGGGGATGACACAAGATGAGATGGTTGGATGGCATCACCAACTCAATGGACAAGAGTTTGAGCAAGCTCCAGGAGTTGGTGATGGACAGGGAAGCCTGGCATGCTGCAGTCCATGGGGTCACAAAGAGTGGGATACGACTGAGCGACTGAACTAAACTGAACTGAACTGATAAAACAGCAGAAATCTTTTGTCTGTATTTTTCACTATGTCTCCAAAAGACTCAAAACAGTCTCTGACATATAATGGCTACAAAATTCTTAGTTAACTGAATAAATAATTTATGATTCAGGTAATGTAAGCAGAAGTCAAACAATGAAAGGTTATCTACACAATAATAACACTTTTGTAATTGATTATAAAAACAATCAAAAGTCAGTGAGGGAATTGAAAAACAGAAATGGTGAACTTAGATTGTGGGTTTTAAGAAAATTACCTTCACAACTAGATGAAAAATGGAATCAGCAGTTAAATAAAATGAATATAAGTAATGAAAAATAAGGGAGATATCAATTAGAATTCTGTGAAGAATGGATTAATAGTAGAAGTAAAATTGGAAATTAGTGCAAAAACAAAAAATCACAATATATCCATGAAATGTAACCTGAAGCTTTTATAATTGTTTATATGTGGGGGAGAGGTAGATGGTTGGCTTGTGGCTTGAAGAAGCAGTTGATTAGTGCTGTCATTTGATGAAATGGTTATGATTGGAGGAATACCAGCTTGGTAGAAAGATAGTATATTACATTTTGGACACAGTATGAAAGTCCTTTCATACATCTACATGAAAGTGTCCTTGTGGATACTTGCATATAGTGATCTTAATCTCAGGAGAAATGCAGCAATGGATATTTAGATTTTATGGTGTTAATATATCAATGCTTGTTGAAACCACAAGAATGGAAGATGTACGGGTACTGCAACTTTCATTCCATTCTCTCAACATTTGTTTCTTCCCATTCATAGGGAACACTCCTGCCTACAACTCAATCTGTCAGCTCATGCCCCTCCCTAGCTACTCATTTTTGGAACCCTAAACCTCCATTGACTAGTTTTCTGTTCCAAATAGGAAAAGGAGTACGTCAAGGCTGTATATTGTCACCCTGCTTATTTAACTTATATGCAGAATACATCATGAGAAACGCTGGGCTGGAAGAAGGACAAGCTGGAATCAAGATTGCTGGGAGAAATATCAATAATCTCAGATATGCAGATGACACCACCTTTATGGCAGAAAGTGAAGAGGAGCTAAAAAGCCTCTTGATGAAAGAGAAAGAGGAGAATTAAACAGTTGGCTTAAAGCTCAGCATTCAGAAAACTAAGATCATGGCATCTGGTCCCATCACTTCATGGGAAATAGATGGGGAAACAGTGGAAACAGTGTCAGATTTTATTTTTTGGGGCTCCAAAATCACTGCAGATGGTGACTGCAGCCATGAAATTAAAAGATGCTTACTCCTTGGAAGGAAAGTTATGACCAACCTAGATAGCATATTCAAAAGCAGAGACATTACTTTGCCTACTAAGGTCCATCTAGTCAAGGCTATGGTTTTTCCAGTGGTCATGTATGGATGTGAGAGTTGGACTGTGAAGAAAGCTGAGCACAGAACAATTGATGCTCTTGAACTGTGGTGTTGGAGAAGACTCTTGAGAGTCCCTTGGACTGCAAGGAGATCCAACCAGTCCATTCTGAAGGAGATCAGCCCTGGGATTTCTTTGGAAGGAATGATGCTAAAGCTGAAACTCCAGTACTTTGGCCACCTCATGTGAAGAGTTGACTCATTGGAAAAGACCCTGATGCTGGGAGGGATTGGATACAGGAGGAAAAGAGGACGACAGAGGATGAGATGGCTGGATGGCATCACTGACTCAATGGACGTGAGTTTGAGTGAACTCCGGGAGTTGGTGATGGACAGGGAGGCCTGGCGTGCTGCGATTCATGGGGTCACAAAGAGTCGGACACGACTGAGCGACTGAACTAAATTGAAACCTCCATTAGTTTATGTTTAGTGTTATGTGGGGTTACAGGGCTTTCAGATTAGAATACAGAGATGTTCTATTTTGTTCTTCATGTTTCTGCTGTTGACTAAGACATTCAGTTGGGCCCAAGCCACACAGTTCAGTATAAAACTCCAACTTGAAAAGTCACCAGGAGCTGGCCAAGATGTTAATAAAGCAACACTGTATTTATCATTCTACCATCATATATATATATATATCCCGTAGTAAAATCACCTTAAAAAAATCAAGAGGCGGTGGTGGCTTGTGGTCCTTCCTGTGTTGTTTCTCTCTTTCACTCAGGCCCATGGCACCAGCAGGATGCACAAATATCATACTGTCATACTGCCAGTCATACTGCCAGGGAGGTCCATAGCTACCAGGGAGACCACAAGTGGCATGATAAACAGCTCTAGAAAGCCCATTTTGGCACAGACCTGAAAGACAACATTTTGGAGGCCCTTCTCATACCAAAGAAATTGCGCTTGAAAATGTAGGGGTTGAATTCAAAGAGCCAAATTCTGCCGCCAAAAACTGTATAAGGCTTCAGTTAAGAATGGCAAAAAAAAAAAAAAAAAATCACAATCTTTATACCCAATGATGGTTGTTTGAATTTTATTGAGGAAAATGATGAAGCTTTGCTTGCTGGATTTGATCACAATGATCACAATGGCCATGCTCTTGGTAACATTCCTAGAGTCCCCTTTAAGACTGTCAAAGTAGCCAAAGGCTCTCTTTCAGGCTTATATAAAGGTAGGAAGGAAAGACCAAGATCATAAGTTTTGATGATGAAAGCACAATAGTAATAAACTTTCATATCCCACCCCCCCCCCAAAAAAAAAAAAAAGTCATGCAGGAGGAGTAAGAAAAACAGCAAAGACTTACCCCAAGTCCCTAACAGATAAAAACTACCACTGAAAAAATATAGAAGTATTACATAGTGGATCCAAATTATGAGTTTTAAGTCAAAGAGATGAAAACAGGGAATGCTACTGATTTTGGAAAGCTCAAGGCAATAGCCTCATTAATCCCCTTTATTACCAGGACACACACAACCTCATTGACACTATGCTTTGAAGCCATTCAACGTTAATCTCACAATGATGTTTATCCTATTTATTTTAAACGACAGGCCCTATATTTGTTTATACCCATAGGCAGGTTTTCTAGATTGTTTTTCATCTCTTAAAATCCAAAATGGCTCATATTCATCTCTTTTGATCTTCATTTACACCCTTATCTACTCCTAAAGTACGCCCACCCTCTGTCATCAGTAAAATCATTTATATCTTCAGTCTCTTAACGGAATACACTGCTTTTGTTCTGTCTTAAATCTGGCTTTCCCTTGGAGCTTAGACAACTTAAACTACTTATTTATGTGCTGCTGCTGCTCACGTCAGTCGTGTCCAACTCTGTGCGACCCCATAGATGGCAGCCCACCAGGCTCCTCAGTCCCTGGGATTCTCCAGGCAAGAATAATGGAGTGGGTTGCCATTTCCTTCTCCAATGCATGAAAGTGAAAAGTGAAAGTGAAGTCGCTTAGTCGTGTCCTACCTTCGCAACCCCATGGATTGCAGGCTACCAGGCTCCTTTGTCCATTGGATTTTCCAGGCAAGAATACTGGAGTAGATTGCCATTTCCTTCTCCAATGCATGAAAGTGAAAAGTTAAAGTGAAGTCACTCAGTCGTGTCCAACCTTCACGACCCCATGGACTGCAGCCTACCAGGCTCCTCTATCCATGGGATTTTCCAAGCAAGAGTACTGTGCACATGACCAATAAAGCCTGAATCTGGCTTTCAGACTCAACTTTTCTTTGGAAGTGAGCCTGGAGCCATGCTTACTGCCTCTCTCCTCAGAGCTCATTACTCAACTTCCCAATAGCATTCAGACTATTTATATTGCAACTCCCTGGCCTTTAGCAAAACAAATATAATACAATATAAAACACTTCTTTGTTAAATTTCACTTCAAAATATCACTTCACTTTTGTCCTTGTTTTCCACTATAAATACAACAAGAATTTCAAATATATTTTGTTTAAAAGGAGGTATTCATATTTCCCACCATCTTGGTCTCAGTAATTCATGTTATGTAGTTGTTCAAGCAAAGAAATTACAGCAAATTTTCTTTTCCTTTCCAGTCACCTGTCCACATTAAGTGGAGTCTACCTACAAAATATATATGTATGATGTGATTTCCTAAATTTTGACTCTCCTTTCACACAAGTTTTGTGCAAGTCTTCCCATTCACCCTTCATATTACCGAAGTTGAACTCAATGTGTACATTTCTTTAGATTCACTTGGACTCCCCTGGTGGCTCAGATGGTAAAGAATCCACCTGCAATGTGGGAGACCTGGGTTCGATCCCTGAGTTGGGAAGATCCCCTGGAGAAGAGCATAGCAATCCACTCCAATATTCTTCCTTGGAAAATCCCCATGGACAGAGGAGCCTGGTGGGCTACAGTCCATGACGTCTGAAAGAGCTGGACATGACTGAGCAACTAAATACATCACTTGGCCAAAGAGTTCTAATTTTTTGCTGATATCTCTGGTTCAGCGTTAAAGAATCCACCTGCAATGCAGGAGATGCAGTGTCAATCCTTGGTTCAGGAAGATCCCCTGGAGGAGGGCATGGTAACCCACTCCAATATTCTTACCAGGAAAATTTCATGGTCAGAGGGGTCTGTAAGGGCTATGGTGCATGGGGTCACAAAGAGTCTAACACAACTGAAGCAAATGAGCACAGGAACATGATATTAATCACACTCTTATAGTTGACAGTGAGAAGATTTCTATTTCTTTGGAGAAACAGAGTTTCAACATCACTTTCATCAAGTGCCAGCCTTGCTGCAGTGCTTGCCTTGCTTGTAGAACACAGTACGACAGCTACTCCCATAATTATGGAATAATTCAATAGTGTCTGATCTCATACTTTATACCACCCACCTCTTAATAAAATTCCACAAACTTCCTGGTCACTTGTGAAACACGAAATTTTAAAAGATATGCTTGGTATGTACACGAATGCACTGCTAGACTGAGCAGGTTACATAACGGTGAGCTCAAGATAGGCAGGGTGCTACTGGTTTTCCCCTTCTCGCTGACTGCTCTGTGCTCATG
This sequence comes from Capricornis sumatraensis, assembly GCF_032405125.1. NCBI lineage: Eukaryota > Metazoa > Chordata > Mammalia > Artiodactyla > Bovidae > Capricornis > Capricornis sumatraensis. Next base: position 127,648,424 of record NC_091071.1, read on the forward strand.
ACTTGTGTTTTAGAAGACATTACTGTTGTCAAATGGATTCTAGCTCTCCTAGAAGCTACCAAAAATGGCTGAATGATGTGGCTTGAAATTGTATGGGTGTTAGCATCCAGAGGATGAACTTTGAATAATGTTACAGGAGGTAAAAAGAATTGGCTGATAAAATTCATTTCTTTTTCCCTCTGTGAGAACCTATTTTAGGATTCAGTATTTCAATATAGATTTTGACATAAGATTTTCTATTTTCCTCAGATGGGACTGTGATCATAAGTTAACCAAGATATGTTTATGGACTTCCTCTAGGAGATCTTTCCTTAGGAGTCCTTGCCAGAATCAAAAGCAAATTCTGACAACTGATGCTCAGGAAGAATAAACATGCTATATATTAGTTTCCTCTAGTTATACTCCAAGTGATGAATATAATCATAAAACTAATGTGTGGATTCCAGAATTGTAGGTTTTAGGTCAGCATCACACAATCGTATATGTGTGTGTGTGTGTGTGTGTGTGTGTGTGTGTGTCCATCCATAACATCTCTCCAGAAAAGTGCTTCACAAAACACATCATTTCATAGAGAAGTCACAAATCCACTTTACAGAGTTGCAATGTACTGCATCTTCATATTCCCTATGCTTACACCACAGAGAAATTCATGAGCATCATGTTATTTTTTTAACCAGAAAATAATTATTTACAGGATGGTATACATCAGATCCTATTTCAAAATACAGAAGCTTGAATAAATCAGTTAAAGGAGAAAATCAACACAGATGACTGAGGTTGTATGCGTTGAGACATCAAAAGTTGTCCTTGAGATGTTTCTGTGAAAATAGGCTTCATTTGATTTTATCTTCTCTGTTCTAACCATGTTTTATCACACTAACTCGCAATTTTGCTTTTGGTGGGGTACATAGCCAGAATAATTACATTTCATAGATGACTGAGTATAAAATAGTAACCTTTTCACACTAAATGAATTTGCTAAAATTGGATACTCTCTGATGAAACATGCACCAAATCTACATTACAGAAAAATTTGAACTAACAAAGACATAAAAGATGGGATGAGAAAATTTAACCCAAGAGCTGCTTTTAGTGTAGGGGTAGCAGATTCATGGCAGTTCTTTATAACACAAAGGGTGAAGATAAGAGTTATCCAGTGATTTAGGGGGAAACAGATGATGATTTATATAATTACATTCAAGTAGAAGTCAGAGATGAAGTTACTGGTTTTGAAGAAAGTTTTCTTTTCAGAAAAGGTACTGAAGTTTCATGATAAAGAGGTAAAGAGGACAAAGTGCCAACCAAAGGGAAAAACTAGCTGTGTTAGCAGGTGTGGACAGATATGGAATGACTGAAAGTTTTATTCACTTCTGCTATCCTCCTCTAACTGTAGATACTCTCTGTGAAAACACAGCATATTATCAGGTAGCTCATTAAATATCATGGCTTTAATTTATAGAGAAAATATACAAATAAGCTGGACTGTATCTTCAGTTGAAGGGCCATGTCTTGTGACCTGGAGACCCACTGTCATTCTAAACTCAATATAAGTGAAAACAAAATCATAATTATTTTTTCACAAATTTTCTTTCAGATTTCACTACTTCTGTCATTAGTCACTACTTTTCTTCTATTTACCTAATTTGGAAAATTTTGAAATTTTCACGGACATATCATCTAATGCTCCCTCCAACGCAATTAATAATAGATGTTGACTAGTCCATTCTTATGCCATTTGCACTCATTCATTTCTTCTTTTCTATCCCTGCTGCTGCAGTTCTGTTACAATCACAGCTTCATATTCATGCTTTAGAATCACATTCAGAAAGACAGTATGAAATTGTGATTATATAAGTTCTGCAATTAAATAGGCTTAATACAAAAAAATAGTTGCAGCTTGTAATAATTTTGTAGGCCTGAGAACATTTCTCAGCACTTCAAATAACAGTATAATCATCTGTAAAATAAATTAAAGCTAAAACAATGAACTCTCCAATTTACTGAGTTTAAATACCATCTTCAAGGAAAGTTACATTACTTTGGTGCTCTGTCTACTTGTTCAACTACATAATAAGTCTTGATGTTTTTGAATTATCTCTTGAAATTTTAGCATGCACTTTTTAAAGCCTTAATATTGGAATAAAGTTTTGGAGGGGAAAAAAGCAATGATATTTAATACTAAGTTTTTAACCAGAGAAGAGAGAGGTTTATCCCCTGACTGTTTTCAAGAATTTAAGTCTTTTTTCACTAGGCAAGACTGCAGAGGTTTTTGCTTTTTATTATTTTTTTTTCATAAAGACAGTTGACTCACTCTCTTTTTGTTTTCTTTTGTGTTGCTTTTATTAAATTGCTTAGCCTGTGTCTTGCTCTTATAGCCCCAAAATAACTTGAACTTATCTAGAGGTTATTTTTTTAAAGAAAGAAAAAGTTAAAACTCTGCTAGCAGAAAACAAATAATTATTTACTTTAAGCATTTTAATGTGAACATTATTTATCACTTAATTCTGACTACCAACATTTTGAAAGGCAGATTTATCAAATAGTGACAGAACAGAAACTTTGGCTATTATTTTTAGGGTATAGCCTTTAAGGGGCTTCCAGGTGGTATAGTAGTAAAGAACTTGCTTGCCAGTGCAGGAGATGTAAGACTAGTGGGCTTAATCCCTGGGTCAGGAAGATCCACCAGAGGAGGGCATGGCAACTCACTCCAATATTCTTGCCTGGAGAATCCCACGGACAGAGGAGCCTGGCAGGCTATGATCCTAGGGTTGCAAAGAGCCAGACACAATTGAAGTGACTTGGCATGGACACATGCATGGCCCTTAAGGACTCTAAATAATGCTTGGAAAGCTTCATTTAATATTGAGACAACTAATATATGTGTTCTTAGCATTCTCAGAAGAAGTTTTGAGGAGGTTAGTTACAGGATAGATTTTAAATAGAAAGATAAAAAATACAGGCAATCATTTATCCAAAGTCTAAGCTTTTACACTAGTTATAATTTCTTTAAAACGTCATAGTAGAAGGACAAAGTTATATGTAAGGGATTTGGTCTCTGACTTTTGAGAGATCTTTGTTTTCCCCCGTTCCTGCCATTCCCTCCATTTTTTCCCCTTTCCTACTATTTCCTTCCATTCTTTCCATCCTTTCTTTATACAATTAGACACTCTCAAAGCACACTGCACCCTACTCCCTCCAGACCTCTAGTCAAGTTTTGAAGTCTTCTGGGTATAGATAAGCAAACAATAAGGATATAAAAAATATTTTTCATTGGTTATCAACATCTTCACCAGATATAGTGTTCCCACATTCCCATCTGGACAGGATATTTTTTTAAACAATTTATAACATGGTAAATGTGCATTTATCAGAACTATTAATATCCAGGCAACAGTTGAGAAAATTCTAACAATAGAAAAAAATGTGAGCATTCTTAAAACAACTTCAATCAAAAATGTGGAAAACTCAAATGGATGTTAGTGTCCAAAGCAAGGACCAAAAAGCTACAGCTTGTCAGGCAAATCTATCTTGACACCTGTTTGTGTAAATAAAGTATTACTGGGTCACAGCCATGTCCATTCATTGATACGTTGTCGATAGCTGTTTTAACATTGTAGTACCAGAGTTTACAAAGTTGAGCAGTTATGATAGTAAACATATGGCCAGTAAGACATTACTTGGCTCTTTTAATTTAAAAAAAAATATCAACCCTAGCTCAAGGAATCTCTGAAGAATCAGGATAGAACTGGGTATTCTGGGTTAAGTTTAGAGCAGCTGTAGGTATAAGGTGAATTTAGATAAGGAGAAAAGAAGACAGAATCCACTTCTGAGAACACTGTGTCAGCAATTAATTAATAGAGCCAGACATTCTCCCCATGACACTCCATCAGGGCAATTTCCTCCAAATTTATTGATTGCAGACTTCTATCAGCCAAAGTTTTAAGGAAAATATATATTTCTTATTTATTCTTATAATATTTAAATTATATATAAAACATATATAGATACACACATATATAACACATGCAAAGAAATTGAAATTTTAAAATAATAAAAAAGAATGCAAACATAAGTAAAATCTAATATTTAAGCTCACTTTATCAGTGCCTCTTGGGTTGCCCTTCCCACATTTCATTCTGGAAGGCACTGAGCTAGGATAAAAAATTTGTAATCAATCTGTTAAGCTTTCTCAACTTTTTTAAGGGTATAGGGCTAATTAGGAGTAGAATACATAAATACATAGACTGACTGGCTTCATGATTTAGGTGACTATCATGGGAGGGACTCAGTAAGGGTAGGAAGGATGTATGGGTAGGCAAAACTGGGATTGACATGGCATGTGATATATCTGCTTCTCATCTTTGGGCGGATCTCTACTTTAAATGTCATTTATTCTTCTTAATCCCCTTCATGGATTACAGCCTTGTCATACCAAAGGGGATCGCATAACTCAGTGAAGCCATGAGCCATGCCATGCAGAGCCAGTCAAGATGGATAGGACAAAATAGTGAAGATTTCTAACAAAGCACGGCCCACTGGAGGAGAAAAATGCAAACATACTCCAGTATTCTTGCCTGGGAAACCCCATGAACAGTACAAAAAGGCTAAAAGATATGACACCAGAAGATGGATTCCCCAGGTTGGAAGATGTCAATACAACTATTGTGAAAGGATGGAGGAAAGTTACTAATAGTTTCAGAGAAAATGAAGCGGCTGAACTGAACCAGAAACAATCCTTAGTTGAGGATGTATATGGTAGTAAAAGTAAAGTCTGATGCTATAAAGAACATTATTGCATAGGAATCCAGAATATTAGGTCCATGAATCAAGGTAAATTGGATATGGTCAAACAGGAGATGGCAAGATTGAATATTGACACCTTGCTGCTGCTGCGGCAGCTGCTGCTAAGTTGCTTCAGTTGTGTCCTACTGTGCAACCCCATAGACAGCAGCCCACCAGGCTCCCCTCTCCCTGGGATTCTCCAGGCAAGAACACTGGAGTGGGTTGCCATTTCCTTCTCCAATGCATGAAAGTGAAAAGTGAAAGTGAAGTCGCTCAGTCATCTGACTCTTTGCGACCCCATGGACTGCAGCCTACCAGGCTCCTCTGTCCATGGGATTTGTCAGGCAAGAGTACTGGAAGTGGGTTGCCATTGCCTTCTCTGTGACATCTTAGTAATCAGTGAACTAAAATGGATGAGAATGGGCATATTTAATTCAGATGACCATTATATCTACTACTGTGAAGGATCTCTTAAAATAAATGAATTAGCCCTCATAGTCAACAAAAGAGACCAAAATGCAGTACTTGGATGTAACCCCCAAAATAACAGAATGATCTGGTCTCCTTTCCAAAGCAAACCATTCAACATCTAGTTATCCAACTCTATGCCCCAAATACTGACTCTGAAGAAGCTGAAATTGAACAGCTCTATGAAGACCTACAACAGTTTCTAGAACTAACATCAAAAAAAAAAAAATCTTATTCCTCACCGGGGAATGGAATACAAAAGTGGGAAGCCAGGAGATACCTGGAGTAACCGGCAAGTTTGGCTTTGGAGTACAGAATGAAACAGGACAAAGTCTAATAGAGTTTTGCCAAGAGAATGCACTGGTCATAGCAAACACCCTCTTCCAGCAACACAAGAGAAGACTGTACACCTGGACATCACCAGATGCTCAATATTGAAATCAGATTGATTATATTCATTGCAGCCAAAGATGGAGACACTTTATACAGTCAGCAAAAACAAGACCAGGAGCTGACTGTGGCTTGGATCATGAACTCCTTATTGCCAAATTCAGAGGGAGATGGTGGGATGATTTGGGAGAATGGCATTGAAATATGTATACTATCATGTAAGAAACGAATCGCCAGTCCAGGTTTGATGCATGATACTGGATGCTTGGGGCTGGTGCACTGGGATGACCCAGAGAGATGATATGGGGAGGGAGGTAAGAGGGAGATTCAGGATTGGGAACTCATGTACACCCGTGGTGGATTCATGTCAATGTATGGCAAAATCAATACAGTATTGTAAAGTAAAATTTTTAAAAAAATTAATTTAAAAAAAGTAAAAAAAAAAAAATAAAGAAACAACAACAACAACAACAAAAAAAAACTATTAAAAAGGAAAAGAAAACAAACAAACAAACAAAAAAAGTAGGGAAAACCACTAGACTAACCTAGATAGTATATTCAAAGGCAGAGACATTACTTTGCTGACTAAGGTCCGACTAGTCAAGACTATGGTTTTTCCTGTGGTCATGTATGGATGTGAGAGTTGGACTGTGAAGAAGGCTGAGCACCAAAGAATTGATGCTGTTGAACTGTGGTGTTGGAGAAGACTCTTGAGAGTCCCTTGGACTGCAAGGAGATCCAACCGGTCCATTCTGAAGGAGATCAGCCCTGGGATTTCTTTGGAAGGAATGATGCTAAAGCTGAAACCCCAGTACTTTGGCCACCTCATGCGAAGAGTTGACTCATTGGAAAAGACTCTGATGCTGGGAGGGATTGGGGGCAGGAGGAGAAGGGGACGACAGAGAATGAGATGGCTGGATGGCATCACCTACTCAATGGACATGAGTCTGAGTGAACTCTGGGAGTTGGTGATGGACCTGGAGGCCTGGCGTGCTGCAATTCATTGGGTCGCAAAGAGTTGGACACGACTGAATGACTGAACTGAACTGATTCAAGTATAACCTAATCCAAATTCCTTATGATCATATAGTAAAGAAGACAAAGAGATTCAAAGGATTGGATCTGGTAGACAGAATACCTGAAGAGCTATGGAAAGAGATTCATAACATTGTACGGGAGGAGCTGACCAAAACCTTCCCAAAGAAAAAGAAATGCAAAAAGGCAAAGTGATTGCCTGAAGAGGCTTTATAAATAACTTAGGAAAGAAGAGAAGCAAAAAGCAAGGGGCAAAAAGAAAGATATATGCCCGGGGCCAGTGTGAGGAACTCCGCCCATGGCAAAGGTCATGAGGAAGGAGGCTTGGCATACGCAAAAGTGTGATCAAGCCTCAGGAAACCCCCTGTTCCCGAGCATCTAACCCCAAAATCAGAGTCTGTTTTATGCTCTCACCTACACCTCTGACTTTACGGGGGGCTCTCCCCCGTAACCATTTCTTTTGGAGAAGGAGTAAACGTGCAGCTCCAAGACAATAAAAATTCCTGGGCGGGACAAGAGTGTTTCAGCTTATGGACTCCTCTGAAGGTTATCTAGCCCACCGCATGTGATTGTTTACAGCCTCCCTACCTGAGAGGCACGAGATGTTTTAGACTTACTAAAGGCAAATTCTTTTGGGGAGTTGGAAATTATTAGAATAGTGGGTTGGTTAGGAATTATATTGGTGAAGGGTTTTTTCATTTGTTGTGTCAATAATTGCTGCTAATTCCCTGCTCTGGATGGGACAAGGATGTCTCAGGTCAAACCTCTCTGCTGACAGACTAGCTTGTGTGACAGGATTATCCATACTGCTGCCACTATGCACATGATTGTTTACTACCTCTCAACCATAAACAGCACAGAGAGTTTTGGAGTATTTTGAGAGTCTTAATTAGCATAGGGCTTTTTCTTGTTGAGTCAATGATTGACGCCAGGCCTCCATATCCTTAGGCACCTGGGAGTATATTAATCAATGTATTTGGAATATAGAAAAGCAAATATAGTAGTTTTTGATGTTAGCAATACTAGACTTTTTGAGTTAATGAATTTTCTCTTTTGTAATAGATCACTGGACTTTGTTATAAATCACTGTGTCCTTGCTATGTAAAAATGTAACTGTATCACTACCTTAAGACTAAATAGATCTTAAGGGGAACATTGGTGAAGGGTTTTCATTTGTTGGGCTGATGTTTTATGCTAAATCTCCATATTCCCTGCCCTTATAATGAATATAACTAGCATATAGGAGAAATAAGTATTAACCTTTAAGATTAATCATGTTAACCTTGGGTTAAATAAATTCCTTTCTTGATTGTAACTCACTACACCCTCACCCTATAGGAATGTAACTTTATTTGGAGGGTGGTGCCTGGTTTAAGAAAAAAACACCCTTGGAAGAAATAAGTTTTTTGGTTATCAGAAAGAGAGGATCATAAAATGTCAGCAGGTCTCACTCATGACCAGATGATGTAATATCTCTAAGACCTTTTTTTATACATTTATGTGGAGCACCTGATTTTGATAAAGGTCAGGACTGCTGACCCCCACGTGACTCTGTATTCATCCCTAAATGTAACAAAAGGTATATAAGCAAACCCAAAAATAAAGAAGTCGGATCAGTTTCCAGAAAGACTGATTCCCCCATGTTGCTTCTTTCTTGCTCCCGTTTCTCTGGCTGAATTTCCATCTGGATTCAGCCTCCTTTTCTCCACTACACTATCCCCTACTACACTATCCATTTCTAATCTCTCTGTATATCTGTAATTACATATGTATTTTTCCAAAGACGCCGACGCCGTCCCCCCACCTTCAAATCACCCTGGATCCACTGGGGCTGGACCCCGGCAGATATACCTAACTGAATGCAGAGTTCCAGAGAATATAAAGAAGAGAAAAGAAGGCCTTCTTAAATGAACAATAAATAAGTCAAAAAAAAAAAGAAAAAAAAAAAACAAGAAAAACAATAGAATGAGAAAGACTAGAGATTTCTACAAGAAAACTGGAGCTATCAAGAGAATATTTCATGCAAAGATGGGAACAATAAAGGACAGAAAACAGTAAGGACCTAACAGAAGAAGAGATTAAGAAGAGATGGCAAGAATACACAGAAAGTGAAAGTGAAGTCGCTCAGTTGTGTCCGACTCTTTACGATCCCATGGACTGTAGCCTATCAGGCTCGTCTGTCCATGGGATTTTCCAGGCAAGAGTACTGGAGTGGATTGTCATTTCCTTCTCCAGGGGATCTTCCTGACTCAGGGATTAAACCCAGGTCTCTTGCATTGTAGACAGACACTTTACCGTCTGAGCCACCAGGGAAGTCTGAACTATACAATAAAGTCTTAATGACCAAGATAATCATGATGGTGTGATCACTCTCCTAGAGCCAGATATCCTGGAGTGTGAAGTTAAGTGGGTTTTAGGAAACATTACTGCAAACAAAGATGGTGGAAGTGACAGAATTCCAGCTGAGCTATTTAAAATCCTAAAAGATGATGCTGTTAACGTACTGCATTAAATAAGTCAGCGAATTTGGAAAAACAGACAGTGGCCACATTGGAAAAGATCAGTTTTCATTCCAGTCCCAAAGAAAGGCAGTGACACAGAATTTTCAAACTACCATACAATTGTGCTCATTTCACATACCAGCAAGGTTATGCTCAAAATCCTTCAAGCTATGCTTCAGCAGCATGTAAACCAAGAACTTCCAGATGTACAAGCTGAGTTTAGAACAGGCAAAGGAACCAGAGATCAAACAGCCAACATTTGTTAGCTCATGGAGAAAGCAAGAGAGTTCCAGAGAAACATCCACTTCTGCTTCACTTACTACACTAAAACCTTTGTATGGATCACAACAAACCACAGAAAATTCTTAGAGATTGAAGTACCAGATTACCTTACCTGTCTCCTGAGAAACCTGTATGCAGGTCAAGAAGCAGCAGTCAGAACCAAACCCAGAACAACTGACTGGACAAAACTGTGAAAAGAGCACAAAGTACAACAAGGCTGTATATTGTTACTTGCTTATCACAACCTAGGTTCAAGATTGCCAGAAGAAATGTCAGCAACCTCAAATATGCAGATGATTCCACTCTAAGGGTAGAAAATGAAGAAAATTAAAGACTCTTTGGTGAGGGTGAAAGAGGAGAGTGAAAAAGCTGGCTAAAAACACAACATTAAAAAAACTAAGATTATGGCATGACAGATTTTATTTTCTTGGACTCCAAAATCACTGTGCATGGTGACTAATGCCATGAAATTAAAAGAAGCTTGTTCCTTGCAAGGAAAGCTATGACAAACCTAGACAGCATATTAAAAGCAGAGACATCAGTTTTCCGACAAAGGCCCATATAGTCAAAGCTATGGTTTTTTCATTAGTCATGTACAGATGAGAGAGTGGACCATAAAGAAGGCTGAGTGATGAAGAATTGATGCTTTCAAATTGTAGACTGTTGAAGACTCTTGAGAGTTCCTTAAACACCAAGGGGATCAAACCAGTCCATCTTAAAGGAAATCAATCCTGAATATTCTTTGGGAGGGCTGCTGCTGAAGATGAAGCTCCAATACTTTGGCCACCTGATGTGAAGAGCCAACTCAATGGAAAAGGCCCTGATGCTGGGAAAGATTGAGGGAAGGAGGAGAAGGGGGCAACAGAGGGTGAGATGGTTGGATGGCATCACCAACTCAATCGATATGAATTTGAGCAAACTCCAGGAGATAGTGGAGGACAGAGGAGCCTGGCATGCTACAGTCCATGGGATCACAAAGAGTTGGACATGACTTACTGACTGAACACTCTCCTTTATAATTATATATGTCATGGGTAAAATGCACAGAAACAGAGCAAAATGGGGGAGAGCCTGATTTTAAACAGATAAATATGTTATTTTAAAAGTCATTTTGTATATTTTAGAGATACAAGTACTTATTATGCACTCTCATCAAAATTATCAATTGATGAAAAATGTAGGAGAGTATTTTTAATGTTATTCACAAATATCTTAATATTAATTAAATAGCATGTAATAAAATTGTTTTCTAAATAAAAATGGAAAACAAAATTAAAGAAGATGGATGATATTTAAGAAAGACAGCACATGTATCAATTCCAGCATTTTGTGATTATAAGCTATATATCTATATCAACATATCTGAAACTGTTTATTTACATACTTATATCTATCAATGTATGAATACAGTTATACATTGACAGACATATGTTTTTCACACTTTTTTGAAATCTCAGTTAGTTACATGACTTTGAATCATAAATTTCCATGGTTTGAACACTTCATGAAAATGACTTAAAGTTTAATTTTTATAATGTTTGCCTAATGCTAAAGTAGGTTTTTAAAAAAATTTTGGTACTTCAATGTTGTGAAAAACTGTCCTTAGTGATGTTAAACAATTAGTATTTTTACAAATATTGTACTTTCTACATGCTTATATTAGATTAATTGCATCAGTGGCAGTTACTTTTGGATCATGTATAAGATTTTTATCCATATGCATTTAAGTTACTGATTTTAAAATAGCAGACCCAATTGTAATCTTCAATTCATCTCTGCCTTGACAGTGTTTTATTCATTGACCTAACTTATGCAACTAAAATTTGAGTGAAGTTTATGAAAGACTCCTTTAAATAACATTATTTTTGCACTGAATTTTCAGGAATATGAGTTTATTCACAATCCCAAATTCGAAATGTAGAGAGAGTAAAGACTTAAACAAAAGTGATATTTTAGATGCTATTGAAGTCTTTTTATACAAAAGAAAGAACATTAGTAACCCCTTTTCCCTTTTCTATGCATTTGTTAATTGCCAAAGTTAGAATCCATGAGCCTGAAATTGCCATATTTTGAGTGAAAATTAAGATTGTATAATTAAAATATGCATTTTTCAATCTTCTGAGAAATTTTCTGTTTAAAAGAGATCAATCTCCTAGGGGCTTTTGGTTTAGATTAGGACTGTATATGTGGAATCTTCTCACAGGGAAATATAATAGTGTCCATGGCATGCTAAATACGGTAGTTTGAGGAGTTTTGATTATCAATGTTAATGAATATTTGTGCTGAATACATAAATATTTGATTTTCTAAAACACAACAAGAAAAATGTACTAGTTTGTGAAAACTAATATAGCTTTCTTCTCTCACTTAAAAAAGTTCCATCAGAATAGTGCAAATGATTCAGTTCAGTTCAGTCACTCAGTGGTGTCCGACTCTTTGGAACCCCATGCACTGCAGCATGTCATGCTTGCCTGTCCATCACCAACTCCTGGAGTTTACTCAAACTCATGTCTATAATGTCGGTGATGCCATCCAACCATCTCATCCTCTGTCATCCCCTTCTCCTCCCACCTTCAATCTTTCCCAGCATCAGGGTGTTTTCCAATGAGTCAGTTCTTCATATCAGGTGGCCAAAGTATTGGAGCTTCAGCTTCAGCATCAGTCCTTCCAATGGATATTCAGGACTGATTTCCTTTAGGATGGACTGGTTGGATCTCCGGGCATCCCAAGGGACTCTCAAGAGTCTTTTCCAACATCACAATTCAAAAGCATCATTTCTTTGGCATTCAGCTTTCTTTATAGTCCAACTCTCACATCCATACATGACTCCTGGAAAAACCATAGCTTTGACTAGACAGACTTTTGTTGGAAAATTAATGTCTCTGCCTTTTAATATTCTGTCTAGGTTGGTCATAGCTTTTCTTCCAAGGAACATGCAAATAATTAAAGATCCTATAAAGTTTGTCCCAATTTTAAAAATGAGATTTCTACTGGAAATATGGTATCTTGTATTAGTTTTCTATTGCTGCTATAACAAATGACCATGAATTTAGTGGCTTAAAACAACACAATTATATGTTACAGTTCTATATGTCATAAGTCTGATAAAGGTCTCACTAGACTAAAACTGAAGTGTTACTAGGCTCTGGGGAAGGATCCATTTCCTTGTCTTTTTCAGTTTCTACAGGCTGTATGCATTTCTTGTGGAGAAGGCAATGGAAACCCACTGCAGCACTCTTGCCTGGAAAATCCTGTGAACAGAGGAGCCTGGTAGACGGCAGTCCATGGGGTCGCTAAGAGTTGGACACGACTCTTTTCACTTTCATGCATTGGAGAAGGAAATGGCAACCCACTCCAGTGGTCTTGCCTGGAGAATCCCAGGGATCAGGGAGCCTGGTGGACAGCCGTCTATGGGGTTGCACAGAGTCAGACACGACTGAAGCGACATAGCAGCAGCAGCAGCAGCAGCATGCATTTCTTGGCTTGTAGCTCCCTTCCTCCATCTTTAAGGCTGATAAAGTTGAATCTCTAACTTTTCTTTCTTTGGTCCCATCTTTTTCTGACTACACCCAAGAAAGTTCCTTGCTTTAAAGGACTCATGATTAGAGTGAGTCCACCCAGATACTCCAGGATAATCTTTTTATCTCAAGGTGCTTAACCTTTATTGCATGTGCAAAGTCTCTTTTATCATTTAAAGTAATGCAGTCAATTTCTGGTTTCAGGGATTGGAATATCCACATCCTGATGGGGAGGGTCAGGGTTGGGAGTTATGTGTGTGTGTGTGTGTGTGTGTGTGTGTGTGTGTGTGTGTGTGAATCATTCTGCCTATCACTCATTTTTAAAGCACTGTAGGTTTATATGCATAGTTTGAAATATTATTTGTCAGTGGCAATCTCTGGCAGAAAAATAAAGTTTTGGTAGATTTACAGCTATTAATTAATGTGTGAGTGTGTGTGTGTGTGAGTGTGTGTGTGCACGCGCGCTATAGAGGGTGACATAGAATTTAACAAAGATACTTGCCAAATATGAATTAAATAAAAGAAGCTAATTCCCTACAATATTTTTAAACTCTTACTCTTACTGCTTCCAACTTTAGATTATAACTATAGGATAATGGTGGTGGTGGTTTAGTCACTAGGTCGTGTCTGACTCTTGCGACCCCATGGAATGTAGCCTGCCAGCCTCCTCTATCCATGGGATTTTCCAAGCAAGAATACTTGAGTGGATTGCCATAACATCATCTAAATTAATTTTTTACCTCTTAAATTGTTTTCATTTTTTACTGAACTCATTCATTTAATACAATTTAATTTCAATAACATTCATGACTATAAACACCAAAACATTATTTGGTTTTATAAATGAAGCACCATAAATATAAATAACCTATTGTTCTTGAAAGGATTTTCTCTTCTTAATTGAAAACAAATGGAACCTAAGTTAAACTAAATGAGTGTTTAATCTTTCATTCCAACACAAAGGTTTTTAGTTAGTGCAAGTGTGTACATGGTTATAAACAAAAGAAACAAGCAGCTGATTACTTTAACTCTGGAAAAGTCTAAGCTTAACAATTTGAAATGTCAATATGAAGAAATACAGGATTGTATTTTAAGCAGTTCAGAATATTTTAAAATGAATTTCTCAGTTTCTGCTTATGACTGTGGGTTTAATAAAGAAAGAGCATATCTTCTTGTGAAGGGCTATTTATTTGATGTTTTCCTAAGTGTTTTTCTAAGAACATAGAGAGACTTCCCATTTCCGAGTAGTGAAAAGGATTTAGCAAAGTCTTGTCAAGGACAGTTGTTCATGCTGTAATTCTTTTAAAATCTAGCTTATTATTTGCTGTGACAAATTTCAGAAGGTATTAACTCAAGTTTTCTATTATAACTTCATTTTCCTCTAACAGGATACATTTATTTCATGAACCCCAATATTGCCAGATAGTTAAAACTTAACCAAATCCAAGCTATTCACTTAGATTAAAATTTTAAATGTATTAATGAAGACTGCAATATGTATTTCATTCCTGCTCCAGGAGTATATATACATTTCAGGCTCTTATAAGCATGAGGGAGAGGTGTCTCATCTTTGGCTGTATGACATATACTAAGATCTGAGGCATCTTTCACGTTTGTAACCTGGGTTCAATCAGACAGATCAAAGGAGATGCTTTGAATTTATCTCAGGACCATCTCCTTAGGACCTCCGTGCAACCACCTATTACTATACTACTTTCTTCAACATTCTGGGAGTTTTCGACCTTCCAGAGCCCCAGAGATCCTATGTTCCCTCTCTTCTCAGATCCCTCTGCCCATTAGTGTATTCTCCATCCTGAGAATTTGTGTTCCAGTATTTGCTTGTTTTTTAAGTTATTTTTTTATTGAGGTATTTTGGTTTATAACATTATATAAGTTTCATGTGTACAACATTAATTTCTACTTTTGTATACAATATGTTCACCAGCAAAAAGTTAGTTTCCATCTTTCACCATACAGTTCTGCTTTACCCATTCTTCCCTCCATACCCACCTCTTCCTTTCTGGTAACTGCTACTTTGTACTCTGGATTTACATGCTTCCTTTTGTTTGGTTTGCTCACTTATTTTTTCTGTTTTTTTTAATAGCCTACATATGAGTCAAATCATATGGTATTTTTCTTTTCCCATATGGGTTATTTTACTTAGCATAATGCCCTCAAGGTCCATCCAAGTTGTCCCAAATGGTAATGTATCCTTTGTATGGAATATGGATTTTTATGGAATATGGGTGACTAATATTCCATTGTGCATATGATTTTATATATATTTATATATTCATTATTTATGTATTTATATTTTATTTTATCTATTTTATTATATATTTGTATGTTTATATTTAATTTATATATATATACATAAATGAGGCTTCCCAGGTGGCACAGTGGTAAAGAATTCAACTGCCAATGCAAGAGACATAAGCTCAATCCCTGGATGGGGAAAATCCCCTGGAGGAGGAAATGGCAACCTACTCCAGTATTCTTGCCTGGAAAATTCCATGGACAGAGGAGCCAGGTGGGCTACAGTCAGACACAGCTGAGTGAGAGCACACATATATACATACACACCACATCTTCTTTATTTATGTGTCTATTGATAGACACTTAGGTTGCTTTCATAGCTTGGCTATTGTAAACATTGCTGCTATGAGCACTGGAGTGTATGTACTTTATAAGGTATATTGCTACAGAGAATCAGTAAAATAATATGATTAATAAACTGTGATCAAATCCAAATACCTCAAAATGTTGCAAACAATAGTCCAAGTTTACAACACAGAGAAGTTGCAGAGTTGTTCTGAGAAATGCTTTCTCTTAAGGGTGCTTTTATTTTGCTGGTCTCATTTTCTGAATAATCTATCCAATTCCAATGAAGAAATGAGGTTTTTTCACCACTCTTAGAAGCACTTTGCATTGATCTGACTCCAGCTGGAGTTCACTTCTGAGTGTTTCATTTGAGCAAATTGGAGCACATGCAGAAAAGATGGAGTAGGAATAGGAAAAGTTAGCAAACAAAGAAATATAATAAAGTTGTAGGAGGTTGAAAAGGAGCTTACTCGAGATGTAATAGCTGCTTTCAAATATTTTAAGAGCTGTCATTCAGGAAAAGGATTATTAGAGTTGTTCCATACAGTGATACAAGTTGAAAATTTCAGAAAGCAGTTTTCTAACTAAAATAAAAGGATTAAAGTGAAGTTGCTTAGTTGTGTCCGACTCTGCAACCTCATGGACTGTAGCCCACCAGGCTTCTCTGCCCATGGGATTTTCCAGGCAAGAGTACTGGAGTGGGTTGCCATTTCCTTCTCCAGGGGATCTTCCCAACCCAGGGACTGAACCCAGGTCTCCCACATTGCAAGCAGACACTTTACCCTCTGAGCCACCAGGGAAATGAGAGGTAGAGCTTTACTACAATTAGAGCTGACTTAAATGGAGGAATCATTGTTACAAAATACTTTGGCCACCTGATGCAAAAAGCTGCTCATTGGAAAAGTCTCTGATACTGGGAAAGATTGAGGGCAGGAGGAGAAGTGGGCTACAAAGGATGAGATAGTGAGATGGCATCACTGACTCAATGGATGCGAGTTTGAGCAAACTCCAGGAGATAGTGAAGGACAGGGAAGCTTGGTGTGCTGCAGTCCATGGGTCACAGAAAGTTGGACAGGACTTAGTGACAGAACAACAAATGTTACAAAAGATTAAATGTTCTAAGGAAATTCCCAAATCATCTATTAAAATATCAAAGAGGGAACTTTTACATTGAGTAAAAACTGGAGTAGATGAGTTCAGGCCACTTTGAATTCTAAGATTATATTTAGTTTTTCTATAAAACTTCCCATGAGAATAGTTAAATGGTTTTGTGTTGATACTCATTTATTTCATCAAAGTTGGCTGAGGTACTCTTTACTTGATGGAAGCAGAGAATGGAGAGGTACACAATTCTACTTCTAGCTTTGCTCACTACACAAATTCTTTATATATTTTAATAAAATCTTCGAATTTGTGATTCAAGGAAAACAAGTATACACAGACAGTCAGTTAGGGATTTGGGAAGCTTGTGATTAGAATTCAAATTCGATTCTTTTGCAGATTTCCAAAGTAGACAATTAATTTTGACAAAGAAGAACAAAGCTAGAAAATTTGTATTACCTAATTACAAATATGACTATAAATTCACAACAAGCAACATAGCTTACAATTAAAATAAGGATAGATGTATAATAAGTCAATAGAATAAATCTAGAAATTAGCACACATATGCATATATTTATATATATCCAAATTTATTTTTTATGAAAATGCCAAAGTAATTCAGTGAAGAAGATAGTCTAAGTGGTGTTTAAACAAATGGGCATTTATACAGTGAAAAAACAAAAACACTTTATCCTTTACTTCACATCACAAACAGAAATTAACTTGAAATGGAACATAAACCTAAATTCATGAGTTGCAACTATAAAACTAACTAGAAGAAAGTATAGGATAAAATTTTGTGGCCTATTAAGCAAAGGTTTCCTAGATAGAACACAAATGCACAAACCATAAAAGAAAAAAGATGATAAATTGAACTTCATTAAAACTAAAATATTCTCTTTATAAAACACTTCTAAGAAAATGAAAAGATAAACCATAGACTGGAAGCAATATTTGCAAAACACTTATATGACAAAAAGGTTGTATTTAGAATATATAAAGCACTTTTACAACTCAACAATAAAAGACAAACAGCACAATTAAATAAAGGATGAAAGATCTAAAAGGACACGTTATAACAGAAACTACACTGTTGGCAAATAAGTTCATGAAATGTGCTCAAAATCATTAATTCTTAAGGAAATGCAAACTGAAACCACAATAGGTTTGCACTCTATACCTACTGAGGGGCAATACATACATACACACACACACACACACACACTCATAATCTGTTAATCAAGTGCTAGAAAGAATTCAGAGAAGAGTTATTGTATATTAGAGAGGATGCAAAATGATAAAGCCCCTTGAAAAATATTCTGAAGCATTGATAGTTATCTAGTTAAACACACAGTTATCAAAAGACCCACTAAAATATATATATTAAATATATATAAATATATTTTACCCGTGAAATATAAAAATATATCTACACAAAGACTCTTAGGTGAATAATGTTTGCAGCAAGTTTATTTATGTTTGTCAGTGGCTAAAACAATTCAAATGTCCATTATCCAGGGGATAAATAAACATACAGTGATTTTTCCATGCAACTGAAATACTACTGCTAAGTAAAAATAAATGATCTATTGATACTTGCACCAGTGTAAATGAATTTCAAAAATTTTTTGCTAAGTGAAAGAAGCACACAAATAAGCTGTATAGTGTTTCTGTTTATATGTCATATGAGAAAAGCCGAAATAAAGGAACAAAAAGTCAAATAATCCTTGAGGTGGGTGAAGGAAAGGGAAACTTGACTTCAAGGGACATGAAAACATTTTTGGGTTAATAGACATATTCTCCATGTTGATTGTGATGGTGTTTCCATAACTATATATGTTTCAAAGTTCATTGATTTATGCTCTAAAACTTAATTATAATAATTTACTGTATGAAAATTATCGCTCAATCTCAATACTTGTCTTTAAAAAAGAAAGCATATAGAAGATTTATTCTATCTATACAAAACAATAATTTACAGAAATCTTATTATAAGTAATGATAGGCTAAAAGCAATAACATAATATCTTCAAGTACTGAGGGGAAATACCTATTAACTTATCATTTTAATAACCACTTAAGCTATTATTTAAGAATAGGGATAAAATGTGAACACTATTAGATAAACATTCATGTTCAGTTATTGAGTCATGTCTTACTCTTTGCAAGTCTCTGTACTACTGTTCGCCAGGCTCCTCTATGGGATTTTTCAGGCAAGAATATTGGCGTGGGTTGCTGTTTCCTTCTCCAGGGTATCTTCCGGACCTAGAGATCAAAACCACATCTCCTGTGCCTCCTGTGTTGTAGGCAGATTCTTTACTGCTGAGCCTTGCAGGAAACCCCACTAGATAAATATAAAAGATTACAAATAAAATCAAAATAACTAATAAGGAATGTGTCTCAGTGAGAAGAAAATTAAAAAGAAGAGAAAGGAGTCTTTTGCAAGAGATGCATAAACAAAACACAGAAAGTGATACAGAAAGGAAGAAATAATATTAATATCATACTGAGTAGAACTGTGAAGTAAATTTTAAATAAAGAGAAATATTACAAATTGATATGACATAATTTCTGATAAAAATACACTGATAAGAGTGCATTATCTATTGCTGCATGATGAAGTTATCACAAATTTAGAAGCCCAAAACAATGTAATTTTTATCTCACAGCTTCTGTGAGTCAGGAGTCTGTGCATAGATTAACTGAGTCCTCTGTTTCACAGTCTCAAAAAGATAATCAAGGTGCTGACCAGGACTGGTTCCTCATCTGTAAGCTCACCTAATATGACATTCTTTTCCAAACTCATATGGATGTTGTCAAATTGAGGGCCTCACATTCTTGCTGGTGTTGCTCCAAAACGACCCTCTATCAGTGGCTGTAGGAGCTTTCTAAAAAGTTGCTTGCTTCTTCTAAACCAGCAATGATGTGTGTTACATTAAAATATGGGCATTATAGTTTTATATAACATAACCAATTAGAGTCACATACATCCCATCATCTTTCACATTTCCCAAGAGATAGATGCAAGACACTCCTGCAGAGAACATTTGAATACCTGAAGAAAAGGATCAAGTGAACCACTTTAGTGTCTGTTTGCAATGAGGAGAGTAAAGATACTATAAACAAGTTGATATAACTAAATAAACATTGAATAATTTGGGCAGTTTAAGTACAAAAAATGACACAATATTAAAAATGGTATATAATGATCCATGATATATGCAAATGATTAGATTATGAATGATTAAAAGGAGATAACAGAGCACTAACATGTAAAGATTTCCATATTTTTTCAGGAGTAAAAGGATATGCTGATTTATGTAAGTATAACAAAAAATAGTGGAGTAAAGAAGAAAACTGAAAGGCAAGGGAGAAAGGGAAATTATACTCAACTGAATGCAGAACTCCAGAGAATAGCAAGGAGATATAAGAAGGCCTTCTTAAATAAACAATGCAAAAAAACAGAGGAAGGGGGGAGGAATGGGAAAGATTAGAGTTCTTTGCAAGAAAATTGAAGATATCAAGGGAATATTTCATACAAAGATGAGCATGATAAAGGATAGAAAGAATAAGGACCTAACAGAAACAGAAGAGTTTAAGAAGAGGTGGCAAGAATACACAGAAGAATTATATATATATAAAGAAAAAAGGTCTTAACCACCATTCACCTAGAGCCAGACAACCTGGAGTGTGAAGTCAAGTGGGCTTTAGGAAGCATTACTATGAACAAAGCTAGTGGAAGTAACAATTCCAGCTGAGCTATTCAAAATCCTAAAAGATGAAGCCATTTAAGTGCTGCACTCAGTATGTTAGCAAATTTGGAAAACTCAGTAATGGCCACAGAACAGGAAAATGTCAGTTTTCATTCCAAACCCAAAGAAGGGCCATGCCAAAGAATGTTCAAACTACTGTACAATTGTATTCATTTCCCATGCTAAACAAGGTTATGCTGAAAATCCTTCAAGCTAGGCTTTAGCAATATGTGAGCTGAAAACTTTCAGATGTACAAGCTGGGTTAAGAAAAGGAAGAGGAATCAGAGATCAAATTGATAACAATGGCTGGATCATGGAGAAATCAAGGGAATTCCAGAAAATCATTGACTTCTGCTTAATTGACTACACTAAAGTTTTGACTGTATGAATAACAACAAACTGTGAAAAAATTCTTCAAGAGATGGGAGTACTAGACCACCTTACCTGTCTCCTGAGAAACCTGTATGTGGGTCAAGAAGAAACAGACTCGAACATGGAATAACTGTCAAGTTCAAAATTGAGAAAGAAGTGTGACAAGGTTGCATTTTGTTACCCTGGTTATTTAACATATGCAAAGTACATCATACAAAATGCTGAGCTGGATGAATGACAAACTGGAGTTAAGATTGCTGGGAGAAATAACAACCTCAGATATGCAGATTATACTCTCTAACAGCAAAAGTGAAGCAGAACTAAAGAGCCTCTTGATGAGAGTGAAAGAGAAGAGTGAAAAAGCTGGATTAAAATTCAACATTCAAAAAACTAAGATCACGATATCTGGTCCCATCATTTCATGGCAAATCAAAGGAGAAAAAGTGGAATCTGACAGATTTTATTTTCTTGGGCTCCAAAATCTTGCTCCTTGGAAAGAAAGCTAAGACAAACCTAGACAGCATATTCAAAAGTGGAGATACCACTTGGCAGACAAAGGTCCGTCTAGTCAAAGCTATGGGTTTTTCCAGTAGTCATGTATGAATGTGAGAGTGGGAACATGAAGAACATGAAAAGCACGGAAGAATTGGTGGTTTTGAGCTGTGGTGCTAGAGTAGACCCTTGAGAGTCCCTTGGACAGCAAGGGATATCAAACCAGTCAATCTTAAGGAAATCAATTCTAAATATTCATTGGAAGGACTGATGCTGAAGCTGAAGCTCCAATATTTTTGCCACCTGATGTACACAGCCAACTCACTGGAAAAGATCCTGATGCTAGGAAAGATTGAAAGCAAAAGGAGAAGGGGGGTGGCAGAGTATGAGATGATTAGATAGCATCACTGACTCAATGGACATGAGTCTGAACAAATTCCAGGACAGAAGAGCCTGGCGTGCTACAGTCCATGGATTTGCAAAGTGTTGGACAAGACTTACTTACATAACAACAGAACAGAGAAGAAAATAATATAAAACTTCAAAATCATTAGAGAAAAATCATATTAGTAATTTAATTCTGATCCATGCTACTGCGGCTGCTGCTAAGTCCCGTCAGTCGTGTCCAACTCTGTGTGACCCCATAGACGGCAGCCCTCCAGGCTGCCCCGTCCCGGGGATTCTCCAGGAAAGAACACTGGAGTGGGTTGCCATTTCCTTCTCCAATGCATGAAAGTGAAAAGTGAAAGTGAAATCGCTCAGTCTTGTCCAACTGTTCACGACCCCATGAACTGCAGCCTACCAGGCTCCCCCATTCATGGGATTTTCCAGGCAAGAGTACTGGAGCGGGGTGCCATTGCCTTCTCCATCTGATCCATGAGTAGAATTAAAATTAAAATCAGATGTTATTTTATTGTAATAGGTTAATAATAAAGTGTGTTTCAGTGGAATTTGAGGAAACATATTAAAAATGCTTCTATTGACTTTTACAAATTACAGAATTTTAACATAGAAAAAATTACTACCCATAAAATTGTTTCCTTTATATTGCAAAAAAATACTCAGAGTCTATAGAAGTACGATTAGCTTGAGGTCACCATAACTCTTATAATAATTTTATTTTTTTTCAAATAATTTATCCTATATATTTACTTTAAAAGAACAGTGTTTTATAACGTCATATATTTCTTCCTTTAAAATGTTTTTCATTTTCCACAAATTATTTTTCATTACCAATTTGGTTTACCATTTAAATTATAAATTAAATTTCTAACTTAGTTAAAGAATATTCCTTCTATTTTGCTTATCTGTGATTGTTGCCACAAAGTATATTAGCATCAAACTGTGCAAATAAGCTTGGTAGCAAATGATATATTCTCAATGATTTCAATGTGAATAGCATTTGAAGTATACCTCATTCCCAATGAAGATAAAGTACAAAGGGATAAAAAATATATATATACGATTTATGAGGGATGCATTGTGTAGAATACTCCAACCAATGATTTGGAAAATACCCATATCAATATACTGTTATGAGTGCAGATTTAAGATTTATTAGAAATGGTCACATATTACCCAGTTGCCATATTTCCAAAGATATTGAAATGCTTATCAAAAATTTTGACATTAGCTACTAAAACACACACACAACAATAACAATAAAACTTCTAGGAATAATTAGACCAGAAAATCCCTTTTTTTTTTTCAACTATTTGTTAATCAGTTCAGTTCAGTTAAGTTGCTCAGTCTTGTCCAACTCTTTGCAACTCCATGTTAACGAGTTGCTCAAATTTAAATCTTTTAACATAGTGTATGTTGATTCCACCTCACCCTCATTGGAGTAAGTAATGCTGCTTATCTTCATTACCAAAATAAAAAAAATAAAATTTAAGGTGCCTGTAAAATTTTAAGTTCTCCTCAAAGTCCTAAGTGATATGTAAACAAGAAAACAATGGAAAATTTGATTTGACAAGTATCTACATAAAATAAAGAATTAGATTTAAAGTGCATGTGCTTAAGAAAATGCTATTGCTGATGTAAGGGTAATACATAGGGAGGAATGAGAAACAACTAAATTTGTAAAACTAAACTGTACAATCCTTACATATTATGGGCAATATTTAATGCCATTCCATTTTCAAGCAAATGACACCAAAACAGTTGAAATAGTTGGAACTTAGAGGAGTTTCACTTATTTTTGTGCCAATACAAAAAACTTAATTGTTTTTTATTGTCCTAGTCTATATGTCTAGGATTTGTAATATATAAATACATTAATAGCTTAATTAACCATTGAGTTCAGTTCATTCACTCACTCGTGTCCGACTCCGTGCCACCCCATGAATCACAGCACACCAGGCCTCCCTGTCCATTACCAACTCCCGGAGTTCACTCAGACTCACGTCCATCGAGTCAGTGATGCCATACAGCCATCTCATCCTCTGTCATCCCCTTCTCCTCCTGCCCCCAATCCCTCCCAGCATCAGAGACTTTTCCAGTGAGTCAACTTTTTGCATGAGGTGGCCAAAGTGCTGGAGTTTCAGCCTTAGCATCATTTCTTCCAAAGAAATCCCAGGGCTGATCTCCTTCAGCATGGACTGGTTGGATCTCCTTGCAGTCCAAGGGACTCTCAAGAGTCTTCTCCAACACCACAGTTCAAAAGCATCAATTCTTCACCACTCAGCTTGCTTCACAGTCCAACTCTCACATCCATACATGACCACAGGAAAAACCGTAGCCTTGACTACAGGGACCTTTGTTGGCAAAGTAATGTCTCTGCTTTTGAATATGCTGTCTAGGTTGGTCATAACTTTTCTTCCAAGGAATAAGCCTCTTTTAATTTCATGGCTGCAATCACCACCTGCAGTGATTTTGGAGCCCCCAAAAATAAAGTCTGACACTGTTTCCACTGTTTTGCTATCTATTTCCCATGAAGTGATGGGATCAGATGCCATGATCTTCATTTGCTGAATGTTAAGCTTTAAGCCAACTTTTTCACTCTCCACTTTCACTTTCATCAAGAAACTTTTTAGTTCCTCTTCACTTTCTGCCATAAAGGTGGTGTTATCTGCATATCTGAGGTTATTGATATTTCTCCCGGCAATCTTGATTCCAGCTTGTGTTTCTTCCAGTCCAGCATTTCTCATGATGTACTCTGCATATAAGTTAAATAAGCAGGGTGACAATATACAGCCTTGATGTACTCCTTTTCCTATTTGGAACCAGTCTGTTGTTCCATGTCCAGTTCTAACTGTTGCATCCTGACCTGCATACAGATTTCTCAAGAGGCAGGTCAGGTGGTCTGGTATTCCCATCTCTTTCAGAATTTTCCACAGTTTATTGTGATCCACACAGTCAAAGGCCTTGGCATAGTCAATAAAGCAGAAATAGACGTTTTTCTGGAACTCTCTTGCTTTTTCAATGATGCAGCAGATGTTGACAATTTGATCTCTGGTTCCTCTGCCTTTTCTAAAACTAGCTTGAACAATTAGCCATTAGAAATATGCAATTTTATAGCAAAATCAGTAAACATCTATCATTACTATAACATACTATTGATAAGATATTATTAATATCATATACATTCATTTTATTGGCTAATATTTTAATGGGCTTTTCCTCCAGCAAACTGTGGCCCTCTGATATCACTACTATACTTGTTAGTTGGAAAATAGTAGGAGGTAAGCTGTTCATAACACATGGATGGACCCTGTTTCTAGGGCCAAATCATACTTACAAAGATACTATAACATAAACAAAATCAATACTTTACATTTTATGGGAACTTACTCTGCAAATGATTCTTACACACATACTTTATTCCTAATCTTCTCTTCTCTATTTTTAGTAATACTATATATGCTGCTATTTTGTCAAAGGGATTTTTGGAAGACTCCTGTGGCAATGGACTCCTTAGGAATGATTATTTATTTTACTTTCTTTTCTGATTTTCCTCATCTAATTAGAAATGAAGTTATCTATATTTAAATATGTATGTATGAACAAATTAGTGTCCATACTTTACATCATGTTATTTGTGTCAAGGTGAAAAACAGATTGCTTAAGGACAGAGAATGGCTACCAGCTACTAGGAATGAGGAGGAAACAACATCTTGAGCATGAGGAATGCCTGACACCATAGTCAGGCAGAGGACTGGAGATTTTTGCTCTCTTCCTGTATGTCCAGACTGGATTGTTGTCTCTTCAATTGCCTCTGCATGAGAGTGTGACAGCAAAGCCATCCCAGCATGTTGTGATTGATGTTTAATTTCAGTAATTCACTAGAGCCAGTACTGGAATAAACTGGATTACAACAGGTCCAGTGCAACCATCCCACCCCATTCTCTATTTGTTCCTTCATACCTTGAATGTAAGGCAAATTAAAAACAAGGGAGGAAAGATCTCAAAGAGAGTATGTAGAAGGAAGAGAAACAGAAAGTCCCTGAGGGCAGAATTGTTGCTTACAGGGTAACAAACAAGGGTGGTTAAGCCCAGTTATAGTGCTCTGGGCTCTCTCCCTACAGTGACAGCATCTGTCAGGCCCTGGGCTTTGTCCCAATATGCAATACCTGTTACCAGCCAATTGAGTTGATTCCATTAGAGGAATACATCCTCAAAGGAAAAAATAAAATAGATCTAAGGCTGTATATTGTCACCCTGCTTATTTAACTTATATGCAGAGTACATCATGAGAAACTCTGGGCTGGAAGAAGCATAAGCTGGAATCAAGATTGGCGGGAGAAGTATTAGTAACCACAGATATGCAGATGACACCACCCTATGGCAGAAAGTGAAGAGGAACTCAAAAGCTTCTTGATGAAAGTGAAAAGAGGAGAGTGAAAAAGTTGGCTTAAAGCTCAACATTCAGAAAACGAAGATCATGGCATCTGGTCCCATCACTTCATGGGAAATAGATGGAGAAACAGTGCAAACAGTGTCAGACTTTATTTTTCTGGGCTCCAAAATCACTGCAGATGGTGATTGCAGCCATGAAATCAAAAGACGTTTTCTCCTTGGTAGGAAAGTTATGACCAACCTAGATAGCATATGGAAAAGCAGAGACATTACTTTGCCAACAAAGGTCCGTCTAGTCAAGGCTATGGTTTTTCCTGTGGTCATGTATGGATGTGAGAGTTGGACTGTGAAGAAGGCTGAGCGCCAAAGAATTGATGCTTTTGACCTGTGGTGTTGGAGAAGACTCTTGAGAGTTCCTTGGACTGCAAGGAGATCCAACCAGTCCATTCTAAAAGAGATCAGCCCTGGGATTTCTTTGGAAGGAATGATGCTAAAGCTGAAACTCCAGTACTTTGGCCACCTCATGTGAAGAGCTGACTAATTGGAAAAAACTCTGATGCTGGAGGGGTTTGGGGGCAGGAGGAGAAGGGGATGACAGACGATGAGACGGTTGGATGGCATCACCAACTCGATGGACATGAGTCTGAGTGAACTCCGGGAGTTGGTGTTGGACAGGGAGGCCTGGCATGCTGCAATTCATGGGGTTGCAAAGAGTCAGACACGACTGAGTGACTGAACTGAATTGAACTGAAGGTGCTCACTAGTGATCAAGGAAAGATAACAAGGAGAGAGAAAGTGAAGGAAGAATTGAGACTGATGAAGGAAGAAGTGTTGGGAGAAGAAAGGTACAGAAATGCACAAGTGCTGGGAAGATAAATAAAATATGGGGACCAACTGAGAGGAGGGTAGATTAATGGAAGTATAAAAAGGGAGAGACACTGATGAAGTAAAGAGAAAGTAAAAATAGAGAAATGTCATGATTACATATAAAGTGAGAATATTACTACAATTAATTTTCTCTAATCATATCTTTCTGTTCACTAGGACCTTGGACATAAGTATATACTGTCATCTTATCAGTACACTTTAAAGTATTCATTTACTCTTCAGAAATTTTAAAAAAGATAATTTCTACTCAGAGAATTATATACTTTTATATTTAAAATGTATCATTTAATTTTAGGGAAAACCTCCCTTGCTGTTGAAATTCTAAAATGTTTACACTAATGCATGATTGACTAAGTATATGTTTTTTTTAAAATAAATGATTTTAAATGTGAAATTAACTTTTTAAACTTCACTATTTGTCATTTACAAACAGAGACTAAAAGTGCTTTTGACATTTCAAAGTTGTCAGATTGTCTTATCCTGTTTTTTAGAAAGATAAATGCTACTTAGTTCATAACTATTGGAGTTTACATTTAAAGTAAGTATTCATAGCATTGCACTAAACACTTTTTTTTTCTCAAACAAAAACAAGTTTTAAGTTCTAATAGGTTTTAAAATCTAACAATATTCAGTAAGAATAGTATAGCAGATTTTACTATCCCTATCCCTTACCCTTCTCTGTAGCCCAACCTTCTGCTCTGTCATTACTGTATACAGTTCCTCCAACTACAGGCAGAATGTTTTCCCTGTCCTTGTTAATTCTGGGTTTGACCATGTCACTTACTCTAGCCAATGGGATATGAGCAGAAGTGCCCATTTCAATTCTATGTCTGGGAGAAGTCATATGTTTCTGCTGATCTCTCCCACACTTCTGTCATGGCTTACATGCATTGGCTGAAGGAAAATGAGAGTCATGCAGAGGTAAATCTGGAACAACCTGAACACAAACTATACCCAACAATCCTGGCTGATGAGGAATTCAGAGAACTTTGGTAACTGTGATGAAGATTGTCCATTAAATTTCTCCTTAATCATAAGGTATTAAACCCAATTCCCTTAAGGTAAAAAGCAAGGGAAGGGTGGTCACTATCATAACATCTGTTCAAAAGGTATTTAATGCACTAGCTATAACTAGAAATAGCATTAAAGTTCATACAAAATATTTTCTTAGAATTACAAAAATTCTCTATATTCATGGGCACTGTATTTTCCCTTTATTTCTAATTTTTTTTAATCTGTTCCTCTTTCTTTTACTCTCTCATTTTCTCCCTTCCTTGCATTTCTCATAAAACTGTTTATTTTATTGGAATTTCTTAAGAAATAAATTTTAATTATTTTACAGACTTTTTATAGTATGTTTCTTAATATTTGCTTCTTTTTATTTATAAAATTTATATGTTTAACTTATAAAACAATTGTATCAGGATAGTCCACGATCATTATTTCTGTTTCTAAATATCAAGTTTTTACTTAAATAATTAATAGTATGTAATTTTATTGTTTTACTTCTTGTTTTGAGGATTTATCAACATAAAATAGTAAATAATGACATTTTCATGCCATAATTAAGTGTTCAACACAATGCAGTATGTTCAGTTTTAAAAATAAGGACACAATACTAAATACATTTTTGATAGAAACATTTAAATAAACTGTAGAAATTATAGCCAGCTATCTTCCATTACTAATTCTGGTGAACTTAATATTATAACTGGCTCATCTAACATAAGTATGCTTATGTGTGTGCTAAGTTGCTTTAGTTGTGTCCGATTTTTTGTGATTCTATGGACTGTAACCCATCAGGTTCCTCTGTCCATGGGATTCTCAAGGCAAGAATACTAGTGGGTTGCCATGCCCTCCTCCAAGGGATCTTCCCAACCCAGGGATATACCTTAATTGCAGGCAGATTTTTCACTGCTAAGCCAGCAGGGAAGCCCCAGACAAAAATATAATCACATATAAAAACTATAATTCTTAAAGATAATCTGAATCAGATATGACCTCTGTGAAACACTAAATAGTTACAGTGGCATCTGCTTATAATTCACATTTATTTATCTAAAATCTTAAGGTGCTGGAGATATATTTTTACATTGTAATGAAAATATTTATTTTCAGCTTACATGGATATATTTTATATAATGGTATTGCAACTCATTCCCCATTTGTGAACCAGTGTATGAAGCAGAATAATAGCTAAGATATCTTATAACTCTAATTATAGCTACTTATTGAAGGTAGCCCCTGGAAAAGGAAATGGCAACCCAATCTAGTATTCTTCACTGGGAAATCCCATGGACATAAGGGCCTGGCAGGCTATGGTTCATGGGGTCACAAAAGAATCAGACATGACTTAGTGACTAAACATCACTGAAGGTAGTTAAAAATATATCTGTGTAAAGAAATGTGAAAGAATTGTTTGATTTCAAGTGGATTTTATTAGCATGGCTTATCAATCATAAAGATAATGGACAGGGTAAGAGAGAAGAAGCAGTATAAAGAATGAAGATGTGAACTATTTACTGAGATATCAGCAATTCACACGAGTTTAGAGAATGAGAGGATAAGACTCAATCTCTTATCTTCAACAAGATGAAATCACTTCATTAAAATGCCTAGCGTGATTCACATAAGACAAAATTTACAAAGTTTGGGGTAGTTTTACTTAACTATGAGGATGTAGAAAAAAGCTAAAAATATTGTTTTATCTGTTCCAGTTCTGCACAAATCTATTAATTTACTGATGGAAGATGAGGCACACAGAAAGTTCATATCCAAGGTTGATGTCTTCAATGACTCTAATATATTACAAATGAATACAGTGATGTTTTGAGTTATAACAGACCAAAGGGATATGGCTAAAATAAATAGCCTCTCTAAAGAAGTTTCTCAACTAAAATCTATCAAGTAAGATAGAATACTTCCAGAATCCAAAGCCTTTTTGAGTACTATCCTTTTCATCATACAGGAATAAAAATCAATAAAAATGTAAAAAAATAAACAATCAATACATTGTTTTTTCAACCCCTTACTACCTATTCTGCTCAAGTGGAAAGAAGGTTGTACAGCCTCTGAATGTGAAAACTATTGCTTCCTGAAGCCAGTTCCACTGGTTGGCAACTGTTAGTCTTATGTTTTCAAAGTATCTTTTTATCTGAAAGCTACAGATGGAGTCCAAGGGCAAGAGGTGGGGGCTGGGGGGTGGGGTGGGAGGTGTGGGAGAAAAAAATCTGAAATCAGAGCTTGGAGATATCAACATTTCTAGGGGATGTAGCCACCTGTGTGTCTGTAGGTAAGATTCTACCTGCCCTAAAAACTTTTCAATGAAACTGATGGAAAATGGAGATACACATAATTTCATAAACTCTGAAGCTGTCTATCAGAATAAATAAAATGAAAATCTTCTACTGTGATATTTTATGCTTTCAATGGCCTAACATTATGACAAGTTAAAGTCATAGGAAATTGTATAAAGTTTAATATAAATGGAACACCTAGGTGAAAAAAATGTTTATAAATGGCATTATTGCCTTAACTCTAACAAGATGAGCAGAACTACAATAATCATGTTCAGTGGTAATATGGAACCGTATGTGGTAAAATAAAATACAGGACAAATATACAAATACATCTGCCGCTACAGATTTTCAGTCTTTTAACAACCGTAGATGTCTGTTTGGGGTCTGACTCTGACTCTATCCTACTGTTTTATGTATTTTTCTGTAATTTTGTGAGATTAACCATGCCAACTTGCAGATCTCTGCTAAATGTTAATTCTCCTCGCAACTTTTAGAACGTTGGAACTGGAGCACTCTTTTGCTGAATGAGTAATCCTCAAAACCAAGTCCTGGTACCATCTGAAGTACTTAGTTAAATAACTATTTAAAGTCCTTTTCTGGTCAGTTCAATGCATGAACTCCCTCAAGCAAACTTTCTATTTCCTGCTGTTTCTTTTTTCCTCTTCTTTATTTACTTACTGTATGCACATCATACTTTCATGTTTCTTTATATGTCTGATAATCTGTTTTGTTGACTAGGTGGCACAGTAGTAAAGAATTCACCTGACAGTGCAGATGTGGATTTGATTCCTAGGTCAGGAAGATCATGTGGAGTAGGAAATGGCAATCCACTCCAGTACTCTTGCCTGGAAGATTCCATGGACAGAGGAAACTGGGGACTACAGTCCACGGGTTGTGAAAGAGTTAGACATGACTGAGCACACACATACACACACACACACACACACAGATATTTTAGATAATATATTGTAGTATCTCTGGATATAAATCCTGCCACTCTAGGGCTTATTGTTTATATTATTTGCTTGCATATTTATTTAGTGACTTCACTGCAAGAGTTAAGAAAATATTATTGCATCCACATTGTGCAATTTCTGATGGTGTTCTTGGAAAGAACAGTCTTGGGTATGTGAACGATGCCTTAGACCACCACAGTTGGCTATCACTTTAGCCAGGCTCTCTTAGACTGTAGAAAAACTCTTTATTTTATCCACTAAATTCCTGACTGGTCTTCTATTTATCAAGCCAGTCTGATAGCTTCTGCTAGTCAGTATATGATTATTTTATTGTGTTTGAAAATGTCCTGGTGCGTGCATGCAAAGTCGTTTCAGTCGTGGCCAACTCTTTGCGATCCTATGAACTATAGCCTGCCAGGTTCCTCTGTCCATGGACTTCTCCAGGCTAGAATACTAGAGTGGGTTTCCATGCCCTCCTCCAGGGGATCTTCCTGACCCAGAGATCAAACCTGTGTCTCTTAGGTCTCCTGCATTTGCAGGTGGGTTCCTTACCCTTAGCCACACTTGGGATATTTATCAATTGCTCCAGAGTCTAATCCAATTAAAATTCAACCCTTTTTGCAGGGCAGCTTGCTTCTAGTCTCTGAAGTTTGCAGTGACCGAAGGAGGATTTATCTTACCTCTTTCCCTGGCTCTCTCAATTAAACTTCTAGCTGATTTACCACTATTCTTATTGTTAATATTAATAGTATCATAGAGCTACAATCCCTTCTTAATTACCCAACAACAAAATGTTCCTTGTTTTCAACATAACCCTTAAGAATAAACTTTGTGCTCTTTTCTAAAATAAAGTCATCCCCCGCTTTTGAGCAAGCTATGAAATTCTCAGCCTTTACAGTCTGCTTTTCCCTCTAAGCAGAGCTTCTGAGCCACTGCACTGGAACTAAAAGAGGGACAAAAGCCTGCTTCATTCTGTGAACAATTTCCCATTATTTCTCTATGAACAATCTACAGGATGGGGATGGTATCACTGTTTTTGTCAGCTTTGCCTTTCTTGTGTAAAATCTGTATGAACAAGCTAGGGTGGAAGCAGTTGGAGCCAAGTATTTTCAACCAGTTACAACTAAAGTAGACATTGTGCTCCATGAATGAGAGTTAGATGGCAGAAGAGAGCTCATTTCCTCTTTTTTATCCATGCCTGCATGGAATAGAGCTACTGCAACAGAAAGCTGGAAGATATGACAAATATCTAAGGCTGATCCCTCTGGGGATGAAATCATAATCATACCTGGGAGCTGGAGGAAGTGGAATTCTTGTTTTTTTGACCACATTAACCCAAAACAGAGATTCCATCACATTTAGCTGGAGTAGAGAAGGGAGGAATGGGGGAGTTATGGTTCAAATGCCAGAGATGTACCCTGTTCTTAATGAAAGTTGAATTTTTTGAATAAATTTTATCCATTTACCATATGCCCTTAAGGCAGTTTTCAGACTTTAACTTTTTCAAAAATAATTTTCACCATTTAAATGGTTTGTTTCACTGATGACACAGTCCACTAAGTTCCTTGCACTCCTCACAACTTCATTCTGGAAGTTCACAATTTCTAGGGAGTTGTTATCACCCATTTTGCAGTCATAAATCTATTTATATACGAGATGCAAGACCAGTACAGCAGACCTGAAGGTGATGAATGGTAAGAAGCATGATAGCAATAGTAAACTAAAAACAACTCAGAGAGAACAAGATGATGGAGGAGTAGGTGGACATGGAGTACATCTCTCTCCACAGATACATCAGGAATACACTTTCAGACACAGAAGTGCATGCAATACACCAGCTGAGAGCTGACAGGAGTACCTGACAAGTGGAAAAGAATATATAGAACCACACAAAACTCTGTAGGATGAAGAAACTAGGGGGAAAAACAGGAGTGTTAGTAGGACTGGACCTGCCCTTGGTGGAGTGGGGGAACTGAAGCAGGGGTCCACTCCCCACATTGGGGCAACTGTCTGGGTCAGAGGAGAAACATTTAAGACTGAGAGTGAAACAGCTGGTCTGTGGCAGCCTAAATGGAATGAGAATCAGACAGTCCTTTCTGTGTACCATACATATCCCAGACAGGGATGCAGGTCCCCTAGTAAGCACAGCAGGAGGGAGCTGGAGTTTAGGGATTGTGGAGCAATCCCAGAGCAAGGGCTGCTGTTGACTATGGAGAGACAGATCAAGGGGATATGAGAGAAGAGATTGTGGTGGGAAATGCCTGTAGAGGAAAGCCAGGCAACCATGGAAGCAAGGTGATATTGCTGAGTCACACATAGGGGGTGGAACCATAACCATAGCCTCTCTCTCCCCCTGCACGCCAGCATCAGCAGCTGAACAATAGAGAGGCTGGCCCATCAAACACCTGACATGCTGAACTACAGAGTAGGACCCCAGTCAAGGGGGGCCCTCTATGTGCCTAATGTGCCAATAACAGAAGGACCACAGGCAAGGGAATCCTGTAAGTGCCTGAACGGTCGGAGCTATGGAGAAAGACTAGCCAAAGAAGCCTTCTGATCGCCAGCTACAAGAAGCCCAAAAAAGACCCTGCTAGGGCCATAACTCCTGGGGTGGTGGCAGTCCATGTCCCTGTACACTTTGTGCCACCAGGGCCCCTACAAGCCAAGCAGCTGTGCTACGTTCACACTCAACTCTCACTAGGGCAGAGCTGCCACAGGCCCAAAAAAATCTTGCATGTATGCATGCATATTCACTTCGGTCATGTCCACCTCTTTGTGACCCTGTAGACTGTGGCCTGCCAGGCTTCTCTGTCAGGGGAATTCTCCAGTCAAGAATTCTGGAGCGTACAGGCCAATACTGGTTGCCGTACCCTTCTAGAGCACTATATTTCCTGCTGCACTAGACGCCAACTCCCCTGAGTACCCAGTGCTGCCAGAACCCTTGCGACCCAAACAGTTGCACCACTGCCACACCTGGCCCTCATAGGGGTAAAACCAAGTACTCCAGGGCAGCCTAAGGAGCAAATCCCAGTGGACAACCCACATGGGGAGGTGGGAATAAGACCATAATTGAAATGCAAGGGCAGTGTGGCTAAGGAAGAAGACCCAAAACCTTTCACCAGCTGTACAAGCTTCAGATTAAATTCACAAGATCAACTAGACAGACTCTGTGTTGATGAACATATAAAAGGACGTTGAGAGCGCCCACAAAAGAAAATGCACTAGTTCTGATAGCTGTGGATATTGGAGAACACACAGGAGCAGGACCAGATTAGAATCTGAGCTGCCCCCACAACAGGTTCAGAGATCAGCACAATGTTGGAGGGCATCCTAGGGAGAGATTAAGCCCTGAGCTTTTGGAGTGGGAGCACTGACTCCAAGATCCTAGACTACCAGAGAACTAACCCTAGGGAGTATCAAATAGTGATAACACACAAAGGAAACCACTTGAACACAAGACTCAGCATCACCCAATCATCAGTAACACCCTGTTAAGGACTCATCATCTAAACAACAAACAAAACAAAAATACAAACCCAATCATCAGCAGACAGGACTACCACCTCACTCACACTTGCTCATCAGAGGAAAAACAGACAAACAAGCAAAACTCAGCGCAAATCTCACCCTATAGGAAGCTTACACAAACCACTGGACCAACCAAAGGAGGGCAGAAACCAAAAGGAAGAAAGAACTCAACCTTGAAGACTGGAAAAAGGGGAACTCAAACACAATAAGTTTTAAAAAAATGAAAAAACAGAGAAAACACTACACAAATGAACAAACTAGAAACAAAGAAGTCCAAATTAATGAAGAGGAAATAGGCAAACTACCTGAAAAAGAATTCAGAATAATGATAGTAAAGATGATCAAAAACCTGGAAAACAAAATGGAGAAAATGCAAGAAAAAATTAACAGACCTACAAGAATAAAAGACAGAGAAAAACAACACAATTTCTGAAATTAAAAATACTACAGAAGGAATCAGTAACACTGAAAAGCTGAAGTTGAACAGTTCTATGAAGACCTACAAGACCATCTAGAACTAACACCCCCAAAAGATGTCCTTCTCATAGGGGACTAGAATGCAAAAGTAGGAAGTCCAGAAACACCAGGAGTAACAGGCAAATTTGGCCTTGGAGTACAGAATGAGGCAGGACAAAGGTTAATAGAGTTCTGCCAAGAGAATGCACTGGTCATAGCAAACACCCTCTTCCAACAACACAAAAGAAGACTCTACACATGGACATCACCAGATGGTTGACACTGAAATCAGATTGATTATATTCTTTGCAGCCAAAGATGAATAAGCTCTATACAGTCAACAAAAACAAGACTGGAAGCTGACTGTGGCTCAGATCATGAACTCCTTATTGCCAAATACAGACTGAAATTGAAGAAAGTGGAGAAAGCCACTAGACCATTCAGGTATGATCTAAATCAAATCCCTTATGACTATACAGTAGAAGTGAGAAAAGATTGAAGGGATTAGGGCTGATAGAGTGCCTGATGAACTATGGATGAAGATTCCTGACATTGTACAGGAGACAGGAATCAAGACCATCCCCAAGAAAAAGAAATGCAAAAAAGCAAAATGGCTTGTTGAAAGAGCCATACAAATAGCTGTGAAAAGAAGGGAAGCCAAAGGCAAGGGAGAAAAGGAAAGATATACCCATTTGAATGCAGAGTTTTGAAGAATATCAAGGAGAGATAAGAAAGTCTTCCTCAGGGGTCAATGCAAAGAAATAGAGGGAAAAAATAGAATGAGAAAGACTAGAGATCTCTTCAAGAAAATTATAGATACCAAGGGAACATTTCATGCAAAGATGGGCTCAATAAAGGACAAAAATGGTAGGGACCTAACAGAAGCAGAAGATATTAAGAAGAGGTGGTGAGAATACACAGAAGAGCTGTACAAAAAAGATCTTTGCGACCCAAATAATCATGATGGTGTGATCACTCACCTAGAGCCAGATATCCTGGAATGTAAAGTCAAGTGGGCCTTAGGAAGCATCACTAAAAACAAGGCTACTGGAGGAGATGGAATTCCAGTTAAGCTATTTCAAATCCTGAAAGTTGACACTGTGAAAGTGCTGCACTCAATATGCCAGCAAATTTGGAACACTCAGCAGTGACCACAGGACTGGGAAAACTCAGTTTTCATTCCAATCCCAAAGAAAGGCAATGCCAAAGAATGCTCAAGCTACCACACAATTGCACTCATCTCACACACTAGTAAAGTAATGCTCAAAATTCTCCAGGCCAGGATTCAGCAATACGTGAACCATGAACTTCCAGATGTTCAAGCTGGTTCTAGAAAAGGCAGAAGAATCAGAGGTCAAGTTTCCAACATCCGCTGGATCATGGAAAAAGCAAGAGAGTTCCAGAAAAACATCTATTTCTACTTTATTGACTATGCCAAAGCCTTTGACTGTGTGGATCACAATCAACTGTGGAAAATTCTGAAAGAGATGTGAATACCAGACCACCTGACCTGCCTCTTGAGAAACCTACATGCAGGTCAGGAAGCAACAGTTAGAACTGTACATGGAACTAAAGACTAGTCCCAAATAGGAAAAGGAGTACATCAAGGCTGTATATTGTCACCCTGCTTATTTAACTTTATGCAGAGTACATCGTGAGAAATGCTGGGCTGGAAGAAGCATAAGCTAGAATCAAGACTGCCAAGAGAAATATCAATAACCTCAGATATGCAGATGACACCACCCATATGGCAGAAAGTGAAGAAGAACTAAAGAGCCTCTTGAAGAAAGTGAAAGAGGAGAGTGAAAAAGTTGGTTTAAAGCTCAACATTCAGAAGTCTAAGATCATGGCATCTGAGCCCATCACTTCATGGGAAATAGATGAGGAAACAGTGAAAACAGTGTCAGACTTTATGTTTGTGGTGTCCAAAATCACTGTAGATGGTGATTGCAGCCATGAAATTAAAAGACACTTTCTCCTTGGAAGGGATGTTATGAGCATCCTAGATAGCATATTGAAAAGCAGAGACATTACTTTGCCAACAAAGGTCCCTCTAGTCAAGGCTATGGTTTTTCCAGTAGTCATGTACAGATATGAGAGTTGGACTATAAAGAAAGCTGAGCACCAAAGAATTGATGCTTTTGAACTGTGGTGTTGGAGAAGACTCTTGAGAGTCTCTTGGACTGAAAGGAGATCCAACCAGTCCATCCTAAAGGAGATCAGCCCTGGGTGTTCACTGGAAGGGCAGATGTTGAAGCTGAAATTCCAATACTTTGGCCACCTGATGCAAAGAGCTGACTCATTTGAAAATACCCTGATGCTGCAAAAGATTGAGGGCAGGAGGAGAAGGGGACGACAGAGGATGAAATGGTTGGATGGCATCACTGACTCGATGGACATGAATTTGGGTGGGCTCTGGGAGTTGGTGATGGACACGTAGGCCTGGTGTGCTTTGGTTCATGAGGTCAAAAAGAATCAGATACGACTGAGCGACTGAACTGAACTGAAGGAATCAATAGCAGAATATCAGAAGTAGAAGAATGAATCAGTGAGCTGGATGATAAAATGGTGGAAATAACTCCTAAAGAGCAGAATAATGTAAAAAGAATGAAAAGAACTGAGGACAGTCTCAGAGACCTCTGCATCAATATCAAATGCACTAACATTCGAAGTATAGGAGTCCCAGAAGAAAAAGAGATAAAGAAAGGTTTGAGAAAAATTTTGAAGAGATTATAGTTGAAAATTTCCCCAACATGGAAAAGGAAATAGTCAGTCAAGTCCAAGAGGCACAAAGAGTCCCATACGGGATAGACCCATGGAGATACATACTAATCAAACTGACAAAGACTAAACACAACAGTAAAAGCAGCTAGGGAAAAGCAACAAGTAACATACAAGAGAAACTCCATAAGTTTAACAGCTGATCTTTCAGCAAAAACTCTGCAGGCCAGAAGGGAATGAAAGGATATATTTAAAGTACTGAAAGGGAAAATTCTACAACCAGATTATTGTATCTGCCAAGGAACTCATTCAAAACTGATTGAGAAATAAAAAGCTTTCAGACAAGCAAAAGTTAAAGAGAAGTCAGTACTGCCAAACCAGCTTTACATCAAATGTTAAAGGGACTTATATAGTCAAGAAATACAAGAGAAGATCTAGAAAATACAGAAAAGATCTAGAAAATCAACCCCAAACAATTAAGAAAATGGCGATAGGAACATATATATATATATATATATCAAAAATTACTTTAAATGTAAATGGATTCAATGCTCCAACCAAAAGACACAGACTGGCTGAATAGATACAAAAACAAGACACATATATGCTGTCTACAAGAAACCCACTACAGATCTCAAGACACATATAGACTGAAAGTGAGAGGATGGAAAAATATATTCCATGCAAATGGGAAGCAAAAGAAAGGTGAAGCAGCATTCTTCATATCAGACAAAATAGACCTTAAAGTAAAGATTACAAGAGATAAGGAAGGACACTACATAGTGATTGAGGGATCAATCCAAGAGGAAGACATATCAATTATAAATATCTATGCACCCTACATAGGTGCACCTCAATACATAAGACAAACACTAACAAATATAAAAGGAGAAATTGACAATAACACAATAATAGTAGGAGACTTTAACACCCCATTCACAATGGACAGATCATCAAAACAGAAAATTAATAAGAAAACACAAGTGTTATATAATACATTAGATGAAATGGATCTCATTGATATCTTCAGGACATTCCATCCAAATGCGGAAGAATACACCTTCTTCTCAAGTGCACATGGAACATTCTCCAGGCTAGATTACATCTTGGGTCACAAATCAAACTTCAGTAAATTTAACAAAATTGAAATCATATCAAGCATTTTTCTGACCACAATGCTATGTGCCTAGATATCAATTATAAGAAAAAAATATATAAGAAACACAAAAACATGGAGATTAAACAACACATTTCTAAATAACAAACAGGTTACTGAAGGAATAAAAAAAAATTTCTAGAAACAAATGACAATGAAAACATGACAACTCAAAAATAATTTGACGCAGCAAAAGCAATTCTAAGGGGGAAGTTTACAGTACTACAAACCTACCTCGAATAGACAACCTAAATTTACACCTAAAACAACTGGAAAAAGAAGAACAAAAAACCCAAAAATTAGTAGAAGGAAATAAGTCATAAAGATTGGAGAAAAAATAATTGAAAAAGAAATGAAAGAGATAATTCAGTTCAGTTCTGTTCAGTCGCTCAGTCGTGTCTGACTCCTTGCAACCACATGAATTGCAGCACGCCAGGCCTCCCTGTCCACCACCAACTTCCAGAGTTCAGTCAGACTCTCATCCATCGAGTCAGTGATGCCATCCAGCCACCTCATTCTCAGTCGTCCCCTTCTCCTCCTGCCCCCAATTCCTCCCAGCATCAGAGTCTTTCCAATGAGTCAGCTCTTTGCATGAGGTGGTCAAAGTATTGGAGTTTCAGCTTTAGCATCATTCCTTCCAAAGAAATCCCAGGGTTGATCTCCTTCAGAATGGACTGGTTGGATCTCCTTGCAGTCCAAGGGACTCTCAAGAGTCTTCTCCAACACCACAGTTCAAAAGCATCAATTCTTCAGTGCTCAGCTTTCTTCACAGTCCAACTCTCACATCCATACATGACCACTGAAAAAACAATAGCCTTGACTAGACGGATCTTTGTTGGCAAAGTAATGTCTCTGCTTTTGAATATGCAATCTAGGATGGTCATAACTTTCCTTCCAAGGAGTAAGCATCTTTTAATTTCATGGCTGCAGTCACCATCTGCGGTGATTTGGGAGCCCCCCCAAAAAAATAAGTCTGACACTGTTTCCACTGTTTCTCCATTCATTTCCCATGAAGTGATGGGACCAGATGCCATGATCTTAGGTTTCTGAATGTTGAGCTTTAAGTCAACTTTTTCACTCTCCACTTTCACTTTCCTCAAGAGACTTTTGAGTTCCTCTTCACTTTCTGCCATAAGGGTGGTGTTATCTGCATATCTGAGGTTATTGATATTTCTCCCAGGAATCTTGATTCCAGCTTGTGCTTCTTCCAGTCCAGCGTTTCTCATGATGTACTCTGCATATAAGTTAGAGACACGAGTGAAGATTAATAAAACTAAAAGCTGATTCTTTGAGAAGATAAGACAAAATTGACAAACCTTTGGCCAGGCTCATAATGGAAAAAAATGATAGAAGAATAAAATCAACAAAATTAGAAATGAAAAAGTAGATATTACAACGGACAATGGAGAAATACAAAGATCATTAGAGACTATTATGAATAATATGGCAATAAAATGGATAACCTGGAAGAAACGGACAGATTCTTGGAAAAGTATAAATTCTAAGACTGAACCAAGAAGAAATAGAAATTATGAACAACCCAATTACAAGCACTGAAATTGAAGCTGTAATCAAAAATCTCCCCAAAATCAAAAGCCCAGGACCAGCTTCACAGGAGTATTTTATCAAACATTTAGAAAAGAGCTAATGCCTATATTTCTAAAACTCTTTCCAAAAATTGCAGAGGAAAGAACACTTCCAAACTAATTCTATGAGACCACCATCACCCTGATTTCATAACCAGACAAAGACAACCCCAAAAAAGGAAACTATAGGACAACATCACTGATGAACATAGATGCAAAATTCCTCAACAAAATTTTATCAAAGATAATTCAGCAACACGTCAAAAAGCTCATTCACCATGATCAAGTTGGGATTAGTCCAGGAATGCAGGGATTCTTCAATATATGCAAGCCAATTACTGTGATACACCATATTAACAAATTGAAAGATAAAAAGCACACAATAATCTCAATAGATGAAGAAAAAAAAAAAGCCTCTGACAAAATTCAGCACCCATTTATGATCAAAGCTCTTCAAAAATTGGGCAAAGAAGGAACCTACCTCAACATAGTAAAGGCCATATATGATAAGCCAACAGCAAGCATTATTCTCAATGGTGAAAACCTGAAAGCATTCCACCTAAGATCAGGAACAAGTCAAGCATGTCCACTTTCACCAATATTATTCAACATAATTCTGGAAGTCCTAGATACAGCAAACAGAGAAGAAAAAGAAATAAAAGGAAGCCATATCAGAAAAGAAGTAAAGCTCTCACTGTTTGCAGATGACATGACACTATACATAGAAAATCCTAAAGACAGAATCAGAAAATTGCTAGAGCTAATCAGTGAATCCTGAAAGAGATGGGAATACCAGACCACCTAACCTGCCTCTTGAGAAATCTGTATCCAGACCAGGAAGCAACAGTTAGAACTGCACATGGAACAACAGACTGGTTCCAAATAGGAAAAGGAGTACGCCAAGGCTGTATATTGTCACCCTGCTTATTTAACTTCTATGCAGAGTACATCATGAGAAACGCTGGACTGGAAGAAACACAAGCTGGAATCAAGATTGCTGGGAGAATTATCAATAACCTCAGATATGCAGATGACACCACCCTTATGGCAGAAAGTGAAGAGGTGATAAAAAGCCTCTTGATGAAAGTAAAAGAAGAGAGTGAAAAAGTTGGCTTAAAGCTCAACATTCAGAAACCTAAGATCATGGCATCTGGTCCCATCACTTCATGGGAAATAGATGGGGAAACAGTGGAAACAATGTCAAACTTTATTTGGGGGGGGGGTCAAAAATCACTGAAGATGGTGACTGCAGCCATGAAATTAAAAGAGGCTTACTCCTTGGAAGAAAAGTTATGACCAACCTAGATAGCATATTCAAAAGCAGAGACATTACTTTGCCAACTAAGGTCCGTCTAGTCAAGGCTATGGTTTTTCCATTGGTCATGTATGGATGTGAGAGTTGGACTGTGAAGAAAGCTGAGAGCTGAAGAATTGATGTTTTTGAACTGTGGTGTTAGAGAAGACTCTTGAGAGTCCCTTGGACTGCAAGGAGATCCAACCAGTCCATTCAGAAGGAGATCAACCCTGGGATTTCTTTGGAAGGAATGATGCTGAAGCTGAAACTCCAGTACTTTGGCCACCTCATGCAAAGAGTTGACTCATTGGGAATATTTTGATGCTGGGAGGGATTGGGGGCAGGAGGAGAAGGGGACGACGGAGGATGAGATGGCTGGATGGCATCACTGACTCAATGGACACGACTCTGAGTGAACTCCGGGAGTTGGTTATGGACAGGGAGGCCTGGCATGCTGCAATTCATGTGGTCGCAAAGAGTTGGACACGACTGAGCGACTGAACTGAACTGAACTGAATCAGTGAATTTGGCAAAGTTGCAGGATACAAAATCAATACACATAAATCACATGCATTTCTATATACTAATAATGAAAAATCAGATAGAGAGATGAAGGAATAATCCCATTCACCAAAAAAACAAAAAGAATTAAATATCTAGGAATAAACCTACCTGAGGAGACAAAAGAACTGTACACAGAAAATTATAAGACACTAATGAAAGAAATCAAAGATGACATAAGGAGATGGAGAGATATTCCATGTTTCTGGGTACGAAGAATCAATATTATGAAAATGACTAT
Organism: Capricornis sumatraensis; assembly: GCF_032405125.1. NCBI lineage: Eukaryota > Metazoa > Chordata > Mammalia > Artiodactyla > Bovidae > Capricornis > Capricornis sumatraensis. Next base: position 127,691,205 of record NC_091071.1, read on the forward strand.
ACTACCAAGTGAAATCTACAGATTCAATGTGATCCCTATCAAATTACCAATGACATTTTCTCACAGAACTAGAACAGAGAATTTCACAATTCACAATAAGACACAAAAGACCCCAAATAGCCAAAGCATCTTGAGAAAGAAGAATGCGGCTGGAGGAATCAACTTTACTGACTTCAGATTATACTACAAAGCTACAGTCATCAAGACAGCATGGCACTGGCACAAAAACAAAGACCTGGACCAATGGAACAAGATAGAAAGCCAAGAAATAATCCCATGCACGTATGGATGCCTTATTTTTTACAAAGGAGGCAAGAATATACAATGAGGCAAAGAAAGTCTCTTCAATAAATGGTGCTGGGAAAACTGTACAGCTACAAGTAAAAGAATGAAATTAGAACACTTCTTAATACCATACACAAAGATAAACTCAAAATGGATTAAAAACCTAAATGTAAGACCACAAACAATAAAACTCTCAGAGAAAAAACAGACAGAACATTTGATGACATAAATCAAAGCAAGATCCTCTATGACCCACCCTGCTAGAGTAATAGAAATAAAAACAAAAGTAAACAAGTGGGACCTGATTAAACTTAAAAGCTTTTGCACAGAAAAGGAAACTAGAAGCAAGGTGAAAAGACAACCCTCAGAATGGGAGAATATAATAGCAAGTGAAACAACTGACAAAGGATTAATTTCCAAGACATACAAGCAGCTCTCACAACTCAATACCAGAAAAACAAACAACCCAATCAAAAAGTGGGAAAACACTTCAACAGACATTTCTCAAAAGAAGACATACAGATGGCTAATAAACACATGAAAAGATGCTCAACATCGCTCATTATTAGAGAAATACAAATCAAAACTACCATGAGATATCACCTCACACTGGTCAGAATGGCCATCATCAAAACGTCTACAAACAATAAATGCTGGAGAGGGTGTGGAGAAAACGGAACACTCTTGCACCATTGGTGGGAATGAAAATTGATACAGCCACTATGGAAGACAGTATGGAGATTCCTTAAAAAAGCTAGGAAGAAAACCAGCATATGACCCAGCAATCCCACTCCTAGGAATGTACCCTGAGGAAACCAAAATTGAAAAAGACACATGTATCTCATTGTTCATTGCAGAACTATTTGCAATAGGAGGACAAGGAAACAACCTAGGTGTCCATCGACAGATGAATGGATAAATAAGTTGTGGTTCAGTTCAGTTCAGTTCAGTTCAGTTCAGTCGCTCAGTCGTGTCCGACTCTTTGTGACCCCATGAATTGCAGCACGCCAGGCCTCCCTGTCCATCACCAACTTCCAGGGTTCACTCAGACTCACGTCCATCGAGTCAGTGATGCCATTCAGCCATCTCATCCTCTGTCATCCCCTTCTCCTCCTGCCCCTAATCCCTCCCAGGATCAGAGTGTTTTCCAATGAGTCAACTCTTTGCATGAGGTGGCCAAAGTACTGGAGTTTCAGCTTCAGCATCATTCCCTCCAAAGCTACATATACACAATGAAATATTACTCAGCCATGGAAAGGAATATCTTTGAGTCAGTTTTAATGAGGTGGATGGACCTAGGACCTATTACACAGAGTAAGTAAGTCAGAAAGAGAAAGATAAATATCATATTCTAATGCATATATAAAAAATCTAGAAAAATGATACTGAAGAATTTAATTACAGGGCAGCAGCAGAGAAACAGACATAGGGAATAGACTTGTGGACATGAGGAGAGGGGAGGAGAGGGTGAGATGTATGGAAAGAGTAACAGGGAAACTTACATTCAGTTCAGTCAGTTCAGTCGCTCAGTCGTGTCCGACTCTTTGCGACCCCATGAATCGCAGCACGCCAGGCCTCCCTGTCCATAACCACCTCCTGGAATTTACTGAAACTCATGTCCATCGAGTTGGTGATGCCATCCAGCCATCTCATTCTCTGTCGTCCCCTTCTCCTCCTGCCCCCAATCCCTCCCAGCATCAGAGTCTTTTCCAATGAGTCAACTCTTTGCATGAGTTGGCCAAAGTACTGGAGTTTCAGCTTTAGCATCAGACCTTCCAGAACACCCAGGACTGATCTCCTTTAGGATTGACTGGCTGGATCTCCTTGCAGTCAAAGGAACTCTCAAGAGTCTTCTCAAACACCATAGTTCAAAACCATCAATTTTTCAATGCTCAGCTTTCTTCACAGTCCAACTCTCACATCCATACATGACCACAGGAAAAAAACATTGCCTTGACTAGATGGACCTTTGTTGGCAAAGTAATGTCTCTGCTTTTCAATATGCTGTATAGGTTGGTCATAACTTTCCTTCCAAGGAGTAAGTGTCTTTTAATTTTATGGCTGCTATCACCATCTGCAGTGATTTTGGAGCCCCGAAAATAAAGTCTGACACTGTTTCCACTGTTTCTCCATTCATTTCTCATGAAGTGATGGGACCAGATGCCATGATCTTAGTTTTCTGAAAGTTGAGCTTTAATCCAAATTTTAACCCACTCTCCACTTTCACTTTCATCAAGAGGCTTTTTAGTTCTTCACTTTCTGCATAAGGGTGGTGTCATCTGCATATATGAGGTTACTGATATTTCTCCCAGCAATCTTGATTCCAGCTTGTGCTTCTTCCAGCCCAGGGTTTCTCATGATGTACTCTGCATATAAGTTAAATAAGCAGGGTGACAATATACAGCCTTGGCGTACTCCTTTTCCTATTTGAAACCAGTCTGTTGTTCCATGTGCAGTTCTAACTCTTGCTTCCTGGTCTGCATACAGATTTTTCAAGAGGCAGGTCAGGTGTTCTGATATTTCCATCTCTTCCAGAATTTTCCACAGTTTATTGTGATCTACACAGTCAAAGGCTTTGGCATAGTCAATAAAGCAGAAATAGATGTTTTTCTGGAACTCTCTTGCTTTTTCCATGATCCAGCAGATGTTGGCAATCTGATCTCTGGTTCCTCTGCCTTTTCTAAAACCAGTTTGAACATCTGGAAGTTCATGGTTCACGTATTGCTAAAGCCTGGCCTGGAGAATTTTGAGCATTAGTTTACTAGTGGGTGAGATGCTTGTACTATGTGGTAATTTGAGCATTCTTTGGCATTGCCTTTCTTTGGGATTGGAATGAAAACTGACCTTTTCCAGTCTTGTGGCCACTACTGAGTTTTCCCAATTTGCTGGCATATTGAGTGCAGCACTTTCACAGTGTCAACTTTCAGGATTTGAAATAGCTCAACTGGAATTCCATCATCCCCACTAGCTTTGTTTGTAGTGATGCTTTCTAAGGCCCACTTGACTTCACATTCCAGGATATCTGGTTCTAGGTGAGTGATCATACCATCATGATTAAATTACCATATGTAAAATAGATAGCCAACAGGAATTTGTTGTATGGTTAAGGAAACTCAAACAGGGGATCTGTATCAACCTAGAAGCGTGGAATGGGGGGGGGGGGGGAGATGGGAGGGAAGTTCAAAAGTGAGGGAATATATGTGTAGCTATGGCTGATTCATGTTGAGGTTTGACAGAAAACATCCTTCAATTAAAAAATTAATTAATCTAAATAAAACAAACTCACACCTGAACAAAATCCATGAGTTTCTTCAGTCAAGCTTTCTGGAGAATCCAGCATGTTAAATTTTGACCTAAGGTCCTCTACTATTGGTACCTTAGGCAGGCTGTCTTCTGACTGAAGAGGAAAATATTGTGGCCCAGAACTCTATCCAGATCTCTAGACCATGGACTGACTAACTCCCCAGGTCCCACTGATCTGCCAGACACAGCAAATTTTTACCCCAGAAAGATATTTGGTGGTTAGATGGGAGCTGTGAAATGAAGTAACACGGACACACTGTCATCTTCACGGAACCTCTTTAAAGAGCCTGTTCTTTTGGGGCAAAGGAATGTTACTTTTTATACAACTACAAATAAAATTAACATACAAATAAAAGTTCAAAGAGTATAAAGAACAGGGAATGCTCAGAAAATATCTGGCTCCAGATTTCTAAAGTGAATTTAGGATCAGATTCTAAAGAGTAACTTTCTTACTTGCTTAATAGCAATTTACAATCTATTGCAGGTGGTGAATTTCATACTCATTTGCCCAGTAGACCTTCATTTTGAAACACAATTAGAGAAATGTGGATACAATTTAATCCCATCCTTAAAATAGCCCATATATGTAATAATGTACCAATCACAAGTTTATGAGCAAGATCCATCAATTTGCTAGACAGCATGAAATCATTATATTAATATAGCATTCATTTTCTAAGGTTGAAACAAGTCACATATTTACTTCTTGTGATCATATTTCTCAATCTGTAAGCACATCACTTTTGGATATTCAAATAATTTTGGAATTATTGTATACTCTCAGAATGATTTGTTATCTAAATAATAGAATTCATATGGAAATATATATATGAACTTTTTCCCACTTGTTATATTCAAAATTAACTATTTTTTTCTTATTTATTTCAAATCCTCTGACCAAATTGTCCTTTTGCATAATATATTTCTTTTCTATCTTCAGTTTAACATCAATTTTAATGCTTAATAACAAATAAGGAAAACAAGCTTGTAGAATCTTCATGATATTTTGTAATAATTTGTGTGCTCCTGAAAAACCAAACAAAATATTCACCAAAAATTAAAGTTTAAGCGGACTGTATAAAAATAATGGAAAACAAAGCAATTTTGGAACAAACAAGTTATTTCAGGGTATCAATCTAAACAATTTACTTATAATTTGAAGTAAAATAACAGATCTCTTCAAATAAGAGACTCTAGGGTTCAGAATTATATTGCTGTTGTAAATACACAGGCAACATCAAAGAAAATAAATTATTCAAGCAATTTATTTAATAAAAGCAAAAATGTAAATGTTTGTGAATTTTAGGTGGTCTTGGTTAACTGTGTTTATGTTCTAACTTTAATTAAGGTTGCCAAGTATTTGAAATTTTCACTAAAATCCTAAGACTTATAAAATATATACATTTAAGAAAACTGTTGGATGGATAGTAAACAAAAAACTGCTTTAGCCGTGTATGTCAACATTCTCTGATATTCACACATAAAACATAAAACAAAAACTAAAAGTGAATTGGCTCATAAAAGCTATAGATTTTAACATGATCTTGGTCCCTCAAATAACACTGAATTAAGCTTAATTTGCATCATAGGTTTGTTTATGGTGACATCATGTTTTATATTTTGGTGACAACTATATCTCTTTATTCTATCTTAGATGGCACCTGCAGCGTGAGAAATCATAAACTTACAATTTTCTATCTTATATACCTATGTTTCTCTGGCCATAGAAGCTACCTCAAGTGGAGCTCAGAACAGGCCAAAATATGGAGTTTATGTCCTCAGGAATAACTCTCAGAAAATAAAGACAGGAGTTGATGAATCAGTATCTCAGCTTCTTTGCCCCTCAGTAGAACAATTTTCAGGTGTTTTCTACACACAGACTCCTCGAGTTGCACATCCTGACCTGGGATTCAGACCCCCATCATCTTTCCTCCCTTCCTTGACTCAACTCTCCATTTCCAATTCACCTATTCACCTCCTTGACATAATCTCCAGAATACATTCCTTGTACTCATCATTATCTCTCATCCTAACGCTCTCATGAGTGGTGCTTTGTGACAAGATACAAGGGAAAGGAGAAGCACTGGCATATACTAGCTCCACCACTTGAAAGACAGGGTAATTAAAATGATTGTAGATTCTGTTCTCTTTTTTAACTGCTTAAAAAAAAAAATACTGTTCAGTGTTCAGCTTCAGCAAGCAATTAACTCAAGACACACTATGAAGCTAGGAAACCTCCATGGCATTTAAACATATCTTGTTTCTTGCAGCTAGAGCACAGATTGTACTGGCAATAAAACTGAAAGGTTAGTTGTAAAAGTGATGAAATTACATAGTAGTATACACAATCTAATGATTGCTTATGTTAAATTGAGGGTCTCAATAGTGAGGAAGTGAGCAACTGCTGTCCTGAGGACTAGGATAGATTCACTTGAGCAGCTTAAACTTCTCACATTTCTTTAAACCTCCAGACTGGCAGGCAACAGCATCCCTCCCGTTGTCGATGGAGACTGCCTGCCGCCACCACCACTGGCTGGAGATAAAGAAAATGCCTCACCTCATACGAAGGCCTCCAAAGATAATGCTTAGCTGCAACAAGTGTCCTTTCTTCCTTTCATTGCTTCCAGAGCAACAACTACTGTCAGTGTTTAGCACAGCCTAAGTAGGGATCCTGGTTCAAAGAGAAATGGATCCTTAACTGAAAAGAGCTGCTGAGCCTGGCATATACCTACCTGCAGGAACCAAGAGAACATACACAGGCTTGAAGCAAGGAAGGTAAAATTCAAGACTGCCGAGCAGAGAGTTTATTAATAAGGAATCACTCTTTGAGTTTGAATTTAACATCTTGGCAGGATACCTGAAGCTGGTTTTATTATGATGGTGCAATGGTTTCTTTAAGTTTACAGATAATGGCATACTGTAAAGAATGAGAGTTGGAACTGCTTTGGCAGAGTATTAAGAATGAGGTCAGGGAGCTTGAGAAGTGGAAATACTACAGGGAATTAATTATATAAGACCAGGAAATCAATTGGGTCACAATGTTTCCAGATGGCCCAGAAGACATCTTTTATTACTAAAATGATATCATATCCACTAGTAAGGAGTTAGAAGTTTTGAAAATCTATTCAATAGGACTTTCCTCCATAGACGAGGTAGAATAACTTTCTGTGGAGCCTTTCATTTCTTTCAAAGGGGTAATAGGTTTTAGGAGTAGAATAGGGCAAATACTGGTGCTTAAAAGCTAACATATGTAGAATAAAAATAGCTACATCAGAAATGGTAAAGGATTTCATGATTTACAGGCAACTGCGCTAGTGGTAAAGAATCTGCCTGCTAATGCATGGGATGCCAGATTAAATAAATATAGTACAAATATATTAAAGAATATACATTAGCTATCTGTTAATACATTAGAGCAAACATAAAGTCTATGTGAGATACAGAAACAGGCATTTCTGTCTCCTTCACAGGTAAGAATTTGCCTGAGTGAGGAGATCTGTTTTAGTCTGAGGATCTGTGGGTTGTTAAGATTCACTTCAGCTGTGGATCTGTGTCACACTGGCATGAGGCAGAGTGACGGTGGCTCCCTAGACTTTGCTCTTGTCATCACTTTGGCGATAATTTACTGGAGTAAGCCCTACCACAAATAACTTGTCAAGACTCTGCTCTTATGCATGAAAATCCCAATGGCCACAGTAAATCACATGGTCATGAGACAAGAGAGCACATCTCATTCACCAGGAGGCTAGAGCAAGTTGTGTGGACCTAAAATACTACTAGAGGAGAGTTAAGAATAATAATTCAGTTCAGCAAAGACTACAATAAAGTTTTTAAAAGTATAAAGTGTATTTAAATATGCTGTCACAGAAAGATCTCAAGGCTAGTGAAGAGAAAGAAACAAGGTTGAGAAATGCATGAATACATTTAGATAATGTATGTATATATTTCCTTTCAGAACTATATAGAAATATATATAAATGAATAAATATATGCAAAAATATGCATAGTTCTATAAGGAAACCCTCCAACTGATTAGATGTTACCTCTGCTGAGGACACAGGACAGGTTAGTGCTGCTTTGAAGGGGAGTTTAATTACATCCTTCCATATCTGATTTGTACAAGTACAATTTTATAAGTGACTCTTAAAAAATCTAAAATATGGCAACTCAAAATTCATCCTTCAAATAGACTTTGTCTACTCTATTCTTATTTAACTAAATCACAATGTCAATCAAGTGAGAATGAAGAGAAAATGATTACTCTGAAATCCTCTAGCTACCTGAGTCCAAGATCACATTTATTAACTTGTGGCTCCCAGGAAACATCCTCTGGGTGATCATATCATTCCTGGGCCCAAGAACAAACAAGCTCAGTCATCTTACTCATTGAGTCTTTTCATTCAATTCCCTATTTTCTCCTTTTATATTATTTCTCATCTTACTCTTAATCTAGCTCCAAAATGTCACTTAACTGGATTTAAAAGGAAAAAAAAAAAAAATTCTTAACTGGATAGTTCATCTGCCTCTGCTCAGGAATATGCTTTAAGAACAATCACTTAATCATGTCAAATGATGACTGAAAGCAAAACACAATATGGCAAGCTTTTCTATGTGATGCCTTTTTAAAATCAAGTCTGATGGCTTGATATTAAAGTTGGTTAAAATTTAGTAGCTACATCTCTTTTCCACAAATTTGGTAAGTATGCCTCTTTTGTGCAAATTTATTAAGTATATCCCTCTGGTCTGCTTTTAACATACTCTCCTTTTTACCGGTTTTCTTTTCTTTCCTTTTTTTTTTTTTTTTTTTTTTGAAGCATGAATTATATCATTTGCCTGGCTTTAGGTTAGGGTCCTTTCTGCAAATTTGCTTTTTGTTTCCTTTTATGTAATCCAAACCATCTTTTAAGGCTCAGATTATGTTTTAATTGTTCCAAGAGACTCTCCTGAATTCCAAAGGTGCTGTGTTCTACAGAGTGCAATTTGAAATTTTTTCCCTGCTATAACATGTTAGTCTTGTTCTCAAATAAAATTTAAACTCACTGTACCTCATCTCTATTTCTAATGACTATTTGAACAATGCTAAGTGCTTAGTATATGCTTGATAAGACGTTATGGATCATCAACTGTCATACTAATCATTTACCCTCTATTAAACAAAGATTCAAATTGTAAATTGCCCCTTTGATGTTTTCTTGGGAAAACATATTTATACCCATGCAATGGACCAAACATCTATAAATCATTTTCTTATCGTAAATCAGCATTTCTGTCATTCATTTGATATATGTTAAACTAAAAAGAATTCCAAATGAGAAAACCAAAAAGGTTGCTTTATATTCCTGACAGAAGAACAATTCCCCAGATTTCCAATAGCAAATAACTACTAAAGAAAGATTTAGTGCAAAAAAAAATCAATGCAACTTGTAAAATTCATGCAAACCCTAATTAGATGTCTCCTCTCTGAGAACTCTTCAACAACAGGAATACACTCAGAAATATTTCCAGATTTATTGTGTTTGTGTAAGATATGTGTCAAATTATTCAACTGTATTCTTCCTTGGTAAGATTAATTTTTTTAAAGATTCTTTTCTTTAGAAAAAGTAAACATATTAGATAACCCAGGTTATTTTCATATATTTCTGTTTATGAAAATTCCTTTCCCTTTTCTCATTTGCAGAGCATTCTTTGTGGGAACAAATCACTTAAATTCCTAAATCTTTTCCACCTGATTCTGTTTATTTCCTTTCACTGACTTTGCAATGTTGTCATTATTAAAATTATCCTTTGTAGGATTCTTTTGTCTGTCTTACTTCATTTTTCTTAAATGAAATTCACATTTTCTTCCCAGATATTTATCTGTCATTTTATTTAAAATTCCTTGACAGTGAACTAATCTAGTTTTTGTTTGGTTTATATGATCTTTCCAGCAAACTGCAGTACTATTTATAGAAAAACAAGATAGCTGCAAACACCTTGCATTTTTTTTTCCACAGGAACATACTCTTTAGAGTATTGCTTTGGAGATAACAGCAAATGTGACCCATTATTTCCCCTATGTTTTCACTCCATCTCACATGTCATGAAATAATGAACAGTTTATTAAGCTGTTCTCCCAGTGATAACATTAGCAAGAATGCCCCATAATATATAAAATCATACAGACTTCACATTCACAACGACATGAAAAAACATTAAGGAAAGATTAATCATGCACCTAAAAATGTATACCTAGCCAGAAATTCACAGGTATTCTTTTAGTGGACTATTCTGGAAAAAAAAGAGAATACCATATGGTTATAATTCTGGGCTAGCTTGGAAATGAAATGACAGTTTTATTCATAATAATTAGCATTGTATGGCAGTTTTAATATAAACAGGTGAAAAGCAATCTGATTCAGGCTATCTCACAATGTGTGGGCCCATTGGTATACTCTAACTTGTCAGTATGGAAAGTCAATTTCACTTGTTCATCAGGGTATCTAGACACTATGAAACAAAATTATGCTAACAGAAACTAGTTTCTCTGACCCTTTCTCTATTCTATTCTCCATTCTTCATGATCCAGTTACATTATCTTTCTCATTGTTTTACAAATGCATGAAGTGAAATGAAGTGAAAGTGACTCAGTCATGTCCAACTTTTTGTGACCCCATGGACTACGCAGTCCATGGAATTCTCCAGGCCAGAATACTGGAGTGGGTAGCCTTTCCATTCTCTAGGGGATCTTCGCACTCCAGGGATCGAACCCAGGTGTCCCACATTGCAGGCAGATTTTTCACCAGCTGAGCCACAAAAGAAGCCCCTGTACAAATGTGTTAAGTATTTGTGATTCAGTGCTTTTCCTCATACTTTGTTCCCTTTGTTTAAAATAACCTCTCCCATTTTCTCTACTGAACAGATTGTTACTTATACTTAAAAATCCAGCCCAAAATGTGAACCACTCTGCAATATTTTTACTTCTTTGGAAAGAGATATTCTCCTATACTTGATTCTTCCTCAATAATGGTGCTCATTACTTATTTACCATGTTGGATCATGGACTTCCCTGGCAGCTCAGTGGTAAAGAATCTACCTACCAAGCAAGACATGCAAATTCAATCCTTGAGTTGGTAAGATCCCCTGGAGAAGGGAATGGTAACCCACTCCAGTATTCTTGTCTGGGAAATTGCATGGACAGAAGAGCGTGGCAGGCTATAATGCATGGGGTTGCAAAAGAGTGAGACATAACCTAGAGACTAACAACATGTTTGTACACACTATCCCCAATTGAGCCTCAGAGTTCTTTGTTAATTTCTGCACAGAATTTTTCCATTAGATTTGTTTCATTTTATGGTCATTAAAGAAAATTATTTTGAGGAAAACAATCCTCAGGTTGTACACACTAGTGTAGTAACAAAATTATTACAAGGAAGGAAGCTCTGAATTATATCATAAATGCTAACAGAAGAAAGTGATTGCTCTCTTGCTAGTATTACTACATCTGAACACTTGAGACTGTATAATCTTTTTGAGATACCAGAGAAGATCGCATAGAATAACTTAACGGTAAGAGTTGTGTACGACTCTGCCACCCCATGGACTGTAGCCTACCAGGCTCAGAGCTCTGTACATTGAATTATCCAGGAAAGAATACTGGAGTGGGTGGCCATTCCCTTCTCCAGGGGATCTTTCTGACCCAGGGATAGAAGTTGGGTTTCCTGCATCGTAGGCAGTTTCATTACTGTCTGAGCCACCAGGGAAGCCCAATTCTTTGACACTTGATCTAATGGCTTAGAATTTTTTTTAAAATTTTCTGAAACAAAAACATATGACTATATTTGAGCAATTAGGAATGTTCTAAATTGTGTAACAATTGTTTAAACAAAATATATATATATATATATATATATGTATGTATATGTATATAGCTAGTGTTTTAATTTGTGCATATCAGAAACATAAGTGTGTCAACAAATATGTTTTTTTAACTTTAAAAATCCAGAGTAAATGCTTTACTATATAATTACACATTTATAAATTTCTTGTGATGAAAGTATATTCATTTGTATATTTGGATCTTTTTTCTAATTCTGTTTTATAGTCTGTTAGATAAATCCTCTTATTCATTTGTTTCAGTAGAGCTTGAATAAAGGTCATTTAAACTGGCTCACCTTTCTTATCCTCCTGTGCTTTGCCATAATCCCAACTTCCACTGTAAAAGGATCATAGCTTCCTCTCAATATACCTTTTCAGTATGAGAAGAATTGTTAACATTTCATTAAACAAACCTGAGCTTATTGGACTTTAATTCCACATTCCCCTTTTACTTTCTTTGTATTTGTGTGTGTGTGAAAATTTTTGAGTTCTTCTGTAAACTCAACAGTGTTTCTGAGCTTTTTGGATATCAGTTATTTTGCAATTTTGATATACAACTAATAGAGTGCATAAATGTTAAGGTTTAATATTATGGCAGAAAGCTCTTCTAAAGGCAATGTTTTTAATATATTCAATAATAAACTGAGGTCCTTAAGTCATGTTTCATCCCCTGTTGAGTTCCCTAACTTCCTTTACAAGGCTAATTCTTGGTTAAATTGCTTTTCTCAATATATAAAATTTGAACTCTTAATTTTTAAATATAATGTCCACAGGAAAGACTAAATAATTAAATACATTTTTTTCTTTTTCATATAAGAAAACAATATAATGAATTTTATTTGTGATACCTGTAATGAGTTTATTTGCTATTGTTGTAAGAAAAAAATATATATGCTCTTAGTCTTTGTGGTAAGGACAAATATATGTGGAACTCAATTAGTTGAGATAATTTATTCATCATCCACAGTGTGTGCAATATTATAATCCTAATAAGGATTTAAGCAGGACCAGAAAAAGTCACTATACCTCATCACCTTCCTCTTTACATTCAGTTTCTGAGCCTGGCCTATGTTTGAGGCTGTTCTCAGCATGAGAAAAATACTTTTTGTTGGACTGTATTAAAAATCCCCATGGCATCAGAAGTGAAGTGAAATGAAGTGAAAGTCACTTAGTTGTGTCCTACTTTTTGCAACCCCATGGATTATCCATGGACTTCTCCAGGCCAGAATACTGGAGTGGGTAGCCTTTCCCTTCTCCAAGGGATCTTCCCAAACCAGGGACTGAACCCAGGTCTCCCTCACTGCGGGCAGATTCTTTACAAACTGAGCTATCAGGGAAGCCCAATGGCTTCAGAGCTTCACTCAAATCAAAACTATCAGTGTCTCTTCACTTGAACACTGTCAACTTTCTTGAATGAAACGTTTTGCCCAAATGTCTTGTTACCTAAGATGATCCATTCTCCACCAGATGTCAGATAATCCTCTTTTATCTACCTAATAGTCATCATTCCTCATCTTTGCTAACAGACCCCTTGATTGTTCATTCTCCTCTATATTGCCATTCACCTCAGGGATGAATAAAATATTCCTAGAGAATAAAATATGAGTGGTCTAAGCCAAACATGGGGCTTCCCTGGTGGCTCAGTGGTAAAGGATCTGCCTGTCAATGCAGGAGATGTAGGAGCTGTAGGCTCCATCCCTGGGTTGGGAAAGATCCCTTGGAGAAGGAAATGGCAACCGACTCCAGTATTCTTGCCTGGAAAATTCCACGGACAGAGGAGCATGGCAGGCTACAGTCCATGAGGTTGCAAAGAGTTGGGCATGACTGAGAAACTGAGCTCTCACATACACACACACACACACACACACACACACACACAACCTAAACATAGTTGGAACTCTTCCCTCAAGTTCACATATACGGGATAGCTGTGGTCAGTGAGACACACACAGAAGATTTTCAGGCTGCTTCCTTTTTAACTTATTTTGCTAATTATTGTATGATTGGGTAACTCTTGAAGCTATTAAATACATCTTTTTATTCTAGGTAGCCAAAGCAAACATACTGAGCATAACAGAGCATAAAGTTGGGGAAAAACCTGTTATTTATGATTTTGTTAACTAATACATTTTCCTTTATATTTAAAACATATTTAATCTGTTTTAGTTTCATGCAGCCGACAACATTCTGATTTATACAAGCACCCATTTGTTGTGCATTCATTCTTAATTTTAGTGGATGTATGCCCTGGAAATTCTGTCTAGTAATTCATACACTTGCTAACATGGAATGTTGACAGTTTGAACTAAATACCTCTGAATTTTCTTTGTGTTTCATAACAGTACCTCTACTAGAATTTGCCTAACAGAATACTAAAATACTAAGGAATTGTCCACATTTAAAGACATTTTAATGTATTTCCAAATAGAAATAAATGCTCTAAAGCTAGCATTTTCTTGAGTATCTCATAACAATGCAGAATCATCTTTAAATTCAGATGTTTCTCTTTACCTACATGCTACAACATTGCATAATTTTTCTTTTAATCTTAATGTGGATGGCTACTCTTTAATCCCACATACATTAGTTATTATAGACCTAATATAACAAAAGATCTAAAATAAATTCTATTTGTTAATGACTACATAAATTTATATATTCTAGGAAGAAAAGAAAGTAATTCAGCCTAAAAATGATTTACTAAATATATTTGAAATTACAAAAATGTCTTAGGTTTGAAACATTTAATATCTAAAATTTTCCAATATGCGCAACATCTGCATAACTCTGTATCCAAATGATGGTTAAAGATTGTGCTTTTGTATTTATTGTATATGTGTGAGCTCACAACTAGAAATTCCCATTCAGAAGATGGATATTTGGTATCTGGATTCTAAAAATGCTTCTCAGGTAATTATGATGTGCACTTCATTTGAAGACTACCTAACAAGTCCATACGAACATTAAGGAATACTCTATGAGCCAGCAGCACTGAGTAGCAAAAATAACAATTCAGAATTAACAGAAAGGGGAAAAATAATATTCTCTAGATAGGTTCTTGAAACTGAATTCAGGGAAGCTATTTGTGATATTTTTTCCCTAATTGTGGTAGCTTGTTTCATTTTTAAACAATATGTACATTTCTATTTTTCAGGTATAATATATCTCATTGTTTTTTGTTTCTTGGGGGAAGAGATGACTGAAAATATCTGCTAATAAAAGACATAGTTTCCTAGGACCAAATGATATATAAATGCATATATACATATGCATGTATGTATGTATATATATGATCTGCTAGCCCTATTGGCTACAGGCTTGTTCTTATATTGTTTTGTTCAGTTTTTGGTCAGGGTAACAAACAATTAATAAGGGCACAATGGGTAATTTATATTTATATTTTGGGTTTAACTGAAATGACAGAGAAGTGGAACTGTCTAGGTTAGGTCCACATCTTTAGAATAGAACACATTATCTCAGAAACAGGCCTTCAAGAGGGTCTAGTCAACATCCTGTCTTATAAAAAGCTATGCTAGGTGGCCAACGATCCCATGCTGTTTCCAGATTCCTGGTAATGCTTGCCAAAAAAATAATGTTGTTTATCGTTCTTTTTAAAATATACCAAATTTTTCTTTAACCACTTAATTCTAGTATTTCCCCAAAATAGTGAGAAAAACAGAATATCAATGACCAAGCTTATAACTACAAACAATGCTAAATTCAGTGAAGAAAAACAAAAAATGATGAGTTTAGTACAGAAGATCCAGTCAGAAGAAGGTACTGCCTGGGAACTTAGTCTACCATAAATTGATATTTCAGCTGTAATCTGACAGATGAGTAAAAGATAAGTAGATAAAGATAGAAATTGGGAGTGGATTAAGAGCACCTAAAGGCAACAGAGGGACTTCCCTGGTTGTCCAGTGGTAAGAATCCACCTTCCAATACTGGGGATGTGGGTTCAGCCCCTAGTTAGGGAACTTAGATTCCACACACAAGGGAGCACCTAAGCTGGTACACCTCAAATAAGACCCAGACCTGACACAACCAAATAAATAAAATTTAAAAAAAAAAAATAAATAAAAGCAAGAGAAAGTACAAAGACTCTGAGATAGCAAGAAGAGGTATACATTTGAGAATATGAGGTATTCAGGAGGAAAACAAAAATATTACGGACAGAAAAATGGGAATGAGTTTTGAAAACTGTTCCATCAGTTGTTGGGACTCATACTGGCTGAGAGGAGCATTTGGACAGGGAGTGAAGTGGATATGACACCAAATTGTAAATTATGGAGGTAGCATGAACTATGGTATTAACAAAGGAGAGAGAAGAACACGTGGCTTAAAATCAACAGATGGTTGTTTAGATGTGATGGGAGGTAAAGCAGAATTTCTTCCTTCTGCAATTCGAGAGAAGTGTGTGCCATTTACTGAGATAGTGAACACAGGAAAATGATCATAGTTGGAAGAAAACTTTTTGGACACATTTGTTTTTGAGAGACCTTTGAAATATCCAAGTGGAAATGTCAGGCCAACTTTTGGATACACATGTTTATAATTCAGAAAAGTCAAAGATCTGGCCAGGACCGACATATCAAGTGTTAAGTGAGGAAATGGTATGAGTGACATTGATAGAGTGCCTCGAAGAGGCCATGCTATTAAGACATGATGCAAGATTGAAACCAAGTAAAAGTTTATAAAGGAAAAAATTATTGAAGGAGACTCAAATATTATTACCTGCTGAATTCAAAACAGATTTGTATATGGTCAACCTAAGCAAAATTACCAACAGATTGTCAACATATTTATTCATAAATAAAAGGTAGATATGGTTATAAATACCAGTATTTCATTACTGTGTCTCTGGTAACAGTAAGTTATGAGTAAGAAGCTTGCTACAAACTATTTCCCTTCTTCTTGTCAGTTTCACTAATACTTTTTGCAAATTGAAATATCTAATGTGCTTCTTTGCCCTGTACCTCTCCAAGTTTGCCCATGTCAGACGGTAACTACCTTTTACTGGAGTTGATATATTGATTGAAGAAAAATATGATTCTACATGTCTTCAAATGCTCTAAATTCAATCTCAAAGCAAGATTTTCCCTTTACTACAGAAGCTCTCTCAAATGATACTTTTATTGGTTTAGCTATTTCTATTCCAATGTGAAAATTCACAAATTTATGAAATACTGTAAATTCTGGAGGTGTGACTCTCCTGCTAGTCTTCTACTTGAAAGAGACTATGAATATCACGCTAAAAATATCTTGTACCCAATGCCTACTGAAGTTTTGCTGATTTTAGGGGGTACGCTAACTGTCTAGATTAAACATTATTGAAAGAGACTTCCTAATTATTCAGAAGCTTCACTCTCTGTACAATATTGACTCAGTTTGTTATGTACCTGAAAATAATATAATGTTATAGGTCAATTGCACATGTGCTGTGCTGTGCTTAATCACTTAGTCGTGTTCAACTCTTTGCAACACTGTGAACTGCAGTCCGCCAGGATCCTCTGCCCATGGGGATTATCCATCAAGAATACTGGAGTGGGTAGCCTTTCCCTCCTCCAACGGATCTGCCCAACCCTAGGATCGAATACAGTTCTCTCACATTGCAGGCAGATTTTTTACCAACTGAGCCACCAGGGAAGCCAAGAATGCTGAAGTGGGTAGCCTATCCCTCCTCCATCAGATCTTCCTGACCCAGGAATCAAGCAAGCATCTCCTGTATTGCAGGCAGATTCTTTACCAGCTGCCCTACCAGGGAAACCCTGTATGGATGCTAAGTAGTTTCAATTGTGTCTGATTCTTTGTGACCCCATGGACTGTAGCCCCCCCCCCCCCCCCCCCCGCTCCTCTGTCTGTGGGATTCTCCAGGCAAAAATACTGCAGTGGGTCACCATGTCCACCTCCAGGGTATCTTCCCAACCCAGGGATTGAATCCATGTCTCTTATGTCTCCTGGATTGTCAAGGAGATTCTTTACCAATAGGCCACCTGGAAAGCCCCCAATTAAAGGTCAATTATATCTTAATTAAGAAAGAAAAAAAAAAAAAACAGCCCTCATTGCTTTCTTTCTCATACTGCCAAATGACTCTCAAGTTCAGGAACTCAAATTTAATTTCCTATTTCCTTTTCTACAGACTGAGATGTTTATCTGTGTAAGTAGAGCAATTTTGTTGTTGTTGTTCAGTTGCATCTGACTCTGTAACCCCATGGAGTGCAGCACACCAGGCTTCCCTGTCTTTCACCATCTCTTGGGGCTTGCTTATACTCATGTCCATAGAGTTGGTGATACCATCTAACCCCCTCATCCTCTGTCATCCCCTTCTCCTCCTGTCATCTATCTTTCCCAGAATCAAGGACTTTTCCCTTGAGTTGGCTCTTTGCATAAGTTGGCCTAAGTATTGGAACCTCAGCTTCAGTATCAGTCCTTCCAATTAATATTCAGGGCTGATTTCCTTTAGGATTGACTGGTTTGGTCTCCTTGCAGTTCAAGTGACTCTCAAGATTCTTCTCCAAAACCACAGTTTGAACGAATCAATTCTTGGCACTCAGCCTTATTTATGGTCCAACTCTCACATCCATACATGACTACTGGATAAAACACAGCTTTAACTATGAGTAGAACAATAGGTGTCATATAGTAAGTGCAGAATAACTGCTTAAGAAGTGAGTGAATAAACACCTTTCAGGCATTTTAGATTTAGCTGTTGCATCACTGCTACCACTATGCATTATGGGTAAGAATAGAGAAACTGCTCTATGTCATGAGAACCAGATTTGTCTGAATACATGTAAATTAGCACAAGGATTTCACAGACTGTATCCACTCTAATGTGTGTGCAAAATGAAATCATACAACTTTGTGAGTCTGAGTTTTGTTACTGTGAGTTCCTAAGAGAGGCTACTAGAGATGTTCTAATAAAGAAAAATTATCTCTCCCAATGTCCCTTCACAAAAACATAAACATTCATTCATCACTCCAGTAAATCTAGACATTAAACTTTCATTTTTTCTGCTACAGTGGATTTTCATTATTCACAATAGTTATATTCTATAAAATTGCTATAACCACTGAATTAGCTTATTTGAACCATTGCTCCTAGGAGAAATACACAGTTGGGTTTTGCAAGCTACTAGTTACAATATTTTTTCAATCAAACAACACACAACTTGGTTTCATATGTATTTCTGTTTACAGCACCTGACCTAACATATAATTGCTGATTCACAAACATTGAACTCACCATCAGAAACACTAAAAAAACATGTCTGAGTGAAACCTATCTAACACATGAATTTTCTCTGAAAAGACATCACAGTTTTCTCACACTTAGCATTACTAGTTTGCACCCCCATACTATGCTCAGGGGCCATCTTAAACAGTGAATTATCAACAAAAAAACACAAAATGCCCCAGACATTAATGGTCACACTAAAAAGACCAATGCATAAAGGACATGTCTCTATAATATGAGGGCTGAAACAAGAACTCAGTGTTGCCTTGTGACTTGATCTGCCTCAGCTGGGAGCTTGTACATTAGGCAACTCAACCTATCTGCTGCTCTACACATCTACCCATGTCTGTAAATGACCTCAAAGGAGTCATGAGTATTGATTTTAGGGATACAAATGAATGTCAAAGAGCAAGCCAATTTGCAAATATAGAACCAACTGATAATGAGATTCATTGTATTTTAGTAGGTCTTAAAAGATGTGTTTCCTTAAAAATATTTACTGGTGATCATTTCATTCAAAGACAAGAAGACAGTGACTAATGATTCACTTCTCTTGTAGTAATGAAAACAAAATATTTATTAAAAATTGGAGAGTAAAATCCCAAGTAGAACTTTACAGTATGTTGATTCTCAGTAGCTTTTTATCAAATTGAGTAAAAATCAATTAGGCTTTATGGTTTTCCTGCAATAGCAAATGTAAGGCAGAGAAAATTGCTGATTCTCTCCCAATAGGTTTATTATCAACTAAATAACCTAGTTTCTACCATTGTGCATGGCCTTATCTTCCAATCTTTAAGTATTAGCTTACAATGCTTCTAATACTTTTTAGAAATATGTTTATTTGATATGTTACTAGAAAACATTTTTTTTCTTTTTTATTTAATTAATTAATTTATTTTAACTGGAGTCTAATTACTTTACAATATTGTAGTGGTTTTTACCATACATTGACATATTGTCTCAATATTACACGTGAGGAAACTGAAGGTGGGAAAAGTTAAATGATGAACGTTTCTACATAGAAATTTTAAAGTCAATGTTTAGAATAAATTTTTGGTTAGCATGAGAATAAAATATCTTATTTACACTGATTATTTTTAAATTTTACTTGTTTTTATTGGTTTTGAGTCTCTAAGTCATGTATGACTCTTTGTGACCCCATGAACTGCAGCATGCCAGGCTCCTCTGTCCTTCACTATCTCCCATAGTTTGCTCAAATTGATGTCTATTGAGTCAGTGATGTTATCTATCCACCTCATTCTCTGCTGCCCGCTTCTCCTTTTGCATTCCATCTTTTCCAGTATCAAGGTCTTTTCCAATGAGTCAACTTTATAGAGGATGGAAAATTATCATTAGTTTAGAAACTGCCCAGATAATTTAAGAACCCAGAAGCAATTCTAAAAGCATCACTCAATTTTTGAAGGTACACTGTAATTCAAACAGTCCCCATGATACTCTTTCTCGTCCTCAGGTTCTTGACCTGACATTTCTCTTTTTTTCCTTTTCGATGCACAATTCTCTCAGTCTTGTATTTTTAATGCAGAACTTTTGCTTTGAAAAAGCACGAACTGGAACAAAGCAAGTTGATACTCCCTAAAATGTTGGATGTGAAAAATAATCATGGGTGACTGCTTGATTTACCTTGAAAATACACTGAGAATAAAATTCTACTTTCTGTTCATTATTAGTTGCAAGGTGACTCTGAAATAAATACAGGTCTGCTATTCTCTCATATGCTCTGGTGGTGTTGCAAAGTTTTTTGACCTTCTGATGCATAATAATAAGTTACAGGCATATCAGAGTTACAAAAAAATGTTTGTTAAATGATTGTTAAATGGCTAAACGGTGATACTGATTTAAATAAGACTTTGAAGTACTTTTATAAGCACATCTGATTTTTCATTCTCCATCAGCTTTTTAATTCAAATTAATAACTTGAGCCACAACCTGCCCAAATTAGCAGAACATCCAGTTTCTCATTTGGGGGGGGGCTAAAATTAAATAATACTGGAATTTTAATCAGCCCCAATCTAACTCTATTTCCAAATACTAGGAAAAGACTTGCTTAGAGGACCTGAATAATCTAAACATGAACATTAATTTTAATCTGTCCTTGCATTTTTCACTGGCATAGATGTCACATTTAAAACTAATGCTACTCTTTTTGATGTGTACCTATTTCTCAATAAAGTCCTTGCTCAGCCCATTTCCTCACAGAGTAAAATAGTTAGTGAGGAATGTGATGCCACTCCCTTATTTGGCTAGGACTTTTGCTTGATTGGCATCCAAAGTGAGAGCTCTCTGGTTTATGTGTTCATGCCCACCCATTGCTCCTAAATATAGCCTTGCACTGGGGATGTCGGAACTTGCTAAGAGGAAGACTCTGGTGTCAGTCACAGGCTGGGTCAAAACCAGCCCTCCTGTTATGCTGGTCAGATCTTGATACTAAATTGACAGCACCAGCCAGATTCTCATTTCCTTTTACTGGAGACTTGGACATATTTACAGCCAGCTAAATTAAGATCATCTCTGCTTATCAGAGAGATCATAAAAACACTGAGCCTCCAAAGATAAACAGGTAAGTTCTATTTCCTTTCCTTCTAAGGAAGTTTCTTTGCATCAATACAAAAATAATTCAAAAGACCATCACAAATTATAAAAGATATATTCCTAGAATAATGGAATTAATTGTTCTTAGATTTAGATAACGTAGAGGAACGTTCAAAATTGGTCTTTTTTAAATAAAAGGGTTCAGTCCTCTGGATAACTTGTTATGTCCCTCTAACAGAAAAATTATAGAAAACGTTTAAGTGGCAATCTCTTGAAGTCCTGCTTATTACCTCAATGTCCTGCTTCATAAATATTATTTAATAGTCAACTAATGTATATGCAATGACACAGGTCCTGAATTATTCCAAATCTGGTTTTTCTTCACAATATTCCCTCCTATCCATCTCTCCTGTATTTTTCCTATCTTTACTCTAGATTGAGTCCACATCAGCCTGTATCAAAATTTATGTACAATGGTTAAAGAAGTATTTCCATATATCTTACCTCACCAGAATCTTCATCACTAAACTGAGAAAATACAAACAATGACATTGAAAATGCTTATTCTTCTGCATAAAATCTGTATACTTACCTCCATATGCGGCCACATTTTTTAACCTTTTTATTTATAAAATTTCTAAAACCAAATATTATGTAAGATTTGCCTAGAAATTGAAAAGAGTAAGTAAATTATAAATGAACTATAATCGAGAATGGAAGGTACACAGATTATTTTGATGATGAAGGAAAATGTTGAATTCATTTTAAAATGAGTAATATTTTAAATATTTATAGTGTACCAGACACTGCTATATTGTCTCATTTGAAATTCACAAAAACCCTTAAAGGTATATGTCATTATATCTATATACAGATCAGAAAACGCAGATTTAAGAGTCAAGCCATTAGAGGCATTCCTTGAGATGAGAGATTTCTCCTGTTGGCCTTGAAGAAGCAGGCACCCATGAATTCTACAGCAGTGAGAAAAGAATTTTGTCAACAACCATGAGAGTTTAGAAGACCCTGAGCCTGGAATGAACCCCCAATCCTGCAGTCCCTTTGAGATCCTGAACAGGGGACCAAGGTATTCTTATGCCTTAATTCATGACCAGTGAAAACTGTACAATAATAAACATGTAGTCTTTCAAACCATCAAGTTTGTGATAATTTAAGTTGCAATAGATTTAATACATCTGATAGAGTTCACACAATTGGCAGAATTGAAACCATATAGACCCCAAAGACCAAATAGTCTTTCTAATGAATAACTGCTATAATTAATATGTGATAGAAAGATGAAATGATGGATAGAGAGTTACATAGATAATAGATAGAGATGACAGGTATATAGGGGAATTTTTATTAAATAATGAAATGCAGGCTGTTCAAACCCCTGGTATGGAAAAAGACTAAAGTCACTAAAGCCAGAGATTTACAGGCCACAAAGGATGTCTTAACCATTGACATAAGTTTTAAAATGGGACATTTAAACTCTATGATATAAAAAAGAATGAAACATTATAAGAAATGGAGAAAGACTATTCAAAATATTACATAATATTTTAAATAAAATAGAAGCAAGAATCCTTTTCATTTGGCATTCTTAAAGTTATGTTTTGAAATCCTATGCTAATGTTTCTCTCAGCAAACATTAACTTGATATTTTAACTTTGAAAATTGTATTTCTCTTAAACAACTCCAATATTGTTCCTCTTTCCCTAAAATACCATTAATTTTTGGCTTATGGCTCTAGTGCAGTACTTCTTGGACGTGAGCAAGGAATTTTAGAATCAGACAATATAAGTTCAAGTATCAATGCTAACACTTACTGGCATACGAATTTAAATATCCTTTAACTCACCAAAGTCGCACTCTCTCATTTTGGGATGGACAATAATAGCTCCTACCTGTCAATGTTAGTATAACTATCAAATGTCATAATGGCTTTAGCTTGCTTATATCTAGCTAAGGTGTCAAACGGTCACAAAGTTTCTTTTCTGGAATTACATTTTATCATTGGTGGCTATTTAACATTCAGGCAGAATGACTGGGAGCAACCGGCATGTGCAAAAAACAGTTCTAAAAAGTTATAATGATGTCAGCATCATCAATCATCATACTCCTCAGGTAGATTTTCAAAGACCACAAGAGCAAATTCATGTTAGGAATGGAAGTAGACATGCCTATTTCATGAGTCATTTTCTTAACCTCTCTGGGGTCATGCATTAATAGTTCACTTTTACATGTGCAGAAATACCTATAGATAAAGAGCTCCCTTTGAGCTAGGACAAAGCACAAAACTAGGTTTTTTAAAACATTTGTTTCTGTTGTTTGCACACAGTGAACAGCAAGCCCTAAAATAGAATTAAGATTTCTTGTTAGCCTCATTCCCAAAGCAGTGCTGCTCCAACTTGCAACACAAGCAAAGCACTTGAAGCTATTGCCAGGGTGCTGCAGAAAATGTTGGATCACTTTTTTTTGCTGGCAAAGCTGAGCTAGTTCTGCTCAACACTCATTTCACATAGAGGTAGTTCTAGAAATTCCTAAATAAGGGCTAGGTTCTCAGGCTTTTAGGATGATCCCAAACTAATGGTACTGGCCAACACAATACAAAGTAGCCAAAAAGATAGCCTATATAATGATATATAAAAAGTGACTTGAGATACAGAATTACACACATAAGTGATATATAATACCCTCATGCATCAAGCAAGAATGAAAAATTGAGAGTTAAGTTCACGTCACTGGTGGGCAGAATGGCTAAATTTATACTATCTATATGGCCATAAATCTGCCAGACAGACAATGGAACAATTTGTCCAGGACTAATGGAACAGTTGGAATCAGTGAATAATTGAATGAATGACCATGAAAGCATTTTAGAAACATATTTGAATCCATTTGTGTGATCATGGAGAGACTGAGCATGATGCAAAAAAAAAAAAAAAATGCTTATACTCGAATATACCATCTACCCTACCTTAGCAATACTGTGCTTCATAGTTTAATAATTCTGAGATTGATGTGACTCACACAATGTATCCTATGACATATATACAGGCAAGACTATTTAATACATGCAAGAGCGTCCAAGACTTAGGTAACAGCTATTATAGTTACCCTATACAGTGTCTGATATGATACTCACTCAGAACTTACTATTTGGAACTGTATTTCCCACAACTGGAGTTTGAGGGCTGGAAATCTTTTGCTACTCTTAAAAAGTGTTCATTCTTTCTTTACAACTCGGCTATAAATCAAATCTTGTTTGATTTATTCAAATGTCTGCATCTGCTCTTTCAACTCATATACTATTGACATTAGTCAGTATTCATTCAGATATGCTATTCTTAAGGTGATTAATATCCTAATATTGAATATTAATTGGCAAGGGAGAATCACTGCATATTTTTCTCATATTTTTTAAATATCTAGATACAGACACAAATTTATTTTTCATTGAGTGTCTTAAGGAGCATGCAGTTTGGGGAAGAAATTTACAATGTGGGCTTTAGCTAATGAGGTTCAAACTCTAGCTTTGGATCTCCATTCTGTTCAGTCCCAATTACAATTCACTTTTTAAAGTGCCTTTTCTGTTATACTACAGTTGTCCATTTGTATCCTTGGGGGTTTGGTTCCAAGAGCCCTCAGGAATAACCAAATCCATGTATACTCAAGTACCTCATATAAAATGGCTTGGTACAGTCCATCCTCCTCATCTGCACAATGCACAGTTGTAGAATCAACCATTTACATTACAGATTGATTAAATCTGTGCATGAGAAATTTCCAAACAGAGGGAAGGCTATTCTCTATTGGGGAAAAACAAAAACAAAAGCCTTCCTATCAATGGATCTGTGCAGTCAAACTCCTATTATACAAGAGTCAGTTGTATATTGTGGAACTTACATTGTAGTTATCCTTGAAAAACATGGCATGTTTAACTTTTTCAAATGCTAACATTTAATTGAATAGGATATACGCACATTGCTTTTGAAATTTACATCTTTTTAAAATGTACTTAAAAATCTTAATTTTCACTGGGTGTTTTAAATACTTTTTAGGATCTTTATTTACTATTTCCTACTCAAGAAATAGATTTTTCAATCATGAGGGATTGAGTGCTATTATTTAACAAAATTGGAGACTAATGATGTTATAATGAATGAATTTGCATCATCTGTAGTATTAAGCAGAAAACCTTAAAACAGTTAATGTGCAAAATCTTTTAGAGTTGCAGTCCTTGATATAGCAAATATGTAATAATTTTGCTCCCTTTCTCAGACTGAAAATTAAGTAAATTCTAGGGTCTTGAAATGATTGTCATGACTATTTCTTAGTTTCTTATAAAATACATAATTGATTTTCTAACATAATAAATGCTTTTATCTTTAGAATAAAACCTTTAAAATTAAGTATAAAAATAAAAAAGCAATTTAAGTATGAAAAAAGCAGTATCAATAAAAGAAGAATAATGTGTTCAGCTTTATTGTTGAGTTTTGTGGAATTCGAATTCATTTTTGAATTACAGCATATTTAGTACTATACCAAATGGATCATTTTCAATACAGTCATAATGAATATTACCATGTACTGTATAGCAAGGGAATAGAGCTGAGTTTGCCCAAATTTCACTCTTGGAAGCACTGCCAATGCAAAAATAGTTTCCTCCCCTGGTACAATATTTAAGAGGCTTTAAAATTCTTCAGAGAATTATTGGAAGTTACTTTATAGAAGAAGCAATCAGTTGTGAGTTTGAAACTGCACTGCATTGCTTGTTCCCATCTAAAAACTCTTTCTGCTCCCCCTGGCTATTCTTTATTTGCTAGGTCATTTTATATTGTAAAGGAACTATTTTGTGACCATCTGCCACTTACATCTTTGGCCCCAATCTCCTCTGCTCTGATCACTATTGATTTTCCAAATGGACCCAACCATAAACTAAATGCAGCAATCATTACATTTTGGTTAGAAAGTGACTTTGCTACTGTAAGTAGTATCTAGATTACTAAAGCATCAGTCAAAACCAACCAACAAAATGAAAGCATTTCCCAGAGGCATGGGTTTTTTAATT
Organism: Capricornis sumatraensis; assembly: GCF_032405125.1. Classification (NCBI taxonomy): domain Eukaryota; kingdom Metazoa; phylum Chordata; class Mammalia; order Artiodactyla; family Bovidae; genus Capricornis; species Capricornis sumatraensis. The sequence goes on from NC_091071.1 coordinate 127,717,508, forward strand.
GCTACAATTAAATCTACCATTAAGTCTATATTATCATCATTAGCTCACATTTTCTATTTTTTTAATAAATTAGCCACACAAATTCCCACATTTAAGTCTTAAGCAAATACTTAACACAGCTGGTACTCCTCATATAATTTTTAAACTTTGTGTCATTTCTTTTCAAAATTGAAACATCATTCAAGAAAAAATAACCCATTTAACATAAAGAGGCATTTGAATTAAAATCCTTTATCTCCCAAGGTAAAAGGATTGAGACAGTAAAAAGATCAGTGGTTGTCAGGAGCTGAGAGGTGGGGGGAAGGGATGAATAAGTGGAATATTTATTTTTAGTACAGTAAACTATTCTGTACAGTATCATAATGGTGTGTACATAACATTATACATTTTGCAAAACCCTTAGATATGTACAACACAAAGAAATGTAATGTAAACTATGGGCTTTAGTTATAATATGTCAATAATGGTTTATCAACTGTGACAAATGTACCACACCAAAGCATGACGCTAGTAACACAGGAAACTGGAGTGGGGTTGGTGAATGTAACAGTGGCAGGGTGAGGAGAGGAAATAAACAGAAATGCTATGTACCTCCCACTCAATTTTTCTCTAAACCTAAAAGTGCTGTAAGAACTAAAGCATATTTATTTTTAAAAAAAGTCCTCCCTCTCACTTGTCTCTCTATATTGCATTATGATTTTGTGTATCCTTCCCTAAAATTAATGTCAAGGTATTAGGGTAAGAAAATTTTGAAAGTTGGCTATGATATGATCTTATAATCCTACTGGCTATCTTGAAACCTCACAAATGTATCCACTTTCCTGATGTTCTTTTTTATAGCTTTATTATATGCATCAAAATCATTTCCAGCACAATGTTAACTCTCTCAGTGATCCATAGTTTTAAAATAAAAATGACTGGAAACAAAGAAAAAAAAAAAGGTCCAGAAACTAAAATGCAAAGAGAAATTCAAGCAAATATAATGTATAGAATATTATAGAATGTAATATAATATATACTATAACATATATTACATTGACTTGTCCATTTAATTTCACTGTGAAATGGGATAATGAAGCTGAAATATGCATTTATCCCTCCCTGAAGCAAACCAATTAACTGATGATCAGATAATAGTTGCCTTATATTGTGTTAAACAATAAACTGTGGAAAATTCTGAAAGAGATGGAAATACCAGAACGCCTGACCTGCCTCTTGAGAAATCTGTATGCAGGTCAGGAAGCAACAGTTAGAACTGGACATGGAACAACAGACTGGTTCCAAATAGGAAAAGGAGTCCGTCAAGGCTGTATATTGTCACCCTGCTTATTTAACTTATATGCAGAGTACATCATGAGAAACGCTGGACTAGAAGAAACACAAGCTGGAGTCAAGAATGCTGGGATAAATAGTAACCTCAGATATGCAGATGACACCACCCTTATGGCAGAAAGTGAAGAAGAGCTAAAAAGCCTCTTGATGAAAGTGAAAGTGGAGAGTGAAAAAGTTGGCCTAAAGCTCAACATTCAGAAAACAAAGATCATGGCATCCGGTCCCATCACTTCATTGGAAATAGATGGGGAAATGGTGGAAACAGTGTCAGACTTTATTTTTTTGGGCTCCCAAATCACTGCAGATGGTGACTGCAGCCATGAAATTAAAAGACACTTACTCCTTGGAAGAAAAGTTATGACCAACCTAGATAGCATATTCAAAAGCAGAGACATTGCTTTGCCAAGAAAGGTCCATCTAGTCAAGGCTATGGTTTTTCCTATGGTCATGTATGGATGTGAGAGTTGGACTGTGAAGAAGGCAGAGCGCCGAAGAATTGATGCTTTTGAAGTGTGGTGTTGGAGAAGACTCTTGAGAGTGCCTTGGACTGCAAGGAGATCCAACCAGTCCATTCTGAAGGAGATCAGCCCTGGGATTTCTTTGGAAGGACTGATGCTAAAGCTGAAACTGCAGTACTTTGGCCACCTCATGGGAAGAGTTGACTCATTGGAAAAGACTCTGATGCTGGGAGGGATTGGGGGCAGGAGCAGAAGGGGAGGACAGAGGATGAGATGGCTGGATGGCATCACTGACTCCATGGACGTGAGTCTGAGTGAACTCTGGGAGTTGGTGATGGACAGGGAGGCCTGGCGTGCTGCGATTCATGGCGTAGCAAAGAGTTGGACATGACTGAGCGACTGAACTGAACTGAAACAATTGGTATATGCAGACTACCAGCCCCTCCTTCATGTTCCCAGGCTGTTCTTGCTTCCAGGCTGTTTCCAGGAACCTATCATAGGTTGTTTGGGGAGTTTTTTGTTTTGTTTTTTATATTGTCTTATCATTTCAAGGAAGAAAATCTACAAGTTTTAATCTCTCTCTCTCACAAAAACTATTCACTAATAGTACTTTGGTGGCTCAGAGGTTAAAGCGTCTGCCTCCAATGCGGGAGACCAGGATTCGATCCCCGGGTCAGGAAGATCCCGTGGAGAAGGAAATGTTAACCCACTCCAGTATTCTTGCCTGGAGAATATTATGGATGGAGAAGCCTGGGAGGCTACAGTCCATGGGGTCGCAAAGAGTCAGACATGGCTAAGCAACTTCACTTTCACTTTCACTTTCAATAGTACTTTTACCATACTTTGAAATCTTAGTATGACTTAATTGATGCTTATGACTTAAAAGATACTTATCTCCTTCTTTTAATAATCCCCAAAGACAGGGCCAACAGTATTTACTATATGCTTTCTTTTACTTTTAAATACTGTTAGCCCTGTCTTTGGGGATTATTAGAAAGAAGGTGTTAAGTATCTTTTGGTGGAAGAATGTATAAAAAAGATACACAGACACACACACAATCAAATACTATTTAGCCACACACATGAAAAAAGATATCTTGCCATTTGTGACATGGATGGGACTTGAGAGCATTATGCTAAGTGAAATAAGTCAAGTAGAGCTAGATGAACACCATAGGATCTCTCTCATATGTGGTATTTAGAAACAAAAACAAACAAAAAAAGACTTATAGATACAAAGAAGAGATAGGCAGTATCTAGAGGTGGGAGGTAGGGGATAAGTGAAATGAATGAAGGGGATCAGAAGGTACAAATATCTAGTTATAAAATAAATAAGTTGTGGGGATATAATATACAGTATGGTGACTATAGTTAATAATGTATTACATTTTTGAAGTTGCTAAAGAGAGTAACTTTTAAAAATCCTCTTCACAAAATAAAAGAAGGAAAGAAAAAAGAGGAAGTATATAAGAAGATAAAAAAGTGGGAAGGAGAGTAGAAAAGACAGTTGGAGTTCATATATGAACTCTTCCTAATGCTACTTAAACTGTACAGATGTTACAGCTTCTGTATGAGCCTTCATTTTATGTATTTATAGATCAAAATATCCACTAATAGTACTTTTTGCCATACTTTGAAATCTGAGTTAGTATGACTTAATTGACATCATATGGTAGAAACAATGTACATTTAATAATATAATTAACTATTATATTTATTATACTTTCTTTTAAATACTCAGATAAATGAATAGAGGTGCTAATTTCATGCACTGGACTGTAATAGATGTGAGCAACAGTAAAAGATTAAGGAAGGAAAAAATATTTTAAAAACTTAAGCCATATCTATTGACATGCTCATGTGCTTAGTCACTTCAGTTTGTCTGACTCTTTGTGACCTATGGACTGTATACTGGGGTGGGTTGCCATGCCCTCCTCCAGGGGATCTCAACCAAGGAACTGAACCCATATCTCCTGTGTTTCCTGCATTGTAGGCAGGTTCTTTATCCACTGAGCCACCTAGGAAGCCCATATCTTTTGACATGTCTAGTCAAACATGTAATAAGAGATTTGAAAGAAACTTACTTATGACACATTCATGAGATGCACTACTGAACACTGGAATCCCAGAAATGCATGCCAAATGTGTTCCTAACTCACACCCAAATTCCCCATAAAGGGGTCACGCTCTTTGTCTCATTTTCCAAATCTTACTATTTTCTCTGATAAAGAATGCCTTAATTAAGTGATAAAGAAAATTTGTTTCCTTAACCATTCTATTTTTTTTTTAATGGAACAAAAATGACACTTTTAGTTTAAATAGGGACATGATGTGCAAATGGGGATGAACAAAACCATTATCTCTAAACCAAGAACATTAACAAATTTTTCCTCTATAGAGTTTCCCACATAGTCATCATTCTCAAGTTGAATTGTGAAACTTGTTAAAGTATAGATATGAAAAGCATTGCCAATATGTCAACCACCTTAATACCATCCAAACTTCCTGCAATTGCTGCATTTTCTTCTGTAAGAAATGTCAAGATTTCATCAAAAAGTCTTTTAATTTGGATATTCTCCATACAGTTGTCTGGCTATTTTCACTCTCTAGTTTGCAACTTCTTTTATACCAGTTGTCATTTCTGTAACCTTTCCAACAGCAACTGTGCAGTCTTGGGACCATGATGCAGAATATCTCACTCAACAATCCTCCCACAAACCATCTGTTCCTAGAGACATCAACAACTGTTGGCATTGGGAAACTATGAAAAATGGGGGGGAAAATCACTCAAAATGATAAAATGAAACTTTCTCAGAGATCTTAAACCCCTGGTATATAATAGGCAAATAATTGACATAAAAATACCAGTATTATTTGAGTAAAAAACTTCAAGTCTGAAAAAATAAAACAAATGAAGCCAAAAAGATCAAACCTTCTTTACTTACTCTTCCATCACATTCACGCAGAGCTGTGCATCAAAAAAAATTAAATTATGGTACTGAATCTCTATAAAATCATGCAATATGCAAGACAAAACATCTACCAAAAATGTGAAAACACTTTATATATGTTTTATATATGTATATATGTGTGTATATATATACATAAAACATATATATGTATACATATACATTTATATTTGTTTCTGAACTCTTCATTCCTCCCAAACCCATCAATTTGATTCACTGTCACAACTTTCTGTAAGTAATTATACTTTAAACATATAACAAAACAAAACAAAAATATATTTCTCATATGATATTAATGCAAAATTTGATTTTTTTTTCTGTCTTTTCAAGTATTAAAGGAAAAGGATTAGTTTCCAGGACAAGTACTAGTAGAAAAACTGTCTGCCAATCCCACAAGTATAGTTCTGTTCCCTGAAAATATTTCTGCTCTTTCATTATAAAATGACCCACATTAGCCCTTGTGTAAAAGCACAAATGAACCTTTACTGTCTTCCTGCATCTTGATTTGGAAATCCTACTACCTTTGAATTATGAATAATCACCAACGATCTATGATTAATTCTACTTACTTTCAAGGGGCAACTGAATCATTTTGGACAGATTCTAAAAGTAAATACTCTAAAAAGACTAATTAGTTTTAGAATTGATATTGTGATTTCTTACACTTTTAATATAATTTCCAAAATAACCTTGTGAAATATGTAGGCCAAATCTTATCATTATCAATTTACGGAGAAGTATCTGGGGAGGCAAAGTCATATACCTTAGAGGTAATGAAGGTATTAATAGAACAGAAACCATGTTTTACAATTGCAAAAACAGGTTGAATTTATGCAAAAACTATTGTTTGGTTTGATTTTTTTCAATAAAATAAGATTTTCTTCCTTAATTTTCTGAGATTACTTGTCATCACATCATCTAGATGCATAGCTAATAAATTGTTTGAATACAACATATAATTAAAAACAAAGATTCTTAAATGTCTAATAAAAATGCCAAGATCTTAAAATGGCAGGATCTTAAAGGTCAGGAATCACATCTGGTTAGTCTTACACAGGATATAATTGCAAAATGACATTATGAAGTGTAAATCTTATTTTAAAGACTGCTTCTAAAGATCTAAAATGCTGTATAATATAAATTAATTCTGGAAACTAACTCACAGCCAAAGTACCTTTCACATTCACTTCCTTCTTTTTTGATGAATTCTACTGTTACTTTGTGTTGGCTCCCAGCCTGCTAAATTTCATTTCATTAATTCCTAATAGTTAATGTTTTGGTCTATTTAAGGCCTAAAGCTTAAACAATTTGGGTCTGATGATTAGCAAGTCTGTAATAGTGCTGTGCCTCTCTTTGGATCTCAGGTCTGTGAACCAGAGTCAGAACATGTTTTATCTCATATGTATTATTCATCATTCTCATACTCAGAGGGAATTTTCACTAACATGAAAGTACTTCTTCTTTTTTTTTTTTTTTTTACTGAGGAAACATTCATGTCCAATTGGACTAATTACCACAGCTAGTTAACTCTCAACTATGTGGGCAAAACAAATTGTTATTTGACAAGTTGTGATTGTTACTACAAGTGATTTTGTTGTAAATGGGTGACTGTGTCAGACTTACAGTTTTTCCTCCGAGGACTGAGTATAAATCTCCTACGGGTTAACAAACATTGCCAAAGTGATTCTGGACTCGAGCAGTCCATTCCAATGTTTCGGTTCTCAGCTATAGGTGATTTTTGTCTTCTATGTAATACTTGTTAATGCTTGAAGATATTTTTGGATGTCATACTGGGGAGGGGCATCTAGACCCAGGGAGTTGCTACACATTGCTAAACATACTCCAATGCAAAAGATAGCCCCTCACCCAAATAGTTATCTGGTTCAAAATGTCAGTAATTCTGAGATTGAGAAACCCTGGCCTAAATGGGATTGTACCTACAATGGCAATTAAAAATAAAATTTCTCTAATCATAATCTTCAAGGAGGTTTTTTTTTTTTTAACTTTGAAAACTGAATGAATGTTTAAGTTAATATTTTTCTTCCTTTAGTGTTTGTTTTTTATTTTTCCCTATTTGTTTTCATGTTACATATGATTCTAAACTTTACATTGAGTTTCTCTTCTGCAATTTTCAGTGCATAATAAAGTAGAGAAAGGGGCAGTGCAATTGCAATTTCTTTTATCAGATTGGGAGAGGAGAGGAACAAAGGCTTAGTTTTCAATTCAAGTCATGTGAATTTCAGTGAACTACTCCACCCTTCCTCTCTTACTTTGGTGTATATATATGTAAATATAAATATAATATATATGCATTATATATGTATATATTATACATATTGTATGTATGCATTATATATGTATGTGTGTATGTATTATATATGTATGTATACATACATATGTATGTATGTATATAATACATACAATGAGACAGAGAGGGAAATGGAGTAGATGAAAAGAGAGTCTGGGTCCTATAGCTAAACTCTCTAAGTGTGGATCCTGGTTTCACTACTTATTAGTTGTGTGTCCTTTGATGATAACATCTTAGGACTCTATGATTTTACCACTATAAAATGGGTACAATATAATATTGCCTACTTCATTAGGGCTGTCATTAGGATGAAACACACAAAGCTTTTAGAACAGCTGCACACATATAATACATGTTCAAAAATATCAACCCTATGTATATTTACCTATACAGACATTTTTACTTCCAATACTGATACTTTAAAATAATAAATAAAATTTTATTACTTAAAATGATTTTATCTTTTCTTAAACAGTAAAAGTTCTGAAAATTGCATGATTATTAAATAGTTTCAAATGACGAATGGATATATACAACCCTGTTCCTTTATAAGATCAGTCCAACTCTCAGTGTACTTTTGGTCATCACTGGAAAGCAGTGAAAATGAAATGAGTGTATCACCAGAAAACAACTAGATACCAAACCTCATTTTTCATTCATATTTATTAAGTTATTTTTTGAACACAATTTGAAATGTAGAGTGAAAATAAGATGCTTGCATCATCAGAAGTAACCAGATTGTCAGATGCTGCATTTTCATTTGTGTCTACTAGGGTTTGTGTGCCTCTGATCTGAATTGCTCAGGCTTTCATAATTTATTTTCCCAAGCTTATAAAGTGCTTTAGATGGTTTTGACTGAAGTTCCTCACTTTTTCTTCACTGTCATTGATCAAAGTCTCCCTACACTTTTTCTACTAATCCACAGTGACTTAAAATGTAACTTTGTCTTCAACTTTCTGCTTTAATATTTCTTATTTTAAAATACCTTATCTTCCCATGTTTATTCCAGCTTGTTTCAAATGACTATCATCTGAGAATTACCCTCTGCTAACACTTCTAACAGATTAAATTTCATAGGCACAGGGATATCTCTACATATTATACTTGTTATTTTCATATATGCATTGTTATATAGATATAAAAACATATACAGTTCAGTTTGGTCGCTCAGTTGTGTCCGACACTTTATGAATCACAGCACGCCAGGCCTCTCTGTCCATCACCAACTCCTGGAGTTCACTCACACTCATGTCCATCGAGTCAGTGATGCCATCCAGCCATCTCATCCTCTGTCGTCCCCTTCTCCTCCTGCCCCCAATCCCTCCCAGCATCAGAGTCTTTTCCAATGAGTCAACTCTTCACATGAGGTGGCCAAAGTACTGCAGTTTCAGCTTTAGCATCAGTCCTTCCAAAGAAATTCCAGGGCTGATCTCCTTCAGAATGGACTGGTTGGATCTCCTTGCAGTCCAAGGGAAACTCTCAAGAGTCTTCTCCAACACCACAGTTCAAAAGCATCAATTCTTTGGTGCTCAGCCTTCTTCACAGTCCAACTCTCACATCCATACATGACCACTGGAAAAACCATAGCCTTGACTAGATGGATCTTTGTTGGCAAAGTAATTTCTCTGCTTTTGAATATTCTATCTAGGTTGGTCATAACTTTTCTTCCAAGGAGTAAGTGTCTTTTAATTTCATGGCTGCAGTCACCATCTGCAGTGATTTTTGAGCCCAGAAAAATAAAGTCTGACACTGTTTCCACTGTTCCCCCATGTATTTCCCATGAAGTGATGGGACCAGATGCCATGATCTTCGTTTTCTGAATGTTGAGCTTTAAGCCAACTTTTTCACTCTCCACTTTCACTTTTATCAAGAGGCTTTTTAGTTCCTCTTCACTTTCCGCCATAAGGGTGGTGTCATCTGCATATCTGAGCTTATTGACATTTCTCCTGGCAATTTTGATTCCAGCTTGTGTTTCTTCCAGTCCAGCGTTTCTCATGATGTACTCTGAGTACAAGTTAAATAAGCAGGGTGACAATATACAGACTTGACGTGCTCCTTTTCCTATTTGGAACCAGTCTGTTGTTCTAAGTCCAGTTCTAACTGTTGCTTCCTGACCTGCATACAGATTTCTCAAGAGGCAGGTTAGGTGGTCTGGTATTCCCATCTCTTTCAGAATTTTCCAAAGTTGATTGTGATACACACAGTCAAAGGCTTTGGCATAGTCAATAAAGCAGAGATAGATGTTTTTCTGGAACTCCCTTGCTTTTTCCATGATCCAGTGGATGTTGGCAATTTGATCTCTCGTTCCTCTGCCTTTTCTAAAACCAGCTTGAACATCTGGAAGTTCATGGTTCACGTATTGCTAAAGCCTGGCTTGGAGAATTTTGAGCATTACTTTACTAGCATGTGAGATGAGTGCAATTGTGCGGTAGTTTGAGCATTCTTTGGCATTCTCTTTGTTTGGGATTGGAATGAAAACTGACCTTTTCCTGTCCTGTGGCCACTGCTGAGTTTTCCAAATTTGCTGGCATATTGAGTGCAGCACTTTCACAGCATCATCTTTCATCATATTTCATTGAACTAGTTCAACTGGAATTCCATCACCTCCACTAGCTTTGTTCGTATTTAATAGATGCAAATATAGTTGTATTTTATATATATATTTGTATAAATAATAGAAGAAATAAGTGAAATGAAGTTGTTCAGTCATGTCCGACTCTTTGTGACCCCCATGGACTGTAGTCTACCAAGCTCCTCTGTCCATGGAATTTTCCAGGCAAGAGTACTGGAGTGTGTTGCCATTTCCTTCTCCAGGGGATCTTCCCAAGCCAGGGATCAAACCCAGGTCTCCCGCATTGCAGGCAGATGCTTTACCATCTGAGACACCAGGGAAACCCCAATAGGAGAACAGAAGAAATAGTTGAGTAAGTCTTTAGATTTTCCTTAATTAGTTTTTCTGTTTAACACAAAAAAATACTTGGATTACACAGTGGAGGTTTATAAAAAGGGAATTTGGAGTTTTCCCCTATTTAAACAAGTTATTCTCCAAATAATGTTGGAAAATTAGTTCAAGGATAAAATGCTCAATTATCTGGAGACTTACCTTCCAATACTCTCACTCTCTAAAGTGGGATTGACTTTAAATGGGAAGGTTGGAGGAGAAGGAGTCCTTGATGCCCAATGAGGGCATTTCAGTCATAAGAAATGGCATTTCAATTTCTGATGTGAATGATAATCACACAATTAGTTTTGTTGGGAGGCATTAAATCAATTTTCCAACATGAAATCTATAAGAAAATAGAACAGTATTTTTTAAACTCTCAAATTTACAGGGAAATAACCAGACACAAGAGAGATAACAAAGCCGATGTGTAAGAGAATATTAAGCAAGTTGCTATTTTAATATATCAGTGCTCAAACAGAAAACTTTCTAATATACAATTTTTAATACTGTATGATAGGGAGCGAAGAAGTTTCATAAACCTTTCTTGCATATTAGATACAGTATTCTATGAAATAAGATTGAGCTTTACAACATCTAACAATATACCTACTTCTAGAGTAGCATGCTTTTATCTTATTATGAACATATGTTGACAACTGCAAAAGATCCAAAATAGTTGACTCATTATTGTGAACTCTGCTTTTTTGTCTTATTGTTTTTTCTAATCACTATGAAGTAAAAATGTATTATTAAAAAAAAATGTATTATTAACCTCCCCACAACAGGCTAGTATCATCACTCTGATACCTGTCACACAATCTCAAAAAAATGGCTACTCCTAAGATCCTAGCTTAACCTTAAATGGTTTAACCACATGTCTAAAGATGCCTAGCATATCATCTCTGCAAAGTATCACTGGAGCTTGAAATGAAAACTCACCTTTTTTTTCTTCATTTTCCTGTCTTGTCATTTCCATATAATCAGCTCAAGTGAACCAAGTATAGAAAACTCATTAAGATGCTGTTTCCTTCTTCAACATTAAGGCATAAGTTGGCCTTAAGTAAGTAAAACACTTATCTGAGTGTTCTTTCACTTTCCAAACTCTCCATTACTTGGAAAGTAACACTACTCTTTTTCAGACTTATGTTTTTGAAGATCTATAAGTTATATGATTGTTTAAATACTTTGTGTTTTTTTAAGAGAGCAAATAAACCACAGCATTATGAAACAGAAATCGATGGGACTCAGTACATGTTTGATTCATGAAGTTTTGCAGTGGAGCATTTAACATACTTTGGTAATGCTTTGATTTGCATATCTTTTATATAGAGCAGCCAGTCCAATTCATGACAGCTTCTTTAGGGTTTATCTTGGTCAAGAATTCCCAGAAAATACAGCAGAGTATCTCATAAAATCAGTAGCTTGTGAAATAATCTTTGGGAATTCTAGAAAGATCCGTTAAGATGTTGGAAATATTTTGTGAAATACAAGTTTGCTATTTCTCTCATTATTTTTTAGTTACTTGTAAGGTCAAATAAAACATGTAGATGAGAAGAATCTTATACTTCAAGGCACAAAAAAAAATCATGATGGTAGTATGCAAATTAAAAATTGGTTGAGTTTTTTCCACATATTCAGCAGCAACAACAGTGTCAAATGTCCAGTGATGATTTCTATAAATTGTTCAATCAATAATGTCAATGCTATGAGAGAAGAGTGTAAACATTAAATTAAAATAAAGAGCAAAGTATTATAAGGTTAAAAAAACGTGAGTTGATGCTCATTTGTCTTAACTTATGAAAGGGTTGTGGGAGGTTATAAAATTTGTGAGTCCAACACAAAGCAAAGTAAGAACACTGTCGTTGTCCTTAACCAGATCCTGTTTTGTTGTTTTTTTGTTTTTTTGTTTTTTTTCTCTCTCTCTCTCTCCTTGGTGACTGAATCCATATGTTTTTTGTACCACATGAACAAATATACTATTAAATATTAAAATAACTAATTTATATAACAATTCAAATTTTATATATAGAATGAACCTTTATTTACAGAGGAAATGCATTTTAAATAAATTAGCTTTGGAAGCTATTGTATTGCAGCTATTTTAGATTGTGATGTTTACCTTAAAGTACAACTGATTCTTCCATATACAACTCTTGAATCTCAACAAGATTCCAGAAACTTTGTTTTTCACACTAGGTTAAATGCTCCATTTTGCTCATCTCTGTCTCTAATTTTTTCTCAGTCTGTTTGTTTTCTTCAGTTTCTTTTATATAGTTTTCATCTCTACTTTTAAATCACATTTTGAAAGACTCTAAAAATGATTCATCTCTTCTCTGCCCAATTCAGAGTCTATTGAGAGACAGATGTAAAAATCTGAGAGAGGGATTTCAGCATCTTTAATGATAAAGAAACTTTCTGCAAGTTATCCTCTTTACAAACAAGCAGCAACATAATCTGGGCAAAATATTGACAAATAAATTAACAAATTTCTATTTGAAGCTAGGACTTGAAGAGCTAGTATCTTGAAGAGAAAGAAGCTCCTGGAGGTCAGTCCAACACTACTTTTCCCACTTTAGAATAATTCTTAAATGGCAAGAGTTCACAGGGTAAGAAGATAGAGCAGAGAATGGAAGCTGAGATGGAGGTACTCTAAATTTAGTTTTAGGCAGCCTTATGGAGTTAAATCTCAACAGTTAATGACTCTAAATCATCCCTTGCATGTACCTATTGATGACATTCAATACCTCAGTTTAGTTTTAGATTTTCCCTTTATGCTAGATGCCTTTAGAGCCATCCATGAACCAGTTCCCTTGACTTCTACATTCTTACCCAAATACATCTGGACACCCCAAATGAAATTCCAAAGTAGTCATAAAATCAGTTAAATATCAAAACTTTAAATGCCTTTCAATGATGTTTCTAGTTTAAAGTATGTATAAAAGAGTTGTTCTGCTATACTCCTCTGATGTATAATCATTTGACACTTTGGTTCAGATTACAATTAACAGAAAGTAAAAATAAAATTTTGTTCAGGTAACTTTAGTTTCTATTAATATGTTTAATCCAAAACAATTCACTTTTATGTAAATTTAAGCCTCTTTCTTTTATGCAGATTATATAATTATGAATCTCCTTTTGATATGCTAAATGTCTCCTACATATCTTCTAAGCCATGTCTTTCAAGTCTTATCACTTCTAACTATAGAATCAGGTCAGTTTTGTATTTATTTATTTAGAGTAACTAACATCACCTTATAGAGATTTTGTCAGTCAAAATTGCTGAAAAATAGCAAAAGTAAGTCCCTGCAAGACCTAATGACCTTCTAGAACTAACACCAAAAAAAAGATGTCCTTTCCATCATAGGGGACTGGAATGCAAAAGTAGAAAGTCACGAGATATCTGGAGTAACAGGCAAGTTTGGCCTTGGACTACAAAATGAAGCAGGGCAAAAGCTAACAGAGTTTTGCCAAGAGAACGCATTGGTTATAGCAAACACACTCTTCCAATTACACAAGAGTCAACTCTACACATGGACATCACCAGATAGTCAATATCAAAATCAGATTCATTATATTCTTTGCAGCCAAAGGTGGAGAAGCTCTATAGAGTCAGCAAACACAAGACCAGGAGCTGACTGTGGCTCAGATTATGAGCTCATTATTGCCAAATTCAGACTTAAATTGAAGAGAGTAGGGAAAACCGCTAGACCATTCAGATACGACCTAAATCAAATCCCTTAAGACTATACAGTGGAAGTGATAAATAGATTCAAGGGATTAGATCTGATAGATAGAGTGCAAAGGGCTATGCACAGAGATTTGTAACCTTGTACAGGAGGTGATGACCAAGACCATCCCCAAGAGAAAGAAATGCAAAAAGGCAAAATAATTGTCTGAGAAGGCCTTACAAATAGCTGAGAAAAGAAGAGAAGATGAAGGCAAAGGAGACAAGGAAAGACATAGCCATCTGAATGCAGAGTTCCAAAGAATAGCAAGGAGAGAAAGCCTTCCTCAGTGATTAATGCAAAGAAATAGAGGAAAACAAAAGAATGAGAAAGACTAGACATCTCTTCAAGAAAATTAGAGATACCAAGGGAACATTTCATGCAAAGATGGGCTTGATAAAGGACAGAAATGGTATGGACCTAACAGAAGCAGAAGATAACAAGAAGAGGTGGCAAGAATACACAGAAGAACTACACAAAAAAGATCTTGATGACACAGATAATCAAGAGGGTGTGACCACTCAACTAGAGCCAGACATTCTGGAGTGTGAAGTCAAGTGGGCCTCGGGAAGCATCACTATGAACAAAGCTGGTGGAGGTGACGGAATTCTAGCTGAGCTATTTCAAATTCTAAAACATGATGCTGTGAAAGTGCTGCACTGAATATGCCAGCAAATTTGGAAAACTCAGCAGTGGTCACAGGACTGGAAAAGGTCAGTTTTCATTCCAATCCCAAACAAAGGCAATGCCAAAGAATGCTCAAACTGCTGTACAATTGGACTCATCTCACACGCTAGGAAAGTAACATTCAAAATTCTCCAAGTGAGGTTTCAACAGTACATGATCTATGAACTTCCAGATGTTCAAGCTGGATTTAGAAAAGACAGAAGAACCAGAGATCAAATTGCCAACATCCATTGGATTATAGAAAAGCAAGAGAGTTCCATAAAAGTATTTATGTCTGCTTTATTGACCACACCAAAGCCTTTGACTGTGTAGATCACAAGAAACTGGAAAAATCTTCAAGAATGGGCATGAGTGAAGTGAGTGAGTGAAGTCGCTCAGTCGTGCCTGACTCTTCGCAACCCCATGGACACCAGGCTCCTCCATCCATGGGATTTTCTAGGCAAGAGTACTGGAGTGGGTTGCCATTTCCTTCTCCAGGGAACTTTCCAACCCAAGGATAGAACCCAGGTCTCCCACATTGTAGACAGATGCTTTACCATCTGAGCCTCCAGGGAAGTCCAAGAATGTGCATACCAGACCATTTTACCTGCCTCCTGAGAAATCTGTATGAGGTCAAGAAGTAACAGTTAGAGCAAGACATGGAGCAACAGACTGATTCCAAATTGGGAAAAGAGAATATCAAGGCTCTATATTGTCACCCTGCTAATTTCACTTATATACAGAGCTCATAATGCAAAATGCCAGGTTGGATGAAACACAAGCTGAAATCAAGATTGCTGAGAGAAATATCAATAACTTCAGACATGCAGATAACAACACCCTCATGGCAGAAAGCAAAGAGGAACTAAAGAGCCTGTTGATGAAAGTGAAAGAGGGGAGTGAAAAAGCTGGCTCAAAACTCAACATTCAAAAAAGTCTGTCGTGACATCTGGTCCCATTACTTCATGGCAAATAAATGGGGAAACAATGGAAAAAATGACAGACTTTATTTTCTTAGGCTTCAAAATCGCTGCTGATGGTGACTGCAGCAATAAAATTAAACGACACTTGCTCCTTGGAAGAAAAGCTATGTCCGACCTAGATAGTGAGTTAAAAGCAGAGACATTACTGTGTCAACAAAGGTCCATCTAGTCAGAGCTATGGTTTTTCCAGTAGTTGTGTATGGATGTGAGAGTTGGACTATAAAGAAAGCTGAGCACTGAAGAATTGATGCTTTTGAACTGTGATGTTGGAGAAGACTCTATAGTCCCTTGGACTGCAAGGAGATCCAACTAGTCCATCCTAAAGGAAATTAATCATGACTACTCACTGGAAGGACTGATGCTGAAGCTGAAGTTCCAATACTTTGGCCACCTGGTTCGAAGAACTGACTCTTTCAAAACACCTTAATGCCTGGAAAGATTGAAGACAGTACGAGGAGATGCCAGAGGATGAGGTGGTAGATGGCATCACTGACTTGATGAACATGAGTTTGACCAAGCTCTGGGAGTTGGTGATGGACAGGGAGGCCTGGAGTGCTGCTGTCCATGAAGTCTCAAAGAGTTAGACATGACTGAGTGACTGACCTGAACTGAACTGAAGTCCCTGCAGCCAGAAACTTTTTATTAAAAAGTTTAGGTTTCTTCTAGGCACATCCATACATGTTATGGTTTTAGCATGTATTCTTGTATTGACCAATTTATTAACAAATATGAATTTTGTAATGAAAACTTTTGGGCATTATCTTTCTGAGAATTTATTTTATGCAAATAATACGGTTATCTTCTATTTTGTAACTCATTTTTATCTATCATAGGATTCTTGAACCCTTATTACTACACTATTGATACTAGAGGGACAACTGAAATGAAGAAATGAAATACTAAAACTGCTATTTACATTTATTTTATCAAAAAGTGAATACAAATTTAGCTTTGCTAATATTTATTATATAGATTAACATCCAGGTCCTTAGTCACATTTCATATGGCAAATGGAGTAGAGCAAAATATTTGAAAAGTAATAACTGCTAAACATTCATTTGGCCACAGACTGTAAATACATTTGGAGTTAATCAAAATTTGAAGGAGACCAAACATTCAAGATAAATCCAGTTGTATCTGACAAAAATTTGACTTCTTTTCTTTCTCCTCATTTGATCAGTCTTTGCAAAGATTAACTTCCTAGTTTCTGTATTCATTCACGAAAATCTGCATTACAATTTCTGTTTTTGGAAAAGGATAGAAACTAGAGACATGTGCAGAGCATCTGATTAGTGCTGAAACACAATTAATTGGATGGCTAGTAGATTGGAAGTTAGGCATCTCAGGAACCAAATCCTGTGGGGCACAGCTGCTGAAAGTACCCTATATTCATAGATTAGACAATGTTTACTTAATAGATTAAAGGTAAGCCAAGCAAATCATAACCAGTACTCAGCTTTATATTTTGACTAGACAGATGTAAGTACAACAGGAAACTTATTATGTTTATTTAACAGGGATTCACTCAATTTCAAGCTCAAAAGCATTTGTTAGTTTGGTCATAAATCATTCCAGTTAAGTCATCATTTGTTTGGGTTTAGATCTACTCTTTAATCAGCTCATCATATAATACCATTCATGATACATAATAGAGGCCCTTATTCTGTGCAAAAGTATTCTGCCATAGTAGTTTTGAAAAAATCATTCAAAAATATTTGCTATATGAAACTAGAGGATATCGTTATGATTTGACAAGAGACATTTACAATATTATGCTCCTTTTTTGTCTTAACAAATGATTGCTTTTTAAACTCTGGATTCTATAGCTCCATATGTTTTCATCCTATTTATTGGAAGGTATTGAGATGTCCTGAAGATGAAAATTACATTACAGAAAGAAACATACATGCACAGCACCAGTCTGAGTGAGTGAGTGAAGTCGCTTAGTCATGTCTGACTCTTTGCAACCCCATGGACTGTAGCCCACCAGGCTCCTCCATCCATGGAATTTTCTAGGCAAGAGTACTGGAGTGGGTTGCCATTTCCTTCTCCAGGGGATCTTCCTGACCCAGGGATTGAACCCGGGTCTCCCACATTGCAGGCAGATGCTTTACTGTCTGAGCCACTAGGGAATCAATGATTGGGTAAATGTATTACCATCAACTCCTCTTTGGTAGTCAGATTTTGCCCCACCACGTAAGCTTTGTTACTGACACTTAAGGGTAGTAACCAAGCACAATCTCCAAAAAGCCTTAAAATGGAAGAATTAGGGTTAAAAAGCACAGCTTCAAAATCACAATTAATGCTCACTACCTTTCTTTTCCCCAGCCTGTCTAGATTTCCCTCACCTTTAGTCAACACTTCCAGAAGTCTATATTTCTTTCTGAGAGGTGTCATAAAACTTGGAAATGTGAGTCCCCAGTTGTTGTTGCTTAGTCACAAAGTCATGTCCCAATCTTTCACCACCCCATGGACTGTAGCCTACCAGGGTTCTCTGTCCATGGGATTTCCTAGGCAAGAATACTGGAATGGGTTGCCACTTCCTTCTCCAGGGGATTTTCCCAACTCAGGGACTGAACTTGTGTCTCCTGAACTGGCACACAGATTCTTAACCACTGAGCCAGCAGGGAAGGGCGAGTCCCTAGTTACCTTGCTTTTGTTAAAACTTGACTGATGCAATAATTTATGTCTTCATTATCATATATGGAAGCACCAAGAGACACCCCAGTGAATCTCCTGAAAAAAAGGAAAAGGTAGCCAATTAAAGTAAGATGATAAAACCTGGTAGAAGGCTGTGAAAAACAAAAATGAGAGCATGCATATGAGCAAAATCTGGCCCTTTGTAAAGACAGATAAAATCCATAAAACTCTAGCTAGGCTGACCGAGTTAGACCAAAACAAACAAACAGAAAAGACAAAATTGCTAATATCAGAAATGAAATTATCACTACTTAGCACATGAACTTTAAAAGGATAACTAAAGAAATACTATGAATAATTCTATGACCAGAAATGTGGAAACAAATTTGATCATTTAGATGAAAAAGACCAATACTTTGAAAGGCACAAATTAACATAACTTATACAAGGAGAAACAGATAACTCTATACATATTGAAGAAATTGAATCAATAATTTATAGCCTTCAAAACAATAAAATATCAAGCCCACATGCCTTCACTGGTAAATATTACCAAACACCCCAGGGAAAGGTAATACCAATCACCTCAATCTCTTTCAGAAAACAGAAAAAGGGAATACTTCCTGATTCTGTGAGGCCAAAACTACCCTAACACAGATCAAAATCTCAAACACAGATACAACTGTCCTCAACAAAATATTAGTAAATTGAATTCAATAAAGCATAAAAAGAATTATTGAGATATATATATATACCAAAACCAAATAAGATTTATTTCAGTTAATCAAGTCAGAGTCAACATTCAGAAATCAGCCAATGTAACCCATCATTTCAACAGGCTAATGGTGTAATAATTATATCAATTTATGCACAAAAGCATTGATGTACTCCAATAGCAATTCATGATAAAACTCTTGGAAAACCAGGAATAGAGGAATTTCCTGAACTTGATAAAGAACATTTACAAAAATGGTAGCTAACATAATACTTAATGGTTAGAGATAGGATGATTTCAGATGATTTCAGATTCATCATTGGAAACAAGACAATGATGTTGCCCTTCATCACTTCTATCCAACACTGTACTAGAAGTCAAAGTTAGTGCAATCAGATAGTTTGACATTTTTATACAAACATAAACATATTTTTACCATAAAATTTAGCATTCATACTCTTAGATACATATTTAATTTATTTAAAAACTATATGCACATAAAAATCAGCACAGGGGTGCTATAGAAGCTTTATTTAAAATTGTCAAAAACTGGAAGCAAACAACATGCCTTTAAGAGGTGAATGAAAAAAGAAAACATGGTACACCTATGTAATGGAATACTATTTAGTAATAAAAGTAATGAGCCATCAAGCCATGAAAATGCATGAATAAATATTCAGTGCATATCCATATTTCTAAGTGAGAAAAGCTGGTCTGAAACAGCTATATACTGTATGATTTTAATTATATGACATTCTGGAAAAGATAAAACTACAGAGAATATAGTTAAATTATAGAAACTATAGTTTAAAAACAGTGATTTACAAAGATCAGAGATGACGAAAGTGCTGAAAAGGTAAATAGACGAATCATACCAGATTTTTTAGAGTGATGGAAACTGTTCTTCATGAAACTATAATGGTGGAAACATGAAATAATGAATTTGTCAAAAACAATAAGATTTTACAGCACAAAGGGTAAGGTTTAATTTATGAAGTTTTTTCTTTTTTTTAACTTAGGAAGTTGGGGATGCCAGGATGAATGCAGACTGTGACAAAATATTCTAACCATATAACGAACGTATGAAACAATCTCACTGAAGATTCTGACCTAAATAACTGCAATCAGTGGCCCTCTGTATGATAAATGTAAAAAGAACTGTGCATAAGAACTCTGCCCTGGTTGATAAAGATTATCCACAAACAGATATGGATTAGCAATTATCAAACCACTAAATATACATATATTAGAAATAAACAATTAAATAAATGGGTAATAAATTATGAGGATCAAGTTTCTTTTGGTATGGGAAGTTATAGACTAGCAAGAGAACTCTAGAATGATCAATGTGCAAATAATTTACAGTTTGGGCCATTACTACAGACCCAAGCTTAGCTTAATACAGATTAGATGGCTACACATGGAAATATTTATAGATATGTGTGTACATTATTGTTATTGTTTAGTCACTAAGTCATGTCCCACTCTTTTGTGACCCCATGGACTATAGCTCGCCAGGCTCCTCTCTCCACAGGATTTCCCCAGCAAGAGTCCTAGAGTAGGTTGCCATTTCCTTCTTCAGGTAATCTTCCTTGATCTTCTTTGATCTAAGGATCAAATTGGTGTCTCCTGCTTAGTAAGCAGATTCTTTTCCACTGAGCCACCAGGGAATACAAGTGTATCTACATACATAATGGAGCTCAGTGGTAAAGAATCTGCCTGCCATGTAGGAGACACCGGTTTCATCTCTGGGTCAGGAAAATTCCCTACAGAAGAAATGGCAACCCACTCCAGTATTCTTGCCTGGGAAATCCCATGGACAGAGGAGCCTGGTGGGCTTCAACTACGGTGTTGCAAAAGACTTGGACATGACTTAGAAACTAAAACAACAATAAAACGGGCACAGACACACATTTTCTTAATTGAGAAGGCCTAGAAATAATAAAGGATAGAAATGGTATGGACCTAACAGAAGCAGAAGATATTAAGAACAGGTGCCAAGAATACACAGAAGAACTGTACAAAAAAAGATCTTCATGACCCAGATAATCATGATGGTGTGATCACTCACCTAGAGCCAGATATCCTGGAATGTGAAGTCAAGTGGGCCTAGAAAGCATCACTATCAACAAAGCTAGTAGAGGTGATGGAATTCCAGTTGAGTTATTTCAAATCCTGAAAGACGATGCTGTGAAAGTGTTGCCCTCAATATGCCAGCAAATTGGGAAAACTCAGTAGTGGCCACAGGACTGGAAAATGTCAGTTTTCACTCCAATCCTGAAGAAAGGCAATGCCAAAGAATGCTCAAACTAGCACACAATTGCACTCATCCCACATGCTAGTAAAGTAATGCTCAAAATTCTCCAAGCCAGGCTTCAGCAGTACGTGAACTATGACCTTCCAGATGTTCAAGCTGATTTTAGAAAAGGCAGAGGAACCAGAGGTCAAATCGCCAACATCCGCTGGATCATGGAAAAAGCAAGAGAGTTCCATAAAAACATCTATTTCTGCTTTATTGACTATTCCAAAGCCTTTGACTGTGTAGATCACAATAAACTGTGGAAAATTCTGAAAAAGATGGGAATACCTGACTACCTGTCTGCCTCTTGAGAAACCTGTATGCAGGTCAGGAAGCAACAGTTAGAACAGGACATGGAACAACAGACTATTTCCTAATAGGAAAAGGTGTATGTCAAGGCTGTATATTGTCACCCTGCTTATTTAACTTCTATGGAGAGTATATCGTCAGAAATGCTGGGCTGGAAGAAACACAAGCTGGAATCAAGATTGCTGGGAGAAATATCAATAACCTCAGATATGCAGATGACACCACCCTTATGGCAGAAAGTGAAGAGGAACTCAAAAGCCTCTTGATGAAAGTCAAAGAGGAGAGCGAAAAAGTTAGCTTAAAGCTCAAATTCAGAAAATGAAGATCATGGCATCTGGTCCCATTATTTCATGGCAAATAGATGGGGAAACAGTGGCTGACTTTAGTTTCTATGGCTCCAAAATCACTGCAGATGATGACTGAGGCCATGAAATTAAAAGATGCTTACTCCTTGGAAGAAAGTTATGACCAACCTAAATAGCATATTCAAAAGCAGATATATTATTTTGCCAACAAAGATCCATCTAGTCAGGGCTATGGTTTTTCCAGTGGTCATGTATGGATGTGAGAGTTGGACTATGAAGAGAGCTGAGCACCAAAGAATTGATGCTTTCAAACTGTGGTTCTGGAGAAGACTCTTGCAAGTCCCTTGGACTGCAAGGAGATCCAGCCAGTCCATCCTAAAGGAGACCAGTCCTGGATGGTCATTGGAAGGACTGATGCTGAGGCTGAAATTCCAATACTTTGGCCACCTCATGTGAACAGTTGACTCGTTGGAAAAGACCCTGATGCTGGGAGGGATTGGGGGCAGGAGGAGAAGGGGACGACAGATGGCTGGATGGCATCACCGACTTGATGCACATGAGTTTGCATGAACTCCAGGAGTTGGTGATGGACAGGGAGCCCTGGTGTGCTGTGATTCATGGGGGATCAAAGAGTCGAACACGACTGAGTGATTGAACTGAACTGAACTGAGAAATAATGAGAGATCAGTGACAACAATAATACATAGTACACAGATCTTAAAACCTATTATTTTTAATACAAGGAGCCAGTGTCCTTGGAGAAATGTATCTTTCTAGGCAGTGGCAGGACACACAAGATGAGCTTGGAGCATATTATAGTGTCAAAAAGCAAAAAGATACTAAAATGAACAATCAGAAATACCAAAAAAAAAAAAAAAAAACAAGAAAAATTATATCAGAAGTATGTCAAAGGGAAACAGAAGTCAACTGAAAGAGCTACTGATGCCCACATCTGGAACAATTTGAGCAATGGAATAAATAAAATGGCATTGGATTATAATAGCCTCAGTTGAGCTTTTGTTCTTTTTGACCTTTTGTCCTTTTAAAATATTATGTCAAATGCATTCTCGCAGTACGGAAGGAAACAAATGGGTAAAATAAAAATACATAGAAGAAACATGTCATTTTATAAAATTTCAGAATAAGCATATCAGCAAAAGTATATTAGTAGACATGATACTTTCATTCCTATTACCATGATCATGTTGTGGTCATAAAGCGAAATATGATCAGACTTATCATTGCCAAGTCCTTCTAGCAATGATATTAACATTATTAACTTTTTTGTGTCAGTCTTTCTAATTATCTGGATGGGGTGACTATTTATGTTTGTTTGCCATGTTACAAGCAAAAAGAAATGTTAGCACATTTTCTATCAAGTGTCAAAGTTACTTTTTTGACCTCAAACTACATAGAACCTACTGATGTTGAAAATAAAAGTCATAAAAGCAACAAGAGTTTTCTTAGGTAAAAAAAGAAATTAAGATCAATGGGACAATTATGGCTAGTTTAGAATATAGCATTGTATGTCATATTTTGTAGTAAATATGGCCTCATTTTGAGAAAAATATTATTTGCCAAAGAATCATTTTTCATACAATGAGTTTTTGTTACATACAGATCACTGGGAGCCTATAATCATGTGCTTCTTTTTGACTCAAATGAATGAACCTAATATGTATTATTCTGTTTTCTTCCTCTGGCCCAGTCTTAAATCAAGAGATGTAAATATACATTTAGTTAGAAAAAAAAAAAAAAAACCCAGATATATGGGCTTTTAAAATCTATCCCATCCTAAGTTTAAAATATTCGTTGGAACAGTCAAAATTGTAGATGAGACTATGGGAAAGTCATCACACTTAAGTAACAATGGTTTTCCTGGAATATATTTAACAATACAATCATGGGTTAGTCTTTCTGAGATGTATTGTTGAAATTAATTTGTTTAAATTAAAATATAGTTGATTTACCAAGTGGTATGAATCTTTGCTTACAGCAAAATGATCCAGTTTTATACATATATAAATTCTTTTCCATTATGATCCAGTTTTATAAATATAATACTCTTTTCCACTGCGGTTTATCCCAGAGGACTGGATATAGTTCCCTGTCTATACAGTAGGACCTTGTTGTTTATCTATTCTAAATGTAATAGTTTGCAGCTACCAACTCCAAATTCCTAGTGCATCCCTCTCCCTCCCCATTCCCTCTTGACAACCACAAATTTGATCTCTATGTCTGTGAGTCTGTTTCTGTTCTGTAGGTAGGTTCATTTGTGCCATATTTTAGATTTCACATATAAATGATGTCATATGGTATTTATCTTTCCCTTTCTGACTTAGTTGAGTCCATATAACAGTCTCTAGGTCTATCCACATCTTCACAAGTGGAACTATTTGTTACTTTTAATGGATGAGCAGTATTATATTGTATATGCATAACATATCATCTATTGCTTCTTTCCTTACTTTAGCTATTGAGAATAGTGCTGCTATAAACATAGTAGTGTATGTATATTTTGAATCTTTCTAATAAATTTAAATTAGTGGGATAAAGAGGTAAGATAAACAAGGGAACATTTTAAAGGAACATTTCATCCAAAGAGGCGCACTATAACGGACGGAAAAGGTATGGAACTAACAGAAGCAGAAGATAACAAGAAGAGGTGGCAAGAATACACAGAAGAACTATATGAAAAAGATTTGAATGACACAGATACCCAGGATGGTGTGATCACTCACCTAGAGCCAGACATTCTGGAGTGTGAAGTCAAGTGAGCCTTGGGAAGCATCACTACGAACAAAGCTGGTGGAGGTGATGGAATTCTAGCTGAGCTATTTCAAATTCTAAAACATGATGCTGTGAAAGTGCTGCACTGAATATGCCAGCAAATTTGGAAAACTCAGCAGCGGCCACAGGACTGGAAAAGGTCAGTTTTCATTCCAATCCCAAACAAAGGCAGTGCCAAAGTATGTTCAAACTGCTGTACAATTGCACTCATCTCACACGCTAGGAAAGTAATGCTCAAAATTCTCCAAGTGAGGTTTCAACAGTACATGAACTATGAACTTCCAGATGTTCAAGCTGGATTTAGAAAAGGCAGAAGAACCAGAGATCAAATTGCCAACATCCATTGGATCAGTGAAAAAGCAAAATAATTCCTGGGAAACATCTACTTCTGCTTCATTGACTACACTAAGCTTTTGATTATGTTAATCACAAGAAACTGTGGACAATTCTTCAAGAGATGGGACTATCAGACCACTTTACCTGCCTCCTGAGAAATCTGTACTCAGGTCGAGAAACAATAGTTAGAATCAGACATGGAAAAACAGACTGGTTCCAAATTGGAAAAGGAGTATGTCAAGGCTCTATATTGTCACCTGCTTATTTAACTTATAGGCAGAGTACATCGTGAGAAATGGCGTGATCGATGAAGCACAAGCTGGAATCAAGATTGCCGGAAGAAATATCAATAACTTCAGATGCCCAGATGACATCACCCTTATGGTGGGAAGCAAAGAGGAACAAAAGAGCCTCT
The DNA here is from genome assembly GCF_032405125.1 of Capricornis sumatraensis. Lineage (NCBI taxonomy): Eukaryota > Metazoa > Chordata > Mammalia > Artiodactyla > Bovidae > Capricornis > Capricornis sumatraensis. The sequence goes on from NC_091071.1 coordinate 127,742,702, forward strand.
TGATGAAAGTGAAAGAGGAGACTGAAAAAGCTGGCTTAAAACTCAGCATTCAAAAAACAAAGATTATTGCATCCAGTATCATCACTTTATGGCAAATAGTTTGGGGAACAATGGACACAGTGACAGGGTTTATTTTCATGGGCTCCAGAATTACTGCAGATGGTGACTGCAGTTTGAAATTAAAAGACGTTTGCTTCTAGGAAGAAAAGTTATGACCAACCTAGACAGCATATTTAAAAGCAGAGACATTACTTTACTCACAAAGGTCATGTAGTCAAAGCTGTGGTTTTTCCAGTAGTCATGTATGGATATGAGATTTGGACAATAAAGTAGCCTGAGTGTTGACTAATTGGTGCTTTTGAACTTTGGTGTTGGAGAAGACTCTTGAGAGTCCCTTGGACTGCAAGGAGATCTAACCAGTCAATCATAAAGGAAATGAGTCCTGAATATTCATTGGAAGGACTGATGCTGAAGCTGAAACTTCAATAATCTGGCCACCTGATGCAAAGAACTGCCTCTTTGGAAAATACTCTGATGCTGCAAAATATTGAATGCTGGAGGAGCAGGGGACAGCAGAGGATGTGGTGGTTGGATGTCATCACTGACTCAATGGACACGAGTTTGAGCAATCTCTGGGAGTTGATGATGGACAGAGAAGCCTAGCGTGCTGCAGTCCATGAGTTCACAAAGAATTGGACACAACTGAGTGACTGAACTGAACTGAAGATAAACAAAGATGAGTATTTCTGTGTTGGAGGAGGAGACATGGTGGAGGATCCAGTGATTCTCCATAAAATGCAAAAACTAAGAATATTTGCAAGTTGGAGATTCTGCTTAGAAATGAATCAATTTGACTTCTATATGTTTTTCATGGTTACTTGCCTACTACATTAATTAATTCTCAAAGTTTCAGGGCAATGATACCATGTTTTTATAACCTTGATAAAATTATGGATAGATATAGGTAGATATATGTATATCAGATACCAGTTTCAGGCTTTTTAAAAATAAAAAATGACTTTAGATATCTACTCTAGATTTAAATCAATCACTTCAAAACTAATTAACATTATATTTCAAGATGTGTCGAGTACAAGATTAAAGTGATGATTTTCTTTACCCAAAGTAATGGAAGAAGAGAGTCCTTGAGTTTACAGAGTTGTAGGATTATATATCTATTCTTGGCATAGTATGTTAAAAATTGAAAGTATATTTTTATAGTTTTATTATTGTACAATATTAGCAGTATGTTTGGAATGCAAGAAAAACCACAAACAACCACCATTTCCTTTTCATCCCCTCAAACGTCTTCTTTATAACTATCTTGTTGATTTACATCATACCATTGTTTGGTAGAAATTGCTTGGTCATCATTGTAAGATTCTGAGACCTCAGTCTTACTTTCAGTAAACATCTTACTCCATTGACCTAAAGCTATACCCTTTGTTCCTGACTTCTGGAGGAATATGTTCTTTGTCTGATAGATCATAAAACGCCCAGATCCAGAACAGGACAACCATTAACTCCTGACCCTCTTACCTAAAAGGAAAACAATAGGTAGACCATCAAATTTTGGCCCATATCTCATTCTTTGTAAAATGGGCAGGGGACATAAGATAGGGTCACAGGATGGTTGACTCAGTGTCTGAGGGGACTTAGAAACAGAATGAATCAAGAGAAGCCATAAAGGTGTCATACTAAAAATGATGTATGGTAAAGATCGGAGCCTAGCAAAACTGCATAGATTAATACTAATAAAAATATAAACTGCTGTAAGTCCTGCCTTTTGGGGGACAATTTACCCCCTCTCAGTGTCTATGTTGAGAGCTTTATAATTTTCTTTTCTCTAAAATAAATCCTATTCACTCGGTACTGTGTGTGTTTGCATGTTCGTGAAGTTCACTCTTCAGCTCTGCGAACAAGAATTCAGATTCCTGTTTCAATTGTAAGGGAACAAAATTGCCACTCCAAAATGTCTCTTTGATATGCAGAATAGTTCATGCTGAAAACAATTAAGGCCCAAAAAACTCAGGAAAAAATCTGACTTAACCCTCAACTGCCTAAAATATAATTTAGATAGAGGTACTATTCTTAGAATGGAAAAGAGCTATCACTAGAGTTATTTTCAAGGAATAAAAGGTAGATGTAATAGGAGAAACTCTAGGCAGGGCCTAAAGATCAGTGTCCACTCAGTGTTCCAATACCTCTGCAAGATCCAAAGCCTTTCTATCAAATTTTGCTTTTTGCTTTTCCATCTCCATGTGAATGGCCTTCCTCCCTTGGGAAACCCAAACTACTACCTTCAAAATCCTTGTTCTTTATCTGAAGATGGTACTTAAGGTGAAAATTTCAATCACTTTGGTGAATTACTGTTTTCCCGAGTCTCTCCCAAATATACACATTATTGAACCTTTCTTAGATCAATTTGTTTTACTTCAACTAATTTTCAAAACAGCCAGAATGTAGTAGGGTAGAAGAACTTCCTTCTGACAACATCCATACCGTTCTATCTCATAGACACAGAGGGTGACAAACAGTGTACCCATGCAAACACATTTCCTCTCTTGTGTGAGAGAGAGTGTATGTAGATATGTGTGGGCATTTATTTTTCTTAGATTATCTTTAGATACTGAGAAATTATCAAGTATGTGTCTTCTACAGACATATTATTACATGCATGTCGCTTTCTCTCAGTTCAAAATTCAAATGGATACTACAGTTTAAGGACAATGTAATAACTATCAAAAATCTATGTTATGGTCTGTGTATCCCATCATTGCTCCCTTTATTCTACAAGGGAACTTCTTCCCTTTCCAAGCTAATGTCATTCCTAAAAGTTTCATGAAAAACCCATGTACATTTCTTTGTTCATTTTCACACTTTGTTTGCTGATGGCTCTATCACATTCATCCTGCTCTGATCACTATTCATTTCATAATGTTTTTCTTTCCATTAAGATCTCAAATAAGCCTACATATAACACTAATACCACACTCACCATGGGATGCACATTTTTTGAATGATTATTTCCATGTCAGTTTCCTACTCTGCAATTAGATCAAGCAGACCAGTGTATTTTTCATTTTCAATAGAGTTTGCTAAATAGTATGTGTCCAATAATTGTTATTTTCACTGTATTAAAAATGATGATGAATCACTGTGTTGATTATAAAGTGATGAGGTTCATTTTAATATATGATAAGTAAACTTTCCTAACTAAATTGAAAGATATACATCAAAAGATTTTTAAGGAATGAGTATTAGTATCACTGAAAATAAACTAGTAGTGAAGAGGGCTATTTCAAAATAAAATACTCACTTGGAAGTGTGAGTTTTCATTTCCTTTAAGTTTTCAACTTGTGGCTCTCTCCTTGCCCCAAAGTCTTGGTGATTCCTTCACTCAGACTTTGTATTAATTATGTCCCACCCATTTTATGCATTCTCTCCTACAATGGGTCATCTTAAATTGATATATTATTGGGACAGGGTCTGGTCAGCACATGTATTTTGATTAGTTCACTGAGAATTTTTAAATGTTTGGATTAGTTGCTGGGATTTGAACATGGAATTTTTTTTTTTTTTTTCATAATCTGGATGTCATACCTCTTTTGAACTTTAAGAAGATTTGGCTACAGTGACTCTACTTTTTGGCAGGTCAACAATTAGCTGAAACTCCCACATTTCAATAGGTTCATTTTTAGGTTTGCTACAGTTCCTACCCAGTTCCTTTTCCTTCATTTCTGCTTCTGCCTGGCCCTCATAAATATTGGAATTTCTAATCATTGAACTACAACTTCTTATCTCTTATTCTTTACCTCCCCAAATGTCACTGTCTGTCAAACACAACAGATCATTCACACTCCAGTATATTTCTATTCCTGGTTTCCTCATCAATCTGTATTTAAATCTAAGCAGAAGTACACCTTTAAAATTATTTATTTTGCTATCTTATTAAATGAAGTTTTAAGCTGGATATTTTGTGTTTTGAATTGAAGCAACTTAAAACACTTTTAATCTTTTGATAATGAGATACCCATTACATAAACAGTAACTAAGTACATAAGAAAGTTAAATTTCAATTTCAAGGTCACTGTGCCTTATATAACATTAGACTTTAAGTTGAAATTGATAGTTCTGAGCAAGTGATATTTGAAAAAAGCAGAAGGGTCATCTTTTTCATAGATGTCAAAATGACCATTACCCTGAACTTTAAAATGTATAAATGGCTTTAAATAAAATTTCACAGCAGTGCAACAAAAGGCACTGGAATAGATTTGTGGAATAAATTTCTCAAAAAGTCTCAAAAAATAAAAAACAGGCAATGCCTAAAATCATCTAAAAGGACTAATTGAAAATGTCATAACAATTGCCTCTGAAAAGTTCTTACAGTTTCAAGACTCTGTAGTAATTGCTTTACCTTCTGAGTTGTTATAATAAAGGTAGGTCAGTTCAGTTTCTCAGTCGTATCTGAATCTTTGTGAACCCATGAACTGTAGCATGCGAGGTCTCCCTATCCATCACCAATTCCCAGAGTTGGCCCAAACTCATGTCCATTGAGTCGGTGATGCCATCCAACCATCTCATCCTCTGTCAACCCCTTCTCCTCCTGTCTTCAATCTTTTCCAGCATCAGGGTCTTTTCAGCTTCAACATCAGTCCTACTAATGAACACCCAGGACTGATCTCCTTTAGGATGGACTGTTTGGATCTCCTTGGAGTCCAAGGGACCTCAAGAGTCTTCTCCAACACCACACTTCAAAGCATCACTTCTTCAGTGCTCAGCTTTCTTTAGAGTCCAACTCTCACATCCATACATGACCATAGGAAAAACCATATCCTTGACTAGACAGACCTTTGTTGACAAAGTAATGTCTCTGCTTTTTAATACGCTGTCTAGGTTGGTCATAACTTTCCTTCCAAGGAGTAAGCATCTTTCAATTTCATGACTGCAATCATCATCTGCAATGACTTGGGAGCCCCCAAAAATAAAGTCTGACACTGTTTCCACTGTTTTCCATCTATTTTCCATGAAGTGATGGGACCAGATGCCATGATCTTAGTTTTCAGAATGTTGAGCTTTAAGTGAACTTTTTCACTCTCCTCTTTCACTTTCATCAAGAGGTTCTTTAGTTCTTCTTCACTTTCTGCCATAAGGATGGTGTCATCTGCATATCTGAGGTTATTGATATTTCTCCCAGCAATCTTGATTTCAGCTTGTGCTTCCTCCAGCCCAGTGTTCCTCATGATGTACTCTGCACATATGTTAAATAAGCAGGGTGACAATATACAGCCTTGACGTACTCCTTTTCCTATTTGGAACCAGTCTGTTGTTCCATGCCCAGTTCTAACTCTTGCTTCCTGACCTGCATACAGGTTTTTCAAGAGGCAGGTCAGGTAGTCTGGTATTCCCATCTCTTGGAGAATTTTCCACAGTTTATTGTGATCCACACAGTCAAAGGCTTTGGCATAGTCAATAAAGTAGAAATAGATGTTTTTCTGGAACTCTAGCTTTTTTGATGATCCAGAACTCAGGACTGATCACCTTTAGGACGGACTGATCAGATCTCCTTGCAGTCCAAGAGACTCTCAAGAGTCTTCTCGGGGGCGGTCCTAAGATGGCAGAGGAATAGGATGGGGAGATCACGTTTTCCCTCTCAAATTCATCAAAAGAACATTTCAATGCTGAGTAAATTCCAAAAAAACAACTTCTGAATGCTGGCAGAGGACATCAGGCACCCAGAAAAGTAGATCATTATCTTCAAAAACAGGTAGGAATAAATATAAAAGATGAAAAAAGAGACAAAAGACATAGGGAGGGAGCTACATCCCAGGAAGGGAGTCTTAAAAAGAGAGAAGTTTCCAAACACCAGAAACACTCTCACTGCAGAGTCTGTGGCGAGCCTTGGAAGCACAGAGGGAAACATAACAGGAAGGAAAAATAAATAAATAATTAAAACCAACAGATTATGAGCCCAACGGTAACTCCCCCAGCAGAGAAGCAGCACAGACGCCTGCTTCCACCAGTAGCAAGGGGGGGCAGGGCAAGGAGGTGCGGGCTGCAGTGCTTTTTAAGAATCAGGCCAGAATACCCCGAGTGTAACCAGAGCGAACTAACTTGCGCTAGCAAACCAGACTGTGGGATAGCTACCACGGAAAAAGCTCTAACATAAGACACCATCAGGACCGCACACTGAACAAAGTACGGAACAGAATTAGCCGGCTGCAGACCATCCCCCTCTGGTGACTGGCAGCCAGAGCTGGAAGGGCCAGAAGGGGGTAATTGCAGCCCCAGAGAGACAATAACTACCAAACTGCAAGAAGCTTCTTTGCTAACTAAGACTTCTTGGGGTTCTGGACAGTCACCATCTGCCTGAGAAGGAGAGCCAGCTGTATACCCAGAAAACTGAGCAGCAGGGACAGGAAAGGTGATAAGTCGCAGCAACCGTGCTTGCAAAACACCTGAGCTACTCGGACCTGGGAAGGGCACAAAATGCAGGCCCAACCGAGTCTGCACCTCTGAGGACTACCTGAGTGCCTGAGCCTGAGCAACATAGACCTGGGAGGTGCGTGCCACCCAGGGCCAGCCTCAAATGGTTCCTGGTAGAGCAACCTATAGCCTGAGTGGTGTGTGCCTTGAGTGGGGGCAGGCCCAGTGTAGCTGAGACACTGCGAGCACATGCCAGTGTTATTTGTTTGCAGTGTCCCTTCCTCCCCACAGCGCTAGTAAACAAGTGGGCCTAAAAAACGTGTCCAACACTGCCCCTCTTGTGTCAGGGTGGAAGTCGGAAACTGAAGAGACCAGCAAACAGAAGAAGCTAAAACGGAGGGAACCACCTTGGAAGTGACAGGTGCAATAGATTAAAACCCTGTCGTTAGTACCGACTACATAGGAAGGGGCCTATAGATCTTGAGAAATATAAGCTGGATGAAGGAACTATCCAAAAATGAACTGATCCCACACTCCCCACAACAGCACCAGAGAAAGTCCCAGATAGACCTTTACTATTTTTATGATCATTCTTTTTGTTTGTTTGTTCTTTCTTTTCTTTTTCTTCTTTTTTTAACATTTTTAAATTTTTAAGTCCTCTATTTCTGCTTTAATTTTAATAACCTACTACTACTTTTCAAAAAAAAAGACCCTATTTTTAAAGCAAATGCCATATATATTTTTTTGTGGTTGTTGTTGTTGTTTTTTAATAATTCTTGTGATTTTTTTCTTCTTCTTTTCCTTAATATTGTATTTTTGAAAATCCAACCTCTACTCTAGATTTTTAATCTTTGCTTTTGGGATTTGTTATCAATTTTGTACCTTTAAAAACCCAATCTTCAGTACCCATTTTTACTTAAGAGCAAGATTACCACCTTGACCACTCTTTCCTCCTTTGGACTCTCCTTTTTCTCCACCAGGTTGCCTCTGTCGCCTCCCTCCCCCTTCTCTTCTCTACCCAACTCTGTGAATCTCTGTGTGTTCCAGATGGTGGAGAACACTTAAGGAAGTGATTACTAGCTGGATCTGTCTCTCTCCTTTTCATTTCCCTCTTTTTTCCTCCTGGCCACCTCTGTCTCCTTCCTCCCTCTCCTCCTCTGTATAACTCTGTGAACATCTCTGAGCAGTCCAGACTGTGGAGTGCACATAAGGAAGTGATACTGGCTAGCTTGCTCTCTCCTCTTTTGATCCCATCTCATCTCTTTCCAGTCACCTCTAACTACCCCCTCCCTCTTCTCCTCTCCATGTAACCCAGTGAACCTCTCTGGGTATCCCTCAAGGTGGAGAAACTTTTCATCTTTAACTTAGATGTTTTATCATCGGTGCTGTATAGATGGAGAAGTCTTGAGGCTACTGTAAAAATAAAACTGAAAATCAGAAGCAGGAGGCTTAAGTCCAAATCCTGAGAACATCAGAGAACTCCTGACTCCAGGGAACATTAATCGATAGGAGTTCATCAAATGCTTCCATACCTAACTGAAACCAAGCACCAACCAAGGGCCAACAAGTTCCAGAGCATGACATACCACACAAATTCTCCAGCAACACAGGAACACACATCTGAGCTTCAATATACAGGCAGCTCAAAATTACTCCAAAACCATTCACATCATAACTCATTACTGGACACTTTATTGCACTCCAGAGAGAAGAAATCCAGCTCCAGCCACCAGAACTCCGACACAACTTCCCTAACCAAGAAACCTTGACAATCCACTGATACAACCCCACCCACAGCGAGGAAACTCCATAGTAAAGAGAACTCCACAAACTGCCAGAATACAGAGGCCACCCCAAATGCAGCAATATAGCCAAGATGAAGAGACAGAGGGATACCCAGCAGGTAAAGGAACAGGATAAATGCCCACCAAACCAAGCAAAAGAGGAAGAGATAGGGAATCTACCTGAGAAAGAATTCCAAATAATAATAGTGAAAATGATCCAAAATCTTGAAATCAAAATGGAATCGCAGATAAATAGCCTGGAGACAAGGACTGAAAAGATGCAAGAAAGGTTTAACAAAGACCTAGAAGAAATAAAAAAGAGTCAATATATAATGAATAATGCAATCAGTTCAGTTCAGTCGCTCAGTCGTGTCCGACTCTTTGTGACCCCATGAATCACAGCATGCCAGGCCTCCTTGTCCATCACCAACTCCCGGAGTTCACACAGACCCACGTCCATCAAGTCAGTGATGCCATCCAGCCATTTCAACCTTTGTCGTCCCCTTCTCCTCCTTCGTCCAGTCCTTCCCAGCATCAAAGTCTTTTCCAATAAGTCAACTCTTTGCATGAGGTGGCCAAAGTACTGGAGTTTCAGTTTCACCATCATTCCTTCCAAAGAAATCCCAGGGTTGATCTCCTTCTGAATGGACTGGTTGGATCTCCTTGCAGTCCAAGGGACTCTCAAGAGTCTTCTCCAACACCACACTTCAAACGCATCAATTTTTCAGCACTCAGCCTTCTTCACAGTCCAACCCTCACATTCATACATGACTACTGGAAAAACCATAGCCTTGACTAGAAGGACCTTAGTTGGCAAAGTAATGTCTCTGCTTTTGAATATACTATCTAGGTTGGTCATAACTTTTCTTCCAAGGAGTAAGCGTCTTTTAATTTCATGGCTGCAATCACCATCTGCAGCGATTTTGGAGCCCCCCCAAAATAAAGTCTGACACTGTTTCCACTGTTTCCCCATCTATTTCCCATGAAGTGATGGGACCGGATGTCATGATCTTCGTTTTCAAAATGTTGAGCTTCAAACCAACTTTTTCACTATCCTCTTTCACTTTCAAGAGGCTTTTTAGCTCCTCTTCACTTTCTGCCATAAGGGTGGTGTCATCTGCATATCTGAGGTTATTTATTTTTCTCCCAACAATCTTGATTCCAGCTTGTCTTTCTTCCAGTCCAGGATTTCTAATGATGTGCTCTGCATATAAGTTAAATAAGCAGGGTGACAATATACAGCCCTGATGTACTCCTTTTCCTATTTGGAACCAGTCTATTGTTCCATGTCCAGTTAGATTAGAAACACTCTGGAGGCAACAAATAGTAGAATAATGGAGGCAGAAGATAGGATTAGTGAAATAGAAGATAGAATGATAGAAATAAATGAATCAGAGAGGAAAAAAGAAAAACGAATTAAAGAAATGAGGACAATCTCAGAGACCTCCAGGACAATATGAAACTCTCCAACATTTGAATTATAGGAGTCCCAGAAGAAGAAGAGAAAAGAAAGACCATGAGAAAATACTTGAGGAGATAATAGTTGAAAACTTCCCTAAAATGGCGAAGGAAATAATCATCCCAGTCCAAAAAACCCAGAGAGTCCCAAACAGGATAAACCCAAGGTGGAACACCCCAAGACACATATTAATCAAATTAACCAAGATCAAACACAAAGAATAAATATTAAAAGCAGCAAGGAAAAAACAACAATTAACACACAAGGGGATTCCCATAAGGATAACTGCAGATCTTTCAATAGAAACGCTTCACGCCAGGAGGGAATGGCAAGACATACTTAAAGTGATGAAAGAAAATAACCTACAGCCCAGATTACTGTACCCAGCAAGTATCTCATTCAAATATGAAGGAGAAATCAAAAGCTTTACAGACAAGTCAAAGCTGAGAGAATTCAGCACCACCTAACCAGCTCTCCAAGAAATGCTAAAGGATATTTTCTAGACAGGAAACACAAAAAGGGTGTATAAACCCAAACCCAAAACAATAAAGCAAATGGCAGCGGGATCATACTTATCAATAATTACCTTAAAAGTAAATGGGTTGAATGCCCCAACCAAAAGACAAAACTGGCTGAAAGGATACAAAAACAAGACCCCTATATATGTTGTCTACAAGAGACCCACCTCAAAACAAGGGACACATACGGACTGAAAGTGAAGGGCTGGAAAAAGATATTCCATTCAAATAGAGGCCAAAGGAAAGCAGGAGTAGCAATATTCATATCAGATAAATTAGACTTTAAAACAAAGGCTGTGAAAAGAGACAAACCAAGACACTACATTATGATCAAAGGATCAATCCAAGAAGAAGATATAACAATTATAAATATATATGCATCCAACATAGGAGCACTGCAATATGTAAGACAAATGCTAACAAGTATGAAAGGGGAAATTAACAATAACACAATAATAGTGGGAGAATTTAATACCCCACTCACAGCTATGGACAGATCAACTAAACAGAAAATTAATAAATAAACACAAACTTTAAATGATACAATAGACCGGTTAGACCTAATTGATATCTATGGGACATTTCACCCCAAAACAATGAATTTCACATTTTTTTCAAGTGCTCACAGAAACTTCTCCAGGATCAATCACATCCTGGGCCATAAATCTAACCTTGATAAATTCAAAAAAAAAATGAAATCATTCCAAGCATTTTTTCTGACATTAATGCATTAAGATTAGATCTCAATTACAGGAGAAAAACTATTAAAAAATCCAACATATGGAGATTGAACAACACACTTCTGAACAACCAACAAATCACAGAAGAAATCAAAAAAGAAATCAAAATATGCATAGAAATGAGTGAAAATGAAAACACAACAACCCAAAACCTGTGGGACACTGTAAAAGCAGTGCTAAGGGAAAGTTCATAGCAATACAGGCATACCTCAAGAAACAAGAAAAAAGTCAAATAAATAACCTAACTCTATACCTAAAGCAACTAGAAAAGGAAGAAATGGAGATCTCCAGGGTTAGTAGAAGGAAAGAAATCTTAAAAATTAGGGCAGAAATAAATGCAAAAGAAACAAAAGAGACCATAGCAAGAATCAACAAAGCCAAAAGCTGGTTCTTTGAAAGGATAAATAAAATTGACAAACCATTAGCCAGACTCATCAAGAAACAAAGGGAGGAAAATCAAATCAATAAAATTAGAAATGAAAATGGAGAGATCACAACAGACAACACAGAAATACAAAGGATCATAAGAGACTACTATCAGCAATTATATGCCAATAAAATGGACAACGTGGAAGAAATGGAAAAAATTCTTAGAAAGGTACAACTTCCCAAAACTGAACCAGGAAGAAATAGAAAATCTTAACAGACCCATCACAAGCACAGAAATTGAAACTGTAATCAGAAATCTTCCAGCAAACAAAAGCCCAGGTCCAGACAGCTTCACAGCTGAATTCTACCAAAAATTTAGAGAAGAGCGAACACCTATCCTACTCAAACTCTTCCAGAAATTTGAAGAGGAAGGCAAACTTCCAAACTCATTCTATGAGGCCACCATCACCCTAATACCAAAACCTGACTAAGATGCCACAAAAAAAGAAAACTACAGGCCAATATCACTGATGAACATAGATGCAAAAATCCTTAACAAAATTCTAGCAATTAGAATCCAACAACACATTAAAAAGATCATAAACCATTGCCGGCATCCAGCCCCAGTGGAGCCAGGGAATTCGAAGTGGGGATGGAGTCGGCAATTAAAGAGAGATTAATTAGAGATTTAAAGAGAGATTAGAGAAGAATAGTGAAAAAATAGAGGAGAAAAGAGGATTTATTCCTTGGTTTACATAGAAAGCCAATAAAGCCCCGAGACAAGGGACTTGTCTATATAGGCCGCAGGCACCTGCTTGAATAGCAGAGGGTGTCCCACCATGGCATCCCTCTGGCGGGGGTCTTAGAAGCCCAGGCAAATAAGTAGGCACAGCGAGCCTCTATGCTCCAGATGGGAATTCAGCCTGAAAAGGGAGAATAAGAAAAGAACAACATGGGGGAGCCAAGTATCCGTGCAAGACCCACAACTTTATTTTCAAAGGCAGTTTATATACCCCAAGTTGTACATAAAGAAACAATGGAATATGCAGAGTTATGCAGGGGCAGCAACCTGACCCTTATTGAGACCAGGCTTTCTTTTTGCATACTTTCCCGTATACAAAAGGTCTCAGGTGATTTACATTATCTTCTGGCCAAGAGGCCTGTTAACATTTTTTTGGCTCTTTTCTTAGATAAATGTCTATCAACCAGAAAACTCATTTTCCCTTGAAGTGTTTTTTCTTTAATCTGCATCACCCTTAAAGTACTAAATAAAGTTACATTCCTGTAAAACAAAGGTGCATTGGGTTATAACAAAGAAAGTACTTAACTCAAAGATTTAATGTTGCTAATGCCAGGGCTACTGACTGTTTCTCTACATACGAACTATATCAACAACAACAAAAAAAGATATGAAAACTTGGCAGCAAGTATTGGCTCAACAATGAAATACTTAATCAGTCCTATTCTAATGATTTTGACTCCTCAGAATCCCTTACATTCCTAGGATGTATTAAGCTTCCTGTGCCTCTTGAGGTCAGGAGGCTGTAAACAATCACAGGTGTAGCTGTAAGAGTCTGGATAAACATGTCAGGCAAGATAGAAAGCCATCAGAGGGGTTTTTGTATTGAAACACTCTTATTATGCCCAGGAGACTTATTATCTTAAAGCTCTAAATTAACTTTTTCCAGAAAAAAGTGGTGGGGGGACAGCCCCTTGTTAATGTCAGAGGAGTTGGTGAAAGACACAACATAGTAGGACAGACAGATTCTGGTTTGGGGGTAGATGCTCGAATAGATCCAGGGAGGTTCCCTCGAGATCCAACTCACCTTTGCCTGTCGGGTCTCTTCCTCATGACTTTTGCCATGGGCGGGATTCCTCGTGCTGGCTGCTGGCACACCATGACAAAGTAGGCTTTATCCCAGGGATGCAAGGATTCTTCAATATCTGTAACTCAATTAATGTAATTCACCACATTAACAAATTGAAAAATAAAAGCCATATGATGATCTCAATATATGCAGAGAAAGCCTTTGACAAAATTCAACATCCATTTATGATAAAAAAAAAAAAACCTCTCCAGAAAGCAGGAATAGAAGGAACATACCTCAATATAATAAAAGCTATATATGACAAACCCACAGCAAACATTATTCTCAATGGTGAAAAATTGAAAGCATTTCCCCTAAAGTCAGGAACAAGACAAGGGTGCCCACTTTCACCACTACTATTCAACATAGTTCTGGAAGTTTTGCCCATAGCAATCAGAGCAGAAAAAGAAATAAAAGGAATCCAAATTGGAAAAGAAGAACTAAAACTCTCACTGTTTGCAGGAGACATGATCCTCTACATAGAAAACCCTAAAGACTCCACCAGAAAATTACTAGAGCTAATCAATGAGTATAGTAAAGTTGCAGGATATAAAATCAACACACAGAAATCCCTTGCATTCCTATACACTAATAATGAGAAAGTAGAAAAAGAAATTAAGGAAACAATTCCATTCACTATTGCAGTGAAAAGAATAAAATACTTAGGAATATATCTATCTAAAGAAACTAAAGACCTATATATAGAAAACTATAAAACACTGGTGAAAGAAATCAAAGAGGACACTAATAGATGGAGAAATATACTATGTTCATAGATCGGAAGAATCAATATAGTGAAAATGAGTACACTAGGCAAAGCAATCTACAGATTCAATGCAATCCCTATCAAGCTACCAGCGGTATTTTTCACAGAGCTAGAACAAATAATTTCACAGTTTGTATGGAAATACAGAAAACCTCAAATAGCCAAAGCAATCTTGAGAAAGAAGAATGGAACTGGAGGAATCAACCTGCCTGACTTCAGGCTCTACTACAAAGCCACAGTCATCAAGACAGTATGGTACTGGCACAAAGACAGAAATATTGATCAATGGAACAAAATAGAAAGCCCAGAGATAAATCCACACACCTATGAACACCTTATCTTCAACAAACGAGGCAAGAATATGCAATGGATTAAAGACAATCTCTTTAGCAAGTGGTGCTGGGAAAACTGGTCAACCACTTGTAAAAGAATGAAACTAGAACACTTTCTAACACTATTCACAAAAATAAACTCAAAATGGGTTAAAGATCTAAATGTAAGACCAGAAACTATATAACTCCTAGAGGAGAACATAGCCAAAACACCCTCCGACATAAATCACAGCAGGATCCTCTATGACCCACCTCGCAGAATACTGGAAATAAAAGCAAAAATAAACAAATGGGATCTAATTAAACTTAAAAGTTTCTGCACAACAAAGGAAACTATAAGCAAGGTGAAAAGACAGCCTCCAGAATGGGAGAAAATAATAGCAAATGAAGCAACTGACAAACAACTAATCTCAAAAATATACAAGCAACTCCTGCAGCTCAATTCCAGAAAAATAAATGACCCAATCGAAAAAATGGGCCAAAGAACTAAATAGACATTTCTCCAAGGAAGACGTGGATGGCTAACAAACATATGAAAAGATGCTCAACATCACTCATTATCAGAGAAATGCAAATCAAGACCACAATGAGGTACCATTTCACACCAGCCAGAATGGCTGTGATCCAAAAGTCTACAAGCAATAAATGCCAGAGAGGGTGTGGAGAAAAGGGAACCCTCTTACACTGTTGATGGGAATGCAAACAGCCACTATGGAGAACAGTGTGCAGATTCCTTAAAAAATTGGAAATAGAACCTCCTTATGTCCCAGCAATTCCACTGCTTGACATACACACTGAGGAAACCAGAATTGAAAGAGACATGTGTACCCCAATGTTCATCACAGCACTGTTTATAATAGCCAGGACATGGAAGCAACCTAGATGTCCATCAGCAGACGAATGGATAAGAAAGCTGTGGTACATATACACAATGGAGTATTACTCAGCCATTAAAAAGAATTCATTTGAATCAGTTCTAATGAGGTGGATGAAACTGGAGCTGATTATACAGAGTGAAGTAAGCCAGAAAGAAAAACACCAATACAGTATACTAACACACACACACACACACACACACACACACATATATATATATATATATATATATATATATATATATAATTTAGAAAGATGGTAATGATAACCCTGTATGCGAGGCAGCAAAAGAGACACAGATGTATAGAACAGACTTTTAGACTCTGTGGGAGAGGGAGAGGGTGGGATGATTTGGGAGAATGGCATTGAAACATGTATACTACCATGTAAGAAACAAATCGCCAGTCTATGTTCAATGCAGGATACAGCATGCTTGGGGCTGGTGCACTGGGATAACCCAGAGAGATGACATGGGGAGGGAGGTGGGAGGGGGGTTCAGGATTGGGAACTCATGTACACCCGTGGTGGATTAGTGTCAATGTATGGCAAAACCAATACAGAATTGTAAAGTAAAATTAAGTAAAATTTTTTTAAAAAGTCCTAATCAAAAAAAAAAAAAAAAAAAGTCTTCTCCAACAGCACAATTCAAAAGCATAAATTCTTCAATGTTCAGGTTTCTTTATAGTCCAACTCTCACATCCATACATGACTACTGGAAAAATCATAGCCTTGACTAGATGGACCTTATAGTAAAGGTAAGTAATCTATTAAATTGAGAACTTTGTACTGAATGCTATGATGCACTAATGTATTGAAAATGTCTCCATGAGGTAGATTATCCAATTGGACTACTAAAATGAACCACTTTAGAAAACTAAGACTATCCAAATTTCCTTCCACAGTTAAATTAGTCAAGAAGGAATTTAAAAACACCACCGATTGTAAATTGAAATTTCAGATGGGTAACTTGCCTCAGTAGACCCAAACGTTCAGATTCTTCTGAAAAATAACTTTAACTTAGTAAATATGCTATTCTGACACTAAAAGTCCCAGTATTAGAAGTATAGTTGTGATTCCATTTTTACTATTAGAAAGTTAGATTTACTTATGATTTTGATTTTTAACCCATTTAAAATAATCAGAATATTAACAAATAAGCATGGAACTTTTTTCAGAGTATCTAAAATTATATCTGCCTGAAGAGAAGTGAAATTATTTTTTTCTTCAGAGATGCATAATAGTAGCAGGGTTAAAATTGTTGAGATAAACTGCCTAGATTCAAAATCTGAATTCCTCATTGACAAATTGTGTGATCATGGGTTGGTTATTTAACTTCTTTTTGTTCAATTTTTTCATCCATAAAATGAAGATAAAAATGGTGCCAAACTTTTTGGTCATAGGATTAGGTGAGTAATGAATGCAAAATACTGAGATTAATGCAAACACAAGTACTAAATAATATTTAGCTGGCATTACTTTTTTCAAAGGGATTTAATAATTTTAGACTGAGTTCAAATAGTATAGTAGCTATAGATGATAGTCATAAAACTCTGTGCAGTTTGAATTTTTAATAAATTTACTTCTGTATAATGTGTAACAGTCTGAAAATTACAATGGAGAAATCTACTCAAATGTAAATAACATTGTTTATGATTTATTTGTCCTAATTACATTTATTTCTCCAGATAACATATTCAGTATATAATAGTTTTATTAAAATGTATCCAAAAGCATAATGAATATTTTAAAGTCTAAATTTCAGCAATGAAATGTTAAATAAATCCTCATACTCATCTCATCCAGACATGGAAGGCTGTCAGTGGCTTCATTTCATATAGTAAAACTGGGGAGGAGGAAAATGGATGAAATTGTGCCCTGCATATTATTCCTTCCTGATACAGAAATAAATTGTGCAAAGATGCTATGGACACACCATATAACAAACATATGGTCTAATATAGTAAATGTCAATATGTTAATAATAAAATAGTGTCCAGTAAGAATTAGAGTAAGAAAATTTGTTAAACTTCTTTTTTTATTATTATTTGACTTACTGTCTCATATAAAGTCGCATGACACTTTACGTATGTTAGAATGAATTCAATGCCCTAAAGGTTAGTGTAATCGACAGATGATTTATTTTGTTGCTATTATCTCTCTTTGTAATTTTATATCTTGATACTATATGAACATTTAAATTTCATAATAGCAACTATATTTACACATAATTGCAGCCTGAATATTTTTAATAAAATGCAGGTGTTTTCAGGGACACTCTTTTGGTGAGCAAAATGATTGTTCATTGGTTATTTCTGCACTGAAAACTGCAACAAATTAATTCTAAAT
Organism: Capricornis sumatraensis; assembly: GCF_032405125.1. Classification (NCBI taxonomy): domain Eukaryota; kingdom Metazoa; phylum Chordata; class Mammalia; order Artiodactyla; family Bovidae; genus Capricornis; species Capricornis sumatraensis. The sequence goes on from NC_091071.1 coordinate 127,760,186, forward strand.
AGTCACTATTGATCCAACAGGATGTGTGCATGCAAAGTCTTTTCAGTCGTGTCTGACTCTTTGCAATCCTATGGACTGTAGCCCACCAGGCGTCTATGTCCATGGGATTCTCGAGGCAAGAGTACTGGAGTTATTTGCCATTTCCTCCTCCAGGGGATCCTCCTGACCCAGGAATCGAACCCGTGTGTCTCTTATATCTCCTGTGTTGGTAGGTGAGTTCTTTAGCACTAGCTCCACCTGAGAAGCCCCATGCAGGAAAGAGGAGATCAAGACAAACCACATTATAGTTTTCAGGAAAAGATGGGACACTTATTCATTATCAAGTAGCATTTGCTAGATAGTGAGCTCATCTCAGTAATATATGGAAGTAATCCATTCCACTATAACAATAAACAGGTTCAGTTTAGTTCAGGCGCTCAGTTGTATATGACTTTTTGCGACCCCATGAAATGCAGCACATCAGGCTTCCCTGTCCATCACCAACTCCCAGAGTTTACTCAAATTCATATCCATTGAATTGGTGGTACCATCCAACCATCTCAACCTCTGTCGTCTGATTCTCGTCCCTCCTTCAATCTTTCCCAGCATCAGGGTCTTTTCCTACAAGTCAGTTCTTTGCATCAGGTGGCCAAAGTATTGGAGTTTCAGCTTTAACATCAGTCCTTCCAATGAATATCCATGACTGATTTCCTTTAGGATGGACTGGTTGGATCTTCTTGCTGTTCAAGGGACTCTCAAGGGTCTTCTCCAACACCACAGTTCAAAAGCATCAATTCTTCAGTGCTCAGCTTTCTTTACAGTCCAACTCCCACATCCATACATGACTACTGGAAAAGCCATAGCTTTGACTAGATGGACCTTTGTTGGCAAAGCGATATCTCTGCTTTTTAATATGCTGTCGAGGTTGGTCATAACTTTTCTTCCAAGGAGTAAGAGTCTTTAATTTCATGCCTGCAATCACCATCTACAGTGATTTTGGAGCACAAAAAAATAAAGTCTGTCACTGTTTCCACTGTTTACCCATCTATTTGCCATGAAGTGATGGGACCAGATGCCATGATCTTCGTTTTCTGAATGTTGAGCTTTAAGCCAACTTTTTCACTCTCCTCTTTTACTTTCATCAAGAGGCTCTTTAGTTCCTCTTCACTTTTTGCCATAAGGGTGGTGTCATCTGCATATCTGAGGTTACTAATATTTCTCCCAGCAATCTTGATTCCAGCTTGTGTTTCTTCCAGCCCAGTGTTTCTCATGATGTACTCTGCATATAAGTTAAACAAGCAGAGTGACAATATACAGCCTTGACATATTCCTTTTCCTATTTGGAACCAGTTTTTTGTTCCTTGTCCAGTTCTAACTGTTGCTTCCTGACCTGCAAACAGATTTTTCAGGAGGCAGGTCAGTTAGTCTGATATTTCCATCTCTTTAAGAATTTTCCACAGTTTGTTGTGATCCACACAGGCTAAATAAAAAGGTTAGCCCTTGGAACTTGTTATCCTTGTCAGAAAATGGCAGATATATTTTAGAGAAAGTATGGACTTGTGTAATCAAAGATTTCTTCCTAAAATTTGGTCTAATTATTGCACTTGTTCAGAAAGTTATGTGTATGTGTATATATGTGGAGGTGTGTGTTTTCAATAAGCTAGATACAATTATAATGTTGGAGATACAGCAGTTACTTGGGTACAATTCCTGGTATCAAGGAGCATATGTTGGTTTAGGCGGGTAAATATACTGTCAGATTCAGATTTGTGTGATAAAATGCTGGGTTAATGATTTTCAAAAGGTCACTGTGGAACGCCAAGGAAGGAAACTAACATGGTTTCAGAATGATAGGAAATGGGCTGCAGGGTTAGGCAGATATGTTGAAGAAAGTGAAAAGAACTCAGGACATAAGGAACAGTATACAGAATGGTGCTTATGTGAGGAGAAGGATGGTGGTAACAGCACAAGTAATTGAGTTGGGCAGAAGAAAAGTGGATAGATTTGAAAGATGTGTGGCTTTTTAACACTGACTTGAGAAAACCAAAACAGCTCAAAAGAAGATGCTGAGACTTCTGGTAATAATAAAAGAAACATGACTGTTAGAGCATGTTCATGAAGATTATGCCTGATGTAGCTAAGGAATAATAAAGGTCAGTAGGTGTTTATCAAATAAAGAGGCTTTCTATCCTAATGATACTTATTGCTGTACTTCATGTATTATACTTGCCCTGGGCTTCTGTTTAATGCTGTTGAATTACAAATATCTTTATCATAAGGCATTTTTTCAACTCTAAAAAATGAAGATACTCTGAGTTAGAAAGTATACTTCTAAAAAACCTCAATTCTAATCAAGACTTGAATATGATTAATTGTATGAGCTAAAGCAATTAATTAGTTAATTGCTACATACCTCAATTTACTCATCTGTAAAATGCAGGAATTGTGTTTGATGGTATTTAGTATCAAATCAGAATCCTACATTCTTTGATAACATGTATGTATTTGATGAACTCTTAAAGTGATTACTTTTCCTGTTGGAAATGTCCCTAAGTCATCATTCATATATTAAACTATTTTTCATTCTTTATATTCTATTTGGACCAACAGATGTTTGATAGAATTCAAAGGAACAAGGACTGAAGCATATGTGAATTTAAATATCACCTTATTCTACAGCTCTTTCATTTGTGTTCAATGAGTTTTACTTAGAGTTATTGTGAGGATATTATAAAATATAGATTAATGGTTACATTTTATGCTTTTGATGTGTTATTTAATGAGGTATGTGCTGTTTTATATCTTACATCAAAGAGACATCTGCTAGAAACCTTCTTATCATACACATCAAGTGATTTTTTTCACTAATAAGCATAATCATCTGAATAATAGAATATGTTATCTCTTTTTTATACCAATTAACTCACCTTATGAATTTACTTCTTATTTTGAAACATAATTTTCAATTTTGAATTTTAAATTACACTTATTATTGGACATGGCTTTCTTGAAATAAACTTTAGTGGTATGCAAGATTAGAGAAACAAGCAAAAGGTGCAAACATTTAACACTCCTACAAGGCCACAGAATATGGTTCAGGAAATTGCCATAATGGTGTGACTTGCATCAGTAGAGAAGCTATCGATCTCTTTGGACTTAATATGCACATTTTCCAATCCCTGTAAACCATTAATTAGATGAAACAGTCATCATATTCCAAACTAAGACATCAATTCAAATTAAATAATAGTTTAAAGACAAACACCATATAAAGTATCAGATTCCCAGAAATCCACCTACTCTTTGCCATTATCACAGCCTTGTCCAATGTATGCCTGCATGGTTTAAAATCAAATTGTCCTTTCAGCAAGATATTATGGAATGTGTGAATATTTTGTACATCTGTAAAATTAATTAGTGAGTCATAGGCAGAGTATTTGCCACTGTATTCTGAGTACTATTAATAGAGAATAAAGAAGGTGGATATTTGTAGATCTAAGACCACAGAATAAACTAAAATAGAAGAAACAACTAACACTATAAATTTATCATTTTATTTTTCTGCATGTATGCATAAAGCTTTTATATAAACCAATCAAACACAGACCAGGGATATAGTGTATAAATTTATAATATCCCTTAGAAAGCAAGAAAAGATGCAGTTATTAATGTTTATTAGAAAATATTAAGGTTAGAGTATAAATTATTAAATAATTTCTGAAGGCAGATGAATGAACTATTCACTAGCATGGCAGTTATTGCATTACCCCTGTTATTCCCAAGGGTAAAAATCCCAATAGAAATATTTAGTGAGTTTTTAATTTGAAATTGAAAATAAACATCATTTGAGTACAGTATGTGAAATAATGGCCTCTGTTGAGAGAATGAAATATACACAAAAAGTGCCCTTTAAAATAGTTTGGCTTTAGATAGTTGAAAAATGTGTGTGTGTGTATACATGTATGTATATATATATATATATATATATATATATATATATATATATATATATATATATATTATGTATAATATATATATTTTAGAAAATTCATGAACTTTTGCTTACCTAAAAAATTTGTGACATTTTGATACCACTTTTTGACCTAGTATGAATAGAATGCTGAATTTCTAATTTATATTCACTCAAAATTTGATGTAGTTCCATGTATTCAGGCATTTAATACGACTGCTAAAAGTCTAGAAAGTTTATTATCTTAGTGATTTAAAAATAAAATTTGAATGGGGCTTGAAATTTCTTATCCAATTTTGAGAGTATAAAGAAAAATTACGCCATTAAAACAAACAGGAAATTAAAGTGATATAGTATTATTAACTACAGTATAGATTTTGTTCAAATTTCACAAAATTTTATGCTAGTGTCCATTGTTTTCATACCTTATTCAAGATTCCATGTTGTATTTAGTTGCACTGAGTGGCTTCAGCTGCATACAACAAATTCTGGTAAATTATCTTTTTAGTTTTATTCTATTATAAATTATAAATATGTTCTTACTTTCCCTATTGTGGCTTTTTTGATACATCCATGATATAAAAGTGGAGATTTAATTTCCAAACATGGGTTTTTTAAGTATCTTTGATGTTAATTTCTCATTTTTATATTAATTTCTCATTTAAATACTTTCTCTGTGCAGTTACCCTCTGTGTTTTTTACGGTCTTATAACTTTATTGAGTCTTTCAACGACTAAGTCAAAGATTTTTCTTGGTAAATGACACATTGCACTTGAAAATATGTGAGTTATTTTAAAATATTTTGATAATTGATTTCTAACATAATTTGACAGTCATAAAAGAACAGACTCCATGTGATTTCAATACCTTTAGCACATGAAATTTTTGCAATTTGTTTTATGTCCCTGGATATGGTTCACTGTCTCCTAGTTTATAGTCTATGGGAAATTGGATAGAATTTGTATCCTACTGATGTGTTAAAATTGTATAAATCCTAATTATATTGAATTGGTTCATAGTGTTTTTCAGGTCTACTATACCCCTCTACTTTTCTGTATATTCATTCTACTAACTTTTGAGGATTTGATATTGAAACTCCAACTAAAAGTCTAAATTTGTCTACCTAAAAAATAACTGTGATATACAGTGAACCATAAAGAAGACTGAGCACCAAAGAACTGATGCTTTTGTACTGTGGTGCTGGAGAAGATTCTTGAGAGTCCTTTAGACAGCAAGGGGATCAAAACAGTAAGGAAATCAACTCTGATATTCATTGGAAGGATTGATGCTGAAGCTGAAGCTCCAATATTTTGGTCACAATATGCAAAGAGCTGGCTCGTTGGAAAAGACCCTGATGCTGTGAAAGACTGAAGGCAGGAGGAGAAGGGGGAGACAGAGGACGAGATGTCTGGGTGGCTTCACCAACTCAATGGACATGATTTTGGGCAAACTTTGGAGATGGTGAGCAGGGAAGCATGGCATGCTGCAGCCCATCTGCTCACAAACAGTCAAGAACAACGTAGTGACTGAGCAACAATATGTAACTTTGCTCTGTATTTTCCAAGTCTCCTCTAAATATGTTATCATGCTTTCATAAATTAAAAAATAAAAAAGAAAGGGACCATAAAAATAGTGTCAGTTCAGTTCAGTTCAGTCGCTCAGTTTTGTCTGACTCTTTGTGACCCCATGAATCGGAGCACGCCAGGCCTCCCTGTCCATCACCAACTCCCGGAGTTCACTCAGACTCACGTCCATCGAGTCAGTGATGCCATCCAGCCATCTCTTCCTGGGCTGTCCCCTTCTCCTCCTGCCCCCAGTCCCTCCCAGCATCAGAGACTTTTCCAATGAGTCAACTCTTCACATGAGGTGGCCAAAGTACTGGGGTTTCAGCTTTAGCATCATTCCCTCCAAAGAAATCCCAGGGCTGATCTCCTTCACAATGGACTGGTTGGATCTCCTTGCAGTTCAAGGGACTCTCAAGAGTCTTCTCCAACACCACAGTTCAAAAGCATCAATTCTTTGGCGCTCAGCCTTCTTCACAGTCCAACTCTCACATTCATACATGACCACAGGAAAAACCATAGCCTTGACTAAACGGACCATTGTTGGCAAAGTAATGTCTCTGCTTTTGAATATACTATCTAGGTTGGTCATAACTTTTCTTCCAAGGAGTAAGCGTCTTTTAATTTCATGGCTGCAGTCACCATCTGCAGTGATTTTGGAGCCCCCAAAAATAAAGTCTGACACTGTTTCCACTGCTTCCCCATCTATTTCCCATGAAGTGATGGGACCGGATGCCATGATCTTCATTTTCTGAATGTTGAGCTTTAAGCCAACTTTTTCACTCTTCTCTTTCACTTTCATCAAGAGGCTTTTTAGCTCCTCTTCACTTTCTGACATAAGGGTGGTGTCATCTGCATATATGAGGTTATTGATATTTCTCCTGGCAATCTTGATTCCAGCTTGTGTTTCTTCCAGCCCAGCATTTCTCATGATGTACTCTGTATATAAGTTAATTAAGCAGGGTGACAGTATACAGCCTTGATGTACTCCTTTTCCTATTTGGAACCAGTCTGTTGTTCCATGTCCAGTTCTAACTGTTGCTTCCTGGCCTGCATACAGATTTCTCAAAAGGCAGGTTAGGTGGTCTGGTATTCCCATCTCTTGAAGAATCTTCCACAGTTTATTGTGATCCACACAGTCAAAGGCTTTGGCATAGTCAATAAAGCAGGAATAGATGTTTTTCTGGAACTCTCTTTTTCCATGATCCAGCGGATGTTGGCAATTTGATCTCTGGTTACTCTGCCTTTTGTAAGACCAACTTGAACATCAGGGAGTTCACGGTTCACGTATTGCTGAAGCCTGGCTTGGAGAATTTTGAGCATTATTTTACCAGCATGTGAGATGAGTGCAATTTTGCGGTAGTTTGAGCATTCTTTTGCATTGCCTTTCTTTGGAACTGGAATGACAACTGACCTTTTCCAGTCCTGTGGCCACTGCTAAGTTTTCCAAATTTGCTGGCTTTTAGATTAGGTTTATATATTTTAGAAAATTGATATATTAATTGATGTTCATAAAACCAGATTATATACTAAATGAATGGAAGTTTTATATTAGATAAGGACATTCCAAGTGGTTCACTCATTAAAAATCTACTTGCCAATGCCAGAGATATAAGTTCACTCCCTGGGTCTGGAAGATTCCTGGAGAAGGAAATGGCAATCCACTGCAGTATTCTTGCCTGGGAAATCTCATGGACAGAAGAAGCTGGTGGTCTGCACTCTATGGGGTCGCCAAAGTGTCAGATGCCACTTTGTTACTAAATGATAACAAAGAACAATTATATTAGACATTAGAAGTTTTTTTCCAGAAAATGAAAACCAAATCAGTAACTGAGGTAGCATAAAAAAATAAGAAAACAAAAATGATGCTCCTTGAGTCCTAGGTTCAAGTTTCAGTCTTTCCTTTACTCACTTTCTGACATCCCTCAAATGGTAGTCACTTGGTGCTTCATTTTCCATGTATTTAAAATGAAAAAAAAAAATGAGTAAAAGGATCCTAAGATTTCTCTAAAATAACCAAGATTTTATTTTTTAATAATACATTTCACTGTTAATTCATAGATACAGCAATTTTAAAGATGTATTTTCAAAAATATAGTAATTTCCTACATTTTTAAGATTTACAAAGTCTTCTCAGTACTAGTCACATCTTTAGATAAAACTGCATGTTGTAAATAACATTTAATTTCTAAAACTAGCCAAGGAAATATACACCTTAGTGTTAATTCACATGTGCCCTTTAGTTATGCAATGTTTTCATCAATTGCCTGTAGCATGTTGCATTACTTAACTTTGCTGATTTTTTGTATCTGTGCATTTCAGATAAATTACTAAGTCTCAGTTGACATTTGAATTAAAGTTTCTCCATGTCTCATTCCTGTATATTTTTGGAAAAGGCTTTGAGAATAGAGGGGATAACAGTTTAATCTTACTTCTGTTTGACCTCAGTTACCTCAGCTCAGAAGAATATACAACATGTCATCAATCTCAATTCCTAAATTCTATGCCCTTTATCTTATTTCTTATGTAATAAATTGCTTTTTTATACTTTTATGTCTGAAAAATGACTTGAGAAGAAGAGAAAGATTAGATTTTAAGACTAAGGATGGGAGCAAAATCTACTTTCAAACAAAAATTAAATGTCCTTCTAAATGTAATAGAGTAACTTGAGAATTTCTTACATTGAAGATATTGTTGCTAAAACAGAATGTAGAAAGACAATAAAGTAAAAATTTTAAAATCTTTTTTTATTGAAATGGAGAATTATAATTGGAATAGGTCAAATAACATCTGTGTATACATTCACTGAGGAAGATGATTCTCCAAATCTGTATATATATTTGTGAATGTGTGTATTTTAACATTTTAAAGGCATTTCACTTTCAAATGTTGAATAAAACATTCATTTAAAAAATCATGCATAGTCTTATAATCCCCATTAAATGTTTTTGACAAAAATTATCAGACTCTAATCAGAACAGATCTCTAGACATAATTTCAGAAAATATATGGAGCAGAGGGACAGCTTTTAAAAATGATTACAAGTATACAATCAGATAAATTTATAATGTGAAAAACTGTAAAAATGATAACATAGTTCATCAATTTAAAACACTGTAAAGAGGGGATGCAATCAATAGATTATGATAGAATTAAAGGAGAGGTCAATCAAGTTCAATTCAATGTGTTAACATTTGCATTCTGATGCAAACAAACCATCTACAAAAGCAATTGTACATTAATCAAGGAAAACTGAAAATTCACTGACTTTAATAATAGTAAGTATTATTACCATTTTCTTAAGGAAAGCATTTCTGTAAGCCTGGTCTGTTTCATTGGTCATTAACTTAGAACTAGTCTTCCATATATTGGTACATGGTCTAAAGAAGTAGATAAACAATAAACTTTTGTTGAATATTGGTTTTCTTTCATTTGTTAATATTTTAATATACAGAATAGAAGTAAACAGCTCAAAATCATAAATTGCAAGTACATAAAATTTTTAAAAATCATGTGCACTCAAAGATTTATGAGAAACAGTTCAGACACATTAATTTATTCAAATTTGTATGCCACATCAAAATAGTTTAATTTCTCTCTTAGACCTTGTTCTTTATGGTGAAGGTCAAAGGTTTAAATTTATATGCTCATATCTCTTTTTGGATTTCAACACAATCCTAATTGAAATTTGACATATATGCCTATTAGTTGAAATTATTCCTTTTCCATGCTTCATTAACAATGCACTTTACTATACTACTACAATGATAATGATTATAATAAAAGTATCCTATGCAATGTGGATTACACTGAAACATGATTGATTATCTTAAATGTAATACAGAATTCGTAGTGTAGAATTTTATATGCTGAAAGTGATTCTGTAACTAGAATTTAAATATATACTGGAAGAAGCAAAATCAGTTTTCATGCAATGAAAATTAATAAAACTGAGAAATAATTGTCTTTTATTTGGGTATGTACCAATTAGAGGCAGATATGACATTCAGGATTTTAAGTGAAAACATTTTATTTTTAAGAATTATTTAGCATTACAGATTATAAATAGTATTGATTTGTAATATTTTTCTAGATTGCACAGGTTTCTATGTTATTATGGCTTTATATTGAGTCCAAAATTGCTGTATTTTGCAAAGATGAAGCTATTTACAAAGTTTAACTCTTCAAAGTACCTGTAACAAAACAACTCTAAAAAGAATATCTGCTGATTTTCTCACAAGCAAAGATTTCCTTTCTTTTCTGTCAAAAGTATCCTGGGTCACCTTTAGTAGAATTTGCCTTTTTTGTGTGTGTTGCAGCAGTCCTGACGTCCCAAACAAGCTTAAGCCAATCAGCAAAGGACCTGCTCACAGTTGTTAAAGACAAACGTGATGGATATGTTTGCTAAAACTTTCTGGGAAAGAAGATTCTTTATCCTTTAAAAATTCTAAAAAAAGTGCTATCTTTTCCTCTAGTCGGTTTGAAACAAAAATATGAATGATTCCTGTGAATGTTAAAGGCATTTACCTTCCAAAGGATGAATATGATGCTGGAAGAGGCATAGATGGGAGAATCTTAGAAAAACAGATGCTCAACCATATCTAAACATGCATAAAACTCATGCAGCATGCAGGATCTTAGTTCCGTGACCAGGTATCGAACTTGTGCTCTCTGCAGTGGAAGCTTGCAGTCAACCACTGGACTGCTAGGGAGGTTCGCAAAAGGTCAAATTTCTTACAGTAGTTTTTAACAAGATAGTAGTCTTTGAACTGTGAGGTGATAGATTGGAAAATTTAAAGCAGCTATTCTATTTTTAAAGAATACAAATCTCTGCAGAAAGAGCCAGAAATGTACATTTTCACAGGCACCCCTGGATGATTCTGATATCATCCACCAAATAATTTGCTTTTAAATCTCTCATTGCATCAAAATCATCGGGAGCTTTTGTGAAACGTACAAGCTTAGTCTGTCCCCTACCCCCCAGACTTCCCCCTATATCAAAATCCCATTTCAGTGGGATGGAGTTCAGGTAAGACTAACACAAGGCTTCCCTGGTAGCTCAGCTGGTTAATAATACGCCTGCAATGCAGGAGACCCCAATTCGATTCCTGGGTTGGGAAGATCCTCTGGAGAAGTAATAGACTACCCACTGCAGTATTCTTGGGCTTCTCTGGTGGCTCAGACAGTAAAGAATCTGCCTGCAATGCAGGAGACCTCGGTTCGAACCCTGGATTGGGAAGATCCCCTGGAGAAGGGAATGGATACCCACTCCAGTATTCTGGCCTGCAGAATTCCATGACCAGATGAGCCTGGCAGGCTACAGTCCACAGGGTAACAAAGAGGCAGACAGAGACAACTGAGCAACTTTCAGTTTCACAAGTATGTTAATATGCAGCATGGTAGAGAACCATTGGTCCAATGCAAGGCTTCTCAACGTTTAATGTGCAAATTACCCATATATCTTACAAAACTGCAGATTCTGATGCAGTAGGTTCTGTATAAGGTCTGAGATCTTGCATTTCTAAGAAGCTTCCAGGTGATGTGCAGTCTCCTGGCCCACAAAATACATATTGAATAGCAACAAAGTGTGCCACACTACATGGGGTCACAAAGGGTTGAACACAATTTAGCAACTGAACAACAACAATATTATTTTTAACGGTGAATCAGATTTAGCCAGGTTGTTACAAAAGAAATAGACAAGATACTGGCACCAGAAGCTCTCTAGTGTACTAAGCAGGTGTTAAGAGAACACTGCTGTCAGATATTCCAACAGCATCTTGGGCTTCCCCGGTGACTCAGTGGTAAAGAATCCACCTGCAGTGCATGAGCCTCAGGAGACACATGTTCATTCCCTGGGTCAGAAAGATCCCCTGGAGAAGGAAATGGCAACCCACTCCAGTATTCTTGCCTGGAAAATTCCCTGGACAAAGGAGCCTCAGTGGCTACAGTCCATAGGTTTGCAAAGAGTCAGACATGAGTGAGGCAACTTAGCACACACCAGCAAAGTTCATTCTACCTGCCAAAGATTATATTTGAGGTTTATGACTTATCTATTAGTAACAATCAGTAATACAATTATCACTGGGAGCCAAGGAAGAGGTAATTGCACTGTAGTGAGAGGAAATTATAATATAATTTTGTAACTAGTATGTTTGCAATAATATTTGAAATTATTTTGTAAGGCATTCACAATAGACCCTGAACAATTTAGTACTTTTGCTACACTAATTTTTTAAAGGATAGGGAAGTCCATTTTAATGTTATGCATTTAAGAGAGGAGCCAGATATTAGAGAAATTAACATTCAGCAGTTGGAAAATATTGACTTGGCAGTAGGGAGTCTGTTATCCTTGCTGTTTCTCTGAACATTTCAATTTCAAAAAGTTGCATGACTTTCGAATCTCCTCCATGTAAGACATCCTGCTTGACATAAGGATTTATTTCTGGCTTTCCATCAGTTTCTAATTAATAGCACCACTGTGTGCTACATGATGTGAGAATTGAAAATCTCTAAACAGTACAACAGGAACACCACATTGCACTTCTACTAGAAAAAACACCTGATCTGTTATCCAGCTGTTTCCTCCAGATGTTGTCTGTAAACTCAAAGGTCATTGTTTCACTAAAACTGAGTCATTTGACTTAAAAGTAGCTAATTCACATATTTAAAAATACAGCTATTAATATCAAATTTTAAATAGGGACAAGTGTATGTTTTAATAGAATCAAGCATAAATAGAACTTGTAAAATGCATGTTTCTTAAAGCACTTTCTTTCCACTTACAGATCTAAATGGAAAAATATATACTTGTATTTATAGGATACTATTTAGTGATACAATTTTTCAGTTTTTAAGAAAAGGTATTGTCTTATTTATGAGTGAGGGGTCATAAAATAAAGGAATAGATCATTATTGATGCAGAGTAATGACAGAAATCAGTTTAAGATGAAAAACTTAGAAAATGGTTACTGCTTGTAAAATGGGAAATAAAATAGAATATCAATATTAATAAAATATCTTCCCAAAGCTAATCGGAAAAGCACAATATTAAGATGCAACCTAAAGGTAGAGTTTATAGCTATATGTGTGTTTTTGTATTATATAACAGTACAATTTCAATGCATCGCATGAGATTGTGTAATAACAGGATACTAGTACAGTCATAGGCACTAAAATTTGTCCTTCACAAAGGGTTGAGAGCATTTAATTATGTGTTCACTTTTTATAATAAAATCAGAATGCAAACATCAATCCTACAATAATTCTGCAATTGAAGAGCTAAAAGCAAACCAAATATGGCTGTGATATTATAATTTTTGTGTGGTTTTTATATGTTCAAGATTTAAACTTGGATTATTGCTATATTTCTATCCATGATAATGTGTTTTTTAGTAATTACATGTTTCATCTATCTGTTCATCAAATTTAAATAAAATAACTATCTCTGGGAAGACTATAGCAATCATATTTTTAAATGAGTATTTACCAAGTCCACTGTGTATATGGCACTTAGTGTGTACTATTCTTTAAACCAACTGTGGCCCTCCATGTAATATTAACTCAGTGACATATATATATATATATATATATATATATATATATATATACACATCAATATTTATTTCTGTGATGTATGTCCCTTCAAACCAAAGAATAATGTAGTTTATAAATAAATATCTATCCTTTGCTTAATTGTATATTAAATTATTAGCCCTTCTTCCTTAAAAAGAAAATATTCTGAAATACAGAATTTTGAATATATTCATTTCATAACCAGAGTAAAATTACCAAGCCAATAACCTCTCCCCCCCCAAAAAAAAAATACAAGAAAAAATGAGTAGGTGAGGGACTAAAGAAATAATTGTTAAAAAGAAAAAAAAAAACAAGTGGAATGAAGGTGTTTTGGTTTTAGATTGAGTATAAAAACAACAGCAACTGCAGTAGAAGTGTTACTAAACACTGTATCCAGTGTTAGCTATGTGCTGGGCACAGTGTTAGGTACTATACAATTTGTTAATTCTCTGAATCCTATGTGTGCTAAGTTGCTTCAGTCATGTCTGACTCTTTGCGACCCCAGGGACTAATAGATAATTTTTCCACTCCCACTTTACATATGAAAGAACTGAGGCTTCAAAAAGATCTAACTTGCCAAATGTCAGATCGCTGAGAAGTAGTACCATCATGTGTGTGCTCTTTGCTAAGTTGCTTCAGTCGTGTCTGACTCTTTGTGACCCTATGGGCAGTAGCCCCACCAGGCTCCACTGTCCATGGGATTATCCAGGGAAGAATACTGGGGTCATGCCCCCTCCAGGGGATCATTCCCACCCAGGGATTGAACCTGCATCTCTTACATCTCCTGCAGAGGCAGGTGGGTTCTTTACCACTAGTACCACCTGAGAAGCCCATCAGGACTCAAACCCAAATGTGACTTGAAAGCGTATTGTCTTAATCAAGATAACACTTTGTAGCCAGACAGCAGTCCAGCTAATGATTTAGAACGTAAATACATTTAACTGAAAAAAAAAAAAATACTCTGAGATTATTCTTCAGTCAAAAGAAATGGCCTTATAATAAAAAAGGGTTTATTAAAACTTGACTGTGGTAATCATTTCACAATCCACAACTGAAGAAAAATACTCTGAGATTATTCTTAAATCAAAAAAATTGCCTTACAATAAAAAAGGTTTGTTAAAACTTGATTGTGGTAATCATTTTACAATCCACATATATCAAATAGCACATCGTACACTTTAAATATATACAATTTTTATTTGTCAAGTATGTCTAAATAAAGCTTGGGGAAGAAAGAGGGCTGCTAAAATCATACTGACTGTAATCTAAGCAAAAACATGGCTGATAAAGAAATGCTTATTAACACAGTATGCAGTTTGTAATCACATATCTGCTTCAAACAAAAAGAAATTATAAATTAAATATATCCAAATATATTAAGAATATATAGTTACATTCTAACACAAAGAATAAAAATGCCTCTCTGCATCAGAAATTATATAGGGAACTCACAGTGTTGAGCAGTGACTCAGGTAGTAAGGCTGTTACAGAAGGGTCCAGACCTCAAAAGCAAGCAGTGCAGATACTGAATTTTACTCCCCTGTGAAAATCAAACTGACTACATTTCACCGGAAATGAATAAGTAGAACCGACTTCTCTATTTGATATTAAAATTAGGATGCTATTCACCCTCTCATCAGTGAATACAGAAAATACAGCCAACCACTGACACAGGGTTTTCTAGGTGGGGCGTGTTAACTGGGAAGTGGAAAATGGATTGTTGTTTATACGAGGTGGAAAGGATAAGAAGGTAGTATCTACATGGAGTAAAAGTCTGAACTGCTAGTATAATACTATCTCTGAAATCTAGCTATCACTGGATGACATAATCATGGAACCATAAAACAGAAATGGAGAAAAGGGATAAAACAAAATGAAAATTCAAGATAGGCACTCTCAAATCCCAGTCACACATAAATGTATGTGTGCATGCTCAGTCGCTTGGTAGTATCCAAGTCTTTGTGACCCCATGGACTATAGCCCACCAGGTTCCTCTGTCCACTGGACTCTCTAGACAAGAATACTGGAGTGGGTTGCCATTTCCTCCTCCAGGGGATCTTCCCAACCCGGGAATAGAACCTGTAGCTCCACATTGGCAGGCAGATTCTTTACCACTGAGCCACAAGAGAAGTAATGGTAAAAACTAATGGTAAAAAACTAAAACTACCATTTTACTAATGGTAAAAAACTCATTAATAAACTTAAAAGATAAAAGAACATATGCCCAAAGAAATAGAAATAATACAGCAAACTGAAAGTGCTTTACAATCATAACTTAAAACCTTCAGATATTGTAGAGAATATAAGAGTATCTACAAAATAAAATCCTAAATATATTAAACAGATAAGGAATCTCTGCACATAAGAATCAAGTATAGGTGAATATAGCAAAGAATCAACTCAGAATTATTTTAAAAATTGAAAACTACAATTCTTAAAGACTTGAAACATTAAATAAATGGAGCTAAACAGTAGATTAGAAAAAAGCAAAGAATGAATTAAAGATTTAAGTATCAGCACATACCCACAGTTCGAAATAAAAGGTTAACAATTGGAATTTTACAAAAGAGAAAAGCACAGGCTATTTATGAAGAGTTTGCTACCCTGGTGGCTGAGACGGTAAAGAGTCTGCCTGCAACACAGGAGACTGATTTGATCCCTGAGTTGGGAAGATCCCCTGGAGAAGGGAATGGCAACCCACTGCAGTATTCTTGTCTGGAGAATTCCACGGTCAGAGGAGCCTGATGGGCTATACAGTTCATGGGGTATCAAGAGTTGGACACGAATGACTAACACTTTCACTTTCACGTAGCAAGGATGTCAGCCACTACCATTTGTGATTTGGCGGAGACTCAGAGGCAGGCAGAGTAGTGGGAGAGCTTGACAGTGGAAAAAAAGAAAGGCTTCCTGTCTGCCTTGATTGGAGACAACTGACAGCGAGAAACTGGGTATGCAAAGTAGGGGGGCATCTTATGCAACTGGTTATGCATGCATGCTCAGTTACTCAGTCCTTCTCACTCTTTGTGACCCCCTGGATGGTGGCCCACCAGGCTCCTCTGTCCATGGAATTTACCAGGCAAGAATACTGAAGTGGATTGCCATTTCCTACTCCAGGGGATCTTCCCGACCCAAGAATCAAACCTGCATCTCCTGTGGCAGGTGGATTCTTTACCACTGAGCCACTTGAGGAGCACCATGCAATTGGTTAGGAGTGAATCTTTGGCTTTCTCTAGCTGGTCTGATGTTTGAAGCAGGGACAAAGATTAAGGAAGCTGTCATTTATTAATTTATGATGATATGGGGCCAATTGTTGCCAGAGTCATTGCTTGATTTTCCAGAAAGTTAAGGTAGAAAGAACAGCATGACTTCCTACAACTCTGACTTTCTAGCAGACTGGCTTCCTAGGTTGGTTACTGTATAAAAGAGATTGGCTTCCTAAGCTGGTTGCAGGTTAGAGTTCTATTTTGCATTTATGGTCTAGCCACTGTCTACTTGTATACTGTCTCTCAGTATTTCTGCAGCAGAATCTGCAAGTCTTTTCTTCACATTTTGGCAAGATATTAATATTTATCTCTCAATACCTAAATATGTAAGCTGCCAATTATGGATGCCCACACCACTATCTAGGAAACAATGTAGAGATCAGAAATTGTCGAAATTATTTGCAAAATATTTCTGATTATAGTCTTCATGTCTTCCTTCACACTTTTTCCTGTGCAGAATCAACCACAAGAAATTATTTTCTGCCCAGGCATCAGTTAAGTGATGGGATAATTAGTGAGAACCACTCAACTTTTATGTGAGAAAATATTTGTAAATTAGCACTTTATGAAATAGTTGCTTAAGAAGTGGTTATGTGTGTCATGCATGTGCAGCCAAGCCTAAAACAGCCTTGGATGGCTCTCCGATGGGTATGATAATCCTTCTAGCATGGAAATCTACCAGGAATAGCTGTGAAAATAAGTGTCCTACAATGGAATGTACCCTTACTTCAAGGCCTCTTAACAATACTGCAAGTGAAGATGAGTAGCCCATGAACTTTCTGCCTCAGTCAAAATGAAAGAATATTTCTCCATTCCCTTTACAGTGAGTGAAAAAGGTAAAAGAGAAATTCATCTGCTCCCCAGGATCAGAAATTCCTAATTCCGTCCCTTACTTTCTTCAGCCTTTATGTAAGGATTCGGCTTCTAACTGCTTGACAAAATGCAGCTGCCAGCTCCCTCAGTAAGTGCCTTTATGAACACATTTGGCTGCTTGTCTTTAGAACATCCTTAATCCCAGCAGGAAGGCTTTTAAATTTATTCCCAGAGCAGTTGCCCTCTATTTCTCTCCTCTTGACTGCTGCCATCCCTATTCCCAGCCTCTCTGCTCATCAGCTCATCACAGAAACTGAATACACAAGCAGCATGCCCTGGGCTACAAGTCCTAGCTGGAGTTCCCTCTGCAATGAGCACACCAAATGACATGGGTTGCACTCAAACTATGGATGACATTATCATGAATTCAACAAGGATTACAAAGTTAACCCACACAAGTTATCCTTATCTAAGCATAATTTAAATGTGAATTACCTGGGTGAAAGAACTATGGAGTCATCTAAGCGTAGCTGTTCAAAATTGACGCAAAGTCTCACCCTTAAGTCTCACAGTGATGCAGATGATTAAACCACTGCCTGTCATTTCTCAGGCTTTTTGTGTTTTTTGAGTTTGCAGTTTGGAAGGACTTGAAGAAAACTGCCCAGTGTTTGGAGTATTTTTAGGTTCTTTTTACAGCCTTCAATGAGTTACTTGAAACGAGTTAAGATTCTATTAAAACTAGTCTGTTAGAAAGGAAATAGAAAAATGAATATTCTACCCATCACAAGTATTTTAAGACCATACAAGTCAATCAGGTACCTGCCAAAATGCAAATACTCCAATTTCAAATCTACATGAAAGTTACAAAATAGAAGTAGACAGTGACTGAAGAGCTAGGGGAAAGGTGAAAGTTGATTCCTCTGATCCTTCCTGATTTCTGCCATTTGAAATTGTTAGTAATGGAGAAAATACACAGTGAAATAATACACAGAAAATACACAGGGTCTGATCATCTTTGGTTATCAGAAGAGCCTACTGTTTTCCTTTGTCTCAATGCAAATGTCTAGAGAAATGCCTCTAATGTGTGCTTTAAGTAGATAGATAGAGGCTTCCCTTGTGGCTCAGCTGGTAAAGAATCTGCCTGCAATGAGGGAGACCTGGGTTCAATCCCAGGGTTGGGAAGATCCCCTGGAGAAGGGAAAGGCTACCCACTCCTGGAGAATTCCACGGACTCTATAGTCCATGGGGTTGAAAAGAGTCGGACACGATTAAGCGACTTTCACTTTCACTAAGTAGATAGAGACTGAATCCTCAACATGCAATTTTGAATTCAAAGTCACAATCTGATTTTGTTCCACATTTTTTTTTTTAATTTCCCAATGCTCATTTAGGGATGAAATAAACAGGAAAATTACTATGTTTTTAAAAGATGGTCTAATTTCCAAATACTGAATATTTTTCATGCCTAGTTATTTTTATGTAAGAATTTTGTTTTGGTAAGAGAATATATTCTATATGAACTCAGAGAATACTTTCTATATGGCTCAGAAGACATATGTGTCTGTGCATCATCTGAGTTTAATTTTAAAAGAAAGTATTAATTTTGAAGAAGCAGAAGAAAATTGGAATACTTAATACACCTTGCATTTAAGACTTACAAAGTTATAGTAATTAGAACATTCCCCCTCACACACACATACAAAATCTGTGAGAAACAAAAATATTTCCAGACGTTACCAGTTCTCTTATGAGGTACAAAAGCGACTCTTGTTTAGAACCACTAGTCCAGCCACATCAGCTTTTCTTTTCTATTTTAGAACCTACAGGCTGCATCTTTTACCATAATTTTATTTTCCAACTTTCAGTCATTTTATTTTTAAATTTTCAGAACACTTATGTCTCAGAAATGTACCATTTAGTTTTTAATTGTATTAAATATAATTGCCCAAATACTGATTTTGTCTTTTTACTAATGACATTGTTCAAACTTATCATCTTTTCTACATCAATTTCTTTAGTATTCTTATTCTTTTCCTTTTTGTATTAATCAATTTTTATAATACCTTTATTTCTTTCACTGTTTTTTATGATAAAGGGAGAGGACTCTAGTCAATAAAATTAGAAATATACGTTGCATTTTAACTCCATTTTGCTCTCTCTTTTCCATGTTACCTTTGCTTTAGGATTTTAATGCTTTACTGCAGTGAGTTGAATAATGCCCCCCCCCCAACCCCAATCTCCAAAGATGTTTCACACTAATTCCTAGAATCTATGAATATATTAACCTCACATGTCAAAAGGTACTTTACAGATGTGATTAAGTATGTATCACAAGTGTCCTTACAAGTGAAAGGGCTAGGTAGGAGAGTGGGAAAAGAGATGTTGACTGAAGAGGTCAAAGTGATGAGATTTCAGGAGGGAGGGCAGGAACCCAGAAGCATAGGCAGCCTCTACAAAAATCTTCTTCTGGAATCTCCAGGAGGAATGTGGAGCTACTGACACTTGGATTTTAGCCCAAATGGTATACCTATTTTGTATTTTTCAACTCCAGCATGATAACAAATTTGTGTTCTTTTAAGCTAAGTTGGTCGTAATCTGTTATAGCACGAACAGGAAATTAATAAACCACATTTTGTTCTACCAATTCCATTCCCATCCTGGCACTAACTATTTTTATTTCAGTCAATTTACATTTAGAGTTCATACTTATTGACTTCTTTGCCATTGCTTTTTGTATCACACTAAAGTCTTTTGGGTTCAATTTCACTTGAAATAATATCTTCATGTAGATCTTTGAGAGAATGTCTTTGTGTGGTGCATTTTGTATATCTTTTTGTGAAACTATATGTATCATGTCTTAATTTCCAAAGGAACAATTAATTGGGTAGAGAATTCTATTTCTCAGAGCATTATCAAGATAATACTCTACTGTCTTCTTGCCTTTAATGTGGCTTTTGGGAGACAATTAGTCATAGTGTAGCTTTTACTTCTGTTCTTCCTAAATTGCTTCCTTCTACCTTTTTAGTTAATTAGCTACTAATTCAATGATTTTCTTTTATAGTTAATTAGTTACTAAGGAAGCTAATGAACTACAAAAATCATTTTTATGTATATAAGACACATTAGGTTTTGGAGTAAAATCATTTATACTCATTTTTTAAATTCTACTGATCCCTGGGCCTCTGGCACAAGCACTTTTTATTTCTTTTTAGGCATTTCACTATAACTCTTTATTTGCAGCTGTACTACATATGTCTATGCATTTTATTTTTAATTTCCAGGGCCATTCTTAACATATTTATTGCAGTTTGTCTAGTCTAGTGAAACTTAGTTTATACTCTATTTGTCTCTTTAAATAAATTTGAAAAATTAAAATGCATATTATATATTGTCTACAGTATTAATTTAAATATTTTTGTATATTTTTCCTCTGATCATTCTGTCTAAGGATTAATACATTTTATTGACTTAAATCTATCTTTTGTTTTCACTGATTTTCTCTATTGCTTTTTGCATTTCACTTATTTTCACACTGATCATTACTATTTTCTTCTTTTTACTTTGAGTTTAATTTTCTATTATTTGCATTTTCTCAAGGTAGATGCTGTGGGCATTGATTTGAGAATGTTCATCTTTTCTAATACAGGTGTTTAATGTTATAAATTTTCCACTAATTACTGCTTACAATTTATAAGCATAAATTGCTTTCCATGTTTCTAACTTTGTGAACATATGAAATATAGCTAAAATGGCTTTAATGACCTTGGCTGATAATTCTCATATCTGTATCAGTTTTGAATCAGTTTCAGTTGATTAATTTTTCTTGTCATTACGGGTTATATTTTCTTGCTTTTTTACATGACTGGCAATTTTTGACTGCCAGACATTTTGAATTTTAGCTTCTTTGGTGCAGGATATTTATATTTTTCTATAAATATTCTTGAGATTTTGTTTTTCCTGGCATGCAGATGGAAACAATTTGGTGGCTGGGATGGAGGGGGATCCTTATTGTTAAGATTTGTCAGATAGAACTGGAAGAGTACTCAGACTAAAGCTCATTTTTCTCTAAGACTGAGACGTATTTTTCTAAACTTGTGTACTATGCAAAACACCTCATTTCTACGCTGGCTGTGGAAACAAACATTATTCCTTTATTCTCAGTCCTCTGTGAGCACTAGGCAGGTTACCTCTGAACTGTTAGTGTTGTGTTTTCTTTCCCATCCTTAAGTAGTTTTCTCACATGCACATGCTCATCAGTACTCAACTGAATTATTCAGGGGAAACTTTTGTACATGTCCAGAATTATAGCTTTGTGCAACATTCTCCTTTCCAATACTCTGTCGTGTGAACTGTGGCTGCTTTAGTTTCCCTGGACTCTTGACTCTGTCTCCATAACTCAGGGAGTCCACCAGGCCCTGTCTGATTTCTCCCTTGTGCCACTGGCCCAAATTCTCTTGAGGCCATAAGCTGTGGTATCATAGGAATCATTGCATCATTTTGATGTTGTTGTTGTACGGCTCATTCGTTTTGGATATAAGACTAGATTCAGTACCTAGTCCTTCATTTTATCTGTAGATCCATTTTTAATAAATTTTTTAAAAGCTGTGTGTGTGTATGTGTATGTGTGTGTGTCTGTGCATGTGTGTGTGTGTGTGTGCTTAGTTGCTCAGTAGTGTCTGACTTTTTTTTGACCCCACAGACTGTAGCCTTCAGACTCCTCTGTCCATGGAATTCTCCAGGCAAGAATACTGGAGTAGGTAGCTATTCCCTTCTCCAAGAAATCTTTAGATCCAGTGATCAAACCCAGGACTCCTACACTGCAAGTGGGATTCTTTACTGTCTGAGCCACAAGGGAAGTCCCTGAAATGCTTTACTTGAATCTAAAAATTTATTTTTGTGTGGTAAAAGATGCATGTAAAATAATCTTTGTACTTTAATCTATAATGCATAAATCTAATAATATGTGTTGTTTTATTCCTTTGTTGTACTTAAAACTTTCTTTGTATTTTAATATTTACAACAGTTTTTTTGCCATTTAAAATGAGTGAGAAAAGCATACAAGGGAAATCTATAATTTAATAACTGCAGTTATACTTTATGCATGAGTTCCTCTGTAAGATAGTCATACATAATTGTTTACTGACAAAAATGTAGAGATAATAGGAGGAGGAAAAAAAGGAAAAATATTCAACAAAAATTGTATCCTGTAAGGTAATAACATTAACTTATGACTATTAACCTGGCACTCTAATGGTTAAATAGAGTTATCATTGACATAAATAAAAATATTTATTTATATATAAATGCATAGTGAGAGCCTATCAGACTTCTTATCTCCTTCCACTTTTTTAGGATCTAAATTTCAGCATGATTAGGTCGTGAAACCATGCCGTTCTGGTTTTCAAAATGGTTCCTAAGCACATAAACTCCAATTTAAAGATTAAATTTTAAGTCACTATTAGTTAACATTTAACAGTGATTATTAGGCTTTACAGCAATGGAACACCAGTTACCAAAGGGTCCTTGAATTAGTTGTAAAGCAAAGTCACTGAAGGGAGTACAGGGCAATGGTGAATTTAATTCCTATGATAGTAACTTATAAAATTAGTCTAGTCTATCTCTTAATTAACTACTGGGCTGTAGAAGTATAAGTATTTTAACTTTATCATACTAGTATTATTCACCTTGACACTTTAAAGTTCAAGGCTATTTTAGCCTCCCTACCTCTGTACAAACTACAGTTACCATCAAACTTTAATATAAGAAGAAAATGAACTGCTAATTTTTTCTGCCACTTGTCTTCAAGAGGTTACAGCTCAGCTATTAGAGAGATATTTGTTTTAGATAAGTTTCTAGCGAGCAGTATCTTATCCACCACAATAAATTTGCTGCCCCTACCCAAATAGCTCTTCTCTAGACAATAACAGTGAAAGTCCTTATCTCAATATATGGTGTCCTTCTAACATGGACAGGAAGTCAACTTAAATGGGGGAAAAAAAAAGGTTCTAATTACAAACACAATATAATTTGAAGCATAAATTTATAATGGGAGGTACTACCTAGGTGAGTTTTCCAATTCTCCAGAAGAGGGTATAATTTTTTGATACATTTTATCAGTTGATAAAACAAGAATTCTATTTTTTCTTATAGCTGTTGATCAGTGAGATTTCCACCAAAATTATATTTCTATAATATCAGTCAGAACAAATGTTCTTTAGTTTTGGACTCAGGTATTTATTCCCCTCATTTTAGTATTGCTCTTATGCTTTGCATTGCTAAAATATCACATTTTATCAACAAAGACAAATTCTTAAATGCTTTAAAACTGTTTTTTTTTAAGTTAACATATTCTAGTTTATTTTCTTCATGACATGTTTTTTTCCTACTTAGAATCTCTGAAGAATTATCTTAAGATATCATATATCTTAATATGATGGGTGAAATGAGATATCAATCATATAAAACATTACAGTCATAATTTAAAAATTCAAAACAGCCTCAATCTTTCTTTTAATTTCAGGATCAGTGAATTGAAATCATAACACGTTAAAGTTGAACTCTAATTAACATTTCTTGAAATAAAAGAGTGCTGAAGAGTGGATTAAAAGGTAGGATGTGTTGTAGAAAAACAGAAAAAGCTTGTGGTAATACTCCCTTTCCTCTGATCCTCCACAGTAGGCAATTTCACCACTACAATCAAAACTTAGTCATGGATCTCAAAGTGCAGCCCATTACCAAGAAACCAGCACTTTTTTTTTTTTTTTTTTTGCTCCTCTCAGTTACGTCTACTTTACTCCATGTTCAAAGGGTAGAAATATGTAGCAAAAGTCTTTTAGTAAATTCTAATATAAAAATATACTTAACAAGTATGATTTGTTTCTTTTTGGCAGAAAGTTTTCTTTATATACTTTTGAATTAATACTTTTATCCACATTCCTGTTGCTTTCTCATGAATAACTAAGGTTTAACTTCACTATCATTTTTCACATTCCATAGGTAACACACCATCATATTCATTACTTGCTCCCTCTGCTCAACATTATGGGAAGGCTATTCAGGTTTTTACTTCATAACACTAACACTAATAGCATAACATAATATAACATAACATAACTAATAACATAACACTAATTTGGTTTTTATCAGTGTCACTTTTACCCTGTTAGAGACTTCAATTATTCTGATGGGGTTCAGGATGTGCCATCCCCAAATATAGCACCTTCATATATTGACTATTTTAAGCTGAAGTTTGGGGAAATGGCAGGAAGATCACTCTGTCCTCCATCCCCCTTGCCCTTCTTCTCTGAAACAGGTCATAAAATCCTCACATGAAAAGTGCCCTCCCTATTCCCAAAGGGAAGACATATCCTATCTCCTAAAACAAAGGGACACCAAGAAGAATCCTAACAAACAGGCCTTGTTAAGTTCCTCCAGTTTATTATAATTATCTCATACTCCTTATCATATTCCTTCACAATTGTCCACTTTTTATCAACCCAAGCATGAAAATATACATCCCTTTCTTTGGATCTTCATTTCCTTATGAACCCTGCTATGTAATTTAAAATTGACATTAAATAAATTTGAATACTTTCTCCCATTAATCTACCTTTGTTAGTTTAATTTTCAGACCCAGCCAGGCCCAAGAGAGTTGGGAACACTTTTTCCTCCCCTACACTACAGTTATTACTAAAAACTCTGCAATTCTTTTCCATCTCAATCTATCCTTTTTAAAAATCTTGGTTTCTTATTTTTACTACTTATTCTTTTCTGATTCCATCATCTTGTCGATATGTGTTACATACATACACATTTTCTCATATTCTATTGTTAGGGTGATTGTACATATTGGTATAGTCCTGGTTTCTGTATGTTGTCCTAGTGTAATCATTTTCCCTTTTTTATTCTCAAAGTGTCTCACTTGATGTAATTAATTATTATGGTTCTCTCAAGAATGTCAAACATGACTCCTAAAAGATTTCCTTTCTTCATCTTTTGACTTAAGTGTCAACAGTTTGCTGCTTTTCTGAATATTGAATTGGTTATCTTTCCCACTGTTCTTTTTTGCTCTTCAGTATTGTTTGAAGGATCAATCTGTCCTAATGTTTACTCATTCAGAATGACAAAAGATCTATAGAGAGTATCTGTGCACAGAGTTTGTATTTGACCTTAGCTTTGTTCACAGAATTCTTTATCTCTGTTTTTTTTTAACCATTTTTATACCTGTTACAATGTTACAATGATTGTCCTAACTTCCAAATATTCAAGTACATTCTCAGTATCTTTTGTCAAAATATTCTTCTATCTTTGTGCAACTTTGAAAATGAATTTTTTTTGGAAAATACAAAGAATGATTTCTGTTCCATTGATAAGGATTCTATCAATTCATCCTAGACAATTTTAGAGAGAAATATGTTACACACACACACAAACACACTCATGCTCTCATATTTAGAATCAAATCCTCATTATTGCTGGCCACACCTGTGTATTATGAATATGAGTGGTCTTGATAACTACACATTTTAAGAATTTAAGCAAATCATAAAAATAGTAAAATAACCATTGGTAAAGAGAGAGAAAGATGCCTCCAGCAAGTTTCTTATGCCTATCAGCCTCATATTTTTTATTATTATTATAAGCTTCAATGTAATAAAATGCTCAGTAATTTTTAAATCTGAGACTTTTCCTTTACAGTAATAAAGAGGGAGCAATCAAAGATAACAAACAGAAAGGATGAGAAAAATAGAATGTACATAATGTACACATATGGACTAAGAAACTTCCTCAAAAAAGGAAAATTTCATCTATATCATTATATTCTCAGGGATTTTCCTCCCCAAACCATCTCTGGTATTTAGTCCATAGCTATCAGTATTTCTAAGTTGATTGCTCACATCTGTCAATGGGTCTTTAAGTACCCATGTCTCTTTCCTGTTGCTTATACCTCAGGAAAAAGAATGACAAAAAAAATCATAAGAAAACTTTCAAATGTCCTTAAATATCTAGCATTATAAAAAACTTCAAACATAATTTACATTGATGGTATTGAGACAGTTGCTATAATACCACCTGTTCACTAGTTTGAGATCACAGTAGTAAACAGAGAAATTGCCATAGTGGTTAAGGTAGTTTAAGAGGGCAATAACTGTAAAAGCACAATAATACAAAAATTCAAACTATAATTATTATTATTTTCCTGTAGGTTTTAGTTATTACTTGGTGTTTATTATGTGTAAAAAATATATAGATTTTGGACTATAATTTGAGAAATAATAATGGCATTAATCAGAGTTTAAAAACTTTCACTTAGTCTATGATTTTTCTTTTTTCATTTAAACATTTTATTTTGTATTAGGGTATAGCCAAATAAGAATGCTCTAATATTTTCAGGTCAACAGAAAAGGGATTTAGCCATACATATACATGTATCCATTCTCCCTTAAACTCCCCTTCCATCCAGGCTGCCACATAACACTGAGCAAAGTTCCATGTGCTATACAATAGGTCCTTGTTGGTTGCCCATCTTACATACAACAGTTTTTAATGAGTAGTAGACCATGTTGCTGGAGAAGGAAATGGCAACCCACTCCAGTTTTCTTGCCTGGAGAATCCCAGGGATGGGGGAGCCTGATGGGCTGCCATCTATGGGGTGGCACGGAGACGGATGCGACTGAAGTGACTTACCAGCAGCAGAGCATTTTGCTGGTAAATGTTTTCATAAGCAAAGTGCTGTATGCATAGATGACAAAAAACTATTTTTTATTAGGTATTGGTTTTCATCTGAAGTGTCTTACTCCATTCAGATCTCTATAACAAAAATTCTATGAACAGGGTGACTTAAACAATACATATTTATTCACCAGTCCTGAGTTCAGTTCAGTGGCTCAGTCGCGTCTGACTCCTTGCGACCCCATGAATCGCAGCATGCCAGGCCTCCCCGTCCATCACCAACTCCCAGAGTTTACTCAGACGCACGTACATCAAGTCCGTGATGCCTCAGTTGTCTGCTTCTCCTCCTGCCCCCAATCCCTACCAGCATCAAATTCTTTTCCAGTGATTCAACTCTACGCATGAGGTGGCCAAAGTACTGGAGTTTCAGCTTTAGCATCATTTCTTCCAAAGAAATCCCAGGGCTGATCTCCTTCAGAATGGACTGGTTGGATCTCCTTGCAGTCCAAGGGAATCTCAAGAGTCTTCTCCAACATCACAGTTCAAAAGCATCAATTCTTTGGCACTCAGCCTTCTTCACAGTCCAAATCTCATATCCACACATGACAACTGGAAAAACCATAGCCTTGACTAGATGGACCTCAGTCGGCAAAGTAATGTCTCTGTTTCTGAATATGCTATCTAGGTAGGTAACAACTTTTCTGCAAGGAGTAAGCCTCTTTTAATTTAATGGCTGCAGTCACCATCTGCAGTGATTTTGGAGCCCAAAAAAATAAAGTCTGAATATGTTTCCACTGTTTCCCCATCTATTTCCCATGAAGTGATGGGACCGGATGCCATGATCTTCGTTTTCTGAATGTTGAGCTTTAAGCCAACTTTTTCACTCTCCTCTATCACTTTCACTGAAAGTGAAAGGCTTTTTACTTCCTCTTCACTTTCTGCCATAAGGATAGTGTCATCTGCATATCTGAGGTTTTTGATATTTCTCCCAGCAATCTTGATTCCAGCTTGTGTTTCTTCTAGTCCAGGATTTCTCATGATGTACACTGCATATAAGTTAAATAACCAGGGTGACAATATACAGCCTTGACGTACTTCTTTTCCTATTTGGAACCAGTCGGTTGTTCCATGTCCAGTTCTAACTGTTGCTTCCTGACCTGCATACAGATTTCTCAAGAGGCAGGTTAGGTGGTCTGGTATTCCCATCTCTTTCAGTTTTTTCCACAGTTCATTGTGATCTACACAGTCAAAGGCTTTGGCATAGTCAATAAAGCAGAAATAGATGTTTTTCTGGAACTCTCTTGGTTTTCCATGATCCAGTGGATATTGGCAATTTGACCTCTGGTTCCTCTGCCTTTTCTAAAACCAGCTGGAACATCAGGGAGTTCATGGTACACATATTGCAAAAGCCTGGCTTGGAGAATTTTGAGCATTACTTTACTAACATGTGAGATGAGTGCAACTGTGCACTAGTTTGAGCTTTCTTTGGCATTGCCTTTCTTTGGAATTGGAATGAAAACTGACCTTTTCCAGTCCTGGGGCCACTGCTGAGTTTTCCAAACTTTCTGGCATATTGAGTGCAGCACTTTCACAGCATCATCTTTCAGGATTTGAAATAGCGTAACAGAAATTCCATCACCTCCACTAGCTTTGTTCGTAGTGATGCTTTCTAAGGCCCACTTGACTTCACATTCCAGGATGTCTGGCTCTAGATTAGTGATCACACCATCGTGATTATCCAGGTCATGAAATCTTTTTTGTACAGTTCTTCTGTGTATTCTTGCCATCTCTTCTTAATATCTTCTGCTTCTGTAAGGTCCATACCATTTCTGTCCTTTATTGAGCCCATCTTTCCATGAAATATTCCCTTGGTATCTCTAATTTTCTTGAAGAGATCTTTAGTCTCTCCCGTTCTGTTCTTTCCCTCTATTTCTTTGCATTGATTGATGAAGAAGGCTTTCTTATCTCTTCTTGCTATTCTTGGAACTCTGCATTCAGATGCTTATATCTTTCCTTTTTTCCTTTGCTTTCACTTCTCTTCTTTTCACAGCTATTTGTAAGCCCTCCCCAGACAGCCACTTTGCTTTTTTGCATTTCTTTTCCATGGTGATGATCTTGATCCATGTGTCCTGTACAATGTCATGAACTTCATTCCAAAGTTCATCAGGCACTCTATCTCTCAGATCTAGGCCCTTAAATCTAGTTCTCACTTCCACTGTATAATCATAAGAGATTTGATTTAGGTCATACCTGAATGGTCTATCGGTTTTCCCTACTTTCTTCAATTTGAGTCTGAAATTGGTAATAAGGAGTACATGATCTGAGCCACAGTCAGCTCCTGGTCTTGTTTTCATTGACTGTATAGAGCTTCTTCATCTTTGGCTACAAAGAATATAATCCTTCTGATTTTGGTGTTGACCATTTGGTGATGTCCATGCGTGGAGTCTTCTCTTGTGTTGTTGGAAGAGGGTGTTTGCTATGACCAGTGCATTTTCTTGGCAAAACTCTATTAGTCTTTGCCCTGCTTCATTCTGCATTCCAAGGCCAAATTTGCCTGTTACTCCAGGTGTTACTTGATTTCCTACTTTTGCATTCCAGTCCCCTAAAATGAAAAGGACATGTTTTTTGTGGTGTTAGTTCTAAAAGGTCTTGTCGGTCTTCATAGAACCGTTCAACTTCAGCTTCTTCAGTGTTACTGGTTGGGGCATAGACTTGGATTACCGTGATATTGAATGGTTTGCCTTGGAGACGAACAGAGATCATTCTGTCATTTTTGAGACTGCATCCAAGTACTGCATTTCAGACTCTTGTTGACCATGATGGCTACTCCATTTCTTCTGAGGGATTTCTGCCCACAGTAGTAGATATAATGGTCATCTGAGTTAATTTCACCCATTCCAGTCCATTTTAGTTCGTTGATTCCTAGAATGTCGATGTTCACTCTTGCCATCTCTTGTTTGACCACTTCCAATTTGCCTTGATTCATGGACCTAACATTCCAGGTTCCTATGCAATATTGCTCATTACAGCATCAGACCTTGCTTCTATCACCAGTCACATCCACAGCTGGGTATTGTTTTTGCTGTGGCTCCATCCCTTCATTCTATCTGGAGTTATTTCTCCACTGATCTCCAGTAGCATATTGGGCACCTACTGACCTGGAGAGTTCTTCTTTCAGTATCCTATCATTTTGCCTTTTCATACTGTTCATGGGGTTCTCAAGGCAAGGATACTGAAGTGGTTTGTCATTCCCTTCTCCAGTGGACCACATCCTGTAGGCTAGTAAATCCAAGATCAAGACACAGGCATATACAGCATCTGGTGAGAGTCTATTTCTCACTGTGTCCTCACATTATAGAAACTTCTCTCTTGAGCTCTCTGGGATCTCTTATACAAGGGCACTAACCTCGTTCATGGGGAATCCACTATCATGAACTCAGTTCAGTTCAGTTTAGTTAAGTCACTCGGTCGTGTCCGAATCTTTGCATCCCCATGAATAGCAGCACGCCAGGCCTCCCTGTCCATCACCAACTCTCGGAGTTTACCAAACTCATGTCCATTGAGTCAGTGATGCCATCCAGCCATGTCATCCTCTGTCATCCCCTTCTCCTCCAGCCCTCAGTCTTTCCCAGCATCAAGGTCTTTATGAATGAGTCAGCTCTTTGGATAAGGTGGCCAAAGTATTGGAGTTTCAGCTTCAACATCAGTCCTTTCAATGAACACCCAGGACTGATCTCCTTTAGGATGGACTGGTTGGATTTCCTTGTAGTTCAAGGAACTCTCAAGAGTCTTCAACACCCCAGTTCAAAAGCATCAATTCTTCAACATTCAGCTTTCTTTATAGTCCAACTCTCACATCCATACATGACTGCTGGAAAAACCATAGTCTTGACTAGACGGACCTTTGTTGACAAAGTAATGTCTCTGCTTTTTAATATACTATTTAGGTTGGTCATAACTTTCCTTCCAAGGAGTAGGTGTCTTTTAATTTCATGGCTGCAATCGCCATCTGCAGTGATTTTGGAGCCCCCCAAAATATAGTCTGACACTGTTTCCACTGTTTCCCCATCTGTTTGCCATGAAGTGACAGGATCAGATGCCATGAAGTGACAGGATCAGATGCCATGATCTTAGTTTTCTGAATGTTGAGCTTTAACCAACTTTTTCACTCTCCTCTTTCACTTTAATCAAGAGGCTTTTAGTTCTTCTTCACTCTCTGCCATAAGGGTGGTGTCATCTGCATATCTGAGGTTAGTCATGACCTAATCACCCCATTAAAGGCTCCCACCTTCTAGTTCCATCACATTGTGCATTATGATTTTAACATACAAATTATGTGAGAGTCATCAACATTTAGTCCGTCACATTATGGATACCTAAGCTTGGGGAAAATTGTTAAAGAACAGAAATATCAAGAAATATAACCCACTGCCAAATACATCCAGTCCATTCTAAAGGAGATCAGTCCTGGGTGTTCATTGGAAGGACTGATGCTAAAGCTGAAACTCCAATACTTTGGCCACTTCATGCGAAGAGTTGACTCATTGGAAAAGACTCTGATGCTGGGAGGGATTGGGGGCAAGAGGAGAAGGGGATGACAGAGAATGAGATGGCTGGATGGCATCACCAACTTGATGGACATGAGTTTGAGTGAACTCTGGGAGTTGGTGATGGATAGCAAGACCTGGTGTGCTGCATTTAATGGGGTCGCAAAGAGATGGACACGACTGAGCAACTGAACTGAACTGAACCAAATACATAGAAATAAAATCATAGAACTAGGAAAAGTAAAGAGATGAAGGAACAAGACAAAAGCTCAATAGGAAAACTAAGTGAAGAGGAGATAAGCAATCTACCTAACAAAGGGTTCAAGATAATGATTATCAGTTCAGTTCAGTTGCTCAGTTCTGTCTGATTCTTTGCGACCCTATGAACCACAGCACGTCAGGCCTCCCTGTCCATCACCAACTCCCAGAGTTTACCCAAACTCATGTCCATCGAGTTGGTGATGCCATCCAGCCATGTCATCCTCCGTCATCCCCTTCTCCTCCTGCCCCCAATCCCTGCCTGCATCAGGGTCTTTTCCAATGAGTTAACTCTTCACATGAAGTGACCAAGTATTGCAGTTTCAGCTTCAACATCAGGCCTTCCAGTGAATATTCAGGACTGATTTCCTTTAGGATGGACTGATTGGATCTCCTTGCAGTCCAAGGGACTCTGAAGAGTCTTCTGTGCCACAATTCAAAGCATCAATTCTTCGGCACTCAGCTTTCTTTATAGTCCAACTCTTACATCCACACATGACCACTGGAAAAACCATAGCCTTGACTAGACGGATCTTTGTTGGCAAAGTAATGTCTCTGCTTTTTAATATGCTAATGATTATAAAGATGCTTAATGAACTCAGCAAAGAGATGAATGAACTCAGTGAGAAGTTTAACAAAGAGAAAATATAAAGAAGAACTAAACAGAGCTGAAAAATGTAATGACTGAAATGAAAAATTAACTAGAAGGAATCAACAGTAGGTTAGATAATACAAAGAAGGAGATCAGTGAACTGGAAGACAGGGTAGTAGAAATTACCCAAACTAAAAACAAGACAGAAAAAATAATTTTTAAAATAAGGATAATTTAAGATATCTCTGAAACAACACCAGGTGTACCAACATTCATATTATAGGTGAAGGAAAAGGAGAAAACTGAGAGAAAGGGATAGATAATTTATTTGAAGAAATAATAGCTGAAATTTTCCATAGAATGGACAAGGAAACAGACATCAAATTCAGGAAGGACAGAAACTTCCAAACAAAATTAATCCAAAGAAGTCCAAACCAAAACACACTGCAATTAAAATGGCAAAAATCAAGATTAAAGTTGTTGTTGTTGTTGTTTAGTAGATAAGTTGTGTCCGTCACTTGTGACACCACGCCAGTCTCTTCTGTCCGAGGGATTGCCCAGGCAAGAATATTGGAATGGGTTGCCATTTCTTTCTCCAGGGGCTCTTCCTGACCCAGGGATGGAACCCATGTCTCCTGCCTTAGGCAGTTTCTTTACCACTGAGCCATCTAAGAAGCCCTAAGATTAAAGAGACATTTTTAAAAGAAGCAAGAGAAAAACTAGTTATGTAAAGGGGAACTCCCAAAAGATAAACTGACTTTTCAGCAGAAATTTTGCATGTCAAGAGGAAGTGGTGCAATATACTCAAAATGATGAAAGAAAGCACAACAAAGAAACAAACAAACAAGAAAAACTATAACCAAGAGTACACTGCCTAGCAAGGCAATGATTCAGACTTCAAGAAGAGATAGAGTTTTGCCGGGAGCCAGCATGAGGAATTCCACCCATGACAAGGTCATGTGGCAGAGCTCTGATGGCAAGGCTAATCAGACCTCAGATTTTCCCCCTGGAATTTCCTGAGCATCCCCCCCCCCCCCCCCAGAAAAAATAAGAATCTGCCTGCTTTTCCACTCTTCTGATATTCTCTGGAAAAAAGTCAACTCAGGGCTTTAGTCTTCTGCATTTGAAAAGGATGATTCAGTTAAACCCCCTCTGATAGCTCTCTAGCTTGCCTAACAGGTTCCCCGGACCTCTTACAGCTTGTGAATTGCTTACAGGCCCCCAACTGCGAGAGGTACAAAGCTTAAAACATCTTAAAGATACAGAGCCTTTTCTAAAGAGTTAAAAATTATATTGGTAGAGGGTTTTCATTGTTGACTCAATGATTGCCGCCAGGCCTCCATATTCTTCATCTTTTAGGCACCTGGGAGGATGTTAATCAATGTAAATGGGATATGGAAAAAGATATATAGTAGTTTTGATGTTAACAACACTAGACTTTTGAGTTAATTACTTTTCTCTTTGTTATATATCGCTGCACCCTTCTTGTGTCCTTGCTATGTAAGAATGTAACTTTATTTAGTGCTTTCTGAGAATGGCACCAGACTTTGGGAAGATCAACACAAATAAGTCTTCTGGTTGACAAAACCTTATCAGAAAAAAGGCTGTAAAATGTTAATTGGCCCTTTTGGCTGGAAGATGATGTAAATTACCTAAGATTTGTGTATACAACTAGGTATGCAGAGAGAAAAGCCTGGTTTTGATAAGAATCTGGACTGCTAACGCTGCATAACTTTGTGTTACCCATTGATATCCGTGTTTTATCAAAAGTATAAAAGGCCTTCTGAACAATAGAGGCCAGAGCCAGTCGCTGGACTGGTTTCCCCCGTGTCTCTCTCTCTCTCTCCTTTTCTCCCTTTCCCTCCCTCTCCTCTTTACTTTAATTTCAGTCTGAATGCTCATCTGCGGCCTGGAGGCTCGACAAATCTACTTACTTGCCCTGGCTGTTAAGACCCACGAAAGGGAGTCTAAGGCAAGGCACCCTTAGATATTCAAGCAAGTGCTGGTGGCCCAACGTAGATGGTGCAAATTCCATGTCTGGAATTTTATTGGTCTTCCACGTAATCCAAGTTATTCAGCCCTCTTTCTCCACTTAATTTTCCTACTACACTATTTCTTCCTAATCTAATCTTATATTAATAAATAAGTAAGTTTTTTCTTGTCGACTCAGTCCACCTCTGAATTCCCTGGATCCACCGGGGCTGGACCCTGGCAGAGTTTTCCAAAAAATAAAAGCTCAGCACCAGTAAACCAGCTCTGTAAGTAATGTTAAAGAGATTTTTCTAAGCAAAAAACACGACTACAACAAGAAATATGAAAATTATGAAAGGAAAAAGTTGCACTGGTATAGGCAAACATACAGTAAAGGTAGATCAATCACTTAGAAAGCTTATAAGAAGGTTCAAAGACAAAAGTAGTAAAATCACCTATGTCTGCAATAAGTAGTTAGGAGACACAAAACAAAAGATGTGAAATATGATGTGACAAAGTTAAACATGGGCAGGGAGTAAAAAGGAAGGGTCGTTAGAACGTGTTTGAATTTGAGATCAACTTAAAATCAGCTCAATTCAGTTCAGTCCCTCAGTCGTGTCTGACTCTTTGCGACCCCGTGAATCGCAGCACGCCAGGCCTCCCTGTCCATCACCAACCCCCGGAGTTCACTCAGACTCATGTCCATCGAGTCAGTGATGCTATCCAGCCATCTCATCCTTGGTCATCCCCTTCTTCTCCTGCCCCCAGTCCCTCCCAGCATCAGAGTCTTTTCCAATGAATCAACTCTTTGCATCAGGCGGCCAAAGTACTGGAGTCTCAGCTTTAGCATCATTCCCTCCAAAGAAATCCCAGGACTGATCTCCTTCTGAATGGACTGGTTGGATCTCCTTGCAGTCCAAGGGACTCTCAAGAGTCTTCTCCAACACCACACTTCAAAAGCATCAATTCTTTGGTGCTCAGCCTTCTTCACAGTCCAACTCTCACATCCATACATGATTACTAGAAAAACCATAGCCTTGACTAGATGGACCTTAGTCGGCAAAGTAATGTCTCTGCTTTTGAATATGCTATCTAGGTTGGTCATAACTTTTCTTCCAAGGAGTAAGTGTCTTTTAATTTCAGGGCTGCAATCATCATCTGCAGTAATTCTGGAACACAAAAAATAAATTCTAATACTTTTTCCGCTGTTTCCCCATCTATTTCCCATGAAGTGATGGGATCGGATGCCATGATCTTCGTTTTCTGAATGTTGAGCTTTAAGCCAACTTTTTCGCTCTCCTCTTTTACTTTCATCAAGAGGCTTTTTAGCTCCTCTTCACTTTCTGCCATGAGGGTGGTGTCATCTGCATGTCTGAAGTTATTGATATTTCTCCCAGCAATCTTGATTCCAGCTTGTGTTTTTTCCAGTCCAGTGTTTCTCATTATGCATTCTGCATATAAGTTAAATAAGCAGGGTGACCATATACAGCTTTGACGTACTCCTTTTCCTATTTGGAACCAGTCTGTTGTTCCATGTCCAGTTCTTTTTTTTTTTTTTTTTAATTTTAAAATCTTTAATTCTTACATGTGTTCCCAAACATGAACCCCCCTCCCACCTCCCTCCCCATAACATCTCTGTGGGTCATCCCCATGCACCAGCCCCAAGCATGCTGTATCCTGCGTCAGACATAGACTGGCGATTCAATTCTTACATGATAGTATACATGATAGAATGGCATTCTACCATGTCCAGTTCTAACTGTTGCTTCCTGGCCTGCATACAGATTTCTCAAGAGGCAAGTTAGGTGGTCTGGTATTCCCATCTCTCTCAGAATTTTCCACAGTTTCTTGTGATCCACACAGTCAAAGGCTTTGGCATAGTCAATAAAGCAGAAATAGATGTTTTTCTGGAGCTCTCTTGCTTTTAAAATAATCATATGTAAATATGTATTTTATATGTTTAAATACACATTAATGACATGTAAATATATGTAGATATGTATTTGATATTAAAATTACTAGTAACTAATTTTATTAACATACATAAATTATAAATCTATCAAAAGCAAACCTTACAGTGAAGTCTGACTTTCTTATTTATGCACCCTATTTTATAAAACATATTTAGAAAAATAGAAAAATTAAAAACTAACAAATATATCATTACATATATAACAGGCATGTTATTTTTCTCATTATCAACTTGAACTTTTAGGACTTGGTATTTATAACTGTTGAAATATATGGAAAAGAGTTTTAAGTACTTACTATATCTATACTCACTACCATTCAAAATTTCAAATTCTATGTCAATACAGAGTAAGTGCTTTTTATTCATATTAAAATTACAAATGAATCTCATTAATTTTACAATTAACCTTAATAACATGAAGAAAAATCTATGACCTTCATTAAATTTGTTTATTATTCAGTTTCAGATTAGAAGAGAATTCCTTCTCGTTAATAAGACTTTCAGTCACAAATGTTGATGTTATAAAATAGCAATTAATTGCCACCTGAAAATGAAATACAATGATATAAAGCCACAACTCATTATTTAAGCCTATGTTCAATAAGTAAAACATTATTTTACTATTATTTAGTACATCATGCATTACATAGTACATTTTCAAATAAGCATGATACATACTATATTAAACATTAAACAATTTGTTCCAAATATCTTTTTACAGAAAAAAAAAACAAAAATATTTTTCTTTTTCTTTTTTTTTTTAATTTTTTTGAATACCAGGTATGAGATAAGGGGAAATTCAGAGATAGTGGTTGTTGTTCAATTACTAGTATGAGATCATTTATGAATTTAAATTAAAAGTTAACAGTTATTTTTTAGTGAAAATTACTACTAAAACCATAAAAGAAAAATATGAGAAAATGATGTATTTAATTAAAAGAATAGGAGTGAATTTTATCACTCTCATTAATAATTTATTAACAGAATATTACATGTAAAACATCAATATAGATATGTTCTGTTTAACAGAGTAGTCACTAGACTCAGTAGACGTGAGTTTGAATAAACTCTGGGAGTTGGTGACAGACAGGGAGACCTGGCATGCTGCAGTCAATGGGGTCGCAAAGAGTCAGACATGACTGAACAACTGAACTGAACAGAACTGAGCCTATGTGGATATTTATATTTGAATTAATACAACTTAAGTAAGATTTAACAGTTTGTCATTTGTACTAGTCACAGTTAAAATATTCAGTGACCACATGTGGTTCAGTTCAGTTCAGTTCAGTTGCTCAGTCGTGTCCGACCCTTTGCGACCCCATGAATCGCAGCATGCCAGGCCTCCCTGTCCATCCCCAACTCCCAGAGTTCATTCAGACTGGCGTCCATCAAGTCAGTGATGCCATCGAACCATCTCATCCTCTGTCATCCCCTTCTCCTCCTGTCCCAAATCCCTCCCAGCATCAAAGTCTTTTCCAATGAGTCAACACTTCACATGAGGTGGCCAAAGTACTGGAGTTTCAGCTTCAGCATCATTACCTCCAAAGAAATCCCAGGGCTGATCTCCTTCAGAATGGACTGGTTGGATCTCCTTGCAGTCCAAGGGACTCTCAAGAGTCTTCTCCAACACCACAGTTCAAACGCATCAATTCTTTGGCACTCAGCTTTCTTCACAGTCCAACTCTTGCATCCATACATGACCACTGGAAAAACCATAGCCTTGACTAAATGGACCTTTATTGGCCAAGTAATGTCTCTGCTTTTCAATATGCTATCTAGGTTGGTCATAACTTTTCTTCCAAGGAGTAAACATCTTTTAATTTCATGGCTGTGGTTAGTAGTTACCAAATATGGTAACTACAGAATACTTTGAACATTGATGAAAATTCTATTGAACAGTGTTGGTTCAAAACCTGAAAATTCACAACATGCGAAGAGTTGACTCATTGGAAAAGACTCTGATGCTGGGAGGGATTGGGGGCAGGAGGAAAAGGGGAAGACAGAGGATGAGATAGCTGGATGGCATCACTGACTCGATGGACGTGAGTCTGAGTGAAATCCAGGAGTTGATGACGGACAGGGAGGCCTGGTGTGCTGTGATTAATGGGGTCACAAAGTGTCGGACATGACTGAGCAACTGAACTGAACTGAAGACAAAATACTTGTACTCAAGGATGTTGAAATAGAGTTTCAGATGAATGCTATAGATATTACAAGATAATCTGAGCTGTCTTTATGAACTGAAATAACAGAATGGAAGCATCAGCAATACGTGGGATTAAACAGTGATAAAATCTATCCTTTTTACAACCAATCTGGGAGAAATCTCCCCATCTCTTTTTTTGGCCCAAGCTTACTACTCCTCTCCTCTCTATACTTCAGGACCCTTAACATAATCCCTACAAGTACTGTAGGATTGAAAGAAGGAAGGAAGAGGAAGGAAATAAAAAGAGGAAGGGAAGAAGTGCTGAAAAAGAACTTAATACAAATTCAGCTTTTTACTGGCCTCTATAGGCTTCCTTGGTGGCTCAAACTGTAAGGAATCTACCTGCAATTTGATTTGATCCCTGGCCTGGGAAGACCCTAGAAGAAGGGAATGGCTGCCCACTCCAGTATTCTTGCCTGGAGAATTCCATGGACAGAGAAACCTGGCAGGCTACAGTCCATGGGGTCTCAAAGAGTTAGACACAACTGAGCGATTAACACACACTGGCCTCTTCAGACCTTCTACAAAACAAAACAGCACTGACATTAGCTACCTGATGATATAGGGAGAGGGAAAAGTGCAGGAGAATGAGTAAATAAATATCTTAATAAAGACCTGTTCTATAAGGAAAAACAAAAGATGCTTCTTTATTGTACTTACTCCCCTCTTTGGTCCCCAATGCCTTCCTAGAGTGAATAAATTTTTCTAGAAATATTGACAATAGTAACAATGTATTATTCTTAGTAATCTTTTCACAGAAATAGTGAAAAATTATCATAGGAATATCAACAATGACTTTAATGTAAATACAAATTACCATGAATCATACAGGCATGTGGAGAGAAAGATCTCCCAATATTTTCCTCTTTATGCTATGGAGGAAAAATAAATACCTATTGCAATCACATATCTAGTGTCTAGTCGAAATTTTAATGTAATTAAGAGATTTCATGCATTGTGTCCTAAAGAAAAGGCAATTAGGAAAATAA
Organism: Capricornis sumatraensis; assembly: GCF_032405125.1. Taxonomy (NCBI): domain Eukaryota; kingdom Metazoa; phylum Chordata; class Mammalia; order Artiodactyla; family Bovidae; genus Capricornis; species Capricornis sumatraensis. Next base: position 127,799,555 of record NC_091071.1, read on the forward strand.
TTTTCTATGCTGTATATTAATGAATGACACACTATTAATACAGTAAAGACACAGACTGTAATTATTTTTTCTTTCCCCAACTCTGAGGCATTTACCACTTCTATCTTAATAAAATAGACTGAAGCAATTTATGAAGAAAACAAACTGCCATAATGGATTCTGAAAATTCTCTTTCAGTAAAAAAAAAACAAAAAACCTTTTCCTCGTTTATACTCTTAAAAGATAAAATATACATGATCATTTGAGAAAAAAAAAAGTTAAGACTATATTTGCTGTGGTAAAATGATATGAAAACAAAGAAATATATTAGTATCATTGCAGTGAGGCCCATAATGGAGACTAGAAAGCAATTCAATGATACATAAGGATCTCAAGTATGAATGTCCTTAAATCATTGCAGAAAATAAACATTTGGGATAATTAAAGGATATAAAGTCAAACCTTGCTTCAGTTCAGTTCAGTTCAGTTCAGTCGCTCAGTCGTGTCCGACTCTTTGCAACCCCATGAATCACAACACGCCAGGCCTCCCTGTTAATCACCATCTCCCGGAGTTCACTCAGACTCATGTCAATCGAGTCCGTGATGCCATCCAGCCATCTCATCCTCTGTCGTCCCCTTCTCCTCCTGCCCCCAATCCCTCCAGGCATCAGAGTCTTTTCCAATGAGTCAGCTCTTCTCATGAGGTGGCCAAAGTACTGGAATTTCAGCTTTAGCATCATTCCTTCCAAAGAAATCCCAGCATGGATCTCCTTCAGAATGGACTGGTTGGATCTCCTTGCAGTCCAAGGGACTCTCAAGAGTCTTCTCCAACACCACAGTTCAAAGGCATCAATTCTTTGGCGCTCAGCCTTCTATACAGTCCAACTCTCACATCCATACATGACCACAGGAAAAACCATAGCCTTGACTAGCTGGACCTTAGTCGGCAAAGTGATGCCTCTGCTTTTGAATATGCTATCTAGGTTGGTCATAACTTTTCTTCAAAGGAGTAAGCGTCTTTTAATTTCATGGCTGCAATTGCCATCTGCTGTGATTTTGGAGCACAAAAATAAAGTCTGACACTGTTTCCACTGTTTCCCCATCTATTTCCAATGAAGTGATGGGACCAGATGCCATGATGTTCATTTTCTGAATGTTGAGCTTTAAGCCAACTTTTTCACTCTCCCCTTTCACTTTCATCAAGAGGCTTTTTAGCTCCTCTTCACTTTCTGCCATAAGGGTGGTGTCATCTGCATATCTGAGCTTATTGATATTTCTCCCAGCAATCTTGATTCCAGCTTGTGTTTCCTCCAGTCCAGCGTTTCCCGTGATGTATTCTGCATATAAGTGAAATAAGCAGGGTGACCGTATACAGCCTTGACGTACTCCTTTTCCTATTTGGAACCAGTCTGTTGTTCCATGTCCAGTTCTAACTGTTGCTTCCTGACCTGCATACAGATTTCTCAAGAGGCAGGTTAGGTGGTCTGGTATTCCCATCTCTTGAAGAATCTTCCACAGTTTATTGTGATCCACACAGTCAAAGGCTTTGGCACAGTCAATAAAGCAGAAATAGATGTTTTTTCTGGAACTCTCTTGCTTTTTCCATGATCCAGTGGATGTTGGCAATTTGATCTCTGGTTCCTCTGCCTTTTCTAAAACCAGCTTGAACATCAGGGAGTTCATGGTTCACATATTGCTGAAGCCTGGCTTGGAGAATTTTGAGCATTACTTTACTAGCATGTGAGATGAGTGCAATTGTGTGGTAGTTTGAGCATTCTTTTGCATTGCCTTTCTTTGGAATTGGAATGAAAACTGACCTTTTCCAGTCCTGTGGCCACTGCTGAGTTTTCCAAATTTGCTGGCATGTTGAGTGCAGCACTTTCACAGCATTATATTTCAGGATTTGAGACAGCTCAACTGGAATTCCATCATTGTACAGGAGACAGGGATCAAGACCATCCCCATGGAAAAGAAATGCAAAAAGGAAAAATGGCTGTCTGGGGAGGCCTTACAAATAGCTGTGAAAAGAAGAGAGGAGAAAAACAAAGGAGAAAAGGAAAGATATAAGCGTCTCAATGCAGAGTTCCAAAGAATAGCAAGAAGAGATAAGAAAGCCTTCTTCAGCGATCAATGCAAAGAAATAGAGGAAAACAACAGAATGGGAAAGACTAGAGATCTCTTCAAGAAAATTAGAGATACCAAGGGAACATTTCATGCAAGGATGGGCTCGATAAAGGACAGAAATGGTATGGACCTAACAGAAGCATAAGATATTAAGAAGAGGTGGCAAGAATACACAGAAGAACTGTACAAAAAAGATCTTCACGACCCAGATAATCATGATGATGTGATCACTAATTTAGAGCCAGACATCTTGGAAAGTGAAGTCAAGTGGGCCTTAGAAGGCATCACTATCACAAAGCTAGTGGAGGTGATGGAATTCCAGTTGAGCTGTTTCAAATCCTGAAAGATGATGCTGTGAAAGTGCTGCTAGATTTAATCAAATAATAAATGAAAGCAAGTAGATAACTTACTTCAATGCTGAAAAATTATAGAACATATTCTTCAATGAAAATAGAAACTACCAGCAATAACAGCCTATTTTAACATGCATATGCATCTATGTTCTAAGCCACTTAAGACAGAGGAATAAGTGTATTTTGTGGCATGATAGACACAAAAGGATGAGGTTTAGTGTGGCAGAATTGACTTCACAAAAGTGAAAATGCATTGTTTGGTGAATGAAAAATGATTAAATTCATTTTCAAGATAAAGAGAGCATGTCATAACTATTTTATATCTCCTAGAAGGCTTTTGAAAAAGACTTTAATTTGCTCTTGAAATAACTCAACAAGACCAAAGAAATACATAGTAGGAAGGGATGACCTTGCACATCCTTAAATAACTTTGACATCTGCAAGGATTTTTCTGAATTTTTGGTTTATTCCAAAGAACAAATATATGTGGCAGTTTTCTAGGCCAATTTGCATTATAATGAGGACAAACAAAATGTAAGGAATAATGGGAAAGTATTCCAGAAGAGTATCCAGTATCACTGGGCTCCTCAGTGATGTCATTAGTTTCTCAAGACACAAAACAAGTGATCTTATTGTCCTCTCCTCACAGCAGCAAAAGCAAAGGGCATATTTCGCTATTTATTCAAACTCTCTCTCATGATGGCAACTTGGATATCGTTTCCTTAATGATTTCTTCTGTTATCATTACGAATAAACTGTAAGTAAGGTTTTTCTGCAAATTTCCCAAGAAGATATATCTGATGATTGAAAACTCTTCATTCAGTATACAGGGATGCATTTCTTAATCCATGAACATCATTGGCCTCTGGGTAAGCCATGGGATGACTTCACGTTGATGGGTCATTGACTCTAACTTAAACAACTGAAATCAGAGTATGCATGTGTTTCTGTCATGTTAGACTTATTGCCACCCTATGGACTGTAGCCCACCAGGCTCCTCTGTCCTTGGAATTTTTTGGGCAAGAATACTAGAGTGGGTTGCCATTTCCTTCTCCAGGAGATCTTCCTGACCCAGGGATCAAACCCACATCTCCTGCATCTCAAGCATAGTCAGGGTAGTGAGTTCAATTTATGGCTTAGCAATAAAGACATTTTGAAGAAGCTTTTCTTAAAAAGAGGTGGTAACAAATGGCATTAAGGAATTCAGTTTCTAGTGTAAGACAAAAATCAGGACTGAGCCAACATTAGGTATGAAAACTCAGGTAACTAATTTATAATGAGTCTCAATTTCCTCATCTGTTAAATGGGGATTCATCAAAATATTTTCTGAATCTCTACTAAGTACTAGGTACTCTTCTGGGTACTCAGAAAATAACTTTTTCAAGTGAAAAATAGAACCCTCAAGGACCCTACATTCTGGTGTGGGAAATAAAGTAAATTATGGATGAAATAAGTAAACAACACATGATTTTAAAGAGTGATTAAATGTTAAAGGAAAATGACACATACATAGATGGAGAACAGGATAAGGATTAGGGATGTGTGGAGGAAGGAGTGTTGTGAAAATTAATAGGATGATCATTTCATTGAGAAAGTGAGAGCTGAGCAAAAAAGTGAGGAACTTAACTCTACCAGCAAGGAGTAAAAAGGAAGTGTGCCTGGGAGACCACCAACAAAGTCTGATATAATGGCCTGTAAGATTCTGATTTTTCCCAACTATTGTGATTTTTTAAAATATCAATTAATTCAAAACTAAATGATCATTTTGGAAGGATGATTCTACTGCACTGGTATTCTAAGCTTAAAACAATTTGTACTACTATTTTTTCTCCAAATTTCTTAGACCAGCAGTCCCCAAGCTCTTTGGCACCAGGGACTAGTTTTGTGGAAGACGATTGTTCCAAGGATGGTGGCAGTGATGCTTTCAGGATGATTTAAGCAATTATACCTTATTGTGTACTTTATATTTATGGCAACCTCAGGATATTAGGGTTTATATATATCCAACTCAATATTAGGGTTTTTATATAAAACCCAGGATATAAGGTTTAATTATACCCAACCCTTGACTTTAGGGTAAGGGTTTTTGCTCCTATGAGAATCAAATGCTGCTTCTGATTTGACAGGAGGCGGAGCTCAGGCAGAAATATGAGTGATGGGGAATAGCTATAAATATAGATGAAGTTTCACACAATCATCTGTCACTCACCTCCTGCTGGGTGGATGAGTTCCTAATAGTCCATGGACTGATAACAGTCCATGACCCAGGGATTGTGAACCCCAGCTTTAAATGATAGAGCACACATTCTTTCCTCTCTATTGTGGGTAATCCTTACCCAGCAACACTGAAATAACAAAAATGTTATTTTCTTGACTAAGTCCACATAAAATTCTTTCTACTTTCGGTTTCATGAAGTCTTGCCTGATACTCAATGTTCATATTGTTAAGTTGCTAAGTCATGCTGGACTCTTTTGTGACTCCATGAACTGTAGCCCTATCAGGCTCCTCTGTCCATGGGATTTCCCAGACAAGAATACTGGAATGGGTTTCCATTTCCTTCTCCAGGGGATCTTTCCAACTGAGGGATAAAACCCACATCTCCTGCATTACCAGGTGAAATCTTTACCACTGAGCCACCTGGGGAGACCCAGGGTACATATCACTTTTTAAATTGCTGATCCAATTGTTTAATCATTAATTCCATAGACAACATTGATGAAGTTCCTGCTATGTGTCCAGTGTGTGTTATTTTTTGGAAAAACAAACATGAGTAAACAAAATATTTAAGCTCAAGTGGGTTAAAGTCTAGCTAAAATCTCCTTTGATACTGTATTATATTTTCAATATTTCATTTCACAATTTCATTATTTATATCTTTCATATTTAGTTGTTAGATCATAAGAGACTTCCTGAGACCACCATGAACTTGGGTCCTAGTTCCCAGCTTTTTCTTTAGTCAAGTGTAAAGTTTTTTGTTTTTTCTTTCTTTTTTAAATTTTAAAAGCAAAGCCTTAACTTCCTCTATATAAACTTTAAATTTATATATATATATATATATATATATATATATACATATATATAAGAGGAAGTTATCTATCTTCTCATTCATGAATATTGATATAAGATATCTTAAAAATACTAGCAAATCAGTTCAAATTAAAATAATAATGGATTAATTTCTAGGTCATAATACCCCAAACATGTGAGTTATTGAACTATGATATCTTCCAACGTACTGCTGCTACTGCTGCTAAGTTGCTTCAGTCGTGTCCGACTCTGTGCGATCCCATAGACGGCAGGCCATCAGGCTCCCCTGTCCCTGGGATTCTCCAGGCAAGAACACTGGAGTGAGTTGCCATTTCCTTCTCCAATGCATGAAAGTGAAAAGTGAAAGTGAGGTCGCTCAGTCGTGTCTGACTCTTCGCGACCCCATGGACTGCAGCCTTCCAGGCTCCTCCACCCATGGGATTTTCCAGGCAAGAGTACTGGAGTGGGGTGCCATTCAATGTACTAGAAAGAAATAAAAACAATTTATAACTTTATTGGTTGATGAAGGAAAATATTTGATAAACAAATAGCTAATATATTAACATATTTTCCATATTATTCTGAAGCAGAATGTTCTAACTTTGCATTTATGAACTCAATCTCACCACAATCTGAAGTGATAAATATGATTTTATTCCAGTTACAGAAGAGAAAATTGAGGCATAAGAAATTTAGGTAAACTTGCCCAAGTATCATACACATAAATAGCTGATATGGTGTGAGCTTGGCTAGAGATCCTGGTTCCAGCCAAGAGAAAATTTTCTTTAACATGATAAGATGTAGATGCCAGAAATTTACATATTTCATTTTAGCATACTAGAATCTCCATTGAAGTCAAGAATTAGGAAGAATATATGCAATAATCATTATTTTTTTAACATTGTGCCAATGGATTAAAGGAAAAAATGCATATGCATACATATCTATATATGTATATTTATATGTCTGTGTCTTGGGAAAGAAGAAAAACATTTATTAAAGACAGTATGTTATCTAATTAGAAAATATTTGTTAATCAACTGATAATTTCTGGAATAAGCACATAGAAATAAAAGTATTATACAATAATAGTAACCTTAACAAAAGGCCAAAAATATTTACTAAAAATACCACAAACTTTAAATATCTATCAAATGATTTTGTATGTCATTTTATGTGAATGTTGGAGAAGGAAGTAGCAACCCACTTCAGTTTTCTTGCCTGGAAAATTTCATGGAAGGAGGAGCCTGGTGGGCTACAGTCCATGGGGTTGCAAAGAGTCAGATACGACTGAGCACCTTCACCTTCACTTTATGTGAATGTATTGAATATTGTGAATATACAAATTTAAAAAATCACTCAATAAATTCAAGACAGTCTACCTTTGGGTAGAAATTAACAAACTAATTATAGCCAGAAATATAAATGTACAAAATAGCCAAAAAAACTAATAAGAAAAAAAATGGTAAGAGGTTATGCATACCTATTGTGCATAAACAGACATACAAACACACACATTCACATACAAAGCTATGGATACAAGGATTATATGATTATGACACAATAATAAATGCATCTTGGAGCATATGATAATTTTGAAAGGTACTTCTTCATGTTGAGGTATCTGAAAGATGAAAGATGATAGGCATATTTTTAATTCAGTAAAAATCATTGGATTATATTTAAGAATAGAGGAGAAATATCAATAACTTCAGATATGCAGATGAAACCACCGTTATGGAAGAAAGTGAAGAAGAACTAAAGAGCCTCTTGATGAAAGTGAAACTGAAAAGCGAAAAAGTTGGCTTAAAGCTCAACATTCAGAAAACGAAGATCACGGCATCGGGTCCCATCACTTCATGGGAAATAGATGGTGAAACAGTGGAAACAGTGGATGACTTTATTTTTGGGGGCTCCAAAATCACTGCAGATGGTGATTGCAGCCGTGAAATTAAGACGCTTACTCCTTGGAAGGAAAGTTATGACCAACCTAGACAGCATATTCAAAAGCAGAGACATTATTTTGCCAACAAAGGTCCATCTAGTCAAGGATATGGTTTTTCCAGTAGTCATGTATGGATGTGAGAGTTGGACTATAAAGAAAACTGAGCACAGAAGTATTGATGCTTTTGAAGTGTGGTGTTGGAGAAGATTCTTGAGAGTCCCTTGGTCTACAAGGAGATCCAACTAGTCCATCCTAAAGGACATTAGTCCTGGGTGTTCATTGGAAGGATTGATGTTGAAGCTGAAACTCCAATACTTTGGCCACGTGATGCAAAGAGCTGACTCATTTGAAAAGACCCTGATGTTAGGAAAGATTGAAGGCAGTAGGAGAAGGGGACGACAGAGGCTGAGAAGGTTAGATTGCATCACTGACTCAATGGACATGAGTTTGGGTAAACTCTGGGAGTTGGTGATGGACAGGGAGGCCTGGCTTGCTGTGGTTCATGGGGTCACAAAGAGCCAGACAGAACTGAGTGACTGAACTGAACTGAAGAATAGAGGAGACTTTTAAGTATAATAGGAAAACCGAGAAGTTACAATAGAACAAAATGTTTGTGTATAGCAGAGACATCTGTATAGCAAAATGCATTATAATCAAGGTAACTGACAAATGATATATCATAAAGATATTAATAATCTAACATATGTTAGCATACAGTGTACCCAAGTCTTAAATAACAGTTCACGTAACAGTCTGTTTAGATTGATATCACTTTTACCCACCACCACATCTGATTTTTCTGCTTATATGTATATGTACACATGTATGAATGTATTTCATGTTTGTTCATTAAGGTGTACACATCAAATATTTCTTGTGCTTAATGCTGGGTAGTGGGATTTTCAGCAGTGATGGATAAAAACTTTCATTTAACTTTGCAACATTTCCACTGTGGGTTATTTTATATTCAATTACCATCTGTCATTTTGTAGTGAACAATTTCATTTTGCAAAAATATACATAAATAATACAAAATAGCACAAATGATAAGCTGTTTGAATTTATCGCTTGAACAATCTATTTAAATTATCCTGATTATCCTCTTATTTAGCAAAATATAAATGAAACACATTATTCACAGGTCTAAAAAATTCAACTCATTAAATTTTTAAAATGTCATATTACTATTAAATTAACTTATTAATTGAAGAATTAGTCTCTACTTCAGTGTGAAAGTCCAGCATGGCTATTCTTTTCCCTTTGCTAGTTTCCTTTTTCTATCTTTATAAAGTGTAAGCAAGGTAGAAAGTTTCAAAAGGAAGACTTAAGACGTTTCATTTCAGACTGGACGACCAACCATCAGAGCATCAGATTTCATAGGGGCGATAATTCCCTAAGGCATCTGGTTCAAGTTAAAGGGCCCTTTCTATTTCTGATAATATCAAGATGCAGACTACCTGTCTACTTTAAACCAGACTTCTCTATGTGAAGTAACACCTTGACAGCTTGCTTTCGATATTTCCCCCCACACCAATGGCTAAAAATCAAACTGCCAAGGAGTACATCTCATTGTATTCTGACACAAAACATGTTGATTTTTCTGCTTCACTAGCAAATGAAAATAAAATGACCCACATGGTTTCCCAGTCCAAACAGCATTCTGTCATTCCTGACACTAGAAATTCTGTCTTCCTGTTGCAAATTACTGTAGGGATGTTCTGTGTGAAGTCCATACAAAATGGTCTGAAATCCTTGTTTTCTTATTTGAATGGCTCAGAAAAATCACTTGTAAGCTAAAAAATTTAAATAATTCCATATTTTCAAATTTTAAAGATGTAGGACAGAAGAAGTGATAGCATTCTAGTTATCTGTAGCTATACCACATAACTGAAGGAAACATGTTCAAGGCAATAAAAATTTCAGCTGACAATTTACCTTCTTCTCTTACTGAAAGGTCAATTAGATTTTTTGGCAAAGCATTATAAGAATTCATATTTTTCCATTTCATATACTTAGAAAAGTACATGAAACTACATTTTTATGCTTTGAGATACTTTGCTTTTTGAAATCACTTATTTGGTATCCAGTTAAGATATTAAAAAATGTTTTCTATTAAAGTAAGAGACTGAACATACAAGTAGGAAATGACTATCATCTATAAAGTCAGTGGCAGACAGCATTTTAAGTGCTTTAAAAGTATTAGCTGAGGCTTTCCTAATTTGTCTCAAAACATCTATGTCTTAGGAGTTGTTTCAAATTTGAGTCACAGAGAGATTCAGTGACTTGCTTCAGTCATACATGTTAAGTAGCAAAACCAGGATGAGAACTCAAGCAGTATGAGAACCCCACATTCTTAATGTAAAAGTATGTATAATATTGAAAATGATGCTGTTCAGTGGCCCAAGTTACTTATAAACCCATATCTAGGGACACAGTGTCTTATAAGTGTTGGGGTTTATAATAACAGCATTATATAGAAATTAGAGTAACAGAGTTTTGAACCAGCTCACTATTTACTACATAAGTGAAATATGTAGAAAAACATGAGGACTTCCCTTCATCATCTTTTACATATCATAATTATTAAAATAACCAATTGCACAATTCACATTGCTTTCTTTAATTCACTGACAAAATACATCATAAAGAAAAACTGCATGGCAGCTGGTAATTCTACATCTGAAAGGTGAGTAATTTTCTTAGATAAAATACTTGGGGAATTCTCATGGTTTGAAGCACAGAAACTTAGCATTATCCCTTATATTTTTTAACTGTTTTAAAATGGTTTACCTACAAGCACCAGCTGCTTCTCAATGTGCTTTACAGTTTCAGTGAAAACTCTCATCAACAGCCTGCCATGCCTGGTAAGCCTGTTGTTTTTATATTCAAATCTACTGCAAAAAAGGAGATGGCAATGGCACTCCACTCCAGTACTCTTGCCTGGAAAATCCCATGGACTGAGGAACCTGGAAGGCTGCAGTCCATGTGGTCGCTGAGGGTCGGACACGACTGAGCGACTTCACTTTCACTTTTCACTTTCATGCATTGGAGAAGGAAATGGCAACCCACTCCAGTGGCAACCCACTCCAGTGTGCTTGCCTGAAGAATCTCAGGGATGGGGGAGCCTGGTGGGCTGCCGTTTATGGGGTCACACAGAGTTGGACACTACTGAAGTGACTTAGCAGCAGCAACAGCTACTGCAAAAAAAAAAAAAAAAAAGTCATTTTAAAGTTCATGGCTAAAATGAGTATGTTCTATAAATAAGCTGGTAGATTTATGATCATTCTAGCCTCCAATCCTTTATTCAGTTTCTCTAAAGAATTTCTCTCTTAAATCTCTGAAGTGTGAAGTGTTAGTTACTAGGTCATGTCCCACTCTTTTGTGACCTCATGGTCTATAGCCCTGCAGCCTCCTCTGTCCATGGCATTTCCCAGGCAGGAATTCTGGAGTGGGTTGCCATTCCCTTCTCTAGGGGATCTTTCTTGCCCAGGGATCAAGCCCAGTTCTCCTGCGTTATAGACAGATTCTTCACCGAGTCTGATACCCAAAGAAAGCAGTTAAATTATCTTCTATCTTCCCTCCTACTGTTGTATTCCTATTCTTTCCCATTCTCTACTTCCATCTCTAACAACTATATTTCCTCCTCTTTTCCTCTTTTTGCTTACTTCCAACTCCTTGTGTTCACTGCAATTGAGATATGGTTTTCATTCATACCATTAAATTTGAATGTTACTGAAAAGTTCATAAATTATCTCCTACCTGCAAATTTAAAGGTAGATTTTCAAAGTTGTAAGCAGAATATAGTTTTAATGATTATTTTCTTCTTGACCAATTCCTCCTTTGGCTTCCAGAAAACTATGCTATTTTGGTTATCCTTCTATATCTCTGATAAATTTTCATTAATTTCTCTTGAAGTTTCCCCCTTTCTTCTACTATTTTTTGAATCTTGAAACTTACATCTAAGTTTGCTTTATTTCTTGACAATTTATCTTCCTCTCCATGGTTTCAATACATACCTTATATGTCAATGCCTACCAAAGACCTTTACGGATTAAATGACTTCCCAGAATTACAAACTCATACTTCCCCATGTCTAATATGAATCTCATTCGGATATTCCACAAACACCTTAAATTTAATGTACCTCAAATTAAAATCTGTGATCAAATCTATACTACCTCCATCATTCATGCCTTCCTTCACAAATCTGCTGCTCTGCCTGCTTTGTCTATTTCAGTTAGTGGTATTACTATTCATCCAGTCACTCAGGCTAGAAATTATAAAGTCAGGTTTGATTTTTACATTTTTAACACCCTTCCCCACAAATTAAGCTTCCAGTCAGGCTAAATATTTTGACTCTGCTACTTCTGAAAAACATCTTTCTTTTTCTACTGATATTTTATTTCCTTCAACTAAACTGAAATAATCATTTCCTAAAAATTACAATATTATTCCTGTGTAACCTTACTATAGAAAAAAGGAATAAATTTCCAAATTATAAATATTTTGTATTTAGATTATTTTGATGATTCCTCCTCATCTCTAAGGCAAGTCCAAAGTCTATACATCTTCAAGTACTGCATTTAAAATGGTTCCTAAACTGGCTCTATGTGCATTTCTTATATAGTTTTATAAATGGCAATCCACTCTTGTATTCTTGCCTGGAAAATCTCATGGGAAATGAGTTTCCTGGTTGTGTACAATCCATGGGGTCACAAAGAGTTGGACATGATTGAACTACTTTTACATACATTTTACATACTACAATGATAGTTTTATTTACTATAATTCTCTACCTTATGCTTTTTAATGAAGGTTTTTATTTTGAGATAACTATAGGTTCACATGCAGTTATAAGAAACAGTACAGAGAGATAACTTCTACTCTGTCAGTTTTCCACAGTGGTAATATGTTTCTAAAACAAATGTCACAACTAAGATATTGACAGTGATAGTAAAGATACAGAATATTTCCACTGATACTAGGATCTCTCATGTTGCCTTTTCACAGCCCCACATAGTCTCTCCCAACTCCACTACTCCTTAACCCTGGCAACAACTGTCCTCATCTTCATTTTTACAATGTTATCATTTCAAGAACGTTATATAAATGGAATTATACAAGTCGGGCTTCCCTGGTGACTAAAAGTGTAAAGAATCTGCCTGCAATGCAGACCTGGGATCCATCCCTGGGTCAGGAAGATCTCCTGGAGAAGGTAATGGCAACCCATTCCAGTATTCTTGTCTGGAGAATTCCATGGTTAGAGGAGACTGGCAGGCTCCAGTCCATGGGGTAGCAAAGAATCAGACATGACTGAGCAACTAACACGTTTGTTAATAGTCAGTTGGGTATATTTGTATGAATCTAATTCTAGATTTTCTAGTCTCTTCCACTGGTCTTTGTGTCTATCTCTTGGCCAGAACAACACAGTTTTGATTACTGTAGCAATATAATAGGTCTTGAAAACAAATTTATTTCTCCCAATTTATCATTTTTCCAATTTATCTTAACTATTATAGTTCCTTTCATTTTTATATAAATTTTAGAAAATTATTGTCTATATTTTGATATGTGTTCTCCAGAGAACAGTGTGTGGGATGGGGTGGGGTGTGTGTGTGTGGAGAGAATTGGTTCATGTGATTAAAAGGCTGAGAAGTCTCAAGATCTGCAGAAAGCAAGCTGGAAACCTAGGAAAGCTGATGGTCCAAGTTCCAGTTCAAGTCCAAAGGCAAGAGAAGAGCAATGTCCTAGCTGAAAAACAGGCAAAGAAAGAGAGAGGGCGAGCTTGGAAATTCTTTCTTACCAGCCTATTTGTTCTAGTCAAGGCTTCAATGGACTTGATGAAGTCCACCCACACTGGGAAAGCAATCTGCTCAGTCTCCTAATCCAATCTTAATTTCATCCAAAAGCACCCAGAATAATGTTTAAACAAGTATCTGGGCACTCCATGGTCAGTCAAGTTGGCACATAAAATTAACTATTTCAATAGGGATTGGTTGAACCTATATGTCAATTTGGGAGAGTTGTCATCTTTATTATTATCTTTCAATCCATAAACATAGTATCTCTATTCATTTATTTAGAAATTCTTTTATATCTTTCATCATCTTGTATAGTTTTCAAATACAAATCTCATATATATTTTGATAAATTCAAGCCTAAGTATTTTACTTTTGTGCAATTTAAGTAACTCTATTTTTAATGACTGTGTCCCTGAGATAATTAATATTATATAAAATATAAGTAATTTTTATATGTGTATCATATCCAGTGATCCCCCTGTACTTGTTTATTAGCTCAAGAAGGATTTTTTGGGTAGACTTTTTGGTATTTCTTTTTAATGAAGGTAATTCTATTATCTCCAAATAGGGCCAATTCTCTTCATTTCTGATCTTCTATGCCCTTTATTTCATTTTCTTGGCTTGTTGTAAATACTATCTAGAATTTTCAGCAAAATACTAAATAAGATTAGTTAGAGCAGAAATAGATGACTTGTTCTTCAATAAAAATCGAGAAAGAAATACATGGCTTATTTTTGTTATGAAGGTTAAAAACATTCATGATCTTTTAACCATTAAGTATAATATTTGATGTAGGGTTCAGGATTTGTTTTATTTCCTCTTTTTATTTGTTGATCTTGTTTATCAGAATGAGGACTTTCCTTTTTATTTCTCTTTTATTGAGGGTTTTATCAAGAATTGATTTTGAATTTTGTCACTTTCTTGCATCGACTGATATGAACGTGATTTTTTTCCTTCTGTTGCCTTTTAATATATGGAGTCACATCTCTGTCTTCTCATGGTAATGTCTACTGATTTCCTTTTTTCCCCTCAGTTTGAGATCTCCCTGCTCTTGGTATGATAAATGATGTTCAGTTGAAGAGATATTCATATGTTTGGAGATTCTGGATAATATTTAAATGTTCAGTTGACTTTATCTAAAATTGCTCCAGTAGGAGGGGTGACACTACCTAGTTATAGCCACAAGTTTAGAAGTTCAGATTCCTCACTCAGTCTCTGACACTTTGGAAATACTCATTATTGCTGGATGGAAGTTGGAGTTTGGCTCCCTATGTGGTCTCAGTGGGATAGCCTCATTACCACTAATGGGATGGAAATCCTGACTCTGTACTAGACCTCCTGTGATATCAGCCTAGTAAGGAAGGAAAAGGGGTACACACTACTCCTGGGTCAGGGTGGAAATCCAGGCTCCCTCATTGGTCTCTATAAGACCACCCCAGCAGTTATATTGAAGACCCTTATTACAGACTTTAGAGAGTAAAAGTATAACTTGTCCACTTGGTCTTTGCCAGTGTGGGTGGGAGTGTGGCCACATTTTTTCTATAGTGTTTGGCTAGAATAGGAAAAGTACTGTCTAAGAGATTTATCTGACTTTTTGGCCATAGCTTTTGGCTGAAAATGCAGTTGTAGTTGAGGTTCTTATATTTCTGTACTGTCAGGTTCTTCAGTTCTACATCAGAGAAATATGGGGAAAAAAAAATACTCAAAGAACTTTCCAGTGTAATATTTTTTGAGTTCTTAATGTTCCTAGCCAGTCTTCCTTCTCCATATACCTTTTAGTGTTTCCTTGGGCTTCCCTGGTGGCTCAGAGGTTAAAAGTGTCTGCCTGCAATGCGGGAGACCTGGGTTCAATCCCTGGGTCAGGAAGATCCCCTGGAGAAGGAAATGGCAATGACTTATATAAAATGTCCAGGGGATTTAGCTGTACTTAGTGGAAAGAATACCCTTTAATATGTTTTATCCATTTTCCAAACAAAGCAACTTAAAATTCCTCAAACACTGTAGAATTCCTTTATACATCTTGCTTTCATCTAGTTCCAAAACCATCAATTAACTTGTTTTTTCCAATTAATCCCATTTTACAGATTATGAAAACAAGATTCAAAGAAATAGAGTAACTGTGCAATAGGAAAAGGCAAACTATAAATTTGAATATAAAACTAGATGACTATAAACTGATTTCCCCTTACAACATGCAACCTCATACCCTACATTTTTGAGACTCTGTCACATATCATGCTTTGCATAAGCCTCAGAGGTACACAGGTAGGACTGAAACCTCCCTATCTGAGAGCTTTGAGGGTTTAAGTAAGTCATTAGTCATTTAACTTTTCTGAGTCTCTGTATGCTCTTCTGCAAAATAATAATAGAGATAATGATACCTATTTTTCATGTTCATTGTATAAGTTGGGAGCTTCCATGGTTACTCAGATGGTAAAGAGTCTCCCTGCAGTGTGGGAGACCTGGGTTCGATCCCCGGGTCAGGAAGATCTCTTGGAGGAGGAAATGGCAACCCACTCCATTACTCTTGCCTGGAAAATCCCATGGATGGAGGAGGTTGGCATGGACTCTTGACAAGCAGTCAATGGGGTTGCAAAGAGTCAGACATGACTGAGTGACTTCACTTGTATAAATAGTAATAATAAACATGAATTGTTTATTATAATGCCTGAGATCCAACCAGTCCACCCTAAAGGAGATCAGTCCTGAGTGTTCATTGGAAGGGTTGATGTTTAAGCTGAAATTCCAATACTTTGGCCACTGATGTGAAGAGCTGGCTCATTTGAAAAACCCCGATGCTGGGAAAGATTGAGGGCGGGAGAAGAAGGGGACAATGGAGGATGAGATGGTTGGATGGCATTACCGACTCGATGGACATGACTTCAGGTGAACTCCGGGAGTTGGTGATGGACAGGGAGGCCTGGCATGTTGTGGTCCATGGGGTCACAAAGAGTCGGACATGACTGAGCAACTGAGCTGAAGCATTATAATGTAATAACAGTTTATAATATAAAATTTTATATTATAATTATAATAATATATCATTGTAATGATATATATCATATACGTAACATATATGATATGTTATCATTGCAACATCTGTAAAGTATAAAAATAAAAATAAAATAGAGTATAAAAATAAAATAACAGAAACCTTAAAGAAATGAGATACTTAAACACTGAATAGGAGTGTGAATCAAGTCTAGATATTGAAAATTGTTCCCAGTTTCAGCATATTCAGCAGACAGCATGAGCCTGAGAAAATTATTTATATGTTTATTACTGATGCATTATGGTTATTTATGTGTTCATCTCCCTCAATATGTTATACACCTTTCATAAAAGAGGACTCTTTGACTATCTGTGAATCTCCCTCAGGGTCTTACAGATGAAGGGTGTTTAATTAATAATTATCACATTAAATTGAATTGATATTTTGACCACCTAGTCTTCATGTTCACATATTATAAAATTATTACTTGACACTACACTGACTAGGATATTAATATATTTGAATTCAAGAACAAATGTTGAAAAAGATATGCTTTACCCCAGACAAGAGTTCCCTGATTAAAGCTGAGTACAGAGTTACCTAATAGTAACTTATGAAAGTGCTCTTGCCTGGAAAATCCCATGGACGGAGGAGCCTGGCAGGCTGCAGTCCATGGGGTCACTAGGAGTCGGACACGACTGAGCGACTTCACTTTCATTTTTCACTTTCTTGCATCTGAGAAGGAAATGGCAACCCACTCCAGTGTTCTTGCCTGGAGAATCCCAGGGACGGGGGAACCTGGTGGGCTGCCGTCTCTGGGGTCGCACAGAGTCAGACATGACTGAAGCGACTTAGCAGCAGCAGCAGCAGCAGCAGCAGCAGCAGCAGCAGCAGCAGCAGCAGCAGCAGCGACTTATAAAAGAGGAGTTGAGTTTTAATGAGTTTTAAGCTATGTCCTCTTTTCAAATCAGTTAGTAAATTAACTAACTAGTGATTAAAAGTAAATGTCTAAGCATTCAAATGTTATAAAGTTATTTTATAAATAGTTAAAATTAAATAGTTATAAATTATTTATCTTTAAAATTTACTTTTCATGTCAACATAGATAACCTTTAGGATGTGAGATAGGCAAATTAAGCCAGAATTGATGAAATATGTATGCTGTACTCAATATGGGATTCTCTAACTCAAGCTTTATATTTTAATGAAATATAATTACATCAAAGATACTAACTCTTGTCCTATCTTACAAAGGAAAAAAAAATGAGTCGTATCTATAGGTAGAAGATTTGGGAATTGAATCAAAGTAACTATTCCATTTGCTGTATATTTGCTTGTTTACAAGAAGCATGGAGGAAATTATCCAATGGTATTATTAAATTACATACATAAGTGCTAATGAAATGCTTAAGTGAATGAACTGACTGAAGATAAATAGAGCTGATCAGTAAGAGCTTCACAAAGAAGGTGTGATCTAAGCAGTGCTTAAAGGCAAGCAAGGTTATATATGCATAAAGAGATAACTACCAAAGACTGAAAAATATACACACATGAAAGTAAAAACTGAGAGATGTTAAAACCCTGGCTGGAACTGAGAGTCCCATTAGGATTGTTTTTTTTTAATAAATACAATTAAAGTTTATATTTGCTGGGGTACTTAGTCCTTGGCGTTGAAATATATTACAAGTAGGTTAAACATAGTCTCCATAATTACTCTTACCCTTCAAGAAGTTCCAAGAATATGAAACAAGTATCAAAATCAACCTACATTTATTATAGAAAATATTTTAATATATAAATTTTTGAGAAAGAATCATAAATAAAATTGAAACTATCAACTAAACATGACCAGTAAATTATAATTACATCTCTTTTCATAAAAGATAAATAATTTTTATGAGGAATAGTGTACACTAAAAGTCCTTAAATGTAAATAAATACAATTTATTTAAGCATCACAGGCAGTAGGAATGCGGAGTAGCCAAATACTTATTTTCTTCAAAATGAAATAAACGCCCAGAAGCATATAGATATCAGAAGTGTATTCTATAAACATAGCAGCAGCAGTAACAGCAGATGCTGCTACAGCATCAGATATAAACACAGAATTTTTCTTTTATTTTTTCTACTCATGTCATAAAAAATAGTGAAGTCACTCAGCTGTGTCCGACTCTGTGACCCCATGGATTACAGCCTACCAGGCTCCTCTGTCCATGGGATTTTCCAGGCAAGAGTACTGGAGTGGGTTACCATTTCCATGCAAATATGCAACTTGCTGATATACTTATTTTAAACTGAAATTTGTTTAATTGTATATAAATCAGGTTTCTTACCCTACCAGCACAAATGGTAAGATTTTTAGTACTCCTTCTTGGCAATGAACTGCTTATATTTAAGAAAGCATACCAATCAAACACTCTTAGTATTTTTTCTTTTTCTTTTCAATTTGTCTTTTTATTATTAGTCTTAATTTAATGATTAAGAATATCATTGAATTACTCTACAAGCCTTAATCAGTATGCTAGTAAAAATAAATTCTTAGCATGCTAATTTTTATGACATTACCCAGAATGCTTTTCAGTTCTCAACTGCTTCTTGTTATGGTTAACATCAGTGCTATTGCTAAGTAACAGAGTGTCTTCATTTTGTAAAAAGCACTTTAGAAATTAAGAAACCAGAGACACAAAGAACATTTTGAGGATTCAGACATCTTTATATGTAAAAAACTTGTCTCCTCTAAGGTATGGAGGGAGGATATATGATCATGATAAAAAGAGAACTTTGCCTTCTTCATACTGAAATTTAAATAGTTCAAGAAAAGTTTTGTTCAGGGTGAGAGATTAAAAGTAGAAAGCAAATATTTCACTCAAAATGAAGATTGAGGATGAAATTTTCTCATTGTATCATATACAATATAACAGTCTTTCATTTTAGTTTCTCAAAGCATAGTGTATTTACATATTCTTCCAGATTTACAGTTCAAGAAGAATTTAATAAGTTTTAAGGATACAGACCTCATCTATTGTTTGCTCTCATTCCTTAAGTTTTTGTTATTATTATTAGTGAAAGTGTGGTTGACTTACAGCGTTGTGTTAATTCCTGTTGTAAAGCAAAGTGACTCAAGAAGATTCCATTCTTTTTTATATTCTTTCCCATAATCATTTATTCCAGGACATTGCATATACTTCTTTTGTTATACAGTAGTATCTTCAGTTTTATATAACTTTCATACCTCAGTCTACACAGGCTTTGGATTTTCATTAAAAAAAAAAAAACATGAAAGAGTGATTTCTTTACACTTATTTTTTTCTTTCAACAAATATTTAGGAGTCAACAAAGAAAATACATAACGATATAGTTTGGTTTTTGTCTTTAAGAAATTTAAAATCTGGGCAGGATAACAACACATACAAATTACTGTTTGAACATATTTCAAATGGAAAGGAAGTAGTGAAACATCATGCCATGTCTTATTTGGTTTGTTAGCTGAATTGGTAGTTTGGTCACAGGAGAAGGAGAACTAGTTACTGAAGAAACTTAAATGGCAAGAAGACTCAATAGGGAAACCTGTGGCTGTCTCTTTTTGGTAGGGGGTGATGAGAAAAGTACAACATCAGCTCAATTCTACTGAGTCTAAAAGAAGAACCCATAAAACCCCTAGAAGAGGAAGAAGAGGAGGAAAATCTAGGAGTTGGGAAAGCTCTAAAGTCTAATATCTGTACTGGTTGGAAGACAGGACCATTCATACAGATGCTGAGCAAAAGTAGAGGAATGAGTCAGAAATACAGGCTAGAATAATCTTACTCAAGTTAAACAGCAATAGAATTTTCCCCTGGAAGTCAAATCAGGAAATAGGAAATTTCCCTGGTTGGTCTTCCCAGTCACTCACAAAAGGATATAGGAGGATTAGGAGTCCTGATTTATGGAGACAGCCCCGGGCATTCAAGACCTGAATGGCAGTATGTCTTGAAAGTACTGCAGAGTTTGACAAAGGGGCTCTCATGTCGGTGAGAGCATTCAACCCAAAACTCACATGTGAGAAGGGATTTAAAATTTCTTCTTGTTATAGAGGATTTAAATGGACAGAGTGACAGCTTCCATCCTAGCCAAACTATCCCTCCAACTTTAAATAGTCCATAGTAACCAAACGTCTTGAGGGAATATCAGAAGCCTCCTCAAGAGGTCTTTTTTTTTTTTTTTTTCTTTATGACACTTTCAGGTACATTAGCCTTTGCAGAAAACGGAAATGGAAGTGATTCTCAGAATTTCTTCCTTGTACGTTCCTTAACTGTTTTCTAATATAACAACCATAAGAGGTTCTGATGCCATTCATTTCATTGTGTTTTGATAATGTGATCTCAGTTCTTGAGTGTGATATGCTGAAAATCTACCTCTTACATCACAAAACACTAGTTTTATCCCAGAGATAAACCGAAATAATTACTTATTTTTATAATACAAAAATATGCCATAAATTTAGCTAAACTCTTGAATTACGTTGAGATTTTTGGTCTAATCATTGACAAAATTGGAAGAACAAGAATATTTAATTGATATATAAACATAATGTTGAATTTGCATGAAGTCAAACTTGTTAAATTTCATGAAGTCAAACTTGTTAAATTTAGCAGAAACTTCCAAAACTGCCTTGTTAGGATACAGAGAAAGAATAAGCATTTTACAATCCTGGACTAGAATATTTACCAAAAATTACTCAAATTCTTGCTATAACAAAGAAATCAACACTAAAGTTAAGCCAGGAGGTAGAAAATATAACTATTGATTATTGAAAGTGAATTTTTTAAAGTGATATCTAAAGTAATTAATCATATTTAATCTTCACAATGTAGTCAATGAAAACTGTCTCTTCATAATCAGAATATATATCAATCATAACTTTTTTAGATATTAAAGGAAATTTGGAATATTTGCAAAAGCACAATTGTAATAAAATGTGTAATAAAATGAAATAAATGTTATGAAACAAATCTACTAATTAGCACAAAGAGATTTTGTGCTCTCCTTAAAATAAATATTTTAAAATGCATCTGTGCAATTATTCCTGTATAAACATGCCAAGAATTGATCGATGCCATTGTAGTAGCTCAGAGTAATACCTATTATTTATTACATTGTTATCAAGCCATTAAAATGCCCCTCATTAGGCATTCTACCGTGTCCTTTCATCTTCACCACAATCCCACAAGCTAGGAACAAAATCTATCTTGAAGTAATTAAATTAAGGCTTTCAGAGATTAAGAAACTATTCAAAACAGCAAAGTGTCAGAGCTGTTACTGAAATTTAGTTCTCTATGAACCTAAATCTCATTTTTTTAATTCTAAAAGTATAACCAGACTTTACTTAACTTCACTATTTTAAATTAAATGTCAATAACTAAGAAATAATTTTAAAATCTGCCAATAAATTTTAAACTATATATATATATATTTTTTACTTATGCATGTAATTCCTTAATATTATATATATACGCTATTTTTTCTCTAACTTATTTGGCATTAACCTAATTGTATTGAGCAAATTTTCACTTACCATTCAGTTATTTGTCTCCCAAATTCCAAATATAATTTTAAAGCTTTTAAGAAGTAATAATTTGATAACAATGGAACTTTTAAAACTCAAGTTTATATGCAATGTTGTAGATATGTATTTCATCTTGTCAAAATAACATATGTTTAATAATAACATATCAACATACTAAGACCATCTGTATAACTCTGGTGTTCACAAATGTTTAAATTCTCCAAAAGGTAAATTATGCCTTATTTCTTCTGTACTTATAAGTGAAAATAGTTCCAGTATAATTTCTTACACTGTAAATTTTGTCTTAGAAATATATAAAATATAGTTAAAATTGCAGAAATAGTTGGGCTCCTTATTGAAAAGCAGATTCAGTTCAGTTCAGACACTCAGTTGTGTCTGACTCTTTGCGACCCCATGAATCGCAGCACACCAGGCCTCCCTGTCCATCACTAACTCCCGGAGTTCACTCAAACTCATGTCCATTGAGTCGGTGATGCAATCCAGCCATCTCATCCTCCATCGTCCCCTTCTCCTCCTGCCCCCAATCCTTCCCAGCATCAGGGTCTTTTCCAATGAGTCAACTCTTTGCATGAGGTGGCCAAAGTAACAGAGTTTCAGCTTCAGCACCAGTCCTTCCAATGAACACCCAAGACTGATCTCCTTTAGAATGGACTGGTTGGATCTCCTTGCAATCCAAGGGACTCTCAAGAGTCTTCTCCAACACCACAGTTCAAAAGCATCACTTCTTCAGTGCTCAGCTTTCTTCACAGTCCAACTCTCACATCCATGCATGACCACTGGAAAAACCATAGCCTTGACTAGACGGACCTTTGTTGGCAAAGTAATATCTCTGCTTTTCAATGTGCTATCTAGGTTGGTCATAACTTTTCTTCCAAGGAGTAAGCGTCTTTTAATTTCATGGCTGCAGTCACCATCTGCAGTGATTTTGGAGCCCCCCAAAATAAAGTCTGACACTGTTTCCACTGTTTCCCCATCTATTTCCCATGAAGTGATGGGACCAATTGCCATAATCTTAATTTTCTGAATGTTGAGCTTTAAGCCAACCTTGTCACTCTCCTCTTTCACTTTCTCCAAGAGGCTCTTTAGTTCTTCTTCACTTTCTGCCATAAGGGTGATGTCATCTGCATATCTGAGGTTATTGATATTTCTCCTGGCAATCTTGATTCCAGCTTGAATTCAGCTTGATTCCAGCTTGAATCCTGAAAGGCTTTTTACTCAACCATAAAATGGATATCACCTCCTTCTTTCATAAGTCAGTTAACTTACTTGGGTTCTTATTTCTATGCTTATATTCCTTTCTTTTAGGGTGCTACAGTGATACATTAAATTCATACCTACTAAATGCTCATGTTGCAACATATACACATATGTGAAAATGGTGAATGCTGAAATATAAAGATAGTGTTTTTAGACGTTGTTACTACAAGTTTTGTTTGGATTACAGTCACCCAAGTAATACTACAGAAATAAGTGAATTTGTTCCTCTAACCCGAGACTGGTAAGATACTCTCACTGTAAGACCTCTAGATATCTTATGATGGGAAAAAAATTAACACAGTAAGACACACACTAAAACGTAATATTTCTTATCGGAGTGCTTCTGCTGGTGCTGCTGCTGCTGCTAAGGCACTTCAGTAGTGTCTGACTCTGCAACCCCATAGACGGCAGCCCACCAGGCTCCCCTGTCCCTGGGATTCTCCAAGCAAGAACACTGGAGTGGGTTGCCATTTCCTTCTCCAATGCGTGAAAGTGAAAAGTGAAAGTGAAGTCACTCAGTCCTGTCCGACTTTTAGCGACCCCATGGACTGCAGCCCACTAGGATCCTCCATCCGTGGGATTTTTCCAGCCAAAAGTACTGGAGTGGGGTGCCATTGCCTTCTCCAAATACAAGATAAATGTAACCCAAATATAAAATTAAGAACATTAAGAAAATTTAAAGCAAGGCATTAGGAAATTCTAGAAATTACTCAAATTCGACTTTTTTTTTTAATTTGTATTTTTTTAACTTTTTATTTTTACTTTATTTTACTTTATAATACTGTATTGGTTTTGCCATATATTGACATGAATCCACCACGGGTGTACATGCGATCCCAAACATGAACCCCCCTCCCACCTCCCTCCCCACAACATCCCTCCAGGTCATCCCCGTGCACCAGCCCCAAGCATGCTGTATCCTGCATCGGACAGAGACTGGTGATTCGATTCTTACATGATAGTATACATGTTTCAATGCCATTCTCCCAAATCATCCCACCCTCTCCCTCTCCCTCTGAGTCCAAAAGTCCACTATATACATCTGTGTCTTTTTTGCTGTCTTGCATACAGGGTCATCATTGCCATCTTTCTAAATTTCATATATATGTGTTAGTATACTGTATTGGTGTTTTTCTTTCTGGCTTACTTCACTCTGTATAAAAAAAAAAAAAAAATCGACTTTTTAAACCCAATGTGTTATCAGGAAATTCATGCTGAACTTTCATCAGTCAAATCAGCCACGCTATTTCCTTCCACCTAATTCTACCTTTCCCTCAATTTTTAATTCTCCATGATTAAGCTCTCTGCTCTCCCTTTAGAATTTCACTATAAGCAGTTGCCACTTTAGAAAGTTGTAAACTTTATGACTTTATAGCATAAATTCAGAGAAAAAATAATTTTTGATATGAGAATGAAAAAAGAAGTTAGAAGACACCTTTAAAAAACTGATACTGGTTCCTTTGTCCATAATTCATATTTGCAATCAATATATCAGTTGAAATTATAATTAAACTGATATAAACTGATTTATATTGGAACAATATAAATTATTCCTTTTCCTTTTCTTTAGATTGGGGAAGAGAAGTGCCTTTTACTAAGAATTCAATTGACTACTTGCAAATGGAAAACCTTAGTCAAGTCTTGGTACAGTCAAGGAAGTGGTTTTTAAGAGTGTATTGATCAGCATGGACCAACTTCTGTCAGTTGAAAAGCACAGTTTGAAAATAGGATGATGTTCTGAGGGGGTATTAACTCCATAGAAGCCAGGTAGCCTCAAAAGCTAGGTGAGTGTGTGCAGAGAAAATTACAAATGCATGTCTGTATTCTCTGGTGAAATAACTAAAAAGAGCATGTATCCTGGAAGTGTCCAGCCCACTGCCCACTGAGGGACTCCTCTGTGGGTTATAGAATTTTGAATTGAAACCCCAGATATCTTCTATTGGTTAGAAATTGGCAAAGTTAGGGAAAAGTCCTCTAGGGAAGTGAGGATGAATTGGGTACCATATTAACCATACAGATAGGTGTTAGGTTTTACCAAAAGTTGGATGGAGATTGTATATTCAAGTTTGGAAGAAGACATTTCCATAGATAAGTAAAATCTTAAATAAGATATGAAATTTAGAAACTGAGAGTATATAAGTAAGAATTCCTGTAAAAGAACACTAAGGGGAAGATAAATCAGATTTGGTATTTTTCCTTTGTAATATATGAAAAAAAAAAAACCTCATTTAGAATGTGGTTCTATATTTTATGCCATACATTCATTACTTATCCTAACATCTATTTAACATTGATAGCCTATGTAGAATTGAGTAGATATGTAGAAAAGAACAAAGCAATGAAGAAATTGAGAGACTCGTGGCATATTGATACCTTCACTGCTCTCTGTACAACAGAAACATTCTCCAATACCATTTCTGATACCTTCAGGTGCTGAACATCACCAAAGTCACTGTCAATCACATTGGAGCCAAGGAGACTTGGGAAAACCTATGACACTAATGCAGACCCAGCTAAGGAAAAAAGTAAAATATCTTCTTTTTGAAAATATACTATAGGGTATACAGGAGGCTATGACACTGCTTAACTTTTCTGAACTTATTTTTGACATATCAAAGGGGAATGAAATGGATGCTTTGCCTTGTTTTTAGGTTTATAAATAATGTGAAGTAATATATGAGAAAAGCTCTATAATTTAAAAATAACCCCTTTAAATATAAAGCATAATTATGGAAAATAGATGGAAAACCAATGGCCATATTCTTTATTCACAGACCTAATGGGAAGCTCTTTAATATTAAATGTTACTGCTGGAACCACAGTGCCACCTAAAGACTTCATACCAGAACTATAGAACATTAACAATCATGTTTTGGGGGTTGTCTGTATTGTGTTAATGTATATGGATATTTTGTTGGCAATATTCCATTACAAAGTGCTCTCTGTGATGTTCCAGCATTTAATTCAGTTTAGAATGTAAATCTTTCGTCAAAGAGTTCAAAAAAAGTTTAGACCTAAAAGCAAATGTGACCAGGAAACAGAGTAGAAATAGCACTTATGTAATGACTTTACATTATATGGCTCTCTAAATGGAACAAGAAAGACATTTTCAGGAAGTTTAGATAATTGGATCCTTATTAATTGAATACATACATTCTATACTCAGAAGAGCATACAGTAATATATTTATATACATGCACACACACAATAAAGGAAATAGAGGAGACTGATTTAATGCATTATTAAGAAATGGCTTTATGTCTTTAGTGAATATTGACCAAGGACCAACACAGTTCCTTTCCTCATAAAGTAGGAGTGATAAAATGAAAAATATAAAAATCAATCTTACTGTAAACATAGATAGTGTGAGATAATAAATGAAACACATGTGCTATGGCTAAAGACAGAAAACCAACTAGAAAAATACTTAGCAAAGCCATTCCTTGCAGTTCTGCCCTAATTTGTTAAGTAGGGATTCCTACCTGTGTTAGGCCCTTTAGTGATACATTTTTATTTGTGGTCTCACATGCCTTCCATTACTTTACCCTATAAAAGCAGAAATGGCATATATATTATTAGGCTGAATGCCATAAGTAAGTAGAGGTACTTATCAAAAATTATAATCGACAGTTAATTCAATAAAAAAATAAGTGTTTATGCTTCCCTAGAAAGGAGTCTTTCTGGTGCATACATTAGTCTACTCAAGCTTTTAAGAAACAGAATCTCTACATTAAGTTAGGATTTGGGAGCAAAATTCTTATTCCATAATCAGTACTTATTATATTATACTTTTCCTTTGCATGATGGTTATCTCTTTCAAATGACAAAGAGTTGTCTGTAGAGGCAACTGATAAGGAAAGCTGATATTCAGGGACCCAGATGTCATCCATCACTCTAATTCTTTCTAAATCAGACACATGACAAACTAGTGTAACAGACTTGCAGTAAATATCTGTTTAATAAATAAATAAGCTGTAGGACCTACAAAATTATTATGTCACTGGTATTATGTCTTGAATAACATTTAAGAAATTATGGAAGCAAGTGCAATTATATTAAGAAGTATCTGCTTACACTTTTATCACTCATAAAATGACAAGTTACCTTTGATATGAAAATATATATCTACTAAAAAATTAAAGTCCCTGTTCTTTGTTCTATACTTTTATAATCATGAAGAAAGTGATAAGGGGGGTTGTCATATAGATTACTTAACTATAATTTTAAAATTTACTGCTTATATTTTGCTAGTGCTTAAAGTTGAACAAACACCTATTTAGAGAGGCATCGCTTCCAACTCAAGAAATTCACCAACAGTTATAAAATATAAAACAAAACACATGACAATATTTTCAGTAAATAGGAGGATGCACTTTTTGTTTTGAATCCTATGATCTTTGTCTTAATATTATAAAACAGGGGACCACAACATATTTATTATGAACTACAAAATACATTAATCAGTGTTCTCTAGAGAAACAGAACCAGTAGAAGATGATAGAAAATAGATTATAGGTACATATAGACAGACATAAATATATAGAAGTAGATTTCTTATGAGAGATTGGCTCAATGATAACAGAAGCTGTGAAGCCCCATGACATGCTATCTGCAATCTGGAGACCCTGAAAGCCAGTAGTGGAGTTCCAGTCCAAACCTGAAGGCCTGAGAACCATGAGAACCAATGGTATAAGTTCCAATCTGAGTCTAAGGACCCCAAAATCAGTAGGGGCTATATCCAAGTGCAGAGAAGATGAATGTCCTAGCTGAAGAAGAGAGTGAATTTGGTCTTCCTCCACTTCTTCATTCTGCTCAGACCTGCATTGGATTGAAAGATACCCACCTGCACTGGTGAGCAGGATCCTCCTTCCCGTTTACTGATCTAAATGCTAATCTCTTCCACAAACACCCCCACAGACACATCCAGAAATAATGTTTTACCAGCTATCTGGGCATCCCTTAGCCCAGTCAAGGTGACATAAAATTAACCATCACAATACCTAGTAATATACAAAAAAAACCTTGTATTTCAACATTATCAAAATGACACAGGCCATTATGAAAATTATTGTGAGCCAATGAAATGTCAATAGAACTAGACAAAAGTAGAAGAAATCATCAAAGTCAAAGTAAATGATAACTGAAAAATTAAGTCCATATTAGGAGCTGGTAATATAAGGTCCATGTGCCAAACATGCCATTTGGGGAGATTTTCATGTGCTGCTACCTGCCTTGTTTTAAAGAACCTGCAAAATATCTGTTCTTAGCTTGCTGCTGTAAAGTGTAGGTGTGATCAATATCAACTCATACTTTGACAAAATGATAAACTGACACAAAGCTCCCAAAAGTTACTAAGATCTTCTCTAAATTAACCCACTGTGGCCTAAAGGATTCATTTAAAAACAAACAAACAAAAAAACTGAACAACAGCCATAATGAAGAATGAAAATTCTACTGAAGCACAGCTTGGAGATACTCTAATAAAGATGTGAAAGAATATTAAAAAAAAAAAAAAAACAAGAAAAGAAAACTCTAGGAATTTTATAATCCTAAACTGATCAACAGAGGCCTTTTATCAGATAACAGTTTTCTCAGATTGCAAGGCAGCAGGAATCTGAGGAAATGTACCTATAAAATTAAACAGCCTTAATTTGTACTCAGTTTGAAAGTGTTTATACATTTTTATTAAGATTCCTTCATTAGCCTTTAATACTCAACTTTCTACTTATTGTGGGTTTATTACTACAAGAGGTCCTAGCCTAGATGACAGCATAATCTAATTAGAATGTATCACATTTGGTTGTCAGTTTTTCTACCTGAAGCTCGTCATGCCTCCATGAACAGACATGGGCTTAACCCTGAGGAGATTTTGAAAATTCATCACAGGAGAGTCACAGAAGTGTGACCAAGTTTAGGTTGAAAAAATAATTACCAGATATAGCACTTTCAAACTCCTTTGCTTTAGAGATAACAAAATCTTGTTTAGCCAGAACGCCTGGGGAACAGGAAAATCTGATTAAATCGATTTTCTACCTAAATTATGTAAACACATAAACTTTTTTTTTATTCATTGTGAAGAAAAACTGTGCTGAGTTATTAATAAGAATCATGTTTGACATGATATAGGAAGAAGTGGTTGCTGTTGTTCAGTCCCTAAGGGTCGTGTGGGACTCTGCAATCCCATGACTGCAGCCCACCAGGCTTCCCTGTCCTTCACTATCTCCAGGAGTACACTCAAACTCATTACCATTGAGTCGGTAATGCCATCCAACCATCTCATCCTTCATTGCCCCATTCTCCTCTTGCCCTCAATCTTTCCTAGCATTATTTTAGCTATTTGGGGTCATTTTCCCAAAGGTGAGGCTTTGGCATCAGTTTGTGATTTCTCCCTCTCCTGCAGATCCTGGTCTGTCTTCAGCTCTTACTCTCTGTTAGCTGGAGCACTCTTCTGCCACTGGCCATAGAGTGGGAGAGAGCGTAGCTCTGGCATTGAGGCATTAGGGATGCTCATGGACCCATTCACAGGATCATCACGTGAGGTCTTCCCAGTGGCACGTGGGCAGACCTCCTGCTGGAGTCTGGAACCACATCTGTTTATGACCTCTGATATTGTTATCTGCCTCTTTCTGGATCTCTCCACTACCCCAGGGACAGAGGTTCATCCTCAATATTCTGGGTACTGTGGAAGAGAAAAGAGTTTCTCCATCTGCATCCCACACAACTGGGAAAGCTAGGTATTCATTCAATTTTTCTCTGTCACTCATGGGAGAGATCGCCACTTCAGCCCCATTCTGTGCTACCTTAGCGGAGGAGCAATGCTGGCAAAGCTCCTTTTACCCTCTCCAGTGCCGCCAAACTCATATATTGTTGCTGTTGTTCAACAGAGTGCTGGAAGCTCTCCTCAGGAAACCTGGACTTCTATAAATACTCTTTTATCTGTGGGCATTTGTCCAAGTCAGCGCCCTCCAGGTGATTCCAAACCACAGTGGAAAGAAACAAAAACTTGTTTATAAGCTCCTGCCAGTTCCACTGCCAGTATTGAGGTTTGTCTGTCACCAGATTCACAAGTGCCATGGCATACAGTGCTGGATTCCACAGCTCTCATAGAGACATTTTCATTCATGGGCGAAAGCCAAATTTTAGTTGTTAAAAAAAGGAGGAAATGAAGGATGTCTAATATTGTTATTATGCTGATGTTCAAGTCTTCATTTTCTTGTTGAAACCTGTCAAAGATAGGATTATGGCTTCTTATCCATTGCAAATTCACATATTTGACTGTAGGTGGCGCTAGTGGTAAAGAACCCGCCTGCCAATGCAGGAGCCTTAAAAGATGAGGGTTCCATCCCTAGGTGGGGATGATTCCGTGGAGAAGGGCATGACAATCCACTCCAGTAGTCTTGCTTGGAGAATCCCCTGGACACAGGAGCCCCCCAGGTGGGTTATAGTCCATTAAGTCACAAAGAGTAGGACACAACTGAAGCGACTCATACACACACTCATATATACATTATAGTAGGCTTCTGTTAGCTTTCTTTCCAGTAAAAACAAAACAAAACAAAATGCTCCTGTTGCCATTTCCATCTTTCAAGATAAACTACAGTCTATCAGCTGCCTTAATTTTGTTTCAGAGAATGAGTTGACTGTGTGTACAGAAACTACCAAAAATAGAATACACTGACAAAGATAGAATAATATTAATTGCTTTTATGTATCATCTGGGTGTTAATGCTGTTGCTCTGAAGAATGGGAGTTAACTGTATTTTTAGAAAGGGTGCTTGATCCCAAAAACTCCTGTTGTAGAAACACATCTCTAATGAACCACATTTGTTTCTAATGTCTAAAGTCATCCTGTGAATTTTGAACCTCAACAAACATTAGGATAGCCTTTGCACTTCGAACAGTATACATTTTTACCTTAGGTTATAAAATATATTTGATGTGGCAATGGACTACATTTTCAGAAATGAAAGTTATTGCTGTAATATGTGTCCACAGCATATGCTGACTTTGCATTAACAGCCATAAATCGGTAAGTTAAAATTGAAAGGCCATCTACTATTGTATTTTTAATTGTGAGCTTCATATGTGACCTTCATTTTTAACATAGTAATCTCTCAATTTTACATATCAAAACTCTAAAAAAAAAGTGCATGGGTTTCTATGTTGTCCAATCTGGTTCCTTGAGAAAAGCAACTAAGCTCCCTGGCCCCTTACTGTACAGTCTCTATTTTTGAAAGTCTCAGGCCAAAGCAACAGAGAGACCAAGATCTTAGAAACTGAATTCAATTAGGAGAACTGTGTGTGTGTGTGTGCACTACAAATTGGCACTTATCAAGATCATTGCCAATGACTGAACAAAGGCATATGCCACCTGCCTCTACAGAGACTGAACCCCTTGCTACAATGGCAACTGACCTTCAACAAACCCTGAGGGAGTGCAGAGTGGAGTGAGCACATGCTCTGTGCTCCAGGGAATCTGGTGGGACAAGTCTTTAAATAGCTGGATATTTTTAGGGAACAGATTTTATGATCTCAATCCTTGCATCTTCTTATATCTAGAGAAGCGCTAAATCCCTTCATGGTGACATCAGATCCTCATAACTAACAAAAAATCCTTTTGTAGAATGAGTGCTTCATTTCATTGAACTTCCCCTTCACCAAAACTTTATATATTGACCTTCCCCACTGCTGCTTTAGAGCAGTCTCTCAGGGATATCTGAGATGCTGTTTCCTGGGCTGCAGTCCTCATTTTGCCCCAAATAAAACTTAACTCGCAACTCTCAAGTTGTACATGTATTTTAGTTAACACATGTATTGGAATATAATTGCTTTACAGTGTTGTATTAGTTTCTGCTGTATGACAAAGTGAATCAGCTATATGTATATGAGAGGGCAACAGACAGGAAGGCAGGGGTCCCCAAGCATAGGAAATTGACTACAAGTGTCAGACTTTTTTTTTTTCCTCTCTCATAAGGGGCAGAAGGAAACAAATTACCAAATGTTAGACCTTTCTTTTTTTTTTCTCTATACAAAATTAAAAGGAAGTTTCTTTTAAAATTCTATGTTACTGTGATGACACCTGGTTCCACCTGAACTTAACTTTTCTCAAACCTTGAGCTAACAAATGTGTTTTTCTTATGGAAATGTTTTTCTTAAGCTATGTTAGTGAAACTATATATTTGCTTGGAAATCTGCCTTTCTTCGAGATTCCGGTCAATTGTTTTATTGCCTAAGATGACTCACATTTTCCCAACATTATCTCAAAATACATTTTGTTGGTTAGGGGCCTGGTGCAACTCTCTCAGTTTTGAGACATTTCCTTTCTCTAATTCGCAGCTTGCTAATAGGTATATAACTCCTTGCTAAAAACTAGCAAGGGGACACTCTTTCTGCACCCTTCTGATGTGTATGTCAGAGATTTTTTCTCGTATCCGACTCTTTGCGACCCCATAGACTGAAGCCTGCCAGGCTCATCTGTCCATGGGATTATCCAGGCAATAGTACTGGAGTGGATTGCCATTTCCTTCTCCAGGGGATCTTCCCAACCCAGGGCTCGAACCCGGGTCTCCTGCATTGTAGACAGACACTTTACCGTCTGAGCCACCAGGGAAGTCCTGTATCTCTTTTATACTTTAATAAAACTTTATTACACAAGAGCTCTGAGTGATCAGTCCTTGTCACTGGCCCCAGATCAAATTCCTCTCTTCCAGAGGCCAAGAATCCTGGAGTCCTTCATGGCTCACAGCGGCAACCTTTCATATACATATATCCCCTCTCTCTTGAGCCTCCCAGCCACTCCCATTCACTATAATATTATCCCATTCTTCAATAACAATAAATGTATTTAGCTTAATAAAAATAAATAATACAGTTTTTTAATGTTTAAAGTTTTAGGTTTTTTTTTTTTAATAACTACTAAAGATCAATATACCAGATATCACCCCCTCTTTGCTTGAATTGTCTAAGTAATTAATTCTTCATTGATTCATGAAGATTTGCAGTGTTCCTTACCTTTGTGTCAGCTATAAGAACATAATATTTTAAGTAAATTTCTTCACATAATTGACTATTTAGTTTTAAAATCAGTGTAAAGGTGTGCAGGTTTGTTTTTTTGTTTTTGTTTTTGTTTTTTTCAATTTTTTTTGGTACCAGTCTGCTTACTCATCATTTGCCTTCTACACTCAGTATGAAAACTGGCTGAACATTGACAATTCATGACTGAAATGGTCGCTCAGCAGAACTAGATAGCTTTACCAAGAAATAAAGCAAAATGAAGAAATAAGGAGAAACTTATTCTCTCCTGGAAATTGCTTGTCTGACGCTTGTTGTTGTTCAGTTACTCAATCGTACCTGACTCTTTGCTACCCCATAGACTGCAGCACTCCAGGCTTTCCCGTCCATCACCATCTCCCAGAGCTTGCTCAAACTCAATAGACTCATGTCTATTGAGTCGGTGATGCCATCCAAGCATCCCGTCCTCTGTCATCCCCTTTTTCTTCCAGCCTTCAATCTTTTCCAGCATCAGGGTCTTTTCTAATGAGTCAGCTCTTCGCATCAGGTGGCCAAAATATTGAAGCATAAACTTCAGCATTGATGACTAAAAAGATGTACAACTTGAGAACTGTGAGTTAAGTTTTATTTGGGGCAAAATGAGGACTGCAGCCCAGGAGGCAGTATCTCAACCCTGAGAGACTGCTCCAAAGCAGCAGTGGAGAAGGTCAATATATAAGGTTTTGGTAGGGCTTCCCTGGTGGCTTAGACGGTAAAGCGTCTGTCTACAATGTGGGAGACCCGGGTTTGAGCCCTGGGTTGGGAAGATCCCCTGGAGAAGGAAATGGCAATCCACTCCAGTACTATTGCCTGGAAAATCCCATGGACAAAGGAGCCTGGCAGGCTGCAGTCTATGGGGTCGCAAAGAGTCGGATAAGACTGAGCGACTTCACTTCACTTCACTTCACTTTGGTGAAGGGGGAGTTCAGTATCATCATTAAGCATTCATTTTACAAAAGGTTTTTTTGTTAATCATGAGGATCTTATGTCACCATGAAGGGATTTAGTGCTTCTCTAGATATGAGAAGATGCAAGGATTGAGATCATAAAATCTGTTCCTAAAAACATCCAGCTGTCCCATTAGATTCCCTGGAGCACAGAGTACCTCACTCCCCCTGAACTCCCTCAGGGGCTTTTGAAATTCAACAGCTATATCAATGTAGGGTTCAATCTCCGTAGAGGCAGATGGCAAATGCCATTGTTGTTCAGTCGTTGGCAATGATCTTGGTAAGTGCCAATTTGTAGTTGACAGCATCAATCCTTCCAATGAATATTCAGGACTAATTCCCTTTAGAATTGATTTGATCTCTTTGCAGTCCAAAGGACTCTCAAGAATCTCCTCCAACACCGCAGTTTAAAAGCATCAATTCTTCAGCAGCCTTCATTATGGCCCAACTCTCATATCCATACTTGGACCTTTGTTGGCAAACATGCATGTTATTTATGTTATATTTTTTTCTAAAGAGGAAAAATAATATCCCTTCCCTTATTAAAACTCTCATTTCACAAAAAATTGCTATTTTCTATAATGGTTTAGTCTCAAAGTGGATTCTAATTGTTTAAGTCATCCTGGGATATGAAATCAATACCAAAAAAAGTAGAATAATCCAAATTATTAAGCTATAATTCTTTACAAGTCAAATGATCAGGTTCTGAGATCAAGAGTAAAATTTACTTCAGTCTATCAGAATCATCAAAAATAATGCATACTGGGTAATGCTGACATATATTTAATATGATTTTTAAGTATCTAGCTGATTTCTAGTTGACACTGAAAACCAGTTCTGCAGCACTAAGAAACTGGTGCTTTCCAGTGTTTGCATATTCACTATACGCTATAGTTCTTTGTAAATATTACCATAACAGAAGAAGTGCAAAGAGAAAAAGATGTGAATGTTGATATGGAATACCCCAATAAGAACTTGGAAACAAACCTAAAATTATAATTACCAAAAGCAATGAATTAATGGCAAAGCAAAACTGAGGGAGAGCAGAAAAAATATTTTAATCTTCACAGAAAGAAACTGAACTTAAAGCATTATGCTATCTAACACCAACCCTGCAGAGGGTTTCGTAAGCCTTCTGGACAATTTAGTTGATATAAACCAAAAAATGAATGGCTTCCCTGGTGGCTGAGCTGGCAAAGAATCTGCCTGCAGTGTGGGAGACCTGGGTTCAATCCCTGGGTTGGGAAAATCACCTGGAGAAAGGAAAGGCTACCCAGTCCAGTTTTCTGGCCTGGATAATCCCATGTACTATATAGTTCATGGGGTCACAAAGATTTGGACACAACTGAGTGACTTTCACTTTCACTTTCTTTTCAAAAAATGAGAGAGATTTCTCTACATGTAGAATATTTGTCATAAAACAAAGATCAGATAAGGTGAGTAATGTTTTTGTATTCTAAAATTCAATTTAAAAAATAACAACTTTAAAATATTAAGTGCACCTTTCATCTTAAAGTGATTTTTATTTTGTCTCAATATTTCATTTTTTTTTATGTTTCCCTTATTAAATATCTAAGTCAAGTGGGGATAGCTTTATCTGTTAATGAAATATATAATCTTGCCACTGCATATCAGCTCATATTATTATCAAACAAGTATACTGTTACATTATACCAGTTTGTTTTACAGCAAACCTCTGGAACATTTTGAATTCTTGGCAAAATTCTATTAGTCTTTGCCCTGCTTCATTCTGCATTCCAAGGCCAAATTTGCCTGTTACTCCAGGGGTTTCTTGACTTCCTACTTTTGCATTCCAGTCCCCTGTAATTAAAAGGACATCTTTTTTGGGTGTTAGTTCTAAAAGGTCCTATAGGTCTTCATAGAACTGTTCAACATCAGCTTCTTCAGCGTTATTAGCTGGGGCATAGACTTGGATTACTGTGATATTGAATGGTTTGCCTTGGAAACGAACAGAGATCATTCAGTCATTTTTGAGATTGCATCCAAGTACTGCACTTCGGACTCTTTTGTTGACCATGATGGCTACTCTATTTATTCTGAGGGATTCCTGCCTGCGGTAGTAGATATAATGAGAAGGAGTATGTCAAGGTTGTATATTGTCACCCTGCTTATTTAATTCAGAGTACAGCATCAGAAACGCTGGACTGGAAGAAACACAAGCTGGAATTAAGATTGCCGGGAGAAATATCAATAACCTCATATATGCAGATGACACCACCCTTATGGCAGAAAGTGAAGAGGAACTCAAAGGCCTCTTGGTGAAAGTGAAAGTGGAGAGTGAAAAAGTTGGCTTAAAGCTCAACATTCAGAAAACGAAGATCATGGCAGCTGGTCCCATCACTTCATGGAAAATAGATGGGGAAATGGTGGAAACAGTGTCAGATTTTATTTTGGGGAGCTCCAAAATCACTGCAGATGGTGACTGCAGCCATGAAATTAAAAGATGCTTACTCCTTGGAAGAAAAGTTATGACCAACCTAGATAGCATATTCAAAAGCAGAGACATTACTTTGCCTACTAAGGTCCGTCTAGTCAAAGCTATGGTTTTTCCTGTGGTCATGTATGGATGTGAGAGTTGGACTGTGAAGAAGGCTGAGTGCCGAAGAATTGATGCTTTTGAAGTGTGGTGTTGGAGAAGACTCTTGAGAGTCCCTTGGACTGCAAGGAGCTTCAACCAGTCCATTCTGAAGGAGATCATCCCTGGGATTTCTTTGGAAGGAATGATGGTAAAGCTGAAACTCCAGCACTTTGGCCACCTCATGCGAAGAGTTGACTCATTAGAAAAGACTCTGATGCTGGAAGGGATTGGGGGCAGGAGGAGAAGGGAATGCCAGAGGATGAGATGGCTGGATGGCATCACTGACTCGAACGTAAGACTGAGTGTACTCCAGGAGATGGTGATGGACAGGGAGGCCTGGCGTGCTGTGATTCATGGGGTCGCAAAGAGTCAGACATGACTGAGCAACTGAACTGAACTGGAGCATTTAGTACTGCCTTTTCATAAAAATGATACACCGTTTGTGGCTATTTTTTACATGAGCATATTTAATGAGTAGCATAATTGGTAGCCTTTTTTCCTTAGTGATCCATATAACAGCATACCTTACAATCATCGGTATCTTAGATTCAATGAAATAAGAAGAATGATAATGCATAATTTTTATTGAGCTTCTCTAAATGCCAGACACAACACTTTGTGAGTATTAACTTCATTTAATCATTACAAAACTCTTAAGGTAGAACCTAATACTATTTGAAAATCAAGGTACATTGTGTATATAATAATTACCCTAGGTCATGCAGGTGGTAATAAAGCTTTGAACCCAGGACTACTATAGAGACAATCAATGTAAAAACCTTTTCACATTGTAATACTCAAGAAACAGTATTTACTTGGAAGTAATCATCTTGTTTAGAGGGAAATGGATAGCCTTAGTTCTGAAACTAAAATAGAAAATAGTGTTCCTCCTAGAAAACCACATCATTATCTCAACAATTTAATGGCATCTTGTCAAAGATATAGTTTTCAAAAGAGATTTTAAAGTTCTGTTGTGAAATACTTCAAAGTTATTAAATAAGAAATATTGACCCAAGTTGTACCAGTCTTTTAACAACTACACTTTTATCTTTTATGTATGAATGTGGGGCCAAAAGAGTGATATTCTGTAGAGCTAGAGATGGAAACAAAGTAACCAACCTTGGATCCAATTTTTATGGGAAAATAGGTTTTGGTTCTCATTGGCCATACAATGTAGTGTTTATAGCCTCTAATTAAACAGAACTTCAAACAGTACAACTTTCAATATTTAGATGTTAAATGGTTCTGGACAGCATTCCCAAACAAAAATTATTTCTGTATATACATTTGGGATAATAATATCTTATATAGCATGCAGAGAATTTAAAAAGAATAGAAAAAT
This sequence comes from Capricornis sumatraensis, assembly GCF_032405125.1. Taxonomy (NCBI): domain Eukaryota; kingdom Metazoa; phylum Chordata; class Mammalia; order Artiodactyla; family Bovidae; genus Capricornis; species Capricornis sumatraensis. Next base: position 127,837,535 of record NC_091071.1, read on the forward strand.
TATATAGAAATATTGTGGAGAGTACACAGTACTAGAAAGAAAGTGAAATTTGTACCTATTAATTTCATTTATCAAAACTGACCTCAAAATTTAGAAACATTTTTGCTGATATATTATCATTTATGATTCATAAAATATTACCAACATGAATATATATTTCCTTTGTCATAATTAGTTGAAAATTCTGTTTTTTTCCAGTTTCTACATCTGTCCTAAAATGATTTTGTAGTTCTGCAAAGTTGTCCCTAAGAACTCTTAGGAAGGAGTAATTGCAAATATTTGCCTTATAAAACGTATTATCTAGATGTCCTCTCTATATTAGATTACTGATGTGGCAAAGTTTGAGCAGACCAATTCATTCTAGGTAGAGCACTGATATCAGTGCATATGTAATTTATAACTTGATTCATGCCTAAATGTAAAGAAAATGGAAAGATCAACTAGGATTAGATGCCTTTGAAACCAATCAGTTTTTCTTATTAAATAGGTTATTTGCCTTAGTAACTCCACATCTTAGGGTAGCATGGCATATCTGTGGTGATAAATGTATGAACATCCAGACCAGTCAACCTGTATAAGAAGTGAATCATGTTCTATACTTACACCTCAAATGATTACACTTATATTGGAAAAAAATCATCCTTTGGATTAGAGCTGTCACTGATAGCTCAGTTGGTAAAGAATCTGCCTGCAATCCAGGAGACCCGGTTCAGTTCCTGGGTTGGGAAGATCCGCTGAAGAAAGGATAGGCTGCCCACTCCAGTATTCTTGAGCTTCCCTTGTGGCTCAGTTGGCAAAGAATCCACCTGCAATATAGGAGACCTGGGTTCGACTCTTGGGTTGGGATTACCCCCTGGAGAAGGGAAAGATTACCGACTCCAGCATTCGGCCTAGGGAATTCCGTGGACTGTGTTAGTCCATGGGATCGCAGAGTCCGACGCGACTGACTTTCATTTTCACTTTCATCAACACAGAACTTTTCAGTGAATATGAAATGGTATTATCAGACTTTGGAATATTTGTACATAGTATAAAGCTTGACTCAGTTGATTTCAAAAAATATAATTCATAAACCACATAATATTTCCCAAGGATTGTGCTAGATGATGTACTGGAGTACCAAAAATCCACACTTCCTGCCCTCAGGAAAGCAATGAACACGTGTGAGAGACAAATGTGATCATTCAAGGCATCACAAAGTACAAGGTACACCTTGACATTTTCACTGATATAAAATGACTTCTTGATATAATTTTGAAGAAGATGAAATATCAGAAGTAATTTTAAAGAGTGAAATATGTTTTAACACAAATTTATTTGGTGACATTTGGAAAACTAAACATATGAATCTGCTTATAAGAGAAGGGAATAATTTTATGAGCAGCTAAATCCTATACAGCCAGTTATTAGAACATGTGCCTAGACTCATCATTAAATAAATGTTTCTTCCCTACTTCTATAAAATATTCAATACAAAATGTCAGATGTAAAAATACACAAACATCACACAGGGAAAATCAATTTCTTCTTCAGAAATGAGTTTTTCTTCCAAACTAATAATTTGATTTGTTTTTTTTTTTTAATTTTTACATTTGGAAAGGTCAATAAATCTCTGTCAAAACTTTAGATTGCATATATATGTGTGTGTATGTATATATTACACACACATACAGAAAGGAGATTATGTTTTCATGTAAATTTAAGGTTCTTCAAACCAACCAAGAGTTATTAAAATTATATGTGTGTAACATAGTCTCTCTAAGAGTTTTCTATTCAAGCTCTGGCTGAGATTTTTCTTTTCTCTTTGCTTCCAGGAACATATTGGAAAACAAAGATTAAAGAGAATTCTCAAGTAAGTCATTTACTAACTGAGAATTTAATTGTGAGTTTGCCAACCATGGTTTGATTTTTCCTTGTCTTGTTCCAAGGTTATAAACCTTTCAATTCATTTATATTTATAAACAATTCCCACTACACTATGTGCATGGATTATTAGGAATGTCTCCCAACAGAATTTTGTCAACTTTCTGTACATAATTAATTAAAAGCCCTGGTTCACTTTTTATCAAACTTTCACAGTGGGTTAGAATATCTGAAATCTAAACTGAAAGTCTCTTTAAGCCAAATGACTACTCATTCCCTAGTTTGGAAGGCTCTTTATTTCATGGATTTGAAAAGGAAGATTAAAGCCATTGGAGAAATCACCTTGGGCAGAATGTGGTTTTGCTGATAACAGAATTATGTTTCACAGAAACAGAATTATGTTTCTGTATCTAATTAACACACCGTGATAAAAAAAAAAAAAAAAGTAAGCCAAAGGAGAAAATGTCTAGCCTAAAACTATGATCCCACCTACAAAAGAATGGAAAGGGTATAACAGCTGACTTCTACCCATGCACTATTTGTAATTCCCATTGTATTTCTAAAAGGAACTCAGATAAGCACAGTCTTCATATATCTTGTGGCAGCAAAAAAAAAAAAAAAAAAAAAAATCCCTAATCCTACAACTACACCTAACCCTGCTTCCTCACAAAGGCACCTTTGTTTTTTTTTTTTTTTCTATTTTATTTTATTTTATTTTTTTAATTAATTTTTTTAAATTAATTTTTTTTTATTTAATTTTAAAATCTTTAATTCTTACATGTGTTCCCAAACCTGAAACCCCCTCCCACCTCCCTCCCCATAACATCTCTGTGGGTCTTTGAATTGCCTAAGGAGATGTTAAAGCCTAACAATGCCAGGGCTCTAGCCTTCAGACTCTACTTTCATTAGTCTAGGATGGAAACAGACAAAGTATGTTTATGATAAAATTATATGTTATGTATCTTCAGGTTATATTACTATGCAAACAAGGTTGAAAATTTTGAAGTTCTAGTTTGTTAATTTTAAGGAATTTGGAGTCTTGTAAAAATGAATGGATTGTATTGATTTTCACAATATTCATTTTGTTTCCTCTGTTGCTGTTGTTCAGTCACTAAACTATGTCCATTTCTTTGGGACCTTATGGACTGTAGCAAGCAAGGCTCCTCTGTCCTATACTATCTCCCAGAGTTTGCTCAAATTTACATCCATTGAGTCGATGATGCTATTTAACCATCTCCTCTCCACCACCCCTTCTCCTTTTGCCTTCAATTTTCTCGGCATCCAGGTCTTCTCCAACACATTGGCTCTTTAATCAGATGTTCAAAGTATTGGAGCTTCAGGTTCAGAATCAGTCCCTTCAATAAATAGTCAATGTTGATTTCTGTTAGGATTGACTTGTTTGATCCCCTTGCTGTCCAAGGGACTGTCAAGAGTCTTCTTTAGCTCCACAATTTAGAAATATCAATTTTTCAGTGATCAGTCTTCTTTATGGTCCAACTCTCACATCCATACACGATACTGGTAAAACCATAACTTTGACAACGTGATTGTTGGCAAAGCGATATCTCTGCTTTTTAATATGCAGTCTAGTATTGTCAGCAGATGACAGAGGGCAACAGAGAATGAGATGGCTGGACGGCATCACCAATGCAATGGACCTGAACTTGGGCAAACTCTGGATGATGGTGTGGGACAGGGATGCTTGGCATGCTGCAGTCCATGGAGTCACAGAGTCAAACACGACTTGGCAACTGAACAACAGCTAGGTTTGTCAGAGCTTTCTTTCCAAAGAGCAAGCATCTTTTTATTTCATGGCTGTAATCATTGTCCACAGTGATTTTGGAGCCCAAGAAAAGAAAATCTGTCACTGCTTCCACATTTCCCCATTCAGTTTGCCATGAAGCAATGGGACCAGATACCATGATCTTGGGTTTTTAAATGTTGAGTTTTAAGCAAGATTTTTCACACTCCTCTTTCATCCTGATCAAGAGTCTCTTTAGCTCCTCTTAACTTTCTGCCAGTAGAATGGTATCATCTGCATGTCTTAGGTTGTTGGTATTTCTTCCAGCAATCTTGATTCCAACTTGTGCTCATCCAGGCTGGCATTTCACATGATGTATTCTGCATATAAGTTAAACAAACGGGGTGACAATATACAGCCTTTTTGTATTCCTTTCCCAGTTTTGAACCAGTCAGTTGTTCTATGTCTGCTTCTAACTGTTGCTTCTGCACCCACATACAGGCTTCTCAGGAGACAGGTAAGGTGGTCTGGTATTTCCATCTCTTTCAGAATTTTCCACAGTTTCTTCTGATCCACACATTCAAAGGCTTTAGCATAGTTAATGAAGCAGAAGTAGATGTTTTTCTGAAACTCCCTTGCTTTTTCTATGATTCAGTGGATGTTGCCAATTTGATCTCTGGTTCCTCTGCTTTTTCTAAATCCAGCCTGAACATTTGGAAGTCCTCAGTTCATGTACTGCTGGAACCTAACCTGTAGGATTTTGACCATAACCTAGTTTTCTTTAGCATTACCTTAAATTTTGATAGTGTAAATTTAGCATGAAGCAGTAAATAACAGACCAAAAGTTCAGCAGGCACTGATAATAAGTACCTGTTCAAAGCAGAACTTTACCAAGTAAAGTAATTGAAATTTAAAAGATCTTTCATATCCCTCTTATACATCTGCTGTCAGTGGTGGTATTGTTTTCAGATTCAGGTACACAGACTTGGGTTAATTATACTCCTCTCTCCATGTCATAATTGCATCTTAGGCCACATTTCTTCCATTTATTTAATCATCTAGCCCACTCCCATTTCCCACAGGATAGTAATAAAACAATTCAATTAGCAAATGGCAAAAAACATGATGAGATATTTTACCAAAGAGGTTATAGAGATGGCAAATAAACTCATGAAACAATCTCCAACATCACCAGCCACTAAGAAAACACAAATTAAGAGCACAATGAGTTATCACTACATATCTCCTTTTATGGCACTTCACATTTTTGTGCTTCACGGTTGTTGCTTTTTTTTTTTTTTTTTAACAAATTGAAGAAAACTGTCAAGCAAGTCTATTGGCGCCATTCTCCCAACAGCATTGTTTTTTAATTAACACGTGTACATTTTTTCTAGACATAATGCTGTGCTGTGCTTACTTGCTCAGTCATGTCTGACTCTTTGTGACCCCGTGGACTGTAGCCCACCAGGCACCTCTGTCTAGGGGGATTCTCTAGGCAAGAATACTGGAGTGGGTTACCATGCCTTCCTCCACGGGATCTTTTCAACCCAGTGATCCAACCCAGGTCTCCTGCATTACAGGTGGATTCTTTACCATCTGAGCCACCAGGGAAGCCTAGGCATACAGCTATTATATACTTACTAGGCTATAGTATAGTGTAAACATAACTTTTTATATGAGCTGAAAAATAAAAAAAATTATATCACTTTTTTTATTGTGATATTTGCTTTACTGCAGTGATCTGGAACTGAACCTGAATTATTTCCTGTACAGTTGTACAGATATGCCTGTAGTTATTTAAATGACTAATTTTTTTAATAGTGACCATACCCAATTTTGCTGAAGATGTGGATAAACTGGGTCTTTAATATATCTCCTGCAGAAATATTGAGTGGTAGTGTTACTCTGGAAAAAAGGTTTGATAGTTTCTTTTAAAACTAAAACTTTAATGTGCATATAATAGAGCAATCACACTCCTAGACATTTGTTTCAGAAAAATAAGAACATCTGTCTACATAAAATACGCACACATTTGTTCAAAGCAGCTTTATCTGCAATGGTTAAAAATTAGAAACCACTGAAATATACAATACATGAATGGTTTTTTAAAAAAAAAGGTGGTTTAGACATGCAGTGAAGTACTACTTAGCTATAAAAATGAACGAACTATTGATACATGTAATAGCTTGAGTATATCTACTCAAGCTACACTTGAGTATATCTACTCAAGCTACACTGAGTAAAAAAAGAAATCAATATCAAAATATAATTCTATTTACATATCATTCTCCAAATACCAAAATTAATAGAGAAGAAGAACTGATTAGTGATTGTCAGGGATTAGTGATGGTGAAGCAGGCAGGGCAACTACAAAGGAGTAACACTAGGAAGATCTTTGTGGTAAGGTGGTGAATACATAAATGTACATGTGATAAAATGACATAGAACTATACATACACTTTGTACCAAATTCATATTTTATATATTGTACTATAAGCATTTAAGATGTAACCTGGGAAATCCCATGAATACAGGAGCCTGGCAGGTTACAGTTCATGGGGTCACAAGAGCCCAACATGACTGAGGGTCTAGATATGGAGGAAACTGTTCTTTCTGTACTATCTTTACCATGTCCTGTCAATCTACAATATTTTAAACTAAAAACAAACTAAAAACAAGAAGCTTTCCTTTTTCCATTGTAGTTGCTCAGCTCCTTGTTGAATATCAATTAAGCATATATATGTGAGGGTTTATTTCTTAACTCTCTAGTGTATTTAATTGGTTTATTTGTCTATCCCTATCAGTGCTAATACCACACTATACAGGATGAAGTTATTTTACAGCTGGACAGGGGGAACTCCCTGTTTATGTTCAGGGAAGCTGGCCATCTAGCTTCAACTATTATGTCAGTGGTTCAGAGTGCTAACCAGATGTGGTCTTTGTGCTAAGCAATTCACTAATAATCAGTGATGTACTGTTTAAAGTCTTAAACACCCTTCCTGACATCCACTTCGGTGGCTTTCAACTGGCAAAAGACAGTTGACTTGGATATGTTACTGGAGCATATAAAAATATATCACTAGAAAGTCAGTCTTGAGCTCTAATAAGCCAAGATTCTTCAAACAATCTTGATGGTTTAATCTTGAGAAAAATTGCATTTTTGTGTAAGAACATGGAGAATCTTTATCTAGAACTCTCAAATTCAATGTTTGTCATCATTCTTTTTTTCTTGCTGTATCATATACTTTCTCCTTATTTAAAGCCTGACATTAAAATGTTCTTCGGTGACCTGTGAGTCATTCAAATATCTAAAGTTGAGTAACCTTTAAAACATTCTTCGTATTGCTGTAGCTTTATGATAAGTCCTGAAATCATATAGTGTAGTATCTCCAAAATTTTATGCTTCTTTTTCAAAATTGCTTTAGTATTCTACATTCTGTATATGTCCAAGTGCATTTTAGAACTGATTATCTATTATGCTTTAAAATACCTGCAGGAAATTTTGTAGATGTACTTTGGGAGAATCTTAATATTGTCTTCCAATGCATTAACATGATATATCTATTTATACAGTTCTTTGTTTTCCTCAAAAAGACTTGATTACTTAAATGTAGTGATCTTGCTGAAATTTTATTAGATTTATTCTAAGATGTTTTATATCATTTTGATATTACTATACATCCTGAAATGTGTAAAAAATTTATTTTCCAATTGTTTCTTGCTAATATATACTGATAATTGCTCAGTTGTGTCCCACACTTTGGACCTCATGGACTATAGCCTCTGTCCATGGAATTAATCACTCAAGAACACTTGAGTGGGTAGCCTTTCCCTTCTCCAGGGGATCTTCCCAACTCAGGGATGGAACCTGGGTCTCTCACATTGCAGGCAGATTCTTTACTGCCTGAGCCACCAGGTAAGCTAATATATAGAAATTTAATCAATTTTTATTGATATTCAATCTTGCTTTTATTTTATAATTTCCTTCTTTTATTTACTGAGTTTTTAATTTGCTCTTTTTATAGCTTCTTGAACTGACAGCTAAGACCATTAGTTTTATATCTTTACTCTTTCCTAATATAAATGCTTAAAGTTGTACAGTTCAGTTCAGTTCAGTTCAGTCGCTCAGTTGTGTCTGACTCTTTGTGACCCCATGAATCGGAGCACGCCAGGCCTCCCTGTCCATCACCAACTCCTGGAGTTCACTCAGATTCACGTCCATCGAGTCAGTGATGCCATCCAGCCATCTCACTCTGTCGTCCCCTTCTCCTCCTGCCCCCAATCCCTCCCAGCATCAGAGTCTTTTCCAATGAGTCAACTCTTCACATGAGGTGGCCAAAGTACTGGGGTTTCAGCTTTACCATCATTCCTTCCAAAGAAATCCCATGATGGATCTCCTTCAGAATGGATTGGTTGGATCTCCTTGCAGTCCAAGGGACTCTCAAGAGTCTTCTTCAACACCACAGTTCAAAAGCATCAATTCTTCAGCGCTCAGCCTTCTTCACAGTCCAACTCTCACATCCATACATGACCACAGGAAAAACCATAGCCTTGACTAGACCGACATTAGTCGGCAAAGTAATGTTTCTGCTTTTGAATATGGTATCTAGGTTGGTCATAACTTTTTTCCAAGGAGTAACTGTCTTTTAATTTCATGGCTGCAGTCACCATCTGCAGTGATTTTGGAGCCCAAAAATATAAAGTCTGACACTGTTTCCACCGTTTCCCCATCTATCTCCCATGAAGTGATGGGACCGGATGCCATGATCTTCGTTGTACAATTTCCTCTAAGTATTGCTTTACTGCATTTTACAAACTTTAATGAATGTTTCCTTACAATTTAGTTCAGTTCTAGAATCCTTGTTCTAGATACTACAAGATTCATCTTTAATTGATCACAATCTACTTTCAATATTATTACACTATTTCAAAAAATGTGTAAGAGATTTCTTATACTCTAATTCCATTTTCCCACCTCTGACCTTTAGAGATTTGTTTTATAACTTGACTTTTCTAAATGCAAAAACAGGATAATAAATTGTTTGGAATTCCCTAGTTGCTCAGACAATTATAAATTACACTCTTAAATTATTTGTTTTTATTTCTGCTTAACTTAGTTAAGATTCATCTAAAGATACACACACATACACACACACATGATTCAACTATCTACCAAATATGCACTATTTCTGGTATGCATTCCTGTGCAGCTCTTGTGATCTGGTATTGATACAAACAAGGGTTCTTAAACTTCCCCAATCAACAGAAATTGACTAGCAGCCAGACAAGAAATTCAGGAAAGGCTTTCTTTATTGGGGGCCCTGTTGTATTAGGGGTGAGCAAGAATAAGTAACAGGTTCCCTTGCTTGCTCTCCAGGAGAAAGGGGAGCTGAGCTGGTTCTTTAAATGAGATGAAGGTAAGAGTGTATCTGAGGGTCTATCCAGAAGGGTGGCTTAGGTGGTTTGCCCACCCCTTTGCTGTGTGCTCAATCCTTGCATCAGGAAGATCCCCTGTAGAAGAGCATGGCAACTCCATTATTCTTGCCTGGAGAATCCAATGGACTGAGGAGACTGGCAGGCTACAGTTCATATTGTTGGAAATAGTCGTACACAGCTCAAGTAACTTAGCACATCTGCTGTGTGAAGGGGCTTGCATAGTATCCAGCTTTTGCTCCCAGCATCCTGTTTTGCTTCTGGCCTTTCATAATTGGCATTGTTTTCTTCTTATTTTTGTCTTCTTGTACCTTTTGGCTTGTAATTTGCCCCAGCTGCACAAACACATAGTTACTTTTAGTTCCTCATAGTTTCTTTGTTATTTGTAGTTCAAGGAGATGTCTATTCAAGTTCAAGCACTGCAGCACTGCAGAAAAGGGTCCCAAGTCACAGCCTGTCTCAGTATCAATTCCATTCGAATTTAAGAGCATTTTTAAAAAGCATTTCTTGAAGTTCAGGTATGCCAGGGATGAATTATCTTAATTTTAGTATCCTATTCTGAAAATAAATTGTCAGCTTTATTTTGTCTCAGAATAGCTTTGTTATCTTTATTTTTGAAAGATATCTTGCTGAATGTAGATTTCCAGGTTGAAAGTTCTCTTTCCCCTCTTCAGTATTTTTAAAATGCCAATTCCACTGTTTACTGCCTTCCACTATTCTGGTGAGAAGTTAGCCATTATTGGTTAACTTGATTATATGATTTCCTTCTCTTTAATGCTTTATCTTCACTGGCTGCTCTTATAATTTGCTCTTTATCTTTTCTCTTTTAGTAGTTTAACTACAAATTACCTGGGCATGGTTTAGTTGTAGGATTTGTCATTTATCATGCTTTCATTTTGCTGAGCTTCTTTATTCTGTAGGTTGCTGCTCTCTTTCATTTGGAAAGATTTTAGTCATTATTTCTTTAAATTTTATTTTGTTGTTATTTCACAAATCTTGTACACATTATTTGTCTTTACTGTTTGTAGTTTTTCTTTTTTTTCTCTTTGTACTTTGGTTTGAATTTTTTTCTACCTGCATTCAACATCATGATACTTTCATATGATGTGTCTAGTTTGTTTTTAACCTACTTAAATAAATCTTTCATTTCTGAAATTATATTTTAAATTTCTAGAATTTTACTACATAGTTCCCATGACTCTAGGGGCTTCCCTGATGGCTCAGTGGTAAAGAATCCGCCTGACAATGTAGGGGACACAGGAGACATGATTTCCATCCCTGAGTCAGGAAGATCTTATGAAGTAGGAAATGGAGACCAGTTCCAATATTCTTGCCTGGATAATCCCATGGACAGTAGAGCCCGATGGGCTACAGTCCATGGGGACACAAAAAGTCAGACATGACTGAGCACCTAGGAATGCATCCATGGCTCTTATGAAACTAACTATTTTTATAAAACTGTTCTCATTGATACTTTATTATATTCATTATAGTTAATTTAAAGTCTTAAGATCCTTGTTTGATAATTCCAACATTGAGGCTTCTCTGAGGTTAATTATATTATTTCCTCCTCTGTCAATGGGCTATATGGACTCTTGATTTTTAATGTGTCTCATAATCTCATTGACTGAAAGTCAGGAATTTTGTGAAAAGGGGCTTCCCTGGTTGCCCAGATTGTAAAGCATCTGCTTGCAATGCAGGAGACCCGGGTTCAATCCCTGGGTTGGGAAGACACCCTGGAGAAGGAAATGGCAACCCACTCCAGTACTCTTGCCTGGAAAATTCCATGGATGGCATGCTGGAGACTAAAATAAATAATATTTATCTCCACAAACAGGAAAACTCACTTTAATCTCAGGTTGCTAGTGTCAGGCCTTAGTCAGATAATCTATGGTTGACTTGTTTCTAAGCTTTGTTAAGTCTATAATTATTTTAAACTTACTACTGCCTTCAGATGTATTGACAAAAGGATCAGCACCTTCTTTTCAGTAACTCCCCTCCCCTGATTTCTACATTTTGGTGAGGTACCAGAAATATGCCTCTTCTTTATAGCCAAGGCTCAGAGAATTTAATTGACCTGCTAGGATCACATCATCAATAGTTAATAAATCAGTAACTTTGAACTTTCCTATTTTCACAACCAGCAAATACCCAGTACTTCAAATAAAAAAAAAAGAAAATTGTACAGTTTGGAGGAGTACCTGAGGTTCTAAGACCTATACATAAAACAAGTGGTTTAATTCTCAGACCGATCAGAAAGCATATGAGGAAAACAGTGATCTCAAAATGTAAGAAAATTACATGATATGTGAGACTGAGGAGCAGATCATATAGGTTATTAAAACAGTGAAATTCAAATAATTATAAACTATATTTATCTTGAGTTTTCTTTTCTTTGTCATGATATCCTCACTATTACATTAGACCCAGATTACTGATTTGAGATTACTTTCCACTTCAGATTTAGGCAGATGCTGATCAGGAGGTAGAATATGTCATTATCATCTTTCTAAATCCCCTTCAACTTCAGCTTTTTACTACCCTCATGATTTTCACTTTTACCTTCATTAGAATATTCATTAATAATTTTATTTCTTTTGTGACTGGTTGGTTCAATTTCTAGTTGTGACTTGGTGTGAACTCTTTCCCCCACTTTTTTCCATTTTCTACCTTTCTTTAATCTTATCTAATTCAACTAGTGCAATTAAGATCCTCAACATCTTGAATACAGAATACGAATATTCATATCAGGGAATTCCTTGCAAATTTTTTATGAACTTTACAAAAATCCTTGACATAAAATTAATTTAGCCCTTTGAGTAAGTGACAGAAATGGACTCAAGTTCACACATAAAAAGCAAACTCTTTAAAAATCATAATTATATTTTATTGATTGATGTATACATGCATTATTTATTGATTTAAAGTATTAGAAAAAAACAAATTTATATGATTTTTAATTCTTCAGTATATTTTCCATATATAAAACTAATCATATTTCAAGCTTAACTGTTTTAGAAAATTATAATTAAAAGTATACTGTACTTTTGTTAGGCACAATGCATCTAGTGACATAATTTACTTTTCAACACTATTTAAAATTCAGTTCTGCTAAAACATTCAACTCATTAGATTCATTTGAAAATATTTTAGAAAATTCTGAAGTCCAGGACTAGTTAAATTATAATTATTGAGGGTGAGGATCAGGCCCTGGTAAATTTTTGAAAACACAGATTATTAAAGTATGCAAACTGAGTTGAGACCACTGCCTTGATTTAAGCAAGGGCATAACATAGGCACAATGTCTATAAAAAATCAAACTTACACATTTATAACACTAATAATATTTTTGCATATATGTTTATTTGCTTGGTATATTAGTGTTAAAATCAGTGTTACATGAGATTGGTCAGATTAAACTAACTTTCAAGTTGGAAAGAATCTGACAAATTTACACTAATAAGAGCTTAATTGTTTATCCCTGGTAATATATTTTACTAAAGACAATTTCAATCCAAGAGAATGACACCCTGGGTTAAATTTAAAGAAGCAGGGTGAGCCCAGTTGAACATACTTGAGGGATCAGGACACTTAAACGGTTTTCTGTCATATCACCAAGTCATATTATAGAACCGTTACCTTTCACTATATTTATAATGCATATTGTAATATTTGTGGTATCTCAGTCTAACTAAATTATGTATCATTATTACTAACATTTAGAACTGAAGAAACAGAGGCTCAAAGAGATGAAATCCAGTATCCAAGATTTCATAGCAGGAAATGACCAGGTAACTGGATTCCAAAGGCTGATTTGAAAACCACTATAATAGACTGGTCTACTATATACCATCTAGAATTCAGTATAATTTTCCAAGATACATAATTAAAATTATTCCATACTGAGGAAGAGTTGTAGATAAAATATGTGTGATGCAGTGATAATTGCACAGTAATAATTGATAAATATCTTATGATTGGCTTATAATGATGTACATTATCACTAGAAAATTATTAAATAAAAAGGAAGCATCACATTTAAGAAAGAATTTAGCATGACAAAAAGATTTTTTGTGAGGTCTGTATTTTGTTTTTTGTTTGTTTTTGTCTTCCCCCTCAGAAAACTCTTCACAGCTTACTTTTTATACATAGACTGCACAATGTATTGTAAACTTGCAGATCTGGCTCCTATCTTAGGTTGTATGTAATAGCTACATTTTATTGAAATAATGTGAATAAAAGAATATGCTTTCTCACTTAGCTAATATAACTTTCACAGCTCTTTATAAAAGTATGTCATTTATTTTTGCATTGATGTCTAAGACTTAAAATTGCCCAAATCCACAGCATTTATGAGTATAAACATTTATATTTCTCAAAAGTCACATGATTTTCTTTATCTGAAATCTTTTTTTCTTGTTTGTTATCGAATATTCTTATTTAGGAAGATCACTAATGTCAATGTCATCAAGCACTCAGTCGGATGTTTATAATATCATGCAGTATAACTGTAGCAAATTAGTTGATATAGGAAGTGTGAGGGTCAGCTCATTCCATTTCCTTTTGATATTTATCAACACAGTCATTGTCAAAGCTACTCTGTCATTATCTAACTTTAACCTTTCTCATTACCACTTCTCCACAAGCTATGAATTCCAACCTGTGTTACACATATCTAGTTTGTAATGAGAAAACAAAAAAATTAATTGTACTTTTTATTAACTCATTTTACTTATTTCCTATGAAGGGCTTCCCTGGTGGTTCAGATGGTAAAGCATTTGACTGCAATGTGGGAGACCTGGGTTTGATCCCTGGATCAGGAAGATCCCCTGGAGAAGGAAATGGCAACACACTCCAGTACCCTTGCCTGGAAAATCCAAAGGACAGAGGAGCCTGGTAAGCTACAGTCCACAGGGTCGCAAAGAGTCAGACATGACTGAGTGACTTCAATTTATTTCCTATGAAACCATTTTATTTATTTATTTTTAAAAATTTTATTGAGTACAGTTGATTTACAATGTTGAGTTACTTTCTGCTGTACAGCAAGGTGAATCAATTATACATATACAAATATCTATTTTTTAGATTCTAAATCAGTAATTACAGAATATTGAGTTAAGTTCCCTGTGCTATCAGTCAGTCCTTATTAGTTATCCATTTTATATATAATGCTGTGTGAAACCATTTATTTTAAACATCATAGACATGCTACTTTCCTATCATTTGAATTATATGCATACTTTCAAAGTATATCTCTCTCTGTTGTACCTTTGTTTTTGCTGTTCAGTCACTAAGTCACATCCAACTCTTTGAGACCCCATGGAATGTTGTACCTACTCTGATCCAATTCCATGTCAAGTCACACTCCTTACTCAGATTCCAACCTTCTGCAAGATTTATTGTCTGATTCAAATATTTCATTTTATCTCATGGTTCAGTCATTGTGGTAGGAGAGCTGGCTTAAAACTCAACATTCAAAAAGTGAAGATCATGGCATCCAATACCATCAATGCAAGGCAAATAGAAGGGGAAACAATGGAAACAGTGACAGACTTGATTTTCTTGGGCTCCAAAATCATTGCAGATGGCGAATGAAGCCATGAAATTAAAAGATGTTTGCTCATTGGAAGAGAAGCTATGACCAACCTAGATAGCATATTAAAAAGCAGAGACATTACTTTACCAAAAAAGGTTCATATAGTCAAAGCTATGGTTTTTCTAGTAATCTGTATGGATGTAAGAGTTGGACCATAAAGAAAGCTGAGCACTGAAGAATTGATGCTTTTGAACTGTGGTGTTGGAGAAGACTCTTGTGAGTCCGTTGGACTGCAAGGAGATCCACAGTCAATCCTAAAGGAAATCAGTCCTGAATATTCATTGGAAGGACTGATGCTGAAGCTGAAACTCTAATACTTTAGCCACCTAATGCGAAGAGCTGAATCATTAGAAAAAGCCCTGATGCTGGGAAAGATTTAAGGCGGGAGGAAAAGGGGACAACAGCATCACTGACTCAATGGATGCTAGTTTGAGCAAGCTCCAGGAGATGGTGAAGGATAGGGAAGCCTGGCGTGCTGCAGTCCATTGAGTTTCAGAGTCAGACATGACTGAGTGACTGAACAACAGTGTAGTAATAATCTGAAGAATCATATATTTGCTTCTTTCCATGAAGGTAGATGAGAGCATGTACTTCCTTTTCTGAGGGCCTCCAGCACGCTGCAAGTAAAAACAGCTGTAGTTATCAGCTTTTCCAGTCTTTTATATCAATCTCTGGAAGGCTCATCACTGATGAGGGAAGAGACGAAAGAGGTATTTTAGGAATAAGAATTAAGAGAGACTATGGAAAGGGAAGAGATTTCCTGGTTGCTCAGACAGTAAAGAATCCTCCTGCAGTGTGGGAGACCTTCCCTGGGTTGGGAAGGTCCCTTGGAGGAGGGCATGGCAACCCAGTCCACTATTCTAGCCTGGAAAATCCCCATGGACAGAGGAGCCTGGCAGGCTACAGTCCATGGTGTTGCAAAGAGTTGGACATGACTGAGGACTAAGAACACACATGGGAAGGGAAAACACTGTAGATCTTTCTAACAGAAGCTATTGGTCCTGTGGCTGGCAGCATCCAGAGGAACAGGAAAACTTCAGAGAAGAATGTCCACATTATGCTCGAACGAATCAGATACTGAGGTTTTCTGCAAATACCTCAGAGATGACACAAAAATAGCAGAGCTTCTGAACCTAAAAAGATCCTAGAGAGTGGGATAATGGGTATGTCAGTGGATACCATTGAGGGCGGCTGAGTAATAATTGCTATCTCTCAATGTAAGATGCTAGAGTAACTGTATAATATTGATAAAGTGTAAGAAGGGATCAAGTCATATGACTGAGGTTGACCTGTACCTGACAGCATGGACAGGTGTCAGAATTTAGAATTAGTTGATATAAAACATAAAGATACACATCAGTTCTGCATAACTGAACCTATGATTCATATCCTCTATAATATGTTAATGTTTCATTATTCCAATTTAATTATAAGTTCCTATAAGTAGTGTTCTCACTTTTTGCAGCCCTCTTAACACCTACCAAAAATACTTTACATATGATAGGTTGTCAAATACTCACTGGTTTTTCTCTTTATTTATCTATGACTTTAGGATGAAATTGAAAATTTCTGACTTACAAATGAAGTGTTTAGAATTTCTGAAGTTAAAAAAAAAAAAATGATGAACACTATTATGCTGTTTATCCAAAGGTCAAAATTCTAGAAATATGTCCTAGCACATAATAAATATTTAATGAGCTTAGTGTCATTCTGTTTCTCAAATATTTATATCTTAGTATTGCTGAGCAAAATTTTAAAAAATTAAAATTTTAAGTTAAATATTGAATGCTTACATGGAAGATTGAGTGAAATAATTTTAGAAGGCTTAGTAGCTTCACAGATGGACATGAAAGCATTTGGAAAAATCACTTATCTTCCCAAGAATAATGTCTTCACCATAGAAATATGTTTAAAATTTTTTCATAGAATAATAATTTCTGCATAATAAAATATAATGTGCTTTACGTATTTGTACAAAGATTGTATTGATATATCTGTGATATAGATATATAAAACTATGCACAATAATAATGCTCCTGCAAAGCATGCATAAATAGAACTTGTTCATATTCAAATAGCATGGTTGCTATTTGAAAATAGAATCTTGATGAAACTTTCAATACATAAGAATTTCTTTGTATTGCCTGTAAATATATACTAATTAGAATACTTTAAAACATTCAAAATAACTATTTTATATAGAGTTTAATTCAATAAGGCTACTCCTAAATAATAACAAATCAGTAATCATCATACAAACACTCTCTCGAAAGCACCACGTGAGCACAGTGTTACCAGCAATGGCATATTATTTGGGAGTCCAACTCACAATTAGTGGCCAGGATGAGCATCCTTATTCCCCATGACTCTCATTCTCTAATCAGAGATACCAGAGTGACTGGAAAACAAGAGAAAGGCAAGAGAGACTATACCATAAAAAGCAGCCTGTACTAGGTAGTCTCTTTGTTCCAGGGAACCTGAGCAGTGTGGCCTAGGAAAACTCCTTTTTCCACCTTAAGCAGCACTAGTACAGATGAGTGAAGTCCTAGAAGTACCAGATAAACTAAGCAGACTAAAATAGAACAGTTTTCCTATATTAGAAATTTTTAAATATCTTTACTAAAAATCAAAATAATGCAATGGATTTCCTTAAAGAAATCTAAATGTGAAGTTAATTAATGAAAGAAGACTTTATTATAAGATGAGAATGAGCAGCAAGGTCATGACAGATGGTTTTCTGTAAGTACTTGTCATGTTTTGTAGTATCTGTAAGGGTGTTCCATTATGAGTTATTATATCAGAGTCAGTTCTTAGTTCATTCTGCTCACTACCTAAGCTGACATAGCTTACAATGATCTGCTTGAGTTTAAAGACTATTAAATGTGTGATGACTTGAAAACTTCCCTGGTGGTTCAGTGCCTAAGACTCGGAGCTCCCAATGCAGGGGGCCCAGGTTCCAACTAATGATCCTTCATGCCTCAACAAAGATTAAAGATCTTACCTGTAACAAATAAGGACTGGTGCAGCCAAGTAAATAAAAATAAAAAATAAATTTTTTTTAAAGAGAGTGGTGACTTGGAAATTCAGGACAGAAAAAAATTAATATATGAAATTAAGTGCTCTGAAATCACTGGAGAGCTTCAAGAAGAATTCAGGTCTTTTAAACTCAAGGATATGATGTTGTGCTGTCATTCAGCTTTCAGAAAGATGCTGCTACAGTCATCATGCCCCCTTCAAAAGGGCCTCTTATCCTCAGAAAGACAATAGGTCTATGAATGGTAACTAGGGCCAATGGAACTGTTTCCAAACACCCAGGGTCTATGACCTTGCCTTCTAGGAGATGAGAAGAAATATGGTCTCCACTTTTTACTTTCTTAACATTAAGTATATATAATCGAAGGAATCCAAATTACTTCCAGAATTGTATCTCCAAGGGACTCTGGGAAACATTTTTAGCTTCCCCCCTTCTAAAATTAGGAAGAGCAGTAAAGAAGTTGAGTGAATCAATATGTAACACCCAGTATGCTCTGGTGCTTTAGTCACTACATCGTGTCCGACTCTTGTGACCCCATGGACTGTAGCCTGCCAGGCTCCTCTGTCCATGGGATTCTCCAGGCAAGAATACTGGAGTGGGTTGCCATTTCCTTCTCCAGGGGATCTTTCCAACCCAGGAATCGAACCCAGGTCTCCTGCACTGCAGGCAGATTCTTTACCAACTGAGCTATGAGGGAAGCCCCAGTATAAACACCCAAAAAAATGTTAATTATTTATACTTATAAGCCTCTTCCTTACACCCAATGTCAGCATTCTTCTTGATCATGTCTCTTGAGCAAGGCATTATCTTGAAGCACAGAACCATCGGCATTCATCTCCTACTACTCCCGACCTTGGACAGAGAACTGTACTCCTACGTGTTTGCTTCCTGTTCCTCAGACATACCAACCTTGCCTATATTTTGAGAGTTATTATATTTCTCTGTCCTTCTGTCTGGAAAACTCTTCCCTTGAGTTTTCTCATCATTCAGGGACGTGCTCATGTATTATATCAAAAATTCTTCCTTCAAAACACTATATGAAATTTTAACCCTCTTTAATTCTCATTTTGTTCTCTCAGACAGTTTTCTTTTCCTCATAAGATTTATAATTACCACAAAAAGTATCTATGACATACACTAATGTTCACTTTTCTTTCTCTCAGACTCTATGTGAAATATTTTATGTTTTAATTCCATCAGTTGACTATAAAAGTTTTCATAATACACAAACTTATGGTGCCTTTCCCCAGAGATACCTTTTGACCTCTCTTGATATGTAGACTTTGATTTGGGGGCACTCCTAGAGCCACGCTTCCATTGTAGCTGTCCTTAATTGGTTTACCTATTAGCCTTTCATTTCTCCTATTTTTTTCCCCATCATTCAACTCTGCCTTCTCTTATTTACCTACAGAATTCTTAACAACTTAAAAAATTAGGTGTTGTATACAGGTACTATTATTAAATGATTCATTAAAAATTGTCTGGAAAAGAGAGAAGCCTAATGTTAACTATGGACTTTAGGAGGTTATGATGTGTCACTGTACATTCATTAATTCTAACAAATGTACTACTCTGATGTAGATGTTGATAATGAGGCAAGCTATGATTGTGTGAGGGGAGGGAGTATAAGGGAAATCTCTGTAACTTTCTCTCAATTTTGCTGTGAGCCTAAAACTCCTATTTAAAAAAGAAAGTCTTAAAGGAACAAACTAAATCAATACATCTGGCCCAGATAAATTCATGAGGCCAAATTGATCCCAAACTAATATGTAAATTATTGTTATTTTTTTTCATGGGGGGTGGCAAGGAGGGAAACTGCTAAACCTAAGTGAAAATGCAAATAACTATGAGAAAGCACTCTACCAAATTCTAATTATCAGCATGGATGGTAAAACTGTGATTATCCCCTTAGAGAGCAACAATGGAATAGTTAAAGTGATTGATTTACAACAGGTATTATCCCTCAATATGTGTAGTATTGTTTCTTTATATAATATTTCATTGTATTTAGCATTTCTATTTCTTTAAGCTGAAACCAATGTCTAACCTAATCCTCTTTTGCTTTGCATTAATATGTTTAACCTCCATGTGTTTAAGAACTATTAAAATATTTTACATCAACCAAAATCAGGTGTATCATGTGAAATGCCCAGGCTGGATGAAATACAAGGAATCAAGATTGCTTGGAGAAATATCAATAACCTCAGATATGCAGATAACACCATCCTTATGGCAGAAAATGAAGAGGAAATAAAGAACCTCTTGATGAAAGTGAAAGGGGAGAGTGAAAAAGCTGGCTTAAAACTCAACATTCAGAAAACTAAGATCATGGAACCCAGTCCCATCACTTCATGGCAAATACATGGGGAAACAATGGAAACTGTGACAAATTTTATTTTGGGGGGCTCCAAAATCACTGCAGGTGGTGACTGTAGCCATGAAATTAAAAGACTCTTGCTCTTTGGAAGAAAAAGACCAACCTAGACAGCATATATTAAAAAGCAGAGACATAACTTTGCCAACAAAAGTCTGTTTTATCAAAGCTATAATTTTTCCAGTAGTCATGTATGGATGTGAGAGTTGGATTATAAAGAAGCTGAGTGCTAAAGAATTGATGCTTTTGAACTGTGTTGTTGGAAAAGACTCTTGAGAGTCCCTTGGACTGCAAGGAGATCCAACCAGTCCATCCTAATGGAAGTTAGTCCTGAATATTCATTGGAAGGACTGATGTTGAAGCTAAATCACTATACTTTGACCACCTGATGGAAAGAACTGACTCACTGGAAAAGACCCTGATGCTGGGGAAGATTGAAGGCAGGAGGAGAAGGGGATGACAGAGAACGAGATGGTGGATGGCATCACCGACTCGATGAACATGAGTTTGAGCAACTCCAGGAGTTGGTGATGCAGAGGGAAACCTGGTGTGCTGTAGCTCATTGCGTTGCAAAGAGTCGGACACTGAGCGACTGAACTGAACTGAATGAAAATCTTGTGAGCACTGGTGATCACCCAAGCGATGCATTCCTACTGTATTTGCCCTGATTGAATTTCAGGAAATACCTGGATAATAACATAAGAATGACAAGTGCTGCCCAATTCTTCAAAAGTTGGCTGTGTCCTTCACATATATTGTACAACAGATTGATCCTTGACAGACTGTAGTGTGTGTCTGTTTCCTTAGAAAATCATTACCGTTGCTCTGTAACCCTCTATTTCTTAAGCACATCCAAGCAGTACAAATGTCTTTCATAAGTCTTAAATCAGATTTAGAATTCTGACTTATTCCAGAGGAAATGTATAATGTTTATCACATCTTTTTAATGCTTCTATTCAATCTTGTGCTGCATTCATCCACAAATCTAAACATTCCTTTTTGAAAAGTCCAAATTCTGGGCTTTTAAACATTACTGTTTATTATCTCAGCGAACTGATAAGCTCTCTACTAAAATCCTCAGTGTGTTACAGCAGCAAATTCTTTTGAATGTGTAGTATATGCGAGCCCCTGCCTTGGGGTCTAGGCATAGACAGATGAATTGGGCATGGCTTTAACCTCAAGGAGCCTAACGATAATACGTTTGTTTGTAAAGTTCTTTCACATAAATTATTTTTATTTAGTCTTCATTTTTTTAAATTTTTACTAATAATTACATTATGGTTTATTGAATTATAGCCTACAGTGAATTTAAAGTGCTGGTTTATAAGATTTTTGATGATATGTAATGCAATTATTTGTACTGTATGTGTTTAAAATTCATACTCTATGCACATATATAATCTAGAGGAGACTATCACAATTTCACCATTCTATCTATCATTCTGTGTCACCATGAAATGAAGGCAATTGGTGGTGAAATTTTGATAATAGTGGTGAAATTCCATGATCTTAAAGAGGGACTTGCTACTTCAGGCTTAGCCAAAATAAACAATGGTCTTGAGATGCTGGGGTTTCTATATAAGAAAGATTCCAAAGGCCTGGTGTTACTAAATGTCAGGCACATAAAAATGGAGGTTGAGTACACTTCATGGATTTTTTTTTTTTTAAGTACCATGATTTATAACAAAACAGTGCTTAAAATCATTAAACTCCCTTTTCTTTTCCTTTGTAAAAATTGCATGGAGCCTGCTGAGATATTGTTATTGTTCAAAATACTGTTTCATAAATGTTAGAATCAGACAACTAAAACTAGTGTCATCACATATATAAGAAAATACGTTACCATAAAAATACCCTTAGGCTTTTTTTGACTCCATAATATGGGCTTCTAAAATTAAAGCATGGTTCAAGGTAATATAAACTCAGCCACCCTCAAAAGGCCTTGCCTTTATTAAGTCCCCTTCTCTTCATGACAAAATTATCTTCTCCTTCCTGCCTTCTAGAAAACAGTCTCCTCCTAGAAAGTTTCTCAAAATGCTAGCTTTCCTATCCCCGTTGGCTCTAAAAGCCTGCCTAGTATTGAAATACAGTTAAGGCTTACACTGATATCAGATATCAGATTTTACACCTTCAAAATTCACTATGTCTGTCAATAATTTCAGGCTGACATCTAAGAGGTTTCTTTACTGGGAGTGAGAAATAGCAAATATCTAATATGAAATTGCCCCCTAGTGGAGTTGAAAAGCTCTCATGATGATTACCTTTAAGAATATGGGTCAATTTAGCATAGGAAATTTATTTTGGTTCTCCCACATTGACATGTATGGTTGTATAGCAAACATAAAAATACACTGTCCCTTTCTTAAAAGAAGAACAATCAAACTGTACTTCTCAATCAGGAAAATCTGCCAAGGCATTAACCAGGTACTTAACCTCCAGCCCCTCTTATATTTCTTTATCCCACACAACTATTTTGTAAAAATCATGTTCAGTCTGACATGCAACACACTATAGAGGAATAATAGTATCTCTGATTCACTTTAATGAAGAAAAATTTAGGGAAATAGAAGAAATATAAGTTGACTAGTTCATGGAACTAGTCTTGGAACTATAACTATAGTTATAAACTGACTAGTTCATGGAACTATAACTACAACAATACTCTGAAGGATTCTCTAAATATGAACTTAAATGATGGTGACAGAACCCTCTTCTGAAAATTACTGAACTATTTTTTATGGAAAACTGTAGAAAATGTACTATGACAATGTAACAAATAACATAAAATAAAATATTGTATTCAATGTAAAAAAAGAAAATACAGTATGCCCAAATTGAAGATTCTATCCATCTTTATTAACACACAATCAATAATACTCTTTTCACAGAATTAACCCAGTATGAGAAATTTTTCCCGGAATAAAATGAGTGACATAACTTTTAAGATAACAAATATATAATCTCTTCTCCAAATGCCTTAATTAATTATACTTACCAAAGAAAATTCTACCTAATTTAAACAATAAGACTGTAAGAATGACTAGAAAGATAATCCATTTTTTTAATGAACTAATTACTAATCTCTTAAAATATTGGTTTCCATATAATAAGCAATTTTATAATATTTCAAAAGGAAGAATGTATAAATAATTTCCACTCCTTTCAGTTCAGATGAAAACATAACTCATGGAATACTTACTAACAAAGAAGTAAAGACCAATAAGATAGTATGGCATCTCAATTCTAGTAAATATTAGACATTGTCGTAAGGACCTTGTAATCAATAATTAATAAAATCGATGGCCCATTCTCATTCTGACCATATACCACTTTGTTTTTCCTCCCTCTTTTACTTTTAATTCTCTTTATCCTACTTATTTTTCATTCCTTTTTCCTATCAAATGGCTAGTAAAAGCCTTAGGTATATTTTTTACACTTTTTTTCAGACATTGAATATTTCATATCAAACTGAAATCATAAACAGTAATAACATTGGATTTACATCAGTTTTGTGAACAGTTTGTAAAACTAATGTTTTACAACAGTTTGTGAAACAATTAGTATTGTTTCATTATTTTATCTGTGTACTTCAGTGATAGTACCTATGAAGTATTTAAAATTATAATGTTATAGTCATACCAAGGAGCTTCCCTGATAGCTCAGCTGGTAAAGAATCCACGTGCAACACAGGAGACCCCGATTTGGTTCCTGGGTTGGGAAGATCCACTGGAGAAGGGATAGACTACCCATTTCAGTATTCTTGGGCTTCCCTTGTGGCCCAGAAGGTAAAGAATCTGCCTGCAACGCGGGAGACCTGAGTTTTATCCCTGAGTTGGAAAGATCCCCTGGAGAAGGGAAAGGCTACCCACTCCAGCCTAGAGAATTCCATGGACTGTATATTCCATGGGGTCGCAAAGAGTCAGGCGCAACTGAACGAATTTCACTTTTGTTTTCAGTCATACTAAAACATTTACAAAATATAAAATTAAAAGAGTAGGACTAAAATTTTAGGTTTAAAGAAGATAGTATGTTTCTGCTAGTTTGGATACCTTGAGTATTGCTGGCACTACTGACCTGATCCATAAAGAGACAGGAGCTAGACACAAAGGAGGTAATAAAGCATATTTATATATAGCATAATTTAGATAGAAATACATAAAACAATTTTATCTAAGACATATATTTATTATACATAGAGAGGATCTTTTCTATGAAGAAAGAATAAAAAACTAAAATTATTTTTAAATTCTTAAGAAGAGGAATGGAGACACATGGGAAAGCCATGTGAAGTGATTTTTCTTTGTATTTTTAGACTCTTCTGTGTACTGAACATAATTTAGTGCAAAAGAAGACAGCCTAACGAAAGTGAACAGAGCTGAAGATTTGACTCAATTTTACCTGCTTATAGTAACAAGCGCATAGGTATTTGGAATAGGGAATAAAATATACATTCTCTAACAAGAGTGATTAAACAGGGTGGTGTTAGGCTCAAAATAGGAAAAAAGTTAAATGTACATTTTCATATAACTGAATATGACAGTACTAGGAATTTCCTCATGTCTTGTTCCCAATATTTTATTTTTATCCACTTCTCATAGTGTGCTTCAGACAAAGTCTATTTAAAATTTCATTTTATAGACCAGAAATCAGGAGATGAATTTTGTAAACTATATGAAATATAGAACACAATTTTAAATATGAATAATAATAGATAATAACTTTATAAATGGGTTACCCTGGTGGCTCAGATGATAAAGCATCTGCCCACAGTGCGGGAGACCCGGGTTTGATCCCTGGGTTGGGAAGATGCCCTGGAGAAGGAAATGGCAACCCACTCCAGTATTCTTGCCTGTAAAATTACATGGACAAAGAACCCTGGTAGGCTACAGTCCATGGGGTTGCAAAGAGTCGGACACAACTGAGTGACTTCACTTTCTTTCTTTAGAAATGAGAAAATAAGAGATTTTGTAAAAAGTATTAAGTTCAATTTAATGATTATAATCAATTGAATTATAATAATTTGTTTAGAAATAGATTCCTATCAATAAAGAGACACGTATATCAGAGTAGAGAGAACTCAAAATTGTGAAAGCTTTTTTTTTTTTTGCACCTGGCCACCACAATAGCTTAGAAAAGCAGTGTACTGCTTACCATGATTAATGCCTTTAAAGCCAAATCCTTTATTAAAATTTTAAAAATCTATAAAGGTAAAGGAAAATAGTATATTGTAAAAGTACTTGGCAGACTAATGTTAGATATCCCTATTTCTCTATTCCTGTATTACTACTTTTATCCACAGGTTGATTGGATTTTGTTTCTCTGTTTATTGATGTTGGTACCAAATTTGCAATGTTTTAGGGCATGGCAACCCACTCCAGGTTTCTTGCAGGGAGAGCCCCATGGACAGAGAAGCCTGGTGGGCTATAGTCTATAGGGTCTCAAATGTCAAACATAACTGAAGTGATTTAGCACACACGTGCATGAACATCAAATTTAGCAAAAATAATAATATTGTAACCACAAATAATAGACTAAGGAAATGGAAATATTCTTTTGAGGCAAATTAGAGGCCACTGCTGAGTTTTCAATATGCCAGCAAATTTGGAAAACTCAGCAGTGGCCACAGGACTGGAAAAGGTCAGTTTTCAATCCAATCCCAAAGAAAGGCAATGCCAAAGAATGTTCAAGATACCACACAATTGCACTCATCTCACACACTAGTAAAGTAATGCTCAAAATTCTCCAAGCCAGGCTTCAGCAGTACATGAACCATGAACTTCCAGATGTTCAAGGTGGTTTTAGCAAAGGCAGAGGAACCAGAGATCAAAATGCCAACATTCACTGGATCATGGAAAAAGCAAGAGAGTTCCAGAAAAACATCTATTTCTGCTTTATTGACTATGCCAAAGCCTTTGACTGTGTGGATCACAATAAACTGTGGAAAATTCTGAAAGAGTTGGGAATACCAGACCACCTGACCTGCCTCTTGAGAAACCTATATGCAGGTCAGGAAGCAACAGTTAGAACTGGACATGGAACAACAGACTGGTTCCAAATAGGAAAAGGAGTACATCAAGGCTGTATACTGTCACCCTGCTTATTTAACTTATATGCAGAGTACATCATGAAAAGAGCTGGGCTGGAAGAAGCACAAGCTGGAATCAAGATTGCCAGGAGAAATATCAATAACCTCAGATATGCAGATGACACCACCCTTATGGCAGAAAGTGAAGAGGAATTCAAAAGCCTCTTGATGAAAGTGAAAGAGGAGAGTGAAAACGTTGGCTTAAAGCTCAATATTCAGAAAACGAAGATCATGGCATCTGGTCCCAGGGGAAACAGTGGAAACAGTGTCAGACTTTATTTTGGGGGGCTCCAAAATCACTGCAAATTAAAAGATGCTTACTCCTTGGAAGGAAAGTTATGACCAGCCTAGATAGCATATTCAAAAGCAGAGATATTACTTTGCCAACAAAGTTTCGTCTAGTCAAGGCTATGGTTTTTCCACGGGTCATGTATGGATGTGAGAGTTGGACTGTGAAGAAAGCTGAGTGCCGAAGAATTGATGCTTTTGAACTGTGGTGTTGGAGAAGACTCTTGAGAGTCCCTTGGACTGCAAGGAGATCCAACCAGTCCATTCTAAAGGAGATCAGCCTTGGGATTTCTTTGGAAGGACTGATGCTGAAGCTGAAACTCCAGTACTTTGGCCACCTCATGCAAAGAGTTGACTCACTGGAAAAGACTCTGATGCTGGGAGGGAAGGGGTCAGGAGAAGAGGATGACAGAGGAGGAGAAGGGGATGACAGAGGATGAGATGGGTGGATGGCATCACCAACTCGATGCACATGAGTTTGGGTGAACTCTGGGAATTGGTAATGGACAGGGAGTTCTGGCATGGTGTGATTCATGGGGTCACAAAGAGTTGGACACGACTGAGTGAGTGAACTGAAATGAATTGAATTAGAGGCCATGTATTTAGAAAGTGTATACTCTGAAGCAAGACCTCCTTATTTAGCTCAGTCATTTATTAGCTCTGTGACACTGAAAAATCCTAATCACTCAGTGTCTCAGTTTCCTTGTCTGTAAATGAGGATGTGATCTACATTTCCTTATTTCAGCCCTGTCATTAGAATTCACTAAGTTAGTGATCCAGAGCACCTAAAGTAGTACTTAGCACAGGGTAAATACTCAGAATATGTTATGTCTTACTATGTAATTTTATCATTCATCATTTCCAGTCTCTGATGGTTGTTATAAAATGCCTCTATAATTACAATAAGCATAAGAATTTTAAAGAAAAACTATTTTAGAAAACTACGATAACATCTTGTTAAACACAAATTAGAAGATATTGTATTATACAGGCTGACACAGCCAAAGAGCAGTACATTTCCATTCCAAATTAGCATACCTGAAATTCCTGTTTACTCAAACTGCTTAGAAACTTGACACTCTCTTGAAAGGTTCTCAGTTCTTACTGAACCTGTCAGACTGTGATTTCATATTAGCAAGAAATCAACTTACTTCTTTTCCTTCCAACTTTATGCATCTTCCAATTGATGTTAGTGAGCCTCATTAGAGCTCTCCACTTCAATATAATCTTTTATAAAAACATTTATAATATAATGCTGAATAAGCAAGAAAGACTATCATTAACATTACAAAAAATTCAACATATTTTTGAGAATTCTATAGAGATTACAGGAAAGAATGCACAGCTGTGATGAACATACTGAAAGTAGAAATGTCTACATACCATCAAAACATCCAAATTGAAAGTGAGCATTTTAGTCAGACTTCCAGATGCTTGTTCCACATGGCAGTGAGCTTGGGTATCTCCATATAATAACCTGTGCTCTCCTCATACCAACCGGTATCAAACTGGATGACAATTATTTGGAGGAAGCCTACTATCAGCTACATGAACATGAGATTACATATTGTAGGCTCAGCACTATTACCAGAATAGGTACTGTAAAAAAATTCAATGTAATGAATGAATGTCTTCAATTATTTAAATATCTGATCACCTACAATAATTTGATACAAATATAAAATATCTGATCACATCTAAATATGTGACTACCTAAATATAACTTTCAAGTCTATTTTTATCTCATTCTACTCAATATTGTTTTTTTAGAGGTCTGACTCATGAAAAGTCAAGCAATAAAACAGCATCACTATGAACAAAGCTAGTGGAGGTGATGGAGTTCCAGTTGAGCTATTTCAAATCCTAAAAGATGATGCTGTGAAAGTGCTGTACTCAATATGCCAGCAAATTGGGAAAACTCAGCAATGGCCACAGGACTGGAAAAGGTCAGTTTATATTTCAATCCCAAAGAAAGGCAATGCCAAAGAATGCTCAAGCTACCACACAATTGCACTCTTCTCACACACTAGCAAAGTAATGCTCAAAATTCTCCAAACCAGGTTTCAACAGTATGTAAACTGTGAAATTCCAAATGTTCAAGCTGGATTTAGAAAAGGCAGAGGAACCAGAGATCGAATTGCCAACATTTGCTGGATCATCAAAAAAGCAAGAGAGTTATAGAAAACCACCTACTTCTGCTTTACTGACTATGCCTTTGACTGTGTGGATCACAACAAACTGTGGAAAATCCTTAAAGAAATGGGAATATTAGACCACCTGACTTTCCTCCTGAGAAATCTGTATGCAAGACAAGAAGCAACAGTTAGAACTAGACATGGAACAACAGACTAGTTCCAAATAGGAAAAGGAGTAGGTCAAGGCTATATATTGTCCCCAGCTTATTTAACTTTTATGCTGAGTACATCATGAGAAATGCTGGGCTGGGTGAAGCACAAACTGGAATCAAGATTTCCCAGAGTGGAGGCGGTCCTAAGATGGTGGAGGAATAGGACAGGGAGACCACTTTCTCCCCCACAAATTCATCAAAAAAGAACATTTAAACGCTGAGTAAATTCCACAAAACAACCTCTGAATGCCGGCAGAGAACATCAGGCGCCCAGAGAAGCAGCCCATCGTCTTTGAAAGGAAGTAGGAAAAGATATAAAAGACAAAAAAAAGAGGCAAAAGAGGTAGGGACGGAGCTCTGTCCTGGGAAGGGAGTCTTAAAAAGAGAGAAGTTTCCAAACACCAGGAAACACTCTCACTGCCGAGTCTGTGGCGAGCCTTGGAAGCACAGAGGGCAACATAACAGGGAGGAAATAAATAAATAATTAAAACCCACAGATTACAAGCCCAACGGTAACTCCCTCAGTGGAGAAGCAGCGCAGATGCCTGCACCGGCCACGAGCAAGTGGGGACTGGGCAGGGAGGCGCGGGCTGCATTGCTTAGCGTAAGGATCTGGCCTGAATGCCCCAAGCCCAATCTGAGCGAACTAACTTGGGCTAGCAAACCAAACTGTGGGGTAACTACCATGTGAAAAGCCAGCCCTAACCTAAGGCACCACCAGGCCCAGGCACAGAAAAAAGGACTGAACAGAGCTAGTCGGCTGTAGACCATCCCCCTCTGGTGACAGGCAGCCAGAGCCAGAAGGTGGCAATTGCAGCCCTAGAGAGACATTATCTACAAAACTGTAAGCAGGCTTCTTTGCTAACTAAGACTTCTTGGGATTCTGGACAGTAAACATCTGCCTGAGAAGGTGTGCTGGTTTCATACCCAGAAAATAAGTGGCAGGGACGGGGGAGGCGATAAGTCACAGCTACTGCGCTTGCCAAACAACCCATCATCTGAGCTGCTCGGACCTGGGAAGGGCACAAAACGCAGGCCCAACCGAGTCTGCACCTCTGAGGACTACCCGAGTGCCTGAACCTGAGTGGCTTAGACCTGGGAGGTGCATGCAGCCCAGGGCAGGCCTCTGATGGTTCCCGGAGGAGCAACCTAGAGCCTGAGCAGAGTGGGCAGGGAGGGTACATGCACCATGAGTGGGGGCAGGTCCAGTGTGGCTGAGGCACTGTGAGCACACGCCAGTGCTGTTTGTTTGCAGTGTCCCTCCCTCCCCACAGCGTGACTGAACAAGTGAGCCTAAAAAAAGTGTCCAACACTGCCCCCTGTGTGTCAGGGAGGAAATCAGACATTGAAGAGACCAGCAAACAGAAGAAGCTAAAACAGAGGGAACTGCCTTGGAAGTGACAGGTGCAATAGATTAAAACCCTGTAGTTAGTACCGACTACTTAGGAAGGGGCCTATAGATCTTGAGAAATAGAAGCTGGACCAAAGAACTATCCGAAAATGAACTGACCCCACAATACCCACAACACCAGAGAAAGTCCTAGATACATTTTTACTATTTTTATGATCATTCTTTTTTTAATTTTTTTAAATTTTAAGTCCTCTATTACTCCTCTAATTTTCACTTTTATAACCTACTATTACCTGGCAAAAAAAAAAAAGACCCTATTTTTAAAAATCAAATTTCATACATATGTATATTTATTTATAATTTTTGTGACTTTGATTTTTTTTCTGTTTTTTTTTTTCTTCTTTTCTTTAATAGTGTATTTTTGAAATTCCAAACTCTACTCTAGATTTTTAATCTTTGCTTTTTGGTATTTGTTATCAATTTTGTACCTTTAAGAACCCAATTTTCAGTACCCATTTTTACTTGGGAGTGAGATTACTGGCTTGACTGCTCCCTCCCCCTTTAGACTCTCCTTTTTCTCCACCAGGTCACCTGTGTCTCCTCACTAACCCCTCTCTTCTCTACCCAACTCTGTGAATCTCTGTGGGTTCCAAACGGTGGAGAACACTTAGGGAACTGATTACTGACTGGATCTGTCTCTCTCCTTTTCATTCCCCCCTTTTATCCTTCTAGCCACCTCTGTTTCCTTCCTCCCTCTTCTCTTCTCTGTATAACTCCGTGAACATCTCTGAGTGGTCCAGTTGTGGAGTACACATAAGGAGTGATTACTGGCTAGCTTGCTCTCTCCTCTATTGATACCACCTCATCTCATTTGGCTCACCTCTAACTCCCTCCTCCCTCTTTTTTTCTCCATGTAACTCTGTGAACCTCTCTAGGTGTCCCTCACTGTGGAGAAACTTTGCATCTTTAACCTAGATGTTTTATCAATGGTGCTGTATAAAAGGAGAAGTTTTGAGACTATGAAAAATAAGACTGAAAACCAGAAGCAGGAGGCTTAAATCCAAACCCTGAGAACACCAGAGAGCTCCTGACTCCAGGGAACATTAATGGACAGGAGTTCATCAAACGCCTCCATACCTATACTGAAGCCAAGCACCAACCAAGGGCCAACAAGTTCCAGAGCAAGGCATACCACACAAATTCTCCAGCAACACAAGAACACAGCCGTGAGCTCCAATATACAGGCTGCCCAAAGTTACCCCAAAACCACTGACATCTCATAACTCATTACTGGACACTTCATTGCACTCCAGAGAGAAGAATTCAAGCTCCACCCACCAGAACACTGACACATGCTTCCCTAAAGAAGAAACCTTGACAAGCCACTGATACAACCCCACCTGCAGCAAGGAAACTCCACAATAAAGAGAACTCCACAAACTGCCAAAATATAGAAAGGACACCAAAACTCAGCAATATAAACAAGATGAAGAGAGAGAGGAATACCCAGCAGGTAAAGGAACAGGATAAAAGCCCACCAAACCAAACAAAAGAGGAAGAGATAGGGAATCTACCTGATAAAGAATTCTGAATAATGATAGTGAAAATGATCCAAAATCTTGAAATCAAAATGGAATCACAGATAAATAGCCTGGAGACAAGGATTGAGAAGATGCAAGAAAGGTTTAACAGGGACCTAGAAGAAATAAAAAAGAGTCAGTATATAATGAGTAATGCAATAAGTGAGATCAAAAACACTCTGAAGGCAACAAATAGTAGAATAACAGAGGCAGAAGATAGAATTAGTGAAGTAGAAGATAAAATGGTAGAAATAAATGAATCAGAGAGGAAAAAAGAAAAACAAATTAAAAGAAATGAGGACAATCTCAGAGACCTCCAGGACAGTGTTAAATGCCCCAACATTCGAATCATAGGAGTCCCAGAAGAAGAAAACAAAAAGAAAGACCATGAGAAAATACTTGAGGAGATAATAGTTGAAAACTTCCCTAAAATGGCAAAGGAAATAACCACCCAAGTCCAAGAAACCCAGAGAGTCCCAAACAGGATAAACCCAAGGCAAAACACCCCAAGACACATATTAATCAAATTAACCAAGATCAAAAACAAAGAACAAATATTAAAAGCAGCAAGGGAAAAACAGCAAAAAACACAGAAGGGGACTCCCATAAGGATAACAGCTGATATTTCAATAGAAACGCTTCAAGCCAGGAGGGAATGGCAAGACAAACTTGAAGTGATGAAAGAAAATAACCTACAGCCCAGATTACTGTATCCACCAAGTATCTTATTTAAATATGAAGGAGAAATCAAAAGCTTTACAGACAAGAAAAAGCTGAGAGAATTCAGCACCACCAAATCAGCTCTCCAACAAATTCTAAAGGATATTCTCTAGACAGGAAACACAAAAAGGGTGTATAAACTCGAACCCCAAACAATAAAGTAAATGGCAATGGGATCATACTTATCAATAAATACCTTAAACTTAAATGGGTTGAATGCCCCAAGCAAAAGACAAAGACTAGCTGAATGGATACAAAAACAAGACCCGTATATATGTTGTCTACAAAAGACCCACCTCAAAACAGGGGACACATGCAGACTGAAAGTGAAGGGCTGGAAAAAGATATTCCATGCAAATAGAAGCCAAAAGAAAGAGGAGTAGCAATACTCATATCAGATAAAATAGACTTTAAAACAAAGGCTGTGAAAAGAGACAAACAAAGACACAACATAATGATCAAAGGATCAATCCAAGAAGAAGATATAGCAATTATAAATATACAAGCATCCAACATAGGAGCACTGCAATATGTAAGACAAATGCTAACAAGTATGAAAGGGGAAATTAACAATAACACAATAATAGTGGGAGACTTTAACAGTCCACTCACACCTATGGATAGATCAACTAAACAGAAAATTAACAAGGAAACACAAACTTTTAATGATACAATAGACAAGTTAGACCTAGTTGATATCTATAGGACATTTCACCCCAAAACAATGAATTTCACATTTTTTTCAAGCACACACGGAACCTTCTCCAGGATCAATCACATCCTGGGCCATAAATCTAGCCTTGGTAAATTAAAAAAAAAAACAAAACTGAAATCGTTCCAAGCATCTTGTCTGACCACAATGCAGTAAGAATAGATCTCAATTACAGCAGAAAAACTATTACAAATTCCAGCATATGGAGGCTGAATAACACGCTGCTGAATAACCAACAAATCACAGAAGAAATCAAAAAAGAAATCAAAATGTGCATAGAAATGAATGAAAATGAAAACACAACAACCCAAAACCTGTGGGACACTATAAAAGCAGTGCTAAGGGGAAAGTTCATAGAAATAGAGGCATACCTCAAGAAACAAGAAAAAAAGTCAAATAAATAACCTAACTCTAGACCTAAAGCAACTAAAAAAGGAAGAAATGGAGAACCCCAGGGTTAGTAGAAGGAAAGAAATCTTAAAAATTATGGCAGAAATAATGCAAAAGGAACAAAAGAGACCTAGCAAGAATCAACAAAGCCAAACGCTGGTTCTTTGAAAGGATAAATAAAATTGACAAACCATTAGCCAGACTCATCAAGAAACAAGGGAGAAAAATCAATCAATAAAATTAGAAACGAAAATGGAGAGATCACAATAGACACACAGAAATACAAAGGATCATAAGAGACTACTTTCAGCAATTATATGCCAGTAAAATGGACAATGTGGAAGAAATGGAAAAATTCTTAGAAAAGTACAACTTTCCAATACTGAACCAGGAAGAAATAGAAAATCTTAACAGGCCCATCACAAGCACCGAAATTGAAACTGTAATCAGGAATATTCCAGCAAACAATAGCCCAGGTCCAGATGGCTTCACAGCTGAATTCTACCAAAAATTTAGAGAAGAGCTAACACCTATCCTACTCAAACTCTTCCAGAAAATTGCAGAGGAAGGTAAACTTCCAAACTCATTCTATGAGGCCACCATCACCCTAATACCAAAACCTGACAAAGATGCCACAAATAAAGAAAACTACAGGCCAATATGATGAACATAGATGCAAAAATCCTTAACAAAATTCTAGCAATTAGAATCCAACAACACATTAAAAAGATCATACACCATGACCAAGTGGGCTTTATCCCAGGGATGCAAAGTTCTTCAATATCCACAAATCAATCAATGTAATTCACCACATTAACAAACTGAAAAATAAAAACCATATGATTCTCTCAATAGATGCAGAGAAGGCCTTTGACAAAATTCAACATCCATTTATGATAAAAACTCTTCAGAAAGCAGGAATAGAAGGAACATACCTCAGCATAATAAAAGCTATATATGACAAACCCACAGCAAACATTATCCTCAATGGTGAGAAATTGAAAGCATTTCCCCTAAAGTCAGAAACAAGACAAGGGTGCCCACTTTCACAGCTACTATTCAACATAGTTCTGGAAGTTTAGCCCACAGCAATAAGAGCAGAATAAGAAATAAAAGGAATCCAAATTGGAAAAGAAGAACTAAAACTCTCACTGTTTGCAGATGACATGATCCTCTACATAGAAAACCCTAAAGACTCCACCAGAAAATTACTAGAGCTAATCACTGAATATAGTAAAATTGCAGGATATAAAATCAACACACAGAAATCCCTTGCACTCCTATACACTAATAATGAGAAAATAGAAGAGAAATTAAGGAAACAATTCCATTCACCATTGCAACAAAAAGAATAAAATACTTAGGAATATATCTACCCAAAGAAACAAAAGACCTATATATAGAAAACTAAAAAACACTGGTGAAAAAAAATCAAAGAGGACACTAATAGATGGAGAAATATACCATGTTCATGGATTGGAAGAATCAATATAGTGAAAACGAGTATACTACCCAAAGCAATTTATATATTCAATGCAATCCCTATCAAGCTACCAATGGTATTTTTCACAGAGCTAGAACAAGTAATTTCAAAATTTGTATGGAAATAAAAAAAAAACCTCGAATATCCAAAGCAATCTTGAAAAAGAAGAATGGAACTAGAGGAATCGACCTACCTGACTTCAGGCTCTACTACAAAGCCACAGTCATCAAGACAGTATGGTACTGGCACAAATACAGAAATATAGATCAATGGAACAAATTAGAAAGCCCAGCAATAAATCCACACACCAAGACGCTTACTCCTTGGAAGAAAACTGGAATGAGAAGAAGGCTGAGTACCGAAGAATTGATGCTTTTGAACTGTGGTGTTGGAGAAGACTCTTGAGAGTCCCTTGGACTTCAAGGAGATCCAACCAGTCCATTATGAAGGAGATCCATCCTGGGATTTCTTTGGAAGGAATGATGCTGAAACTGAAACTCCAGTACTTTGGCCACCTGATGCGAAGAGTTGACTCATTGGAAAAGATTCTGATGCTTGGAGGGATTGGGGGCAGGAGGAGAAGGGGATGACAGAGGATGAGATGGCTGGATGGCATCACTGACTCGATGGATGTGAGTCTGAGTGAACTCCGGGAGTTGAGGATGGACAGGGAGGCCTGGCATGCTGCGATTCATGGGGTCACAAAGAGTCGGACATGACTGAGCGACTGAACTGAACTGAACTGATGGACATCTTATCTTGGACAATGGAGGCAAGAATATACAATGGAGTAAAGACAATCTCTTTAACAAGTGGTGCTGGGCAAAGTGGTCAACCACTTGTAAAAGAATGAAACTAGATCACTTTCTAACAGCATACACAAAAATAAACTCAAAATGGATTAAAGATCTAAACGTAAGACCAGAAACTATAAAACTCCTACAGGAAAACATAGGCAAAACACTCTCTGACGTACATCACAGCAAGATCCTCTATGACCCACCTCCCAGAATACTGGAAATAAAAGCAAAAATAAACAAATGGGACCTAATTAAAATTAAAAGCTTCTGCACAACAAAGGAAACTATAAGCAAAGTGAAAAGACAGCCTTCAGAATGGGAGAAAATAATAGCAAAGAAGCAACTGACAACTAATCTCAAAAATATACAAGCAAGTACTGCAGCTCCATTCCAGAAAAATAGACGACCCAATCAAAAAAATGGACAAAGAACTAAATAGACATTTCTCCAAAGAAGACATACAGATGGCTAACAAACACATGAAAAGATGCTCAACATCACTCATTATCAGAGAAATGCAAATCAAAACCATAGTGAGGTACCATTTCATGCCAGTCAGAATGCCTGCGATCCAAAAGTCTACAAGCAATAAATGCTGGAGAGAGTAGGAATGCACTCTAATACACTCTTGGTAGGAATGCAAACTAATACAGCCACTATGGAGAACAGTGTGGAGATTCCTTAAAAACCTGGAAATAGAACTGGCTTATGACCCAGCAATCCCACTGCTGGGCATACACACCGAGGAAACCAGAATTGAAAGAGACATTTGTACCCCAGTGTTCATCACAGCACTGTTTATAATAGCCAGGACATGGAAGCAACCCAGCAGATGAATGGATAAGAAAGCAGTGGTACATATACACAATGGAGTATTACTCATCCATTAAAAAGAATACATTTGAATCAGTTCTAATGAGGTGGATGAAACTGGAACCTATTATACAGAGTGAAGTAACCCAGAAAGAAAAACACCAATACACTATATTAACACATATATATGGAATTTAGAAAGATGGTAATGTCAACCCTGTATGCAAGACAGCAAAAGAGACACAGATGTATAGAACAGTCTTTTGGACTCTGTGGGAGAGGGAGAGGGTGGGATGATTTGGGATAATGGCATTGAAACATGTAAAATATCATATATGAAATGAGTTGCCAGTCCAGGTTCAATGCATGATACTGGATGCTTGGGGCTCATACACTGAGACGACCCAGAGGGATGGTACAGGAAGGAAGGAGGCGGGGAGGTTCAGGATGGGGAACATGTGTATACCTGTGGTAGATACATGTCGATGTATGGCAAAACCAATACAATATTGTAAAATAATTAACCTCCAATTAAAATAAATAAATTTATATTAAAAAATGATTTCCCAGAGAAATATCAATAACCTCAGATACGCAGAAGACATCAACCTTATGGCAGAAAGCGAAGAAGAAATAAAGAGCCTCTTGATGAAAGTCTAAGTGGAGAGTATAAAAGTTGGCTTAAATCTCAACAATCAGAAAACTAAGATCATGCCATCCAGTCCCATCACTTCATGGCAAATATATGGGGAAACAAAGGAAACACTGACAGATTTTATTTTGTGGGGCTCCAAAATCACAGCAGATGGTGATTGCAGCCATGAAATTAAAAGGCTCTTGCTCCTTGAAAGAAAAGCTATGACCAAACTAGACAGCATATTAAAAAGCAGAGACTTTACTTGGTCAACAAAGGTCTGTCTAATCAAAGCTATGGTTTTTCCAGTAGTTATGTAAGCATATGAGTTTTGGACTATAAAGAAAGCTGAGTGCCAAGGAACTGATGCTTTTGAACTATGGTGTTGGAGAAGACTCTTGAGAGTCCCTTGGACTGCAAGGAGAGCAAACCAGTAAATCCTAAAGGAAATCAGTCCTAGAGAGTTCATTAATTACTGGTATAGTGTTTATATTAATTTAATAAAATAGAATATTGGCTGAAATAAACTATAAAAATACATTCTCATTATCTCAATCTGTTTGTGTTTGTGTATATAAGAACATTTGTACAAAATATTTGCATACCATGGAGGCAGAAGGCAAAATAGTTGATTTACATTGTTTTGTTGCTTCATGCCAGAAAATAGTAACTACAAAAATATTTGCACAAAATATATGCTGTTATGTATATGTGCTGTTTGGGTGAAATTTAAACTTTGCCCATGAATTTCAGGAATAATAATTAAAATCTAAACAACTATAACTTTAAAAGGAGAAATTCTCCCAAGAAAACTGATATAAATATGCCTATCAATCTGCAGTGTGATGTGTTTCTAATTTTTCACACAGTCTTATTAAAAACTGTGTGAGTACATAATATAATTTAGAAGGGTTTTCTTTCATATGCTTGTCATCTCCAAAGGCGTTAATATTTGTTCTGGAGATCAGTGAGTGCTAGAGATAAAATTAAAGCAAATGCATAGATCACCTTTTTCATCTAAGCAATCCTGTTAAGCCTCATTGACTGAAGGCCAGTGTATATGTCAGGATGTGAGGAATAAAATAAGAAAATAAAAAGTCTGAAAAAAATAGTCTTGAAATTTAATCTCCTGTTTTCTAAATTGTATTTTATTTACTAATTTGCTATTCCACATAACTATGTATTGTTTAGCCTTCTATCAAAACTAATTTAGAAAAGTACAAATTTATTAGCATGTGTTTAAGCAGTGGTTCCACCATAAAGTATAAATAAACAGAATTATCAATTGAGATATTACAGAGCACTGTGAAAGTCAAAGTAAAAGTGAAAATTGCTCAGTTGTGTCCGACTCTTTGCTACCCCATGGACTGTACAGTCCATGGAATTCTCTGGGCCAAAATGCTGGAGTGGGTAGCCTTTCTCTTCTCCAGGGGATCTTCCCAACCCAGGGATTGAACCCAGGTCTCACACATTGCAGGCGGATTCTTTACCAACTGAGCCAAAAGGGAAGCACACATAGCACTATAAATATTAGCAAATTTACTAAAGGAATATTCTATTTTCATTTTCATTTGAAATGAATTTAGGTAGTTAAAGTAGAGTCTCTGAATTATACTCTTGAATTTGTTTTTTGTCACAATTTATATGATAATCAAATAGGACAGAAGTTCAGTGAAATATGTTTTTATTCTTGTTTACTAAATTTCCTATGTACTCAGTAGCCAAATTTAAAATTATATACTGTAACATTACTGTGATGAAGAAATGTTGGCTATTTGCATATCAGTTCAGTTCAGTCACTCAGTCGTGTCTGACTCTTTGCAACCCAATGAATTGCAGCACACCAGGCCTCCCTGTCCATCACGAACTCCTGGAGGTCCCTCAAACTCATGTCCATCGAGTCGGTGATGCCATCCAGCCATCTCATCCTCTGTCGTCTCCTTCTCCTCCCGCCCCCAATCCCTCCCATCATCAGAGTCTTTTC
This sequence comes from Capricornis sumatraensis, assembly GCF_032405125.1. Taxonomy (NCBI): domain Eukaryota; kingdom Metazoa; phylum Chordata; class Mammalia; order Artiodactyla; family Bovidae; genus Capricornis; species Capricornis sumatraensis. Next base: position 127,876,763 of record NC_091071.1, read on the forward strand.
CAATGAGATAGGCTACCCACTACAGTATTCTTGCCTGGAGAATCCCCATGAACAGAGGAGCCTAACAGGCTACAGTCCAAGGGGTCACAAAGGAGACAGACATATAGGGTTCAAAAAAACACATGAAGCATATCACTTTTGTGTGGATATGGTTCTATAACATAATATAAATTCTTATTTACTTTTTTCAAAGATTTTTTCTTAATTTTATAAAAATGAGTTAAAAAATCATGAATTTGAAAACTTTTTTCCACCTAATCATATAGATGACACCACCCTTATGGCAGAAAGTGAAGAGGAGCTAAGAAGCCTCTTGATGAAAGTGAAAGAGGAGAGCGAAAAAGTTGGCTTAAAGCTCAACATTCAGAAAACGAACATCATGGCATCCAGTCCCATCACTTTATGGGAAATAGATGGGGAAACAGTGGAAACAGTGTCAGACTTTATTTTTGGGGGCTCCAAAATCACTGCAGATGGTGACTGCAGCCATGAAATTAAAAGACATTTACTCCTTGGAAGAAAAGTTATGACCAACCTAGATAGTATATTCAAAAGCAGAGCCATTACTTTGCCGACTAAGGTCCGTCTAGTCAAGGCTATGGTTTTTCCAGTGGTCATGTATGGATGTGAGAGTTAGACTGTGAAGAGGCTGAGCACCGAAGAATTGATGCTTCTGAAGTGTGGTGTTGGAGAAGACTCTTGAGAGTCCCTTGGACTGCAAGAAGATCCAACCAGTCCATTCTGAAGGAGATCTGTCCTGGGATTTCTTTGGAAGGAATGATGCTAAAGCTGAAACTCCAGTACTTTGGCCACCTCATGCGAAGAGTTGACTCATTGGAAAAGACTCTGATGCTGGAAGGGATTGGGGGCAGGAGGAGAAGGGGATGACAGAGGATGAGATGGCTGGATGGCATCACGGACTCGATGGACGTGAGTCTAAGTGAACTCTGGGAGTTGGTGATGGACAGGGAGGCCTGGTGTGCTGCGTTTCATGGGATCGCAAAGAGTCGGACACGACTGAGCAACTGAACTGAACTTAACTGAACTGAACTGAAATTTCAGAAATATGCATGCATGTGTTCTAAGTGGCTTTAGTCACTTCCAAATCTTTGTTGCCCTATGGATTATAGCTCACCAGGCTCCACTGTCCTTGGGATTCTACAGGCAAGAGTACTACAGTAGGTTGCTATGCCCTCCTCCCAGAGATCTTCCTGATGCAGGGTCATATGCACATCTCTTACTTCTCCTGCATTGGCAGGTGACTTCTTTACCACTAATACACCGGGAAGCCCAAAGTCACATATGCAGGGAGTCTATAAAGGCTGAGAACCAATCACTTAAGTAAACTAGCATCAATATTAAAAACTAAAATTATATACTCAACTCTAACTATAATAAATAGCTAAGGAATAAGCATGAAGATATAAAGTATAGCATCAAAACACAAAGTGGGGGAGAGGTGAGTAAAAAAAAAAAAATTGTGGATCATTGAAAATGTGTTTGAACTGAAATGACCACCAGTTTAAAACAAGTTGACATAATTATGAGGCAATATATATAAAACTCATGGTAACCACATATCAAAAAATTGCAATAGATACACAGAAACTAATAACAAAAGAACACAAGCATACTACTAAACAATATCATCAACCCACAATGGAAGAAACAAAAAGAAGAAATTAATGCAGAAGAACTAGAAAAACAAACTGGAAAACAAGTAATGTTAATGGACTAAATGCTCCAGTCAAAAGATAAAACATGAGTAACTGGATGAAAATATAAGACTCATCTATAATGCTGCCTGAGGGCTTCCCAACTGGCTCAGTGATAAATAATCTGCTTGCAATGCAGGAGATGGAGGTTCAATTCCTAGGTCAGGAAGATCCCTGATAAAAGGAAATGGCATTCCACTCCAGTATTATAGCCTTGGAAATCCCACGGACAGAGGAGTCTGGTGGGCTACAGTCCATGGGGTCACAAAAGAGTCAGACATGAACAAGAAAACAAAACAAATATGCTACCTACAAGAGAGTCACTTCAAATCCACAGACATACACAGACTGAAAGTGAGAGGATAAGAAAAAAAATATTGCACACAAACATAAATGACAAAGTGGGCAGTAACATTAATATCAGACAAAATAGACATTAGAACAAAGGTTATAACAAAGGAAGGCACCATATAATGATAATAAAAGAACAGGATACACATCTGTTGATGTATATGTAACCAATCCATGAGCACTTAAATATCCATACATAGATATATCGATATATATAGTATTAATAGACAAAGGGATAAGTTGGCAATGATAGTAGGGCAGTCAAAGAGAAATAAAATAGAGACTTAAAAAAAAAAAGAAAAGATCAATGACATTAAGAGTTGTTTATTTGAAAAGATAAACAAAACTGATAAATCTTCAACCATGCCCACCAAGAAGAAAAGAGAGGGGGCCCAAAAACAAAATAAGAAATGAATAGGTTGAACTTAAAAAAATCTCCAGCAACAGAAGTCCTAGAAAGAACATCTTCACAGGGGAAACTATCAAACATAAAGATAATACCTATTCTTCTCAAACTATTCCAAGAAATTGAAGAGGAGGAAAAAAATCACAAATTCATTCTACAAGGTTACCTTTACCCAGACACCAAAATCAAAGGCATTACAGCAAATGAGAGTTACAGGGTTATACCACTAATGAATATAGTTGAAAAAATTAAGAAAACACTAGTAAACCAAATTCTGGATTTCCCAGGTGGAAGAATGATAGAGCATCTGCCTTCCAACACGGAAGATGTAAGAGACATAGGTTTGATCCCTGGAGTGGTAAATGACAACCTACCGTATTCTTGCCTGGAGAATCCCATGGACAGAGAAGCCCGGTGGCTACAGTCCATGGGATTGCAAACAATTGGACATGACTGAGTGACTGAGCAGAGCAGAACAGAGCAGAGCAGAGCACATGATCCAAATACAACAATATATAAAAAGGATCATACAACATAATCAAGTTGGAACTATTCCAGGGATGCAAGGAGAGTTCAACACTAGCAAATCAATTAATGTGATATACCACATTAACAAGAAAAAAGGTATAAATTATACAATCCTCTCAATAGAAGTTGAAAAAAACATGTGTCAAAATTCAACATCAGTACATAAAAAAACTTTAATTAAAGTGAATATACGTGTAACATATCTTAACAAGATAAAGAATATTTATGACAAATGAACAGCTAATATCATACTCAATGGTCAAATACTAAAAGCCTTTCCTCTAAATTTAGGAACAAGACAAGATACTCAGAAGGGTCATCACTTCTATTTGACATAGTATTGTAAGTCCTAGCCACAGAAATCAGACAAGAAAAAGAAAGAAAAGGCATCCTACTTAGAAAGGAAGCAGTGAAACTGTCATTATATGCAGTTGACATAATATTATATATAGAAATCCTAACATCTCCACAATATAATACAGCTTTACATATTAAGAACATTAACCATGTTCAAATAGGTTAAATTAAAAATTATCAGTTATAAAGTAATTGTAACTTAGAATAGTGTAAGAGAAGAAAATTCGAAGTTAAATTACACCGAGGTCCCAACTTAAAAATTGGAGAGATCACATTGGCCAACTTGGGAAAAGTGTCTATAACTAATTCTTTTTATTTGTTTGACACATTTATCAAATGAGTAAGGTGGACTAGACATTCACTAATTCTGCTATTAGAACCCTGTCTCTCTCGTAATGTCCATGTTTATGTAGGAGCCCAGGACACTGAGAACGAGACAAATGCTCTTCATTTCAAAACTTTGACTTTTATATTGTATCCATGCTTAAATACTACTCTGACATTCATTTAATACTCAGAATCTAACAATTTGAAAGGAAGGATAGAGTCCATGATTTATCTCTAGTTGTGGAAAACTAACATCATGGCATCCGGTCCCATCACTTCATGGAAAATAGATGAGGAAACAGTGGAAACAGTGTCAGACTATTTTTGGGGGCTCCAAAATTACTGCAGATGGTGATTGCAGCAATGAAATTAAAAGACACTTACTCCTTGGAAGAAAAGTTATGACCAACCTAGATAGTTTATTCAAAAGCAGAGATATTACTTTGCCAACAAAGGTCCATCTAGTCAAGACTATTGTTTTTCCAGTAGTCATGTATGGATGTGAGAGTTGGACTGGGAAGAAAGCTGAGCGCTGAAGAATTGGTGCTTTTGAACTGTGGTGTTGGAGAAGACTCTTGAGAGTCCCTTGGACTGCAAGCAGATCCAACCAGTCCATTCTAAAGGAGATCAGTCCTGGGATTTCTTTGGAAGGAATGATGCTAAAGCTGAAACTCCAGTACTTTGGCCACCTCATACGAAGAGTTGACTCATTGGAAAACACCCTGATGCTGGGAGGAATTGGGGGCAGGAGGAGAAGGGGATGACAGAGGATGAGATGGCTGGATGGCATCACTGACTCAATGGAAGTGAGTTTGAGTGAATTCCAGGAGTTGGTGATGGACAGGGAGGCATGGTGTGCTGCGATTCATGGGGCCAGACACGACTGAGCAACTGAACTGAACTGAACTGAATTGTTGTTGGTCAGTTGCTAAGTCCTGTCCAATTCTTGTGATCCCATGAACTGCAGCATGCCAGGCCTCCTTGTCTTTCATCATCTTCTGGTGTTGGCTCAAACTCATGCTCACTGAGTCGGTGATGCTATTCAACCATCTAATCCTCTGTCGACCCCTCTCCTGTTGCCCTGAATTTTTTCCAGCATCAGAGTCTTTTCCAATGAGTCAGCATCAGGTGGCCAACATATTGGAGCTTAAGTATCAGTCCTTCCAATGAAAATTCAGGGTTGATCTCCTTTAAGATTGACTGTTTTGATCTCCTTGCTGTCCAAGGGACTTGCAAGAGTCTTTAGCACTAGGGTTCAAAAGCAGTATTTTTTTGGTGCTCAGCCTTCTCTATGGTCCAAATCTCACATCCAAACATGACTACTGGAAAAACCATAGCTTTGACTATACAGACCTTTGTCAGCAAAGTGCTGTCTCTGGTTTTTAATACACTGTCTAGTTTGGTCATAGCTTTTCTTCCAAGGAGAGTCTTAATTTGTGGCTACAGTCACCATCTGCAGTGATTTTGAAGCCCAAGAAAATTAAATATGTCACTGTTTCCACGTTTTCCCCATCTATTTGCCATGAAGTGGTGGGACCAGATGCCATGATCTTTGTTTCTGAATGTTGAATTTTAAGTCAGCTTTTTCACTCTCCTCTTTCACCTTCATCAAGAGGCTCTTTAGTTCCTCTTCACTTTCTGCCATTAAAGTGATATCATCTGCATGTATGACATTGTTGATATTTCTCTCAACAATCTTGACTCCAGCTTGCAAGTCATCCAACCCAACACAACATGATGTACTCTGCATATATGTTAAATAATCAGGGTAAAAATATACAGCCGTGATGTACTCCTTTCCCAATTTGAACCAGTCCAATATTCCATGTCCACTTATCTTTTTGCCTAATTCAGCATTATTCACACAAAGACTGTAGTTTCATTTTTGTATTCCTTTTTTTAAGCTCTATATTCCTCCTAAAGTGCCTTCTTCCAATATCAACACGTATTCATCTACAACATCTTTTAAAAACAGGTTAAGAATGTTGACTTAGAATGGTTTGTTATCCTATATTATTGTGAATAATTCATAGAAACAGTATATTATTTACAATTTTTAAAACTATATGCAAACACCATTCTAATTAATCTGCACTAGAGAAAAATCACTACATTTCAATAGGCAGCCAATGATGACAATGTATCCTAATAAGAACACTGAAATGTTGTAGCAGTATAAAGGTTTCATTGTACCCATGGACTTCCCTGGTGGCTCAGATGGTAAAGTGTCTGTCTACAATGTGGGAGACCCAGGTTTGATCCCTGGGTCGGGAGACACCCTGGAGAAGGAAATGGCAATCCGCTCCAGTACTATTGTCTGGAAAATCCCATGGACAGAGGAGCCTGGTACACTACAGTCCATGGGGTTGCAAAGAGTCGGACACGACTGTGCGACTAATCACACATAGTATAATTATAGTTCCTTTAGACACTCCAGTGTGTCATAATTAGATATTATTGACTAAATTTGCTATTTATAATTTGAGTTAGGTATTAATGCAATCACCAATTTTCAGTTCAGTTCAGTTCAGTTGCTCAGTCGTGTCTGACTCTTTGCGACCCTATGAATTGCAGCACGCCAGGCCTCCCTGTTCATCACCATCTCCCTGAGTTCACTCAGACTCACATCCATCGAGTCTGTGATGCCATCTAGCCATCTCATCCTCTGACGTCTCCTTCCCCTCCTGCCCCCAATCTCTCTCAGCATCACAGTCTTTTCCAGTGAGTCAACTCTTCGCATGAGGTGGCCAAAGTGCTGTAGTTTCAGCTTTAGCATCATTCCTTCCAAAGAAATCCCAGGGTTGATCTCCTTCAGAATGGACTGGTTGGATCTCCTTGCAGTCCAAGGGACTCTCAAGAGTTTTCTCCAACACCACACTTCAAAAGCATCAATTCTTTGGCGCTCAGCCTTCTTCACAGTCCAACTCTCACATCCATACATGACCCCTGAAAAAACCATAGCCTTGACTAGACGGACCTTAGTCGGCAAAGTAATGGCTCTGCTTTTGAATAGGCTGTCTAGGTTGGTCATAACTTTTCTTCCAAGGAGTAAACGTCTTTTAATTTCATGGCTGCAGTCACCATCTGCAGTGATTTTGGAGCCCCCTAAAATAAAGTCTGACACTGTTTCCACTGTTTCCCCATCTATTTCCCATGAAGTGATGGGACCAGATGCCATGATCTTCGTTTTCTGAATGTTGAGCTTTAAGCCAACTTTTTCGCTCTCCTCTTTCACTTTCATCAAGAGGCTCTTTAGCTTCTCTTCACTTTCTGCCATAAGGGTGGTGTCATCTGCATATCTGAGGTTATTGATATTTCTCCCGGCAATCTTGATTCCAGTTTGTGTTTCTTTCAGTCCAGCGTTTCTCATGATGTACTCTGCATATAAGTTAAATAAGCAGGGTGACAATATACCGCCTCGACATACTCCTTTTCCCATTTGGAACCAGTCTGTTGTTCCATGTCCAGTCCTAACTGTTGCTTCCTGACCTGCATGCTATTGATTTCCTCTATTTCTTTGCATTGGTCGCTGAAGAAGGCTTTCTTATCTCTTCTTGCTATTCTTTGGAACTCTGTATCAGATGCTTATACCTTTCCTTTTCTCCTTTGCTTTTTGCTTCTCTTCTTTTCACAGCTATTTGTAAGGCCTCCCCAGACAGCCATTTTGCTTTTTTGCATTTCTTTTCAACGGGGATGGTCTTGATCTCTTTCTCCTGTACAATGTCACGAACCTCATTCCATAGTTCATCAGGCACTCTAGCTATCAGATCTAGGCCCTTAAATCTATTTCTCACTTCCACTGTATAATCATAAGGGATTTGATTTAGGTCATACCTAAATGGTCTAGTGGTTTTCCCTATTTTTTTTCAATTTAAGTCTGAATTTGGCAATGATAAGTTCATGATCTGAGGCACAGTCAGCTCCTGATCTTGTTTTTGCTGACTGTATAGAGCTTCTCCATCTTTGGCTGCAAAGAATATAATCAATCTGATTTCGGTGTTGACCATCTGGTGATGTCTATGTGTAGAGTCTTCTCTTGTGTTGTTGGAAGAGGGTGTTTGCTATGACCAGTGCATTTTCTTGGCAAAACTCTATTAGTCTTTGCCCTGCTTCCTTCTGCATTCCAAGGCCAAATTTGCCTGTTACTCCAGGTGTTACTTCCTACTTTCGTATTCTAGTCCTCTATAATGAAAAGGACATCTTTTTTGGGTGTTAGTTCTAAAAGGTCTTGTAGGTCTTCATACAACCGTTCAACTTCTGCTTCTTTAGCATTACTGGTTGGGGCATAGACTAGGGTTATGGTGATATTGTATGGCTTGCCTTGGAAATGAACAGAGATCATTCTGTCATTTTTGAGATTGCATCCAAGTACTGCATTCTGGACTCTTTTGTTGACCATGATGGCTACTCCATTTCTTCTGAGGGATTCCTGCCCACAGTAGTAGATATAATGGTCATCTGAGTTAAATTCACCCATTCCAGTCCATTTTAGTTCACTGATTCATAGAATGTTGATGTTCACTCTTGCCATCTCTTGTTTGACCACTTCCAATTTGTCTTGATTCATGGACTTGACATTCCAGGTTCCTATGCAATATTGCTCTTTACAGCATCAGACTTTGTTTCTATCACCAGTCACATCCACAGCTGGGTATTGTTTTTGCTTTGGCTCCATCCCATCATTCTTTCTGGAGTTATTTCTCCACTGATCTCCAGTAGCATATTGGACACCTACTGACCTGGGGAGTTCCTCATTCAGTATCCTATTATTTTGCCTTTTCATACTGTTCATGGGATTCTCAAGTCAAGAATACTGAAGTGGTCTGCCATTCCCTTCTCCAGTGGACCACATTGTGTCAGACCTCTCCACCATGACCCGCCCATATTGGGTTTCCCCACGGGCATGGCTTGGTTTCATTGAGTTAGACAAGGCTGTGGTCCTAGTGTGATTAGATTGACTAGTTTTGTGTGAGTATGGTTTCAGTGTGTCTGCCCTCTGATGCCCTCTTGCAACACCTACCATCTTACCTGGCTTTCTCTTATCTTGGGCTTGGGGTATCTCCACAGCTGCTCCAGCAAGGCGCAGCTGCTGCTCCTTACCTTGGACAAAGGGTATCTCCTCACCACCTCCCTTCCTGACCTTCAATGTGGGATAGCTCCTCTAGGCCCTCCTGCGCCAGCGCACCCACCGCTCCTTGGAAGTGGGTTCATCTTCCTGGCCGCTTGCCTCTGGCCTCAGGGGTGGGGTGGCTCCTCCCGGCTGCTGCCCCTGGCCTCGGACATGGGGTAGCTCCTCCAGACCGTTGCCCCTGACCTTGGATGTGGGGTGGCTCCGCCTAGCCGTCCCCCCTTGACCTCGACTTGGGGTGGCTCCTCTCGGCCGTTCCTGCGCTGTTGCAGCCTGGCACTCTCGGCTGCTGCCCCTGACCTCAGATGTGGGGTAGCTCCTCTCGGCCGCTTGCACTGAGTGTGCCGGCCCTCACAGCCGCTTGCACTGAAAAAAATCACCAATTTTACTATACACTTAAGAACACCTGTTTCAGTATAACATCTTTGGAAAATAAAGACAAAATATAATTTAGCTGTACGGTTTATATTGGAGTCTCATTTTTAAGCTTTTCATTCCATTAAACTAACTGAATTAAGAGGTTTTTAGCTATGTAAGGGTAAATATTGTCATGATTCCATTCTTCACATTATGAAAATATATGTAAAATTTTTATGCATCTATGGGCATATATAACCAAAAAAAAAACAAACAAACAAACAAACAAACAGAAGAAATCCACTAAAAGATCCAAGGTAAAGCAACACCAGCAGGGACTAATGGAAAGGGGACTTAAAGGGGAAAATAAGTAGAAGTAAAGAAGGCAAAAAGAAAAAGAATAAAAGAATGAAAAGACAAAGGAGGAAAGGAAGAAAGAGTGGTCTATGTTTCATATTCCTTTATTATAGGTACTTTCATGATAGTTATTCTATTTAATTGTGCAAAATTAACATGATAGTCTTATTTCTATCTTTAAGAAACTACGAACAACTTAAGAGGCCAATCATGATAACAATTCTAATTCATTGTAGAGTTGAGATTATTTTTTTCTCTCCAATGGAAAGTTTAGTAAGTACTCCCCTTTCCTCAGTGTATCTCTTAACGAGAATAAGAATCAAAATACCAAGAAAAAATGTAGACTAAATTATCTAACAATTTCAAACAAATGCCCTGCCCTGATCTGTAGGTAAAAATTGGACCAATATGTTAATTAAACTCAATCATAACAAGAGAAGTATACAATTTTAGTACAGACACATGCGTTAGAATCAAAGTCTGTTTGGTCATAGTGCCTTAAATCTCTTTTCTACCTCTCATTAGGTCTTTTCTGATCCCCATCTCTGCTAGCTCTAAGGTACTTTTATAATAATTGTAGGGATAAGGAAGCTGGGCTCAGGATATTCACATTCTTTCCTTAGTCTCTTGTAGATAAGGGAAAAATTGTATTCCAGAATAGTAAGTGGTGAACAGTCATGATGTAGAAATATATGTATTTCTTTACTTAATATTGTCAAAACCTCAGTGATTATCTGAATGATCCCTGAGCATCCAGTGAAGAGAAGATCCCAGGCAATATTTTAAAAAACCCTTCATCATCATACTGGTTTGTTCTAATCAATCATTTATGCAAAAATGATTTAAAACAGTGCATATTTTGTGCTTAAGCTGTGTGAGGTATTTAAAGAAAATTAAGATATGAAATTTGTCTTCAAGTAGATAGAAACCATGTTCTACAGTAATTCAAAAAAGAGATAATCTGAAAGTGACATGTGTTAAGAAAAAAATGCCAAAGTAGTAGGCTATCATTGCCCATGTTATTCAGATATACAGTGAATTCAGTAGCTACAGTGGCTTCAGGTTACAGGACTATGAGTTCTAACAAAGAAGAATCAACACATATTTAACCTTAAACTGTGGGTAGCAGGAAAAGCACTATGCATAAAAAGGAGCATATAACTTGGAAGAATTTGAACAATGAAGGATAGAAAGATAAATTTGAGATGTTATACTGTAGTCATTTACTTGTGCTGACAGAAATAGGCAACGCAGGAGAAAAGAGACCTTGCCTTTTGTTGGTCATTAACTGCAAGCAAAGAAGGTAACAAAGATAAATAGACAATGTGAACTAAATGGCAGGTAATTTTCACAAAAGAATGGAAAAATAGTCATTTTTGTCCTACTATTTGGTGGGAAAAGGAGAAGCATATCTCCACAAAGAGCTGCAAACCAAGATAAAATGTGTACCATATATCAAAAAAGGTGAAAATTGCCAAGAAAAAGTAAAAGAGAGCAATACAAGAGCAATGATCTGAATGAACTCTAGCCATATATATATTTATTTTGCTCTCTAAAATAATGGCTTAACCTAGGAAAACATAAAAGTGCAGTGAGAGTTCAACAACACAATTCAAGATTATTAAGGCACAGCACATTTCAAAGATAAAACAATCCGAATGTTACTTTGCTTATTTATGTAATTTCTTCCAAAAAGACAGGTCAAAAAGAATATGTATCTGAAATAAGACACTCAGTTCTTATTAAGAATAGAAATGCCTATAATATATTGTAAATTTCCATACTTAAAAATATAATGGTTGGGCATTTTGGCAGAAGGAAAAAAAGAGTTTTCTTTGATTCATCTTGTGGCATGCTAAGTTGCTTTAGTCCTGTCTGACTCTTTGCGACCCTATGGACTATAGCCCATTATAGGTTCCTCTGTCCATAGGATTGTCCAGGCAAGAAAACTGGTGTGCTTTGCCATGCCCTTCTCCAGGGGATCCTCTCAACCCAGGGATCAAATCTGTGTCTCTTATTTCTCCTGCATTGGCGTGAGGGTTCTTTACCACTCATAACAATTAAGTGTAAACAGAATATATCCTTTTTAATGACTGAGCAAGAGAAGCCCTGGATATATGAGCTTACAGTGTGCAAACACAAACACCACACACACACACACAGGAGGCAGAATAAGTAGTATAAATATCTTCTGATCATCTGAGTTTTAATAGCAAACACTGTCTTTCTCTTGCTTTAGAACAAAGGTTTGAAAAGAAAGCTTTACTATTTCATTTTAATCGACACAACAATATTCTTTGTTTTCACTCACTCTAAAATTCAAAAACATTTCTCTGAAATCTTACAAGTAGCGACAGCAGAGATTTTACTTAAAAGATGGCCCATAAAAGATAAGAATAGAAATCATAGCTATCTACAGAGATTAACTTAGAAACATATAAACTTTCACAGGAACTAATATTTCCATGTAATTTAGTTTCCAATGACTTTTCTCAAAACCCAGGATGCCCTGACTATCCCCCACCACAGGTGTTCTACTCTAAAAACAATGAATGTTAGTACAGAAAAATAACACTTTATCTCAGGTATACTGAAAGTATCATGCACACATCACAAAACTCAGTATGTGAACTCATAGTCAAACAGTCAAGTACATGTCAGTCACAACCATGAAATCTTGAATAGAACAGAAACCAGTGGGTCATAGACTGGTAGAAAATAGACTTGAAGATCTTTTTTTTTTTTTTTTTTTTTTGCCATGATAGCAAGTCCAGGTTGGCCTTGGTTTAAAATAAAACTAGTGAAATAGTATTTTTTACATTTATGTAAAAATTGTTTATTGGCTTATACAAAAGACATGGAAATGAGTCTTTTGTGAAATGACTTGTTATTTGATTAATTCTATCTTTTCATCTAATGTTCAGGACTGGATTAGATTTGCTTAGCTCATATAACTGTCTCTCCCCATTAATTTTTCATCTTGCCATACAAATAGTAGCACATTAATCAACAAAACTCTAGTTACTTCGCTGTGAGCCATTTCATGATTCAGTGAGTTAAATCGCAACTTGAAATATTTCCCCAGTTGAGAAAATTTATCAGAGTTACTTAGCCACTATTCACTATCTCTTGTTGTCAACTCTAAAAAAATAAATTTTTGATGTATTTTATTTTCTAAGTATGGGACATAAGCTCCATATTAAACTGTACATTTAAATGGCTCTTCTTATTTAAATAATTTTATGAATATCCAATAGAATAATCATTGTTACTGGCATGGAACATTCTTTTAATATTAACCTAATAATAGAAAACTATGCTTTCTTCCATCTTATAAAGAGTTGTATATCAAAAGTCATTTTTCCACTTAAGTATTTCATAATATTAAAAAATAGTTCATTTTTACTCCTTTATTTTCTGAGTTCAACTGGACACAATCCTATTCTAGCCTGTAAAATTCTAATATGCAATAGATAGAAACAGTAAGATAAAATTACATACTTGGCTGCCCAGTATCTTTTTAAAATTGTTGCCTGAAAGTCAAAAATGAGCAGTTTTTTACCAAAATACTAAAACTTGGTACAACAATGCTTGCATTGAACTTGTATGCAAGAAACAGTTTGTTTATTAGAAAGTCAAAATTAAGGTTATAACAATTTTCTGTGAAAGAAGGGTAAGGGTGCAGATACTATTCTGTGGAGTCATTTTCAAGAATGAAACAACTACTTCTATGTACTGCCCATCTTTCAATGCTACAATAAATTCCCTAGCAGATGTTTAGGATATATTGTTATTTCATGTTTGGTCTTCTGAAGATACTATTATATAAGCTAAGGATTAAAATGAATTAGTTTAGAAGAAAAACAAAGTGATGGGGTGATGGGGAAAAAGGACAAATTAAATTTAAAGCCATTCTCATTTCATTTTTTTCTGAATAAGAGTAATTCATCAATTGAATCAACATAGGATATAAAACAAAACAAAAAAAAATAAATAGTAAATGTGAATTTCTGTGTAAAAGAATGAAGCAAGCATAGTGAACAATTTCATTATACTTACATGGAGATACATCCTTTATAGTCCTCCAACTAAAATTTTGATGATAAAATCGAATGCAAGTCACATAAACTTTATTCAACAGAGCAAAAGCATTTTTTATATTTTTTCTAACCTTAGATACACATACTGCATTGCTTACTGCTCATGTATATTACCAAACAATGAAGAGACGCTGTATGTAGTAGATAACCCTTCATCTTGGCAGTGGGCTATGGTGAACAGCTGAACATTAAGCACTGCTGACACACCCCCAATCTGTCTAGAATGCAGCTGCAGCTGGAACTGGCAGTGGGGTGGTACTAAATGTTGTTTTACTCAAGATCTTGAGTGCTTTTAAAGTGACAATTAATAATCTGTGAATCACATAAAATTGAAAATTCATGTTTTCTTCTTGATCCTCTATGACCTAGATCATTTCTTATGATAACCAGTGTTTAAACACAACACTTAGGTGCTAAACTATTTAAATGGATTCACTCAGTTACCAGTGAATTGTTATTAGGCTATTTGAGTACATTCACATGTTTCAGATTGAAAAAAAAAAAAAAAAGAAAACTTTACCATCAATTTGGTTTACTAATAGACTCAATTCAAGATAAAATCAGTAGTCTTGAATAACAGTTCAGTTCAGTTCAGTCAGTCAGTTATGTCCGACTCATCGCAACCCCATGGACTGCAGCACTCCACGCATCCCTGTTCATCACCAACACCCAGAGCTTACTCATACTGATGTCCATTGAGTCAGTGATGCCATCCAACCATCTAATCCACTGGCATCCTCTCCTCCTCCCACTTTCAATCTTTTCCAGCCTCAGGGTAGTTTCAAATGAGTCAGTCCTTTGCATCAGGTGGCCAAAGTATTGGAGTTTCAGCTTCAGCATCTGTCCAACGAATATTCAGGACTGGTTTCCTTTAGGATGAACTGGTCGGATCACCCTGTAGTCCAAGGGACTCTCTCGAGTCTTCTCCAACACCACAGTTCAAAAGCATCAGTTTTTTGGCATTCAACTTTCTTTATATTCCAACTCTTGTCACATCCATATGTGACTACTGGAAAAACCATAGCTTTGACTAGACGGACCTTTGTAGACAAAGTAATGACTTGAATATAGAACCATTGAAAATGTTCAAATATAGGTTGAGTAACTACCTGACAAAAATATTAATTACTGTATATGACTTTAATGTTAATATTTAAATTTGATTTTAAGATTTTCCCCAGTATTCAGATTATTTAAGAGTAATCTTTCTTCCTATTTATATGACTATATGTGTGTGTGTGTGTGTGTACTTGTATATGTATACATACATATATATATATATATATATATATATATATATATATATATATATATATATAGGGTATGCATTTTATAAATAGTGGAATTGAAATATCAGTCTTGCATTTCTGCTTTTGAAATGAGTATTGCTTTCAGAATCTATCTACAAAATGATGTCAAAGTGAAAATATTTTTCTTTTAAGAAACTTTTTGAAATTTTACGTACTGTTATTGGTTAAATTGGGCTTGAAAATTACAGGCTGATATCACTGATGAAATAGACACAACAAAAATTCTCAACAAAATACTAGAATATTGAATCAAACAATATATTAAAAGCATCATAAAGCATTATCTAGTCAAATTTATCCCAGGGATGCAAGGGTTTTTCAGTATTTGCAAATTAACCAATGAAATACATGACACTAACAGATTAAAGAATAAAAGCCATAGGATCAGTTCAATAGATGCAAAGAAATCTTTTGATTAAGTTCAGCATCAATTGCTGGGCTGGATGAAGCACAAGCTGGAATCAAGATTGCTGGGAGAAGTATCAATAACCTCAGATATGCAGATGACACCACCCTCACGGCAGAAAGTGAAGAAGAACTAAAGAGCCTCCTGATGAAAGTCAAAGAGGAGAGTGAAAAAGCTGGCTTAAAACTTAACATTCAGAAAACTAAGATCACGGCATCTGGTCCCATCACTTCATGGCAAATAGATGGGGAAACAATGGAAAAAATGACAGAATTTATTTTTTTGAGCTCCAAAATCACTGCACATGGTGACTGCAGCCATGAAATTAAAAGACACTTGCTCCTTGGAAGAAAAGCTATGACCAACCTAGACAGCATATTTAAAAGCAGAGGCATTACTTAGCCAACAAAGGTCTGTCTAGTCAAAACTATGGCTTTTCTAGTAGCCATGTATGGATGTGAGATTTGGACTATAAAGAAAGCTGAGCACTGAAGAATTGATGCTTTTGAACTGTGGTGTTGGAAAAGACTCTTGAGAGTCAGTTGGACTGCAAGGAGATCAAACCAGTCAATCAAAAAGGAAATCAGTCCTGAATATTCATTGGAAGAACTGATGCTAAAGCTAAAACTCCAATACTTTGGCCACCTGATGCAAAGAACTGACTCAATGGAAAAGACCCTGAGGCTTGGAAAGACTGAAGGTGGGAGGAGAAGGGGATGACAAAGGATGAGATGGTTGGATGGCATCACTGACTCGATGGACATGAGTTTGAGTAAGCTCTGGGAGTTGGTGATGGACAAGGAGGCCTAGCATGCTATGGTCCATGGAGTCACAAAGAGTCAGACACAACTGAGCCACTGAAATGAACTGAACTGAATATCAATGATAGAAGCTCTCCAGAAGGTGAGCTTACAGGGAACATACTTCAACATAATAAGGCCATATAATGACAGTCTCATAGCTAATATCATACTCAACTGTGAAAAGCTAAAAGCATTTCCTCTAAAATCAGGAATAAGACAAGAATGGCCACCTTAGCCACTTTCAATCAACATAGCTTTAAAAGTCCTATCCTCAGCAATCAGAGAAGAAAAAGAAATAAAAAGAATTCAAACGGGGAAAAGGAGTACAACTGTCCCTGTTTGTAGATGCCTTGATACTACAGATATAAAATTCTAAAGATACCATGAGAAAACTACTAGAGCTCATCAATGAGTGTGGTAAAGTTGCAGGATAAGAAGTTAATATACAGAAAGATGTTGCATTCATGTATACTAGCAATAAAATATCAGAAACAGAAATTAAGGAAACAATTCTATTTACCATTACATCAAAAGAATAAAATACCTGAAATAAAACTACATAGAGGTAAAAGACCTGTACTCAGAAAACTATAATATGTTGATGAAAGAAACTGAAGATGACACAAACAGATCTAAAGATATATCATGTTCTTGGATTGGAAGAATAAATATTGTAAAAATGACAATACTACCCAAGGCAATCTACAGATTCAAAGCAATACATATGAAGTTACTAATGGCATTTTTCACAGAACTAAGACAGTTTTACAATTTGTATGGAAACACAAAAGATTCTGAATAGATCAAACGATCTCTAGAAAGAAGAATGGAGCTGGAGGAATCAGACTCCCTGACTTCAAACTATACTATAAACTACAATAATCAAAACAATATTGTACTGGCACAAAAACAGACATATAGATCAATGGAACAGGATAGAAAGCCCAGAAATAAACCCATGGACTTATGGCCAATTAATCTATGACAAAGGAGACAAAAATAAACAATGGAAAAACAGTTTCTTCAATAAATGGTGCTGGAAAAACTGGACAGCTACATGTAAAAGAATGAAATTAAAACATTCTCTAACACCATATATAAAAATAAACTCAAAACGGATTAAAGACCTAAATTTAAGACCAGATACTATAAAACTCTTAGAGGAAAATATAGGCAGAACACTCTTTGACATAAATTGCAGCAATATTATTTGGCTCCATCTCCTAAAGTAATGGAAATAAAGCAAAAATAAACAATGAGACCTAATTAAACTTAAAACTTTGGCACAACAAATGAAACCATAAACAAAATGAAAAGGCAACCTACAAAACAGAAGAAAATATTTGTAAGTGATGTTACCAATGAGGGGTTAATTTCCAAAATATACAAACAGTTCATACAGCTCAATATCAATAAACGAAAACCCAAGTTAAAAAAATTTTTTGCAGAAGACCTAAACAGACATTTCTCCAAAGACATACAGATGGCTAATAGGCACATAAAAAGATGCTCAAGATGGTTAATTATTAGAGAAATTCAAATCAAACTATTAACAAGGTATCACCTCACATCTGTCAGGATGGCTATCATCAAGGTCTACAAATAATAAATACTGGAGAGGGAGTGGAGCAAAGATAATCCTCTTGTGCTGTTAATTGGAATGTAAACTGGTGCAGTCACTATGGAGAACAAGATGGAGGTCCCTTAAAAAAAAAAAAAATTGAGTCACCATACAATCCAGCAATCCTACTCCTGGACATATATCCAGAAAAGATGAAAACTCTAATTTGGAAAGATACATGAACCCCAATGTTCATGGCACTAATGTTCATTGCCATTTCCTCCTCCAGGGGAACTTCCTGACCCAGGGATCAAACCTGTGTCTCCTGTGGGAGACAGAGGATCCTGGCAATCTACAGTCCACCAGGTTGCAAAGAGTCCGACATGATTGAAATGATTTAGCACAATTTTGTAGCTTGTATGAGACAATTCCTGGGATTATAGTGCATTTACCTTATAGATAGAGAAGCTTTTTATCTGGTCACTTGAGAAATTCACTAAGTTATGCCAAAGTCACTGGATAATGTAATTTTTTCCTGTAGGAGTAAATGGGTCGAAAAACTTGTTTATTATAGTAAAAAAATATGCCACCAGTTAGACAGAGACCATGTATCAGTAGTTTCCCTTCCACAGAATAATTATGAAAAACTAAATATCAAGGAGTGCATGGATGAACAGAAAATAAAGGGAAAGAATAATTTGACTTACTTCATGATTTCTATTCTCTTTGATCAACTGAGGGCCACAGTTTGGTGTTTGAAGTTCAAATGAGTCTTTTCAAAGATACACCAGAATTGATAGTAAAAAAATTTGAACACATTTTGAAAAGCTAAAATTAGTATTACACATGACAATTAAGTAAAAAGTATAACAAAATAAATTTAGAATATTTTATTTTAAGATTTGCTTATAATCAAACTACTTATTAACTATTAACTATAATATATTACTTTAGGTTTTCCTTCCTTCATTAAGGAGATTTTCCCATGTCAGGAATAATATTTTGCAGCTTATGGTCTTTTAATGATATATCTTAAAAATTGAAAGTGCATCAATATCTAAAGAGGATAGTTATAGTCACAAAGGTATGAGAATTAAAAATTAAATTTCTAATTAACATCAAAGGTGAATTTAGAAAGAAGATACAGTAAAACTTTGATTAACAGAAACCCAGAGCCATGGCTTCAATTAATAAAGATTTTCCTCAACTTTGAAATGAGAACCAAATTATAAGAAATGACCTCATACTAAAAATTTGGTTAAAAAATAATTTAAAGTTTGGGGCAACTATATTGCTGTTCAGTCTTCTACATCATATATTGTCTAAGAGTAAGTGACATAGAGATAAGTTTGTGGAAGAGTAAGTGATATAGAGATCTTAATCCCATGCACTGTAAGGTCCTTAGTCCCTACTGAGGATAAATTTGTTAGAATGTCTAAAATCCAATGTTTAATACTCAATTTATGGTCAGGCAGCGATGCCTACTTCACCTTTGTTAATGCTAATTAATCAAAATAAGAGAAGAGTACTATTTGTGCATAAGTGTTACAGCAAAAGACACAATAATGCTTATGATTATTGGAATGCTAAATTAATGCAAAATTATCTAGACATTCTTATCAATTACACATTCAAATGTTAAAATAATATTTTAAGTTTTAATGATCTTTTCACATAGAGATAGGTCATTCTCCTTTTTTAAATCTACTTCTATAGGAGATCTGATTTCTACTTAGGGGATAGAGAGGCTATGAGATAGTTGATATAATCACTTTGATCAAAAAGTCAGGAAAATGATGCTGCATGGAAACCATGCATATCCTAAATTTATAGAAACAAAATACTCTCAAAATACTCATTTCAAGAATCAGGCATATGCTAAGAGATCAAGACAGTTAGAAGTTTATAAGGAGCCATCTGAGGTGCCATGAAACAACCAGCAGTGGAAGTCTTTATAGAATGGATGACTGGTGGTTCTATATGAAGGATCTCTCTTTCACCAGTTTCCTGAACTTTTCACTCTTTCCAAGTGTTCTCCCAGGATCCCCCTCCTGATATTTCTCCCAAATGAGATATATTCCTCTCCCTCTACCAACATTTTAAATGGCTCTTCAGAGTACTTATCTTTTCAGAGATAAGCCTTTCATGAAATATACTTTTCCTCTCATTTCCCACTCTTACCCATTTCTACATCTTGAATTGAGTAACAAGGTTAAAGAGTCAAGTTTTATTTTGTTTTTCGCTTTTTCCTCTGAAATTTCTGCAAATGGAGATTTGTCTTATTTGTGCTTTAGTATAATGTATCTATGATACCAGTTCCTTAGTAAATAAAGGAGGTGAAAATAGTTTTCTACTAATATCCTGTTGTATCAATTCATGATAAGTGGTATTTATTTATTCAACATAATTATTAAACACTATTTATATGCTAGTTTCTGAGAATAGAATTGTGAAAAAATAAAGGTGGTATCTAATTTCATGTCATTTACAGCATAGTTCAGAGATAGTACTTATGTCACACTCATGAGGCCAAACTCCACTCACAACAGCTTACAGGCAGTGCTGTAAGCTGCCTCAGCACAGATTCTAAATTATCACTACCAATCTATTAAAATCGCCATCAGATAGGACATGTTCTTTTATTGTCATTTTTTTCATCTGCTAAGGCACTTCAGTCATGTTCGACTCTGAAACCCTATGGACTATAGCTCACCAGATTCCTTTATCCATGGGATTCTCTAGGCAAGAATACTGGAGTAGGTGGCTATGTCCTTCTCCAGGGGATCTTTCTGACCCAGGGATCGAGCCCATGTCTCTTATGTCTCCCACATTGGCAGGCAGGTTCTTTACCACTAATGCCAGCTGGAAAGCCCCATAATTTTTTAATAGCCAACTGTAAACTGAAAGAAGGAAGCAGGCTACCATTATATGCCACAGAACCCATAGCACCATTTGATCAATAAATATTTCTTTATTTGTATAATAAGTATTTCTTGAATTAAATATGTTATTAATCATTTTTTTTTTACTTTAAAATAACATTAAATATGGATTAAACATGGACAGGGAGCCTGGCATGCTACAGTGCATGGGGTCACAAAAAGTTGGACATGACTGAGTGACTGAACTGAACTGAATATTACATATATATTAGGTGTCCATTGAATTACAGAAGAAGATGAGCTTATAGAGCTTCCTAAGTAAATTTAGAAAAGCTGAAGGAGGAATTTCTGCTATAAATTCATAGGAATTATAAATGCATTTATTAACTCATTGTATTGGATACCTGCTCTCATCTTAGAATTGTTTTAGACTTTTTGAAATAATCAATGAACAATATAGACAGAACCTTGCCTTTACGGGGCTAACCTTATAACAGGAGGGATAAACACACAGTAAACATAATAAATAAGTGAAATACATAGGACATAATAACCTGGTTTTAAAAAAAGAGAGAGAAAATAAATATTGGGGAATAGAGTAAGAAGCAAGGGCAACATGTGAGATTAAATAGGTTGGTCACTGTAAGTATTATCAAAGATTAAACTTAAGGCAATACTTGAAGAAAGTAAGGAAGGTTTCCAAGTGGTAAAAGGAAGAAGTAGTAGAAAAAGACTATTCTAAGCAACTGGGCAGCCTTTGGCTCTGATCTCACACTTACACTGTTCTTCTGAAAGTCATCACTGCTGTTACTAAAACCAGAGATCACTCCTGCTTCCCAATCACTTCTATCAGCAGCTTTTGACATGGGTGATATGTCTCCATTTTTTGCATGACCATCATCTTTTAGCTTACAAGGAACTATCTTTGTGGATTTTTTCCCACTTCCCTGGCTGTCTTCTTTACTGGTTTGCCCTAAAATTCCCGACTTCTAAGTACAAGAGGGCTTTCAATGTTTAATTCTTGTATTTTATTAATATTACAGATTCAGTTCTCTGAATAAAAGATACTGACATAAAGTCTGGCATATAAAATATTTATTAGAGATCAACATCTGTGGAAAGAAGAGAAAAATAAGATTGCACAGTAGGAAAAGTGGAGTTGCAGGGCAGAGTTATGGCAGCCTCAGGGGAATCCAATGGAAGCAGAGTCAGAGTTGCTCTGAATTGAGCCGAAATGCTACAGACCATCAGTCACTGGGTGGAGAAGGCCCAAACAGGTCAGCTGAGGCAAAATCTGAAATAGCTTTCAGATGGAGGCTGTGTACTGAGAGCACTCTTAAACTCTTACAGGGGAATCTGGGCAATTCATCTCCATATCTAACATTGACTTCTTCTCTACCTACATGCAATCCCTTTTTTGGCTCATATATTCTTATGACTATAAACAAAATACATAAAGTGCTTCATATTCATGGCCAATGCCAAAATGATACAAACATTAAATAAAATATACTAAAATTAGAGGAGGGAGATCAAGATGGCAAAGTAGGAGGAAGCTGACCTCACCTCACCCCTGAACAAAACAAAAATACATTTACAAGTGGAGTAACTCCCACTGAAAACAATCTGGTGACTGGCAGAAAGGCTCTTCTAGAGCCACGACTATAAAGAAAGACTATACAGAGTCAGGTAGGAAGAGAAAAGCAATTGGTTTGGGCCCCATGTCCCTGGCAGAGGACACAGAAGAGGAGGGGATATTATGAGCTCAAAAATCCTCCATGAGGAGTGGAGGTCTGAGCCATATTGGACACCCCAGTCCTGGGATCTGAAAACAATAGGACAACTCTCCTCAGCTGGTTTGAAAAAAAAGTAAGACTTAACAGAGCCCTCGAGGAAATCTAAACTCTGATCCTAAAAAGCACAAACACACATATTTACTCCCAGTAACAACAATGAGAGAGCAGATTGAAAATATGCCTGAGCTCCTGCCTATGGCCTGTGACCACCACAGGGCACACCCTAGTCCTCACCAGTCACCTCTCTTGCTCAGGTGCTATTCTCCACTAGTGTAGAGGCTGCATGAAATGTTCCCTTGGTATCTCTAATTTTCTTGAAGAGATCTCTAGTCTTTCCCATTCTGTTGTTTTCCTCTATTTCTTTGCATTGATCGCTGAAGAAGGCTTTCTTATCTCTTCTTGCTATTCTCTGGAACTCTACATTCAGATGCTTATATCTTTCCTTTTCTCCTTTGCTTTTTGCTTCTCTTCTTTTCACAGCTCTTTGTAAGGCCTCCCCAGACAGCCATTTTGCTTTTTTGCATTTCTTTTCCATGGGGATGGTCTTGATCCCTGTCTCCTGTACAATGTCATGAACCTCTGTCCATAGTTCATCAGGCACTCTGTCTATCAGATCTAGTCCCTTAAATCTATTGCTCACTTGATTTAGGTCATACCTGAATGGTCGAGTGGTTTTCCCTACTTTCTTTAATTTAAGTCTGAATTTGACAATAAGGAGCTCATGATCTGAGCCACAATCAGCTCCTGGTCTTGTTTTTGCTGACTGTCTAGAGCTTCTCCATCTTTGGCTCCAGAGAATATAATCAATCTGATTTCGTGTTGACCACCTGGTGATGTCCATGTGTAGAGTCTTCTCTTGTGTTGTTGGAAGAAGGTGTTTGTTATGACAAGTGCGTTCTCTTGGCAAAATTCTATTAGCCTTGGCCCTGCTTCATTGCATATTCCAAGGCCAAATTTGCCTGTTACTTCAGGTGTTTCTTGACTTCCTACTTTTGCATTCCAACCCCCTATAACGAAAAGGACATCTTTTTTGGGTGTTAGTTCTAAAAGGTCTTGTAGGTCTTCTTAGAACTGTTCAACTTCAGCTTCTTCAGCATTACTGGTTGTGGCCTGCCTCTTGAGAAACCTATATGCAGGTCAGGAAGCACAGTTAGAACTGGACATGGAACAACAGACTGATTCCAAATAGGAAAAGGAGTACATCAAGGCTGTATATTGTAACTCTGCTTATTTAACTTATATGCACAGTACATCATGAGAAACGCTGGGCTGGAGGAAGCACAAGCTGGAATCAAGATTGCCGGGAGAAATATCAATAACCTCAGATATGCAGCTGACACTACCCTTATGGCAGAAAGTGAAGAGGAACTAAAAAGCCTCTTGATGAAAGTGAAAGAGGAGAGTGAAAAAGTTGGCTTAAAGCTCAACATTCAGAAAACGAAAATCATGGCATCTGGTCCCATCACTACATGGGAAATAGATGGGGAAACAGTGAAAACAGTGTCAGACTTTATTTTGGGTGGCTCCAAAATCACTTCAGATGGTGATTGCAGCCATGAAATTAAAAGACGCTTACTCCTTGGAAGGAAAGTAATGACCAGCCTAGATAGTATTTTGAAAAGCAGAGACATTACTTTGCCAACAAAGGTTCATCTAGTCAAGGCTATGGTTTTTCCAGTGGTCATGTACGGATGTGAGAGTTGGACTGTGAAGAAATCTGAGCGCTGAAGAATTGATGCTTTTGAACTGTGGTGTTGGAGAAGATTCTTGTGAGTCCCTTAGACTGCAAGGAGATCCAACCAGTCTATTCTGAAGGAGATCTGTCCTGGGATTTCTTTGGAAGGAATGATGCTAAATTGAAACTCCAGTACTTTGGCCACCTCATGTGAAGAGTTGACTCACTAGAAAAGACCTTGATGCTGGGAGGGATTGGGGGCAGGAGGAGAAGGGGACGACAGAGGATGAGATGGTTGGATGGCATCACTGACTCAATGGACATGAGTCTGAGTGAACTCCAGGAGATGGTGCTGGATCACAAAGAGTTGAACACGAATGAGGGACTGAACTGAACGGAACTGAACTGAGAGGCTGCAGTTGTCAAGGAGAGTGTGCAAACTTAGAGGGAGTGGAACTAACTCAGACTTTGCCTGAAGGGCTTCTGTTCCAGCACCCTAGACCCCAAAAATTCACTCAATAGCTTAATGACCACTGAACCCAGGAGAAGCCTCAGCCCATATCTGATTCTGGCTCTAGCTCCTTCATCTCCAGCCCTAACTTCCACCTAGGTGGTAGCTGCAGACATCTAAGGGAAAATGACACTGTTTTCCCTTCAGAGCTAGCTCTCCCACCCTGGGCACAGGCAGACTGCGTAGGGATGTGCTCATATGGCTACACTCTTTCATGACTAAGATAGGTAACTGCCTCACCCAAGTTCATAGACATAGAGAAAGTTAAACAAAATAAGACAGAGAAACATGTTTCAAATGAAAGAAAAAGAAAAACAATTTTGAAAAAAAAAAAAAAAAGCTAATGAACAGAGATAAATAATTTACCAGGTAAAGAGTTCAAATAAATGGTATAAGAATGCTAACTGAACTTGAGGGAAAAAATGGATGGCCATAGTGAGAATTTTAATAAGGAACTATAACATATAAAAAAGAACCAGTAAGAACTAAATAATACAATAACAGACATTTTTAAAAGATACAACTGAATAATACACAATAGCAGACATTTTAAAAAGATACACTAAACCGAATCAATAGCAGACTAGGTGATACAGAAGAAAGTTGAGTAATCTAGAAAATAGAATAATAAAAATATCAATCAGAACAGCAAAAAGAAAACAATTTTTTTTTTTTAAATGAGGATAGTTTAGTGAAACACTGGAACATCAAGGATTCTAACATTATAGAGGTTCCAGGAGAAGAGAGAGAAAGTGATAGAAAATGTATTTAATTATCATGGTTGAAAGTTTCTTAAAGCTAAAGAATGAAACATATTTGTAGGTACAGGAAGCATAGATGTACCAAACATGATGAACCCAAACGAATCCATACCAGGACACGTTATAATTAAAATGGAAAAGTTAAAGAGACAATCCTAAAAACAGCAAGGGAAAAACACAGAGTCACATACAGACAGCACCACGAATTTTTTGCAAAAATGTTGCAGGCCAGAAGAGAGTGGCATGACATACATAAAGTGTTGAAAGGGAAAAACATACAAGCTAGGATACATTACCCAGCAAGGTTATTATTCAGAACTGAAGGAGAGAAAAGGACTTCTCACACGGGCAAAAATTAAAAGAATTTATCAATACTAAACCAAGAAGTTGTAGCACACATATACAATGGAATATTAGCCATAAAAAGGAAATATTTGAATCAGTCTTAGTAAAATGGATGTTTCAAGAGCCTCTTATATAGAGTGAAGTAAGAAAGAGAAAAACAAACATCAGTTAGAATCAGACATGGAACAACGGATTGGTTCAAAACTGGGAAATGAGTATGTCAAGGCTGAATATTGTCACCTGCTTATTTAATTTATATCCAGAGTACCTTGTGTGAAATGCCAGGCTGGATGAATCACAGCTGGGATAAGGATTGCCGGGAGACATATTAACAACTTCAGATATGCAGATGACACCACCCTGATGGCAAAAAGTGAAGAGGAATGAAAGAGCTTTTTGATGAAGGTGAAAGAGAGTGAAAAGGTGGCTTAAAACTCAATATTCCAAAAATGAAGATCATGGCATCCAGTCCCATCACCACATAGCAAATAGATGGGGAAACAATGGAAACAGTGACAGACTTCATTTTCTGGGGCTCAAAAAATAGTGTGGACAGGGACTTCAGCCATGAAATTATAAGACCCATGCTCCTTGACAGAAAACCTATGACAAATCAAGACAGTATATTAAAAAGCAAAGACATCACTTTGTTGACAAAGGTCCTTCTAATCAAAGCTATGGTTTTTCCAGTAGTCATGAACAGACATGAGAGTTGGATCATAGAGAAGGCTGAGCACTGAAGAATTGATGCTTTCAAATCGTGGTGCTGGAGAAGACTCATGAGAGTCCCTTGGACAGCAAGGTGATTAAACCAGTCAATCCAAAAAGAAACCAACCCTGAATATTCATTGGAAGGACTGATGCTGAAGCTCCAATACTTTAGTCACCTGATGTGAAGAGCCAACTTATTGGATAAGACTCTGATGCTGGGAAAGATTGAGGGCAAGAGGATAAGGGGGGGCAACAGAATGAGAGAGTTGGATGTCATCACCAAATCAATGGACATGAATTTGAGGATACTCTAGAAGATACTGGAGGACAGAGGAACCTGTATTGCTAGATCCCATGAAGTCACAAAGAGTTAGACATGACTTAGTAACTGAACAACAGCAACCATGCACATATATGGAATCTAGAAAAATGGCACTGATGAACCTGTTTGCAGGGTAGGAACAGACACACGGACATAGAAAACAGACTTGTAGGCACAGAGTGGTAAGGAGAGGGTGGAATGAATTGAGAGAGTAGCATTAAAACATATACATTACCATATATAAGATAGATAGGTAGTGGGAAGTTGCTGTATAACACAGGGAGCTCAACCCAGTGCTCTGTAACAACCTAGAGGTGTGGGATGGAGAGGAGGAGGGAGGAAGTTTCAAGAGGGAGGGGACATATGCACAGTGTTTATGGCACACCAACACAACATTGTAATTAAAAATAAAAATAATTAAAATGTTCTAAATCAAACTCCAAAAAGTGGTAAAGGGTATTTCTTAAGTGAAAAAGAAAAGGCTATAAGGATAAATAATAATTTATAGGAAAGAAAAAAATCACACTAGTAATGACAAAAATACAGTCAAGACTGTGGAGGATCAATCACTCAAACAAGCTAAAATGAAGATTAAAACACAAAAATTGTAAAATCAACTGTAACTACAATAAATAGTTAAGGGACATACAAGAGATGTAAAATATGATCTCAAAAATGCAAATGATGGGGAAAAGGAGTTAAAAAGGATATATCCTTTAGCCAGTCTCACTCATTAAGAAAAAAATAGAAGACACAAGTAAAGTAAGAAATGAAAGAAAAGTCATCACCAACAGCCAGGCTCCCTCTCTCACTCCCGCTTTGACTCTGGCTCTATCTATAGACAGACACTATGTGAAGATATCTGAATATTAACATTGTTGTCATTATTGATTTCACTCTTCTTGCATTACTTTATAGAATAGGTCTCTTTCAGCAGAATAAAATGAATCGTTTATCCATTTACTGTCATGTTAAGCACACTTGTGAAAAAAGGCATAAGACAATGGGCATTCCATAGTGTGATGTACATTTGAATACATTAAAATACTTTTGTCTGCTTGAGGTTGTATTATTGATTTAAAATTTTATTTTCTTTTGTATCAGTTTTATCATTTTGTATCATTTTCCAACACTGTATCACCTCCCAGGCATTTAGCTAGCCACTACTTACACATCATCTCATACCTGGAGATATTTCCCAAAAGTGTGCTTCCTTACAATGATTTGATCCTTCTTGTTACATCTGGGCATGGACAATCAATGTCCCATAAAGGTGAGTTTCAATATGAGGGTCTTCATCATTTGCATAACGTCCAAACAAAAGAAGTACTTTTTTAGTATAGATTTCATATTATGTATATTATGTATAAAAAAAGAAGCAAGTTTTTGTTTCATTTTTTTTGTTTTGCTTTAGTATAATCACATTAAATGGTATCAGTGGTTGATGCTTCATGATTGGGTATATCATGAACATTATCATATATGATAAAGTTTTTCATAAGCTCTTGAAAAATACAGGTCAATTTAAAATAACTATTTTAATATAAATACTAAAATAGAATCATTTTTCAAATGTCTGCTTTAATTTTTTACATTAAGCTGTGTGGCTATCTTGCCCCACCCTCCTTGAACCAGTGAACTAGCTGGGCATGTTTTTCCTACAGCAATGGTAAAAGCACAAGAAGGCACATCTCCTAAAGTGCATATTTTAAGCATGAACCAATAAAGTCTTACACTCCTATTCATACTACTAAGGCTAAGTAATGAAGAATTACACTCTTCCAAGGGGAGAATGAATTGAATATCCTTAACATAATCTAATCAGGGGGAAGGGCAATTATATAGTTTAGTTGAGCCAGTATTGTAGCTTGGTGAAAAAGGAAAACATGAAGAGGATTGAGATAATGGATATTTGTGCTGTTCTGTGCTTAGTCACTCAGTTGTGTCCAACTCTTTGCAGCCCCATGGACTGCAAAGGCTCCTCTGTCCATGGAGATTCTCCAAAAAGAATTTTGGAGTGGGTTGCCATGCCCTTCTCCATGGGATCTTTCCAACCCAGAGATCAAACCCAGGTCTTCCACATTGCAGGTAGATTCTTTACCATCTGAGCCACCAGGGAAGCCCAAGAATATTGGACTAGGTAGTCTATCCCTTCTCCAGGGGACCTTCCCAACCCAGGAATCCAACCGGGGTCTCCTGCATTGCAGGTAGATTCTTTACCAGCTGAGCTACCAGGGAAGCCAAAAGGATATTTAGAAGGTAATATAAATAGGATATAGGGATGGACTATGATGAGGTGGGGGAGGGTTTGTTGAAGAGCTGCCATGCATTATTTCTGGAAGTATGAATTCAATAACTTGATGCTTAGTGTGGCTATTCATAGAGATGGTAGACATTGAAAGAGATGAGGGTGGTTTCCTGGGTGGGGCTGGGGAGTTATAAATAACTGTCATCATTTTTACTGTTGCTATTGTCATCATTATTATTATTAATGGTTTGGTAAATTGAAGAGAGTATAGCCTTCAGCACTTATTCCTATACTTGGGCATAAGTCTACTTAAGGGCCCTAAAATTACTCAGTTATATCCAAGGTTGCGAGAAGGTGAAGGCACTCCACTCCTTTCCAGGTACTCTTGCCTGGAAAATCCCATGGACAGAGGAGCCTGGTGGGCTGCAGTCCATGGGGTTGTGAAGAGTCAGACACGACTTGTGCGACTTCCCTTTCACTTTTTACTTTCATGCATTGGAGAAGGAAATGGCAACCCACTCCAGTGTTCTTGCCTGGAGAATCCCAGGGACAGAGGAGCCTGGGGGGCTGCTGTCTATGGGGTCCCACAGAATCGGACATGACTGAAGTGACTTAGCAGCAGCAGCAGCAGCATCCAAGGTTACCAGCACCTTTTCTTCTACAGAACAGCTCCTATAATATCATCCATCCAGACTTCCCTCCCATCAATTGCAGCCATAAGGCAGATATTATGGCATCTCCCATACCAACTCCGGGTTGTGAGATGCTCTACCCTCAACTGGCCTCAGCACCCTGGATCCCTATTTGTCCAGAAGACAGGATTAAAAAAAAATTTATATAAATTTCCATTTGATATTTTTTCAATGTGCCAAAATGCTTTCCATTTTGATAAAAATCTGAAACATTAGTTTTGATTCCATCTTAGTAATTTTTTAAAAATGTAGAATACTTTTATTCTGACAATCATGACAATAAGTTCTACCTAGAAGTCAAAATAAAGTTTGAAAATTGGATTAAGAAAATAAAGCTTACTTCAACTTAAAATGTTTTTACTACTGAAGGGGTGGTTAAATTACATTTTCACCTATTAATGAGCAGCGCCACTTAGCTCAGTACCAGCATAAATGCATCTAGATGAAACACATACACATACACAATTATTTAACATTTTCAGCACAGCTGCTTTATGTGAGTATTTATTAATTGTCTGTAAAATCAGCAAAATATGTTCAGTAAGTGCCAGTTAGGCATATACCATACATAATCACACATTGTGCCACACAGTTGTTTATGTCATTTTATAATCATGCTAATAATTAGCAGACAGCTAAATTATTCAACAAACTATAAATGTTATATTTAATTACTTTATCATCTTTGTGTGTTGCCATGGAGATCAAACTGCTACCTCAATCCATAAATTCAGTTCTTTTATAATTTCCATCTTTATCAATATGAATGTGGAATGAACTAACAAAACTGGGAAGCACATGCAAACAAGTTAGTATTTTCTAGACATGTTTTCTATTCACACAGCTTGTATACAATGCTGTGAAATTTTATCAGGTTCTCTCAAACATCCTCAAAGCATTCCTGAGCTCTGAAATTAAAGGGAGAGAAATAAAATAAATCTTTATAAGATACAATTTCCACCTTCTGTCAGGAACTAACGATTAGAAAACTCTTTATAGGTTAAACCAACCATTACATTTTATAGTTCTGTATATTTCCAAACATAAAGAATAAAGCTCTTTTACTATAAACTATCCTCATACAGTAAGCACTAGTATCATCCACAGCAGCAGTCTATGTAACAATTCATCATATATCTAGTTTTGTTTTTCTACAGTATCTTTTTTATAGGTCTGCAAATTTCCCTCAGAATATTCCTGCATCTAAAATTACTTATAACTTAAAACTGACTTGTAATAAACACTGAATATGTGTCAATCCTTCGCATAAAGCAACCAGCATCCATTTTACACCATTTTGAGTATAAGAAACTTGGGTCATTAACATGAATTACTCTTCTTGTAGGTAATAGATATTGAAAGAATCCAAAGATATACTCAGGGCCTTGACTTCACTGAAAGATTCTAGTTATATTGAAAACTTCAAAAGTATATTATAATTTAATCAAATCTTAGGACTTTATATATACAATTCTAACATGTCAGTGTTCTTAATGGGTGGCAGACATCCCCAAGCCTCTTGACCTTATCTGTCTAGCTCATAGTGAGAGTTGCTCAGTCATGTCCAACTCTTTGCAACCCTGTGGACTGTAGCCCACCATGTTTCTCTGTCCATGGAATTCTCCAAGCAAGAATACTGGAGTGGATTGCAATTTCCTTCTCCAACCCAGTTCATAACTGGGGGGATATTCATACTAAAATGCCCCAGTCCATTGTTGGCTTACTCATGAATAGGGCAAGCCCAAGAGACTAGAGATATCCAAACTTTGGATTGGGTTAGATACACGTACATGCTATTCATTAATTCATTCATATACGTTCATTTATCTAATTGATAAATAAAACATGAGTTTTGAAAATACTTGATAAAATAACAAATTTTTAAAGATTTACAAATACTTTTTCAGATATTTCTCCAATATATAACTGAATGTTCAGAAATTAATAATAAAGTGGTACAAAATTCAAAAAAATTGGCAAAAGGGTATAAGTGAATTCAAGAAACCATAGTTGGAGGTAGAATGTTATTAATGCCACAATATAATAAATAAACAATTTCAAAAGAGAGAAAATTCAAATTCTTTCAAGTTCCTGGGGAGACAAATTTTTTCTTCATAAAATTCAGAGCTTTATATGATAAAATGTAATCAAATATCAAAACATGAGGCTGGATCATGCAAGGCAACATTAAATCTTGCCTGGGTTATTGATAAAGTCTCTCATCTGATTTTACTGCTATAAGTTAGTCCTTTTCCAAGCCAAACTCTAAACAGATGTGGGAGACACTTTTCTAGAGCACAAATTATACATAAGAGCACTTCATTACTTAAACTTTTTTTATTGTTCCAAGTTTTCCTTAGAATTAACACTTAAATCATTGATATGAAATACAAGTCAATTCAAAATGGTTCCTTTGCTTAACTTTCTCATTTTCTATCTTGCCATTTTTCCCTTTAAATTCTATACACATCAGGTATATGGAATTTTTGCTTAGTTTGCAAATACATCATATTTAATTTAGTTTCCAGGTCTTTACATAATCTCTTCTTTCTAAAGACGTATTTTACTCCCTCTTTCCCTGGACAAATTCTAGTCAAGTCTCCCTCTTCTGACTATGTGACACACAGGGAAGAAAATGTTCCCTAGTATAAGGCACCTCTACTACATCCTCATTTAGCACCTGTGCTTTGTGCTTAATCGCTCACTCATGTCTGACTCTTTGCAACCCCATGGACTGTAGTCCACCAGGTTCTTCTGTCACTGAGGATTTTCTAGACAAGAATACTGGAATGGGTTGCCACACCCTCCCCCAGGGCATCTTCCCAACCCAGGGATCAAATCCAGGTCACCCACATTGCAAGTGGATTCTTTACTGTCTAAGGCACCAGGGAAGCCCATCTGTGCTTTACCCATAAGAATACATGGAATACTGAATTTTCTTTCCCTTTTTATTTCTTTATTTTCTTTATAAAACTAAAACATCTTTGAAGGCTTGCAATTCTCAGCTCTGGTATAAAATTTACCACTTTTTAAGATAATAAGCAAATATTACTTATTGTTCAATAAATATTAAAATAAATAGAAATTTACAACCCTTTTCCTAATAAAGACAGTCCAGTTTAAAATTTTAAACTTGAACGTAAAGGAAATTCTTAATGCAAATATCATCCTCCAGCATTTATGATCATACGCAGCCTCAATTTTCTGACCCATTAATAAGGCTAAAATATGGAGCGAAATATAGTTAGTGAAGATTATAATTAATTTGGTACCTAACCAATATATAACTAAGTAAGCAATTGTTTATAAAAAAATAGACCTAGTATTAAATATTAAGATTCAAGACATTTATAATATTTTTCCTTACATTATTCATATTTTGTATTAAGTTAGGAAAAGATAAGCAAATTATCAAGAAAATAAGATATAAAAATTTCTGTGACATAAAACAATATTGGTTGTTTATTTTACCAATAAAAATATGAGTTTAAAAATTGTGAAATACCATTAAAAGCCGTCTTTATATACATTATGGTAACACTTACTAAATTTATTATTCACATTTTGTACCAAATAAATTACTTCACATCCTAACTTCTCCGCTGCCAAACTTCTCCTCTCTTCAGGTAAATCTTTTTCATTGTTTGCTAACCAACAAACTGCCCAAGTGTCCCTGGAGGCTCCTCTGTAGTGTGTGAGACAGCTAGCTCTCTCAACCAGCCCTGGAACTTTGATATTGATGTGTCTCTTGAAGGGCTGCAGTGAAGATAAATTACTAGTTGTCATTTTGTAAAAGTGCCTTTTAGCTCTTCAGACTGTAGTAAATGAATAAAATGACTTAAAATAGTAATAAATTGGGGTTTATCATTAATGTCATCCCTGCAGTGGCATGTCAATATCAAAGGGCACACTTGCAAAGAAAACCACTAATACTAAACTTCAAGCTGAGATACAGATAATATTCATGCCTCTTACCTAACATCTGAGGGGGAAAAAAATCAAGCATCATGAAGAGAATAACAAGTGATCAGCAGGAAAATTAAGAACCGAAAGGGAACACATAAGAGATGTGGGAAAAGGCAAATTCTACGTTTAAATTCAGAATTAGGCCAGAGAATCCTTTTCTAGTACAGTTGACAATTCAGGTGCTTAGGTCAGAATAAAAGATCTCAATATAAATTCAAATGGTGCAAATTTATACCTGTTGAAAAGCTAGCTCTCAATAAGCACTGTTGTAATCATTAGTTCAGGTAAGTGTGGAATTCTACCACAGGTCTTTCTAGCTAAAAGCTTGGTAATCTCCTTGGAAAGATGCAACCCTGGATGAATGAAAGTAGGAAAGTTTAAATGCAACATGGTGACTTTTGTTGAATCACTAGTGACTAAAATCCATGGCTGTATATCTGATTTTTGAGCAGAGGAGCTGAAAATAGAAATAGAAGAAGCTGCCTTCCCTAAAAATTCTGTCAGAGGCATAAGAAAACACTCCTTTGGGTCTAATGTTAAGCAAATGTAGTTAAATGGAATTATTCTCATTTTAGTGGGTGCACTGAGTAAACCTTTTATGTCAAGAGTACCAAAGTAGAGTAAAAATTTGGTATGCACTCGAGAGGTACAGCATCCTCTATAGAGAAACTTAGGATACTGAGTTTCTCTTTATAGCATGAGACAACAATCTTGATGCAGATAAGTAGCATTATGTATATCTAGCAATAAAGTGGGTTTAATGTATTGTGAAAGTGCCTGGCACATAGTAAGGCTCAATAAATATCATCATTATATTTTTTCTGCTATCTATATACACTCTCATCAGTCATCTTAACTTTCAGCCATATATTTAGAATTGATTTTGAAGGCAGAAGTAACAGTATTTGCCTGGATTGGCTACGGAGATTGGTAAAAACAGGAAAAAGAAAAAAAAAAAAAAAAAAAAGACAAAGATGACTCTAAGATCCCTTGCCTGACCAAGGAAGGATAGAATAGCAATTTAATGAAATGACAAAAAAAAAAAAAAAAGGTGGAAATGGGAGCAAAATTTCTGATTAGAATATGTTATTCAATCAAGTATTTTAAATTCAAGCTGAATCTGGAGTACAAAACAGCAGTCAGTGCTCTATATATATTTAAAACACATCAAGTAGGAGAATGAATGATACCTCTAGAGAATGGTATGTTGATAAAAAAAAATTTTAAAGTTCCCAAAGTCTAAGTGTTTGGACCCTCAAATGTTTTGAGATCTGAGACGTAAGGAAATTAGCAAAAATGGACAATGGTCACATTGGAGGATGTGGTGAACTAGAAGCAGAGTAGGAGAAGGTGTTCCAAATCTGATGAGCATTGCTTGTGGACCGAGATAATTACTCACAATCAGTCACATAAGTTAACTAGATGGATAATCATTGGTGACACTGATAAACAAGTCACATATCCTGTCCCTTGGTACAAACTAGGAAAAAAATGTTATTTTTGCTGGGTGGATAAAAATCCACAAAAGAGGCATGGTTTGGTGAGTAAAGCACAAGTTAAGAGTTCAACCTCCATATGCTAAATACCCCTGAGTACCAAGAACATATCAAACTAGAAGCTACAGCCATATTGAATGGTTTCAGTGATGAGGTGGGTCTGAGAAAATAACTGTCAGATTGAACACACAAATGATGAAATAAATTACAAATAAAATTATTAAAGACTTATTCAAAGGAATTTTGCTTTAAGAAGGAGAGAAATAGGGCAGTAGCTAGAGGAAATAGCCCCATTCATGAATTGCAGCCTTGTCATAGTGAAGGGGCTTGTGCAACTAAATGAAGCTAGGAGCCATGCCAGGCAGGGTCACTGAAGATGGATGGGTCCAAGTGGAGAGTTCTGACAGAACGTGGTCCACTGAAGGCAGGAATGGAAATCCACTCCAGTATCATTTCCTTGAGAACTCCATGAACAGTATGAAAAGACAAAATGATATGACACCAGACGATGAGCCTCCCAGGTTGGAAGGTGTCCAATATACTACTGGGGAAGACCAGAGGGCAATTACTAGTAGCCCCTCAAAGAATGAAGCGGCTGGGCCAAAGTGAAATCAACGCTCAGTTGTGGATGTGTCTGTCTGGTGGTGAAAGTAAAGTCCGATGCTGCAACAAACATAGGAACTGTATAGGAACCTGGAATGTTAGGTTCATGAATCAAGGTAAATTGGACGTAGTCAAGCAGCAGATGGTAAGAGTGAACACTGACATCAGGAATCAGTGAACTAAAATGTACAGGAATGGGCAAATTTAATTCAGAAGAAAATTATATCTACTACCATGGGCAAGAATCCCTTAGAACTAGGGAAGCAACCCTCATAGTCAACAAAAGAGTCCAAAATGCAGTACTTGGGTGTAGTCTCAAAAATGACAGAATGATCTGCTTTCAAGGCAAACCTTCAATATCACAGTACTCCAAGTCTATTCCCCAACACCTGACGTCAAAGAAGCTGATATTGATCGGTTCTATGAAGACCCACAAAAACTTCTAGAACTAATGCCAAAAAAAAAAAAGCCCTTTTCATTGTAGAAGAATGAAATACAAAAGTAAGTCAAGAGATATCTGGGGTAACAGGAAAGTTTGGCCTTGGAGTACAAAATGAAGTAGGGCAAAGGCTAACAAAGTTTTGTCAAGAAAAACTGAGATCTCTTCAAGGAAATTGGAGGTATCAAGGGAACATTTCATACAAGGATGGGCACAATTAAGGATAGAAACAGTAAAGACCTAACAGAAGCAGAAGAGATTAAGAAGAAGTGGCAAGAAAATCTAGAAGAAGTATGCAAAAAAGATCTTAATGACCTAGATAACCATGATGGAGTGATCACTCACTTAGAGTCAGACATCCTGGAATGTGAAGCCAAGTGGGTCTTAGGAAGCATTAATATGAACAAAGCTAGTGAAGGGGACAGAATTTCAGCTGAGCTATTTCAAATCTTAAAAGATGATCCTGTTAAAATGCTGCACTCAATATGCCAGAAAATTTGACAAACTCACCAACTACCACAGGACTGAAAAAGGTCAGTTTTCATTCCAATCCTAAAGAAGGACAACACCAAAGAATGTTCAAACTACCGCACAATTGCATTCATTTCACACACTAGCAAAGTAATGCTCAAAAACCTTCAAGTTAGGCTTCAGTAGTATGTGAACAGAGAATTTCCAGATGTATGTGCTATATTTAGAAAAAGGCAGAGGAACCAGAGACCAAATTGCTGACATCTGTTGGATTATAGAAAAAGAAAGGGAATTGCAGAAAAACATCTACTTCTGCTTCATTGACTATGCTAAAGCCTTGATTATGTGGATCACAACAAACTGTGGAAAATTCTTCAAGAGATGGGAATACCAGACCACCTTATCTGCCTCCTGAGAAGCCTGTATGCAAGTCAGGAAACAACAGGATCACACATTGAACAGACTGGTTCAAGATTTGGCAAGGAGAATGTCAAGGCTGTATACTATCACCTTGCTTATTTAATTTATATGCAGAGTACATCATGCAAAAATGCCAGGGTGGATGGATGAATCACAAGCTGAAATAAAGATTGCCAGAAGAAATATCAAAAACATCAGATACGCAGATGGTACAACTCTAACAGCAGAAAGCAAAGAGGAACTAAGGATCCTCTTGATGCGGGTGAAAGAGGAGAGTGAGAAAGTTTGCTTAAAATACAACATTCAAAAAAATAAGATCATAGTATCCAATCCCATCACTTCATGGAAAGTAGAAGGGGAAAATGTGGAAGCAGTGATAGAATTTATTTTCTTAGGCTCCAAAATCACTGCCAATGGTGACAGCAGCCATAAAATTTAAAGACATTTGCTCCTTCGAAGAAAAGCTATGACCAACCTAGACAGTGTATTAAAAAGCAGAGGCTATGCTTTGCCTTCAAAGGTCCATCTAGTCAAAGTTGTGGTTTTCTCAGTAGTTATGTATTGGATGTGAGAGCTGGACAATAAAGAAGGTTGAACACTGAAGAACTGATGCTTATGAACTGTGGTGCTGGAGAAGACTCTTGAGAGTCCCTTGGACAGCAAGGAGATCAAACCAATCTATCCTAAAGGAAATGAAACCCTGAATATTCATTGGAAGAACTGATGGTGAAGCTGAAGCTCCAATACTTTGGCCACCTGATGCAAAGACCTGGCTCATTGGAAAAGACCCCAATTATGGGAAAATTTGAAGGCAAAAAGAGAAGGGGGCAGCAGAGGATAAGATGATTAGATAGCATCACCAACTTGATGGACATGAATCTGAACAAACTGTGTATAGCAAAAACACTCCCTCCTCAGAAAGTGAAGGACAGGGAAGCCTGGTGTGCTACAGTCCATGGGGTTGCAAAGAGTCAGACATAACTTAGCGACTGAATAACAAAAACAAATAGAGGGAATAGTGTATTTAATTTTTCAATTTTTAGCAGATCATGTGAGTGTCCTGTCCATGTATCTAAACTTCCATTTTTCTTGTACACACTGAAGGCTTTTTATTATGACCACATCATCTGCCCAAGGACTTTTACTCTCTGCCGGAGCATGCTGAGTCAGGCAGAATGGTGTGGAGAATATTAGCTTAGGGGACATTATTACCAATCAGTATGGATGGAAATTACAAAATAAATACCCTTGCATCCTAAATTCTTATTTTATGGCTAATGTTCAAATTCAGGGATCTTCTTAGAGCATATAAAAAATAATGTCATAATTTGCAGTAGTCAAATCGATGCAGCCTGTGGCAATTGGAATATAGCTGCTATCCTAGTAAATGATTTTTTTTTCATTCAGACATGCATAGAATACCATAAACTTTTACTTTCACTTGGCAAGAAGAGTGTATCATTCTTCCTTGGGCATGTATCAAATTTTTACTCTATAACCATTTAGCTTATAAGGATTTGGCACTTCACCATCCAACTGAATATTTTTATGCAATCACCAATAGAATTTGGAGACTGGGAGTTAGCAAGCACTTTGGGTGCCTTTGGAAT
Organism: Capricornis sumatraensis; assembly: GCF_032405125.1. NCBI lineage: Eukaryota > Metazoa > Chordata > Mammalia > Artiodactyla > Bovidae > Capricornis > Capricornis sumatraensis. The sequence continues at coordinate 127,915,417 of NC_091071.1, forward strand.
ACTCATGAATGGAAGATGAACCCCAGCATAACACAGGTACATTCCATCACAGTGATGTTTCTCTGTATACAGAGTAGTATGAGACAGGTTGAAAATTCTTCTCCAAAAAAAGAACGTCCCTAGATGATACAAAGCTGAATAATTCAATCTACATTGCTATGCCTTTTTTTATTAATACAGATATATTTTGGGGGATATTGATATATACTGTTAATGACCATTAAAATCACTAATAGTATAAATTAAAAATAAATACCCTGACAATTTAAAAGAACGTTTTTTTTTTTACTACTTAAGTAAAATAGATTCTATAAAATGAAATTCCCTCAAAGCATGTACATATAGCTAGGGAAAAACATATGCTAAAATGTTAGTTTATATGTTCCACTAATAACAAAGGAGCGTTGGTGTTTTTTTTTTTTTTTCCATAATATAAAGTGTTAAGGATTTAAAATATTAAAAGTAAATTTTTATGTTATTAAACAAAATTTAGATTTTTATTGCTAATGAAAACATCAACATGTTTATGCAGAGAAGCTAAACTCTTCTAGTTTTTAAATCACTGTTATTAGACTGATTTTAGAAGTAGTTTATAAAGTACCAATAATGTAGCATAAGGAGTATCAATGAATGGAAAACCACTTTCAGATATGAATATTAAATAAAACATTTCTGAGAACTGTAAACCTTAAAGTTTTTTCTTGATACTGAATATAAATATTTTTCTTTATTTGTTATATTTAGTGAATTTCCATCTGATTCTTCTGTGTTGCTATGGGAGCTTGAATTACTGTTATTTCTTCAAAGAACTAAAAAATATAATTATCCATTGGGCTACACATAAATATGTCAGTAAAATACTCGAAGTAGATTTGTTCTCAGTGTTTAATTTTTACACAATTTATTGTTCCTGGGCTTTCCTGGTTGCCCAGTTCAGTTCAGAACGGTCACTCAGTCATGTCCGATTCTTTGTGACCCCATGGACTGCAGCAGGCCAGCCTTCCCTGTCCATCACCAACACCTGAAGTTTACCCAAACTCATGTCCATTTAGTTGGTGATGCCATCCAAACATCTCATCCTCTGTTGTCCCATTCTCCTCCTGCCTTCGATCTTTCCAAGATTCAGGGTCTTTTCCAATGAGTTAGCTCTTCACGTGAGGTGGCCAAAGTAGTGGAGTTTCGGCATCAACATCAGTCCTTCCAATGAACACCCAGGACTGATTTCCTTTAGGATGGACTGGTTGGATCTCCTTGCAGTCCAAGGGACTCTCAAGAGTCTTCTCCAATACCACAGTTCAAAAGCATCAATTCTTCAGCTTTCAGCTTTTTTATAGTTCAAATCTCACATTGATACATGACTACTGGAAAAACCAGATCCTTGACTAGACGGACCTTTGTTGGCAAAGTAATGTCTCTGCTTTTTAATATGCTGTCTAGATTGCTCATAGCTTTTCTTGCAAAGAGCAAGCGTCTTTTAAATTCATAACTGCAATCACCATCTGCAGTGATTTTGGAGCCCCAAAAAATAAAGTCTGACACTGTTTCCACTGTTTCCCCATCTATTTCCCATGAAGTGATGGGACGGAATGCCATGATCTTAGTTTTCTGAATGTTGAGCTTTAAGCCAACTTTTTCACTCTCCTCTTTCACTTTCATTAAGAGGCTTTTGAGTTCCTCTTCACTTTCTGCCATAAGGGTGGTGTTATCTGCTTATCTAAGGTTATTGATATTTCTCCCGGCAATCTGGATTCCAGCTTGTGCTTCTTCCAGCCCAGCATTTCTCATGATGAAATTTGCATATAAGTTAAATAAGCAGGGTGACAATATACAGCCTTGACATACTCCTTTTCTTATTTGGAACCAGTCTGTTGTTCCATGTCCAGTTCTAACTGTGGCTTCTTGACCTGCATGCAGATTTCTCAAGAGGCAGGTCAGGTGGTGAGATACTCCCACCTCTTTCAGAATTTTCCACAATTTGTTGTGATCCATGCAGTCAAAAGCTTTGGCATAATCAATAAAGCAGAAATAGATGCTTTTCTGGAACTCTCTTGCTTTTTCGATGATCCAGTGCATGTTGCCAATATGATCTCTGGTTCCTCTGCCTTTTTTAAAACTAGCTTGAATATCTGGAAGTTCACGGTTCATGTATTGTTGAAGCCTGGCTTGGAGAATTTTGAACATTACTTTGCTAGCATGAGATGAGAGCAATTGTGCAGTACTTTGGGCATTCTTTGACATTGCCTTTCTTTGGGGTTGGAATGAAAACTGACATTTCCCAGTCCTGTGTCCACTGCTGAGTTTTCCAAATTTGCTGACATATTGAGTGCAGTGCTTTCACAGCATCATTTTAGGATTTGAAATAGCTCAGCTGGAATTCCATCATCTACAGTAGCTTTGTTTGTAGTGATGCTTCCTAAGGCCCACTTGACTTCACATTCCAGGTTTTCTGGCTCTAGGTGAATGATCACACCATTGTGATCATCTGGGTAATGAAGATCTTTTTTGGTCAGTTCTTCTGTGTATTCTTGCCACTTCTTAATATCTTCTGCTTCTGCTAGGTCCATACCATTTCTGTCCTTTATTGTGCCCATCTTTGCATGCCATGTTCCCTTGGTATCTCTAATTTTCTTGAAGGGATCTCTAAAATTTGCCTCCCCAGGCAGAATATACAGAAGACATGGGTTAAATCCCTGGGTCAGGAAAATCCCCTGGAGGAGGCCATGGCAACCCACTCCAGTATTCTTGCCTGAGAAATCCCATGGACAGAGGAGCATGGCAGGCTACAGTCCATAGGTCAATAAGAGTTGGACAGGACTTAGTGCCTAAACAACAAACTGTACTTTACTTGTCAGAAAGATTATTTAATAAAGTTTTAAATCATAATTAACATATGTCAATTATACAAATATGTAACAAATCTTATAATGGGTTAAAAAAGGATATCTAACAGTATTCATATAAATAAGCATAATGGCCTAGTAAAATATGCATATCTATTACTATATAAATGTAAACTAGTTTTACAACATATGGTGCAAAAATTTGTGAATTAGTACCATACATGCCTGCTAAGTGCTTCAGTCATGTCCAACTCTGTGATCTTATGGCCTGTAGCTCATCAGGCTCATCTATCCATGGAATTTTCCGGGCAGGAATACTGCAGTGGGTTGCCATGCCCTCCTCCAGGGGATCTTCCTGATCCAGGTATCGACCCCATGTCTCTCGTGTCTCTTGTTTCTCCTGCACTGCAGGCAGATTCCTTACTGCCAAGCCACTGCGAAGCTGGCTTGGATGTGAGTAGAGAGGAAATCCTGTCTCACTAACTGCTTTTGCTTCAGTTAAGTTTCTGCTATCCTCATACTAGCTGAAATCTTAGTCTGGTTGGTTATGACTAATTAAATTTTGGGTATGAAGAGAACAGTAAAACCACTTGAGGCCTCTTCAAGCACAGGGTAGCATGATTCAAAAATGTGGTGGTCCTTATAGGATCAGCACTAAATAATACACCACTATAAGACTATACCACAATTTGTTTTATTCATTCACTAGTTGAAGAAAATCTTGGTTGCTTTCAGTTTGGGGCCTGTATGAATAAAGATGTTATAAACATTCTTTTATGTGGACATAAATTTCAAATCAGCTGGGTAACACTTAGAGGAGACTGCTAGATCTTTTGGTAATCTATCAAAGTGTCTTCCAAACTGTCTGTAGTATTTTTGCACTCTCAGTAGCAGTGAATGCTCTACATACTCATCAACAACAGTTATTGTTATTTTGGGTGATTTTAGATGTTCTCATATGAGTGCTGGGGCTGCCCTGGTGCTTCAGTCAGTAAAGAATCCACCTACAGTGCAGGAGATCCAGGTTCAATTCCTGGTTCAGGAAGATCCCCTGGAGAGGGAAATGGCAACCCATTCTAGTAGTCTTCCCTGGGAAATGCCACGGACAGAGGAGCCTGGTAGGCTACAGTCTATGGGGTCATAAGAATCAGACATGAATTAGCAACTAAACCACCACCACCATGTACTATGGTAGCTTACTGTTGTTTTAATTTACAATGATGAGGTGCTTTTTCATACACATATTCATCATCCATGTATCTTCTCTAGTGAGATGTCTATTCAGATCTTTTATTCATTTTAAATTGTGAATTATTTGTTTTTTATTGTTTAGTTTTAAGAGTTCTTTATTTTGGACCCAAGTTCTTTATTATTTGTTTTCAAGCATTTTTTCTCAGTCTGAGCTTGAACTTTCATTTCCTTAATAGTGTTTTTCACAGAGGAGAAATTCTATATTTTAATCAAGTCCAAGATTTGAGATGACAGATCAGCAACCAGAAGTCACAGGCTATTTATTTTCAGGTTAATTTTATATTCTGCTAAGATAATGAATAGTTTTAACTTGTGTTAAGTTTATCATTCTTCCCCTTTTGTTTTCTGGTTTTACAATCAGATCATCTGAAAACAGTCTTACTACCTTTCTAATTTTATTTTTCTAATTGACTTCTCATATGATTATATTGGCTAATAAATTCAAAACAATGTTAAGTAGTAGAGGAGACAGTGGACATCTTTGCTTTGTTCATACACACTTTAACTGTCTATTAACAATTCTTAAACTAGGTACAGTTTCCAATTGATAGCATTTATTTCTCTACTGATAAAAATACAGTAACTGACACTATTATTATCCTGCTATTTTCATTATTATTATTCTCTCAGATATACAGAAAAATACTTATACTATCTGGAAAACTATATTACTGTTCTGTGTAAGGCACCTCTCATTTTATTTATTTTTTAAAAAAAAACCCATTCTTTGTTCTTAATTGATTCCTCCAAAAGCAAATACTCTACTGTACTGAATGTGTGTTCTTGAGTTTTATACATCCATTTAAAAATATGCCAGGATTTGCTGTGAGAATATTTTAAATGCACATAAATTTTATTGTGTTAAGACCACATTCTGTTTCTTACTCTATTCATTAATCACTGTGTTCTTAAAAGTTATTGGTACTGCTGAGTTTATACCTAGCTTGCTGTTTCTAATTTTTTTAGAGATCCATAGCACACATCCACTATATTTTATTTATACAATCTGCTCTGGTAGCATGAAGATCACTTTCAACTCCCCACTTCATTATATTTGGCTTTCTATGGCCCTGTTTGTGATATATACAGCTAGTTATAAAATAAATGTATACACAGCATAAATACAAATAATCTGACAACATACTGAAGGGTTACACACTAGAATGGCCAAAGCAGTGTATAAACTCCCACAAACTCTGCAAGAAGAATTCAGTTTTGCAAAACTGACCCTACATAACTATTTAATTCTTGCTAACCCAATGACTGTAAACAGATATTGCCTTTTTAAGCATTTTCATTTTTCTAATTATTTATGTTTAAATATTCATTACATTACTTGCTAGTCACTTGTGTTTTCCTTTCTGGGGATTATGCTTGTAGCTTTGCTCAGTTTTTTTCTTGGATTTCTTGTCCTTCATTTATTGATTTTTCAAGATCTCCTTCTTTATTCTATCAACTCAGTGCTGGTTTAATATAGTGACAGTGTCTCTTTCAGCTTTTGGTTACCCATTATCTCCATCCACAGTGTTTATGTTAAACCAAAATCCTTAATTTGGGTCAGAAGAAATCCATCTATTTTTCATCTTATTGTTGTTACTTCTTAATTAATTAATTCTTATATAACACATTTTGTTGTTCAGTCGCCAAGTCATGTCCAACTCTTCACAACCTGGGGGACTGCAGCATGCCAGGTGTCCCTGTCCTTCACCACTCCCAGAGTTTGCCCAAGTTCATGTCTATTTCATCGGTGATGCCATCCAACCATCTCATCCTCTGTAAGTAGGTAAATAAATCAAGATAATGTGCTTAAAAATTTTACTCCCCCTATTACATTTGGTTGATGTGGATCTTTTAAAAAGTTCTCTCAGTGAAGCTCAGCAAGGTAGGTTTGTTTTTCGATGATATATCTCACAGTATATCCTCAATGTCTTCAAACTATCCTCTCATAACTGTTATTTGTGTGCAGCGTCTGGGTAAGTGTCTCAAAAGTCATCATTTCTTATTTCAAGAATAACTAATCTAGCTTTTATTACAGACATTATTTTTAAATTTTTAATTTCATATATATATATGCACATATATATAATTATACACAAATACACAAAATACACAAATACTCAAAAGAAATGGGGTAGCCATTATTGTCCAAAAAAGGGTCCAAAATGCAGTATGTGGATGCAATCTCAAAAATGACAGAATGATGTCTGTTCATTTCCAAGGCAAACCATTCAATATCACAGTAACCCAACTCTATGCCCCAACCAATAATGCCAAAGAAGCTGAAGTTGAACGGTTCTATGAAGACCTACAAGACCTTCTAGAACAAATACCCCCAAAAGCTGTCCTTTTCATTATATGGAACTGGAACACAAAAGTAGGAATTCAGGAGATACCTGGAGTAACATGCAAGTTTGGCCTTGGAGTACAAAACAAAGGAGATCAAAAGCTAACAACGTTTTGCCAAAATAACTCACTGGTCATAGCAAGCACACTCTTCCAGCAACACAAGAGAAGACCCTACACATGGACATCACCAGATGGTCAATAGCAAAATCAGATTGACTATGTTCTTTGCAGAAAAGATGGAGAAGCTCTATACAGTCAGCAAAAACAAGACCAGGAGCCAACTGTGGCTCTGATCATAAACTCCTTATTGCCAAATTCAGACTTAAATGGAAGAAAGTAGGGAAATCCAATAGACCATTCAGGTATGACCTAGATCACATCTGTTACAATTATACATGGAAGTGAGAAATAGATTCAAGGGATTAGATCTGATTCACAGAGTGCCTGAAGAACTATTGACAGAGGTTAATGACATTGTATCGAAGGCAGTAATCAAGACCAGCCCCAAGAAAAAGAAATGCAAAAATGCAAAATGGTTGTCTGAGGAGGCCTTACAAACAGCTGTGAAAAGAGAAGCAAAAGGCAAAGGAGAAAAGAAAAGATATACCCATTTGAATGCAGAGTTCCAAAGAATAGCAAGGAGAGATAAGAAAGCCTTCCACAGTGATCAATGTGTAGAATTAGAGAAAAACAATAAAATGGGAAAGACTAGAGATCTCTTCAAAAAAAAAAAAAAACAGCGATACCAAGGGAACATCTCATGCAAAGATGGACACAATAAAGGACAGAAATGGTATGGACGTAACGGAAGCAGAAGATATTAAGAACAGGTGGCAAGAATACACAGAAGAACTATATACAAAGGATCTTCATGACCCAGATAACCACGATGGTGTGATCACTCACCTAGACCCAAACATCCTGAAATATGAAGTTAAGTGGGCCTTTGGAAGCACCTCTATGAACAAAGAAAGTGGAGGTGATGGAGTTCCAGTTGAGCTATTTCAAATCCTAAAAGTTGATGCTGTGAAAGTGCTGCACTCAATATGCCAGCAAATTTGGAAAACTCAGCAGTGGCCACAGGACTGGAAAAGGTCAGTTTTCATTCCAACCCCAAAGATAAGAAATGCCAAAGAATGTTCAAAAGAATGTTCAAACTACTGCACAATTGCACTCATCTCACACACTAGCAAAGTAATGCTCAAAATTCTCCAAGGCAGGATTCAACAGTATGTGAAACGTGAACTTCCAGCTGTTCAAGTTGGATTTTAAAAAGCAGAGGAACCAGAGATCAAATTGCCAGCATCCGTTGGATCATTGAAAAAGCAAGAGACTTCCAGAAAAACATCTACTTCTGCTTTACTGACTACTCCAAAGCTTTTGACTGTGTGGATCACAACAAACTGTGGAATATTCTTCAAGAGATGGAATAACAGACCACCTGACCTACCTCTTGAGAAATCTGTATGCAGGTCAAGAAGCCACAGTTAGAACTGGACAAGGAACACCAGACTGGTTCCAAATAAGGAACAGAGTATGTTAAGGCTGTATACTGTCACCCTGCTTGTTTAACTTAAATGCAGAGCACATCATGAGAAACGTCAGGCTGGATGAAGCATAGGCTGGAATCAAGATTGTCGAGAGTAATACCAATAACCTCAAATATGCAGAGGACACCACCTTTATGGTGAAAGTGAAGGAATAAAAGGCCTCTTGATTAAAAGAGGAGAGTGAAAAAGTTGGCTTAAAGCTCAACATTCAGAAAACTAATATCATGGCATCTGGTCTCAATCACTTCATGGCAAATACATGGGGAAATAATAAACAGTGAGAGACTTATCTTTGGGGCTCCAAAATCACTGCAGATGGTGACTGCAGTCATGAAATTAAAAGACACTTGCTTTTTTGAAGAAAATCTATGACCAACCTAGACAGCATATTAAAAAGCAGAGATATTACTTTGCCAACAAAGGTTCATCTAGTCAAAGCTATGGTTTTTCCAGTATTCATGTATGTATGTGATATTTGGAGTATAAAGAAAGCTGAGAACCAAAGAATTGATGCTTTTGAGCTGTGGTGTTGAAGACTCTTGACAGTCCCTTGGACTGCAAGGATATCCAACCAGTCCATCTAAAGGAAATCATATACATATATATATGGTGTCCAGTTTTTTTTATTCACTTCTACCTGACAACTTGACTAGACCACAACTCTCAGATTAATTTGTAAAACAATATTCTAAATATTTATTTGAAGATTTTTGGATGAGATTAACATTGTTTTCAGTTTCTTAGAGAAATAATTGACATATATCATGGTATAAATTTTAAGACACACAGCATGATGATCGAATTTTACTTATATTGTGAAATAAAGGAGATCAGCCCTGGGATTTCTTTGGAAGGAATGATGCTGAAGCTGAAACTCCAGTACTTTGGCCACCTCATGCGAAGAGTTGACTCATTAGAAAAAGCTCTGGTGCTGGGAGGGATTGTGGGCAGGAGGAGAAGGGGACAACCGAGGATGAGATGGCTGGATGGTATCACTGACTCGATGGACGTGAGTCTGAGTGAACTTCAGGAGTGGGTGATCGACAGAGGGGCCTGGCGTGCTGTGATTCATGGGGTCGCAAAGAGTTGGACACGACTGAGCGACTGAACTGAACTGAATTGCTACAATAGATTCAGTTATTATCCACCATCTCACAGATACAATAAAAAGAAAAGGAAAACTATTTGACGGGGTAAGAATACTTAAGGTTTACTCTCAACATCTTGTCTACATATCATACAACAGTGTTAATGATAATCATCATATTATATTTTAAATCTTTTGTTTGTCTTATAGATGGAACTGTGTAACTTTTGACCATCTTCCTCCAATTTCCCCTTCCCTACCCTCTCTTCACCTCTGGTAACCGCAAGTTTGATCTCTTTTTCTATGAGTCTGTTTGTTTTTATTATTATTATTTTTGAATTACAAATACTAGTGAGATTTGTCTTTCTCTGTCTGACATTTCACTTAGCATAATGTATTCAAGGTCCATCCATGTTGTCAAAAGTGGTGAGATTTCTTCATTTTTTATGGCTGATGGGATTAACATTTAAATTAGTAGACTGAGTATAGCAAATCATCTTTCATAATGTGGGCCTTATCCATTCAGTTGAAGTCCTTAAGTAAAAAACACTGACTTTCCCCAAAATAGGGGAATCCTACCAGCCAAATGCCTACGGACCAGAACTGCAACTCTTTTGGGTCTCCAGTTTGCTGTGCTGTCCTAAAGATTTTGCATGTATCAGCCTCCACAATAATCTGAGCCAATTCCTTAAAACAATCTCAAAAAATCCTTTTATTTTTCTCTCTCCATTATTCTCTTTTTCTTGCTCCCACATTCTGTGTGTGTATATTAAAATATGTAATAAACAACAATGACAGACTCAAAATGAATAGGAACCAGTTGAATAATGAATGAGTAAATAAATATAACTGTATTTATACTTTATGGTTGTTAAGAGAGAGGATCTTGAAATACAACAAATAAGAAACTATTATAATTTGACAGCTAAATAGGATATGCTGACCATCCTATGAGTTTAGGCAACACTTAGTGGAGGAAGCGTTATTTTAAAAGCTTCATGAAAGAGGAAACAAGATTGCTGAGTATGCTAATAAAACAAAGGAATTATTTTATCTTATTATTTCACATATTAGTATTTACCTCTCTGTTGGTTTTCCAGCAGTTTGCCTTATGATGAGTTCTTTTTTGCTAACATAAGTATTTCTGAAGTTATAAACTCTTTAAGATAGTTTGACAAGGAGAAAAAAAAATCCTTCTTCTAACTAGAATTCCAGATTTGTTTCATTTTAACCATTCTTTTTTCTTTGCCTTCAGAAGAAAAACCAAAGAACATTATCTGCTATGAGACTTTTCTATCAGAAGTAAACTTACACGTCCTACTGGAAAACACAGTCAATGCCATTAACTCCCTTTAGACACAGCTTAGATCGCAGGATAGTGTTATTCACTCAGTAGTGTCCAACTCTTTGCAACCCCATGGACTGTAGCCTGCCAGGCTCCTCTACCCATGGAATTCTCCAGGCAAGATACTGGAGTGGGGTGCCATTCCCTTTTCAGGGGGATCTTCCTGACTCAGGAATTGAATCCAGATCTCCTGCATTGCAGACAGAGTCTTATTGTCTGAGCTACAGGGAAAGTAATGAATTCACACGGTTTGAATAAATGCTAAGGATACAATAGATACCAATTTAAACTGGTCTGGGTCAGTTAGTTTTAGAAGAAAACAAAATAAGCCTTATAGATATTGTGCTCTTTATCCTCCTTTATGAGTGTTATTTCTGCAGAGATGTTCACTTCCTGATGTTGGTGTTACTTTAGCAATAGTTGAATTAAAAAGATTCCTGGTTGAGAGATCCTAAACTGTCTATCAGAGAGATGGCTGGACTGATGATTTCAAAGAATACATAAACCATGAAATGATATGATACTTCAGATATCTGGAACTGTGATGCGGTGGAAAGAACAAAAAATTTTAAGTCATACTATATTGATTCTGTGTCTGGTCTGTCATTTATACTAGTTGTATAAATCTAACCTCCATGAGCCTCTCTCTCATTGGTAAAACGTGGATAAACAATGGAGAAAACAAATATGAAGCACACACTATAAAAATTTAATAATTTCAGTATTTATAGGATATTGAAATATATTTTTAAGATATTAAAACACAATAACCTCACTAATCCAACACATACAACCTCTCAATCTTTCACAGCAACAACGGCAACGACATTAACTTTAAGGATGATTTCAATAGTGTAGTCCCACATCCTTCCTTCTTTGATAATAGCTCAATTTTGAAACTAACAATGGTTTCTTTGTTATTAACATTACCACTTTAGGCTCTTATTATTGAAATAATGTATTCCATGTTATATGAGGATCAAAATAAAAAATTTAAATATATGTTTATATTTTATAAAATAGTATATAAATAAACTAATCTATAAACATCTCTTGTCTTTGTTGTTTTTTAAGATCCTGTAGCTAGAGTCTAAGATTGGGTTGCTGATTTAGTCAACTCCTTTAATGCCCAGTGGCATATCTGCTTGCCAACATAGCACATATCCTGATTGACAACACTGAATAGTCATTGGCATGCCACTTTGTGGCTTTAAAAGAAATGTGTGTTCTGCTTAAACTGATAAAAACTCAACTGAATAATAAGTGTGCAATCACCATACCACTGGGTATTCAGTCATATCTGACTCTCTGTAACCCCATGGACTGTAACCTGCCAGGCTCCTCTGTCCATGGAATTTTCCAGACAAGAATACTGGAGCAGGTTCCCATTTGCTCCTCCAGGGAACAATACATGGACACCATACCATTACATGATATCAAAATGACTTTCTCTAGCAATATAGAAAAATTTCCCACATATGCTTTTACAAAACTTGGTAAATTTCTTTTATATGCAGCTAAAATTTCACTCATTGCATTTTATTTTTAATTTTCAAAGGAAATAGAGCATACTAGTTGTTATTTAAATGACCACAATGAGTAGAAGGAGTGTATTAGGCTGCTTTCAGTGACAAAACGTTCAAAAAACCTTTATAAAGAAATTTTTTGAACTGGCAAAAAATGAATTATTAAATGGCAGAAGCAAAGCAAGAATTAGGACACATTGTGTCACCATAACAATTATAATGCTATCATTTAACTTAATTCTCAGAACAGGCACTATTTTCCTTCATAGGTAGAGAAACTGAGACACAGAGAGGCTGAGAAACTTGCCAAGGGCCAACTCAACAGTAATCCTAGCCTGCTGGAGCTAGGATTCAAATCCAGGAAATCTGGATTCCGACCTGTTAAGATCTATGCAGCCTCATATGAGCACTACAAAATGTACACCAAAAAAAAAAAAAAAAAAAAATGTGAAAACACCTCCCAAGCTGCCTGGCACATAATAATGTTCAGTGAATATTAATCTACATTTACCCTTAAGACTCACACAAATTAAAGCTTCTTTCAATAACATAATCTTCCACCATAAGGATTTTTAAGACCAGGACTCCTTGGAAGCTTCTGAAAATAATTAAGAAAAACTCACAGTTGGAACCTAGAGAAGGAAATGGCAACCCACTCTGGTATTCTTGCCTGGAGAATTCCAGGGACAGAGGAGCCTGGGCGGGCTGCTGTCTATGGGATCGCACAAGTCAGACACAACTGAAGTGATTTAGCATGCATGCATGCGTTGGAGAAGCAAATGTCAACCTACTCCAGTATTCTTGCCTGGAGAATCCCAGGGACAGGGGAACCTGATGGGCTGCCATTTATGGGGTTGCACAGAGTCAGACACTACTGAAGCGACTTATCAGCAGCAGCAGTAGCACAGGTGGAAACAGAGTGGACGAGGATTTCTACTTTCTGGACCAACATGTAAACAGCTCAGAAGTCATCACTCAGGACTGTAAGAAAGAAAAAAGATAAACTGAAATTGACCGGTCTTCATAGATGCATCAGAGAAATGAGGAATCTATTGAAAATAGATAATCATGATGATGTGATCACTAATCTAGAGCCAGACATCTTGGAATGTGAAGTCAAGTGGGCCTTAGAAAGCATCACTACCAACAAAGCTAGTGGAGGTGATGGAATTCCAGTTGAGCTGTTTCAAATCCTGAAAAATGATGCTGTGAAAGTGCTGCACTCAATATGCCAGCAAATTTGGAAAACTCAGCAGTGGCCACAGGACTGGAAAAGGTCAGTTTTCATTCCAATTCCAAAGAAAGGCAATGCCAAGGAATGCTCAAACTACCACACAATTGCACTCAACTCACATGCTAATAAAGTAATGCTCAAAATTCTCCAAGTCAGGCTTCAACAATATGTGAACCGTGAACTCCCTGATGTTCAAGCTGGTTTTAGAAAAGGCAGAGGAACCAGAGATCAAATTGCCAACATCCGCTGGATCATGGAAAAAGCAAGAGAGTTCCAGAAAAACATCTATTTCTGCTTTATTGACTATGCCAAAGCCTTTGACTGTGTGGATAACAATAAACTGGGGAAAATTCTGAAAGAGTTGGGAATACCAGACCACCTAACCTGCCTCTTTAGAACTCTGTATGCAGGTCAGGAAGCAACAGTTAGAACTGGACATGGAACAACAGACTGGTTCCAAATAGGAAAAGGAGTACGTCAAAGCTGTATATTGTCACCCTGCTTATTTAACTTATATGCAGAGTACATCATGAGAAATGCTGGGTTGGAAGAAGCACAAGCTGGAATCAAGATTGCCTGGAGAAATATTAATAACCTCATATATGCAGATGACACCATCTTTATGGCAGAAAGTGAAGAGGAACTCAAAAGCCTCTTGATGAAAGTGAAAGAGGAGAGTGAAAAAGTTGACTTAAAACTCAGCATTCAGAAAACGAAGATCATGGCATCTGGTCCCATCACTTCCTGGGAAATAGATGGGGAAACACTGGAAACAGTGTCAGACTTTATTTTTGGGGGCTCCAAAATCACTGCAGATGGTGACTGCAGCCATGAAATTGAAAGACGCTTACTCCTTGGAAGAAAACTTATGACCAATCTAGATAGTATACTCAAAAGCAGAGACATTACTTTGCTGAGTAAGGTCCATCTAGTCAAGGCTATGGTTTTTCCTGTGGTCATGTATGGATGTGAGAGTTGGACTGTGAAGAAGGCTGAGTGCCAAAGAATTGATGCTTTTGAACTGTGGTGTTGGAAAAGACTCTTGAGAGTGCCTTGGACTGCAAGGAGATCCAACCAGTCCATTCTGAAGGAGATCAGCCCTGGGATTTCTTTGGAAGGAATGATGCTAAAGCTGAAGCTCCAGTACTTTGGCCACCTCACGTGACGAGTTGACTCATGGGAAAAGACTCCGATGCTGGGAGGGATTGGGGGCAGGAGGAGAAGGGGACGACCGAGGATGAGATGGCTGGATGGCATCACGGGCTCGATGGACGTGAGTCTGAGTGAACTCCGGGAGATGGTGATGGACAGGGAGGCCTGGCGTGCTGCGATACATGGGGTCACAAAGAGTCGGACACGACTGAGCGACTGAACTGAACTGAACTGAACTGATTGAAAATAGATTGAATCTATTTTTAGATTGAACTAAATTGATTCAATAGATTTGAATTCTATTTTTCAGAATCTATTGCCCAGAATCTGGACACACAAATAAACAAAAACAGAATTACAGCTTACCAGGAGTAAAACCCAGGGGTAGTCCAAGGACCTAGGGTCAGCTATCAGAGCTGGAGGCATCAGTAAAACAACTTTAGATTGTAATTGGTGAATTGTTGCAGGCTCAGTGTAGATGTGGAGAAGACAATGGCACCCCACTCCAGTACTCTTGCCTGGAAAATCTCATGGATGGAAGAGCCTGGTTGGCTGCTGTCCATGGGGTCGCTAAAAGACGGGCATGACTGAGCGATTTCACTTTCACTTTTCATTCTCATGCATTGGAGAAGGAAATGGCAACCCACTCCAGTATTCTTGCCTGGAGAATCCCAGGGACAGAGAAGCCTAGTGGGCTGCCGTCTATGGGGTCGCACAGAGTCGGACATGACTGAAGTGACTTAGCAGCAGCAGCAACGTAGATGAGATTGGGAGTCAAAAACTCTGCAGAGCTCAAGTATTAGCCCCTCCACACACCTTCTTGTGAGTTTTACCTACAGAAAACCTATTTCATCCACTGTAAACATTAGAGAGAAATCCCTTTGTATTTTATACAGAAGGAGGGAAAAAGTAACCTTTTCAAGTACACACAGAGCTCCCCCTTCTTCCTTCAAAGAAATGTATTTTACTAGAGACTAAACCAACTGGGGTTTTTAGCCAAAGATTAACCAACCTGGGAAACAAAAATACCCAATTCAGGTTCATTTAAAGACTGATAACCAATCATAGGACTACTGAACACTTCTTCCCCTTCTACAGCTTACTGTTGTATCAGCAGGGCTCTGGTGTAATAACAAGGGATTGAAGCTGAAAGAATGGTAAGCTTCAGACCTTTTGGGATTTTTCCAGGCAAGAATACTGGAACAAGTTGCCATTTTCTTCTTCAGGAGATCTTTCCAACCCAGGAATTGAACCCAGGTCTCCCACATTGTAGGCAGACGATTTACTGTCTGAGCCACCACGGAAGTCCAAAGAACCTCTAGAAAAGCTCAAAAACAACAGATGAATCAGAAACAAAAACATTAGAAGAAATTGTAGGCTCTGACAATACAACCACAGCAACCAATAAACATGGTCTAACTCCTAGCCAGATAAAAATAATCCTCACCCTAAAATCCTTTTACCTGATATATAGTTACAGAGATTGAGTAGATATTAATCTAACTGTATTAATAATCACTATAATGAAAGTAATCTAAGTATGCTCATTAAAAGACACAGACTGTCAAATTGAATTAAGAAAAACAAGGCCCACATATAAATTGTCTATAAGATAGATCTGTTTGAGCTCAATATTCTTGATTTTCAAGAAAAAAATTATTTATTAATCCCTCTTGATACTGACTTTTTCCTGTATAAGTTGCTTCACTGTTTTTATATCTAGTGTATCTCTTAAAATATGTTGCTTGGCAAATAAAAGAAACTCAGCTCAAACTAACCTCAGCAGAAAAAAGTGAACATTTCAGAATCATGGACTTTATTTATCTAAAATCTCAGGTCTTGGCTGAACCCATAGCTCAAACTATATTCCAAGAAACTGGTTACTCTGTTTCTCCACTACATTTCTTCTATGTGTTTTATTCTCAAATAGTTTTGGAGAGAACTGTTTGAAATGCCCAGGTTCAAAGCCAAACAAAAACAATGAGATTTTTTCCCTGTCATTTTGTTCCATGGCTTTGATGGTTTTCCTTAAACCCACCATAGAGGCCTGAACAATACATTATGCTGTGTGGATTAGGTCTTTGTGGATGGCGTAAATGCCACTGGAAACACATGAGACAAAAGGGAAGAATGAGTGATCCCCTGGAGGGAACACAGGTATAGTTACCAAGACAACAATGCTTGGAAAATAGATGTCTGCAAACATCTATTGGACTAAAACATCAGATTTTTTTTTTTATATTGTACTCAACTTGTTCATTGTTCCCTACTATATTGTTTCTAATATACTATTGTAAAACTGAACTAATTTAAATTAAACTATAGTGAGCTGGTTTAGGACTTGGTACCCTTTACCAAAGTGCTTATACTTGAGTTCAGTTCAATCACTCAGTCATGTCCAACTCTTTGCGACCGCATGAATTGCAGCACGCCAGGCCTTCCTATCACCAACTCCTGGAGTTCATTCAGACTCACATCCATCGAGTTGGTGATGCCATCCAGCCATCTTATCCTCTGTCGTCCCCTTCTCCTCCTGCCCCCAGTCCCTCCCAGCATCAGAGTATTTTCCAATGAGTCAACTCGTCGCATGAGGTGGCCAAAGTACTGGAGCTTCAGCTTTAGCATCATTCCTTCCAAAGAAAACACAGGGCTGATCTCCTTCAGAATGGACTGGTGGATCTCCTTGCAGTCCAAGGGACTCTCAAGAGTCTTCTCCAACACCACAGTTCAAAAGCATCAATTCTTCGTCGCTCAGCTTTCTTCACAGTCCAACTCTCACATCCATACATGACCACTGGAAAAACCATGACTAGATGGACCTTTGTTGGCAAAGTAATGTCTCTGTTTTTCAATATGCTATTAGGCTGGTATTAACTTTCCTTCCAAGGAGTAAGCGTCTTTTAATTTCATGGCTGCAGTCACCATCTGCAGTGATTTTGGAGCCCCCCAAAATAAAGTCTGACACTGTCATTTCCCATGAAGTGATGGGACCAGATGCCATGATCTTCATTTTCTGAATGTTGAGCTTGAAGCCAACTTTTTCACTCTCCTCTTTCACTTTCATCAAGAGGCTTTTTAGTTCCTCTTCACTTTCTGCCATAAAGGTGGTGTCATCTGCATATATGAGGTTATTTATATTTCTCCCGGCAATCTTGATTCCAGCTTGTGCTTCTTCCAGCTGAGCGTTTCTCACGATGTACTCTGCATATAAGTTAAATAAGCAGGGTGACAATATACAGCCTTGACGTACTCCTTTTCCTATTTGGAACCAGTCTGTTGTTCCATGTCCAGTTCTAACTGTTGCTTCCTGACCTGCATACAGAGTTCTCAAGAGGCAGGTCAGGTGGTCTGGTATTCCCATCTCTTTCAGAATTTTCCCCAGTTTATTGTGATCCACACAGTCAAAATCTTTGGCATAGCAAGAAGAGATAAGAAAGCCTTCCTCAGCAATCAATGCAAAGAAATAGAGGAAAACAACAGAATGGGAAAGACTAGAGATCTCTTCAAGAAAATTAGAGATACCAAGGGAACATTTCATGCAAAGATGGGCTCGATAAAGGACAGAAATGGTATGGACCTAACAGAAGCAGAAGATATTAAGAAGAGGTGGCAAGAATACACAGAAGAACTGTACAAAAAAGATCTTCATGACCAAGATAATCACGATGGTGTGATCACTCACCTAGAGCCAGACATCCTAGAATGTGAAGTCAAGTGGGCCTTAGAAAGCAGCACTATAAACAAAGCTAGTGGAGGTGATGGAATTCCAGCTGAGTTATTTCAAATTCTGAAAGATGATGCTGTGAAAGTGCTGCACTCAATATGCCAGAAAATTTGGAAAACTCAGCAGTGGCCACAGGACTGGAAAAGGTCAGTTTTCATTCCAATCCCAAAGAAAGGCAATGCCAAAGAATGCTCATAATACCACAAAATTACACTCATCTCACATGCTAGTAAAGTAATGCTCAGAATTCTCCAAGCCAGGTTTCAGAAGTACATGAACCATGAATGTCCAGATGTTCAAGCTGGTTTTGGAAAAGGCAGAGGAACCAGAAATCAAATTGCCAACATCTGCTGGATCATCTAATAAGCAAGAGAGTTCCAGAAAAACATCTATTTCTGCTTATACTTACACCTGGACAAAAGTCTCCCCTAGCAATAGAATACAAAGAAACTAGAAAAGACTATAACTGCATGTCTGTGCAGTCTGGTATGGACAAGAAGATACAAAAAGGCCACAAACCAACTGCCACTTCTGAGTTTCCAGGAGCAAAAACAGGGATGATACTGCCTTGATCCCTGCATTCAGCCCCACTAAGGGGTAGGCAGACCACTTGGCTACCCATCTAACCTGACTCACCGATATGCCCCTACTTTTACCCCATTTAAGCAACCAGCCTGTCCTCCTCAGAGAGCAACCAAGGTCACCTGTTACTTGTTTTAACTCCCTCCCACAGCAGCATGAGTCCCAATAAAGCCTTGCCTGAATTTCTCATCTGGCCTCATCAATTCATATTGATTAAAGAGTCCAAAGACCCAGATCATATTAACATTGCACTGAAATGTTATGAATTGAAATGAACTGAAGAAGTGAATATTAGAGATTTCTCCCAACTGCATGAGACTGCAGGATAGAAAAGACTGCAAGAATAAACTGGCCTTTCATTCTGTTCCTCAGTGCAAAGTCAGCAATAGTTTAAGCAAGAAGAAACGGTAATTATCTAAAGCATGGAAGTGTTTTTTCCTCGAATATCTGATTTTAAAGTTGAAAAATGAATAGGAGTTTTAGTTTATTAGTTTTTGAGCTTTTTTTGTTACAATGCTGCCACATTCTGCTATGAAAGTTCTGTATGCTAATAATAAATCTTTAACAAAGAAAACACATGAAAGAACAATTATAAGCTTCTTAGAAGCATCTGGACATTTTTAGCATGAGATTCACAAGAGCTTTACCCTCTTCTCCATTCAAGCCTGTCCTTTTCATATTGAGAGATCACAAGTTTTATTGCACTTCAGGATTGACTAATTAAGCCATATTACAGAAATCAAGAAAACAGGAAGAGAGAGAGGACAGAAAAGGATGAAGGACAAAATACATATCTGGTCTTCTGCATTTTTTCTAATCAAACTAGTTACATTCATGCAAGGCCTTCCCTTGTTCCTGAAATGAGGCATAAGCAAACTTTACATACTGGACATCAAGAAGACATTTGTAACACTAAGCATACCAAAGGGGCACTCTAAGTCAGAAGCAGAGCCAAATGTATTAAAAAATAAACTATCTTGCCTAAAGACTGAATTTCCTAAACATTTTAAGTCTTAGAAAAATTGGCATTTTACTTTCAAGCAGTCATGCCACCAAAGCTGAAAAACTAAAGAAATCCATAACATTTGAAACATTGTAGGAAGAAAGTTATTGGCAAAGTCAGAAATTAATGTTAATTATACTCTCATTGTCATTTATAACTTTTTCACTTATGATCAAGTAGCCTGACTTTATTAATAATGGTCTCAAATATTATTAAAAGGATGTATTTCACAGCTTTGTATTTCTTATGAAATTCTCAGCTATGGTTAACTTCACTATGTAATGTCAGTTTTCAGGAACATAACCAGGGTCAAGTAACAATAATATTTCATAATGTTTTGATTTTATAGATATTTTTATATATTTTTTTCTTTCTAGTTTCCAAACAAGTCCCATATTTAACTAGAACATATTTTAAAAATTTACATTTTGATAATCAGAAATTATACAACCAGTGAGTAGGCACCTAAACTTAACCTATGTTTCACAAAGGCCCCAAACAGTTGCAATGTAGATTAAAATTTATAGATTTCAGGACTTGCTGTGTGGGTGGTCACAGGATACCACCATTATTTGTTCTGTAGAGGCTACTTCATGGTGACTGCATTTGCTCTGCTGGTACTTCCTCTCCCTTCTAACCATCCTGACCTCTAACTTTACATTTCAGTTGGAAAGCAAACCATATTAGGATAGCTGTCTAGTCTATGCAGGTTGCTAAAACAAAACTATCATAAACAAGGTGGCTTAAACATAAAATAAACATTTATTTCTCACAGTCTGGGAGCTGAGAAGTCTAAGGTCAAGCCACCAGCAGATTCTGTGTCTGGTGAGGGCTTGCCTTTTTATTCATAGAAGGCTGTCTCTTCTCTGTGTCCTCACACAGCAGAAAAGATAAGCAGAAAAGGGAGCTCCATCTGTTTTATAAGGATGTTAATCCCATTTATGAAGGTTCCACCCTCCTGACTTAATCATCCCCACCCCTCCCCTGCCCCTAATATCATCACATTAACAGAATTTCAAAAAAGAAAAAAGAGAGAGAGAGTTAGGATTCAACATATGAACTGAGTGAGTGAAGTAGCTCAGTCGTGTCTGACTATTTGCAACCCCGTGGACTGTAGCCTACCAGGCCCCTCCCTCCATGGGATTCTCCAGCCAAAAATATATGAATTGGGGAGGTTCAAAAACATACAATCCATAACAATAGCCAATGACTATCTTATCTGCGTGTCAAACTCAAGGCCTTATGTGCAGAAGAGATGGAGCCATGCTATAATTACATGCTTTAGGGAGCTGATGCCATCAAGGGAGCATTCAAGGAAGAATAGAGGTACAGATAATCTCATTAAATCCTACTAAAATCTTGCACGAATAAAATGTAAAGTCCATGAGTAAGCTTTATGAGAACAAAGCTACTAATATAATCTCTCACAATATAGAGCATTTAATAGAATTTGGGGGAAAATAAGTATCATAGAACAAATAATATGTAGTAGAATATCAAGATTTTGTTTTAAACATATATTCATAGTCAAAGGTTTTAAATTTAAATATGAAGCAATCTCTGCATACCTATATATAAAAGAAACTCCTGAAACAGAAACTAAGAGTAACAAATTAAATGAAAAAACTTCAGTATTTGACAAATGTTTTGATCACAGAAATTACTTTTCAGATCACCTATTAAAATCTCAGTTGATATTATTGTTTCATGGCATAAAGTTTGAGATATTCCAAATTTTTAAAAGTATAAGTGTGCCTTCACTAATAATTCTGCCTACCAGTTTTGCAAAATGTTTCTTCAAAGGGATACCTAATGTTTTCATGGAAAACAACACTGTTCACATAAAGAAATATGGTTCAACCATTGACTTCTCGTATAACTTTAGACAAATCATCATACTTCTATGGACTTAATTCATCTACCTGTTAAGTGGAAGTTTGGGGACTTCCAAATAAATAGTATCTAGCTAATCAGAGACAGTCTTCCCTCTACCATTTCTCCTTTAAAAGACAAAACAAAACTGAAAGGTGTTGTAAAATTGCAATTTTGTTATCATATTTTTAGAGAAAACAAACTTTCCGCCTTACAAAATAAGAGTATTCAACTGAAAAATTTCTGGAGTTTTTCCCTATCCAAAACAATAGAAACAAAACACAGCAAGAACCTGCTGATTCTAAAAAAAAAAAAAAACAATATTTAATTCTACCATTTAGTCTAATGTATAATCAAGTGGTAAATTATGCTTTCTTTTACCTTTAGGACTTTTCTGAATTATGTCATTTACCACTGGAAATATAATAAATTTCCTCAACATAAGATATCATCAAATACAAAAACATCATTATTTTAAGGACCATTAATAAAGAAAAAAAACTCTAGTTAAACTATATTTTATCATTGACTGAAAGATGTACCCTACTTCTGAGATGCTAAAATGTGGGGAAAAATTGTCCTCCTTTGAATCAGTGGGATATATATATTTGAAAGAAGCAAAATTAAAATACTTTTCTTTCAATTTTGTAACACACTCTTCTAACACACCTTTTGTAAAGCTACTTTTTCAAAGAGTCATTACAATGCCCTTAAAAGCAGTCCTTTAAGTAAGAAGGTAAAATACTCCTTAATATTAACTTTGAAATATTTATGTTCAGCTGAGACTCCCATCATTTAGAAAGTAAAAAAAGAACCAATTCCTTTTAAAATATACCTAATTCCTGAAGAAAGTAATTAGTAGTTCTTATTGCATTGTGCTGTGCTTAGTCACTCAGTTGTGTCCAGCTCTTTGCAACCCCATGGACTGTAGTCTGCCAGGCTCCTCTGTCCACGGGGATTCTCCAGGCAAGAATACTGGAGTGGGTCACCATACCCTCCTCCAGGGGATCTTCCCAACCCAGTGTTCGAACCCAGGTCTCCCATATTGTAGACGGATTCTTTACCATCTGAGCCACTCATATTGTGTTAGATAAAACTATAAAAACAAATCTTCAAAACAACAGTAGTTATAATAACAGACTTTATATCTATACAAAGCAATGAGAAAACTGGAACTTGAAACTTATCTGTATTGATCAAGGAACATGATAAATTAGCTACGGTGATGTCATAAGACTTCTCTTTCCAAAGTAAATACCAAACTAATTTAAATAACTGTAGATTAATAGGTATTTATAGAATGGCAGCAAGTAAAGTTTTTTAGTCTGATCTCTTAACTAAATTTAAATTATAACATTATCCAAGAATTAAAACCATCCAAACTTTTCCATAGCAACTACGTGAAAGTGAAACTCTTAGTCACTCAGTTGTGTCCGACTCTTTGCAACCCCATGGACTGTAGCCTGCTAGGCTCCTCTGTCCATGGAATTCTCCAGGCGAGAATACTTGAGTGGGTAGCCATTTCCTTCTCCAGGGGATCGTCTCAACTCAGGGATCGAATCTAGGTCTCCTGCATTGCAGGCGGATTCTCTACCATCTAACCCACCAGGGTTAGTTAGCCCCATAGCAACTAAAATGACAAGCAAAATCCTTTCCATGGATCACAAGGCCCTACATGCTCTGGTCCCTGCAGTGCTCTCTGACTGGGTGCTCATCTCTTCCTCCTGCTCTCTCTTCCTCAGCCAGAGTGCCCCTCTTTGAAGCTTAAACAAGTTTATTGATCAACATGGGCAGAAGTTTCAATTTTCACAATGCTAAATATAAGTGCAATCAATTAGTCTTCATTCCTACAATTTTCTACACAGGGGTCACTTTTATCCCAGATCTTGACATTACTGTTTTATCTTTTTTTTTTTTTTTCTTTTTTTCTATCTTAATGATTTAGTACAATGACTCATTCTCTTAGAAGCTATCACTAAACACCATAGTTAGCTTCTCCCCATTTCCAGTAACTCCCAATTCTACTGCCATATTTTATTCCCTTCAGGTAGTTTTATCACTGTCTGAAATCATAAAATTCCTAATAAAACAGTAGGTTTTTAAAAAAATTTTTTTCACTTATCGTGCATTATTATTTCCATAATAACTAACATTGTGCGTCACTTCACTTACGGGTGGGACTTTCAGCATTCTTGCCTGGAGAATCCCATGAACAGAGGAGCCTGGCGGGCTACAGTCCATGGGGTTCGAAAGAATCACACATGACTGAGGGACTGAACTTAACAGTTAAACAGGCTTGGATGGCTGAGGAAGACACACAAGAATAAAAATGGCAGTGCTTACATACCTGAAGTTATTTACCTAAAAAGGGAGGAACATAGCAACAAGGTCAAGTCAGGATATGCATCACAGCAAAGTTTCTCTCAGGAGAAGGCGGCAAAGGCCAGGTGAGTGCTACCGCCCTCTCTCTCTGAAAGGCTGATATGCACACACTTCTTTTGCTCATATCAGGAACCACAGATGCATGCAGAGGACACCTCAGAACCAGCACACGTGAAATAGAGACTCTGCTGGGATTTCTTGAGGTGTCTCACAGAGACCCTGGGCAAATTAAGAATTTCCTGCTACCAAATACAATGCTGATAAGCTGGTACAAACTGCCTCAATACTCCTAGAATCCATAGTTTCAAGTCAACACTATTATCAGTACATTTCATGTCATTCCTAGGGATTAGTGTAGTACAGGGACATTTCTTATTTCAGTGGAACAGCTCCAGCTAATTCTAGGTCTATTGGAATTAACCCTACAAGCAGAGGCACATAGTAGAAAGTGTGTGTGTCTGTGTGTGTCTGTGTGTGTCTGTGTCTGTGTCTGTGTGTCTGTGTGTGTGTGTGTGTTGAATGAATTAGTAAGCCTTTATTTCCAGCTTCTTCTTAAGATTTGAAATTATCCTAATTGTTTCTACATAGAAAACAAACTTGGCTATATTTCATTCTGGTAACAGAGGTGACAAACTACCCACCAATATTGGTGTCTCTGCTTCTGCAGAGTACTTGCTGGGACGTGCTGCCCAACCTATGGCAACACGTCCAACACTCACCAAAGGAGTATTAAAGAGATTTATGCTGTTTCTTGGCTCTGGCAATTGAGAAGTAGGCATGGCTTCCCCCCTATTTTTCCTCATGTACTTTCTTGGTTCAGATGGCCTGAGAACCTAGGGATGGTTAAACCATAAGATGGAAATTGATGCTGATCAGGAGTAGCCTCAATTGTTGTTACATGTGTGAGAAGTGCATCACTATTGTGGTGAGTCACTGATATGCTGGGATTTATTACTGCAGCTAGTGTTTTCTTTGCCAAAACTATTCTTACTAGAGAAGGGTACTCATAAAAAGGAGACTACCAATTACTCACTGGTGATTAGAGTTTACTTCATATAGTTGCAGAATTATAACACAGTAATTTTTCATTTAATAGCTGGTATTTAAATTTCAATTCAGCAATTTATTTTTACATGATTTATAGGACACGTGTCAAATATGCTTCTCCTGTTATATTTTACTTAATGGGTAACATAATATTTTATTATTTCTATTTGCTTGTGCATATGTCCTACATTTAATGTGTTCAAGATATTTTACAAAATAAACTGGAAGAAAAACCTCATATTTCTAAATTCATGCTTTGTACACTGTCTACCAAGAAACATTTAAAAATGGATTTTTCACCTCTTCCAAAGAATGTTTTCACACAACGTTTCTCCCCTTCCTAAACATAAATATTCACTCTTTGTGATGCACAATTTAGAAATGTTAATAATCTGTATCATGCTGCTGCTGCTGCTGCTAAGTCGCTTCAGTTGTATCCGACTCTGTGTGACCCCATAGACGGCAGCCCATCAGGCTCCCCTGTACCTGGGATTCTCCAGGCAAGAACACTAGGTCGTGTCCGACTCCTAGTGACCCCATGAACTGCAGCCTACCAAGCCCCTCTGTCCATGGGATTTTCCAGGCAAGAGTACTGGAGTGGGGTGCCATGACCTTCTCCAAATCTGTATCATATCTTTGTCTAAATTCAACAGCACAGTATTAGGCCTTCAGAAAGTTGAATAAAATTTTCTGTTGATTTGTAGAGATTAGTTTGTTCTATGTTTACTATTATTGCCCTCTTCAGCCATTTTAAAATTGGTCATCTACTCTGTGAAACAAATTTAACTAATAATGTGTAAGCTGGTAACTACAGACAACTTTGTAATTACATAGTGTAATATATTATAAATAAACATCACTACTAGGTTCTTAGTAAGGTTAATTTCATATTATTTTATTAAATTACTTTATATTGTATAATATAGTACCCACCATATAAATTTAACTTTTAAAGATGCAGTGAAGTGTTGTGGACCGTTCATTAACACAGTCCTTTCCCTTTGAGATGACTGACTGAAATTCTTTAAAAAAAAGATCAATACTTATAAACTTAGTATTATAAGTTTTTTAAGTCTCTTTCTCTCGTTTATTTCTCTAAAAATAGAATGATGATTTGATGTATGTAATTTAGTCACTTGAATGAAACTATTTAATCAATGTTTTATCTAAAAGGAATGTATAATGTGCATATTGTAAATGTTTTTGATACCCCAAACAAGCATTTAATAGAATAATATAAATATAAAATATAAAAATAGTATACTTTAAAGATCCATTCATCGTATTACTTTAAGAAAGTATACCTATTTTCTTCATTTTATTTATATCTGCTCCACTTCTTCCCTAAAGGCATTCAGTAATGAGATTCGGTTAAAAGTAGTAGCAAAATTATTTCTGCTAAAGAAGAATAGCAATCAAAATTTTGTACATGCGTTCTAGTTTCAAAGACTATCTGTCAAAAAAAATTGCAGTGCTTAAAAATCTAGTCATTACCGAATTTTGAATGACAATGCATCAGCTATATGAAACACTAGTGCTTTGTTCTGTTTTGATTGTTTTGTTTTGGGTCATTTTGCTTTTGAATCAGTGCCTGCTAAATTGATTTCATCTTAAGGATCTTCTTTCTTTCCTAGAGACAGTGAATCTAGATACAAACAACCTAGCATTTGCTGCTTAGTGAAATTCTCTTTGTGAACAAAAATCCACAAATATGAATAACCGAGGACTATGTAATATCTCAAATCAATTACAAAGTTACATTTAAAAGAAAATAAAATTAGGAATGTTTGAAACCAGATTGGAGACTCAGTGATAATTATAAAGATTTCTATAAGAATTAATCCTTATAGAAAAGAACTGCTGAGAAGAAACTTCTGAAGTGATTGTTCTTATTTCTTCCATTGTGGAAATGGTTTAATTTACCTTCAAAGTTAGTAGGGTGAATTAGTGTGATTATTTCTCTCAGGGAAAAAAACAAACAAAACCAGAATTTATAAATGTATGTTTACTGGCATTACCATTTGTGAACTGCTTCAGAAGTAGATCAAAACAAATCTCCCTTCTCAATGAGTTATTTTTAAATTAACTATGCAGTTTATATTAATTTATAATCAATGTGCCTGTTTTACTTTTATATGTGGTGCAAAGTAAAGCTTGAAAGAAGACCTCTTTAATGAGCACAAACAGAATAGGGAGTGCCAGCAATTAAACACCAAATGCTCACATGGTGGGCACCATCCCTGGTTCTAAACATTAATGACCAGATTTAGATGTTTCCATTTTGGTGTTTGGAGTCAGAAGAAACAATAGTCTGGAAGAATATGGAGTCATTGAAAGAGGTGCAGTTATGATGAGAAGGTTTGAATGCTAAACTAGATGCTCAATAAACTTAACAATACCACTAGAATAGAAGAATATTGTACCTGAAAATTTACTATTTACCACTTTTAAGTTTGAAATATTCAGGTATCTTTTTTTGCTTTAGTTACAATATCCCTTAATTTCCTAGAAGGCTTCAACAACTCATTTCAGGAAACAAAACTATAATTCTAAAAAGTAAGGAGGAAATGTTGCCTTTTGTGAAAACAATAAAGTAATAAATATGATGTATTTTTAACAATGCTTGGATCCTAGGTAAAATAATGTATTCAGATAAAATTTGAAGAAAAATTATGCTTAAATATTGAGTGAAATATAAATAAATTCATTAAGGACTAAATACACATATAAAAATATGTTAATACAAAGGCAATTTGACTAATACTATATTATAGGTTGCAGAATTTTTACTAGCAATAACACCAGGACAACAGTAAGCCTTTTGTGATTTAATATTGCTATTACCACTAAGCCTATAATTTAAAACTTCTATGAGAAAACAAAAATGTTATTTTACTGGTTTCCTACTTAGATATGAAGATGTGTGCCAAAGACTTGAGAAACCATCTGTGTTAGTTGCTGAATCCTGTCCAACTCTTTGCGACCCCATGGACTGTATAGCCCGCCAGGGTCCTCTAGCCATGGAATTCTCCAGGCAAGGGTACTGGAGTGGGTTGATATGCCCTCCTCCAGGGGATCTGACTCAGGAGTTGAACCTGAGTCTCCTGTGTCCCCTGCATTACAGATGGGTTTTTTACCACTGTGGAAGCCCATAAATATATACATACATATAATATATTTAGATATATTCACATATGTAACATATATATACTGTTGCTGCTGTTGCTGTTAAGTCGCTTCAGTTGTGTCCAACTCTGTGCGACCCATAGACGGCAGCCCACCAGGCTCCCCCATCCCTGGGATTCTCCAAGCAAGAACACTGGAATGGGTTGCCATTTCTTTCTCCAATACATATACTAGTCAACATCAAATTAAGAAATAGTAAGCATTATAATATTAGAGTTTCATATTTCATTTCCCCAACTCTCCAGTTCTCTATTACTACTACTCATAGGAATCCCTGAGTCATTCACTATAGTGGTTACTCTGTCCACACTCCTAATAAAATTCACTTGCTTATCAAAAGGCCATCTCTGAAACCTTTCTAATTTTACTAATAGGTTGCTACATTATCCTTCTACAATATTTTTTTGCTCTTTATCCAATTCATAGAGTATGTCTTATTTTTTAAATGAGATAGCAGACAGGAATTTTGTAAAACCTTAATGATGATTATATTTTTCAAATAGAGCAAAGTATGTTCTCAGTCTCAGGATATGGGTAGGAGGTATATGAGTAATGGCTGTGCAGAGCTCAGAGTGGGCCCAGTTGATTATAGGCTGTTTGGCTTATAGGAACCAATGCAAGGACAATGATATTAAAAGGATGTTAATAAATTAACAAATACATATTAAGACCTTAAGGGCTAACTTCTTGATGCCTTTTAATCTATTATATTCTAGCAACTATTAAAGAAATTCAGCATTAAAGTAAATTCAACTGTAATTACAATACAAACCATAAATCCACAAATTATGATATTGTTTTTCTTTTGCATCATACAAATGAATCAAAGCAAAAACCTAAAATGGCATGCAAAATGTCAAAAAATGTCATAAATCAAGTCATCTAAGCCATCTAAGCACTCCTATTGTAGAGATTAATGTATTTTCCCAAAGAACTCTCACCCTTCTCTGTTTGGAGTCCATAAAATATTGTGTATCTATGATGGTTAGAGTCCTAGGATCAGAAGGCAGAAAGATCTTTGAGAAGATATTTACTTTTGAAACAATCAAGCAGGGTAATACTGGAAGCATCATTTAATGAACTTTTAAAGGAATGGTATTTTATAAAAAATATTTAAACATACACTTAGTATTTTCTCTGTGAAAGTGAAAGTGAAGTCGCTCAGTTGTGTCCAACTCTTTGCGACCCCATGGACCGTAGCCCACCTGGCTCCTCTGCCAATGGGATTCTCCAGGCAAGAATACTAACAAACCAGAATTTTTAACTGAAAACAATAAATTCATTTTTCATTATATTTTCCAAATTTGTATTCCTTTTCTTCTTCCTTTTAACTTTTAATTTAGATACATTTTTTCATCCATATTCATCTGTACTATTGCTCTAGAAAATACTTCTTTTTCTTCCTCATTCAACTACACTATCCCATCCTACAACCCCAATTTTATAACCTTTGGGACAAAAGAAAGCTATTGTTTCCTCCTTAAATCTTGGTTAACTAGAAACTTTCCAGGTGTTGTAGTGCTTCTTCTTGCCTTAATGGCCTTTTCACAAAAGATTGATATTCTGTTTATCCTGACAGTTTTCAAATAGCCTTCCTCAGAATTATGTTATGGAGGTTTTTAATTGTTTACAATTTATTCTTCACCTCCTTTCTGCTCTCACACATGTTTTGTATGCATTCATCCCTGGTGGCTCAGACTGTAAACAATCGACCTGCAATGCAGGATACCCAGGTTCGAGCTCTCGGTTAGGAAGATACCAGAGAATGAAATGGGTATCCACACCAGTTTTCTCGCCTGGAGAAATCTACCGACAGAAGACCCTGGCAGGCTACAGTGCATGGGATTCAGGAAAGGCTGGATACAATAGAGCAATTAACACTTCCACTTTCAGAGTAACACTATACATCACTTCTACCTTCTTGAAATTATTTTTATAAATACCTCATTTGTCCTCAGTTCAGTTCAGTTCAGTTGCTCAGTGGTGTCCGATTCTTTGCGACCCCATGAACCATAGCACGCCAGGAATCCCTGTGCATTACCAACTCCCAGAGGTCACCCAAACACTTGTCCATCGAGTCAATGATGCCATCCAGCCATCTCACCTCTGTCGTCCCCTTCTCCTTTTGCCCCCAATCCCTCCCAGCACCAGGGTCTTTTCCAACGAGTCAACTCTTCGCATCAGGTGGCAAAAGTGTTGGAGTTTCAGCCTCAGCATTTGTCCTTCCAATGAACACCCAGGACTGGTCTCCTTTAGGATGGACTGGTTGGATCTCTTTGCAGTCCAAGGGACTCTCAAGAATCTTCTCCAACACCACAGTTCAAAAGCATCAACTCTTTGGTGCTCAATTTTCTTCACAGTCCAACTCTCACATCTACACGTGACCACAGGAAAAACCATAGCCTTGACTAGACGGACCTTTGTTGGCAAACTAATGTCTCTGCTTTTGAATATGCTATCTAGGTTGGTCATAACTTTCCTTCCAAGGAGTAAGTGTCTTCTAATTTCATGGCTGCAGTCACCATATGCAGCGACATTGGAGCCCCAAAACATAAAGTCTGACACTGTTTCCACTGTTTCCCCATCTATTTCCCATGAAGTGATGGGACCAGATGTCATGATCTTAGTTTTCTGAATGTTGAGCTTTAAGCCAACTTTTTCACTCTCCTCTTTCACTTTCATCAACAGGCTCTTTAGGTCTTCGTTGCCTTCTGCCTTAAGGGTGGTGTCATCTGCATATCTGAGGTTACTGATATTTCTCCTGGTAATCTTGATTCCAGCTTGTGCTTCAACCAGCCCAGCATTTCTCATGATATATTCTGAATATAAGTTAAAGAAGCAGGGTGACAGTATACAGTCTTGACATACTCCTTTACTGATTTGGAATCAGTCTGTTTTTTCATGTGCAGTTCTAACAGTTGCTTCTTGACCTGCACACAGATTTCTCAGGAGGCAGGTCAGGTGGCCTGGTATTCCCATCTCTTTCAGAATTTTCCACAGTTTGTTGTGATCCCCACAACCAAAGGCTTTAGCATAGTCAATAAAGTAAAATTAGTTGTTTTTTCTGGAACTCTCTTGCTTTTTTGATTATTCAGTGGCAGCTGCCAAATTGATTACATCAAAATTCTCTGACTTATACTAGATTTTTGTCTTATTAGAGATGTAAAGTTGCAAATTATTTTCTAAATTAATATATATTTTTGTTCTCTTATCTTCTCTGACTGAAATGGATTCAATTGCTCATTCCTGTTTATATTTGTAAAATTTAATGTTGGTAAAACATTTGAAAAATATTCAGATTAAAATGGTATTACTTCACTGCTATACATTCATCTAGCTAGAAAATCAATTCTGCAATAATAGGGACATTGATTTGTCTTTGTCACTGAAAACAGTCTATAAAATCTTGAGTATTTTCCAAGCAATAGAAGTATCTTTGTTATCAATGGTGAGAAATTGTTGCCTTGTGCTAATGAGATGACTCATTAAAATGAACTCCTTATTGCCAAATTCAGACTTAAATTGAAAAAAGTAGGGAAAACCACTAGGCCATGCAGGTATGACCTAAATAAATTCCTTATGATTATATAGT
This sequence comes from Capricornis sumatraensis, assembly GCF_032405125.1. Taxonomy (NCBI): domain Eukaryota; kingdom Metazoa; phylum Chordata; class Mammalia; order Artiodactyla; family Bovidae; genus Capricornis; species Capricornis sumatraensis. The sequence goes on from NC_091071.1 coordinate 127,947,136, forward strand.
GGAAGTGAGAAATAGATTTAGGGGACTAGACCTGATAGAGTGCCTAATGAACTGTGGACAAAGATCATGGCATCCGGTCCCATCACTTCATGGGAAATAGATGGAGAAACAGTGGAAACAGTGTCAGACTTTATGTTTTGGGGCTCCAAAATCACTGCAGATGGTGATTGCAGCCATGAAATTAAAAGACGCTTACTTCTTAGAAGGAAAGCTATGATCAACCTAGATAGCATATTCAAAAGCAGAGACATTACTTTGCCAACAAAGGTCCGTCTAGTCACGGCTATGGTTTTTCCAGTAGTCATGTATGGATGTGAGAGTTGGACTGTGAAGAAAGCTGAGCGCTGAAGAATTGATGCTTTTGAAGTGTGGTGCTGGAAAAGACTCTTGAGAGTCCCTTGGAGTGCAAGGAGATCCAACCAGTCCATTCTGAAGGAGATCAGCCCTGGGATTTCTTTGAAAGGAATGATGCTGAAACTGAAACTCCAGTACTTTGGCCACCTCATGCGAAGAGTTGACTCATTGGAAAAGACTGTGATGCTAGGAGGGACTGGGGGCAGGAGGAGAAGGGGATGACAGAGGATGAGATGGCTGGATGGCATCATGGACTTGAGGGACGTGAGTCTGAGTGAACTCCGGGAGTTGGTGAAAGACAGGGAGGCCTGGCATGCTGAGGTTCATGGGGTCGCAGAGAGTTGGACACAACTGAGCAACTGAACTGAACTGAACTGATTTACAAAGAATGTTCCAGGATGAGCACATAGGCTGCAGCTTGAGGCCATGGGAAGGATTGTTATCTGAGACCTGTTTGTAAGGGGAATGTTTATGGCAAAAGAAGTTTCCTGAGCTTAGGGTTTAGGAATAATTATTAATAGGTAGAAGCCTTTTTAGGAGATAGTGATCTTAAGATGCTAGGGGCAAACAGGATTTAGAAAGATAAGAAATAAACTGAGGAATGTAGCATGAGTTGCAATGCAATCACAAGTTAAGTATAGGACACATAAGAGGAAGTAGATAATAGTAAAGCCGATTCTGAGAGAATCTCTGAAGCAGGAACTCTATTTGTAGGGCAACAATGATTTCTGGAGAAAATAAATCTGGGTGGGGGAAACTAAAAATGTCAAACCTCTGACCTCATGCTTTTGTCAAAGTATAAAAGAAAATCTGAAGCTTGAAATAAACATATAGTCTTGTACTCCGAGTCAGAGGCTAATACCGCTCATCCCTTCAGGCTGATTCCCTGGCTTCTGGAGCTGGACTCTGGCACTAGATAGCATATTCAAAAGCAGCAACATTACTTTGCCAACAAAGGTCCGTCTAGTGAAGGCTATGGTTTTTCCAGTGGTCATGTATGGATGCGAAATTTGGACTGGATACGAAAGAAAGCTGAGCACTGAAGAATCAATGCTTTTGAACTGTGGTGTTGGAGAAGACTCTTGAGAGTCCCTTGGACTGCAAGGAGATTCAATCAGTCCATTCTAAAGGAGATCAGTCCTGGGTGTTCATTGGAAGGACTGATGCTAAAGCTGAAACTCCATTACTGTGGCCACCTCATCCAAAGAGTTGACTCATTGGAAAAGACCCTGATGCTGGGAGGGATTGGGGGCAGGAGGAGAAGGGGATGACAGAGGATGAGATGGCTGGATGGCATCATGGACTCAATGCACATGAGTTCGGGTGAACTCCGGGAGTTGGTGATGGACAGGGAGGCCTGGTGTGCTGCAATTTCATGGAGTCACAATGAGTCGGACCCGACTGAGCAACTGAATGGAACTGAGATTGTTTGTACTAAAGAGATGATTCAGTTTGGGGACTGGCCATTCCTCAACCCATGTAATATCAACCTGACCTCTAGGAAGAAGAGGGGCTCTAGAGGTGAAAGGTTGTTGCTGAACCAGGAAAAGAGGCTGGGATTCTTGGCCTCTGGAGAAGAATTCAATCCGGGGCCAGAGATGAGGCTTGATTGCTCAGAGCTTTTGTGTAATAAAGCTTTATTAAAGTATAAAGGAGACAAAAAAAGCTTCTGACAGAGGCATCAGAAGGGAACAGAAAGAGTACCCCCCTGCTAGTGTTATCAGCAGAGTTATATACTCCCCCAATGAATCAGAAGAATGTCTGGAAGTTGTAAAGACCTCACCAGACCTACTCTCATAATTTACATTTTAAGATAACAGGATTAGCCAGAGGGTTTAATCCAGAGACTGTCCTCAGGCAGAATACATTATTGTTATATAATCCTAAGGAATGTAGAGGGAAAAATAGTTTGTCCTTTCTTCCTCCTTGAGAATTCCAGACCCCTCTTTCCTTTGGGACCCCTAGACTTCTTATCAACCTGCCTAGGAAATGACTCTCTCAGAGATTGAAGTCAGCCACATAGCCAGCGATCTGATCAATCATTCCTATGTAATAAAACTTCTAGACTTTGAAGGTCAGGTGAGCTTTCTTACTTGGCAATACTCTGAATATTGTCACAAATTGATGTGCCAAAACAGAGATGTGTCCTGAGTCCACAGGGAGAGGACATAGAAGCTTTATGTCTGGAACCATCTCACCCTATCTGTCTCTTCTTTTGGCTGGCTTTGATTTGTATCTTTTGGCTATAATAAAACTTTAATCCTATGTTTAATGTTTTAAAGAGTTCTGTGAGCTGTTCCGGTAAATTATCAAACCCTGAAGGAGTAAAGAGGAACCCTGAATTCGTAGCCAAATAATCAGAGATGCAAGTGGCCTGGGATACCCCTGAACTCACAGCTGATGTCTGAAGTAAGTAAGAATACTATACTTAACCTTGAAAGTTTGGCCTAACTCCATAGTTGGTTACAGAAATAACTGTACCAAATTAAATGGATTTCTGCATATATATATCATTCTTAACAGTATGAAAAAGTATTGTTAATTACTTAGATCAGAGTTTTTCAACCTCAGCATATTGACATTTTGAACTAGATGATTCTAATTTTCTGTTGGGTTATCCTATGCCTTATAAGCATACTACTAAATGCTGCACGTTTAGAGAGTCAGTGGTTTACATATATGTTCCTTAAAGACAGAAGAATGGAAATTCACATGTATGGAAATGATTTTGTATGTAACACTAGCAGGATTCAATAAATGAATAAATATATATAATGATTATACTCTTGTCTCAGATAAGCATATATTTCCAGAGAAATTTTCAATACTCTTGCTTTTCTTGTAGCTTTTCTTGTAAATGAGACAGCACTTCCACTATGCCTAGAACACAGATTCTATGAGATCTTTCACAAAGATTAATATGCAGTAAATATTTTGTATTGTTGCTGTATACTCTAAAGCTATGTACTGAAATATTTCATCAGGTGTTCCAAAAGTCATTTTATGTTCCCCATTTCCATAGGAAAGAAAAGACAACACAAATAACATCATATTTCATAACTTTATACAGTTTCTGACCCAGTAATGGAGCTTATCATTCTTTTCAGTGCCAAACATACCACCTAATTTTTTCTATTGGCAAACAGAAGCAGTTTGTAATCAAAGTGCATATAATCAAAGAAATAAAACAATTTAAGTATATCTCAAAATTCATATAAATATAATATTGCTTAACATTTATTAAGAGCATAGTTATTAACAATTTATTTAAATCTTAAGAGCATATAATTGTTCAAAATTAGTCATTAATCTGAAATTTTATTTTGTTAATGACTTCTTGACTGATACTAATTGGATAATATATCTCAAATTTCATGTACATATAATATTGCTTAACATTTATTAAGAGCATATTTATTAACAATTATTTAAATCTTAAGAGCATATAATGGTTCAAAATTAGTCAGTAATCTGAAATTTTATTTTCTTAATGACTTCTTGACTGATACTAATTGGTAATCTGGACATATTCAAAAGAAGTTGCAGTAGCTTGATACACATCCTCTAAGATTAAAACTTATTGATTGAAGAAATCATATATAAATGGGAAGAAAGGGTATTTTGAGGATATTCAAGTGAAAAGAGAAGAGAAGAAACAGCCACCTGGATAAATTTGTAAAGATTAAAAATAACAATAAATCCAAATATTCAAGGGAAGAAAAAAGTGACAGAAAATGGGTTAACAATTTATATATATATACACACGCACACATAAGAATTAAAAAATTAAGTAAATTAATAGTGAATGGTGGAAGCCAGGTTTCTCATTGTTGGCACTGGAGTTTACAGGTATAGAAGGGGAGGGCCTAGAATGATCCATGTGGTAATGGATTAGAATTGAAGACTGCATGCTTAGTTTATATATATATATATATAATATTATAATATATAACAATATTTTATATTATAATAATATTATATCTATATAATATATATATAATTATATAGAGGAATATTATAGACAGTTAGATATACACTGATTGTTGGAGGAAATGGGGACAGTGGCAGATTTTGATTTCTTAGGCTCCAAAACCACTGCAAATGGTGACTGCAGCCATGAAATTAAAATATGCCTGCTCCTTGGAAGAAAAACTATGACAAAACTAGACAGGTATTAAAAAGTAGAGACATCACTTTGCCAACAAAGGTCCATACAGTCAAAGCTATGGTTTTTCCAGTAGTCATGTATGGATATGAGACTTGGACCATAAAGAAGGTTGCATGAACTGCAGTACTGGAGAAGACTCTTGGGAGTCCCTTGGACAGCAAGGAGACCAAATCAGTCAATCCTAAAGGAAATCAACTCTGGATACTCATTGGAAGGACTGATTCTGAAGCTGAAGCTCCAATACTTTGGCCACCTGATGCAAAGAGCCTTGTCACTGGCAAAGACCCCGATGCTGGGAAAGACTTAGGGCAGGAGGAAAAGAGGTCAACAGAGGAGAAGATGGTTGGATGGCATCACCAATGCCATGGACATGAGTTTGAGCACACTCTGGGAGATGATGAAGGACAGGGAAACCTGGCATGCTGTAGTTCATGGGTTTGCAGAGCTGGACATAGCAACTAATCAACAACAACAGATAAGTACCAACATTTTTTTTTTTTTCCACTGTCAGTCAAGAAAACCTCAAAGCAACCACATCTCAGTTGCAACAAGGATAACTGCATCCATATCTTGGTTTCTAATTCCATTCTCCAATTTAAAAAACAAGCCTTCGTGGAGAAATGCAAGATTCTGGAATGTGTGCAGGAAATAGATGAGTCTAGAGCATGTTGTAGTAGGTAAATGCTAAATAAAGAAATAAACCACAAAACAAAAACACCCAACAATGGGTATATGCCTGCCAAAGGGATATGAGAGAGTAAACTGAAAAAGCCCCCAGTGGCCAAAAGTGGAACAACTGACACAAGAAAAGAAATGATATATTGGATTCTATCTTGCAATAAAATAAATATCCTTGAGTCCATACTGATATAAATTAATTATTGAATAAATAAATAAATCAGGAAGAAAAAAGTCTCCCATGAGGAAACACTACAAATAATGTACATAGAGACTCCACTCTCAAGGAGAGAGAGCACATAAATCCTTACTCTGAAAAACTATCAATACCTGTTCCCCACCCTTTATTCCAAATATATTAAAGTTTGCTTTAGGTACTGACATGTGTCACACATCATCCTTATTCTCCACTCCTAAAATTTGACACAGAAATAATGATATAAAGATGGTAGCACTGTGGCCCTGTTTGGTCTTATAAAGCAGCTTAATTAGTATAATCATGTGCAAACTTTCCAACAGTTCTGTATACTAAGCAATCTATTTACCATACTGCAGAAAAGTAATTGACATTTTTAAAGTTCTCAGAGTATTTGACATAGCCATAATGCAGGACTTGTTATTCTGACTCTATATTCAGTACTGTTTCTACCCTAGATAAAATTTATCTCTGATATGCTTAGGCCAAAACATCTATTAGTACTGACAAATAGTGATAATTTCAGAAAAATACACCCCCAAGAATAAATGAATATATAACTATACACTCCTCTATCTATGTAAGCTAAAACTGAGTTAGAATCCCATGCACATGTTTAATGCTTTCAGGTTTATTTGCTAGTCATGTCTGACTCTTTGCGACCCCATGGACTCTAGCCCACTAGGCTCCTCTGTCCATGGGATTCTCCAGGCAAGAGTACTGGAGTGGGTTGCCATTTCTTTCTCCAGGTCAACATTTACAATTTTTCTTAAATATACATGGAGATATACAGATAAGCATAAATTACAATTACATGCAAACACACATTGTTTGCATATACCTGTGTGTATATACATAGATACACATACATGTAAAATCTTTATATTCAAATAGATCATATTTTGAATCAAATCTATCTATCTATATAAATATATACATATATATTTCTTTAGCCACTTAACTGTCTTAAAATATTTCATTTTAATGTTTTTTGTTAAAAATTTTTCATTTGTTATTTTAACCTTTGAAATGTTATCCCCTCCCATTTTGTAGAAAATAGAACAGCTTCTTTCAGAAAGTCTATAAAGCTATTCATATTATGGGTATACAACCATTCAAGTTTTTAGCCCAGTGTTCTCTACATTCATAGGGGAAACAAAGAATAAATAATTTTTAAATGATAGGTACAGAATATGCTATCAGCCAGAAAGGCAAACATAAGAATTAGTAGTTTCTAAAAGTCTAGTAGCCTATAAATATTTAGCTTACTGCAACCAATTTTCCACTAGAGTGGATATGGACCTCAAAAGTACAATATCATTGGTAAAAAATTTAGCTTGAACTGAGTTTACCAACCTCATCATATCCTAGGTTAGTGAAGCAACCAAAGCTGATTTTTTTTTTTCCTTGTTTAGTGCTTGAACAAAAAAAGAAAAGGAAAGAAAGGACAACTCAATGTCAGAGATCAATTTATAAATAGATATTCTACAAAATGCTGTAATACAGCTTTGTAAGCAAAACAATTGACAGCAAAAAATCTGATGTTCTTACTTAAAATAAGCTTTGTATGTGTGACTATCAATGTAAAATGTATTTTGCCAAATATATTCAAAAGATCTTTAAACTGTGTTTTGTGTTTATCCAGGAAGTTCAAGTCACAGTGCTTTCATTTTTTCCTTTTCTCTGAGACACTAAACTCACTCATCAAGAGCCTTGGCATCAGTGTCTTGATGGCATTATTTGCTGCAATATCCCGACTTGTCTTTGAGAAATTTATCTTATTTATACTGTAACTTCCATACAATTTTTCATAGAGGGGAAAAATCAACAAGGTAAAAAAAAAAAAATCACAAGTCTGGCAGCCTCTATTCAAAAGAGACTGTTACAAACATAACAGGGTATCTTTCTCATTGATTGTTTGAACAATAGCTGGACAGATTCTCAGGGTTCAATTTTCTCTTTCCCCCAAGTCCTTCAATCTGTGTCAATGCTTTGAAAACTTTAGGTTCTGAACCATTGTACTCTGAGTCACACTTTCCAAGGTGGGGTGTGGTGGAGTGTGGGAGGTCTTCATAAAAAAGAAATGTTGACTATAATTTATTCCCCTTTTTCACCATCTTAAAAAATATAAATAGATTATAGGAAACTTTACTGATAAGAAATGAAACTTTAAAAGCTGACCAGAAAATAAAAATAAAGAAAATAAAATAAAGAAAATTTTTAAAAAATGAGTTCAAAATACACAAAATTCACTTTTTTCCCCTCTACATCTTTTACATTCTTTCCTACACCAAGTGATTATAATGTTGAATACCATTTTATAGAATGTGTCTTGATAGCTTGAAAGCATTAATGAAACAAAAATAAAAATAGTTTGAAGCAGAACAAAGTCAACTGAAATAACACAATTCTATTACCTTAGGTTAAAATAAAGAAACTTAAGAAACTAGCTTAAACATGAAACCACCATGAACAAACAGTAAAATGTTAAATTCAAAACTCATGTATTAATAAATGTTTTCATATGGAACTCATGTTCACCTTTACAATCAGCCTCTGCTTTTACCTGGAAACCTAACTACACAAAGTGTAGAAACCAATCCTTCCCTTTTTCAGTTGTGCATTATTTTGTTGATGAGAAATTAAAAGCTATCTAAATAGCATGCTGCTCCTAAGTTGCTTCAGTCATGTACAACTCTGTGCGACCCCATAGACAGCAGCCCACCAGGCTCCTCCGTCCCTGGGATTCTCCAGGCAAGAACACTGGAGTGGGTTGCCATGTCCTTCTCCAATGCATGAAAGTGAAGAGTGAGAGTGAAGTCCACTAGCCAAGAAGGGAAAAAGTTGGAGCAGAGGAGCATGCAAAAGTTGGCTTAAAGCTCAACATTCAGAAGATGAAGATCATGGCATCCGGTCCCATCACTTCATGGGAAATAGATGGGGAAACAGTGTCAGACTTTATTTTGGGGGGCTCCAAAATCACTGCAGATGGTGACTGCAGCCATGAAATTAAAAGACACTTACTCCTTCGAAGGAAAGTTATGACCAACCTACATAGCATATTCAAAAGCAGAGACATTACTTTGTCAACAAAGGTCTGTCTAGTCAAGGCTATGGTTTTCCCAGTGGTCATGTATGGATGTGACATCTGGATTGTGAAGAAAGCTGAGAGCTGAAGAACTGATGCTTTTGAACTGTGGTGTTGAGGAAGACTCTTGACAGTCCCTTGGACTGCAGAGAGATCCAACCAGTCCATCCTAAAGGGTTTTCATTGGAAGGACTGATGCTGAAGCTGAAACTCTGTTACTTTGGCCACCTCATGCGAAGAGTTGACTCATTGGAAAAGATCCTGGTGCTGGGAGGGACTGGGGGCAGGAAGAGAAGGGGACAACAGAGGATGAGATGGCTGGATGGCATCACCGACTCGATGGAGCTGAGTTTGGGTAAACTCCGGGAGTTGATGACAGACAGGGAGGCCTGGTGTGCTGTCATTCATGGGGTGACAAAGAGTTGGACGTGGCTAAGCGACTGAACTGAACTGAAGATTAGTGATCACCAGCTGTTTTTCCCTCAGGCGTATGGAACAGAAGTTAATTATTCCCCTTTCCAGGATCTGAGTGCTGATAATTTATCAAGCCAAAGACATACTTCAGGAATTTTGGACAAAGGGTATCAATTTAGTTCAGTCACTCAGTCGTGTCTGACTCTTTGTGACCCCGTTAACCGCAGCATGCCAGGGCCCCTGTCCATCACCAGCTCCCAGAGTCCACACGAACCCATGTCCATTGAGTCAGTGATGCCATCCAACCATCTCATCCTCTGTCATCCCCCTGTCCTCCTGCCCTCAATGGTTCCCAGCATCAGGGTCTTTTCAAATGAGTCAGCTCTTCACATCAGGTTGCCAAAGTATCAGAGTTTCAGCTTCAACATTAGTCACACCAATGAACACCCAGCACTGATTTCCTTTAGGATGGACTGGTTGGACCTCCTTGCAGTCCAAGGGACTCAAAAGAGTCTTCTCCAACACCACAGTTCAAAAGGAGCAACTCTTTGGTGCTCAGTTTTCTTCACAGTCCAACTCTCACATCCATATATGACCACTGGAAAAGTCATAGCTTTGTCAGGCTTCCTTCCGCATGACCTTATCACGGGTGGGATTCCTCACGATGGCTCCCAACAGTCAGGTGCTCTGGTATTCCCATCTCTTGGAGAATTTCCCACAGCTTATTGTGATCCACACAGACAAAGGCTTTGGCATAGTCAATAAAGCGGAAATAGATGTTATTCTGGAATTCTCTTGCTTTTTCGATGATCCATTGGATGTTTGCAGTTTAATCTCTGGTTCCTCTGCCTTTTCTAAAACCAGCTTGAACATTTGGAATTTCATGGTTCTCCTATTTATGAAGCTTAGCTGAAGAATTGTGTGGTAGTTTGAGTGTTCTTTGCATTGCCTTTTTTTGGGGATTGACAAAGGGTATAGATTTAGGCTAATGGAGCAAGTTGTTTACTGAAAACAATACCAAGATCTCAGACTTCTTCACCAACTGCCTAGCAATTTTGTTCTCACTGGTAATGGTAAATACTTATTCTTTTTTTTTTCCATTCTATAAAAATTCTTTGTACTTGATAGTCTTTGTGGTTCTGACAGCAACCCCTCAAGATAAGAAGTCTTTGTTATTAATAAAGCAAATAAGCCATACCACTCTTTTGTTCATTTACTGGACTTCTTACTTACTGATAAGTGAGCTTATCACTTAAGCTCTCTAAAGTTCTCTCATGGTTATCATTATTAACTTTTTAGTATATATATATACTAAAAAGTTTATATATATATATATATATATATATATATATATATATATATATATATATATATATATATGCATTCAGGGCCTCCCTGATCTTTTTTCCTACCTCTTCATCTCCCTATCTCTCTTTTTATGAATTGGTTGTGGTGGTAGTTTAGTCACAAGGTTGTATCTCTTTGAGATCCCATGTACTATAACTCACCAGGTTCCTCTCTCCATGGATTTCCCAGGCCAAGAATATAGGAGTGAGTTTCCATTTCTTTCTTGATAATATCTTCCTGACCCAGGGATCAAGCCTACATCTCCTGTATTGAAGGCAGATTCTTTACCACTTAGCCACCAGGGAAGCCCTTTCTATGAATTATGTTCATCTAAATATCCCATTGAATTGTTAGATCAAAAAATAATATAATTTTTAATCATATACAGAGAGCAAAACAAAGGACAGGAAATTTAGACCGTATATCTCTATGTATTTTATAACAGTAAATTTCTTTTTCTTTCCATGCTATTGGAAAGGTGAGGCGTGTAGGTTTGCAACTTGCTTTAACGCTTATTTGATCATAAGTGTTTCTCTAAGGTGGTACATACAGATTACCCTTATTTAAAGAAGACAAACGTACCTACTGTTTATAATGGAGATATACTACAACTGATACAAACATTCTTCCACAGAGACATATTTTGAGATTTCAAGCAATGCTACAATGAACATATCCATATTATTCACTGTATTTTTCCAGGGATATATTCCTAAGTGCTGGTAAACCCCACAAAAATGTTCCAGCAGTCCAGATGCTCATCAACGGTACATAAGAGAGCTCATTTTTTCCACGCTTTTGGAAATACTACCCCTTAACTTTTAAAAATGTGTCCTTACTAGGTAAATTTTCCTATTTGGACTTAATTTGCATTTCTTTCATTATCAGTGCTGTTGACTATTTTTCTTGTGTCTTCAGTTCAGTTCAGTTCAGTTCAGTTCAGTTCAGTCGCTCAGTCATGTCCGACTCTTTGCCACCCCATGAATCGCAGCACGCCAGGCTTCCCTGTCCATCCCCAACTCCCGGAGTTCACTCAGACTCACGTCCATCGAGTCAGTGATGCCATCCAGCCATCTCATCCTCTGTCGTCCCCTTCTCCTCCTGCCCCCAATCCCTCCCAGCATCAGAGTCTTTTCCAATGAGTCAACACTTCGCATGAGGTGGCCAAAGTACTGGAGTTCCAGCTTTAGCACCATTCCTTCCAAAGAAATCCCAGGGCTGATCTCCTGCAGAATGGACTGGTTGGATCTCCTTGCAGTCCAAGGGACTCTCAAGAGTCTTCTCCAACACCACACTTCAAAAGCATCAATTCTTTGGCGCTCAGCCTTCTTCACAGTCCAACTCTCACATCCATACATGACCATAGGAAAAACCATAGCCTTGACTAGATGGACCTTAGTCGGCAAAGTAATGTCTCTGCTTTTGAATATACTATCTAGGTTGGTCATAACTTTCCTTCCAAGGAGTAAGTGTCTTTTAATTTCATGGTTGCAATCATCATCAGCAGTGATTTTGGAGCCCCAAAAAATAAAGTCTGATACTGTTTCCACTGTTTCCCCATCTCTTTCCCATGAAGTGATGGGACCGGATGCTGTGTCTTAAGCATTTGTAATTCTGTAATTTCTTAAACTCCCTAGAAATATCTGGTGCTTACTTTCAGTTTCTTGGCTCACTATGTACTATTTCATTTTATATTTTATATTTATTATACATCCCTTATTTTTTATTTACTTGACCTATCCATTACTGTATTAAGATTTTTATGGATTCTTTTTATCATTTAAAATAAACATTTATTTCAAATCACCAATGTCCTCTGGTATGTTATGGAAAAGAGGAAATGACAGGTAAAGACTTTTAAAATTCTAGCAACTCCATTACATTGGCTAATGTGGCAGCTGTTTAGGAAAAAAAAAATAGATTAACAACTTATTAACATGGCTGGTGCATCTTTTAAAGCATGCTTAAATAACACAGATGAAGCATGAGGCATTTTTATTTTTTCAACAGCCAACATAGCTGCTAATTTGCTTCCAAATTGCATTTTCAACTTCTTTTGGATTTATTAAAAAAAAAAAAAATGCATGTCAACAGACCAGAATTAAAAAGGTGACAAACTGTGAAGAATTAAAAGTTCTAATTTAACAGATGAGCAATTGCAAATAACAAAATCTCACACAAACACAATTCTAATGAAAGCTGACATGCTGGAGATTATTTTTTTGTTTTCTTCCTTTTCATCAGGTAGCAACAAATTAGTTTAAGAAGCCATACTAGAATTCTGTGATTGGGATAACCAGCTCATAGCCCATGCTGTTAGCTTTAGTTCTTGTTTGTTTCCAGAAACTATACATGACACTTCTTTTGTACTAAGTACATTTTCTTCACTCAGATGTATCACAAGTTGTTCAAGACCAGACTAGTTCTCATGCATTATTGCTCTCGAATGCTATTCTTGTGGTTCCCACTTGTGGAAATATATTTCTATCCATGTTCAGAATTATAGAGGACCTCAAGGGCACACAGTGAGGAAGTATAAAGATTTTTTATGGGACAAGAATAATATTTTGTGACTTATCAAAAGAACATAGATACTGTTTTGCCTTGCAAACTCAGAGAAAGCATTAACTTAAATTGGGAAGGGGATTAAATGTGATTAAAGAATGGGAAAAAATTGAATGTGATTAAGGAAATTTCTATCATAACAATGTACAGAAATGTTCTTTTTAAATTTGTTCAGGCTTCTAATATATGTTTGCTGATTAATTAGACAGATATGTATCCTTCTGTTCCTTGTACATACATAAAGCAATAAAAGAAAAAAGTTCATAATATCGATAAAATTTGTATGCACAGCTCCCACTTACACATTTGTAAAAATGCACCTTTGAGTGTTCCCCATTCATCCCAGCACACTAATTTTGAACTTTCAAGCACGCTTTTCTAGCTTCCCTTGTTTACAATTCAAACCATTTCTGTATTATTTTAAAGAGGTAACAGGAATTAATACAATGAGAAAATAAATCTTCAAAGAATATTTTTTCTTTTCATTTAAATTAAACTGCAGTTTAAGGTTTTCATTATTTTCCTTTAATGTACACTTAATCCCTCTATATTTAAATATTTATATATAGTTGACCTTGCAGAATATTCTTATTACCATTTTGCAAACAGAAAGGTATTCTAATTAAGTATTTGTAAGAATATTTTATTTGATATGGCTAGGTGGATAAAGAATCCACCTGTAGCACAGCAGAAACAAGAGACCGGTTGGATCCCCAGGTTGGAAAGATCCCCTGAAGAAGGACATGGCAATTAACTCCAGTATTCTTGCCTGGAAAATGCCATGGAGAGGAGCCTCACAGGCTATAGTCCAAAGGCTTACAAAGAGTCGGGCATGACTGAGCACAAGCATGGACAGAGGGATTATACAAATTATATTAATTTTTCATTAAAATAAGTTATATATATATTAGCTATACATATATATATATATTAGATTTATATATATATCAGTTCAGTTCAGTGCCTCAGTCATGTCCAACTCTTTGCGAACCCAAGAATCACAGCACACCAGGCCTCCCTGTTCATCACCATCTCCTGGAGTTCACTCAGACTCACGTCCATCGAGTCAGTACTACCATCCAGCCATCTCATCCTCTGTCGTCCCCTTCTCCTCCTGCCCCCAATCCCTCCCAGCATCAGAGTCTTTTCCAATGAGTCAACTCTTCTCATGAGGTGGCCAAAGTACTGGAGTTTCAGCTGTAGCATCCTTCCTTCCAAAGAAATCCCAGAGCTGATCTCCTTCAGAATGGATTGGTTGGACCTCCTTGCAGTCCAAGGGACTCTCAAGAGTCTTCTCCAACACCACAGTTCAAATGCATCTATTCTTCGGCATTCTGCCTTCTTCACAATCCAACTCTCACATCCATACATGACCACAGGAAAAACCATAGCTTTGACTAGTCAGACCTTAGTTGGCAAAGTAATGTTTCTGCTTTTCAAAATGCTATATAGGTTGATCACAACTTTTCTTCCAAGGAATAAGCGTCTTTTAATTTCATGGCTGCAGTCACCATCTGCAGTGATTTTGGAGCCCCAAAAAATAAAGTCTGACACTGTTTCCACTGTTTCCCCATCTATTTCCCATGAAGTGATGGGACCGGATGCTATGATCTTTGTTTTCTGAATGTTGAGCTTTAAGCAAACTTTTTCACTCTTCTCTTTCACTTTCATCAAGAGGCTTTTTAGTTCCTCTTCATTTTCTGCCATAAGGGTGGTGTTATCTGCATATCTGAGGTTATTGATATTTCTCCCAGCAATCTTGATTCCAGCTTGTGTTTCTTCCAGTCCAGCGTTTCTCATGATGTACTCTGCATATAAGTTAAATAAGCAGGGTGACAATATACAGCCTTGACGTACTCCTTTTCCTATTTGAAACCAGTCTGTTGTTCCATGTCCAGTTCTAACTGTTGCTTCCTGACCTGCATACAGATTTCTCAAGAGGCAGGTCAGGTGGTCTGGTATTCCCATCTCTTTCAGAATTTTCCACAGTGTATTGTGATCCACACAGTCAAAGGCTTTGGCATAGTCAATAAAGCAGAAATAGATGTTTTTCTGGAACTCTCTTGCTTTTTCCATGATCCAGCAGATGCTGAAAATTTGATCTCTGGTTCCTCTGCCTTTTCTAAAACTAGCTTGAACATCAGGGAGTTCACGGTTCACGTATTGCTGAAGCCTGGTTTGGAGAATTTTGAGCATTATTTTACTGGCATGTGAGATGAGTGCAATTGTGTGGTAGTTTGAGCATTCTTTTGCATTGCCTTTCTTTGGAATTGGAATGAAAACTGACCTTTTCCAGTCCTGTGGCCACTGCTGAGTTTTCCAAACTTGCTGGCATATTGAGTGCAGCACTTTCACAGCATCATCTGTCAGGATTTGAAACAGCTCAACTGGAATTCCATCACCTCCGCTAGCTTTGTTGGTAGTGATGCTTTCTAAGGCCCACTTGACTTCACATTACAGGATGTCTGGCTCTAGATAAGTGATCACACCATCATGATTATCTGGGTCGTGAAGATCTTTTTTGTACAGTTCTGTGTATTCTTGCCACCTGTTCTTAATATCTTCTGCTTCTGTTAGGTCCATACCATTTCTGTCCTTTATCGAGCCCATCTTTGCATGAAATGTTCTCATAGTATCTCTAATTTTCTTGAAGAGATCTCTAGTCTTTCCAATTCTGTTCTTTTCCTCCATTTCTTTGCATTGATCACTGAAGTAGGCTTTCTTATCTCTTCTTGCTATTCTTTGTAACTCTGCATTCAGATGCTTATATCTATAAATATACAACTTTATATTTATATATATATATATATATATATACATACACAACTTATAAAATATTTATCAGCTGATTGTGGACTTTTGTACACAATACATGTGAAGTGTGAGCAAGTAAACTGAAGAAAAATTCTCCAGGGCAAATGAAATCTGGAACCCAAGCATGATAGCATCTTCGTTTCCAAATCTCATGGACAGAAGAGCCTAGCAGACTTCAGTTCATATGGTTGCAAAAGAGTCAGACATGACTTAGCTCAACAAACAATATACTCCAATAGACTTATAAGTAATGCATTCCTATCTGAATGGGGAAAGTCTAATTTTACTGGAAGTCTCGTTTAGTGGAAGACATAGAACTGTTTATCTCTCTACACAAAGTAAATGCCCTTAGTCAAGTAAAATTGTATTGTCTTTAGAGTCAAAATACAATTATGAAATGTTGTATTACCTAAGTTTGTAAATATTTTTGCTGTTAGCTAAAATTTAGTGTCTTTAAATAATAAAGACTAGAAACATATTGTCAAGTGAGATTTGGTTTATCAATCTCATCCTGTTTCCAAAGCCATCCTACTTGCACTTACAGGTCTTTCATTCATATTTAGAAAAGGCATAAAGTCCTACTTGAAGATAATTTTTTAAATTAAAAAGAAAATAGTTTTTGAATAGTTCTAGGTTTCAGAATCATGACTGATCACCTCTATTTTCTTCAACCACCATTACCCCAAGGAAGATGAAAGCTTCTATATGAATCGTTCTTCCAGGTTTCTTATCCTCTTGCCTATGAATCAATTCATCAACAACTCTTCTCTGAGCACTTTCTACATGTAAAAATCCTATCATATCCTGGAGTTACAGCCCTCATGGAGCCAATTTTCAATTAGGACAGACATTTTTAAGAATCATAGTATATATTTATAATTACAAATTAACAGAAATATTCTGAGAAGAAAAAGAATTTGATGAGAAATAAGAACACAATGATGTAAGACATGCAGCAAAGACTTTTTTGAGAAAATAACACTTAAAATTTTCACCTAGGCTGGGTGTGGGGGAGAGAATATTCCAGGCAAAGAGAACATCATTTGCAAATGTTCTATTGTTTAATTTCACAAGTATGGAGAGGGAAGAGTACCAGTAGAAGAAGTTCCATAATTAGGGGCTGAGTCATCTAGGGCTTCAAAGACTGAGGTGAGTATTTTTAGATTTTAAGTCAGAATTTTATGAAAGTTTTACACAGGGGAATGAAATAATCTGATTTATTTTGTAAATCATTGATTAAGTTATAATGGGGATGTAAGGTTGGTAAGTAGGCATGAGCAAGGAAGAGTGGCCTAGTCAAAAAAAGATTCAAGTTGATCTCTAAACATTACCCCAGACACTCCCCAGTGCAGCCCAGGAGAGCTCACAGATGTGCTACAAAATAACCACAGAGATTTTCCCAACTCTAGCACATGGTAAGTGCATACAAAGCAACCACAGGAGCTTCTCCAGCTCTGGCACATGTGCCCTTGATGCACAGTTGTGTCTTCACATAACCTTTGGCAGTCAGGAGCCTATTAAGGATTCATAAATATTCTATACATACATGAAGTAAAGTGAAAGAAAGTTGCTCAGTCCTGTCCAACTCTTTACAACCCCATGGTGTACAGTCCATGGAATTCTCCAGGCCAGAATACTGCAGTGGGTAGCCTTTCCCTTCTCCAGGGGATCTTCCCAACCCAGGTCTCCCACATTGAAGATGGATTCTTTACCAGCTTAGCCACAAGGAAATTTGATTATAACAATTGAATTATGGGAAAGACACGTGCAATAGAGCCTGTTGTTATGTAAGCTGCAACTGTCAGTCAAAATTGTCAGTTTGGACTACAGTCCAAGGGGTTACATGATTGAGCATGCATATGTGAGGGTGGAGGGAGATGGGTTGGTAGCAATAAACTGGTAGAACTGAAAAACAGAATACTGTCAGTCCATGCCAGCCTAGATGAATATGTAAAAGCCTTGTCTTGTATACCCTGGTACCTCATCATTCCGGCACCAGTGTCTCTCTTGGCTTGGCCCACTTCTCCCTTGAGGTATTCTTTCTGTTTTTTCTGTTTCTTTCTTAATAAACTTGTTTTTTACCATGGGTAAGACCTCAGATTCTCTTTTGTATCCTTACCAGGACCTGAGGCCCATGAAAAAGGGTCCTCTTCAATCTTCTCCCTACCCAGTGATAGCGACATGGAGTGTGAGGAAGAAGAGGGGTACAAATGAAAATGCTATTTAAGAGGTGCTCGGGGATATCTAAGAGAGGATATAGTGCCAGGAATTAAGATGAGAGCAACAGAAGATAGATAAAGACCTAAACGCACCTTAGTTGGCACACTTGATATGTCTTGGTACTTGTTAGATGTGAAGAAGAACAGAGAAAGAAGCTGTTATTCAGAAAGCTCAGTTAAGGAACCCAGCTAGAAATGTTGAGCTTTACATTTTACTTTTCTTGACAATTGACATTTCCTCATGAATTCTTCCATTACTGCTTCATTGTTTTCGTATGCATACATTTCTGGAATGTCTGTTTCATCTTCCCAGATGGCATAACAAAAGTTACTAGAGGATTTTGAATTCTGCATTTCTAAGGATGCATCAATATATATGTCTTAATAGCTATTAGTCACATAAATATCTTTACATGTCTGTAGTTACAACTGTTCCCTATTATTTCATATTTTGAAATTATTATTGAACAAAAATTATAGGTGAGTATAAAAATATTTGCTGAAGAAAGGGTATAAAAGTGTGCTAAGCTTTTTATCATGATGGATCTTTAGAATCAGTGTATGAGTTTCTGACTCCTGGGACTACCCACAGTGCATCTGAATGGATAGAGAGATCTTATGGAACCATATGAGGGGACAGCTATTGAAGAAAGTTAAAGGCAAAATGGCTCCCATAGTAGAGACAAATATCAAGTAAATCTTAATAGCTTTCTTGGCATTAAAAGTGAGCTTCTGCTAGAACTACGTGGATGTATATTCACACTGAACAGACATATATTATTATTTCCAAGAAAGTTAAGTGTCCATCCCCATAGTTCTGCATCAGTTCTCTCCTGTTCTTCAGGAACTGGACTATCTCTGCCATGTTCCCTTTTGGCTGCTCACACTTGCTTTATTATCAGTCTCTCCCCAAGAAGTCATAGTCTTGTTCTCTAAAACCAAGGCCCTTTTTAATTCTGCTTGTTTCTCTCTTCTGTATATTTCTCTGTTAATTAATTGAGGCATAACCTGACCTGGATATCTGTCTTAATATGGTAACGTGCTATGTGTTTTTGATAACTCATGAAGGAAATGTAATTCAGTTTCTTTGCTTTTAGCAGGCAAGTCCCTACATGAATTGTTGAATATGCAACTTAATGGTACTATAAAAAGATCTATGAAATAGAATATCTACCTGATTTTCTTAGTTATTAATGAAGTAAAGCCAACCATAACATTACTTCCTGTCAGCAAGAAGAAGAAAAAGTTATAATAAGAACATTCATCTCTGTATTTATTATAAAGTAATAATTTAGAGGTAGTTACATTCTCTTATGAGTGCCACTAGAGAGATATTGAACTTTAAAAATTAGCAGCCTGCTATAATAAATATTCAATTTCAGTGTAAATGATCCCTCTATAGCCTGCTATTTTAGAAATTTAGGAAGTCCAAAAGTCATGACACAAGAAGTAGTGTTAACAGTGATTTAAATCAATCAGCAACCATCGATGTAGTAGGACATCCATGGAAACTAAGCTCTGGTATCACTACCAGAACTGACAGGTCAGGTGCAACCTCTTATTGCAAACATGAATCATGATAAAATATAGCATTATAAATTTTGTGAAATTTAATTTCTGAATTTAAAACTTAATATGATATATTATTAAAAATAATATTTTAATGTAACTCATGGACTAATAATTCATATTAGGATTTGCATGAAGAACCTACTATGTAGGAAATCATGATCTTAGCTATCTTCAAGTAAAGGCACATGTTTTGTGTCTCTGTTTTCAATTACATATCTGTACATTTTAATAATTTAGATCCATCATACAGTATGAATTGCTATAAAACTAAAGTACATTATAATATATAATATTACACGAGCTCAATCTTCAGTCATGTTAATTCAGATGAGTAGGATTCCTGTATGAATAGCTGTATCTTTTATAGAAAAGTATATTTATATTCCACAGTATGTTTACACGTTTGAAAGACATCTGATCTTAGGAAAAGCGTTATACACACACACACGCACACACACATACAATGTGTTAAGAAAACTTCTAGGAAATATGGATGACTGAGCTGACGTGGAAAAATATCCACACTTAAATACAAATAAAGCTATAAAGCCACATATAATATTGTGTTTATAATGGCTAAGTTTAAAAATAGGAATATAATATCCTTAGTCAATGCAGAGATCATTCAAACCCAGAATGCTGACCAGCAACTCATGGCCTGTGATTTATGTGGGGTTTAGAGCAAGACACTAAGGGTAGGAGTAAGCACTGGAGAGGTTATCTCCCATGATGAAATGGAAAAAATGACTCGATAAGTTGTGTGGAGAAAGCAAGGAAGGAAAATAGCATTTTTCTGGCCCTGTACTAGAACATTTATTTACTCATAAGTGGGTTATCATTTATAGTACCCATGCTTTACACATAACACAAGTTGGTAAGTGAGAAATCTTTCTCTTTTTTCCTTCTTGTTTTCTCTCTGCTCTCCTAGCTCCCCTCTCATCTCTTCTCTCTCTTTCTATATGTATATATACATATATATGTATAGTATACATATATACATTATATCAACAGATATATATCATGCATATATACACATGTGTGTAAATTCATATATATTACAATATATGCAAATATGCATACATACAGACCCCCCACATATATATAACAACATTTAATGAACTGACAGATAAGCTTTGCCAATCAACAGTTAAGTGTGTGTGTGCTCAGTCATATCCAACTCTTTGTGACCCCATAGACTGTGGCCCTGCAGGCTCCTCTATCCATTTCCCTCCTCTGAAATTTCCTAGGCAAGAATATTTGAGCAACTTGCCATTTCCTACTCCAGGAGATCTTCCCAGCTCAGGGATCGAACCCACATCTCTTGAGTCTCTTGCACAGGCAGATGGATTCTTTACCACTAAGCCACTTGGGTAGCCCACAACAGTTAGTACCATCATGAAAAGAAAGTCATGGAGATATATTGTGCCTCCTAAGGGAAGAACAAACCACCACTCATGAAGTAGACTTGACATACAAAAAAAATCTTCCTGAATCTTTTCAGTCCTATAGATCTGACTACTAATACTACAGAGTAAATACAGAGACTAGAACTTATTAATCATATCATTTATCAATTAAGAGATATAATCTAGACTATAAAAAATAATGCAGATCATGATTTAGTTACTTCAAACAAATTATAAGAGAATGAAGAGATGAAATGAAAACCTATAGATTAGAGGAGATAACTAACATACAAATTAATCACAATATGTGGACTCTATTTAGTTGTGTATTAGTCTCTCAGTCATGTTCTACTCTTTGCGACCCCATATACTCTAGCCCACCAGGTTTCTTTGTCCATAGAATTGTCCAGGCAAGAATACTGGAGTAGGTTGCCATTTTTTTCGTCAGGGATCTTCCTCACTCAGGGATCAAACCCAGGTCTCTGCACTGCAGGCAGATTCTTTACCACCTAAGCCACCAGGGAAGCCCTACATTTTGTTGTTTAAATTCTTAGGCAAACAAAACAACTAAACATATGTAACATTTATAAGATAATTGGATATCTTCTATTTACTAGATATTTGATAATAGTAAGAAATTGTTTTATTTCCTATTTTTAAAAGGTATTTATTTTAAGAAGTAAATACTAAAATGTTTATTAATATGTCATGGAATTTTCTTTAAAATAATATGAGAAGAAAGCAAATGAGTAGGAATATATATGAGAAAACACCAGCCATGTGATGACTGCTGTAACTGGGTGATAGACATTAAGTTCATTATATTATTTAACCTATATTTGTATGTTTGAAATATAGTTCATAATAAAAAAATTAAGAATAAAATAAAATATATTTGGAGTGGTAAAATTTATTTGAATTAGAATTATAGTATGTACTACAATAAAAAATAAATAGTGATTTAAGACATTATAAGGAGAAGGCAATGGCAACCTGCTCCGGTACTCTTGCCTGGAATATTCCATGGACAGAGGAGCCTGGTAGGCTGCAGTCCATGGGGTGGCAAAGAGTCAGATGACTGAGCGACTTCACTTTCACTTTTCACTTTCATGCTTTGGAGAAGGAAATGGCAACCCACTCCAGTGTTCTTGCCTGGAGAATCCCAGGGACAGGGGAGCCTGGTAGGCTGCCGTCTATGGGGTCCCACAGAGTCAGACATGACTGAAGTGACTTAGCAGCAGCAGCAATACATTATAATATAAATACTTTTTTTTTTAAATAAAAATAAAATGTGTTAAGGACGGATGCTGAAGATGAAGCTCCAATACTTAGTCCATCTGATGCAAAAAGCTGACTCACTGGAAAAAACCCTGGTGCTGGAAAAGATAGAAGGCAGAAAGAGAGGGAGGACAACAGAGGATGAGCTGGTGGGATAGCATCACCAATTCAATGGACATGAGTTTGAGAAAGCTCTGGGAGATGGTGAGGGACAGGGAAGCCTGGTATGCTGCAGTGCATCGAGGTCACAAAGAGTCAGACACGACTGAGACTGAACAACAAGCATTTTAGAAGATTAAATTGATCAATTAATCTCTTCAAAGGCAGAAATTAAATCCTACACACTATAGGTCTCACAATTCTTGCTATATAATAGTCATTCCAATAAATTGTCTTAATAATACTATTTTGTTTTTTCATATCAGCATATGAAAGGAACTTAAATACTACATGAGTGAGACTTCATGACAAATCCAAGATATATTTTCTACTTAATGATTTAGGTATACAGGTACACTGATAAATATGAGAATTCATTCAGCCAGAAAAAAGGTAACATTTATGTAAAACTGAATTTTAAATACTTTTCATTAAAACAGTCTTTAAGAAAAATCAGTTAATATGAATTTCAGAGTTGATACATGACCCATTATTTTGAAAAAATTTAATAAAACTACAGTAGGCTAAAAGAAATTTGTTAACCCTATCTAAAAATTTTTAGGCTGCCTATAAGTCAATTTTCAATCTCTTTTGGAATAATTCATAAACCACCAACCAAAATAACAAGTGAATGAAACATAATGAAAACATAAGCAATGAGCTTAATGCATTTTTTAAAAAGTAAATCATGTCAAGCAAACTTAATTACTTTCTCAATTGAAATACATAATTCATGTATGAAGTGAATGTAGTAGATGTGATGGATTTATATTTCATTGAGTGGATGTAATAACTGAGAATTATGATTTGAAAAACAGATTTTAATTGTCTTACATGAGCTGTCATTTCTTATAGAAAATAGGAACAACATTTAAATCTGTTGATTGAATGGATAAGGTCTACAAATTAGTAGACTCACTAGAAAAGACCCTGATACTGGGAAAGACTGAAGGCAGGAGGAGAAGGGGACGACAGAGGATGAGATGGTTGGACGGCATCACCAAGTCAATGGACGTGAGTTTGAGTAAACTCCGGGAGTTGGTGATGGACAAGGAAGCCTGGCGTGCTGCAGTCCATGGGCTCACAAAATCAGACATGACTGACTGAACTGAAATGAACTGAACTGATAACTCATACATTCTTGTCTTATGAACCTTTGGTAAAATACAACACACTGAGCTCTGCCATACGTTTTGTGTTCTTTAAGAAACTGAGACCAGGTTATCAAGAAACAGGGTGCATTCCAGATGAAAAAATGAATTTAAGCTAGGTAGGTCATTTTTACCCCTCTTTCCGTACTGACTCTTTTTAATCATGTAATTTGAAAATATCTTTTTTTTCTCACCTTTCCTATAACTTTGAAAGAAAGCTCTAATAAAATCAATGTCATTAAATAGTGGTAGCTGAAAGTGCTATGCCTCAGGTTTGATGATACTTACATTTTAAAAAACTTAATAAAAACCATCTAAAGTGGAAAAAAAATAGAAAACTATCTCTATACACTATCATATATGAAAAATCCTAAGGAATAAACACACATACTCACAAATCAGAACTACTATATTATTTTAGCAAGATTACAGGATAAAAGATCAATATATAAAAGTCAGCTGTTTATCTATACACTAGAAATAAACAATCCAAAAGTGAAATTAATTAAAATTTTTCATTTATAATAATATGAAAACTAAAAGCAGGAACAAATTAACAAAAAGATTGCAAGAGTTACAAACAGAATTATAAGGCATGGTTGAAAAACAGGAAATAACCTGAAAACAATGGAAAATACTCCATATTAATGAATTGCAAGAATTTACACAGTTAAAATGGCAATGCTACAGATTCAACACAACCTCATGAAAATTGGAGTTGGCATTTTTACAAAATTTGACAAACAGATCCTAATATTCATACGAAAATGCAAGGGACCCAGAACAGCCCAAACAATCTTGAAAAAGAAAAATAAATTTTGTTGAGTCAGTTCAGTTCAGTTCAGTCACTCAGTCATGTCTGACTCTTTGTGACACCATGAACCACAGCACACCAGGCCTCCCTATCCATCACCTACTCCCAGAGTCCACCCGAATCCATGTTCATTGAGTCGGTGATGCCATCCAACCATCTCATCCTCTGTCGTCCCCTTCTTCCCCTGCCCTCAATCTTTCCCAGCATCAGGGTCTTTTCAAACGAATCAGCTCTTCGCATCAGGTGGCCAAAGTATCGGAGTTTCAGCCTCAACCTCAGTCCTTCCGATGAACACCCAGGACTGATCTTCTTTAGGATGGACTGGTGGGATCTCCATGCAGTCCAAGGGACTCTCAAGAGTCTTCTCCAACACCACAGTTCAAAAGCATGAACTCTTCGGCACTCAGTTTTCTTTATAGTCCAACTCACATCCATACATGACCACAGGAAAAACCATAGCCTTGACTAGATGGACCTTTGTTGGCAAAGTAATGTCTCTGCTTTTAAATATGCCGTCTAGGTTGGTCATAACTTTCCTTTCAAGGAGTAAGCATCTTTTAATTTCATGGCTGAAATCACCATCTGCAGTGATTTTGGAGCACAGAAAAATAAAATCAGTCACTGTTTCCCCATCTATTTGCCATGAGGTGATGGGACCAGATGCCATGATCTTAGGTTTCTGAATGTTGAGCTTTAAGCAAACTTTTTCACTCTCCTGTTTCCCTTTCATCAAGAGGCTCTTTAGTTCTTCATTTTTGCCATAAGGGTGGTATCATCTGCATATCTGAGGTTATTGATATTTCTCCCAGCAATCTTGATTTCAGCTTATGCTTCCTCCAGAACAGAGTTTCTCAGGATGTACTCTGCATAGAAGTTAAATAAGCAGGGTGACCATATACAGCCTTGATGTACTCCTTTTCCTATTTGGTATCAGTCTGTTGTTCCATGTCCAGTTCTATCTGTTGCTTCCTGACCTGCATATAGGTTTCTCAAGAGGCAGGTCAGGTGGTCTGATACTCCCATCTCTTTCAGAATTTTCCACAGTTTATTGTGATCCACACAGTCAAAGGCTTTGGCATAGTCAATAAAGCAGAAATAGATGTTTTTCTGGAACTTTCTTGCTTTTTTGATGATCCAGCAGATGTTGTCAATTTGATGTCTGGTTCCTCTGACTTTTCTAAAACCACTTCTTAATTTCAAAACTTACTACAATACTACAGTATCAAGGCACAGATTAGTGGGATGGAACTGAGAATCTGGAACAAAACCTTTACATTTATTTTGACAAGAGTGCCAATGCAAGTAAATACAACTAAATGGGGAAAGAATAGTTTTGTTTTGTTTTGTTTTTTTTCAACAAATGCTATCTAGACAACTGAGCATCCACATGTAAAATTAAGGGATGACTTGCTAATAGTTTTCATGTGTTCATAAGGGAAGATTATTTTTGGACCCAAAGTACTATAAGTTCTTGAAATCAAACTCACTAGTAAGCCAAAAGAGTGGATACTCAGGGGTTTATGTACCCCTCTATACATGTAAAAGACATTTTGATACCTCACAACCAGCTCTTCTACTTTCTGCTCTTTCTACAACACTTCTGAATAAGCGTAGAGGAGGATATGGCAATCCATACCATTATTCTTGCCTGGAGAATCCCATGCACAGGGGAGCCTGGCAATCTGTGGTCCATAGTGTCACAAAGAGTCAGACATGAGTGAAATGACTTAGCACTCACACACATACCAGATCAGTATTCATTTCTATGGCTAATACCGTTAATTTTCTACTGTGAGTTAATGTTCATTTTATATTTGTTCACTCTGCCTTGTACATAGTAAGAATAAGTAGGTCAGAGATATAGGTATTGGTTTATTTACTCACTCATTCATCCATTCCATCCATTCATTCACTTAGTCAGTAAACAATTATTGTATAACTTTTCAATATCCTACATTACGATTTAGGAATAATAAATGTTTTAAGACCATAAGAATGTAAATTCCATGAGATCAAGAATTTTATCTCATCCCATCAATCCCCTATGTCTGGAACAGCACCTAAGTAGGCACTCATTGAATATTTGTTAAATGAATAAAACAGCTAATGCACTTTGAGCATTAGTGTCTATATCTCTGTTCTAAGTACTTTTATCTTTTTAACTTTCATAGCAACCCTTGGATAAAGGTATCATTGTAATCCAAACTCCACATTTGAAGAAACTACAGTGCAGAGAACTTAAATGTCTTGGACAGTAACACAGAACTGGCAAGTCTATGTTCTAACCAAGACAATCTGATGCACAGGCATTCAGAGATGATGTAGACTACTTAGGTGTTCACAATGTAACTGGTCACACAAAGTATAACCACACCCAATGCAACCACATAAAGTCAGATGGGTATGAAGTCAATTCCTACTTACTTCCCAATTTCAAAACTGCTATACACAAATACAGGCTTCCCAGGTGGTGCTAGTGGTAAAGAATCTGCCTGCCAACACAGGAGAAATAAGAGATGCAGGTTCAATCCCTGGGTCAGGAAGATCCTCTGGAGGAGGGCATGGCAACCCACTCCAGTATTCCTGTCTGGAGAATCCTCATGAACAGAAGAGCCTGGCAGACTACAGTCCATAGAGTCTTAAAGAGTCAGATGCAACTGAAGTGACTTAGCACAGCATAGCATACAGAAATACAAAATCTGCAGTAGAAGTGAAAAGAGAAAAAGAGTTATTGCCTCAAAAAGTAAGATAAAAATGTAAATTAATTAGCCGTTGGTTCCTGTGAATTTGGCTCATTTGCTTTATTAAAAACAAGGATATTTAGTTAGATAGAATTTTCTTTTTCTCTACTTTAAAAAAAAAGCCTCTTTTTTTTGTCTAACCAAAAAATTAAGGCCCATCTTATACTTATTTTTTAAGTGCTGTCTTTTTACAATATAACATTGTAAAACAATATAAACTCAAGTTTATAAAGGACAGATATAGCAAAACAAAAAAAAAGTTTGCTTCAGATTTGTTAATGTTTAGCTAAAGAAATAAAATTTCTAGTCATTACAATTAAAATGTGCTAATATTTGCACTTAAAATAATTATTATATTTCACTTAAATATCTTGTTTTAAAAATAGAATTGAGGTATCTGCTGAGAAATATTAGGGGCACATCTTGTTTTCAATTTTGTTTGTATTTATAACCTTGTATGTACATTCTTAAGTACTGACTTCAATGACTTCATTCTGATTACTATAAAATTAAGATTCATAAAATCTTAAGACTAGAAGGGATCGTGAGAGGTTGTTTACATAGCCACTCTCAGGCAGCACCCTACTTAACTGTCCCTGACAAATGTGCATCTATCCTACTTTTAAAGCCATACTGCAAGAAGTTCATATAAATTAATTATACACATAGTTCTAGAGAATAGAGAGCTCAGAATAGCACTCCTGATTTAACCAATCAAATTATTATTGATTGCATCAGCACTTCCATGGTTCCAACTGCTTTTTGCTTATAAATCAGTAGCAATTTAAGGACTAAAAATTTTCATTTACTTCTGAGGATATAAGAGATCACTCCTCACTAGCATTTTTACTAACCATATTAAGTGAGAAGTCAAAACAACTGCACCATTAGGGAAGGCAAACTGGCAGTAAGTAAACTAGAATATCTAATTTCAAATGATATCTTAAATTGGAAATCAGTGAAAGTCATGGTAAATATAGATATATATATATATATAATGCATTATACTAAATGAATGCAAATACTGATAAAGATTTTTCCTACTTTAACTTTATATGATCTTTCCCTGTAGCCTTGCTTCTATTGCACACATCATTCATTAGATTATGAAAACCATTAATGTCAAGAAGCAGAACAAAATGAATTCACTGAGGGGCTGCTATTAGCATATCAAGTAGCTATTTCTCACTAAATATTCCTGACAGCTCTCATTACATATGATGGATGAACTTTATAAGTAGTAGTAGTTTCTGAGGAAAATAAAATCTCTAGGCGTACTATCACGTGTTGCTGAATAACTAGCAATCATCTTTCCACAGTTTATATTTTCCCCTTTTTACTGGGAAAGTGTTATAAAATTCACAGGTAGGTTAAATGCCTGAGTCAAAATTCATTTAGAAATAGCAAGTCTAATTTATGACCTGAATATTTTAAGTTCCTTTAGTTAAGATACATTGGAGCTAGTCATCCAAATACTCTACAAACATAGTAAATGACAGCAACTGAAAAAGGAAAAAAAAAAAAAAAAAAAACAGTTGGAAATCAGAATTTTGGAAGCCATTGCTATAAAGGGACTTGAAACAAGCAGGGAAATTCAGAACATAGGCTAAAAGGCAAAAATATGATATTACTCCTTATGTTTTCACTAGAGCTTAGGGAAAACACTGCAAACCTTTATCATGATATGAGTATGAAGGAATAATAATAATTACAATAATATTGTTTGCTGTCCCAACTCAAGTGAGAAGGGAGCATTATAAGTCCAAGGGTATAACTGTGTGACCCCCAGGCACTATATTATCTACATCAGATTTCACAAAATGCAGCATAAATTGAGTCCAGCTTGTAGAAGTATTCTGTTTAGTCTATACAATGTATTTTTAAAATTCAAATTTTCAGCATTTAAAATTCAAGGGATTTTTGATAACTGTCAAAATTTGGGGTTACTTTTTAAAAATTTGGCAACAGTTGGTGGGAGCATCAGCATTTATTCACCCTTTTGCCAAATATTTCACCTCTCTATAGTAGTCCTTCAAGGATAAGAAGAGCATTTCTTGTCTTTTATCATTAGGATAATATTATTGTTTTTCTGATGTCAGAGAAACAGTTCTCAATGAAACGTGGACAAACAAACAATAAACTGAGAGGAGTCTGTAAGTCACTGACTTAGGTTAGCTAGACTGGACCTATTTAACTTTATGAAAATGTTTAATATAATAATTTAACATGTTAATTTCTTATCAACAATAGGAAACTAATGCTCCAATAACAATATAAAATTGATTTTTACCTTGATATTATCCATATACTTTAGCATATGTTATACATTATATATATTCAGTTCACTTCAGTCGCTCAGCCGTGTCCAAACTTTACAACCCCATGAATCACAGCACGCCAGGCCTCCCTGTCCATCAGCAACTCCTGGAGTTACCCAAACCACGTCCATCGAGTTGGTGACACCATACAGCCATCTCATTCTCTGTCGTCCCCTTCTTCTCCTGCCCTCAATCTTTCCCAGCAGGGAAATTCAGAGTTTTTTCAAATTTGTCAGCTCTTCGCATAAGGTGGCCAAAGTATTGGCGTTTCAGATTCAACATCAGTCTTTCCAATGAACACCCAGGACTGATCTCCTTTAGGATAGACTGGTTGGATCTCCATGCAGTCCAAAGGACTCTTAAGAGTCTTCTCCAACACCACAGTTCAAAAGCATGAACTCTTCGGTTCTCAGCTTTCTTTATAGTCCAATTTTCACATCATACATGACCACTGGTAAAGCCATAGCCTTGATTAGACGGACTTCTGTTGGCAAAGTAATGTCTCTGCTTTTGCATATGCTGTCTAGGTTGGTCATAACTTTCCTTCCAAGGAGTAAGCGTCTTTCAACTTCATGGCAGCAATCACCATCTGTAGTGATTTTGGAGCCCCCCAAAATAAAGTCAGCCACTGTTTCCACTGTTTCCCCATCTATTTGCCATGAGGAGATGAGACTGGATGCCATGATCTTAGTTTTCTGAATGCTGAGCTTTAAGCCAACTTTTTCACTCTCCTGTTTCCCTTTCATCAAGAAGCTCTTTAGTTCCTCTTCACTTTCAGCCATAAGAGTGGTGTCATCTGCATATCTGAGATTATTGATATTTCTCCCGGCAATCTTGATTCCAGCTTGATTCCAGCTCCAATCTTGATTCCAGCCCAGCGTTTCTCAGGATGTACTCTGCATAGAAGTTAAGTAAGCAGGGTGACAATATACAGCCTTGACGTACTCCGTTTCCTATTTGGAACCAGTCTGTTGTTTCATGTCCAATTCTAACTGTTGTTCCTGACCTGCATATAGGTTTCTCAAGAGGCAGATCAGATGGTTTGATATTCCCATCTCTTTCACAATTTTCCACAGTTTATTGTGATCCACAGAGTCAAAGGCTTTGGCATAGTCAGTAAAGAAATAGATGTTTTCTAGAACTCTCTTGCTTTTTCAATGATCCAGTGGATAAGTGTGTATATGTGTGGGTGTGTGTATGTGTGTATTACATATATATTCACTATAGTGTGTTTTGAGACTGGCAAAAAAAGTAATTGTATATACATTTGTAAGTTACATAGAAAACAAAATGTTTCAGTTAATCAAATACACATTTCAAATATTTGGGTTAGTCCTAACCTAACCTATCTCTTGAAAAACCTATATGCAGGTCAGTTAGCAACATTTAGAACTGGACATGGAACAACAGACTGGTTCCAAATAGGAAAAAGAGTATGTCAAGGCTGTATATTGTCACCCTGCTTATTTAACTTCTATGCAGAGTACATCATGAGAAACACTGGACTGGAAGAAACACAAGCTGGAATCAAAATGGCTGGGAGAAATATCAATAACCTCAGATATGCAGATGACACCACCCTTATGGCAGAAAGTGAAGAGGAACTCAAAGCCTCTGGATGAAAGTGAAAGAGGAGAGCGAAAAAGTTGATTTAAAGCTCAACATTCAGAAAATGAAGATCATGACATCCAGTCCCATCACTTCATGGGAAATAGATGAGGAAGCAGTGGAAACAGTGGCAGATTTTATTTTTCTGGGCTCCAAAATCACTGCATATGGTGATTGCAGCCATGAAATTAAAAGATGCTAACTCCTTGGAAGGAAAGTTATGACCAACCTAGATAGCATGTTGAAAAGCAGAGACGTTACATTGCCAACAAAGGTCCATTTAGTCAAAGCTATGGTTTTTCCTGTGGTCATGTATGGATGTGAGAGTTGGACTGTGAAGAAAGCTGAGCACTGAATAATTAATGCCTTTGAACTGTGGTGTTGGAGAAGAGTTTTGAGAGTCCCTTGGACTGCAAGGAGATCCAACCAGTTCATTCTAAAGGAGATCAGTCTTGGGTGTTCTTTGGAAGGAATGATGCTAAAGCTGAAACTCCAGTACTTTGGCCACCTCATGCAAAGAGTTGACTCAATGGAAAAAACTCATGCTGGGAGGGACTGGGGGCAGGAGGAGAAGGGGACGACAGAAGATGAGATGGCTGGATGGCATCACCGACTTGATGGACGTGAGTTTGGGTGAACTGCAGGAGGTGGTGATGGACAGGGAGGCCTGGTGTGCTGCAATTCATGGGGTCGCAAAGAGTCAGACACAACTGAGCAACTGAACTGAGCTGAACTGAGTGTAGACTAACTAAATAAACTAACACATCTATATTGTTGAAAGCCTTTCTACAACCAAAGCAGTGGCCCTAACTCTCTTAACTATGTAATTTTTAAAGCACCCACTTATTTATAAAGAGGATTACTTTTTAAATCAAAGATACTTAAGTACTGGTAAATTATTTTTATTATTTTAGTAATGTATTTATTGGAAAGGAATATTTAAACAGGAATTTTTTACTTTTTTGTCATTAAAATAGTGTTTAAGAATTACCACCAGAGAAACACTGGGCTGGATGAAGCACAAGCTGGAATCAAGACTGCTAGGAGAAATATCAATAACCTCAGATATGCAGATAACACCACCCTTACGGCAGAAAGCAAAGAATAACTAAAGAGCCTCTTGATGAAAGCGAAAGAGGAGAGTGAAAAAGTTGGCTTAAAGCTCAACATTCAGAAAACAAAGATCATGGTGTCCCGTCCCATCACCTCATGTCAAATAGATGGGGAAACAGTGGGTACAGTGGCCGAGTTTATTTTTCTGGGCTCCAGACTCACTGCAGATGGTGATTTCAGCCATGAAATTAAAAGACACTTACTCCTTGGAAGGAAAGTTATGACCAACCTAGACAGCATATTAAAAAGTAGACAATACTTTGTCAAAAAAGGTCCATCTATTCAAGGTTATGGTTTTTCTAGTAGTCATGTGTGGATGTGAGAGTTCGACTATAAAAAAAGCTGCAGAAGAATTGATGCTTTTGAACTGTGGTGCTGGAGAAGACTCTTGAGAGTCCCTTGGACTTCAAGGAGATCCAACCAGTCCATCCTAAAGGAGATCAGTCCTGGATGTTCATTGGAAGGAATGATGTTGAAGCTGAAATCCAATACTTCGTCCACCTGATGCGAAAAGCTGACTCATTGGAAAAGACCCTGATGCTGGGAGGGATTGGGGATGGGAGGAGAAGGGGACAACAGAGGATGAGATGGTTGTATGGCATCACCGACTGTATGGACATGTTTTGGGTAAACTCTGGGAGTTGCTGATGGACAGGGAGGCCTAGCATTCTGCAATTCACGGAGTCACAAAGAGTAAGACAACTGAACGAATGAACTGAACTGAAACTATATTTTAAAAAATTAATGGATTTTCATTTAGCAACTCATAAAACTATGTTTAGACTTTGCTAAAATAAACTTACAAGAAAAGAAAAATAAAATTGGCTAATAAAAAAATCCTTTTTTTTCCATCCTCTTGTCCTGTTTTATTTTTCCCTTTAGAGAAATATATTTTGAATGTCATACAAAAATAGAACTCTATATAAGCATTTTACAGCCAGCATCCATGTCATATAATGTAGTAACAACACTGTCACATAAAAATCTCAAATCTTCTTTTGTATTATTTACAAAAACAGCTGGATGAGAAAAATTCAGGTTCAAGTTCAGGAGGAAAAGTAAACTTTGATGATATATAATATCAAATTGTACATGAACAGATCTTACTATGAACAAGAGGAGTGCTAGAGTTTTTAGATTTATCAAGGGAAAGTAAAACAATGGGGTTTACATTGGAGAATGCAAAAACAAAATGGAATTATTTCAACCAACAATAGTTTCATATCCCAGCCTAAATATTATTTACCACTGCTATCAGTGCACAACTAGAATACTTCTGGCTATTTAGAGCTTCACTTAAATAGGATATAGATAGCAACTTCATGTTAATAAATGTGCAGTGGATATTAAGTCTTCATCCCACCAACTCAGTTATGGAAGAAGCACCCATATAAATCTAAGTCCTGGTCTAGCTAGGCTGGTGAACAATTTGGAGAGACCTAGATTGGATACAAAAATAGAAGAAATTGTCAGATTTGCAATCTTTGTCTTCTATCTCATATCTGAAATTCAGCAACACCTGATTTGTGACACTTTAGAAGTACGAATTTCTTTCCAGAACCTGGAAAACCAGGGTTTTCCACAGTGTAGCCTCCCCCTGTATAGTGACTGTTAATTCCAAGATACATGAACGTTAGTCAGTATCTCTCTATGTAGAAAGACATCCTACAAGAAATGAAGTATCAATATCAGAAATCTTAATTATGAACAATGGACATATATGTCCACAAGGAAAGTATTTACTAGGGGATCCCAGGTCCCATTCAGTAATATACTTCCTGAGAATCTCCAGAAAAGAATAGTATTTTTCCAAAAAAATTAGGTTATAGAATTCATTTCCTCCCTGGTTTCTCTCTAGTTCAATTACACTGAATTTATTTGGCTACACAAAATAAAGGGAGGGAAGGAGTAATCAGTAAGCAAATCATTTTATGGTCTGGGGATGGAGAGAAGTAAATAAGTCATGAATATGCCATTTAAAAACTCATAATTTATTTCACAGATTCAAGTAGAAGCAATTAACTGCAATAAAGGCAAAAGTATGCTGGAAAAAGTTGCAAAAGTGCTCTTGGAAAATAGAAGGAAAACATAACACCATTTTGGGGAGTATGAGACAACACAGCATCACATATAACCAATAAAAACGTTGCACTGTCTTTTTTTCTCCCTTGTCATTTCCCCAGGGATGTTTACCATGGAACAGCGTACCTTCACATCAGCCCTTTCTGAAGCAGGTGGAAATTAAATGTGGACTTAAGAACAAATACTTGATGAAAGTACAATTTATCTTATTTCATAGAGAGTCTTACAATCATGTGCAAATAAACTAATTATCGAACATCAACTTTCTTTATTGTAGATTATTCCTCATCATAGATCATAACTTTTTTCTACCATAGATGGTAGACAGATAGATAAATAAAGATAGATATTTAAAATGAGATTCTTAAACTCCACTAAGACTTGTGTAGTTTTGAGAATTAAGTGCTGGAAATTTTAATTTTAATATTGGAAGGAGATTTAAAATACATTATCAATAGCTATCTCTGGGTAGAGATTTGTACATAGTTTTCTTCAGTTTGTTATGTTACATTTTGAAATAATATAAGATCATAAGAAGTTGCAAAAATGATAGAGTCTATTTACCTTTACTTCACTTTCCCCAATGAACATTTTACACAGCCAGGGTACATTTTCAAAATATGAAATTAACACAGACACACAATATTGAAGTATAGAATTATTCAAATTTCAACAGTTTCTACATACATGGAAT
Organism: Capricornis sumatraensis; assembly: GCF_032405125.1. NCBI lineage: Eukaryota > Metazoa > Chordata > Mammalia > Artiodactyla > Bovidae > Capricornis > Capricornis sumatraensis. The sequence goes on from NC_091071.1 coordinate 127,981,915, forward strand.
TTGTAGGTAACCTTTTCCTCAATTTTTTGGCTTTTAATTTTTTTTTTTTTTAGTGTGCACGTGTACACTACCATATGTAAAATAGAAAGCATATGGGAACTTGCTATATGACTCAGGAAACTATAACCTATGCTCTGTAACAACCTAGAGGGGTGGGAAAGGGTGGGAGGTCAGAGGGAGGTTCAAGAGGGAGAGGACACATGCATACCTATGGATAATTCATGTTGATGCATGACAAAAATCAAACCAATACTGTAAAGCAATTATCCTTCAATTAAAAGTAAACAAAATTTTCAAAAAAGAAAAAAGAAGATAGATATAATGGAAATAATTTTTATTTTCCCATTTTCTTTGTAGAAATGCCTCAAGTGAGGTTTCCAAAGTAATGTCATATGTCATATACAATCAGGTTTTAGGAACAGCCATATCCATCTTGATCACTTTTACATCCTTCCATATCATTAAGATAATTTTACAATAATTTCAGGATTTCCAGAGTGTTAACCATTCCACTGAAACATTGTACTTATACACAGAGTAATTTCCAACTGGTAAATATGTAAGAAATTAGGATTAATGTTATTATTTATGTTTGTGAAACAAATATCCACACTATTTTAAAAAGTTTTTGTCATCTTCTTTCAAGGAAAAAAAAATTTGATCATCTTCTTTCAAGGAAACTATGACTTATATGAACAATAAACTGAGCCAGGGTTATTTACTATTTGACATTTTGAAGAATTGCTTTTTACTTTGCGGTTTTCTTCTCACACTTTTTTTTTCAGAAATTTTCTCATGAAATGAAATGTTGCATTATTCATTCAACAAGTGTTGAATGAATGACATGTGAATGACAGCAGAGGAGTTAAAAACATGATTAAGGTGTTATTCTTGCTGTCAAAGAGATAAAACAATGTAATGCAAGATAGAAAGTTTTAAGGAGCATAAGAAAAAATGTAGAGTTTAGAGGAGGGGGAGTTCCTTCCAGTTGGAGAATAAGCCCTGTGGTAGGTTGTAGCACACTCAAAGTTTAGAGCACAAGCTCATGCTGGATATAAATGCTGTGTTCCTTATTTGCCTTAGGGTAAACTTAGCTTTCTCTCTGGGTCTCATTTTTCTAATCTGTAAAGTAGAGATAATACTAATATTACCACTTGAGGTTCTGAGTAAGTGAAAGAAAATACTGTATGGAAAGCACTTAAAAATACTTTTACCAAATCTAACAATGTTACTCATAACACTGGTTGGTTGAGAAAAAAGGGGTCATTGAGATTGTCTGTTACCATAGCATTTATGTGAGAGTTTTGAGAAAGCACTATGCTTCTATTGTCTTGACAAAATCCTTTATAAATTTTTTCACTCCCTTTTTCCAAAATGCACAGCATATAAAAAAGAAATTAAAGTTTACCTTAGGGATTCCCAGGTGGTCCAGTGGTTAAGAATCCACCTTGCAATGAAAAGGACACCAGTTGAATCCCTGGTCTGGGAAGATACCACATGCCAAAGAGCAACTAAGCCTACGTGTACATATCCTGGCTGGGATGCCAGTCATGTGTTACAGGCATGACCACATCCTCTGCTGCTCTGCCATGTGCATCTATGGGAGCAGCAGTCACACTAGGGACTGGGCTCTCCTGAGCTGAGTAAAGAAGGACGACCCTGAACAGTACAAGTACATTTGCTGTTCTTTCCCTTCCCTTGAGAGTTTGAACAGTGCTTATTGAGTGGAAGGAAAAAAGAATTAGTCATGAGGATATGGTCCAGTGATTAATTCATGATGGGTGTATTCAAACAACCTGAATTCAAGTAGGCATGTTTCAGTTTCATCACAGATCCCATTAAGTTCTGCTCCCAGAGTCTTGTCCCCTAGTGTGGTTTCAGAAAGTTTTCAAAAAGAAAAAAAAAAAAAAAAGGCATTATCAATGGTGTGGGTTTGGCATAAGACAAGGGGAGTCTCTAAATGTTGCATGAAACGAAAACTTTTCAAAAAATGGTTGTTTGCTATAAGGTACTGGATTTTCTTTGCCTTAATGGAGTTAAAAGGCAACTTAATGGACTCTTTCCACCTGAGCAATTTCAAATTTTCTCAAAACTCTCTAACAATTTTAGAAGCACATGCTTCAGAATCCATTGCAAGTTTATTGAGCAACTTAATAACAAAAAGGAAACAAGGAAAATAAATCAAGGGGAAGATTTTAGCCTAAAAACATTATCTCAATAGCATTATATCTGCTATATAACCACTCATATGTGGTGGCTTGTTAGTAGCTGTGGTCATAAATCTTAGCGTCCAGGATATTCAGAGAGGATGATATACTGCTGGTAGCTATCTATACACAAATATATGATCTTTTAATCTATGAACTGTAATCACTCCTTGGAACTGATGCCTTGAAAGCATCTTCTGCAGACAATTCAGTTATGCATAACTTTCACTGTGCCTTAGGCAGTCATTTCACACTGTATCTGAAACACTGTTACAGCACTAATGGTTCACACAGCTTTCAGAGACCAAACTCTAACTACTTTTCTACCTTTTACACAGTCACACATTCACCACTAACACCACTAATGGCCACCTGACATCTAAGCCCTCCTCCCCATTCTCAACACCAAATCTGAGCCCTGATAGGAAAAATAAACCATATTCAGCATTGGATTCCAAGGCCCACCCTCACACTGTGTCCCATACTAGCTTGTCAACTTCATGCAGCTGGTAATTGGGCTCCTTCCTTGCCCTCAGGTGCCAATTTTCTTTGTTATCCTTCTAGACTTTTCCAGTTTCTATCAGTGGGCTTCAGTTTTATTTCTTATACCAGTGGAAATTTAGTAATTGGTGTGGTTGTCATTTATAGAAATAGTGGAGCTGTAACATTTGGAACCAAGCACACCTCCATCAAAATCCAGCGAGTACTGTCCATGTGAATGGCAACTCACTCCAGAATTCTTGCATAGAGGAATATGGCAGGTTATAGTCCATGGCATGGCAAAGAGTTGGATGCAACTAAGTGACTAACACTTTTCACTTTCACTTTTCACTGGTCATGTGAATTTAAGCAAATTTCTAAATATATCAGACTATTTCCTCACAGAGAGGCTATTACAATTAAATTAATCTATGTAATCTGCTTTTATCTACCAAACCTGATTCTAAAAAGGACCACATGAAGCCAAAAAAACTATTAGTTCATTTTCTCTACCTCTTTCTCATGACAATAACTTGTTCTAGGTGACTGGACCGCTAAGGCACCACTGCTGCTGCTGCTAAGTTGCTTCAGTTCAATTCAGTCGCTCAGTCGTGTCCAACTCTTTGCGATCCCATGAATCACAGCATGTCAGACCTCTCTGTCCATCACCAACTCCCAGAGTTCACTCAGACTCACATCCATCCAGTCGATGATGCTGTCCAGCCATCTCATCCTCTCTTGTCCCCTTCTCCTCCTGCCCCCAATCCCTCCCAGCATCAGAGTCTTTTCCAATGAGTCAACTCTTCACATGAGGTGGCCAAAGTACTGGAGTTTCAGCTTTAGCATCATTCCTTCCAAAGAACACCCAAGACTGATCTCATTTAGAATGGACTGGTTGGATCTCCTTGCAGTCCAAGGAACTCTCAAGAGTCTTCTCCAACACCACAGTTCAAAGGCATCAATTATTCGGTGCTCAGCTTTCTTCACAGTCCAACTGTCATATCCATACATGACTACTGGAAAAACCATAGCCTTGACTAGACGTACCTTTGTTGGCAAAGTAATGTCTCTGCTTTTGAATATGCTATCTAGGTTGGTCATAACTTTCCTTCCAAGGAGTAAGCATCTTTTAATTTCAAGTCGCTTCAGTCATGTCCAATTCTGTGCGACCCCATAGACAGCAGCCCACCAGGCTCTCCTGTCCCTGGGATTTTCCAGGCAAGAACACTGCAGTGGGTTGCCATTTCCTTTTCCAATGCATGAAAGTGAAAAGTGAAAATGAAGTTGTGCAGTCATGTCCGCTACACATGTATAATAAATACGCCCAGTGCCCAATGCAGGAATTTCTGAACAAAGCGGCTCTCCATCAGCCTATACCTCTTAGCTCAAGCGAGTCAAAACTTTCTCCCCTTCCTATTAAGTATCTCTGTCCTAAGAGCTAAATTCCTGATTCCCTATGTCACTACAAACAGTGGGGCAGACTGCCTTCAATCATGAAACAGAAAAAAACATTCTTTATTTGCTTAAGTCTGCTTGTGACAGCCAATTTTGTATACCAGCAACTACCTAGAAAATAGTATGTCTGTAAATTGTGTTTCAATATATATATATATTTTTAATTCTCAATAAATTACATGTTTATATATTAATTGAAAGTCTAAAAGAATTATTTTGTGTGATTTATTTTCTGTCTTTCATAGTCTAATATCCCCAACAGGAAATATATGTGTACACACACACATATATACACACAGATATATACACAACTCCTTAAATCAGAATGCTTTAATTGTGGCCTTGATTTTCTTAAATGTACACAAAAGTGCATCATATATTCAATAGTCATTTTCTCATTTAGAAACATCAGCTTATATTGGAGTTTTAGCCAGTATATATGTAATATATGCATGATTATAAATACACAGTATATTTTTCAATGTTTTTGAGGTCAGAGACTATATTACACAACCAAAGGGGCTCAAAAGTTCTCTTCAGTTTTAGGTGAATCTGGTCAGATCAGATTTCACCTGTATTTGATTTAAAGACTTTTCTCTCAAGCTCATCCCTGTAGGGCAGACTCCTTTCCAGCTCCTCGGATATCAGTGTATAAGCCCCAACCTCCTCTAGGGTGCCATTATAATCCTTTTTAGCTCCATAGCAACTCTCTCCTGTGAGCCTAAGATATCAGATAACTATCATTTCCTATGCTATTAAAATAAAGGCTTTTCAGCTTCCTCAGGTGCAGAATTGGAAAGAAGCCTAGAAGCCTGGAAGGCTTACCTGTCTAGCTAAGTCCCACGATCTATCAATTAAATGCAGAGTGGTTTATGTCATCAGTGCTCAGTAGAATCTAATTTTTCATTCTGGCTTCTCAATGCTATAGTCCCTATGTTCTGATTTTTTGTTATTAAATCTATTTGTTGCTGGTTCCCCTTAAGTAATACTATAATTAATGGATGCTATTGTTTCTTGGAATCTCTTGATTGCCACTTAATCATTTTTACTTTGTATACTAACAATAAAAAAAGTTTTAGAAATGCTATTAAATTGCTACAACTCTACACTATTGCAGACAGCTATAAGCAGGTTAACAGTTTAATAATTACAGGTGGTAAGAATTATTATAGTAACTGAAGATAAAAAGTAAATATCTCAAATTAATTTTATAGGCCTCATATATGGAAAAATATTCAGGAAGTTTAAAGGTTCAAAGACAATGTTCTAGAACATTTGTGCAAGTATTATTTAGACAAAGGATTGACAATTGGAAGATCTGGAAAAGAAAGACATGTGTAGGTTGCATGAATGATAGCATAGTTCCCCCAAGTGAGCCCAATATGGTCTTTCTCTCTCTTTGCCCAAAGCTTCTTTAGAGAATAGATACATCATGAAAAGATTGGTTTAACTAGAAATGCTTTAAAGCCAACGCTTTTCCATAAAGTCTCATCAACTTATATAGCTTTCATGAGCTGTGTTAAGTCTGGCCATAAAAATTGCTGTTGTCTGAACAGCAAAGCATACATGGCCAGGTCATTAATGGAATGATCCGTATCTAAGAAAAAAGATCATCTTAGATGACAAGTGGATATTAAACATGCTCCCTTTTACCATCGAATTAATAAAACAAACATGTTTTCAGGAAGCCTTCAAAAACTACAAGTACCACTTGTTCTAAATAAATAAATATTGAAAAATGGTTAGACATTTCAAAGTAATGAAAGGAAAAGGTATTTTGTCTACAGTCCATCACTGGCATACTTAAATGATTCATCCAACAAAGAAAGGAAGCTAGTGAAATATCTCTTAATCCATTCTATTTTTAAAAATCTTATTACCATTTTATCAAGAATATTTAAAGTATATGAAAAAAAATAGCAATCTCTTTGCTAAGGAACAGTTTCTTTCTGAATAGACCTTGAGAATAAGTCCTATTGGACTATCTTTGAATTAAGAGAAGATAAGTTTTAGTTTGAGATGAACACAGGTCTAAAAAGGCTAACAGCAAAGAGTTTACTTATTCAATTCAGTTTCCTTTATTTTCATGACTTTGGGTTTCAACTACATACTATATAATTCTGATATAAATAAAGTTGTTTAGATAAAATAAGAAATTCTTAGACATCAATTAAAGATCTTCTTTACACTGATAATGTAAAGGCCATTTTTCAGAGTAAGCACTAAAGAATAGAATGTTTTGCAGTACCCCGCTATGCTTACTTTGAAAGGAAAAGACATCAAAGTATGTACAAACAATATTTCACAATCTAAGGGTAAGAATAATCTTAGGTAATATGGTTCTATAGTAAGAATCCTAGGTTTGGAATCCATTTTCACACCTGTCTTATCCTGCAATTCACTGTCATCATACATCTATCACTTCTTTCAAATACAAAACACAAAAAGTAAAAACATCTTCCCTCATAGAGATAGATTCCATAATCCATTTATTCATTGTTTTACCTTCAACTACTATTGAAATTTATTGTATAGATTTAACTAAAACTTTTCCCCTTCCACAGGTGAGAGAAGACTGGGCAAAGAATTAAGACAAAGCTTTTCTTTTGCTAGAAGGAGGAGCTACTTAAGGAGGGGGATTCTAGAAGAGAAAGTATAGATATAAAAAAGTAATATGCAAAAGTCTTTACTTCTTACTTCCCACTACCTACCAACCACCAAAATAGATATCTGGGATGGGGTGCACGATTTGCTAGGAGATTTGGGAAATCTGAGAACAGGGCTACAAGTAACATATCTGAAAGACAACAGGCTCCACAGAACAGACCAAGACCACACCCAAGATGACATGCATGGGAAGGGAAGGAAGCAGGGTCACAACAACTGAATGTGTCAAAGGGTGGTCTCACAGTGGCCCCTGAAGATATATGAGGTATAAAATGGCTTCCAATATTATTTTGATTATTTCCCATTACTAATGAAGATGTTTATTGGGTAATTGGTTATTCTCTGCTATGAATTTCATATTTATAACCTTTTTTTTCCATTTTTAGACTACTTCATTTTGTTGATTTGAAATCATTGTTTAAAAGTTGGCTTAAGGCTCAACATTCAGAAAACAAAGATCATGGCATCTGGTCCCATCACTTCATGGGAAATAGATGAGGAAACAGTGGAAACAGTGGCTGATTTATTTTTTGGGCTCCAAAATCACTGCAGATGGTAACTGCAGCCATGAAATTAAAAGACGCTACTCCTTGGAAGAAAAGTTATGACCAATCTAGATAGCATATTGAAAAGCAGAGACATTACTTTGCCAACAAAGGTCCGTCTAGTCAAGACTATGGTTTTTCCAGTAGTCATGTATGGATGTGAGAGTTGGACTCTGAAGAAAGCTGAGCACTGAAGAATTGATGCTTTTGAACTGTGGTGTTGGAGAAGACTCTTGAGAGTCCCTTGGACTGCAAAGAGATCCAATCAGTCCATTCTGAAGATCAGCCCTGGGATTTCTTTGGAAGGAATGATGCTGAAGCTGAAACTCCAGTACTTTGGCCTCATGAGAAGAGTTGACTCCTTGGAAAAGACTCTGATGCTGGGAGGGATTGGGGGCAGGAGGAGAAGGGGACGACAGAGGATGAGATGGCTGGATGGCATCACGGACTCGATGGAAGTGAGTCTGAGTGAACTCCGGGAGTTGGTGAAAGACAGGGAGGCCTGGCGTGCTGCGATTCATGGTGTCGCAAAGAGTTGGACACGACTGAGAGACTGAACTGAACTGAATCACTGTTATGTGTTCTGTATGTCAGTTTTTATATAATACAACCATTTCTCCAGTTTGTTTTATAGAGTGAATATACTTATGACATATCTTGTTATAAAAATTTTCATTTTAATGTGATGTATTTTATTATGTCTTTTCCATATGATTTCTTCTCTGTGTGTCTTGCATCAGAAACCCATCTCTACCTAGAATGCATTAAAAATATTTGTTCATGTTTTCTAAAATTCCTAAAGTTATGTTTCACATTAAGATCCTAAAACCATCTGGAGTTTACTTTTTTTGTACGGTGTGAGATTAGGATCTAATTTTACTTTAACCACATGGAAAGTTAATTGTTCTAATATCATTCATCGAATATCATCTTTTATCCACTTATTTTTATTTTTACCCACTTACTTTAATGCCTCATCCATCATATGAATGCTTTCTTTTTTGCTATTAAAATCATCATTTGATTCATCTTGTTTTTACTGCTGTTACTGCTGGTAAGTCGCTTCAGTCGTGTACGACTCTGTGAGACCCCAGAGATGGCAGCCTACCAGGCTCTTCCATCCCTGGGATTCTCCAGGCAAGAACACTGGAGTGGGTTGCCATTTCCTTCTCCAGTGCATGAGAATGAAAAGTGAAAGTGAAGTTGCTCAGTTGTGCCCGACTTCGTGATCCCATGGGCTGCAGCCCACCAGGCTCCTCCATCCATGGGATTTTCCAAGCAAGAATACTGGAGTGGGGTGCCATTGCCTTCTCCGTTGTTTTTACTAGTTAGTATTAAATAAAATGTATAGAACTTCACTGGTATCGAACAACTTTTGCTTTTCTGATATAAACATTAATTAAATATCATCTACAAACAAGTATTTTTCATATAATTTCTGCATTCAGTTGGATACTATTTAGTCAGAATATTGTATCTATTGTCATTGTGAGAATGGTCCCTAAGTTCCTTTTTTGTGTACTATTACTATTCTTATGCTTATTTTCATATAGAAAAACTACTCTGGCATCCTAAAAGTTTATTAAAAGGTTTTTTTAAAATTTTTAATGTATTCCAGAATTAAATGTGTCAAAAAAAAATCCCTCTTTATTCTGTATCTATTTCTTTAAATATATTTCCAACACTCTTCAAAAGATCTAAGCCATGATTAATGACAAAACATGTAGACGTTAATAGTGTCAGTAATGTGATAAAATATGATGCTATATTAACTTTGCATTATTTAGTATAATGAAATGACACCATTTTCTAAAATGTAAAATGTACATTTTGCAATCATACAAAACTACTTATAATATTATCTTTCCTCTATTAATATATAAACATAAATGTTTTGAACAAACATATGTTTATCAGTAACAATGTATCCAAAAGATTTATCTACAAAATTTTATATTTTGAAAAAAATCTGGTATGTTTATTTCCCATATGAATAAACTAATTTACAAAGTCAAAAAAGTGTTAGTTATTCAGTCATGTGTGACTCTTTGCAACCCCATGTAGTGTAGCCTGCCAGGCTCCTCTGTCCATAGAATTCTCTAGGCAAGAATGCTGGAGGTGGTAGCCATTCCCTTCTCTGGGGGATCTTCCCAACCTACGGATCAAACTTGGGTTTGCCTGCAATGCAGGCATTCTTTATGGTCTGAGCCACCAGAGAAGTCCCAGAGACTTGACCTAATTATTTATATAAATATTATAAAATATTCTAAACCAGTATATGCATTTTTTTCACCTATAGATACATAAAGAGAAGCATTCCTTTTAATGCTAGAGAAAATTCTTGACACGTAAGTCTTATAAAAATGTCAATACTAGAAATGCTTTAAGAGAAAAAATCATTTGCACCTGTTACATATGTATCACTAAATTTCTCATTTCAGTGGCTAATCTGTTCAGTTTTCATTTGAATCCCAAGAAAGGCAATGCCAAAGAATGCTCAAACTACTGCACAATTGCAGTCATCTCACATGCTAGCTCAAAATTCTCCAACCCAGGCTTCCACAGTACTTGAACTGTGAACTTCCAGATTTTCAAGCTGGATATAGAAAAGGCAGAAGAAACAGAGATCAAATTGCCAATAACCATTGGATCATTGAAAAAGAAACAGAATACCAGAAAAACATCTACTTCTGCTTTATTGATTACACCAAAGCCTCTGACCGTGTTCAGTTCAGTTCAGTTCAGTTCAGTCGCTCATTCGTGTCTGACTCTTTGTGACCCCATAGAGTGCAGCATGCCAGGCCTCTCTGTCCATCACCAACTCCCAGAGTTTACTCAAACTCATGTTCATCACACCGGTGATGCCATACAACCATTTCATCCTCTGCCGTCACCTTCTCCTCCTGCCCTCAATCTTTCCCAGCATCAAGGTCTTTTCAAATGAGTCAGTTCTTCACATCAGGTGGCCAAAGTATTGCAGTTTCAGCTTCAACATCACTCCTTCCAATGAATATTCAGGACTGATTTCCTTTAGGATGGACTGGTTGGATCTCCTTGCAGTCTAAGGGACTCTCAAGAGTCTTCTCCAACACCACAGTTCAAAAGCATCAATTCTTTGGTGCTCAGCTTTCTTTAAAGTTCAACTCTCACATCCATATATGACTACTGGAAAAACCATAGCCTTGACTAGACAGACCTTTGTTGGCAAAGTAATGTCTCTGCTTTTTAACATGCGTCTAGTATGGTCATAGCTTTTCTTCCAAAGAGCAAGTATCTTTTAATTTCATGGCTGCAGTCACCATCTAATTTTGGAGCCCCATAAAATAAAGTCTTTCACTGTTTCCACTGTTTTCCCATGTATTTTCCATGAAGTGATGGGTCTGGATGCCATGATCATAGTTTTCTGAATGTTGAGTTTTTAGCCAACTTTTTCACTCTCCTCTTTCACTTTCAACATTTTACTGTGAAAATCACATCATTTGACTGTGTAGATCACAACAAACTGTGGAAAATTCTTCAACAGATGAGAATACCCGACCACCTTACCTGCCTCCTGAGAAATCTGTATGCAGGTCAAGAAGCAACAGTTAGAACCAAACATGGAACAACAGAATGTTTCAAAATTGGAAAAGGAGTACATCAAGGCTGTATATTGTCACCCTGTTTATTTAACTTATATGCAGAGTACATCATGTGAAATGCCAAGCTTGAAGAAGCACAACTGGCATCAAGATCGCCAGGAGAAATATCAATAGCTTTAGATATGCATATGACATCACCCTTATGGTAGAAAGCCAAGAAGAAAAAAATAGATGGGGGAACAATGGAAACAGTAACAGACTTTATTTTCTTGGGCTCCAAAATCACTGCAGATGGTGACTGCAGCCATGAAATTAAAAGACGCTTGCTCCTTGAAAGAAAAGCTATGACCAACCTAGACAGCATATTAAAAAGCAGAGACATTACTTTGCTGAAAAAGGTCCATGTAGTCAAAGCTATTGCTTTTCCAGTAGTCCCGTTTGGAGAGTTGGACTATGAAGGAAGCTGAGTATCAGAGAATTGATGCTTTTGAACTGTGGTGTTTGGAGAAGACTCTTGAGAGATCCAACCAGCCCATCCTAAAGGAAATCAGTCCTGAATATTCATTGGAAGGACTGATGCTGAGGCTGAAACTTCAATACTTTGGCCACCTGATGCAATGAACTGACTCCTTGGCAAAGACTCTGATGCTGGGGAAGATTGCAGGCAGGAGGAGAAGGGGATGACAGAGGATGAGATGGTTAGATGGCATCACTGACATGGTGGACATGAGTTTGAGCAAGCTTTGGGAGTTGGTAATGGGCAGGGAAGCCTGGCATGCTGCAGTCCATGAGATCACAAAGAGTCAGACACAACTGAGCTACTGAACTGAATTGAACTGATACCCAGAGGATTGTGGTAAGCCAAGCAGTACAGCTTATACATATAAGGTATAGAGATGAAAGCATGGAGTGTGAATATTTTGATGACTTACGAGGTCCCAGCTCTGATTCATTTGACTATATGGCTTTAGCAAGTCACTGTTTCTTAATACTAACCTGGAAGATCTCTTAGGAGATATCTAGCAAGGCTTTTTCTATATCATGCCTTCTGTCATTTTGTTACCATGCAATTAAAAGTGTATTATGGCGTAGAATTAGAGACAGTAGAATTTGGAAAAGATCTTTAAACTTCATCCAGGTTAAAATGTGATACTGCAGGCAGACGCTTTAACCTCTGAGCCACCAGTGAAGCCGTATACTTTAATGATATGAAATGCATCATCCAGATTTTATTACATGTTATACTGTTGATCATTTTGTTGTGAAAGATACTCCAAAGGATCCAGTCTTACTATTCCCTCAGATTTTGTCCAAAAGTTTCAAAGTGATCACTGAATAGCAATAAATCAAAGCTTTCATGTGCTCATTTTCTTGTGGTTTACCCATAGTTGCTTGCTGTCTAATTTAAGCTCATTAAGGTGTATTAGTTTTAACAGGTACATCCAATAATCAGAGTGGAAGAACTGACCAATGTGCTGCTTTTAAGGTTGCTGTGTTTGATACCATAACAACCAGAGGTGCCTTTCTAGTTCAGTGTTTGAAGATAATAATGATACAGACTTCTTTCAGACATTTTCTAGGATTGCCAAATATTATAGAAAATATGTGGCATTATCAGCTAATTGAATCACTCCTTCCTGTGATGAAATGCCACACTTTTGATAAGAGTGTCCCAGTGGTATTATTTTCTCTACTGGTCTTACAGAAAAATGGAGGCATCTAGGATACTGGCAAGTATTCTAAAGAAGTCTTTGAGAGCAATCTAGTATCATAGCCTTCTGTCATTATTTAGCTGCATCCTTCCTGTGTATCACATTTTGACCTGGATGAAATTTAAAGATCTTTTCCAAATTCTACTGTCTCTAATTCTATGCCATAATACACTTTTAATTGCATGGTAACAAAATGACAGAAGGCATGATATAGAAAAAGCCTTGCTAGATATCTCCTAAGAGATCTTCCAGGTTAGTATTAAGAAACAGTGACTTGCTAAAGCCATATAGTCAAATGAATTAGAGCTGGGACCTAGTAAGTCATCAAAATCATTAAAGTATAAAACAAGTCAGTTTCCAAAATGTGACCAAGTAAATCCATTGAGCTACCTATAAGATATAAGAAATGCAAAAAATGGACAACCGATAGACTGAGAGACAATATCTGCAAATGATGTTACCAACATGGGATTAATTACCTAAATAAACAAATAGTTTCTACAATTCAGTAACAAAAAACAACCCAATCAAAAATGGGCAGAAGACCTAAACAGACATTTCTCCGAAGAATGCATATAGATGGCCAATAGAAACAAGACAAGTTGTTCATCATCACCAATTATTAGAGAAATGCAAATCAGAATTCTAATGAAGCACCATCTCATTTGAGTTGGAATACACATCATCTAAGTCTGCAAATAGTGAATGTTGGAGAGGGTGCAGGGATAAAGGAACCCTCCTACTCAGTTGGTAGGAATGTAAATTGGTGCAGCCACTATGGAGAACAGTGGAGGTACCTTAAAAAACTAACAATAGAGTTACCATATGATCCATTGATCCCACTCTAGACATATATCCCCCCAAAAAACTTTAATTCAAAAAGATATATGCACCTCAATGTCCATAGCAGCACTTTTTACAAAAACCAAGACATGACAGCAACCTAAACATCCATCAACAGATGAATGGATAAAGAAGACGTGGTGTGTGTGTGTGTGTGTGTATGTATAGGAATGCTGTGCTATGTCACTTCAGTCATGTCTGACTCTGCGACTCATTCACTCATAAAGACAAAAAAAGAAAGAATGTCATTTGGAGCGATGTGGATGGGTTAAGAGACTGTCTTCCTAGGTGAAGCATATCAGACAGAGAAAGACAAATATAACTTTTATGTGAAATCTTAAAAAAATGATATAAATGAACTTACTCACAAAACAGAAACAGGCTCACAGACATAGAAAACAAACCTATGGTTACTAAAGGGGATAGTGAGGCAGCCGGATGAGCAGGGTAAACTAGGAATATGGGATTAACATATAATAACTAATATGTATAAAACAGATAAATAACAAAGACCTACTGCATAGCACAGAGAACCACACCCAACATCTTATAATAACATGTAATAGAAAATAATTTGCAACTGAATATATACATACATATACATATATAAAATAGTCACTTTTCTGTACACTTGAAACTAAAACAATATTGTAAATTAAATATAGTTCCATAAAATTTTAGGAAAAAACACAAAAATGGCCATTTCACCAAAGATACTATGCTTAGTCATTGCATATCATTATTTATTTTTTATAGTTTTTTATTTTTTTAATTTTAAAATCTTTAATTCTTACATGCGTTCCCAAACATGAACCCCCCTCCCACCTCCCTCCCCATAACATCTCTGTGGGTCATCCCCATGCACCAGCCCCAAGTATGCTGTATCCTGTGTCAGACATAGACTGGCGATTCAATTCTTACATGATAGAATATATTATATATCATAATCATTGAGTATCTATTCACTACTAGGGGAAACAAGTAAGTATAATCCTCATTTGCATAGAACTTAAAGTTACATTCTAATCTCAGTACAAAGCTGATTCACTAAAAGAGAAACAAGGTAACAGAGATTATAACGGAAAAGTTGCATATGTATGATGAATAGATGTATGAAAAATGAAGTTGGAGGTAGAAAAATTATAAAAGGAATCTGTTGGAGTTTGTTTTTAATTTGGGTAAAGAGCCAGTTAATGAGGATGCCATTAGAGGATCAAAATATTAGTGAAAATCTCCATCAATTATATTGTTATATTTCCTGTTAACAATATCAACTTTTAGCTGTAGTTCTCATTACATATTAAAATAATACCAAATAAATTAAAATAAAGGGCGTGTTTAAACCTACAGAATTAAGGTATGCAAAGACAAGCTGAATTCAGGAATGAAATTTTATAAGAAGAATTAGAGTAAACTTACTTCCAAGAAAGCAGAAAATTCTGAAAATATAAAAATATTTATCTAAAATATGTATCATAATTTCAGCTCGTGGTACATATGCTACAATTAGTCTAACCACTGATTTGGATTTGCATTCTTCAATGTGGGTATCTTTAGCTCACATTTTGGCACATGTAGATGCCTACATAGGAGATGGTGAGGGACAGGGAGGCCTGGTGAGCTGCAGTCCGTGGGGTCACAAAGAGTTGGACATGAGGGGTGACTCAACAACGACAACAAGCAAATGTTTGAGAACCAAGTCTGGGAAATAAACCTTTGATTTTCGTCTGTCTATTTCTTTATTGTAAATTTGACCACTGTGCTGTGCTTAGTTGTTCAATCATGTCTGACTCTTTGTGACTGGACTGTAGCCCGACAGGCTCCTCTGTCCATGGGGATTCTCCAGGCAAGAGTACTGGAATGGGTTGCCATGCCCTCCTCCAGGGAATATTCTCAACCCAGGGATCAAACCCAGGTCTCTTGCATTGTAAGCAGATTCTTTACCATCTGAACCACCAGAGAAGCCCTAAATTTGACCACTGTCACACCCCTGTTTCCTAAACCTTTTACTTATTTGAAATATTCTTGTTGACAGATAATATTTTTTATTTCTGTACTTGCTTTACTTTTTAAAAAATGTTATATATTTTTGGCTGTGCTAGGTCTTTGTTGCTGCATGGGCTTTTCCCTAGTTGCAGTGAGCAGGGGCTACTCTCTTGTTGTGGTTGCAGCCTCCTCATTTTCGTTGCCGTGGCTTCTCTTGTCGTGGAGCATGGGCTCTAGAGCACAAAGTCTTCACTAGTGGTGGCATGTGGGTTCAATGGTTAATATATGCATTTTACAAATAGTCTGTACAAATGAATATTTAAGCAGTGCAGCAAGAAATATCCATGCCTATTTATCATTTTGCTCATATGTGGCATACAATATTTTAAATGCTTCATTAAATGTATGCTAGACATATCATGGTGCCTTACTGACCACAACCCAAAATTTTTGCTAAAGCAGCAGAGTCATATAGGGAAATTATTATATGACATGAGTTCCTTTTCTCAGCCTAGGAAAATTGGAGTATATGACTTTCTAACTTCAGTAATTAATTTACCAATCTATTGACTTGCCAATACTTACTACATAATACAAGAGCATGTACTCAATTAAATTTTCTCTTTCAGAAAAAAGATGCTTAAAGATTTTAATCATCTATTCTCATCATCATCAAATACCTTTCTTATTTTCTTGACTATATTAATTATTGCTATTTTAAAGCTCTTGTGTAATTATTTCGCTATCTGTGTCATCTGCACTTGCTTCCATTGTCTGTTTTTTTCTCCTTAGATTTTAAAGGGAAAGCTGAAGACTGTATATGAAAAATGTTGTGGTTCTGATGAAGTTTTCTTCATTCAGGGGAGGTTCTCCTTTCCTTTGGTAAGCAGAGAGACTGGAAGTTGATCAACTCCTTCCAACTAGGAGTTGACCTGAGGCTGGGCTACAGTTTTGATCTATCAGTCTCTTTGTTGTAGACCCCAGGGTGTATCACTTGGTAGGTTTTAACTAAAGAGGATGGGGGGCCAGGTGTCCGCAGGGCCTCCCCATTGAATGCTAGTCATCACCATGGGACTGTAAAACCTCTGCTCTGCTTTTTATTCTCTCAGAAGAATGCTGAGCTAAGCCCTTAGTTCTCTCTTATTATGAGGAATCCTAGCCCCTTAAATCTCAAATTTTTGTTTCTTGAGCTCTATGAGACTATCAGAATTTCCACAAGCTTTTCTGTCTCACAGTAATATCAACTTTATTCCCATTCTGAGAACCAAAAATGCCGCAAGGGAGATAAATAATGGTTGCGGAGTATCTTCTCACTTCTGAGCTCAGAATCTGCTTTATCGGGATTTTGCCTGCTCAAGACCAAGTACCTGCACAGATTATCCATTGCTTTCAGACATTTATTGTTCATCTGATTTTCCAAATTTTCCTCAGTGAAAGCAGTGGTCCACCACAACCTGGTGCATCACAGCAGGAAACTGAAATCCCTCCCTTAGGAATTTCTACTTAAAAAAAAAAAAAAAAAAAAGGCAAACCAAAAGTAACAACAAAAGAGTTAAGTCACTTAGCAGTGAGTATTAACACTGTAGGGATATGTAGGAAGGAGAAATTTGAGACAGAATTAAAATTAATATGTTAGGCCAAAGTTATAAGAAAAATAAATGACATATAGCACCATCCCCTAATTCGGTTCTCCTTAGAAAATTAACAGATATTTAACAATAAATAGTTCTGGAATACAAAACCATTGTGAGAATCTAAGTTAGAGCCAAACAGGTTTTTAAAGATAGAAATCATCAAAGGCTTCAACATACTCATGAGTTTTATGAATCTTCTAGATCTTATACAGCATTACTTTAAATGTATTAACTAGGGAATCCTTTCACTACAGAACTGTGAAAGCTTAGACACAAAAACTTGAATTTTGTGCCAGACAAAATTCAATAACATTAGGAAAATGAAAAGTCTTAATTTATAACATAAACTACAACAATATCAAGTAAATAGAAAAAATGAGTGACTGTTATCAGAAAGCAGGCAGGAACTTATGCTATTGAGGTCTTACAAACACCTTATATCTGGGTATGAAGACCTGTACAACTTTTTTTATTCTTCGATCCCCCAGACATTCATACCCTACCCATTGGCCCATAAAAATACCTGTAGTAACTACCTCCACCAGAAAAAAAAAAAAAAAGAGCTTATGTAATATATAAAATGTAAGTATTTCAGCCAGTATCTTTTATGTGATAAAAATTACTTTTCATTAAAAATTACCCACTACATTTATGTGTTGAATGTATTCTGAGAAATGCTTTATTTCATTGGAGAAGTCTATGGACATTCTCCTACACTGAAAAAATTAACTCTGCCCCCAAGTGTGTGTGTGCTTAGTCACTCAGTCATGTCTGACTCTTTTTGGACCCCATGGAGTGCAGCCTGCCAAGCTCCTCTATTCATGGAATTTTCCAGGCAAGAATACTGGAGCAGCTTGCCATTTCCTGCTTCAACGGATCTTCCTAACCCAGGGACTGAACACGTGTCTCATGCGTGTCCTCCATTGGGAGGTGGATTCTTTACCACTGCACCACGTGGAACGCCCTCTGCCCCCAAGTGGTGGTGTTAATAATCATAGATTCCACTGATTCAATTCATGTAACCATAGTTACTGGGCCAGTAACTATCACCTCCTATGAAAGAAAAAAATAATGTATCTCTATAAGACACACTTTGGTCCCAGAATACTTTCATTACTTTGCATTCATTTAATATATTAGTATTATTGTGAGACTTTTATGTTAGGTGTGTGTTAGCTACTCTATAAAAATGAAACTTAGAATACCTTTTGTGAACAACTAACAATACATAATTCAAGAATGAACTATCTCATAAAGGAAAGAAAAATGAGGAAATGAAAATCTACATTATTCATTTTCATCTGTGTTACACTGAAGAAAACCCCACTAAAGGTAATTAATTGAATTCTCTTCAGAGGAACTTTCAAGATGGCATATTGACCCAATGTTCATTTCTCTGTTGCAAGCCAATGAAGTGTTATTATCAGGGTTTCTGCAAATGCATAAACTATTTTTATCCTTCATATTAAATAGAACTGGAAGAGAAGTAGTGAGTTTTACAAATGAGAACAAAAGAGCAAAGGGAAGCACCATTGACAAAGTATTTTAGAACAGTTTAGGAATCACGAAGATGGCCTAAGTTTTTCCATTGTGCCAGGTATAAGACAAAAGCCAGTGTGGGACTATGACAAATGAGGACACACAGGCTGCATCCATAGGCATCCAAATTCAGTCCTTATGTCATGTGTGGACAAAACAAAACACAGCAAGATCCAGCATGTGGGTGGTCATTTTTCGGCCCCTCCTTTAAACACTGCCAGCCCCAGATAGTAGTAAGCAGCAAGTTAATGAATATAAATTATATAAGAAGAAATAGCATCCATTGATTGCTTTCTATGCACCAGGACTGTTGAAATGCTTAACAGGTATTATGTTAACAAAACATCTTGACAGCATAAAATGTATACTATTAATACTCCACTTTATAGATGAGAGCTCTAGTAAAATTTGTGGTTGGTCATTTTCTTTTACAGAGTCTGGTCTTTTAAAAATAACCTATTTATTGAAACTTTATTCTGTATTCCACATACACTCCTAAGCCCTGTTCCCACTTACTCCTTGTAACAACTTTTGTTGTGGACTGTTATTTGAGGAAACTAAAGCCCCAACAGCTTAAGAAGTCCAAGCAGCAAAGTGAATAAGCGATGGCAGTGATTATCATATTAAGGTTAGAAATCTAGTTTTCTTGACCCCATTGGTTTTTTGATAAGTACTGGTAAACAACAGTACTGGTTCAGAGTGGACACAAGCCATTCATTCATTCATGCCCCTTGAGCCTCCCTGGGTTTTATCTGTAACCGTGGAGCACAACTAGAAAGCATTCCCATCTCCTGCATATTTGCACTAAATGACAAGGATATTCCAATGTCTCTGTTGCCATTCTTAACCTAGTTTTTTTTTTTTTTAAGAATGCATTAGCTGATGCTTCCTAATTTGCTCTTTCTAGAATTAGTCATTTTTTTGAAATACACACTATTTTATTAGGATACCCTTCACGACGAAGAAAATTTACTTCTGAAACATGCTCCTTTCAAAAGAAATTTGCAGACACCCACATAAATGATTAAGTGTAAGGAACACATTTTTTGTGCATTTATGGAATGACACATTTATAGTCTAGTGCAACCTCTATACATAAATTTCTATTGTCACGACAATGTGAAAATAATAACTGCTTTATTACACATTTCAAAATTAACTCTGTTTCTTTAATTTAAACTTAAACTTGTTTCTTTCCCAAAATAGTTCACTACCCATTCTGTTCAAAAAATCCTAGAATGGGATTTTTAGGGATGCATGTCCCTCTGTAGTTATCCTTAACTCTTGTATCTGACTCAGTCCTCACTGTTTTCGCTCTCTTTATGTCTCACTTGTGCTGTTCTCTGGCTGTTTTCCATCCCTATTCTTACATCTCTCCCATGCACATCTCAGCACTTAAATTGACAATGCCTTATTTAATATCCAGGCCCTGGGGTGTTCACCAGTATCACTGTGTACCCCTCAAAGCTGGTTGCAGCAGAAAGGTTTATCTATGAATGGAAATTTGTGACCATTATCCCTAGCAGAGCTATGGGATTTCTCACTGCCTTAAACTGTTAAATTGACATGTGAAAAAAAATTAGCCTAGACCTCCAAACACAATAAAGAACAATTTTTTCTCTCTGGAGAAAACTATGATCAACTGCGATATCTTTAAACTCACTTTAGGTACCTCTGAGTCTCTCTTTCTCCCCAAAGAAAGGCAAAGCCAAAGAATGCTTAAACTACCACACAGTTGCACTCATCTCACACACTAGTAAAGTAATGCTCAAAATTCTCCAAGCTAGGCTTCAGCAGTACGTGAACCATGAACTTCCAGATGTTCAAGCTGGTTTTAGAAAAGGCAGAGGAACCAGAGATCAAATTGCCACACCACAAATTTTGGAAAATTCTGCAAGAGATGAGAAGACCCGACCACCTGACCTGCCTCCTGAAAAATCTGTCTGCAGGTCAGGAAGCAACAGTTAGAACTGGACATGGAACAACAGACTGGTTCCAAATTGGGAAAGGAGTACGTCAAGACTGTGTATTGTCACCCTGCTTTTTTTTTTTTTTTTTAATTTTTATTTTTACTTTATTTTACTTTACAATACTGTATTGGTTTTGCCATACATTGACATGAATCCACCACGGGTGTACATGCGTTCCCAAACATGAACCCCCCTCCCACCTCCTTCCCGATAACATCTCTCTGGGTCATCACCGTGCACCAGCCCCAAGCATGCTGTATCCTGCGTCGGATATTTATATGCACAGTACATCATGAGAAACGCTGGGCTGGAAAAAGCACAAGCTGGAATCAAGATTGCCAGAAGAAATATCAATAACCTCAGATATGCAGATGACACCACCCTTATGGCAGAAAGTGAAGAAGAACTAAAGAGGCTCTTGATAAAAGTGAATGAGAGTGAAAAAGTTGGCTTAAAACTCAATATTCAAAAAACTAAGATCATGGCATCTGGTCCCATCACTTCCTGGCAAATAGACGGGGAAACAGTGGAAACAGTGTCAAACTTTATTTAGGGGGGCTCCAAAATCACTCAGAGAAGGTGATGGCACCCCACTCCAGTACTCTTGCCTGGCAAATCCCATGGACGGAGGAACCTGGTAGGCTGCAGTCCATGGGGTCTCGAAGAGTCAGACACGACTGAGCGACTCCCCTTTCACTCTTCACTCTAATGCACTGAAAGAAGGAAATGGCAACCCACTCCAGTGTTCTTGCCTGGAGAATCCCAGGGACAGGGGAGCCTGGTGGGCTGTCTATGGGGTCACACAGAGTCAGACATGACTGAAGTGACTTGGCCACTTAGCCACTAGCCAAAATCACTGCAGATGGTGGCTGTAGCCATGAGATTAAAAGACACTCCTTGGAAGGAAAGTTATGACCAACCTACACAGCATATTAAAAAGCAGAGACATTACTTTGTCAACAAAAGTCCATCTAGTCAAAGCTATGGTTTTTCCAGTAGCCATATATGGATGTGAGAGTTGGACTCTAAAGAAAGCTGAGCGCCGAAGAATTGATGTTTTTGAACTGAGGTGTTGGAGAAGATTATTGAGAGTCCCTTGGACTGCAAGGAGATCCAACCAGTCAATCCTAAAGGAAATCAGTCCTGAATATTCATTGGAAGGACTGATGCTAAAGCTGAAACTCCAATACTTTGGCCACCTGATATGAAGAACTGACTCACTGGAAAAGACTCTGATGCTGGGAAAGATGAATGCAGGAGGAAAAGGGGACGACAGAGAATGAGATGGTTAGATGGCATCATTGACTCAATGGACATGAGTTTGAGTAAACTCTGGGAGTTGGGGATGGACAGGGAGGCCTGGCATGCTGCAATCCATGGGGTCACAAAGAATCGGACACGACTGAGCAACTGAATTGAACTGAGTCTCTCTATATCACAGGCCTCTGAGAATCTTGAGCATATGTTAAGATCAAGTTGTCTGAAACTCTTCTTGCAGAAATTCCTGAAACCCAGCACATTCAGGTCTACATGCCTCTAATCTGATCTTGCTCAGTGCCAGTCAAACAACTTACTAGACCCTGCAGTCTTCTTAAGATCTAGCATCTGTTTATGGGGCTTTCTTTCCCATTGCTTAACTGTTAACATCCAACCCAGGACAAAAACCAACATCCTGGCTACACTGACATTCCCCAAACAAACTGGGAGATAGTGAAGTACTGGGAGCTGGGAAGCCTGTTGTGCTGCAGTCCTTGAGGTTGCAAGGAGTTGGACATGAAACTGAAATACAACAGTACTTTATATGTATTTCTACCAAAATTCTTACAATAACTTATTGGCCTTTTTGGCATATCTACTGCTCTCTAAGAGACCATAAGCTCTTTCACAGCAAAGATCAAGTTTTATTCATCAATCTCAGTGCTTGGCACAAAGAAGAGAGTCAAGTACACACTTTATAAATATTTCATAGAGTAATCAATACATTATTCTTCTGAAAAATTGCACTGATTTCACTTCTGCCAGAAATGTTCAGTTGATCTTATTCACTATTTTTTTATTAATAGACTTGCTTTTTTGAACAATTAAGTTTACCAAATAATTGAGAAGAAAATACAAATAGTTCTTAAATACCCCCTCACTCCCCTTCCCAGTTTCCCTTATTATTAACTCTTGATCAGCACACTACATCTGTTATATCTGATAAGCCAACATTGGTAGAGAATTATTAACTGAAGTCCACAGTTTACTTTGGAAGCTACTCTTGGTGTTGTAGAGTTCTATGAGTTTTGACAAATGTATACTGACATGTATCCACTACTACAGTATTATATAGAATTGTTTCACAGTTCTAAAATGGTCTTCAGTTCAGTTCAGTTCAGTTCAGTTCATTTCAGTTCATTCGCTCAGTTATGTCCGACTCTTTGCGACCTCATGATTCGCAGAACGTCAGGCCTCCAAATCCATCACCAACTCCCGGAGTTCACTCAGACTCACGTCCATCGAGTCAGTGATGCCATCCAGCCATCTCATCCTCAGTTGTCCCCTTCTCCTCCTGCCCCCAATCCCTCCCAGCATCAAAGTCTTCTCCAGTGAGTCAACTCTTCGCATGAGGTGGCCAAAGTACTGGAGTTTCAGCTTTAGCATCATTCCTTCCAAAGAAATCCCAGGGTTGATCTCCTTCAGAATGGACTGATGGGATCTTCTTGCAGTCCAAGGGATTCTCAAGAGTCTTCTCCACACCACAGTTCAAAAGCATCAATTCTTCGGCACTCACCCTTCTTCACAGTCCAACTCTCACATCCATACACGACTACTGGAAAAACCATAGCCTTGACTAGACGGACCTTAGTTGGCAAAGTAATGTCTCTGCTTTTGAATATGCTATTTAGGTTGGTCATAACTTTTCTTCCAAGGAGTAAGCGTCTTTTAATTTCATGGCTGCAATCACCATCTGCAGTGATTTTGGAGCCCAGAAAAATAAAGTCTGACACTGTTTCCACTGTTTCCCCATCTATTTCCCATGGAGTGATGGAACCGGATACCATGATCTTTGTTTTCTGAATGTTGAGCTTTAAGCCAACTTTTTCACTCTCCTCTTTTACTTTCATCAAGAGGCTTTTTAGTTCCTCTTCACTTTCTGCCATAAGGGTGGTGTCATCTGCATATCTGAGGTTATTGATATTTCTCCTGGCAATCTTGATTTCAGCTTGTGGTGCTTAGTCATTCAGCTATGTCTGACTCTTTGTGACCTCATGGACTGTAACCTACCAGGCTTCTCTGTCCATGGAATTCTCCAGGCAAGAATACTGCAGTGGGTAGCCATTCCATTCTACAGGGGATCTTCCTGACCTATGGATCAAACCCATGTTTCCTGCATTGCAGGTGAATTCTTTACCATCTGAGCCACCCTGGAAGCCCCCAAACAGTCTTATGTTCCACCTATTCAACCTTTCCTCCATTCCCTCCTAAACCACTGGCAACCACTGGTCTTTTCACTGTCTCCTTAGTTTTACTTTTCTAGAATGTCATAGAGTTGCAATCATATAATATATTCCCTTTGATGACTGGTTTCTTTCACTTAGTAACTTTGCATTTAAGTTTCCTCCATGTTTTCTCATGGTCTGATAGCTAATTTCTACTTCTTGCAGAAGTATACTCTTTTGTATAGATATACCACAATTTGTGTATTCATTCACCTATTGAAAAACATTCTGGTTGCTTTCAAGTTTTGACAATTATAAATAAAACTCCTATAATCATATATATGCAGGCTTGTGTGTGTATAAACATAAGTTTTTAATTCACATGGGTAAATACCAAGAAGCATGATTGCTGAATCGTATGGTAAGAGTTGGTTTAGCTGTGTAAAAAATTGCCAAACCATTTCCCTAAGTGGCCATTTTGCTTTCCCACTAACAATGAAGACAGTGCCTGTCCCATTCACTTTTCAGGATATAATGACCTACTATTTAAAAAATGCTCATATTGTACTGTATAGGCTTTTTTTTTCTTCTTCTTCTTTGAAGACTTATCTTTTCCAGTCAGCATTCATTGCTACTTTCTTTCTGATCTCATATTATTTGATCAGAAGCCTATATACCACTTTGCACATAGCACTTCCAGTATGTCAGTGTAGAGGTGCCTCTGCTACCTACGTGATTCAAATCTCAGTTTTCTCTTTGTATCCTAAAACAAACTTTTCTCTTTGATTCTATTCTTCTATGTAGAAACAAAGTAGAATTATGGGACTAACGGGATACTAATAGAATCTGAATTAAGAGCTGGATCAGATTACAATGAATAATGCTAACTGCTCTGGAGAAAAATATTCCTGCATAAAGTGCACTACCCAGAAGAGAATGGAAAAAGCTTACAACCAGACTTTATGTTCTGTGCCCCTTTGTATAAGGACAAGCATATCTAACTCGAAGCATAGCTACAGGGGTGCAGTGAACAAAACATTAAGCTGTGTGTCAGGAGAACTGGCTCTGTCCCCAGCTCTGCTGGTGACCATCTGTGTGACCCTGGGCAAAGTCCTTAGTTTACCCTGTGTCCTCATATGTAAATAAGGGGTTTATTCATCCAACTTTAAAAAACTGTATTGATTTCCTACTATGTGTGGATGCCCAGATGCTTCAGCCACAGCAGGACCCAAGCAGTCAAAGTCAATGTGCTTCCATTCCAAGGACAAGAGAAGCAATGAGAAGAAAGAGCAAACAAACAACAAGAGCACATATCAAACAGCAATAAGTGACATGAAGCAATGAAATGGAGAGAGCCTTCCCCATGGGATGATATGAAATTGAATGGTCTGTCAACCTCTCTGAGGATATGATATCTAAGCTGAGTCCTGAGTGGCCAGAAAAAGCCAATCAGCCTTATGAACATCTGTGGGGAAAAAAAATTCTATGAGAAACAAGAGATACAAAATACCCAAGCCAACTGATGCTTCTAAATTCCCTCCCACCTCTTAGATTCTGATTTTACTATTGTGTGATCATGGCCATTGACGGTGTGACATTTCACTAGTGAAGTTATACAAAAGAAATTAGTATTCTCCTTCAGAGGTCTGTGAATGGGAAACATGACTTTGCAAGGTAGTCTATCAGCCCACACTTAATAATTTATAAATGTTATTTATCCTGTCATCCAGCCTTCCCCCTTCCACATACAATAGCACCTTTTAAAAGCCCATCACTACACAATTTAGCACTTTGAACTGCTTTATGTTCCAAGGATCATTTAACACTTGTTTTTGAACTCACTTAAAGATGATTTAAGCACAACAACAAGCAAAGAATTTCTTTGAAGTCATTGGTATTAAGCAAATCAAAATATGACTCAAATACCAGGAAAATAAATTCTTATCTAATTTGCCTAAAGAGCCTTAATGAACATTAATCAGTTATGATGTTAAATTATCAGAGCTCACATTCTTGGTGAGTTTTATACATTCATTAAATTTCTGTATTTATTATATCCAACTTGATTCTTAGGTGATTATTTTACTCATTATTAGATGCAAAACACCTTCTTGAATTTATGTAGCCCACTGTATTCTTCACATAACTCACAACAATACAATACATATTATCTTCATTTCAGACAGGAGGAAAGTGATGCTGAGGGAGATTAAAGAATTAATGGAAGTTTCACAGTCAATCGCTGGAAGAGCAAAGCTTGATGGCTAGGTCTTCCTTCCTTTATTCCTTCCTAACTTCCCACTACCCACGTGTCAGAGACTATGTAAGCCACTGGCAATTTGGTCATGAATAAATCTAATCTCTGCCTTCAAAAAGCTCACAAGGGGCTAGAAAAAGACAAACTTGTTCTTACCACCAGCAAGGATGCAGGAGCGATATA
This sequence comes from Capricornis sumatraensis, assembly GCF_032405125.1. Classification (NCBI taxonomy): domain Eukaryota; kingdom Metazoa; phylum Chordata; class Mammalia; order Artiodactyla; family Bovidae; genus Capricornis; species Capricornis sumatraensis. The sequence goes on from NC_091071.1 coordinate 128,008,396, forward strand.
TACTCTAGTGTAGTCTATACATGGGAGCCATCTCTCACAAGACTCCACTGCTTTCTTTTCCATAATGCAAGGACAACAGGGCTGTATTTGCTCATCTAAACATATCATTCACAGTATTTACTGCATTGGACTCTACGTCTGCTTCATTGAATAGAAATAGCCATGATCTGTGTTAAAAAAAAAAAAAAATGGCTACAACAGAAGAACTTTTTCAAATACAATTGAGTTAATGCTTTTCCAGTATTGCCCTTGAAGTGAAGTCGCTCAGTCATATCCTACTCTTTGCGACCCCATAGACTGCAGCCTGCCAGGCTCCTCTGTCCATGGGATTTTCCAGGCAATAATACTGAACTGGATTGTCATTTCCTTCTCCAGGGGATCTTCCCAACCCAGGGCTTGAACCCAGGTCTCCCGCATTGTAGACAGACGCTTTACCGTCTGAGCCACCAGGGAAGTCCCAGTATTGCCCTTAATTTGCATAAAAGTTATACTGACTCAAATCTGGTAGGTCAGTTTTCCCATGCTAAATGTGTAAACTTAGCTAACTGGCTAATTGTGTGGATGAAAAATTCCACTAAAACAGTAGAGCTGCTTTCAAGTGTTGATTTAGAGAATATGAGTTTAGCTAACTTGTTCCCACCTCCTTCACATTTACATGCATAGAAATAATACTTACTTGGAAAGGAATAAAACAAAAGTAGTGTCTGAATAAATCAGAATTCTAATTTTATTAACAAGGTCTGGGCTAAGTTACTTCAGTCATGTCTGACTCTGTGCAACCCTATGAACTATATATTTCCTGCCAGGCTCCTCTGTCCATAGGATTCTCCAGGCAAGAATACTAGAGTAGGTGGCCTTCCCTCCTCCAGGGGATCTTCCAGTCTCAGGGATCGAACCTGGGTCTCCTGCATTGGCAGGCAGGTCCTTTACCACTAGCACCACCTGGGAAGTCCATTAACAAGGCAGCAGAGTCAATAGCATGAAGCTGGGTTCAGATAGCTCTTGGGTCTCAGCCTTGCTCTTTCACTTACTAACTGCATGGTAATTTGCATTGGTAAAGTTGATTAAGCTTCATAAGCTTAAAATGGGGATAGCAAAGATTGAAGTAAGGAGGAGAAGGGGACAACAGAGGCTGAGATGGTTGGATGGCATCACCGACTCAATGTACGACTTTGAGTAAACTCTGGGAGTTGGTGATGGACAGGAAGGCCTGGCGTGCTGCAGTCCATGGGGTCGCAAAGTCAGACATGACTGAGCAACTGAACTGAACTGAGGACTTTATTAATATTTGTATGATTCCCAGTATAGTTCCTAGTACTTCCTAAATGAACAAGTAGATAAGAATATCATTCCTGTCCTGCAGAATTGCCCCTTATATCCAATTCCCTTGGGTATTATAAATATTGGTGTGCGTGTATGTGTGCTTAGTCGTTCAGTCATCTCTGACTCTTAACTACCCCATAGACTGTAGCCTGCCAGGCTCCTCTGTCCATGGAATTTTCCAGGCAAGAATACTGGAAAATTTCCAGTTTTGGGTTGCCATTTCCTACTTCAGGGGTTCTTCCCCATCTAGGGATTGAACCCATGTCGTTCGCATCTTCTGCATTAGCAGGCAGATTCTTTGTCCCTGTGCCACCTGGGAAGCCCATTATAAATATTTACTATCCAAAATATTTTTAAGTAATGAAGCTTATGAGAAATGTTCATATCTACAATATTCATGATTATGATCATTAAAAAACAAAGGCTCTAAATAAATTTAAAAAAAGGATCTAAAGGATCTACTTCCTTCTGCAAAGGATATTTGCTTGACAGTTAAGGTTATATTTTTTCTATATTTGAATATCATATCATGCTAAAGATCTTTAAATGACTAGGACCAAACTCATCTGTTATTACAGTCCAATGATTTTATCATTCATCAGCCTATCCAACATTCTTAACTATCCTAGTGTTTCAGAAGAACTCGGAACAAATCAGGGTGATAGTGAGATCATTCTGACTCTTTCTAGCTGCCATACTAGTCTCTTTCCTAGATTCCAGGATGCCTCCTGAAGTTTTCCATTTGGTCTGAAGTAAATGGAAGCCATATGGACAGTTTTAGACATCAAGAACAGTAGAGAATGAGTAAATATTGTTGTTCATAAGCTGAGTTATTCTTGACCATTAACTGTACTATTACAACTACTTGTAATTTTTATTAAAATAATACCAGACACCGTCCTCTGGAAATGTCTTATTCAGAGAAGTGAAGTCTCAATTAAATGAATGAAATCACTGAATTACCTTGTTTTTAAGTTGGTAAAGCAGCCAGAACATCCTTAAAAATAATTCACATTTCTGTCCCAATTCCTCATTCCTGGGCATTGCAGCATATGAAAGGGGTGAAGGAAAGGAGAAGGACAAGTCAGAACAACACTGCAGTGACCATCTGTCATTTTAACCCCCTCTCTGTGGTATATTTACATGAAAGTCAGCTGAAGTTTAGCAAAAGCCAACAGTAAATCATCTACACTAACAAAACTGAAAGACTCTCACTAGGAATTGTTAATGCTTCCAAAGAACAACCTTAGCCAAAATGAATATATTCAATATTTTCAAAAAGATGTTGTGCATTTATTAATAACTACTGCCTTTTCTCTGGACAGCTGTTTAAAAGCACCAAGTTTGGAATTTGCAACCACTCAGACTTGAAAGTGTTGGATTCTTTGTATTATTTGGAGTCATAAACACTTCCTTCTAGAGATTCCAAGTAAATAGGAAACATAATGAGAAATCAGCATTACTCCCCAATCCCCTGGTATGTTAAATATTTGCTCCCATATAACATTTCCAAATGCTTGCTTTGCATTTGGGCTTCCCACCTGCCAGAGTTTCCTCAAAAGAAATCCCAGAACACTTGCTGTTCATCCACTCAGTGTGCCCTGCAGACTTCTTTAATTGAAGTGCAGTTTGCACACTTTGGAAGAACTCCTTCAGGACCAAACCAGTGCATGAGAACTTGAGGACCAGCTTTCCCAGAAAGTCACAGGCTTCATTTCTTTGGCAGTTTCTGCACAAAATACTGCCAAAAAGCAAGGACATGCTACCTATGAATCTTACATCTCCATGTGGGTCAGCAATCAGTCATTTGTAAGCAACCTCTACCTGTTTAAGCAGATTGGGTATTATCTTATCCATTTCTATATCTCTGTGTATCTATTATCTATCAGTGAGCTATATATGTACAATAAGATTACACACAAAAAGAAGCAGAAAAGGAATCGTTGTTTTTTTTTTTTTTTTTCCAATGGAGACCCTTTACCCATCTTAAGATTTTCTTACAAGGCAAATACTGTAGAATATACCATCACCTGAACAAAAAACTCTCTTGATGCTTTGCATGTTAAGTGTGTTTGCAGTTTTTTCTTATAACTACTCTGCTAAGAACTTTGAGAAGGCTAAAACATCAAAGTGATTTTCTGTTTGTTTAGCTATTAAACTTCCTCCCATGCAATCTTTGTTTATTTAAAGTATTTCCAACTACACGTTTATAATATGTCTGTTAAATTAGTTAAGAGACTTTAATTGGGCATTGGGGATTAGTTGCACTATTCCCAAATCTCTTTACTAAAAATACATGAGACTAGTGAGCAGTTTATTCATAACCTTGTTACTCTGAGCCACTAGTGATGCCATCATTTTCCCTCTTTACATTTTTACTATGGCAAACTTAAAATTCAATTCATAGCTTGGTTTGCTCATGTTTCATAAAGTAGCCTGCAATAATTTTACATTAAACACAGTGTATCCACCTGCTAAACTTGGAATAGAAAAGGATGGGAAAGTTCCCAAAAAAGCCACATTAAAACTACAAATAGAATTTGTAATTTTTCTATTCATTGTCCAAGAATTCACAATATTATTATTCAATGAAAAAATATATATTACATTGCCAAAAAGCAATGTATCTTGCTTAACTATAGGAAATTAAAACTGAAAAACAAAGAATATTTCCTGTGGGAAAAATATTCAACACTATTCATATAATCATGAATCTATGTCATTTCTATGTGTATTAAGAACTAGATAATAACATCATGTCACTTACAGCATTGGCTGGAAAATTTTTTGTGACATCTGTGTATCCGGAAATCTGCTTGGCATTTGAGAATCATTAACACACAATAAAGAAGTCTGACAAATTGAATCTTGCTTCCCTTACAGCCTGAAGGTATGAGTTCAACCCAGAGAACAACTGAGTTCATACTAAGCCATCAGGCTGGAAGAAGGCATGCTAAATCATCTCACTTCCAAGGGGATATTCCTCTGCAGGTAAAATTCAAAGTAGTCCTTAAAATTCACTGGGCTCTTGATTTTCTCTAAATCAAGAATTTCATGATGCAATTCTTCCCATAACCTATCCTGAGATAAGCAAAAGGATATAAAGTTTGAGACATGACAAGTCTTTTGATCACAGTTTGAGCCTTACTCCCAACAATCATCTGTGGAAGGAGGAAAGTCCTACATTAAAACTACTGACCAAAAGGATTTTAATATTCCTCTCAGCTTGATTAAACTTTAGACCTCAATTTTCCTGACTATAGGCTCCTGACTTCCCTTTTTTGGAGTATTCACTTTAGAACGTTTGCCATTGTAAATTCATTCTCTGCCGCCTTTACATATAAATCTTCTACAATCCAGAAATATTTCTCTCAAGGTCCTTGAAGACATCTCTTTGAAATGGGATCATGAAGGAGAGACCCAGTTTCTGTGGCAGGGTAGGAGCCTAACTTCAAGAAGCAAAAATTAGTAAATGCAGATGGCCTAAGCACACAGATTAGCCCACTCTGAACATCCTCCAGGACTTTTCCATTAGCTTGGCTCAGAATGTAAAAATCCTCCCGCTATCTATTTCAGCACTATTGAGTCCATTCCCTCTCCCCTACTGAAATAGTTTGTCTCCTGAACTGAGATATTCTTGAACAAAATCTTCTCTGACTGTGAAACTCATCTAATGCAATTTTTCCTTCATAGTTCTTTTTTATCTCTCAACAAGACAGATGCTCAACCTAAATTATTAGCAACTAGTCTTTACTGCATGAATGGAAAAAAAAAAAAAAGAAACCTTTACAAAATGAAAAAGTTCTAGCTATTACTGAAATTCCTTTTGTGGGAGATTAATTTATAAAGATTGTAGGTTACATATGTTCTGATAGCTTTAATATGAGTAAGTCAGCTCAGTACTATTCCAACCTCTTTAACTAGAATACATCCACTTGAAATAGTCCTATTTCTTTCTGACATACTAGATCTGAGTCCACTTGCTCCCAAGTTTTTTGGTTTTTTTGTTTGTTTCTTTTACCTCCTCCTCCCCTCTTCACTCCCAGGACACTATTCTATCCTCAGTTCTTAATAAGTAATTTTGATTGATGCTTACTGAGGATGAGGGCACCAGTGAGAAAGAAGTCTGAATAAAGATATGAGAAAATAATTTCTCCATTATCTCTTTAATGATTCCCTGGTGGTGCCAATTCCCTCCAGTCCTGTAAAACCAGGCAACAAAGATAAAAGTATATTCCTGCTGATGAGTCTACTGTGATATGAAGAATGAATCTCATTGTGGCTGACGGCAAAAGGTTAACAAGGAAATGATTAACTTACATACAGAGGCTCCTTCCTCTTCCTGTGCTTTCAAAGTGTTCAATAGAGAAGGAAAAGACTGTGCCGGGGAAGAAGACACTATTTATGACTTTCTGGCAGAAATTCTAATATTTTTCTTTAATTTACTAATGCTGAGTTCTTTTTCATTTTTATGAACTTGTAAAGTCAACTATATTAGGAGCAAAATGTATAACTAAGGTAATTGCTTCTATAAATCAAGGGAATGAAAAGTAGCAGTAATAAATTAAAATAAAAATACTCTAAAATACTTTCTTATTAAACACGATATGTAAAAAATTTGAAGTTTATATTAGTCTCATTCCCTATGAACTCAAGATCTCAGAAGACTTGCACTTGAATAGTGAATGAACTGTATATCACACATATCCCTCAACTATTTTATATCATGTTGTGTGTGTGCATATATACATGGTGTCAGTGAAGCCATGAGATGAATGAGTCAATGCCATGATATATTCTCTAGTGTCAAGAGAAAGAGCTAGTATTGACCGAAATTTATGTAGATAGCACAAGAGAAATTCCACATGAGTCAAATACTTCAGCATTAAAGAAAAATATACTAAATAATGTGTCCAAAAATAATGATTTATGTTCCTTTCAGGAACAATAAAATAAATATATGTATTATTTATTTAATTTTAAAGCGTAATTATTTCATTGTAAAAACATTGTCTCAAACAGATGTGTTAGCAACTGAAGAGACAAAAATCTCTAATAATATCAGAGGATGGTACAAATGTAACATAAATGGGTGAAGCTATATATTTCAGTAAGAAGCAGGATTAAGGAGTAGCATTCCAGTTCTGAGCTAGAAAGAATGCACACTACCCATCTCAGAGCATTCAAAGTCATTTTAAAAACTATCTCCTGACCCTCACCGGAGGGTCTGTCTGCCGCCTAGATATGTTCCCCAAATTTCTAAGTATACAATCCCAGAAGTTTTGGATGACCCTGTTTGGGGGGTCTGAAATGTATATTTGTATAATTTAAGCATACCTAGGATATAAAAGTCCATTCTAGTTGTAATAGTCATAAGTCAGGTCAATGAGTTGTATTTGAAGTGGTAGGTGGTTTTCAAAAAGAAGCATAAACAGAGAGAACATAAACTATTTTGATCACTCTCTCTTTGCCCCTTTCTCTCTCTCATTCTTGACGCACAGACCTGGTTATACTAACTAATGCCAATATACTTATCTTCCCCAGTGCTTCTGCATTTTTTCACTTAGATATATTTTCTGGGGTATAATTATCACAGTCTCTTAATAAATTCATGATGGATAATTTAGAAATATATTTTACTTCTAGGTCCTGTCACTTGAAATGCTTGATATTAGATGATTAGTTTGATCTTTGATATGTTTCAGAAACTTTCACCTAAGTTCAAATCATTATTTGCAAAAGTGGTCTAAGCACTAGGGCTGAGATATGGAAAGGAAGCAAGCCTAATGAGTCCTTTTGGGGTTTATAAAAGCAATCAAAAACTTGGAAGGACCAAGAGGCAGTAAACTGATTGATGGTCCCTGTGTACTGTGGCATACAACAAACCCATGAGGTGCTCACTAGTGTGCATTCTTTCAATCTGTAGGAGGCTTTCAATGACAATTTAAGTTTTATCTCATGTGCTGTAGTAAGCAGTCCAGGAAGAGTAATTAATAAATAGCAACAATTATATGTAAACTGAGTTTCTGGAAAAGTAGATATCTTGCGGTGCTATGAAAATAAAGACTGATTTAGTTACTACTTAAATCTAATTATAGAACAGATTTTGTTCTCATTAAAACTAGCTTTTCTTCTACTAGATAACATTTGATATATTTTACCACATGCCAACCTCTATCTCCCAAAGCAGTTATGTCAGATTCTCCTCCAAAGTCCTCCTAAACAAGAATTAAGTTAAAAATCTAAAAGTCCTCGGGTAGTATATATATCAGGGAACAGCAGCCACATTCCCAGTGAATAGACAGCTCAATGAAAAGCAGCTACTATTTTCACAATGTGTTTTGATCAATTTAGGGCTTCAGGTCCTGGGAGCCCAGATTCATGCCCATCTGGCAGGGCTGAGAGACACTTAAATATCTGATGTGCAGCAGAGCTAACATTATAACATGGGAACCAGGCAGTCACTCATTTCTGATTTTCACCACTCACCAAGTGCAACATATTTCCCGATTCTGCTGTCCAAAATGCAGGAAGAGCAGCAAGGAAGAAAGAGACAAGATGGTAATGTAAGAAAGAGCTAATAAAAGAAACAAATGATTCACAAGCAATCTGGCGAGCAGTGATCAGGCCTATTGTGCCTCCAGTTCACTATGCTAAAGACAAAAAGGCCTTTATCTTTCCCTAAACAGAAAATGCTCCAGTTAGGTTTCTCCTCTTGAAAGCTTGCAGATATTGCCACAAAATGCCCCTTACCTGTCCTTGGAGGATAATGGGAGGACGTCAGTGTCTTCTTATATGATCTCAACAGACTTTATTCATACAAATGTTCTGTATTCTTGTATATGCTTATAGAGATATATATTTTTTTTTTCTTTTAGACAATTAATTATACTAGTGGTCTCAGGTGTAGAATTTTATATTCAAATAATATTGAAATATTATTAAAATAATAGTTCCAATGCATAATTTACAATATGAAACATTCATATTTTACATTTTATGGTAACACATGCTTAAGAAAAAATAGATATTGCTTTCATTTCCTTACTGTTTGTGGATATGACATTTGGTAGCAGCTCTCTAGCATTTACTTTAAGTATAAGCAGTGTGGGTTGTTACCAGGGTGGGAAGAATGAAAATAAAAGCCCCTTTCCTTGCAATTTTTTAGCAAAAGTTTTGATAAAGTTTTAAAGTTCCTTATCTTTGAGTCCCCTATATAAGCATAAAAATACACACAGAGCAAAATCCAACAATTATTCAGTAAAGACTGACAGAACCAGTCACCACATAATAACAAACTGAGATTAAAAATGAAATGTGGATTTAAATGTTTTATCACCCAAATTATATGCTTTTCTGAGATAAATCAAAATACTTTCCATTTTTCAGTTACTTATTTAAAAACAGGTAAATATTTCATACCCATGAAAAGTGTTTTCTTGATATATGCAATAACGATAAAAGAAGCGGGCAACAGAGAATGAGATGGTTGGGTGGCATCACTGATTCAATGAACATGAACTTGGGCAAACTCCAGGAGACAGTGAAGGACAGGGAAGCCTGGCATCCTGCAGTCCATGGGGTAGCAAAGTGTCGGACATGACTTGGAAACTGAACAACAACACAATAAAGACAATAGAGGGAAACATTAAATCATAACTAATTCCTATAAATTTAAACCTCATCTGTACACTTTATTAAAGAGAAAGTATTTTCTTTCTTCTCTTTTTTCTTTCAAAAATATTTACTAAGTTCCTATGAGTGACAGACATTATTCCAGGCACCAGAAAGACATCACTGAAAAAAAAAATATATATATATATTGCCCTTGAGAAGCTTACAATCTAGACAGTAAATATACACCTAATGAAGGCAGAAATAAATGTCATTATTTGCAGATGACATTATATTATAACAAAAAATCCCAAAGATGCCATCAGAACTATTCATTAATGAATTTGGTAAAGCTGTAGGATAAAAAAAAATTAATCTACAGAAATCCATTATATTTCTACATTACTAACAACAATATATCAGAAAGAGAAAGTAAATAAGCCCATTTCTTATCATATCAAAAAGAGTAAAATACCCAAAAATAAACTTACTTCAAGGGTTTCCCTGGTTGCTCAGGTAATAAGAATCTGCCTGCAATGCAGGAGACTTGGGTTTGATCCCTGAGAGAGGAAGATTTCCTGGAGGAGGGCATGACAACCCACTCCAGTATTCTTGCCTGGAGAATTTCATGGACAGAGGAGCCCAGTGGGCTACAGTCCATGGAGTGGCAAAGAGTCAGACAGAACTGAGTGACTAAGCACACACACACAGGAAGGCAAAAAATCTGTACTCTGAAATCTATAAGACACTGATAAAGAAAACTAAAGATGACACAAAGAGATGGAAAGATAAACTGTGTTTTGAATTGGTTGTTGTTTCTATTCAGTTGCTAAGTCATGTCCAATTCTTTGGGACCTTATGGCTTGCAGCACGCCAGGCTTCCCTGTCATTCACTATTTCTCAAAGTTTGCTCAAATTCATGTCCATTGAGTCAGTGCAGCTATTAAACCATCTCATCCTCTGCCTCCCACTTCTCCTTTTGCTTTCAGTCTCTCCCCACATCAGGGTCTTTTCCAACGAGTTGGCTTTCACATTAAGTGGCCAAAGTATTGGAGCTTCAGCTTCAGCATCAGTCCTTCCAATGAAAATTCAGGGTTGATCTCCTTTAAGATTGACTGGCTGGATCTCCTAGAAGTCCAGGGGATTCTCAACAGTCTTATTCAGCACCACAATTTGAAAGCATCTGTTCTCTGGTGCTCAGCCTTCTTTATGGTCCAATTCTCAAATCTATATATAACTACTAGAAAAACAATAGCTTTGACTATACAGATGTTTGTTGGCAAAGTGATGTCTTTACTTTTCAATATGCTGTCGAGGTTTGTCATAGCTTTTCTTCCAAGGAGTAAGCCTCTTTTAATTTCATGGCTGCAGTCACTGTCCATAGTGATTTTACAGCCCAAGAAAAGAAAATCTGTCACTGCTTCCACTTTTTCCCTTCAATTTGCTGTGAAGTGATGGGACTAGATGCCACGATCTTTGTTTTTTCAATGTTGAGTTTCAAGTCAGCTTTTTCACTCTCCTCTTTCACCCTCATCAAGAGACTCCTTAGTTTCACTCCACTTTCTGCCATTAGAATGGTATCATCTGCATATCTGAGGTAATTGATATTTCTCCCGGCAGTCTTGATTCCAGCTTTTGATTCATCCAGCCCAGCATTTTGCACGACGTACTCTGCATATAAGTAAAATAAGCAAGGTGACAATATAAAGCCTTCATATACACTGCCTGATTTTGGACTAGTCATTTGTTCCATGCCTGGTTCTGACTATTATTTCTTGACCCACATACAGGTTTTTCAGGAGACAGGTATGGTGGACTGGTATTCCCATTTCTTTAAGAATTTTCCACACTTTGTTGTGATTCACAGAGGCAAAGGCTTTAGCATAGACAGTGAAGTAGAAGTAGATGGTTTTCTGGAATTCCCTTGCTTTTTCTATGATCTAATGAATGCTGGAAATTTAATCTCTGGTTCTTCTGCCTTTTGTAAACCCAGCTTGTCCACCTGAAAGTTCTCAGTTCACATACTGGTGAAACCTAGCTTCAGGGATTTTGAGCATAACTTTCCTAGCATGTGGAATGAGTGCAATTGTATGCTATTATGAATATTCTTCATCATTGCCCTTCTTTGGTGTTGGAATGAACACTGACATTTTCCAGTCCTGTGGCCACTGCTGAGTTTTCCAAATTTCCTGGCATATTGAGTGTAGCACTTTAACAGCATCATCTTTTAGGATGTGAGATAGCTCAACTGGGATTCCGTCACCTCCACTAGCTATATTCGTAATGATGCTTCCTAAGGTTCACAGTAATCTTCTTGTATTGAAAGAATTAATATTGTTAAGATATTTCCCAAGGCAATCTACAGGTTTAATGCAATCTCTATCGAATTACCAATGGAATTTTTGAGAGAACTAGAACAAATAATTTTAAAGCTTATAAGGAAATACAAAAGACTCTGAATAGCAAAAACAATCTTAAGAATAGAGCTGGAGGAATCACTCCCTGATTTCAGACTATAATACAAAGCTATAGGAATCAAAACAGTATGGCATTTGCACAAAAATAGACACATAGATCAATAGAATAAAGAGCCTGGAAATAAACCCACACACTTATGGCTACATAATCTATGACAAAAACAGCAAGAATATATGGGGTAGAAATGATATTCTCTTCAATAAGTAGTGCTAGAAAAACCGAACAGCTACACATAAAAGAATAAAATTAAAATATTCTCTGCTACACAAAAATAAACTCAAAATGGATTAAAGACCTAAATGTAAGAATGGATACTCTAAAACTCCTCAAGGAAAATATAGGTAGAACACTCTGACAGAAATCACATCTATATTTTTTTTTTGATCTGCCTCCTAACATATAAGAAGTAAATGTAAACACAAACTAACTGAACCTAATTAAACTTGAAACTAAATGAAACTTAAACTTCCTTTGCACAGCAAAGGAAACCATAGACAAAACAAAAAGACAACCTATTGAATGAGAGAAAATATTTGCAAATGATATGATTGATAATGAATTAACATGCAATATATATAAATAGTTCCTACAACTCAACATCAAAAAACAAACAACTTGATTTGAAAATGTGCATTAGGGAGGGGCACGAGGTTTCAAGATGGGGGTGGTTGGGTGGTTGACCGAAAGGCAGAGGTGAAGGCCCTTAAGAAGTGAAACAGGCTGAGAATCGTCCCCTTCCCGCTTCTCACAGCCCCAGGAGCCCAGCAGAAGTGTTTTAGGTTTTATTTTCTAAACAAGCAAGTAAATCAAACAACTTGTCAACATGGGGTGGAGATCCACATCATCCACCAAAAGTGGAAAATTTATGAACTCTACAGACCAAGCCAGAAAAGAAGCTCGGAAAAGATAATTAAAGAAGAACAAAAAACAGCGCATGATGGTACGAGCTGAAGTTTTAAAGATGAAGGATCCCAAACAAATTATCCAGGACATGGAAAAATTGGATGAAATGGAATTTAACCCAGTGCAGCAGCCACAGTTAAATGAGAAAGTGCTGAAAGACAAGCATAAAAAGCTACGTGAAACATTTGAATGTATTCTACGACTCTATGAGAAAGAGAATCTAGATATTTACAAAGAATTGAGAAAGCTAGAAGTAGAATATGAACAGAAGAGGGCTCAACTTAGCCAATATTTTGATGCTGTCAAGAATGCCCAGCATGTGGAAATAGAGACTATCCCTCTGCAAGAAATGCTGCATGCTCCTTCCAACATCTTGATCCAGGACATTCCACTTCCTGGGGCCCAGCCACTCTCCATCCTTAAGAAGACCACAGCCTATGGACCTGCAACTCGGGCAGTTTCTATACTTTCTCTTCTTGGACATGGCGTTCCATGTTTGCCCCCTGGCAGGAAACCTCCAGGTCCTCCCCGGGGCCCACCTCCTCCTCAAGTCTTACAAATGTATGGCCACAAAGTGGGCTTTGCCCTAGATCTTCCCACTTGTAGGCTAGATGAAGACATGTTATATAGTCCTGAACTTGCTCAGTGGGGTCATGACGATGATGTTTCTAGCACCAGTGAAGATGATGGCTATGCTGAAGACATGGACCAGGATAAGCATGATGACAGTACTGATGACAGCGACAGTGACAGATCAGATGGAGAAAGTGAAGGGGATGAATTTGTGCACCGTGAGGACACTGAGAGAGAAAACAATGAAGAAAAGAAATCAGGTCTGAGTGTACGGTTTGCAGATATGCCTGGAAAATCTAGGAAGAAGAAGAAGAACATGAAGGAGCTGACTCCTCTCCAAGCCATGATGCTTCCAATGGCAGGTCAGGAAATCTCTGAGGAGGGACACAAAGTCGAGGAATTTTAGAGGACGATGATGAAGATTCGGATGATTCTGAAGCAGAAAAGCAATCACAGAAACAGCATAAGGAGGAATCTCTCTCTGATGGCACGTCTGCAGCTTCCCAGCAGCAAGCCCTCCACAGTCTGTTTCTCCATCTCAGATAAAAGCACCCCCCATGCCAGGACCACCTCCGCTTGGGCTGTCACCTGCTCCACCTTTACGGCCACCTGGACCACCTCCAGGCCTTCCTCCTGGACCACCTCCAGGAGCTCCTCCGTTCCTGAGACCGCCTGGAAAGCCAGGACTCCGAGGGCCTCTGCCCCGCCTTTTACCTCCAGGCCCACCACCCGGTCGACCTCCTGGCCCTCCTCCTGGCCCACCCCCAGGTCTGCCTCCTGGCCCTCCTCCTCGGGCACCGCCACCACGGCTACCTCCCCCTGCACCTCCAGGTATCCCTCCACCCCGTCCTGGCATGATGCGCCCACCTCTGGTGCCTCTTCTTGGACCTGCCCCACCAGGGCTCTTCCCACCAGCTCCCTTACCCAACCCGGGGGTTCTAAGTGCTCCCCCCAACTTGATCCAGTGACCCAAGGCGGATGACACAAGCGCAGCCACCATCGAGAAGAAAGCCACGGCAACCATCAGTGCCAAGCCACAGATCACTAATCCCAAGGCAGAGATCACACGATTCATGCCGACGACACTGTGGGTGCGTCGAGAGAATAAAGGGGCTGCTGCTGCTCCCCAGAGAAAGTCGGAGGATGATTCTGCTGTGCCTCTTGCCAAAATAGCACCCAAATCTGGCCCATCTGTTCCCGTGTCGGTGCAGACTAAGGATGATGTCTATGAGGCTTTCATGAAAGAGATGGAAGGGCTGCTGTGACAGCTTTGGATGCTAGATCAGGCTTCTGTTCAGATCAGTGGTTCATGGAGAAAGAGGCTTTTACTCAGCTTAGGTGGAAGAGTTGCTTTCACTGTCAGGGTATTTTTAATTTCATTTCAAGGAATATCTTAAAGTTTAGCCTTGTTCAGAATTTATTGCATATAAAAGAGAGGGTATTTCATTAAAAATAAATTAGTTATTGAAGCAGTGCTGCTAACAACATCCATCCCCTTTCATACCACCATTTTCATCAGATTTCTTCCCCTACTCCAATTCCTTGGAAACTTGTGATCAAGGGGAACTTTATTTGTTTTGGCTCTCTTATTGTGTGCTGTGGGCACTGGAGTAGAGATTTCTGGAAAAAACAGTTTATTTCATCCTGCCTTTCATGTTTGAGTTATTTTTAATATTTTCTTGTAAATATTTTGTAATATTGTAGTGAAATGGATCACAATGTCATTTCCTAATACAAAGCAATATATGTGGGAAGAAAATGTACAATTCTTTGATTAAAATTCCCACTGATCTAAACTTTGAGTGTTCCATGGAATAAGTAAATAAATGTTCTACACCGGGGGTGGGGGGGGAGAGGCGGAGGAGGGGGGAGAAAATGTGCATTAGTACTGAATTTTCAAAAGAGGAAATGCAGATGATAAACAGGCATATAAAAAGATGCTCAAAATCACTAATCATCAGAAAAATGCAAATCAAACCACAACGAGATTTCACTTCATGCCTGTCAGAATGGCTATTATCAAAAAGAACATAAACAACAACTTGTTGGTGAAAATGTGGAGAAAAGGGAAACCTTGAACCTGTTGGTTGGAATGTAAACTGGTGCATTCACTGTGGGAAACAAAAGGTTCTCTAAAACTAAAAATATAAGTACTATAAGACTCAGCAATTTGACTCCTGGGTATATATCCAAAAAAAGCAAATGTACTAATTCAAAAAGATACATGTACCTCAATGTTCCTAGAAGCAATATTTACAATTACCAGGATATGGTAGCAACCTGAATGCCCATCAGTAGATGAATGGATAATGAAGATGTGGTATATATTAATGGAACACTACTCAGACATTAAAAAAAAGAATGAAATTTTGCCATTTTGTAGCAACATGGGTGGAATTGGATGGTATTATTATAAGTGAAATAAGTCAGACAGAGAAAGACAAATACTGTATAATATCAAGTATATGTGGAATATAAAAAATACAGCAAACTCATGAATATAACAAAAAAAGAAGCAGATTCACAGTCATATAAAAGTAAAATTGCCTTATCATAGGAAGGCATATTCACTTGGGTGTCCCCTGGGTAAATGACTGCCTCTATTGGAAAACATAGCTACTTTGGTTTTGCTTCTGTACTGTTTCTGATACTCAGATGTGGTCCAGAGCATAGGATTTAGGTAGTCAGTTTTGAGAAATGTTCGTGGGGAAAAAAATTTAAGAAGAAAACATTTTTGATCCACATTCTCCTGTCACTGTAGCAGAATATGGGTAAATACTGATAGATTCATAAGTAAATAGACTTTGAAAGTATTTAATAGGAAATAAAATATATTTAAGATTTTACTAAGATTTTCTGTGCACAAATGTCAAAGTATAAAATAGAAAACTGCATATTTTCAAACTTCTACTCTTGAGAAACAAAATAGTTCCACTATAATCCAAAAATGTTTGTAGGACAAAATCAACATCTACCAGTTTATGAGAAACAGTTTAAAACTGGCTATTTCAAAGTGTATTGAATTTCATAATGGAAATGTGTTTTTTAAAGTATAATGGGTTATATTAACAGTCCATTCATCAATAATAGGAAATCTTTATTTGAGCTATGTAATGATTGAATCAACCTAGGAAAAGATATTTCATTAACTCTGTCCTTAGTTTTGTACTCTTCAACATTTTTAACATGAAGATACAATTTTCTTAAAGTAAGCTTATAAAATCTGTGAAAGATAAGGAAATTTTGGAAAGGACATAATTTGTTTGATAGAATGAAAATCTAAATAGATCTTGACAGATGTGAATAAGAGGCCACATCTAAGAAGATGAAATGAAATAATAGTTGCTCATCTGATCTCTTTAGTTGGGCTAAAAGCCTAATTTTACACTCATATAGCACCTTGTGCATATCTGAGTCTCAGACACCATGTTAAAATAATACATTATGTGATAAAAATCCCACAGTATTTTGCAATTATATGTTTACCTACTATTTCCCTAGAACAGTATATGCCTATTCATCTTTACACTTTATCTATCAGAGTGCCTAGTACATTGATAATTTTTTTACAAAGCTGAACAGAAATATAACTTAATATACTACTACAATAATAACAAACAAAAAAACAAACAGATGGCATGAGAATCAGAGTGTAAATGGATATGAGGAAGAGATATGAGTGGCCTTCAAATATTAGAGATAGTGTCACAGAGAAGCATGCATAACACCATTGTTCATAATTACAAAGTAGTAGAATTAGCTAACATGTAGTATTTACAAAGACATATATAAGTGCCCTACATCAAGAGAAATTTAAAAAATCTTTAAAATGGAAATTATGGTCATGTATTATTTTCAGTTTTCTAGCCAGGATGTTTAAAAATATATATTGGTGACCACTTCTGGTATTAATAGAAGAAAATCATATATCCATTTAGTCAATAATGTTCTCTGTGTTCTGGGTAGAGGTCTGTGCTCTAAGGACACAGAATCCACAGTTCTGTACTCAAGAAATGTATGATTTAATGGAAGATACAAACAAGTAAATAGCCAATAATGATCATTCTGTGACAATTGCTAGAAAGTGCAACAATGAGAACACATAGAAAAGACAACCTCCTCTTGGAAGATCAGGGGAAAATTCCTTTCCCTGACTCTACAATTTGGAAAGTTGAGGTAGGTGATCTTCAATTTCTTTGAAATCCTGATTAGATATAGTTTCCCACCTTACACCCCTTAGAGTATATGTATTGAAAAAGTTACACTACTTACCTTGAAAGTCAGTGGGAAGTCTGAAGATGCTTTTGGTCTGAATGATAGCCCTTCGCGACACATAAGTGTCACTCCTTCCACTGTTGTGATAGCATTACAATTTCTATTACATATACACACATACAAGAAATTTGACTATTTCTATTATCTTTAATTGTATTGATTGGCATATGACAGACAATATTCTGAGGACATAGTAACTTTTTGTTTTCATTTTCTATCACTGCTATCCCCTAATATAGCAATAATTAGGATCTCACAATTATGTTAAAATCAATCAATACTTAGAATTATAACAGTAAATAACCCAACCTAATCTAATGATAATTCTTGCATGAGGCAGTGAAAAAAAAAATCATATATATACCCTACTTTTTATTCTTGAATGTTTTTTATTGGTGATGCTGATCAGTTGCTTTCAATGAGGATTATAAAGTATGACCAATTCTGATTTTTATTTCTAAAGTACTAAAATAGAAAACAATGTGTCTTAGAACTTTATTAAAAAAGAATGAGAACTGCTAAGAAATAGCTTGTGTCCATTGTATAATACTAAACTACAACATATTCCAAAAATTTTTAAAGCTTAAGCTTTCTTTGACATTTAACAAAGAAAATAAATGGATAATGAACATATAGAGACTGTTGAGGTCAAATTGAAATTGTCTAAATTTAGAAGATTTTTTAAAAAAGCCTGCACAATCTACTGAATCAACATATACTGAAGACATATTTCTCTTTAAATTTGGTTAAATAAAATAATTAAAATATTGTACCCTCTATATTCTGAAGTTAATTTTTATACAAGCTGAGAAGATTATTCCTATATTACTCTTTAAGGCTGCATAGATTTTTTTATAACACAAAAACTAGCTCCTTGAGATTTGTCACTTTGAAAATTGCAGCAAAAATTTTAGGACACTGGATCTGAAGGACAGATACTCTGAAGGAGTAATTAACAGTACTTTTGGATATGTTTGACACACTTCTCCAAAAATACTCCAGCATTAGAAATCTGGCAGTTCTTTAAAACATCCAGAATAATCTTGGGAACAGGATGTGAATACTTTAAGATGTGTTAAATAATTCATTTGCATTTACCTGTTATTTTATTTTATTTTATTTTATTTTAATTACCTGCTAATTGTGGTTTAACTTTCATCAGAAACATGGAAATTGCTGTCATAAACTCTCCTCCTCATGGTACGTAAGAATTTTTAACACTTCTCATTTTCTTTTTTTCAGATCTATATTCTGACTCTGAGCATTTTCCTGCTTTTTATAAGCAATTACTATGTGTCTGGGGGCAATGTGGCCACTGCCTCAGGAAAGGGGAAAAGAAAAAAATTCACAAAACATCACTAAAATCCAACAAAGAGTTAGGAAACTTAAACATAAAAAAACATTAAACATGTTCAATACTACACTGCAAGATATATTTTAAAAGAAAAGAAAAAGAAAGACTTTTAAAAATTAAAACTGCAGTTTTAAAGACTAAAAGAATAAGAATAAAGGTAGAAGATGAGATTAGAAATGAGAAAATTGAAAAAACAGAGGCTCTGAATACATTAAATTTAAGATGAATAATTAAAAGTACTAGAGGACAAAGCATATTTCATGATAACTAACCAGAACTTAAATATTAATAATTATATGTAAGCTTTACAATTAGACATATTACATAATTCTAGCTCTGTAGTCCTATGCCTTTGTTAATGCCTAATTATCATGTAAAAATAAATAAATGATAAAGTATTAAACACCCAGGATGATGTACATGTAAGTAATAAAAGGAGATATATATGTTAACCATGTTGAGTTACCATCTAATGAATCCTCTAGAGTATCCAAGTAATTAAGAAAAAGCAAAATTTGCTTGCATAAATTAGCAATGCCTCTAAGATGTTATGTGACTAAAAAAGTAAAACAGTGTTTTTTCAGGATCACTCATAGTGATAAAGGATGGAGAATTATAAGGTCACATAAATACTGAACACCAATGTTAAACTCCAATGGATGTATTCATAAAGTAATGTTGCTCTACAAAATGCTTTAGGATATATACATTGAGTCTACTCAACAAAAACTAGAGAATTTTCAATTATCTAATTAAATTGGGCCGTAAAGTTTGACAGACAAGAAATAATGATGTTAAAGTATATTTGTTCAGTCGCTCAAGTCGTGTACAACTCTGCAATCCCATTGACTGCAGCATGCCAGGATTCCCTGTCCTTCACCATCTCCTTGAGCTTGCTCAAACTCATGTCAATTGAGTGGGTGATGCCACCCAATCATCTCATCCTCTGTTGTCCCCTGCTCCTCCTGCCTTCAATTTTTCCCAGCATCAGGGTCTTTTACAATGAGTCAGTTCTTTGCATCAGGTGGCCAAATTATTGGAGCTTAAGCTTCAGCATCAGTCCCTCCAATGAATATTCAGGATTGATTTACTTTACAACTGACTGGTTTGATCTCCTTGCAGGCAAGGGACTCTCAAGGGTCTTCTCCAACACCACAATTCAAAAGCATCAATTCTTCAGTGCTCAGCCTTCTTTGCTGGAGCATCCGTGAAGAGATACCCAATGTCCAAGGTAAGAGAAGCCCAAGACAGTAGGTGTGGAGAGAGGGCATCTGAGGGCAGACAGAGAACTAGCCAATCTGATCAAACAGACCACATCCTTGTCTAACTCAATGGAACTAAGCCATACGGTGTGGGGCCTCCCAAGACGGAAGGGTCATGGTGGAGAGGTCAGACAGAATGTGGTCCACTGGAGAAGGGAATGCAAAACACTTGAGTATTCTTGCCTTGAGAAGCCCAAGAACAGTATGAAAAGGCAAAAAGATAGGACACGGAAAGATGAACTCCCCAGGTCGCTAGGTGCCCAATATACTACTGGAGATTAGTGGAGAAATAACTCCAGAAAGAATGAAGGGATGGAGCTAAAGCAAAAACAACACCCACTTGTGGATGTGACTAGTGATAGAAGCAAGATCCGATGCTGTAAAGAGCAATATTGCATAGGAAACTGGAATGTAAGGTTCATGAATCAAGGCAAATTGGAAGTGGTCAAACAGGAGGTGGTAAGAGTGAACATTCTAGGAATGCTCAAGTCGACATTATAGGAATCAGCAAACTAAAATGGACTGGAATGGGTGAATTTAACTTGGATGATCATTATATCCACCACTGTGGGCTGGAATCCCTTAGAAGAAATGGAGTAGCCATCATAGTCAACAAAAGAGTCCGAAGTGCAGTACTTGGATGCAATCTCAAAAATGACAGAATGATCTCTGTTCGTTTCCAAGGCAAAGCATTCAATATCGCGGTAATCCAAGCCTATGCCCCAACCAGTAATACTGAAGAAGCTGAAGTTGAACGGTTCTTTGAAGACCTACAAGGCCTTTTAGAACTAACACCCAAAAAAGATGTCCTTTTCATTATAGGGGACTGGAATGAAAAAGTAGGAGGTCAAGAAACACCTGGAAAAACAGGCAAATTTGGCCTTGGAGTACAGAATGAAGAAGGGCAAAGGGTAATAATTTTGCCAAGAGAATGAACTGGTCATAGCAAACACCCTCTTCCAAAAACACAAGAGAAGACTCTACCCATGGACATCACCAGATGGTCAACACCAAAATCAGATTGATTATATTCTTTGCAGCCAAAAATGGAGAAGGTCTATACAGTCAGCAAAAACAAGACCAGGAGCTGACTGTGGCTCAGATCATGAACTACTTATTGTCAAATTCAGAGTTAAATTGAAGTGGGGAAAACCACCAGACCACTCAGGTATGACCTAAATCAATTCCCTTATGATTATACAGTAGAACTGAGAAATAGATTTAAGCGACTAGATTTGATAGAGTGCCGAGTGAACTATGGATGGAGGTTTGTGACATTATACTGGAGACAGGGATCAAGACCATCCCCAAGAAAAAAAAAAAAAAAAAGCAAAACAGCAAAATGGCTGTCTGAAGAGGTCTTACAAATAGCTGTGCAAAGATGGGAAGTAAAAAGCAAAGGAGAAAAGGAAAGGTATACCCATTTGAAAGAGAGTTCCAAAGAATAGCAAGGTGAAATAAGAAATCCTTTCTCAGCGATCAATGCGAAGAAATAGAGGAAAACAATAGAATGGGAAAGACTAGAGATCTCTTCAAGAAAATTAGAGATACCAAGGGAAAAATTCATGCAAAGATAAGCTCAATAAAGACCAGAAATGGTATGTACCCAAGAGAAGCAGAAGATATTAAGAAGAGGTGACAAAAATACACAGAAGAACTGTACAAGAAAGATCTTCATGACCCAGATAATCATGATGGTGTGATCACTCACCTAGAGCCTGACATCCTGGAATGTGAAGTCAAGTGGGCCTTAGGAAGCATCACTATGAATAAAGCTAGTGGAGGTGATGGAATTCCAGTGGAGCTATTTCAAATCCTGAACAATGATGCTGTGAAAGGGCTGCACTCAATATGCCAGCAAATTTGGAAAACTCAGCAGTGGCCACAGGACTGGAAAAGGTCAGCGTTCATTCCAATCCCTAACAAAGGCAATGCCAAAGAATGTTCAAACTATCGCACAGTTGCACTCATCTCACACACTAGTAAAGCAATGCTCAAAATTCTTCAAGCCAGGCTTCAGCAATACATGAACCATGAACTTCCAGATGTTCAAGCTAGTTTTAGAAAAGGCAGAGGAACCAGAATTGCCAACATCTGCTGGATCATTGAAAAAGCAAGAGAGTTCCAGAAAAACATCTATTTCTGCTTTATTGACTATGCCAAATCTTTTGACTGTGTGGATCAAACAAACTGTGGAAAATTCTGAAAGAGATGGAAGTACCAGACCACCTGACCTGCCTCTTGAGAAACTTATATGCAGGTCAGGAAGCAACAGTTAGAACTGGACATGGAACAACAGACTGGTTCCAAATAGGAAAAGGAGTACGTCAAGGCTGTATATTGTCACCCTGCTTATTTAACTTTTATGAAGAGTACATCATGAGAAACCCCATGAACTAGATATAGATCAATAGATCAACACCTATAGATCAATATAACATCAATAATTACTAGTTTCTTGTCTGTACTAGCCTTGTTCTTGTTGAGCTTATGGTCTATTGGAGGAATAAATGTAATTATTCCATCAAATATTCAATTATGCTAATGATAACTGTTAAGAAGGGAAAATCCAGGCTATAGTAAGCACAGCTACAAAGGGACCTAGTCCTGACTCCAAGGAAGGTTTCCTATGAAAATAACTTTAGAGCTGATTAACAAAGGGTAGGGATTATGTAGATAATGGGAAATGGTGCAGAGAAAACAGCTTGTGCTGACACCCTGAGATGGGAAGAGCATGACATGGTGACTTGATAGAACAGAGAGCAATTGAAATAACAGTGCTGAGAGTGGTAAGAAGACAGTACAGATAACGCAGGGCTTTGAGATCTTAATTCTAATGCCAGTAGGATGTCAGGAAGTTTTAAGCAGTAAAAGTTGCCTGTTAGATTTAAATGCTAGAAACATCACATTGTGGGGTCAAGGAGATCTCTCAAGACTCTATTACTAGTTTAGACAGAGAGTAGTTTCTTGAGTGTGATCAACATCAAAGAAGGGAATGGGAAAGAGCTTACACAAAGAAGACAAAATGTAAAAAGACAGTTATTGTTCTGGAAGAGAGGAATATCCAAATAACTAAATTTTCATGTTTGTGTAATATGAATAATGGTGGTACTACTCAGTGGAGGTTTAAAAATATTGTTAAGAATCAAGGCCTGGGGAGTGAGATGAACCAAACATCTATATAAGAACATGTTGAGACTGCTTTCTGTTGTGATCTCCAAGATTTGGAGTGAAACAAAACTGGAGTTAGAGAAAAAGTTTGGGCTGGAAATATAAATGTGGGAACCATCAGTATATAGATTGTATAAAACCCTGCTTGTTCATCTGTGGGGAGAATCTAAAATCTCTAATATCTAAAAGCATCAATATCTAAAAGCCAGTCACAAGATGAGCCAGCAAAGCAAACTCAGAAGGCACTAGGAACAGAGGTTAAAAGAAATGCAGAAGAGTAGTTTACCATTGCAAACCAAGGCAAGATGTTTTGGAACAAGCAGATTCTCAGCAACTATTATGTAATGCCAAATAGGTTATTGGAATCATCTCTTTATATTCAGCACACATTTTGCCAAAGAAGGAAAAAAAAGTCACAGATGATTCACACGGAGAAATACAATAGAATCAGAGTGTACAAAAGATGCTCAACCACACCAACTATATCTATACAATATTTTTAAAATTCTATTAAGTGCTATTTTATAACTATAACAAAAAGCAAAAGTTGGCAATGTTGCAGGAAAACTAATAAATTTATTAACAGTCGTTAAAATAAGTAATACAATGATTTAAAAAGACAACTTAGTAATAAATATGAAAAGCTTGGAAATGTGTTGATGCTTATTGCATAACACTCTCACTGCTGGAAATAATTTAGAAATCCCCAAATAGCAATAACTAGAAATAATTTTGTTGGAGATTAATTTACATAATGTTAACAACAAAGTAGTAATGTACAAAGTGCTAATTTCCTCATTTTTTTAGATGAGTAAACTGAGGCACAGAAAGGTTAAGTAACTTCTTTAAGGTTGCATGTTAGGGAATGATAGGGGTATGACTAGAAGGTGGGCATTTGAACTAAAGGCTGTACTCTACTCGATTATGCCCTGTCTTTCTAAACACTTTTCCCTCTGTGCCTTGCACTTACAAGGGAGTTGTACACCTTCTACTTGCCTCTGTAAGTCCTATATCAGATTTATTTTTTTGCCACAGTGTCTGAACATATAAGTGTTGGATAATTATTTTAGAATAAGCAAACAAATGGAGTTGTGAATCTTTAAGAAAAAAAATAGTCATAATGAACAACAAAAAACCTGATAGATTATAATTTGAAGATCACATGAAAGTGGAAGTGTTAGTCATCTAGTTGTATCTGACCCTTTGTGACCCTATGGACTGTAGCCCGCCAAGCTCCTCTGTCTATGTAATTCTCCCGGCAAGAATACTGGAGTGGGTAGCTATTCCCTTCTCCAGGGGATCTTTCTGACCCAGAGATTGAACCTGGGTCTCCTGCATTGCAGGCAAATTCTTTACCGTCTGAGCCACCAGGGAAGTCATATATTTACCTCTAAATTTCCTCCTATACTGCCACTACTGATACATCACATCTTCCAAGAGCCCAGCAAGCAGTTTTCTTTCACACTGTTCAGTTCTCTAAAAATCTCATATTCAGTTGACTCTGAATATTTGTTGGCATTTTTTATATATGAGACACAGTGCTAGATCCAATGGAAATAAAAATTAATTTCATATGATCCTATAGTCAGAGAGCTCATAGTCATTAGAGAAAGCCAAACATGTAAATACATAGTGTGTGTATGTTAAGTAATATTTATAATTTTGTAACAGAGTCAGCATCATGATAAAGTCATGCACAGAATACATAAGAATCAAAAACAGCCCACTATGGGGGCCTGGAAAAGTGGAGGTGATACCTAAGCTGAGTCTTGGAGCATCATTATACATTATTCAAAGGAGGTTTTGAAGAGGCAAAAATATTCCAGGATAGGGAAGACAGCATTTATATGGAAATGGTATATATGTGTGTTTATTGTGAGGGTTGGAAAGGGACCAATGGAGAGGAGATGTTCTTCTAAGAATTACTTTGAAAAGAGCCCTCCATTTTCCTATGATGCTGAATGTACAGTCTTAGTTGCGGGTGTGTGTGCTCAGTCACTCAGTCGTGTGTGCTCAGTCGCTCAGTCATGTGTGACTCTTTGAGACCCTATGCACTGTAGCCCACCAGGCTCTTCTATCCATGAGATTTTCCATGCAAGAATACTGGAATGGGTTGCTATTTCCTTCTCCAGATCTTCTCAACTCAGGGATTGACTGAACTCAGATCTCCTGCATTGCAGGTGGATACTTTACTGACTGAGCTTTCAGGGAAGCCTTATTTTGATTTCTTAGCAGGAATAATTTTATCCCAGTCACCCTCCACTTAAAAACAGGACCAATGATTGATATTGGAGCAAGCTAAATGTGTAGATATATACCTGAGAGTCCTTTGATACTTCACATTACACCAAATAGGTGCCCTGCTATTCTCTCCCTGCTATGCTAATTGAACCTATGTTCACTCCCATTTTCAAAAACTTAATGTAACTTTTGACTGCACCAGTGGCCCTATTAGTTTTATTTATGGACTAAAGTCATGGGAGTATTTTTGCAAGATTTTTCCTCTTAAATCACTTTGTCCTTGTCTTTCACTCATAATGATTGAAAGAAAATTCTGACAGGTAGACAGAACCCTGTGGGGCAAAACCATGAAAAATGTCAGAGTGGTCACTAGTCAGTCAACAAGAAAAGAGTGTGAGGCATGGGGCCCACTGGCAATAAGTGGGCACTGCAAGATGCCTAGAGAGAACATCTCACTGCCTCTTTCTCCCTTAGGCAACTCTAGCAAGTACGGTTGCATTTAAGATAGCTTGTTCTCATTACTCATCTAAGACCAAAATCAAACTCCTTACCCCTGGCCCTCTGTCCTCGCAGACTTTTCTTCCTTCTTCTTTGTTTCAGTTAATTACATTAAGTCAACGAAGCTAGAAAACTGAGTCATTGTGGAACATTACTTTCCCCCACTTTCTTCTGTTAAATCTTCCTAAGTAAGTGTTTCTCAATTCCTTTCCATACTGGTGATCACAGATCAGGACCACAACATTCCCACTGGGTTTACTGTAACAACCTAAAACCAGCTGCCTGAGTCATGGTCTCCTACCCCCTCCACCTCCACCTTGTCACTCCAACTATCTTTGACACACAGATCGTTTCATGTACTTTCTCCTTAAAAGATTTTGATGGCTCTCCAGTATGAATATGATATACCTAGAACTCCCTAAAAGTTTACTTTGTTTTGATTTAATGAACTGTCCCCAACCACCTCTCTAAAAACGGACTTGTCTCTATCAGATGCACACACTCTCCTGGAGGAGAGTTTTCTGACCCAGGCATGAGACTATGAGAGCTTCACTTAGAAGCAAGCAGAAGACTGCCTATATACTGATATTTTCCTTTTAATTTATCTCTTCTTCTTGACAAAAGTTAGCCCAGCTTAAGCTGTTGTTAAGAAATATAGCTATTTAGGGATAGTAATAGATACAGCCAGATTGGTCTTCCGTTTAGCAAATGAGTTGGCTTGTTTAACTGTAAAGCAAAATTAAATATGTTTCTTGTTTCACTTTCAGAAACTTTCATATATTAACTTGCATTTTGAAATTCCAAGGGAAAGATTTAAAATGCCTATACCCAGGGCATTTGGTGGTATGGCACACCATGTTCCCCAAACACTGCTTGCTTAACATCACTCAATCCATGACAGAGTTTGACAAATGCTGATATATATTCTATTCATGTTAAGAATCAAATTATTCTTCAGAAAATAGGATTGGATAAGGGGAAATAAACAGAAGTGGTAACGCAGAAAACACAGACATCTGGAATCCTGAGGCATGTGTGTTGGATGGAAGGAGGAGTACAGCAGGTTAGGAAGGGCCTGGAGCACCTGACTCCAAGTGCAGGAAATAAGAAAGCAGACTCAGGCACCTAAATTCAAATTTCATCCACTTCTAGCATATTCCTTTCCTTAAATTAATCTGAAATATGCTAAATACTGATGAAACATTATTTAGAATAGATAAATATCATATGTGTTTACTCCTTGGAAGGAAAGTTATGACCAACCTAGATAGCATATTGAAAAGCAGAGACATTACTTTGCCAACAAAGGTCCGTCTAGTCAAGGCTATGGTTTTTCCAGTGGTCATGTATGGATGTGAGAGTTGGACTGTGAAGAAAGCTGAGCACTGAAGAATTGATGCTTTTGAACTGTGGTATTGGAGAAGACTCTTGAGAGTCCCTTGGACTGCAAGGAGATCCAACCAGTCCATTCTGAAGGAGATCAGCCCTGGGTGTTCTTTGGAAGGAATGATGCTGAAGCTGAAACTCCAGTACTTTGGCCACCTCATGCGAAGAGTTGACTCACTGGAAAAGGCTCTGATGCTGGGAGGGATTGGGGACAGGAGGAAAAGGGAATGACAGAGGATGAGATGGCTGGATGGCATCGCTGACTGGATGGACGTGAGTCTGAGTGAACTCCAGGAGTTGGTGATGGACAGGGAGTCCTGGTGTGCTGCAATTCATGGGATCACAAAGAGTCGGACATGACTCAGCAACTGAACTGAATGACTGAATGAACTGATGTAAGTAAAAGTCAAGGATTGACTTTTCCTCATAAATTGGGTAACAGTCTTTTGATGCTATCACAAAAATACATTAAGTATGGATACAAGAACTATAGTCCTAAAATATTTTCATGGTCTATGAAGATCACAGCAGCTCTTATAAAAATTACACATTAATAGTTAAAGGTACATATACACTTATTATTTAAACTATCAAACTTCTCTGTATGGGTTACTGTGAACATTTTGCTTATTAATGTGAATATCATTTACAATAATAAATATGCCTAGCATTTTCAAAATAAGCAGGTCTGAGAAATTAGGTTAGACATTTCAGCCCTACAGAAACCAACAGCATTCTAACTCCTAGTGTTTGTAAGTTAACTCCAGGGAGAAAGCTTGCACATTGTACAGTTGATTTCCTAAAAGCAGACAAAAAATAAAAACTGAAACAAAACTTGGAGCACACAATTTAATTTAAGGGTCAGTGGGAACAGGTGTGGGTTTAACGGGACAGCAGAGTAAATTAAAGGACAGAGAATCATCATTGTGAGGGAACAGTTCAACAGAAAATGTTCTCAACTCTTTACCTTCAAGAAACTTGAGTAAATCCTGGCAATTTCAGGTTTTACATTTCATAAATATCTCAGCCTTCATTATTTTCTACTTTACTGTGTCTAAGCAGGAAGAATTTAGGTCAGAGTTGAGACTGAGTTAGTTGTTGTAACTGTCAACAAATAAATCTCTGCCCCATATTTTATTCTTCATGAAAAATAAATGAGTATAGGGTAAGAAAATTGACAATCTTATGGAGACAAGAATCTGTTAACACCTGTATTTGCATTTTAAAATTACTTTTGAAGAAACGATAATGGACTCTCTACATTCTTCCCAAGACACTAAAGACAGCATTATAGGGTGGCCCATATTTGCTTTGCTAGGTCCAAAATAACTAGAACTATATGTGCATTTTCTTCTTGACTCTGATGTAGGTGAAAGCACCCCTTAGGATAGCAAACAAACTCTAATAGAAAATAATTCCAATTAAGCAGCACTCTGAAAATGACCCTGTAGTTTTGCATTGTCTTCTGCTGTCAAAAAAAAAAATGTGTTTAAAACAGCCTTAAATTACTGTAACAACAAGGATTTTTATGTTTATATCACTCCTGGCATTACAGTCAAAGTAAGTGTCTGAAATAATGCTTCGTTTTCTGCTCCTACTGGTTTTATTTTTCTCTGCAAGGCTTATGAAAATTTTCCTAATTTGGTTAAAGTCACATTTATTTGCATCAGAAAAAAATCTATGGAAGATTTTTTTAAATGTTCTGTGAAAATCTCAGGACACAAATACAGAAGCTTCCTCTTAGGCAGCACCTTGAACTTCAGGGCATAAATAATGTTGAATTTGTCTTATGTTCAGGGCAAGTCTCTACCTCTTGGTCTGAAAGAATATGACTCAGAGCTCACGTGATTTTATCATGAGACATTTGAAAATTTTTTTTTTCAGCCCTGTTCATTGTTCCTTTTATGCTTCAGCTAGGCTCCCCTCTTTTTCCCTCTAACTGCCTATAAAAGATTGTTGGTCACACTCAGATGGTTGCTGTCCCTGGTACCTCCCATAGACACAGCTTAAGAAGGACCATGCCCTCAGCAGGCATTCTGAGTTTCCCTGAGGCCAGTGAATTATAGATCATTTTCAAAGTAGATTCCTTAGGTTTCTAGGGATGAACCTTTGATGTGATGAGACCTTCCAAATTATTTCTCTTCTATTTCAGATCCAATTCTGCATCCCTCTTTTCTACGTGTGGCTCAGATGGTTAAGCGTCTGTCTACAATGTGGGAGACCCGGGTTCCATCTCCGGGTCAGGAAGATCCCCTGGAGAAGGAAATGGCAATCCACTCCATTACTATTGCCTGGGAAATCCCATGGACTGAGGAGCCTGGTAGGCTACAGTCCATGGGGTTGCACAGAGTTGGACATGACTGAGCAACTTCACTTCACTTCACTTTTCTATGTGTAGAGTGGGAGGTCATAAAAGAAAGTTGCCAGTGGGCTTGTTTGGCATCAAGAAAGAGACTCCATTTATGAAATGATGGCTTCACTCTCACGTCATGATTGGTGTATTGGTCACAATATTTTCTACTGAAACTTTCTTTTTTTAAACTTCTTATTTTGTATTGGGGTATAGACAATTAACAACGTTGTGACAGTTTCAGGGGAACAGCAAAGGGACTCAATCATATACACACATGTATCCTTTCTCCCCCTAAACCTCCTCCCACCCAGCCTGGCACATAACATTAAGTAGACTTTCAAGTGCTGTACAGTGGGTCCTTGTTGGCTATCCATTTTAAATATAGCTATGTATATATGTCCATACCCTAATCCCTAGGGGATGTTGGCTTCTCTGGTGGCTCAGATGGTAAAGCGTCTGTCTACAATGCAGGAGACCCAGGTTCAATCCCTGGGTCGAGAAGATCCCCTGGAGAAGGAAATGGCGATCCACTCCAGTACTATTGCCTGAAAATCCCATGGACAGAGGAGTCTGGTAGGCTACAGTCCATGCGGTTGCAAAGAGTCGGACATGGCTGAGTGACTTCACTTTCTAACCCCTAACTATCGTAACCTCTCACCTTTCCCCCAGCAACAGTAAGCTCCTTCTCTAAGTCTGTGGCTCTGTTTCTGTTTTATAAGTTCATTTGTATCATTTCCTTCTAGATTCCACATATAAGGGATGTCATATGATAGTTCTCCTTCTCTATCTGACTTCCTTCACTCAGTATGACAATCTCTAGGTCCATCCATGTTGCTTCAGATGGCATTATTTCACTTTCTTTAATGGCTAAATGATATTCCATAGTCTATGTGTGTCATATCTTCTTTATCCATTCCTCTGTCAATGAACATTTAGGTTGCTTCCATGTCTTGGCTATTGTAAACAGTGCTACAAAGAACACTAGGGTGCATATATACTTTCGGATCCTGTTTTTCTCCAGATATATGTCCAAGAGTAGGACTGCAGGGTCATATGGCAGCTCTATTTCAAGTTTTTTAAGGAACCTCCATACTATTTTCCATAGTGGCTGTGCCAATTTACATTCACGCCAACAGTTTAGGAGGGTTCCTCTCTTTCCACATCCTTTCCAGTATTTATTGTTTGTGGATTCTTTGAGGAAAGCCATTCTGACTGATGTGAGGTGATCTCTCATTGTAGTTTTGAGTCTCTAATAACTAACAATGCTGAACATCTTTTCATGTGCTTCTTGGCCATTTATATGTCTTCTTCTAAGAACTGTCTATTTAGGTCTTCTGCCCATTGTTAACTCAAAATCAAATGAGCAATTTATTGGCTAGAATACCAAGGAGAAAAGAAGATGCTGGAAGCAGATTTTAAAGATAAGAATAATGAACTCATTTTCAACAGGTCTCTCCCTCTCTTTCCACCCTCATAGCCCATCTCACCTTGCCTGTTTCCCTTTACATGGTACTTGCATCCTCTGCTTTTACCCAGGTGGTGGTAACATGCCTCCCAGGAGTCCCTGTGTGGCCACCACAGCAGTTCATGTATCTTTTTCCCAACATACAAATATATTCAAAAGAGATGTACTGAGTTCCTGCTACAGGTCAAACATCACCTTACTTGTTAGTGATACAGTCAAAATTTAAAACAATCTCTCTTTGTTCATGAAACTTCCATCTAGTGGAGGGAAAAAGAAATGTATTTTATAAATAAAAATACAATGTCATACAGATGGCTAATAAACACATGAAAAGATGCTCAACATCACTCATTATTAAAGAAATGGAAATCAAAACTACAATGAGATGTCACCTCACACCAGTCAGAATGGCCATCATCAAAAAGTCTGCAAACAATAGATGCTGGAGAGGGTGTGGAGAAAAGGGAATCCCCTTACACTGTTGGGGGGAATGTAAATTGATATAGCTTCTATAGAAGACAGTATGGAGATTCCTGAAAATAGTAGGAATAAAACCACTATATAACCCAGCAATCCCAATCCTAGGCATATAACCTGAAAGTGAAGTGAAAGTGAAAATAAAGTCGCTCAGTCTTGTCCGACTCTTTGCGACTCCGTGGACTGTAGCCAGCCAGCCAGGCTCCTCCGTCCATGGGATTCTCCAGGCAAGAATACTGAAGTGGGTTGCCATTTCCTTCTCCAGAGGATCTTCCTGAACCAGGGATCGAACCCAGGTCTCCCGCATTGCAGGCAGATGCTTTAACTTCTGAGCCACCAGGGAAGCCCATGTCTTTTTATTTTTTATTTTATTTTTTTTTTCAATTTTGTTTTCCTCAGGCATATAACCTGAGGAAAACAAAATTGAAAAAAAAAAAAAAAAAAACACATGTACCCCAATGTTCATTCAGCACTATTTACAATAGTTAGGACATAGAAGTAGCCTAGGTGTGCAACAACAGGTAAATGGATAAAGAAGCTGTGGCATACATATATACAATGGAATATTACTCAGCCATGAAAAGAAATGCATTTGAGTCAGTTCTAAGGAGGTAGATGAATCTAGAGGCTATTATACAGAGTGAAGTAAGTCAGAAAGAAAAAAACAAATACTGTATACTTACACATATATATGGAATCTAGAAAGATGGTACTGATGAAATTAATTGCAGGATAACAGTGGAGATCCAGACATAGAGAGCAGACTTATGGACATGGTGGGGGGAGGTGAGGAAGAAGAGGGTGGGATGTACAGAGACAGTAACATGAAAACATACATTTCTATAGATAGCCAATGGGAGTGTGCTATAAGACTCAGGGAAGTCAAACTGGGGCTCTGTAACAACCTAGAGGGGTGGTATGGGGAGGGAGGTGTGAGGGAGGGGACATATGTATACCTATGACTCATGCTGATGTTTGGCAGAAACAAATACAATACTGTAAAGCAACTATCCTTCAATTAAAAATAATTAAAACAACAAACAAAAACACAACATGTCAGATGGTGATGAGAACTGTGGAGGAAAAAAGGAACCTAAGTGATCTTATTTTGGAAATAAGGTCTTTGTCGATGTAATTAGTTAACATAAGAACATAGTAGGTTCAGTTCAGTAGCTTAGTCATGTCCAACTCTTTGTGACCCCATGAATCGCAGCATGCCAGGCCTCCCTGTCCATCACCAACTCCTGGAGTTCACGCAAACTCATGTCCATCTCATCCTCTGTTGTCCCCATTCTTCTCCTGCTCCTAATCCCTCCTAGGATCAGGGTCTTTTCCAATGAGTCAACTCCATGCATGAGGTGGCCAGAGTATCGAAGTTTCAGATTTAGCATTAGTCCTTCCAATGAACACCCAGGACTGATCTCCTTTAGGATGGACTGGTTGGATCTCCTTGCAGTCCAAGGGACTCTCAAGAGTCTTCTCCAACACCACAGTTCAAAGGCATCAGTTCTTCGGTGCTCAGCCTTCTTCACAGTCCAACTCTCACATCCATACATGACCACAGGAAAAACCATAGCCTTGACTAGACGGACCTTAGTTGGCAAAGTAATGTCTCTGCTTTTGAATATACTATCCAGGTTGGTCATAACTTTTCTTCCAAGGAGTAAGCGTCTTTTAATTTCATGGTTGCAGTCACCATCTGCAGTGATTTTGGAGCCCCCAAAAATAAAGTCTGACACTGTTTCCACCATTTCCCCATCCATTTCCCATGAAGTGATGGGACCAGATGCCATGATCTTCATTTTCTGAATGTTGAGCTTTAAGCCAACTTTTTCACTCTCCTCTTTCACTTTCATCAAGAGGCTTTTTAGTTCCTCTTCACTTTCTGCCATAAGGGTGGTCTCATCTGCATATCTGAGGTTATTGATATTTCTCCCGGCAATCTTGATTCCAGCTTGTGCTTCTTCCACCCCAGCATTTCTCAGGATGTACTCTGCATAGAAGTTAAATAAGCAGGGTGACAATGTACAGCCTCAGTAGGTTAGGATGGGCTTTAAACCCAATGACTGTTGTCCTTATAAGAAAGCTATGTAAAGACACAGAGACACACAGGGGAGAAGTCTATGTGACAATGGAAGGGAAGACTGGAGTGATGCATCCACAGCCCAGGAATGTCAAGGCTTGCTGGCAACCACCAGAGACTGAGGAATAGACAAGGCAGCCAATTCAAAGGGATCATGGCCCGCTAATACTTAATTTCAGACTTCCAGCCCCTAGGAATCTGAGAGAATATATTTCTGTTGTTTAAATCACCCAATTTGTGATACTCTCTTATAGCATACAGAGGTCTTCCTACTTCACAAAAGATACTATGATATGCACATTCCAGGTTTCCACTTCATGCTATTGAGCAGATAATGCCAGTCAACCAGCAGAGTCACCTCTCCAAATGTCCTGCCACTTCAGCAGAGAGTACTGCTTAGACAGCACTTGCCTCAGTTCAAGGGCACCCAGGGCTGCACCTAACCTGCACTATATCTTACTGTGCCCCTCGGTCTGGGCTTTCTGATCACAGATTCATCCAGTGCTGTCACTGAGTAATCACTGCCGTGCTGGCTGGACATGCCAAACTGGTGGCCTTTTTCCTTAAAACAGCCGGGCTCAGCCAGCATGTCACCAGGAAAGTTGTCCAGCCCTCCAGTAGGTGGTTGATCAGAGATAAGATGTTTTCACATTCTCAAGAAGCACCCATATGTTCAATGTTCTTCAGCCCCGAGATGGTCAGCAGGAAAGCCTTCATTCTCCACTCTCCAAATGTTGGGACAGTCTTGCCCTCAGGTGTATTTGTTTGTACAGTCTTCACACTAAATCTTCCCTCACTCCAGCAGGTCAGTTGTGTTGTCCAATTCATCACCTTCTATGGGGAGAGATCGTGAGAATGCTTTAGTTTCCATGAGCTGCTGCTCTTTCCTCAGAAAAGGAGGGCTGCTGCCTATGGGGAGCCACTCTCCCCTCAGTGTAGAGGTCTGCTCCATCAGACTATATGTGGAGAGATGTTTTTATGGGAGGAAAACCCAAAGTTTGTTTTCACCAAGTCACATTTTAACAGGAGACAGAGGTAACAATCCCAGCTCCGCTGCTTATGTGAAGAGCTTGGGAAAGATCCTGTCATCAACCTCTCCATGAAGACTATCATCTACAAAATGTCATCCTCCACAATGTGAGGAAAGTACCCCAATCTCTGTTTCCCAAAGTCCCAAAGGAAGTCAAGACAGAGCATAGCCAGGATAAGCAGGCTCTGAGGGGAGAGAAGCATCAATGGATTCAGACAAGGGATTCCAACAAATTGGGACAAGGAATTCTAATAGCTCAAGACCCTGATTTACTGAAGGAATTTCACTACTGGGAACTCAAACTTCTTCATCTGAGCCCAAAAGAAAGTGAAAGTGTAAGTCACTCAGTCATGTCTGACTCTTTGTGACCTATGGACTGTAGCCACCTCTATACACAGAATTCTCCAGGCAAGAATACTGCCATGCCCTCCTCCAGGGGATCTTCCTGACCCAGGGATTGAATCCAGGTCTCCTGCATTGCAGGCAGATTTTTTTTACTGTCTGAGCCACAAGAGAAGCCCCCAAGGTCAAAAGAACTTTTAAAGACTAGAGGTTGTAGCCTACAGATCAAGTGTTCTTCACACCTGGCTGTGGCTATGGTTAGGTTAGGGGCCTTTAGCTCATGATGGACATCAGGAGGAAAGGGAAGTAAAGATGTAGACTCTGAAACTAAAATGAACGAGTCACATTTGGGCTTATGCTAAATGTCAGTTCCATGCAGAAAATCATGGCACAGCATCAAGAAAAATCTAAATTAACATTCTAACAGTCACATGGGTCACTCAGACATAACAAAGTCAATTTTTTGGTAGCTTTCAGATTTTCTAGGGAGTTCAGTTCAGTTGCTCAGTCTGCAACCCCATGAACTGCAGCATGCCAGGCCTCCCTGTCCATCACCAATTCCTTGAGTCCACCCAAACCCATGTCCAATGAGTCGGTGATGCCATGCAACCATCTCATCCTCCATCGTCCCCTTCTCCTCCTGCCCTCAATCTTTCCCAACATCAGAGTCTTTTCAAATGAGTCAGTTCTTCACATCAGATGGCCATAGTATTGGAGTTTCAGCTTCATCAGTCCTTCCAATGAACACCCAGGACTGATCTTCTTTAGGATGGACTGGTTGGATCTCCTTGCAGTCTAAGGGACTCTCGAGTCTTCTCCAACACCACAGTTCAAAAGCATCAATTCTTCAGTGCTCAGCTTTCTTAACAGTCCAACTCTCACATCCATACATGACCACAGGAAAAACTGTAGCTTTCACTAGATGGACCTTTGTTGACAAAGTAATGTCTCTGTTTTTAATATGCTGTCTAGGTTGGTCATAACTTTTCTTCCAAGGAGTAAGTGTCTTTTTATTTCATGGCTGCAGTCACCATCTGCAGTGATTTTGGAGAACAAAAAATTAAAGTCACCTACTGTTTCCACTGTTTCCCCATGTATTTTCCATGAAGTGATGGGACCGGATGCCATGATCTTAGTTTTCTGAATGTTGAGCTTTAAGCTAACTTTTTTACTCTCCTCTTTCACTTTCATCAGAGGCTCTTTAGTTCTTCTTTACTTTCTGCCATAAGAGTGGTATCATCTGCATATCTGAGGTTATTGATATCTCTCCCAGCAATCTTGATTCCAGCTTGTGCTTCTTCCAGCCCAGCGTTTCTCATGATGTACTCTGCATATAAGTTAAATAAGCAGGGTGACAATATACAGCCTTGATGTACTCCTTTCCCTATTTGAAACCTGTCTGTTGTTCCATGTCCAGTTCTAACTGTGCTTCCTGACCTGCATATAGGTTTCTCAAGAGGCAGGTCAGGTAGTCTGGTATTCCCATCTCTTTCAGAATTTTCCACAGTTTATTGTGATCCACACAGTCAAAGGCTTTGGCATAGTCAATAAAGCAGAAATAGATGTTTTT
Organism: Capricornis sumatraensis; assembly: GCF_032405125.1. Taxonomy (NCBI): domain Eukaryota; kingdom Metazoa; phylum Chordata; class Mammalia; order Artiodactyla; family Bovidae; genus Capricornis; species Capricornis sumatraensis. The sequence goes on from NC_091071.1 coordinate 128,044,794, forward strand.
CTGGAACTCTCCTGCTTTTTTGATGATATAGCAGATGTTGGCAATTTGATCTCTGGTTCCTCTGCCTTTTCTAAAACCAGCTTCAACATCTGGAAGTTCAAGATTCATGTGTTGCTGAAGCTTGGCTGGGAGAATTTTGAGCATTATTTTACTGGCATGTGAGATGAGTGCAATTGTGCGGTAGTTTGAGCATTCTTCTAGGGAGAGAAAAGCTATAAACTTCATTTCAATTTTGTTTAGTAAGAACCAGAAAAGGAAGATGATCTCTCAAATATACATAGCAGAGCAGATGGATCACATTTTGTCTCCAGAGTTACTCAGGTATAACAGGTAATATATTTTTGAAATACCTATGCCCCAACTGCCATTATTGAATCCAGGAAAAGTGTGATATCACCCTAATAAGTATGACTTAAAGAGATTTTTCTGAACAGCTAGGAAGAGGGAGGGGAAAACCTGATCTTTCTTTCCTTGATGACTGTGGAATGAAGACAAGAAAGGAGAGCAGAAATACATAAAAAGGCAAGTCATCCCCAATCACCCTTCTCTTCAGTGAAGTCATGGTGAGGACAGTCTTTGGAGTGTTAGATGGGTAAAGAAAAAAGCCATTGGATATAGGGGTTTTGTGCTGTTTTCCACTTGGAAATTACAGGGGTATTACCAAAGCAACCCAGGGGACCCCCAGGGATAGGGAGGTGAAGTCCAGACCTACCCTCATCTGGTCATCCTAGAATCCCATTTTGCACAGAAAAATAAAGGCAGGTTCCCATGGAAAGAGATTGCTTCTGGGAGAGACAATTGACTATTTAAAGTCCACAGAGGATACCTAAGGTTAAGGAGCAAAGAGAAGTTACAACTAGACCTCAGATGGGGCTGATGTGAAGCCAGGTCAGTAACAAAGAACCCCAACCAACATGAGAACAAACTACACAGAAGATCCTGTTACAGTGAGACCACCAGGTTAGGCCGTCACTGCAAAGATCTGAGAAGCAGAAAACCAAGCAAAGAAAACAAAGCATAGACCTAAACATTGAGATATGTACTGCTTTCCTAGCTGCCAGATTACATAGCTCCCCAGGACACACATATCACCTTGGAAAGAATCAGGGAACAGGAGAAAATCTACAATACTGTCTTATTCAAAAAGACAAATGCCTGAAGAAACTGAATTTATGAGACTGAATTTTCAGATGGATCAAATTTAGTTTCATGAGTTTATTTGATCTTTCCCCCTTGCTGCACTGCAAAATCACGTCAGAGGGAGAAAACAAAGCATCCACATTGAAACTGCACATCAGAGTGCACCTCAAGTTACTTGAGATCATAGTACATGATAATCCAAGAGCAAATCACCAGCATTTCTTATGTTACTACAAGGGCTCTTGAGTTTTCAAGAAAACACTGTCACCATGACCATCTTCAGATTTAATTCCATACTTTCAGGAAACTAACAAACCAAAAATAAAGGTGAGACAAAGAAGTTGTTATAGGCATAAATTCAATTTTCAATCGACAGAAGGATAGAGCAGAAGAAAGACAAGGAACCATCTCCAGATTTCTTTCTAAATGTTACTCTTAATTGCTGCATGATTAAAACTATGTTAAACACATTTTACATAAAAGTAGCTGTTCACAATGAGGAACTGTCAGTTAGAACTCAAATAGATCAGTTTTCTAAGGTCTCACCTTCCAGAGGGTAAACAGTTGCTAAATACAATGCCAGCTTTAAACAGTTGGTCTGATATAAGAAAAGAGATCCTCTGAGCTTGAAAGGAGCATGAGGTAACCTATTTGGAAGATTCAGCAATACATTCTAAAGAAATATTTTCACAAATGTCAACTGGTAGTAGAAGTAAAAAGTGATCAGTTGAACCTTAGGTGGAGTGGATGTGTCTTTTATATGTCAAATTTTTATGACTTTAATCAAATGATTTCTGTAAAAAAAAATTGCACTAATATAAACCTCACAAGGACACTAAAGCACATGATAATCTGCGATTTCAATCAGCTTTTTATTCTGTAACTGGAATCTGATGGAAAAGAAAACAGCCTAATTTTGTGTGAGCTTCAAGTAATTTTCTCTAGAGGTACTTTACTACTCCATCTCTTTACCCCAAGACAATACAAATCATTGTGTTAAAAAATTATAAATTTCAAATTAAATGTCAATATTTAAAAATAGCATAGAAATGTGAAATACAAGTGGAATAACTTTTACGGAAGAGAAATATGCTTCTTGAATATATCTAGGAATGTAAGCCACTCTAGACTTCTAGACATTATTTTTACAAACTAAATTAAAAACAGTTGACAAGACTATTAAGACTTTTCATGTAATGAATAGTGTCCTGTTCTTGTTGGGAACTCAAAATATAGCATCAATTTTCACCTTGATTAAGTGAAAAACAAATACATGTTGACATAATCTATTTGTCTTAAGGAAACTATTTCCTCTTTATTAAATGTATATGTGTACATATATTTCAAAATTAGAAACTCTTTCCCAAAACCAAATGTTTAAGTTGGAGTTATTTAATTGAGAGTCTATTTTCACTCCAGTTTATTTTCCCTCAGTAGATAAATAATAGATCATTTTTGGAGAATTCTAAAAGTATCCTCATCATAACTCATACTTGGGATTTACAAGAGGTTAGGGGAATGGTTTTTTAATCTGGTAACTGTTTTTATGTATATTCACTGCCTGTAACCCCAGGAGCTTAGTGAAATGCTACTTGTTCCCTGGGTAAATTATCCGATCTCTATTACTGATAAGATATCACATATATCCAGTTTTCATCTATTTAACATTAATTCCAGAGAAACACAAGAACAAAGCTCTATGAGCTTTCTTTAAAACTTGGCTTTATTGCCAGTTTCCTTGGTAAGTAAAGGACCTGAGAGATTGCCTTCTCCAGTCCTGCCTCTACCTTGTGTAGTATCTAAACAATTAAAAAAATGAAGACTTCTAGCTTTCCAAAATCTCCATTAACTTTTTTGGCTTATTCAAATAAGATGAATATGACTTTCTCAAAAGTAAAGATTTTTTCAATGTATACCCTAATTGCACTAGAGCTGGATTTCACAAATTAATAAATACAAAAATTAAACTACATTAAAACAGATTACAGAGGTTTTATTTATAAAGCATCCTTGCCTTTTGGAATTTTCACTTTTTAAACATGAGTTATTTGCAGGCACTGCTCTGTGTCTGTACTGAGCTAATTTCAGAAACAATCAGGTGCTTGCAGCCCCTCCATGTGTCTACAAATATCTGTAGGTGTGAAAATGTCATAAACAAAACAAAAAGTTCCTATATTAAGCCCATACCTTACTGTGAAATGAATTAGATCAGAAGATGAAAATCAAAACTTCCATTAAGGATTTTCAGCAGCCAGGTTATTGAAGCATTTATTGTTTCTGAAGCAAAGAATTTCAGATAAACAAAAGAGGCCCTATTTCTGTTGTCAGTTCTGTTTTTGTATGGAACAACAAAAGCCCACCAGCCTGCTTCTTCATTAACTGAGAAGTCAGATAAAGAAAGAAAAGAAAAATTCACACTTTAGAAAGGAACTCCCTTCCCCAATTACACTGAAAATTAAAATAACTGAGAGCAGAGAATTAGTATATGCTTATTTTTTTCCTCAGCTTTGCCCTTATCACACCCACTGATGCTGAGGATTATGGTGGCTTCAGTTACTTATCTTCAGCAAGGAAATTCTCAGGACCAAGGAAGTCTAGGATATTCTTCTCTGACTTGCTAATTTATCTTTATATGAAAATTATTAGAAAAAAATCATTCCAGTCATTTGATAACTGAAAATGAAGCTGAAGATTTATATCCTGCAATAGATAAACTGAGCATTACTATGAAAAATGAAGAGAGGGAAACAACCAAGCAAGAAGGCTATTTACAACTAAACAAATAAAAAAGATCGCTTTAAGAAATGAGTCTTGACCAGGGAATTTGGAGAACTCAGTTTCAAGTTATCAGCAAGAAAAAGAAAGCAAAATTTCTTGAAACTTCTAGAACTACAAAATTTTAATGCTTTTCAGGTTGCCTCCCATTAAGTTGCTGAATGTCAATGTACTAAAAGGAACTGTGGTACAAGAGAGACTGACAGTCACCTTGGCATCTGCTACCCTAGTCTCTGTAGTAAATGCTTACGGATTATATTTTTGAAGAAACTCATAATCTAGAGAGTATTTGTGAAAATGTATATGCATTTGGTAGAATGATGCAATTCTACCACATTCTCTCTGCTTGCTCCAAATATTAAATAATTTAATTTATTGAAAAAATTCAACCTGAGGTTTATATAAACTCTATCCTTCAGGGGAAATGGAAATAAAAATAATATTTATTAGTAAAGTATGTCCTCTGAAGGAGAGAGATGACAACTTCCTAGTCAAAAAACGTGTTATAAACTTGGTATTGGTATTCACAAACCTCAATTCAAGCACAGCTTCCTACATTCATAGCTGTATAATGGGGAAAGTTACCAAAGTGTTCTAAATTAGAGTTTATGATTTTTTAAAATAGCCCTTTCCTCTTAGAGTTGTGTTATGGACTAAAAGTTTGTATCCCCCTGTTGAAATTCTATCAATGTGATGATATAAAGAGGCAGGATTTTTGAGAGGTATATAGGTCATGAGAGTAGTACCCTCATAAATGGCATTCAGTTCAGTTCATTTGCTCAGTCGTGTCTGACTCTTTGCGACCCCATGAACTGCAGCATGCCAGGCCTCCTTGTCCATCACGAACTCTCGGAGATTACCCAAATTCATGTCCATTGTGTTGGTGATGCCATCCAACCATCCTATCCTCTGTCGTCCCCTTCTCTTCCTGCCCTCAATCTTTCCCAACATCAGGGTCTTTTCAAATGAGTCAGCTCTTCCCATCGGGTGGCCAAAATATTGGCCTTTCAGCTTCATCATCAGTCCTTCCAATGAACACCCAGGACTGATTTCATTAGCGCCCTTTAAGACACTGCAGAGAACTCTCTCTCATCCTTTCCACCCTAGGGGAAACACAGCAAGAAGACAGTCATCTGTGAACCATAAAGTGGGCTCTCACTAGACACTGAATCTGCTAACTCCTTAATCTGGAACTTCCCAGGCTCCAGAACTATAAGAAATAAATCTCTGTCATTGGTAAACCACCGAGTCTATGGTATTCTGTTACAGCAGTCTTATCAGAATTAGACAAGTTGTTATGAGCATGATATTAATTTGCTTATGTAAAATGTGTTGCACAGTATTTAGCACATAATATGTGTGCCTTTATTTCTGGTATTGAGATAAACATAATTTCCAAAAGAATAACTTAGGTCACAATCACTGTCTTGTGAAAATGGCTTCTATCAAAGGTTACCATGAATTTTTTTAAAATATATCTGTCATATGTTTCTGTTATAATTCTCTTAGGACATAGTAACAATGATAGCATCATTATATAAGATTGCAGCCAATTTTAGCTTTTCATAGAATCAGGAGAGCCCAAAACTTATATACCAAAAATCCTATCTAGAATAATTCTTGGTATGCCATTTCTCAGGTGAAATCTATCTACTTGCTTTTCCCATTTAGTCAATTGCTTATTCATTGAAAGTATATATATAACCTTACAAATCTGAGACTGCAACTATATAGGAAATAGGATGACAGAATATTCAGTTTTTAACATATATACAGCATAGTTATTATCTATTCCTCCCTTTCTCCTTTTGTCCTTATTTCTGACTCCTGCTTTATCCTGTGAGACCATTCTGTTATGTCTGAGGGAAGATTAACAGACAATTTTTACCACTTTCAGGCCAATGGAGGAAATTTCAGGTGTTAAAAAAATTAGATTACCTGTTAAAGTAACGTAGAAATTTCTTAGAAAATAATTTAAACTCATTCTGTGAATCATATTCTTTAAAACTTTCTGACACTCCTTTGCAGCTCATGAGTTAATGTTTTATCACAAACTTTTAATACAATTTCAAGGCAACTGAGTTTATACTGGATAGAAGAAATGAGATTCCCAGTTCTAATGCATCTTAGCTTGCTAATTTGGGCAACTTATTTAATCATCTGTAAAATGGGAGATCTTTATGTTAAAAATCTAACATAAAAGGACTACTATATGGATGAAAGGAAATGACATATTATGAAAATACTACAATATAAGCCATATATAAATGTTGAACAATTATAAGTTGCTGGTGGTATTAACTTTTATAGTCTGTTGACTATATATTTTAAAAATGCTATTAAGCTGTAAGCAAATGTGCATTATTTTCTTTAAAATCTAAATGCAGCAGGTAGAAAAGTGTTTCATTTATACTGGTTACTCTGTTTTACATTTTCTCCATTCTTTGGCAAAAAATAAGAAATCTATTTTTCTTCTAAAGCTACTTCTACAGAATTTCTGTTTCCTTGAGGCTATTAATGACAGTCATCTGCCAAGAGTTTTTTTTTTCTCAAAGGACCTCATGCTGAAAGTAGGAGATGAAAAAAAAATATCTATTCATAAGTATATGATTACCATATTGGGCAGTGTATATTTTCATGCCTGTGAATTTATGTTGCATAGCTTCTTTGAAATTAATGTCTCTTGTATTTTCTGTTGTTCTCAATATATAGAAAGATTCTATTCTGCTTTATAATCTATTGTTTATTCCACTTCCAGAAAATAGATAGCTGAGATACATTTGTTTTGAAAAAATTACATAGCTATATTTAGTACAACTACCTACATGATCTGAGTTTAGATCAATACAGGAGTCGGAAACTACAAGTCCCAAATGTTAAAGCAGTACATCTCAGAACCCATGCATAAATCTGAACGCTAAATTTAACAATGGAATTCTGGGTATTTTGTTTACTTTATCTTTTCTTATTTTACCTATTCCATCTAACTTTGGGTCAGTTATTAGAGTTCTCTCCACATCTTATTATACAACTGACTTGACAGTTTAATAGATGTACCAAGAATACTAAAATAAATAGGTTACCCATATAAATAATAAACAACTGAAGAAGCATTACAAACTGACATATCCAAGAATACAAATGAACAAAGTATTAGTTATACATCTGACTATATCTGGCCACAGAAATGATCAAAAGAAACCAATCAGAAAAGCTTCCTGAAAAAAATGCATTTTTGAAGTTGGAAAGGTAAGTGCAAGAAGAGGCCTGGAGGCAGAAACAACCTGAAACTCAGAATGATGAGCATGGATAGGGAAGAAGATTCTGCCATAGATTAACCAGATGAAAACTTGATGAACAAATGTAAATAAAACTGAACCCCTGGGATGCACTTTTAACAAGTAGTTTTCCATGGAAAGATAAGAAAATTAGCCTTTACCCCAGCTAGCGTTAATTGCAAATGCCAAGGTCTTTCATGAGCTGTTGCAGGTTTCTGAACCATGTGTATTGTCGTTATTTTTTTCTCCTGAGTGGTGGCTATAGTATTGAAAAAGACACATGGCATTAGATCACTAGAGGTATCCAGTTTAAAAGCAATCAGCAAATCATGTAGCTGCAATGGTTTCCTGCACCTCACCCCTCAGAGAAGCCATTTCTGAATACTATCTGTTACCTGAATGATTTTACAATGTTGTTGAAACTGTCTTGTCAATGCTTGCAAACTTTCATGCCATCAGCTAGGTTTTCAGCAGAAAAGGAACTGGTTATATGGTCTTTTGGTCTTCCCAGGTAGTTCAATGGTAAAGAATCCACATGGAACACAGGAGATGCAGGGGACGCAGGTTATATCCCTCCATAGGGTTGCACAGAGTCGGACACGAATGAAGTGACTTAGTATGCACATATGCATATGTTCTTTATGTGCAAAGCAGCAGGCACCCACAAAATAAAGCTTCATTGATTAAAAAAAATTGCAATCATCCTGTAACTTTCAGAAGTTAAGCATGCACTGTTGCCTGCATTAGGAGAGCAAATGAAGAGACAAATATTATTTTCATTACATTTTTGACCTGCTGCTGCTGCTGCTGCTGCCGCTGCTAAGTCACTTCAGTCATGTCCGACTCTGTACGACCCCATAGACGGCAGCCCACCAGGCTTCCCTGTCCCTGGGACTCTCCAGGCAAGAACACTGCACTGGACTGCCCCTTCCTTCTCCAATGCATGAAAGTGAAAAGTGAAAGTGAAGTCGCTCAGTCGTGTCTGACTCTAGTGGCCCCATGGACTGCAGCCCACCAGGCTCCTCCATCCATGGGATTTTCCAGGCAAAAGTACTGGAGTGGGGTGCCATTGCCTTCTTGGTAAAATATATCATAACTTACCTCAAAAACAACAAACTTTCTCAAATCAGTCATAAAACTTGTACTCCTCAGCTTCCTCAGGTAGAGTTTCAATTTGCCCAGGAGAAAAATTCTCTCAGCCAGGTGAGCTGACAGATATGAACTAAATGACCCCAATTTGGGGGCCTTGGCAGAGATCAGGGCTTCAGGACAAGAAGTCAGACTGGCACTTACGAGTTTTATCAGAGATATCCTTTTGTGCCTGTATAATGTATAATTTCATTCAGAAAAATATCTGTGTGGTGATAGTAAGATAGATTATTCAAGAATTACAATGCCTGAAGGAGGTGTATTTGCCTTAAAATTTAGGAAGATAGCAAAAGGATTTGCTGAGAGTGACTAAATCACAGGTCTAGATAAGAATTCTAAACAACTGATTATAAAACACTGCACAGAAGTGTATGCAGCCATGGCGTAGATGTAGTATATACATCTACATTGGCCTGTGATGTATGTGTTCATGTTTATGTGTGTATACACACATACTTCCAGTTTCTCCTCAATAAAGAACCAATGGAGACTTTTGGCAAGAATTTTTATTCATCCTGTTCTCCTTTTACATTTTCAGATCCATTGCTCTTCCTATAACACACCATTTACTGTAAGAGTAGCTATTTCCCTATTTTAGGATGCTTTTCTCTATTTGCCCAAGTCTTTAGTCATTCTATTTGCAAAAGCTCATTTCACATACAGACTCCATCAATGAATTGTATAAAGGCTTTGCTTATCTCCAATGTACTTTACAAAATGTGAACTGCCTGCTTTCTTAATGAAGCGTTGGACCCTTCAGATCTTTATAATTCTGAGCACGTGATGCTACATGGCTTCTCTGTCACAAGCATAATTCTCTCTAGATATTTCATTGCTAGAATAATTATATCCAACCCAACTATGGCAGGAATAAACCTGACTGTGGTCCACACTAAAAACAAATCTTTCCTTCCTAATTGTTGTCAATATCATCAATCACCTTAGTCAATATTAAAGAAACTCAGTGACTTTCAAATTTAATGACTTCAAACATGTCAAGATGTAGGCTAACAGGATAATTCCAATTTTCAAAATATTCAGAATTTCAATCTTAAGAATAAACTATTTAAGAGGAAATATAACTTATAGGGCTTCCTTGGTAGCTCAGCTGGTAAAGTATCCACTTGCAATCAGGAGACCTTGGTTCAGTTCCTGGGCTGGGAAGATCCTCTGGAGAAGGGATAGGCTACCCATTCCAGTATTCTTGGGCTCCCTTGATGGATCAGATGGTAAAGAATCTGCCTGCAATGTAAGAAATCTGGGCTCTATCCCTGGGTTGGGAAGGTCCCCTGGAAGAGGGCATGGCTACCCACCCCAGTATTCTTGCCTGGAGAATCCCCATGGACAGAGGAGCCTGAACACAACTAAGCACAGCACATATAACTTAAAGCTGAATATTTTGTCCACAAATATTTTGTCCACAGAAGTGTCATCTTACAATGGAAGGAGATAAAGATGAGGAAAAATAATATATCAAATACATTAGTACAAGACTTCAGAAGAACACCTACAGATTCATTATGGGCTCCTTTTCTTAATATCCTATCATAAATTAGATATATTTGTCATATACTATAAAACAGAGTTGAAAGAAGGGTTACATATAAAATTATATCAACATACTATAAAAACTAGTCAAAATGGCTGATTCTAGAAAGTATATTATCAGAGCTGAATGAAAGGTGAATTGTAACTGCCTACAAGGTATGGGGGAAGGGACAATGGAAAATAAGCATATTTTCATCATAAAACGTGTCAGGTACAGAATGTAAGGTGGAGTTAACAGAAGCATTCTTTCAAAGCCTGCTGAATGAGCAGCTGCACACCCAACACTGCTCTCCTCTCCAACCCACTGTCACCTAACATAGCAGAAGGTGAACGGTTTTCTTCCTGCGTTTGAAGGAGAGATGATCTGAACTGAAGCTTTGAGGCTGATTGGATGGCATTCTGAAACTAAGCACATTAGGTAATAGTTTTCACATTAAATATTGATACCTCTTCCAAGTACCTGTACTTTTCCCAGAATACTGGTGGGGGATGGTTTATATCATCATGGGCAGAAGAAAGAGTAAATGTCCTACAGAAAGTCTTATGTGCTGTGCTAAGTCATGTAGTTCTGTCTGACTCTTTGCAAGCCCATGGACTGTAGCCTGCCAAGCTCCTCTGTCCATGGAATTCTCCAGGAAAGAATACTGGAACGGGTTGCCACGCCCTCCTCCAGGGGATCTCTCCAACCCAAGGATCGAACCCAGGTCTCCCACATTGCAGGTGGATTCTTTACCAGCTGAGCTACCAGGGAAGCCCATAGAAAGACTTATAGATACTGTTATTTCAGAATTCCCCATCAAAAAGACCAGGTCCCCTATAGATCACCTTACTGTGACCTATACCAACTGTTACTTTTTAGAACAGAAAATTTCCAGTTTTTCAGCCATATTATTTATATTTTCAAAAAATACTATGATACAATATTATGTTATATTTATTGTAACAATTTTAATGAGACTTAAGTCATCAAAATATTTAGGAACTGTTATTGTTTAAATTGTTTAGCAGAACTTAGTTTTGTTATCAATCCTTAATATATTCAAGAGAATTAAACTTAAAGTAATTTGTGGTTTATTAGTCATGTGAATAGTATTTGAATGTTTGAGAAAGTGTTTAAAATAAGTTTTTTTAAAATGTGGCATTGCATATAAACCATAGCTGTATTCTTCACAAATGTAAAGCAAGGCCTCTTGAACAACACCAACCCAAGCAACAATTAACAAAACGTCAACAAAAGCAAATGAGACAGACTAAGTTCTCAAGTAGCTGGGGATAAACTGCTTTTGAGATCAATGCCTACAGAACATTCAGGTAGAAATTTCTAATGGTTAGCTGAATATACAGATAATTGGCATCTGGAGTTTATATGTGATGTTAGGGTTGAAGTATCAGTGCCAAGACTGTGGTCATAGTCAAAAGAGTTGCTGAGATAAATGTTCTGGAAAGGGGGCATTTGAAAGCCCCAGGATTTTAGTTCAATCTGAAGTTTTCCTGAAACTACCTTCATGGCATTGTCCTCAAACCTGGTACCACACAGAATGAACTATTTCAAAACTTCCAAAAAAATTAAGATGAATTCAGGCAATTTAGGATATACTTGCTAGTAATAAACTTGCTCTATGATTTTGAACAGGTATTTTCCATCTATTAGATTCAGTCACATTATGCTAAGTAAATAATTAGGTTTGAGTAGGTACTTTCTCCCTTGGACAGCAAGGAAATCAAACCAGTCTTAAGGAAGATCAATGATGAATACTCACTGGTAGGACTGATGCTAAAGCTGAAGCTCTGGTATTTAGGTCATCTGATGCAGATGACACCACCCTTATGGCAGAAAGTGAAGAGGAACTCAAAAGCCTCTTGATGAAAGTGAAAGAGGAGAGTGAAAAAGTCAGCTTAAAGCTCAACATTCAGAAAACAAAGATCATGGCATCTGGTCCCATCACTTCATGGGAAATAGATGGGGAAACAGTGGAGACAGTGTCAGACTTTATTTTTTGGGGCTCCAAAATCACTGCAGATGGTGATTGCAGCCATGAAATTAAAAGACGCTTACTCCTTGGAAGAAAAGTTATGACCAACCTAGATAGCATATTCAAAAGCAGAGACATTACTTTGCCGACTAAGGTCCGTCTAGTCAAGGATATGGTTTTTCCTGTGGTCATGTATGGATGTGAGAGTTGGACTGTGAAGAAGGCTGAGCGCTGAAGAATTGATGCTTTTGAACTGTGGTGTTGGAGAAGACTCTTGAGAGTCCCTTGGACTGCAAGGAGATCCAACCAGTCCATTCTGAAGGAGATCAACCCTGGGATTTCTTTGGTAGGAATGATGCTAAAGCTGAGACTCCAATACTTTGGCCACATCATGCGAAGAGTTGACTCATTGGAAAAGACTTTGATGCTGGGAGGGATTGGGGGCTTGAGGAGAAGGGGATGACCGAGGATGAGATGGCTGGATGGCATCACTGACTCGATGGACGCGAGTCTGAGTCAACTCTGGTAGTTGGTGATGGACAGGGAAGCCTGGCGTGCTGCAATTCATGGAGTCGCAAAGAGTTGGACACGACTGAGCGACTGAAATGAACTGAACTGAACTGAGCTGAACTGAACTGATGCAAACAGACAATTAATTGGGAAAGTCCCTGATGCTGGGAAAGATTGCGAGCAGAAGGAGAAGAGGAGATTGAAAGCAGAAGTAGAAGATGAGATGACTGGACAGCATCACTGATGTGATAGACATGAACTGTGGCAAATTCCAGGAGATTGTAAGGAATAGGGTGGTCTGATGTGCTGCATTCCATGGGGTTGTAAAGAGTCAGACACGACTAGGACTGAAGAACAACAGCAAGGTAATTTCTGGGCTTTGCAAGTAGTGGTAGCAGTAAAGAACTCCACCTCAGAAGATCTTCCCAACCCAGGGATCGAACCCAGGTCTCTGGCATTGCAAGCAGATTCTTTACTATCTGAGCCACCAGGGAAGCCCAGGAATACTGGAGTGGGTAGCCTATGCCTTCACCAGCAGATCTTCCCAACCTGGGAATCAAATCGGGGTCTCCTGCATTGCAGGCAGTTTCTTTACCAGCTAAGCTACCAGTTGCTGCTGCTGCTGCTGCTGTTAAGTCGCTTCAGTCGTGTCTGACTCTGTGCGGCCCCATAGACAGCAGCCCACTCTTCCATCCCTGAGATTCTCCAGGCAAGAAAACTGGAGTGGGTTGTCATTTAGCCAATCACAATTTAGAAATTAACTGTCACAGGTTTCATATTTCCATATTACAATGTTTTTAAAAATGAGTTGGGCTTCTTGGTATCAAAATAATGCTGATGCATGATTTTAGTGGATCTTATTTTAATGATACTATTATTAGTAACCTATATTAACAAAATCTTTTCTCTACAAAATTGAATGTGTTTTCACTTGGAAAAATCTTTATATAATATTAAAAAGGTTAAGAACTCTTGATTAGACACACAACTATTCAGTCATCTCTATTCATAATTTATACAACTTATATATACAATTTGACAGATTCATTATCTTATAAACCAACCTCTCTTAGAAAATACTCAGCTTTAATTTATTACTACTAAATTCAAACCACAAAGATAATGATGTAGCTTCAGTTCTAAATTTTTTTTTTAATTTTTGGTTATTGTAATGCTTAAATTTTTGGAATACCAGAGCCCAAATCCTTGATTTTAGTTATTCATTATTTTATGGCCAAAACTAAGAAAATTAATATATGCTATCAGATCATAAAAATTATAGACTTGTATCTATTATTTAGATTATATTTTTGTTCATCTGAATGTAAAAGACCTTAAGCAACAAGATTTTTCTATTTGATTAACTCCCTAGAGAACATGGAAGCCTGAAAATCTTTTTTTGCACTACTCTAGAATGCTGGGTGTTTACAATGAAGAGTATGATTTGATATAAAAAGATTACTGAAATTACTCATTAAAATAATAAGGTATATTTTAAATGTCTTTCTTGTTGAAAATTTTCACCTAATTTATTCAGCTATATTTCTGAAGACAAAATATTATTGTATTCCTCCATCCTTTATTTAAATAAACAAGTGCATTAATGCCTATTATTCATAGTTATCCTTCCAGTTTTGAAAACATAGGGCAATGCATACTGACTTAAATTGAATGGTGCATTAATTAGCTTGATAGTGGTAATCATTTCACAATGTATGTGTATATCAAAACATCATGCTGTTCATTGTCACCAAGTGTTCCCTAGGATTTTGAGGTAATGCTTAAGGATGTCTTTCAACATAACATTAGGTGTCACACTTCTTTTGTGACCATCTTCATCCTCTAATTCATTTGACATGTTAAACAGATTACTTTTAAGGGATTATACATGGCTATTAACATATCTAAAGCACTTGGACTATACTATTTTTTAATCTCAATTGATTTGGATTGATTAAAAACTGAATGTCTGTAAAAGGATGGAGATAGTCTTACTGCCATCTATGCAATGTGAGGTAACCTAAAATTCAATTTGAGTAATGAAACCTGAACTTACGAACCCAAGAAATATAAATTTGCCAAACCGCAAAGCAAGTATAAATTGGTTCCATTGCCATAACTGTTCTGGAAAGATAAGAACATGAAGTTTCAGTAGACAGTTTGCTTAAAGATCCTGCTCAACATTCTCCAGATTATTAAAAGTGACTTCAGTCTGCCCATGTTATCCAATCTGTATGCATTCCTCACTTTAGAAACTCCACCTCAAAAATTATATAGGTACCAGTTCCAATTCTATAAAACTTTCTTTGTAGCTTTCCTTTTCAAGACTTTATTTATTTGTGGGCAAGATTATTAATAAAGTCAACTTGTTTTTTTAATAATCATTTACCTGGTGATTTGGGGGGATTTCATAGTTTCATGAGGCTCCACTGTGATCTATCTATCTTATACAGCTTAAGATTTTTGATTTAGGACTCCCTCGCACTCCCAAGACCCACCTGACCTACTCTTACTAGGAGCCTATCCTAGGCTACTGTGGTAAATAACTTTCTAACAATAGGTATGACTCTGATATTTATGAAAAAAGCCCTCTGCTCCACCCTGAAATTGGTCCTTCAGTAATATTTTAAGACCTAATAATAATTAAAATGAATACTTAATTTCCTTGGTGAAAACTGCCTCCTAATTTGTCAGGTCTAAAGAATATCACTTTCTGTTGTGCATTTATATAAGGAAACTCATAAAAGGATAGAAGACAGACATACTCCCTACAATTGCTCTCCAAACCTTCCCTGAAGACTAATAGGCAAAAGTTCTGGTTGGCAGTCATCTTTCCTATAAAAATCTATGGCTTGAGACACTGTCAAAACTATTAAAACCCACCTCCATATTGACTCCTGTCGAGGAACTTACTTTTGGAGAGATTTGTTGATGATGTTGTTCACTCGCTAGGTCATGTCCAATTCTTTGTGACCTTATGGACTGTAGCATGCCAAGTTCCTGTGTCCTCCATTACCTCCTCCTGCTGCTGCTGCTGCTAAGTCGCTTCAGTCATGTCCGACTCTGTGAGACCCCATAGACGGCAGCCCACCAGGCTCCCCTGTCCCTGGGATTCTCCAAGCAAGAACACTGGAGTGGGTTGCCATTTCCTTCTCCAATGCATGCATGCATGCTAAGTTGCTTCAGTCGTGTCCAACTCTGTGCAACCCCATGGACAGCAGCTCACCAGGCTCCTCTGTCCACAGGATGCTCCAGGCAAGAATACTGAAGTGGGTTGCCATTTCCTTCTCCCCATTACCTCCTGGAGTTGCTCAAATTCATGTCCATTAAGTTGGTGATACTATATAACCATCTCATCTTCTGCTGCCCTCTGCTCCTTTTTTCTTTAATCTTTTGCAGCATCAGGAAGAGTCAGCTCTTGGCCTCAGGTGGTTAAAGTATTGTAGTGTCAGCTTCAGCATCAGTCCTTCCAACACATATTCAGGGTTGATTTTCTTTATGATTGACTGCTTTGCTCTGCTTACTGTCTGAAGGACTCTTAAGAGTGTTTTCCAGCACTACAATTCAAAAACAGCAGGTCTTTGGTGCTCAGCCTTCTTTATAGTCCTACTCTCACATTCCTACAACACTACTGGAAAAACCATAGATTTGACTATACGGACCTTTGTTGGCAAAGTGATGTCTCTGCTTTTTAATATACTGTCGAGGATTGTCACTCCTTCCAAGGAGTAAATATCTTAATTTCATGGCTTCAGCAACCATCCGCAGTCATTTTGGAGCCAAAGAAAATAAAACCGGTCATTGTTTTCACTTTTTCACCTTCAATCTGCCATGAAGTGATCGGACTGTATGCCATTATCTTCATTTTTTGAATGTTGAGTTTTAAGCCAGGTTTTTCACTCTCCTCTTTCACCCTCATCAAGAGGCTCCAGCTCCTCTTCACTTTCTGCCATTAGAGTGGTATCATCTGCACATGTGAGGTTGTTGATATTTCTCCTGGCAATCTTGATTCCAGCTTGTGATTCATCCAGATTACTTTCCCATAAATTCTGTCTATTAGAGGCCACTACTTGGTTGGTGTCTAGAGATGGCCTGATCGTCAGGATGGGATGGGGGAGACTCAAGACATGGAATATTATAAACAGAAACTTTTAACTAACTGTATTTGTTAGTTAGTATAGTATATATACCTCAGTAGTATAATATACAATACTAAGTAGTATAATATTCTATACTATAGGAGCCTGGAAGGCTGCAGTCCATGGGGTCGCTAAGTTGGACATGACTGAGCGACTTCACTTTCACTTTTCACTTTCATGCACTGGAGAAGGAAATGGCAACCCACTCCAGTGTTCTTGCCTGGGGGATCCCAGGGACGGGGGAGCCTGGTGGGCTGCCGTCTATGGGGTCACACAGAGTCGGACACGACTGAAGCGACTTAGCAATACTAGTATATATACTATAGTAGTATACTATACTAGTATAGTATAGTATATTTGTTAGTATATGTAACTAAATATAAACTGCTTCCTAAAATCATCTGCAGGCTCTTTTAAGCATTCATATCCAAATCTCACTTCATGCATATATCCTTCCAAAGGGCATAATTTTTTATCAAGGACAATTAAGAATTATACTAGCCATTCTGGATGGAATGTTTGATATATATAATATTGTATGTCTTTGAGGTGGACAATAAGGGAAGGTATTAAGTCTCTAAACATCCAATAATCATTTTTATAACTTTATTAAGGATTTAATAACAAATATAATTGTATAAGTTTAAAGTGTGATGGTTTGATATATTGACGCAGTGTAGAATGATTATCAAGAGTGAGATAATTAACACATCCATTACCTCATATAGGTAACTCTGCACATTCGTGTATGTGATGCGAATGCTTAAGATCGACACTCAACATGTTGATGTATGGCAAAACCAATACAGTATTGTAAAGTGAAATAAAAAATTTTAAAAAAAGATCTACACTCAATAACTTTCAAGTATACAATACTTTATTATATATATTATATATATACTATATATAGTATACAATACTATATTATTAATCATTTTCCAATTGGTATACAACAATCTTCAAAAGAAAAATAGACCTTAAATTGGTATCTTCAAAGCTCTATCTTTTAGGACTACCTTCTCCTTATCTTTCTACCACTCCTTCAGCCTCTGCAAGAATTATCCTCTACAAAATGAGCCTTTATTAGAATGTTCTTTTCCTCAGAAGGTTCCTTGGAAGAAAACTTTCTAATTTCCCTTCAGATTTAATAATCCTGAAGCCAGAATTATTATGCAGGTAGAAATATAATATTTGCAGATGGAACTTCAATATTTGTTCAGACTGAACTTAATGTCATTAACAAAGAATTTTATAAACCAAAAGAAGAGAAAACTAAATACCACCCCTGTCAGTTTTACCATGAGAGACTTATTGTACAATAAGATGGACTTTCAAAGGCTCTTTTTAGACACCTATGTGTCTAAATGTGTCTACCTATTTACAATTTATTGCTGAGTTGATCATCTTTGTACCTGTACCATGTGAGATTCAAAGC
This sequence comes from Capricornis sumatraensis, assembly GCF_032405125.1. Classification (NCBI taxonomy): domain Eukaryota; kingdom Metazoa; phylum Chordata; class Mammalia; order Artiodactyla; family Bovidae; genus Capricornis; species Capricornis sumatraensis. The sequence continues at coordinate 128,062,741 of NC_091071.1, forward strand.
AAAATGGAAGACTTGGCTTTGGTCAAAACTACGTATGGACTAAAAGCAACTGATAATCCATAAAATATTCATATTGATATACACAAACTTAGCCTAAATGACTGATTTCCTTAAGGTAGGAGCCAAAGAAGGCAATGAGAGGAAACCAGAATTGAAAGAGACACTTGTACCCCAATGTTCATCACAGCACTGTTTATAATAGCCAGGACATGGAAGCAACCTAGATGCCCATCAGCAGATGAATGGATAAGAAAACTGTGATACATATAAACAATGGAGTATTACTTGGTCATTAAAAAGGATATATTTGAATCAGTTCTAATGAGGTGGATGAAACTGGAGCTGATTATACAGAGTAAAGTAAGATAGAAAGAAAAACACCAATACAGTATACTAAGGCATATATACGGAATTTAGAAAGATGGTAAGGATAACCCTGTATGCGAGACAGCAAAAAAGACACAGATGTATAGAACAGTCTTTTGGACTCTGTGGGAGAGGGAGAGGGTGGGATGATTTGGGAGAAAGGCATTGAAACATGTATAATATCATATAAGAAACTAACTGCCATCCAGGTTCGATACAGGATGCTTGGGGCTGGTGCACTGGGATGACGCAGAGGGATGGTATGGGGAGGGAGGAGGGAAGGGGGTTCAGGATGGGGCAAAATCAATACAATACTGTAAAGTTATTAGCCTCTAACTAAAATAAATAAATTTAAACTAAAAAAAAAAAAAGAGAAGGATAAAATGCATACTTATTAGAAATGAGACAAAATATTTAATTTTCTAATTATATAATCATTTATGTAGATATTTAATGCCATCTACCAAAAATGCTACTAGAACTAATAAGCAAGTTTAGCAGTGTTGCAGAATAAAAGGGCAATAGAAAAATAAATAGACAAAAATAACTGTACTTCAATATCTCAAGAATCATTGAGAACTGAAATAAAAGCCATATTATTTTAAAATAACATTAAAAACATAAAATATCTTGAGATAATTTAATAACATATGTGCTCAGTTCAGTTCAGTTCAGTCGCTCAGTCGTGTCCGACTCTTTGCGACCCCATAAGCGCAGCACGCCAGGCCTCCCTGTCCATCACCAACTCCCAGTGTTCACTCAAACTCACGTCCATCGAGTCAGTGATGTCATCCAGCCATCTCATCCTCTGTCGTCCCCTTTTCCTCCTGCCCCCAATCCCTCCCAGCATCAGAGTCTTTTCCAATGAGTCAACTCTTCACATGAGGTGGCCAAAGTACTGGAGTTTCAGCTTTAGCATCATTCCTTCCAAAGAACACTCAAGGCTGATCTCTTTTAGAATGGATTGGTTGGATCTCCTTGCAGTCCAAAGGACTCTCAGGGGTCTTCTCCAATAGCACAGTTCAAAAGCATCAATTCTTCAGCACTCAGTTTTATTCATAGTCCAACTCTCACATCCATATATGACCACAGGAAAAACAATAGCCTTGACTAGACCGACCTTAGTCAACAAAGTAATTTCTCTGCTTTTGAATATACTATCTAGGTTGGTCATAACTTTCCTTCCAAGGAGTAAGCATCTTTTAATTCCATGGCTGAAGTTACCATCTGCAGTGATTTTGGAGCCCCAAAATATAAAGCCTGACACTGTTTCCACTTCTATTTCCCCATCTATTTCCCATGAAGTGATGGGACCAGATGCCCTGATCTTCGTTTTCTGAATGTTGAGCTTTAAGCCAAATTTTCACTTTCCTCTTTCACTTTCATCAAGAGGCTTTTTAGTTCCTCTTCACTTTTTGCCATAAGGCTAATATATGTATTAGGCTTATATATTAAAAACTATAAAATAATATAAAGATAAATTTTAAAAAACAATAAAATGAACTTTATGATGTTCATGATCAGAAGATTAAATATGGCTATACTGGATTTTTTTTCAAATTTGACCTAAGGATGCAACTCAAATTCCATCAAAATACAAGGTTTTAAATAAACTGGCCAGTTTCTTTCTTCATAGAATTCAAAGAACCTATAAAAGCCAAAATAATTTTCAAAAGTGAGTAAAATTAGAGGACACTGCTATTTTAAGACTTACTGTAAAGCCACAGCAATCACATTAGTGTAATGCTGGTGCAAGGGATAGACATAAAAAATCAATGGTAGTAAAGAAAAATTCAAGAAATAAGCAACATATAGTATGCTTAATTGATTTTACGACCAAATTTACTAAGAAAATTCAGTGGAAACATAATAGTCTTTTCAATGAATATCCTTCAACTAGAATAACTGGATATATACGGAAAAAATAGACTTGGATTTTTCTTCACATTTTATTTGAAAATTAACTCAAAATTAGTCACAGACATAAAAACTGGGAACTCTAAAATGTCGAAAATTAAATGTAGTATAAATTCTTCTGTCATTATAGTGTAGACAAAGCAGTACAGTTACTAGAGAAAAATAATTAATAATTTGTACTGTATCAAATGTAAGACTTCTGTTCTTTGAAAGACACTGTTAAGGAAATGAAAAGTCAAACCATAGGCTAGTATTAATATTTGTAAAACATTTATCTGATAAAGGACTGATAAAAGAATACATATTTTTGAAAGTTGAATTCAATAATAAGATGACAACCACCCCAATAAAAATGAGCATAACATTTAAACAGTCACTTCACGAAAGAAGAGATAAGAGTGACAGTTAAGCACATGTAAAGATGTGAACCTAGGTCTTTAGGGAAATACAGATTAAACCTACAATAAGGTATCACCACGTATCCATTAGAATAACAGTTTTAAAGATTGAAAATGTCAAAATTTTGGCAAGCAACTAGAGCAACTGGCATTCTTCTGTGTGTGTTTGCATGTGTGTGTGTGTGCAGGTGTGTGTGTGTGTGTGTGTGTGAGTCACTCAGTCGTGTCTGATTCTTTCCAATCCCACGGACTATAGACTGCAAGGTTCCTTTGTCCATGGAATTCTTCAGGCAAGAATACTGGAGTGGGTTGCCATGTTCTCCTTCACAGGATCTTCTCAACCCAGGAAGACCTTTACCGTCTGAGCCACCAAGGAAGCCAACACTACCCTATATTGCCACTGAAAATGTATAACAGTATAGCCATATGGGGAAAGATTTTGTTAATTTCTTATAAAGATAAACACACATCTGCCAAATGTCCAAGCAATCTCACTCTACATATTTTTTTCATAAGATATGGAAACACACTTACCTCAAAGATTTTTACACCACTATTCATAGACTTGATTCCTGATTTAGTTTTATAGATGGCATTTACTTAAAAATTGAACAAAGAAAATACCAAGTTAAGTATAAGTAACCATCTTTGTTTAACCTTTAGAATTCAATTCCAAGAAGAAGTTTTAGCTTTGTCTAGAAACTGCCAAATTGCCAAAGAAAACAGCCAATATCCATACTGATAGAAGATATGGGTCATACATGACTTTGGCTTGCTGTGGAAAAGGGAAAATTCCTATATCTGATGCCCTCAATACAAACATGCAGTAAATACTAGAATTATTAGAATATCTTCAATTGTTGAAATAAATAGGTATCATTTAAATAGAAGTCAAAATCTAAACTACAAACTCTGGAAATCTGGCTGTTCAGTAAAAATATAATCAAGCCACAAATATTAGTCAAATTCATCTTTTCAAATTTTATAGATGCTTCCTTCATGGCTCAGTTAGTAATGAATTCACCTGCAATGCAAAAGACCACCTGCAATGCAGGAGACCCAAGTTTGATCTCTAGGTAGAGAAGATCCCCTGGAGAAGGAGATGGCAACCCACTCCAGTATTCTTGCCTGGGAAATCCCATGCACAGAGGAGCCTGGTGGGCCACAGTCCATGGGGTTGCAAAACAGTTGGACATGACTTAGCGACTAAATCACCACCACTTAAAAAAAATTAAAACATCACATTGATGTACAGCAAAACCAATATAATATTGTAAAGTAATTAGCCTCCAATTAAAATAAATAAATTTATACTTAAAAACAATTAAAACAAATGTGTAGTTAATTTGAATATCATGTTAAACAAATGTGACCAAAATATTGTTTTAATATGTAACCAATACAATAATATTAATTCTATATTTTACATGTTTTATTTTTATTAAGCACTGACAGCCCAATGTGTATTTCATACTTATAGAACATCTCCATCCAGACTATCCACAATTCAAGTGTTTATAGTCACATATGGCTAATATCTACTGTTTTAGATAGTCAAGCTCTAGACACTGATATTAGACATGCCCTGGCTCATCACCATTCCAAACAAGCTCCTTTAAAGCAGATTGGCATAAAACAACCATTCAATAATTGACAGATAAATATATGAATTCTTTCAAACGGTCCATTACAAAAGCGAACCTTAGATTCTGAGAAGAACACTGTGAATTATCTGGTTGAACAATGTCTAAAGTTAAATTTTGTGATACCAAAATAGCTGAGTGTTGGCATCTGATGGGATTCCCTTGTGGCTCAGATGGTAAAGCCTGCAATGCGGGAGACCCAGGTTCAATCCCTGGGTCGGGAAGATCCCCTGGAGAAGGTAATGGCAACCCACTCCAGTACTCTTGCCTAGAAAATTCCATGGATGGAAGGAGCCTGGTGGGCTACAGTCCATGGGGTCACAAAGAGTCAGACATGACTGAGCGACTTCACTTTGGCATCTGATAGCCTCAAATGGATAATCAAGAGAATTATTCATAAAGATTCCCCGTATAAAAGACAAAAGTTGCTTGCTATGAAGAACTAATATTGGTGAGTTATGACGTGGCTGGTTCACAACTCATAACCAACATAATGCTGGGAAAAAAATGAGTCACTTGGAGATACACCTATTCGGCCTTGAATCTTCTTTAAGCTGAGTTAGTTAAATATTATAAGGGGTTAATTTAGTATATTGTCCAAATTGTCTTATCATCAAGAAATTAAAAAGCTGCCTTTCCACAACATCTCTCTTCTCCACAATTATACAAGCTTCAACCTGAATGTTTGTTATTTGTAAAAAGTTAACAAAGAAAGGCTACACATGAACCTTGTTGGAAAGAATCTTATCAAGTACTATTGACTAAACACAGTAATCAAAATTCAGTGATTACTGAAGTGATACACACACAACATGTGTGTCCATATTCCACAATATAAAAAGGAAAGTTCCATTTGGCAATCCAAACTCTTGATTGACCTCAAGACAAGGCCTCCAGAAAGTCCCCAAACATAGAAATCATAAAGCAGACAACTTTGACCATGATTTTGGATTAGGTACATGACTTCTAGCATTAACACTTTATATTCAAAAGCCATTTGCCACAACCCAGACTACCAGAAACACAAATAATCATGTTTTATCTTTACAATCATGTTCTTTATTTTCCTAGATACTTTATCTTCTCTCTGTTGGCTTAAGGTTCTAGATGGTTCTAACACTTGTAGCTCCTTTACTATAGCTTCCTAAATGTCCCTGTTCTTATTACCGTTCTTATCATCCTTCATCCAATGCCTGGCTATGATTTACTCATGATTTGGCTAAAAGATGCAATCAAATCAAAAGTCAAGTTGTTCCCAATTTTCTTTGGGTGCCATCCAGCTTCCTTTAGTACCAGTCTCCTCAAGACAATCAATTGGTTTCATGAGTATTACCTTTCAACCACTAGATGGCAAATACAACATTGAATCAGACCAGGCAAAAATCTAAAGCTCCTAAAGTTCAGTTCATTTCAGTTCAGTCACTCAGTTGGGGCTGACTCTTTGTGACCCCGTGGACTGCAGTATGCCAGGCTTGCCTGTCCTTCACCATCTACCAGAGCCTACTCAAACTCATGTCCATCATGTTGGTGATGCCATACAACCATCTCATCCTCTGTCATCCTCTTCTCCTCCCACCTTCAATCTTTCCCAACATCAGGGTCTTTTCAAATGAGTCAGCTCTTCGCATCAGGTGGCCAAAGTATTGGAGTTTCAGCTTCAGCACGAGTCCTTCCAATAAATGGTCAGGATTGATTTCCTTTAGGAGTAATTGGTTTGACCTCCTTGCAGTCCAAAGGGATTCTCAAGAGTCTTCTCCAACACCACAGTTCAAAAGCATCAATTCTTCAGTGCTCAGCTTTCTTTATACTCCAACTCTCACATCCATATATGATTACTGGGAAAAACCATAGCCTTGACTAGACAGACCTTTGTTTGCAAAGTAATGTCTCTGCTTTTTAATATGTTTTCTAGTTTGGTCATAGCTTTTCTTCCAAGGAGCAAGCGTCTTTTAATTCCACTGCTGCATTCACCATCTGCAGTGATTTTGGCGCCCCCCAAAATAAAGTTTCTCACTGTTTCCATGGTTTCCCCATCTATTTGCCATTAAGTGATCGGACTGGATGCCATGATCTTAGGTTTCTGAACGCTGAGTTTTAAGCCAACTTTTCCACTCTCCTCTTTCACGTTCATCAAGAGACTCTTTAGTTCTCCTTGGCTTTCTGCCATAAGTGTGGTGTCTTCGGCATATCTGAGGTTATTGATATTTCTCCCAGCAATCTTGATTCCAGCTTGTGCTTCATCCAGCCCAGCATTTTGCTTGACGTACACTGCATATAAGTTAAATAAGCAGGGTGACAATATACAGCTTTGACGTACTCCGTTCCTGATTTGAACCAGTCCGTTCTATATACAGTTCTAACTGTTGCTTCTTGACCTACATACAGATTTCTCAGGAGGCAGGTCAGGTGGTCTGGTATTCCCATCTCTTTAAGAATTATAGTATGTCCTAAAACTCCTTAGGAAATAATATCTAGCATTGGTAGTTTCCATCTCCATCAAAACAAACCTGAAGCTTTTCACAGGAAGTGAACTTTATAACTGAACATTCAAGAAGTAGAACTTGGTGAAGAACTAAGAAATGAGCTATATGGATACACATGCCTCCCTGTTTTAGGTATTACTGAAATTCTATCTTTTAAGATAGAAAAGTCATTAATAAATCCAGCTTATTTTTTGACATAGCTTTGATGGTGATCTTTAAGGAAAATTAGGCAAAGCATTCTTTTGATTTTAGTTTACTTATCTGATTGTGCCTGTTATTGGCAGTTTTTAGATAGAAGAGTAGCTTTTAGAGGAAGAAAATAAATTTACTGGTGTTGACTGTCCTTTGACCCAAGCTACATATAATACCATGGTCTCATTTGTTATACACACACACACACACACACACACACACACACATACTTATAAACACACACACATAATATATGGATGCACATATAGTATTTTCCAAATCGGCAAATCATTCATCTGCATAGTTAACCTAATTTTCACTAAAAATAATAAACATAAGGAAAAGAAACATTAAGAACTCTGAATAGTAAAAACCCTTCTCAAAACCCAGACCTTGAGTAAACAGAATCCTTAAAGACACAAAAACACAAGAAAACAGTAAAGATGGGAGAAGTGATGTTCAAGAAATGTGTGTATATCTGACTTTTTTGTTAGACAAGTCCTCCTTAGCTTTCCTGAGGCTATGCAGTCTATGTAATTTACCACCATTCATAAATAACTCAAACAGAAGCTCCAAAGGAAGCCAAATCATCCATCATGACTTTAGAGGCTTACTCTACCTAAAAACAAACATCATTTAATTTCAGTTTACTGTAGCAGGAAGTAGAAATAACACAGTCTTTATAAGTCTAGCACCACCTCCTGACACAGAGATCTGGTGCCAAGTTGCTGAGTGATTTCAGTATCAGGGTTGAATAATCATTTTCATCATTCATTTTAAATGAACAGTGACATGTCATTAATTAATATTAATCAGGAAATTACCACATAAGTACAAAAAGAATGGTGGTCCACACATGGCTCATTAGGCTTATGTAGCTGAAGACATAAACTGGAGTTTTAGACTCACTGTTTATAGAATTTTATGGCAACAACTCATTTCAAATATTTTTAACATAATATGAAAGACAAAATGTACATTTTAAGAAAATCGTAAAGAAATGAAATGTTACTTTCGGCCCGTAACTTTGACTAAAGGAGAAAGAAAAGTACTTTTCATAGCAAAAGACATGCTACAGATCAAAGAATAAATGTCACATGTAAAGAAGAAATCCTATGAATGAATGAATGTCTCCACATGTTATTTTATAAATTATACTTCCCTTGTTTATAGGAGAAGGAAGAGCAGGATAATATGTAATAAATAGTTAATTCAAACTGAAATTTAACCATTAATTTGACCCTTTTTGCTGATTTTAAAAAGATATATCAGGACTTTCCTAGTGGAAAGTATTAATTAATTCTTAATTACTGGTGGTCCAGTAATTAAGAATCAGCCTTACATTGCAGGGGACATGGGGTCAATTGATGCTGCAGAGCAACTAAGACCACAACTACTGAACCTGCGTGCCATGACTAGACAATCCAAGTGCCACAACAAAAGATCTCACTCTCACATGACACAATGAAGATGCTGTGAGCCACAACTAAGAACAAATGCAGCCAAATAAATTTTTTAAAAAAAGACATGTTATCAAGTAAAAATAAGAAAATCACTCTTACTTTTGTATTTCCTGTACATCTGAGGCCTTTGGCAGACATTTTCTTGAAAATTAGTGAAATGAGCCTATCACTTGAAAGAAAACAGCTGATATTTGTTGCAAAAATTTCAGCATCATGCAAGGCAACAATCGTGTGTAGGTAAAAGATCCATTATAAAAACAAAAAAGGTCAGTGGATTTTAATGTCAAAGAGTACATAAAGATTTCTGATGTGGTCTCTGGTTGCACATTGCAACTAATCTCTAAGAAATTAACAGTTCTAAGTGGGTGATTGCAGTATTAAGAAAAACTCTTGAAAAACATCCCTTTTTTCAACTGTGAGACCAAATTTTCCTCAAATATATCAACTAAAACAACCTATTGCAACAAATTATTGAGACTCAAGGTGTCTTATATTTCACCAGCCATTAAATAAACTGTAAAACAATGGTATTCTCCTTGCAGTAGGCCAAATTCTCAGATGGCTTCCAAGATTCTTTTCCACTGGGGTACACATCAATATAATCACCTCTCCTTGAGTGTGGGTAGGACCTGTGAGTAAAATGGCATAGTCATGCCCTTGATTATGTTACATTATAAAGGTGATGTCCTTTCTCTAAATTTCAACGAAGACTGAAAATAGTTTTTCTGTCGGCTTTGTAAAAGTAAGCTGTCATGGGGCTTCCCTGGTAAAGAATACAGTGATAAAGAATCTGCCTGCCAATGTAGGGGACAGTTTCGATCCCTGGTCTGGGAAGATAACACATGACATGGGGCAACTAAGCCTGTGCACTACAGCTACTGAACTAGTACTCTACAGTTGAGGAGTTGCAGCTCCTAAAGCTTACAGCTCACACTCTGCAGCAAGAGATCACAGCAATGAGAAGCCCACGCACTGCTGCTCAAGAGTAGACCCCACTTGCCACAAGTAGAGAAAGCCCACATGCAGCAATAGACCTAGCACAGCCATAAATAAATAAATCTTAAAAAAAAAAAAAAGTAAGCTGATATGTTGTGACAGAGCACACATACAGTATACTTTCTTTTCCATAAGTTCCAAAATAGGTGAAGCCAATCAGTGGTGCTGGATGAGGAATCACAATAAAATAAAAATGGTTACCCTTGCAGGGGGAATGGAAAATAGTGACTGAAAAGGGAGATGGAAAGAAAATCTGGGGGGCAGGGGGTGACAATGTTCTCGTCTTCTACTGGATGCTGGTTACAGCAGTTTATTTCATTTATAAAACTTCAAGTAGTTGTACTATTATGATTAGTGTGATTTGATGTATGTATGTTATTCATCGATAAGCAGTTCCAACTTAGTCATTATAATGAACAAGCATATTTTACCACCCTCTTCTATAACCAACAATACATGAGACAAAGTATATTGGGGTTCAATTACTGTGTAACAAATCACCACACATTTAGCACTTGAAAATAACAGACATTTTCACTCCACAGTTTAAATGGGTCAGGAGTCTGGACACAGCTTATCTGGGTCCCCTGTTCAAGGCTGTCATCAAAATGTCAGGAAGGGTAGGATTTTCATGGAGCTCACAGTCATCTTCCAAACTCAAGAGGTTGTTTGCAGAACTCACTTTCCCTGCGGCTATATGCCGGATTCTTCACTCCTAGAGGCTGCTCTCAGTTCCCGCTCTACAGCCCTCACCATAGGCAGCTCACATCACAGTAGTGAGTTTCTTCAAGACCATCAAAAGACTCTCTCCTTCTAAGACTACATCTTACATAGTGCAAGCAAATCAACATAATGCCACCCCATTCAACTTGTCATATTCAATTGTTAGAAACAAATCACAGGTTCCATCTGTACTCAAGAGGAGGAGATTATACAAAGGAAGAGGAAGGGATTATTGGAATTTGCTCTAGCATTTATGATACTGGGCAGAGCATCACTGACTGATATTTTTTAGAAAATGACCATTCTTTAGGTAGCATTTCTTCAAGCCCAGAAAATTTCACTTTGGAGATTTCCAAAATTAATTTCTCTCTTGAGAAGCTTTGGGAAGTCCTTTAGAAGATGTCATTATAGGTGAGCATGCAGCAAATGATGACTAATTTTTGGAATAAAAATTATTAAAATCAGCATGCCCTGCTGTGTTAATCAGAGACTTCAGGGTTGTTAAATTAGCATAAATTATAAGAGTAAGTATTTTCCCAGTCTTTCCGATTCTCAGCTTCAGAAATCTGTAATGTTTTCTTTAACAGGTACTTGTGCTATAAGATAGGGTATGAGTAATGCTTCTGCATGTGATATCACAGATGATAAAATATACCGAGGAGACCATTAACTAAAGGATTTCTTATAAGTTTCTATTAAGTGTTAGAAAAGTAATTCAATAATAAATAATTTTTCAATGTCTGATTCAATTAACTGAATGATGAAATCAGTTAAATTTCAATGTTAAATATATTTAAATGAATCATATCCAGACTTAATTTCAAAGAAGCACTTGCCTTGCAAAATATAAAGCACAGATATGTAAGGCAATCTGCACAATGATATGATATTTCCTGCGAATCTATAGACCTCAAGATTAAAAAAATAAAAGAAGGGTAAAAATACATGACAGTAAGTAATTAATGGAAGAAAAAATTCAGTTATTGAACAGAAAGATACGAGAAGTTTATTTTTTTATCATTACCCCTCTCTGTTCTTATATCTCACTTTCTCCCTCACTGCCTCATTAGTTTTACAATATACTGTTTATTGTCATATCTTTGAAGCCTAGAATAGTCAGTATTTATATATACTAGGCACTCAAAATTATCTGTTGAATTAATGAACACATGAATAGATATATCCTATTTCTAGTACATTTTACTGCCTATTTTTTCCAATATTTTATTTTTTGTGCCCTTGCGTGAGCTATATCATTTTAAAAGTCTGAAGAATAACTATGAAAAATGAAAAGAACTTGCTATTGATTTAATTTAGAAGGTGAAGAATTAAGATATTGATGCAGACAGAAAGATCTCCTGGTTCAGGTTACAGGAAAAGCAAGCCCTGCATAAAGAATAAAGACCCCAGAGCATCAGGGAGAAATGAAATTCAATCCTTTTTTAGGTGGAATAGAAGGTTTGAAAGAGCCTCTGCTCTTACTCTGTGCTGCTGATTCGGTTGCCCCCGCTAATGCCGCCTGGCAGGTGTGCGAGCCCCACTTTCAAGTCTGATATTTCACGAGATCAACTGGTATTTAAGCTCCTCAGGCTCTCCTCAGGAGTCATTCAATTAATACACCAAAGAGCTTTTGGTTTGCTATGATTCCTCAAAGGTCAAGTCGTAAACATTTAAGAGCTATGTGATGATTAAAAGGACTATTCACCATAGATGGTTTAGCCTAAAAAACTTTCCTTTTCTAATTTTGACTACAAATTCTTAATAACAAAACAAGATAATGCCTCAACAATCTGCCCAGACAATATTATTTTGGAGTTTTGTGATAATCAATTCAGTTCACAGGTCCTTATTTTAAATGCCTCTAGTAATATGACACATCAGCTGCTTTTGTGTAAATTAAATATATTTGTCTAAGTCCATATTTTCACTATTATATTTTGAGTATATGAAGGGCTTTTTATAGACTTATTTTTATAATTGTTTAGTTTTTATATCAGCACTTTCATTAGTAAATATTGTCTGAGATATTTTACTTTAACCACCTGATCTAATAAGTAAGAAGGTTTATGAGTTCAGGGGGATTCTTAGAAGGAAAAGGTCCTCCACTTATTAGAGACAATAAGTACTGGTTAAAGGTTGATGTCAATCGTAAAGGGATAAAAAGACATGACAGTGTTGGAGTTCTCAGGCAAAAATGTCACTCATACTAAGAATTCAACAATTAGGAGAGTTTAGCCCCAGAGCAAAGGCACTAATGGTCACTGGCAGGCAGGGCCTGTCAACAACGCCTAAGATGAGTGTCAGCTGTTTAGAAAGCATCATCTCAGTTGTCCTAGATGAGCCCAGATGAAACTCAAGGCTGCTGAATCCTTGAGGCTGGATCCTTGTGCTGAATCACATGTAAAGTTTAGGAAACAGCTTCTGCTGTTGACTTTTGTTTTCAGTCCTAAGCAATTTTGAGAAAAAGGAGCTTTGACAGGATGATTGTTTCTTGGCTAGATCATTAGCACTCATTCATTCAACATTTATTCACCACATGCTGCATACCAGGAACTGAGAAAAAAAATTGAAGAAACTATTTCAGAATTTCCAAAGAGCTGTACATAAAAGAAAGGGATCAGTATTAGAAAGAAAAGTGTGTATAAGATATACTAAAATCACACAGAAATAAAATTAAATCAGAAGATATCAAAGAATAGAGAATAAGGAACTTTAAGTAAGAGGACTGAATGAGGGAAACCAGACAGTATGTCTGAACAGGAAATTATTTAGAAATGCTAAGTCACTTCAGTCGTGTCTGACTCTTTGCAACCCTATGGACTGTAGCCCACCAGGCTCCACTGTCCATGGGATTCTCCAGGCAAGAATACTGGAGTGAGTGGCCATTTCCTCCTCCAGGGGCTCTTCCTGACCCAGGGATCCAACCTGTGTCTCTTACCTCTCCTGCATTGGCAGGCACGTTTTTTACCACTGCACCACCTGGGAGTTCTTACAAAAAGAGAAAATACTGTAAAAAGAAGAAATAAAATCCCTGAATAATACAATCATCTGACCACCTTACCTATCTCCAAAGAAACCGGTATGTAGGTCAAGAAGCAAGAATTAGAACCATACGTGGAACAACTGACTGGTTCATTTATGGAGTACAACAAAGCTGTATATTGCCACCCTGTTTATTTAACTCAGATGCACAGTACATCATGAGAAATACCAGGCTGGATGACTCACAAGCTGAAATCAAGATTCCTGGGAGAAAAACCAACAACCTTAGATATGAAGATGATACCACTACTCATGGCAGAAAGCAAAGAGGAACAAAAGAGCCTCTTGATGAAAGTGAAAGAGAAGAGTGAAAAAGCTGGCTTAAAATTCAACATTCAAAAAATGAAGATCATGGCATCCAGTTCCATCAGTTCATGGTAAATAGAAGTGGAAAAAGTGGAAGCAGTGACAGATTTTATTTTCTTAGGCTCCAAAATCACTGCAGATGGTTAATGCAGCCATGAAATTAAAAGACACTTGCTCCTTAGAAGGCAAGCTATGACAAACCCGGACAATATATTAAAAAGCAAAAACATCAGTTTGCCAACAAAAGTCTGTACAGTCAGTTACGGTTTTTCTAGTAGTCATGTACGAATGTGAGAGTTGGACTGTTAAGAAGGCCAAGCACAAAGAATCAATACTTTCTATTTGTGGTGCTAGAGAAGACTCTTGAGAATCTCTTGGATAGCAAGGAGATCAAACCAGTCAATCCTAAAGGAAATCAACCCTGAATATTCATAGGAAGGACAGATGCTGAAGCTGAGGCTCTAATACTTTGGCCATCTAATGGGAAGAGCCAACTCACTGGAAAGACCCTGATGCTAGAAAAGATTGAAGGCAAAAGGAGAAGAGGGTGGCAGAGGACAAGATAGTTAGATAGCATCACTGACTCAATGGATTCAGTGACTCATTCTGAGCAAACTCTGGGAGATAGTGGAGGACAGGGAAGTCTGGCATGCTGCAGTTCCTGTGGTCACAGAGAGTCAGACACAACTTGGTTACTGAACAACAACCTTAGTATAGAAATATTAAATTATCCAACTAAATAGTTTAACTGCACAGGTATAACATGGAAAAAAAGTATAGAAATATTAAGTTATCCAAGTAAACATTTCAACTTTAAAGGTATACCATGGAAAAGAGTAATAAACAATAATTTGAGAATATGACCCTTCTTAACTATTCAAGACTACCTCACATTTTGACAGTATATTCAGTCCACTAGATAACTAGCTACATTAAATAACTAACTTTATTAGTTTCAACTGTTTTTCAAAGAATTAGTGGATTAGGCCATATTAAACCAGCCATAGGAAAAACTGCATCATCTTTATATAACAGAGATTTATTTCATAGTAAGTATGTCTATATATAATCAGAATATCTAAACAATTATAAAACAAATTGTCTCTCTTTGAATAAATATAAGCAAGTTAGAATTAAAAATATTGTTAGAATTAAAAATATACAATTGTTAGAATTTAAAATAAACATATATAAAAGATGTTTATTAGTGTGCCTTGCAGGTTTAAGTTTAAGAACAAAAAAGTATGTATTGGTTGTTTCTATGTAAAAAAGAAAAAAAAAAAAAACTCAACATCTCAGTAGCAACACCAAGATCCATTTTCATGTTCATGCATTCTTCAAGTCACCTGCAGTTCCAGCAATCTAGGTTGGTCTCAGCTGGAGCAGGCTGGACTCTAGGCAGCTTGATGAGTTTCCATCTACTCTACATGTTTCACATCCTGAGTCCCAGACTGATAAAACAGCAGCTACCTGGAGCATGCAATGTTTATTGCAATCACGGAAAAGAAATGGGTTAATAGAAAAGAGTGATGCCTCTAATGATCTCAACTAAAATCCAACACAGTGTTGCTGCTACACACATTCCATTGGCCAGGCAAACTGCATGGCCAAGAAAACACAGGGCCAGTAGTGCACAGAACTATACTCTGCCCCTAGTTGAAGTCACTGCAGAACCACATGAGAAAGGACATATGTAATTTTATTAACAGATGGAGTAAGAGACTGGGAAACTTCAAGCCAACCTATTATAAAGTGAATTTGTCAATTTCATTTGCTTGTCATTCTTTTGCTTCTTTATTGGACTTGTAAGAAAATAAGATTTGAGATGGTTACACTTGGACCAACCTTAGAACCAGAAGCACTCATGATCAAGACTGAATTTCAAGAAGATAAGCCCTATGGGACATAGAAACATTCTGGCATTTATATCATTCAGTACTGAGTAGAATCACTCCTTTATCCTCCAAACACATTTACTGATACTGAAATTAGCTCAAATATCATGTCAGTTTCTCTCTATGTAATAGGAAATGAATTATTCCAACTACTAATGAGGCTTAGTTTTGCTAAAAAAGGTATGAATAAGAACACATATACTGTTCTGGATTATGTTATGACCTATAAATTTTGTTGTTGCTTAGTCCCTAAGTTATGTCTGACTCTTTGTGATCCTATGGACTGTAGTCCATCAGACTCGTCTGTCCATGGGATTTCCCAGGCAAGAATATGGGAGCAAGTTGCCATTTCCTTCTCCAGGAGATCTTCCCAACCCAAGAATCAAGCCCGTGTCTTCTGCGTTGGCAGGCAGATTCTTTACCACAGAGGCACCAGGGAAGCTCCATAAATTTTTTACTGGTTGCTCTTAAGTGTGAAATATAAAATTTTAACTAATCTTAGTCCACCTTCAAATGACACTGTATTGCTTCACATCTAATGCACTACTTTATAACAGACCAGTCCCAATCCTTATCTCATGCCCCTTGCAACACTCCTATCATTCATCTCACTTATTCACATGTCACAATCTCTCAAAACATTGTTACTATTATTAGACAGTTACTTTTTAGATCAATTAAGAACAAGAAAAATACAGGATTTCACTTTGCCTTTATTCCTTCTCCACATTCTAACTTTCTTTATGTGGATCTGAGTTTCTGACCTATATTATTTTTCTTTTCCAAAAATAACTCCTTTTAAAAATTCTTTTGCATAGGTCTGATGGTGATGAATTCCCTCAGTTTCGGTTCTTCTGAGAAACTTTTTTATTTTTCTTCACTTCTGAAGTCTAATTTTCTAGATATAGAATTCTAATTGTTTTCCTTTCAATATTTTATTTCACCCCACTCTCTTATTGCTTGCATGCTACTGATGATAAGCCTGCTATAATTCATTCCCTTGTTCTACAGATAAGGTGTTTTATTGTTTTTTTTTTTTTTTCCCCTCCTCTGGCTGCTTTCAAATTTTCTTCTTTGTCTTTGATTTTCCACAATTTGAATATGATATGCCTCAGAGCTGATGTTTTGTTTTTTTATCCTACCTGGTATCCTCTGAGCTTCTTAGAACTGTGATGTGGATCTAATTTTAGAAAATTCTCAGTCACATTTTTGGCCATGCTGAGGGGAATGTGAGATCTTAGTTCCCCAACAAAAGATCAAACCCATGCTCACTGAATTGGAAGCATAGAGTCTTAACCAATGGACAGCCAGGGAAACTCCTCAAAGTCACCATTATTTCAACTGTTTATTTCACTCTGTCTTCTTTTCCTTCTCTTATTGGTATTCCAATTATTTATATGTTACACTTCTTGAAACTGTCCTAGAGTACTTAGATGTTCTAGGCTTTGTCGGGTTTTTAATTCTGATTTATCCTGGAGTTTTAGTTTGGGAACTCTATTGACCTATCTTCAAGTTCACTGGTTATTCTTCTGGCCACATCCAATCCACAGATTAGTTCATTAAAACATTCTTCATTCTGTATTTTAATTCTGAAATTTTTAAGTTATAGCCTTTCTTTTTGATTCTTTCCTAGAGTTTTCTTCTCTCTGCTTATGGTTCACACTTGTTCTTATATTTGTTTACTTTCTCCATTTGAGCCTTTAACATAGCAATCATGGTTACTTTATATTCCCTCTGTTAATTTCAAAATTTATGTTATATCCTGAGTCTTCTCTGGTGTATACATTGCCTCTTCAGAATGTAGTTTTTTTCCCTATCTTTTCACATGCCTTATAATTATTGGTTGAAAGCCAAATATGATGTAAAAGGTCAAGGAACTGAGGTTTTCTTTATCCCCCTCAGTTCAGTTCAGTTCAGTTGCTCAGTCATGTCCGACTCTGTGACCCCATGAAATGCAGCACACCAGGCCTCCCTGTCCATCACCTACTCCCGGGGTCGACCCAAACCCATGTCCACTGAGTCGTTGATGCCATCCAAGCGTCTCATTCTCTGTCATCCCCTTATCCTCCTGCCCTCAAACTTCCCCAGCATCAGGGTCTTTACAAATGAGTCAGCTGTTCGCATCAGGTGGCCAAAGTTTTGGAGTTTCAGCTTCAACATCAGTCCTACCAATAAACACCCAGGACTGATCTCCTTTAGGATGGACTGGTTGGATCTCCTTGCAGTCCAACAGACTCTCAAGAGTCTTCTCCAACACCACAGTTCAAAAGCATCAATTCTTCAGTGCTCAGCTTTCTTTAGAGCCCAACTCTCACATCCATACATGACCACTGGAAAAAACCATAGCCTTGACTAGACGGACCTTTGTTGACAAAGTAATGTCTCTGCTTTTTAATACACTGTCTAGGTTGCTCATAACTTTCCTTCCAAGGAGTAAGCATCTTTCAATTTCATGACTGCAATCACCATCTGCAATGATTTGGGATCCCCAAAAAATAAAGTCAGCCACTGTTTCCACTGTTTTCCATCTATTTGCCATGAAGTGATGGACCAGATGCCATGCTCTTTGTTTTCAGAATGTTGAGCTTTAAGTGAATTTTTTCACTCTCCTCTTTCACTTTCATCAAGAGGCTATTTAGTTCTTCTTCACTTTCTGCCATAAGGGTGGTGTCATCTGCATATCTGAGCTTATTGATATTTCTCCCAGCAATCTTGACTCCAGCTTGTGCTTCTTCCAGCCCAGTGGTTCTCATGGTGTACTCTGCATAGAAGTTAAATAAATAGGGTGACAATACACAGCCTTGACGTACTCCTTTTCCTATTTGGAACCAGTCTGTTGTTCCATGTCCAGTTCTAACTGTTGCTTCCTGACCTGCATACAGGTTTTTTAAGAGGCAGGGTCAGGTCGTCTGGTATTCCCATCTCTTTCAGAATTTTCCACAGTTTATTGTGATCCACACAGTCAAAGGCTTTGGCATAGTCAATAAAGCAGAAATAGATGTTTTTCTGGAACTCTCTTGCTTTTTTCCATGATCCAGCAGACATTGGCAATTTGATCTCTGGTTCCTCTGACTTTTCTAAACCAGCTTGAACATCTGGAAGTTCATGGTTCATGTACTGCTGAAGCCTGGCTTGGAGAATTTTGAGCATTACTTTACTAGAGTAGGAGGGCTGTTTAATGTTGGCTTTAGCTATAGGTGTCAGAGACTTCAAATTACAGTTGACCTTGAGCAATATGTGTTTGAATTTCTTAAGACAACTTATGCATGAATTTTTTTGATATACATTACAATATTTTACTGTCTGTTGTTGGTTTAATCCATAGCTGGGAAACCATAGTTGTAAAAGGTCAACTATGAAGTTACACAAGGATTTTCAAACACACAGGAGTCAGCATCCCTAACTCTCACATTGCTCAAGGGTCATCTGGACTCTAGTGTTCTTGTTTTTGTCACTCTTGTTTTCCTTGGGCTTTTCTAAGAATTCCTCTACTGTGAAGAGTTTGTATTTTATAGCTCTCTCAGCTGTAATCCACTATATTTATAATACAACCCTGTTGTGGTAGTAAAGTGTGGGAAAGGCAAGCATTTTATAATCCTATGATTAAATCTCAGACTTTTAGTTGTTCTGTGTCCCTCAGCTGTGACCTTAAATATGTTTCTTAGCTGCTTCCCATCCTTCCCTTTGATGAGACAGAAAGGCTAGCGGGAGTTAGAATCTATAAAATACCCTTCTCTCAGGAGGAATAAGGATCTGGTAAGCTCACTTCCTTGGAATGACAGACTTTTGTTACAGAGAAATCATTGCGTTTCACAAGGTTTCTGTCTCCTCTCCCCTTGTGAGATCTACAAGGAGATATTTCTTGATTCTCCACTAGGAGAAACTAGCAGGGCTCCCAGAGGAACAATCCACAAAAGCATGAGCTCCCACCGTAAAGACCATGGCCCCCAGAAGTTTCTCATTCTCAAGCTAGTCAATACTCAACCTAAAGAAATTTATCAAAATTACCATTTAAACATTCCTAACAACTTATGGCTCCAGCATCTTCTACTCCAGGTAAGCAGACCTCAGCTGTCACTGTTGAGATGTCCCTGTCTCTCCAGATTTCAGGATGGTAGTTAGCCCTGTGACATCAATTATTTGATGGATCCAAGAAATTTGTTGGTTTCAGTTTGTTCAGCTTGTCTCCTCTTATAGGTTGGCAATGATGGCTTCCAAACTCTGCGTAACAGAGCTGAAACTGGATGGATTGATAACCTTAAAATATGTAAATATTTCTTTAAACAGAAGCTTATTAGTCACATTCTCCCTTAATAAAAATCAGGTAAGTTCTGACTATTAAAAAAAAAAAAAGGCAGAAACAAAAATCTCTGTTATTTTTATAAATCTGTGGGATCATGTCTACCTTAGTTCAGTTCAGTTCAGTTCAGTCGCTCAGTTGTGTCTGACTCTATGTGACCCCATGAATTGCAGCACGCCAGGACTCCCTGTCCATCACCATCTCCCAGAGTTCACTCAGACTCACGTCCATCGAGTCAGTGATGCCATCCAGCCATCTCATCCTCGGTCGTCCCCTTCTCCTCCTGCCCCCAATCCCTCCCAGCATCAGAGTCTTTTCCAGTGAGTCAACTCTTCACATGAGGTGGCCAAAGTACTGGAGTTTCAGCTTCAGCACCAATCCCTCCAAAGAAATCCCAGGGCTGATCTCCTTCATAATGGACTGGTTGGATCTCCTTGCAGTCCAAGGGACTCTCAAGAGTCTTCTCCAACACCACACTTCAAACGGATCAATTCTTTGGCACTCAGCTTTCTTCACAGTCCAACTCTCACATCCATACATGACCCCTGGAAAAACCATAGCCTTGACTAGATGGACCTTTGTTGGCAAAGTAATGTCTCCGCTTTTCAATATGCTATCTAGGTTGGTCATAACTTTTCTTCCAAGGAGTAAGCATCTTTTAATTTCATGGGTGCAGTCACCATCTGCAGTGATTTTGGAGCCCAAAAACATAAAGTCTGACACTGTTTCCCCATCTATTTCCCATGAAGTGATGGGACCAGAAGCCATGATCTTCGTTTTCTGAATGTTGAGCTTTAAGCCAACTTTTTCACACTCTCCACTTTCACTTTCATCAAGAGGCTTTTAGTTCCTCTTTACTTTCTGCCATAAGGGTGGTGTCATTTGTATATCTGAGGTTATTGATATTTCTCCCAGCAATCTTGATTCCAGCTTGTGCTTCTTCCAGACCAGCATTTCTCGTGATGTACTCTGCATATAAGTTAAATAAGCAGAGTGACAATATACAGCCTTGATATACTCCTTGTCTTATTTGGAACCAGTCTGTTGTTCCAAGTTCTAACTGTTGCTTCCTGACCTGCATACAGGTTTCTCAAGAGGCAGGTCAGGTGGTCTGGTATGCCCATCTCTTTCAGAATTTTCAACAGTTTATTGTGATGCACACAGTCAAAGGCTTTGGCATAGTCAATAAAGCAGAAATAGATGTTTTTTTTCTGGAACTCTTTTGCTTTTTCCATGATCCAGCAGATGTTGGCAATTTGATCTCTGGTTCCTCTGACTTTTCTAAAACCAACTTGAACATCAGGAAGTTCATGGTTCACGTATTGCTGAAGCCTGGCTTGGAGAATTTTGAGCATTACTTTACTAGCATGTGAGATGAGTTCAGTTGTGTGGTAGTTTGAGCATTCTTTGGCATTTCCTTTCTTTGTGATTGGAATGAAAACCGACCTTTTCCAGTCCTGTGGCCATGCTGAGTTTTCCAAATTTGCTGGCATATTGAGTGCAGCACTTTCACAGCATTATCTTTCTGGATTTGAAATCGCTCAACTGGAATTCCATCACCACCACTAGTTTTGTTCATAGTGATGTTTTCTAAGGCCCACTTGACTTCATATTCCAGGATGTCTGGCTCTAGGTGAGTGATCACACCATCGTGATTATCTGGTCATGAAGATCTTTTTGTATAGTTCTTCTGTGTATTCTTGCCATTTCTTCTTAATATCTTCTGCTTCTGTTAGGTCCATACCATTTCTGTCCTTTATTGAGCCCATCTTTGCATGAAATGTTCTACTTTAGCTAAGCAAAATCCAAGAGAAATTCATTCCAGTATAAATATCATTTGCTCCTCTTCTATGATGTCATCTCACTTCCTTTAAATGTCTGAACCTGATGCTAATGAGATCTGTAATAGATGTATGCTATGCCTTCCTATCAATAAAATACCTGAAAGCTTATAAAAATGAACTTCACAAAATGAAATTGTGACTTTCAAAATTTGTTGATTTAATCCAACATCTCTTTGTTCTGCATTTTTTGACCAAATGGTACAATATTTTTAATCTAATCTCTGCAACTATGTTTCTGAGTGTGTAGCCTAGGACCACTGGCATAATCACATGAGATATTTGGTAGCTACATGTGTATCAGAATCTCTGGAAGTAGGTCCAGGAATCTATATTTTAAAAACTTTCAGTATAATGAATATGAATACTACAATTGCTCTATACCAGTGGTTCTCAAAGTGTGGTTCTAAACCAACTTGTTTCCAAAAGTCTTTCATGTGATTCTGATATATACTGAAGTTTCAGAACCATTGTTTTGCACTATGGGAATAATTAAAAATAATAATGAAAATGAGCTTTGCTTCTACAAAGTTAACTCCCATTTCCCAAAGAATCTTGAAGCTGTAATGGATCTTGTTTACTATTTTCAAGAAAACATTTTCAATAATCAGAGTGGTAATTCAATAAATTTGAGGTCAATAATCAGCAATAGGTTCAATATGTTGCTGAACTGCTTTTTGGGCTTTCATCAGAATTACTATTTATATAAGATGATATCTCTGCTTTTGTGTTTTATATTTTATGGTATTATTTATCTTCAATATACAGAAATATAAATTATTAGACAACACAGGAAAACAAATGTTTCCCAAATACATTCTGTACAAATATCCTTTGAAGGAAAAAATCCAGATCAAAATAATATTCACTTCTTGGTTTTTAATTATTTTAAAGTGTATATTTCAATATATTTCAGTTTTCGAATTTTTCAGGAAAATATAAGTTAAAAAAATTTGTATTCCCTGTATCTCACTTTGCTTTTATTGCACCATATATTACTATCTATAAACCTGTAAAAGAGCAAAGTAATTTTTAGCTATTATAAAATATTTAAGTTCTTAGCTATTTAATAAGTCAGTTCTATATAAATAAGGTACTTAATGACATAATAGATGAATTCAAATGAGCTCTAAAAAAGTATATGATGTGTTGGTTTTCAATAATTTTGTTAAATCCATTTCAAATTTTTTATTAATAAATGAGGAAGATATTTAATTGAGGTAGTTTTAATACTACATCAAACATGAGGAAACAGAAACTGACTATAGTGCTCTCATTTCGAGTTAATGTGAGTCTGATATACAAGGTTATTCTATAAATTCATCAATTGTTTGTGTGAAGCAGTCTTTCCTGGCCTAGGTTCAAAGATTTTACAGAGACCATTATAAAATTGTAACTATCACATTGGGTAATTTTTTTAGATAATACTACACCTGTATTACATTCTGTATTCACCCAGTAACAATGCACATGTTTAAACAAAAATCTGAATATCTTGTGAGCTCGTGTCTTTAAAATTACCATTTCAGTATGTTTTACAGGTCAAGCGTGTTGGAGAAAAACTTAAAACTGTGAAATTTCCCATTAAAGCTTAATTAAACAAGAAGAAATACATTTTAAATCTTAACCTATAAGTTGACATACAGTTAATGTCCAGTAATATCTATCTACTTTCTGATATAATTGAAACTGCTGAAATAAATTCAAATTACAAAATATTAACAGTACAAAGAACATAAGGAAAAATGAGCTATTTAAATAGACTAAAAACAATATAGATTTTTCTTTTAATTTTGAAATATGTCAACATTTTAGGGTGAAATTTATGTACCTATCAAATAAAATGAATATGTAGTCTTTCTAATTTTAATTTCTTCATTATCATATACTTTTCCTATTGCAGTATATAAATATTCCTTCAGGGCACCCTACAATATGAACAAAGACAGATAAAAATTCCTATTACACACAATAACATTACACTCATCATTATATAAATATTCTGACTTATATAAATATTCCAGAGCCAAAATTCCAATCTTATTCACAGGGCAAGAGATCTATATTCTAGAACCATATAATAAATTTCTAGACTTTAGTTTTATGTAATTAAATCTTATGGAATTTTTAAAATAATATTTTAAATGTTGACATTGATGTATATTTTATGTTTCAAAGCATATGCAACATCTATCTTTTGATCATTTGGTAGAGGAAGAAGGAGTTGATATTTTTGAAACTGGTACTAAATTAAAAAAAAAAAAAAAGAAATCTCAAGCCCTTCTACTTAAGAACTTTGGTATTAAAGAGATAAAAAGAAAGTATTATGGCTTCAATACTCTTTCCTCTTTTCCTCCTACTACTATCAGACTAGGAGAATCCATATAAGGATGAGATGACCTCTACTGAAAAAGCAAAAATCAAGAACACACAACCTTGAACCATTTAGACAAATCTCTTGAATATTGCCACATGCCTAGGAACACCTAGGAAGCTTACAGAAATCACACAAACATACACATACAGACTCATACTCATACCAAATAAAAACTAGATAAATGCTAATTGGAGATGATATTTTTGAAAACTGAAGTTTTAGACTCTGCAAACAATAATTATTATTCATTTTGCTTACTTTTCCTAGGCAGCTGATAAGAAGTCCGGAGTCCCTGAGGAGGACAAAGGGGTCCAGAGCGCTCAAGGAGAAAGGGGTTGGGGGCTCCCAAGGAGAAAAGAACAAACGCTTTTCTCTACATTGCTTTGTCTTAGTCAATATAACAATGTATCTTACCCAAGGATGTGTTTCTCCTTAACAAGAACCATCTGACTAATCTTATCTTAAAACTTGTATACTGTGGGAGTGGGTCTGCCAAGACCTTTCTATTGTTAATTCTAAGAAAGCTTTCCTCAGTGATCAGTGCAAAGAAATAGAGGAAAACAATATAATGGGAAAGATTAGCAATCTCATCACAGAGAGCAATGGCACCCCACTCCAGTACTGTTGCCTGAAAAATCCTATGGTGGGGGGAGCCTGGTAGGCTGCAGTCCATGGGGTCGCTAAGAGTCAGAACGACTGAGTGACTTCACTTTCACTTTTCACTTTCATGCATTGGAGAAGAAAATGGCAACCAACTCCAGTGTTCTTGCCTGGAGAATCCCAGGGACAGGGCAGTCTGGCGGGCTGCCAGCTATGGGGTCGCACAGAGTCGGACAAATTGAAGAGATGCAACAGCAGCAGCAGCAGTGATCTCATCAAGAAAATTAGAGCTACCAAGGGAACATGTCAAGCAAAAATGGGCTCAATAAAGGACAGAAATGGTATGGACCTAACAGAAGCAGAAGATATTAAGCAAAGGTGGCAAGAATACACAGAAGAATGGTACAAAAAAGAGCTTCGTGACCCAGATAATCATGATGGTGTGTTCACTCACCTAGACCAGACATCCTGGTATGTGAAGTCAAGTGGGCCTTAGAAAGCATCACTATGAATAAAGCTAGTGGAGGTGATGAATTCCACTTGAGCTAGTTCAAATACTAAAAGATGATGCTGTCAAAGTGCTGCACTCAGTATGCCAGCAAATTTGGAAAACTCAGCATCGGCCACAGAACTGGTAATTCTCAGCTTTCATTCCAATCCCTAAGAAAGGCAATGCCAAAGAATGGTCAAACTACCACGCAATTACACTCATCTCACATGCTAGCAAATTAATGCTCAAAATTCTCCAAGCCAGGCATCAATAACACATGAACTGTAAAAGTCCAGTTGTTCAAGCTGGTTTTAGAAATGGCAGAGGTCAAATTGCCAACATCCACTGGAACATTGAAAAAGCAAGAGAGTTCCAGAAAAACATCTA
Organism: Capricornis sumatraensis; assembly: GCF_032405125.1. Classification (NCBI taxonomy): domain Eukaryota; kingdom Metazoa; phylum Chordata; class Mammalia; order Artiodactyla; family Bovidae; genus Capricornis; species Capricornis sumatraensis. The sequence goes on from NC_091071.1 coordinate 128,088,160, forward strand.
TTTATGCTTTATTAACAATGCTAAAGCCTTTGACTATGTGGATCACAATAAACTGTGGAAAATTCTGAGAGAGATGGGAATACCAGACCACCTGACCTGCCTCTTGAGAAATCTGTATGCAGGTCAGGAAGCAACAGTCAGAAATGGACATGGAACAACAGACCGGTTCCAAACTGGGAAAGGAATACATCAAGGCTGTATATTGTCACCCTGCTTATTTAACTTATATGCAGATTTAACATTTATGCAGAGTACATCATGAGAAACGCTGGGCTGGAGGAAGCCCATGCTGGAATCAAGATTGCTGGGAGAAATATCAAAAACTGCAGGTAGGCAGACGACACCACCCTTATGGCAGAAAGTAAAGAAGAACTAAAGAGCCTCTTGGTGAAAGTGAAAGAGGAGAGTGAAAATGTTCACTTAAAGCTCAACATTCTGAAAACAAAGATCATGGCATCTGGTCTCATCACTTCATGGCAAATAGATGGAAAACAGTGGAAACAGTGGCTGACTTTATTTTGGGGGGCTTCCAAATCATTGCAGATGGTGATAGCAGCCATGAAATAAAAAGATGCTTACTCCTTGGAAGAAAACTTATGACCACCTAGTTCATTCAGTTCAGTCGCTCAGTCGTGTCCGACTCTTTGCAACCACATGAATCGCAGCGTGCCAGGCCTCCCTGTCCATCATCATCTCCCGGAGTTCACTCAGACTCACGTCCATTGAGTCCGTGATGCCATCCAGCCATCTCATCCTCAGTCATCCCCTTTTCCTCGTGCCCCCAATCCCTCCCAGCATCAGTCTTTTCCAATGAGTCAACTCTTCGCATGAGGTGGCCAAAGCACTGGAGTTTCAACTTTAGCATCATTCCTTCCAAAGAAATCCCAGGGCTGATCTCCTTCAGAATGGACTGGTTGGATCTCCAAGGGACTCTCAAGAGTCTTCTCCAACACCACAGTTCAAAAGCATCAATTCTTCAGCACTCAGCTTTCTTCACAGTCCAACTCTCACATCCATACATGACCACAGGAAAAACCATAGCCTTGACTAGATGGACCTTTGTTGGAAAAGTAATGTCTCTGGTTTGAATATGCTATCCAGGTTAGTCATAACTTTTCCTCCAAGGAGTAAGCATCTTTTAATTTCATGGATGCAGGCACCATCTGCAGTGATTTTGGAGCCCCCAAAAATAAAGTTTCCACTGTTTCCCCATCTATATCCCATGAAAAGATGGGACCAGATCCCATGATCTTCATTTTCAGAATGTTGAGCTTTAAGCCAACTTTTCCACTCTCAACGTTGACTTTCATCAAGAGGCTTTTTAGTTCCTCTTCACATTCTGCCATAAGGGTGGTGTTATTTGCATATCTGAGGTTATTGATATTTCTCCCGGCAGTCTTGATTCCAGCCTGTGCTTCATCCAGCTCAGCGTTTCTTATCATGTACTCTCATGATGTAAGCAGGGTGACAATATACAGCCTTGACATACTCTTTTTCATATTTGGAACCAGTCTGTTTTTCCATGTCCAGTTCTAACTGTTGTTTCCTGACCTGCATATAGGTTTCTCAAGAGGCAGGTCAGGTGGTCTGGTATGCCCATCTCTTTCAGAATTTTCAACAGTTTATTGTGATCTGCACAGTCAAAGGCTTTGGCACAGTCAATAAAGCCGAAATAGATGTTTTCCTGAAATTCTCTTGCTTTTTCCATGATCCAGCAGATGTTGGCAATTTGATCTCTGGTTCCTCTGACTTTTCTAAAACCAGCTTGAACATCAGGAAGTTAATGGTTCACATATTGCTAAAGCCTGTTTTGGAGAATTTTGAGCATTACTTTATAGCGTGTGAGATGAGTGCAATTGTGCGGTAGTTTGAGCATTCTTTGGCATTGCCTTTCTTTGGAATTGGAATGAAAACTGACTTTTTCCAATCCTGTGGCCACTGCTGAGTTTTCCAAATTTGTTGGCATATTGAGTGCAGCACTTTCACAGCATCATCTTTCAGGATTTGAAATTGCTCAACTGGAATTCCATCACCTCCACTAGCTTTGTTCGTGGTGATGCTTTCTAAGGCCCACTTGACTTCACATTCCAGGATGTCTGGCTCTGGGTGAGTGATCACACCACCCTGATTATCTTGGTCTTGAACATCTTTTTTGTATAGTTCTTCTGTGTATTCTTGCCACATCTTCTTAATATGTTCTGCTTCTGTTAGGTCCATACCATTTCTGTCCTTTATCAAGCACATCTTTGGGTGAAATGTTCCCTGGGTATCTCTAATTTTATTGAAGAGATCTCTAGTCTTTCCCATTCTGTTTTTGTCCTCTATTTCTTTGTATCGATCGCTGAGGAAGGCTTTCTTATCTCTCCTTGCTATTCTTTGGAACGCTGCATTCATATGCTTATATCTTTCCTTTTCTCCTTTGCTTTTCTCTTCTCTTCTTTTCACAGCTATTTGTAAGGCTCTCCAGACAGCCATTTTGCTTTTTTGCATTTCTTTTCCATGGGGATGGTCTTGATCCCTGTTTCGTGTACAATGTCACGAACCTCATTCCATAGTTCATCAGGCACTCTAGCTTTCAGATCTAGTTCCTTAAATCTATTTCTCACTTCCACTGTATAAGCATAAGGGATTTGATTTAGGTCATACCTGAATGGTCTAGTGGTTTTCCCTACTTTCTTCAATTTCAGTTTGAATTTGGCAATAAGGAGCTCATGATCTGAGCCACAGTCAGATCATGTTTTTGTTGACTGTATAGAGCTTCTCCATCTTTGGCTGCAAAGAATATAATCAATCTGATTTTGGTGTTGTTTTTGTTGACTGTATAGAGCTTCTCCATCTTTGGCTGCAAAGAATATAATCAATCTGATTTTGGTGTTGACCATCTGGTGATGTCCATGGGTAGAGTCTTCTCATGTGTTTTTGGAAAAGGGTGTTTGCTATGACCAGTGCATTTTCTTGGCAAAACTCTATTAGTCTTTGCCCTGCTTCATTCCGCATTCCATGGCCCAATTTGCCTGTTACTCCAGGTGTTTCTTGACTTCCTACTTTTTCATTCCAGTCCCTTATAATGAAAAAGACATCTTTTTTGGGTGTTAATTCTAAAAGGTCTCAGTCTAATCACACTAAGGCCACAGCTTTGTCTAACTCAATGAAACTAAGCCATGCCCTTGCGCCACCCAAGATGGGTGGTCATGGTGGAGAGGTCTGATAGAACGTGGTCCACTGGAGAAGGCAAACCACTTTAGTATTCTTGCCTTGAGACCCCCATGAACAGTATGAAAAGGAAAATGATAGGATACTGAAAGAGGAACTCCCCAGGTCAGTAGGTGCCCAATATGCTACTGGAGATCAGTGGAGAAATAACTCCAGAAAGAATGAAGGGATGGAGCCAATGCAAAAACAATACCCAGTTGTGTATGTGACTGGTGATAGAAGCAAGGTCCGATGTTGTAAAAAGCAATATTGCATAGGAACCTGGAATGTTAGGTCAATGAATCAAGGCAAATTGGAAGTTGTCAGACAAGAAATGGTAAGAGTGAACGTCGACCTTCTAGGAATCAGCGAACTAAAGTGGACTGGAATGGGTGAATTTAACTCAGAGGACCATTATATCTACTACTGCGGGCAGGAATCCCTTAGAAGAAATGGAGTAACCATCATGGTCAACAAAAGACTCTGAAATGCAGTACTTGGATGCAATCTCAAAAACAACGGAATGATCTCTGTTCATTTCCAATCAAACCATTCAATATCACAGTAATCCAAGTCTGTGCCCCAACCAGTAACATTGAAGAAGCTGAAGTTGAATGGTTCTATGAAGAGCTGCAAGACCAACCTAGATAGCATATTAAAAAGCAGAGACATTACTTTGTGAACAATGGTCCATCTAGTCAAGGCTATGGTTTTTCCAGTAGTCATGAATGGATGTGAGAGTTGGACTACAAAGAAAGCTGAGTGCTGAAGAATTGATGTTTTTGAATTGTGGTTTTGGAGAAGACTCTTTTTGAGAGTCTCTTGGACTGCAAGGAGATCCAGCCAGTCCATCCTAAAGGAAATCAGTCCTGGGTGTTCACTGGAAGGACTGATTATGAAGCTGAAACTTCAATACTTTGGCCACCTGATGCAAAGAGCTGACTCATTTGAAAAGACCCTGATGCTGGGAATGATTGAAGGCATGAGGAAAAAGTGATGACAGAGGATGAGATGGTTGGATGGCATTACCAACTCGATAGACTTGAGTTTGAGCAAGCTTCAAGAGTTGGTAAAAGACAGGGAAGCTTTGTGTGCTGCAGTCTGTGGGGTCGCCAAGAGTCAGATGTGACTGAGCGACTGAACTGATATGCAACTTCATCTATTTTAAGTAGTTAGATGTCATCTCTAATACTTTTTTCCATATAAGGCCAATTATACTTTATAGCTCTTTATGTATTATATAATGGGACCTTCTCCAGTGCATCAGCAGTAAAGAATCCTCTTGCAATGCAGGAGGCTCGGGTTCGATCCCCGGTTTGGGAAGATCCCCTGGAGGAGGGCACAGCAACCCACTCCAGTATTCTTGCTTGGAGAATTCCATGGACTGAGGAGCCTAGTGGGCTACAGGCCATAGGACTGCAAAAAGTCAGACACAACTGAAGCGACTGAGCACACACCCACTATATAATGGAGAAATAGAACATAGTGTTTCATTTAGTAAGTTGTCCATATATTGAGTTTATTACGAGGAGCAAATGTCTTAAAGCTCTTTTTGCAGTTATATTTCCCTCTAAATGTTACTTGCTACTCTTTACTGAAAAGGTCATAGTATACTTAAATCTTATTTGCTAGCATCTGGGAGTAGTGTTTCTCAAATAAGAAAAGTGTGCATGGGAAGAAAAAAAGGTAAAGAAATCAACCTTTATCCTCCATATGAAGGAAAAAAACATTTTATAAACTCAAAAATTTCTACAGAGTCCTTAAAATGACTTCCAAAGAAACACAAGTCCTTTTTCAAAAGTTAGTTTGAAGATAAGACAGATTTCTCTGAACTTGTGAATAATTAACCACTACCTAAAGGAGCTATTTTTCCTCGAATAAAATTGTTAAAATCTCAGCCAGTTTATGTGTAAAATCTCTGTCAATGGCTTGTAATCAGTTTTGTAGCCTGCAACAAGGCTTTTAGCAAGCACAATTTGGACAAGAAGTAGAAATGTTAAAAAATGAAATGCAGAAGTTCGTTATATTAGAACCAAAGGGGAAAGGAAAGCTTCTAGGGAAAAGAAAAAAAGACACAGTTGCAGAAAATATGAATGGCAACAAATAAATTGTCTTAAAAGTGTTAAAAACAGACTTTCTACCTTGACATTGATACTAAATTCTAAAACACTTCCTAGTTCTTAAGAAAAATGCCATCAAGCCTCACTCAATTTTCTGTACAAAATAAGAGACGAGTGGAGAGAAAAGACTGAGGTGAAGTTCAATTGAATAAGGAGCCTGATACACTTTTGTTTTTCATTTACCTTGTTATATATGCTATTCTTTGGGAATTTACATTTTCACACTACATTATGTTTAATACAAGTACATTTCTCCCTGGGTTTTCTGGATTGATGTGCTTGAAAGCGGTAAGAACCCAATTGTGTTAAATAAATACGTTTCATGTATGTCTATGGATCTGAGTAGGGAAACAAAGTGACTCGGCTAGCACAAAAGAGATAACATTTAGTTACTAGTCTGTAGCTCAACATGTCCAATTAAAGGGATTATCATTCAAGCAAAGCAGCTAGCATTTTGTTTAACCAGCATTAAGGGAGCTCCTGTTCCCGTCCCTCAGAGGAAAACAACCACAAATTTCACAGCCATAGCTGCCTTTTGAATTTTACTGTTAACAAGCTAATGCATGTCCCATTTCTTGGAAGTTATTCTAGAAGTTACCTGCTTTATCTTCCCTACATGTAAAAAAAACATTGTGCAGAGTATTTTCTGGTACCTAATTGCCTAACTATGCTGTGTTTCATTCATATAGCTTAGCATGGGATTCAGTTGGTGTTAGTTAGTACTAAAAATATAAAATACCCCAAATTGCCAAACTATATATAGTGATAGTGATAGTGAGTGCTGGTTGCTCAGCTGTGTCCAACTCTGCAGGTCCACGGACTGTAGCCTGCCAGGCTGTCTGCCCATGGAATACTTCAGGCCAGAATATAATACTTCAGGGATCAAACCCGGGTCTGCCGCATTTCAGGCAGTTTCTTTACCGTCAATAGCAATTTTAAGGAAAAAATGACAAAATGAGGAAACCATAATATGCACTGAATTAAATATCCTGCCTTTCATATATTTCAACTTTCATCTATCATTACTTAATTTAGATCAGATAATCTCCTAATGAGGTGCAAAATGAAAATTTATCCCAAATCTTTAACTAGGCTTCAACAATTCTGTGCTCTAGTCTTTCACCTCAGCACCTCACCTCTCAGTGTCTAGGTAGAAAAGCTGAAAACCTAAACATTCCAGTTTAATTATTTGCTCTCCCAAACTGACTTGCTGATGAAGGCTTATGTAAAATAAGGCATTTATCTGTGACCTTATCATTTCCATTTAGCTGTAAAGTGGTTAAGGCTTTCTTATCTTTTTGATGAAGGGTTGTTGCTTCTCCTTTATGGAGTTCCTGCTACTACCAACAGAAGGCAAGAGATACTCACAAGTTCTGTATAATTTAGGAGAGATTTATTCCCTTAGCCATCTTCTAGTCATTCACACCTCCCTCATTTGGAGCTCATTGCTCACAGCCTTTACTAATTACTTTGTACAAAATTGCTAAAGGTAATAACTTAATGAACCCAGCCACTCTTAGCTGCTTAACAGGAGCTTTGGCTTTATCTTTTTACACATATCTGAACACAATAGTTCAGAAGAATTTACATAAAATGATAAAGTATGTTACCTTGCCAAATTTGTCAAATTTAAAATCTACTTTGGGTATTTAAATTGTGTAAAACTAATTTATCTTTTCATAACTATTTATAGGCCATAGGAAATAAGTAATGCATTTTTAAATCACCTGCCTGAAATTCAATCTCTCAAGTAGCCTCTCTCTGGCCCTAAATATTATTAACCCATTCTCCTGTATCCATCAAATCTTCTGACTCTCCAACTCTCATTCTGATGCTAGAACTCACTGTGGCACTACCTATAGAAGTGTATGTTGACTGTCAGATGAAGTCAATACAAGAATTTCTATTGGTGAGTTCTACTTCTTGCCAGTAAACTGCATAGCACTCTTACAGTCCTTTATTGAAAAAAGGTTCCAAAAGATCTATCTAGGTGCCTTTTCTGTTTACAAGGGTGGATCCTGCTTTCATTCAGGTGGCAGATCACACTCATATTCTGCATGTAATAATTCCTGCTAGACTAAGGACAGTAGGTCTTGTCTCCCAAAGAGTGTCTGCCATCCAGAATTAGAAAAAAACTTTCACCAGAAAACAGTCTCTTAAGTAGTAGATGAAAGGAATATCCTATCACCTCCCTGATACCTTCTTCATTTAATTCATTTGTATGTCTCTCATAGTATCTAATGTAATACTTTATATGTAGAAGACATTCAAATATATGCAGGAATTAAAGAGTCACAACAAACATTTTAACACTCAGAGTCAGCAATGGTGACACTTCCCATGATTTTTTTTTTTTTAAGTATGGTAAATAAACATTGCCAACAGGTTCATGAAAATATGCTCAATATCATAAATCATCAGAGAAACACAAATACAATGAAGTATTGCCTCATATATGTCAGAATGATTATCATCAAAAAGAACACAAATAACAGTTATTGGTGAGGATGGGAACACTTGTACACTGTTGGTAGGAATGTAAATTGGTGCACTCACTGTGGAACAGTATGAAGGTCTCTGAAAAAACTGAAAATAGAACTACTATATGATCTAGCAATTCTACTCTTGGATATCTATTTGAAAAAAATAACAAAAACACTAGTTACTAAAGATAAATGCAGCCCAATGTTTATAGCAGCATTACTGACAACTGCCAAAATATGGAAGCAACCAAAGTGTCCATCAATACAGTTCAGTCACTCAGTCATGTCCGACTTTTTACGATCCCATGGACTGAAGCAAGCCAGGCTTCCCTGTCCATCACCAACTCTGGGAGCTTACTCAGACTCAAGTCCATTGAGTCAGTGATGCCACCCAAACATCTCATCCTCTGTGGTTCCCTTCTCCTGCCTTCAATCTTTCCCAGCATCAAGGTCTTTTCAAATAAGTCAGCTCCTCAAATCAGGTAGCCAAAGTATTGGAGTCTCAGCTTCAGCATCAGCCCTTCAAATGAATATTCATGACTGATTTCCTTTAGGATGGACTGGTTTATCTCCTTGCAGTTCAAAAGACTCTCAACAGTCTTCTCCAACACCACACTTCAAAAAAATCAATTCTTCAGCATTCAGCTTTCTATACAGTCCAAATCTCTCATCTATACATGAATATTGGAAAGTCCATAACTTTGACAAGATGGACCTTCATTGGCAAAGCAATGCCTCTACTTTTTAACATGCTGTCTAGGTTGGTCATAGCTTTTCTTCTAAGGAGAAGGCATCTTTTAATTTCATGGCTGAAGCCATCTTCTGCAGTGATTTTGGAGCCCAAAAAAATAAAGTATCTTACGGTTTCCATTGTTTCTCAGTCTATTTGCCATGAAGTGATGGGACCAGATGCCATGATCTTAGTTTTTAGAGAGTTGAGTTTTAAGTCAGGTTTCTCACTCTCCTTTTTCACTTTGATTAAGAGGCTCCTTAGTTCTTCACTTTCTGCCATAAAGGCGGTGTCATCTGCATGCCTGAGGTTATTGATATTTCTCCTGGCAATCTTGATTCCAGCTTGTGCTTCATTCTGTCCAGCATTCTGCATGATGTACTCTGCATATAAGTTAAATAAGCAGGGTGACAATATACAGCCTTGACGTACTCCTTTCCCAATTTTGAACCAGTCTGCTGCTTCATGTCCAGTTCTCACTGTTGCTTCTTGACTTACATATAGATATCTCAGGAGGCAGGTCAGGTGGTCTCATATTCCCATCTCTTGAAGCATTTTCCACAGTTTTTTGTGATCCACACAATCAATGAGTTTGCCATAGCTGATAAAGCAGAAGTAGATGTTTTTCTGGAACTCTCTTGCTTTTTCGATAACCCAACGGATGTTGGCAATTTGATCTCTGGTTCCTCTGCCTTTTCTAAATCCAGCTTGAACATCTGGAAGTTCACAGTTCATGTACTGTTGAAGTCTGGTTTGGAGAATTTTGAGCATTAATTACTTTATTAGCGTGTGAGATGAGTGCAATTATGCCGTAGTTTGAACATTCTTTGACTCTGCCTTTCTTTGGGATTGGAATGAATACTGGCCTTTTACAATTTTGTGGCCACTGCCGAGTTTTCCAAATTTGCTGGCATATTGAGTGCAGCACTTTTCCAGCATCAATTTTGAGGATTTGAAATAGCGCAAAAGGAATTCCATTACCTCCACTAGCTTTGTTCATAGTGATGCTTCCTAAGGCCCACTTGACTTCACATTCCAGGATGTCTGGCTCTAGGTGAGTGATCACACTACTGTGGTTATCTGGGTCATGAAGATGGTTTTTGTATAGTTCTTCTGTGTATTCTTGCCACCTCTTCTTAATATCTTCTGCTTCTGTTAGGTTCATACCATTTCTGTCCTTTATTGTGCCCATCTTTGCATGAGATGTCCCTTTGCTATTTCTAAGTTTCTTGAAGAGATCTCTGGTCTTTCTAATTCTATTTTTTTCCACTATTTCTTTGCAGTGATCACTGAGGAAGGCTTTCTTATCTCTTCTTGTTATTGTTTGGAATTCTGCATTCGAATGGGTATATTTGCCTTTTTCCTTTGCCTTTCATGTCTCTTCTTTTCTCAGATATTTGTAAGGCCTCCTCAGACAGCCATTTTGCCTTTTTGCATGTCTTTTTCTTGGGGTGGTCTTGATTACTGCTTCCTGTACAATGTCCTGAACCTCCATCCATAGTTTTCAGGCACCCTGTCTATCAGATCTAGTCCCTTAAATCTATTTCTCACTTCTACTGTATAATCGTAAGGGGTTTGATTTGGTTCATACCTGAATGATCTAGTGGTTTTCCCTAGTTTCTTCAATTTAAGTCTGTATTTGGCAATAAAGTGTTCATGATGTGAGCCACAGTTAACTCCCAGTCTTGTTTTTGCTGACTGTATAGAGCTTCTCCATCTTTGGCTGCAAAGAATATAATCAATCTTTTCAGTATTGACCATATGCTGAAGACCATCTAGTAAGAACACCATGAACAGTATGAAAAGGCAAAATGATAGGACACAGAAAGATGAACTCCCCAGGTCAGTAGGTGCCCAATAATCTACCAGAGAAGATTGAAGAAATAACTCCAGAAAGAATGAAAGGATGGAGCAAAAGCAAAAGCAAAACCCAGTTGTGGATGTGACTGGTGATGGTAGTAAATTCCGATGCCGTAAAGAACAATATTGCATAGGAACCTGGAATGTTAGGTCCATGAATCAAGGTAAACTGAAAGTGGTCAAACAGGAGATGGCAAGAGTGAATGTCGACATTTTAGGAATCAACGAAAATGGACTGGAATGGGTGAATTTAGCTCAGATGACCATTATATCTACTACTGCGGGCAGGAATCCCTTAGAAGAAATGGAGTAACCATCATGGTCAACAAAAGACTCCGAAATGCAGTACTTGGATGCAATCTCAAAAACAACGGAATGATCTCTGTTCATTTCCAAGGCAAACCATTCAATATCACGGTAATCCAAGCCTATGCCCCAACCAGTTATGCTGAAGAAGCTGAAGTTGAATGGTTCTATGAAGACCTATAAGACCTTCTAGAACTAACACCCCCAAAATATGTCCTTTTCATTATAGGGGACTGAATGCAAAAGTAGGAAGTCAAGAGATACCTGGAGTAATAGGTAAGTTTGGCCTTGGAGTACAAAATGAAGCAGGGCAAAGGCTAACAGAATTTTGCCAAGAGAACGCACTGGTCATAGTAAACACTCTCTTCCAATACCACTAATGTTGTGTTGAGAGAAGACTCCACTAATGGACATCACAGATGGTCCCTCAGTAGATGAATGGATAAAAAGTGATGTGGAACATATGTATGCTCAGGTAGTAAGTCATGTCAGACTTTTTCTGACCCATGGACTGTTGCCCACGAGGCTCCACTATCCATGGGGTTTTCCAGGGAAGAATACTGGAGTGTGTTGCTATTTCCCTCCCCAGGGTATCTTCCTACCCAGGGATGGAATTGGCATTTCCTGTATTAGCAGATATATTCTTTTCACTGAGCTACCTGGAAAGCCCATATATGTATGTGTGTGTAGCCATACACCACATGCACACAAACACACACACAGACACACACATATCTATATTAACATAATGGGATACTACTCAGTCATTAAAAAGAATGAAAATTTGCCATTTGCAGTAACATGTATGAATCTACCAGGCATTATGCTAAGTGAAGTAAGTTAGATAGAGAAAGACATATTGTATGATATCACATATATATGTAGAATTTAAAAAATACAACAAAGTAGTGAACATAACAAAAAAACCAGACTCCCAGATATACAGAACAAACTAGGTGTTACCAGTTGTGGGAAGTGGAGGGATCAAAATAGGGGTGTGTGAGTGGATGGTACAAATTATTGGGTATAAGATAGGCCCAAGTTTGTATTGTACAATGTAAGGGATATAACCAATATTTTGTGATAACTGTAAATTGAAAGTAACCTATAAAAATTGCATAAAATTTTGTTTTAATTTTTTAAAATTATGATAAAAAAGTAAAATAAAACAATTCAATAGGTGAAAAAACTAATTATTTTGATGAAAAAACTGTGATAGTGAAATATTATCTTTATTGAAGTATTTTAGAAAGTTTCTTGTTATTTTCAAAACACATGCACATGTAAAACAAGCATCCTTCAGGGAAAAAAAAAGCTTTATGCACTACTTCTATTGACCTGTGTGTCCTGCTTGTTCTTGAACACACACACACACACACACACATTCATGCATGCTCATAAGTTAAAGCCCATAGATCACAAATGCCATTGAGGTCACCACAGATTATAGATGCAGCCAGAATCTCTGGCTCCTTTGCTACCTTATCATGAAGAAAAATAGTGTTTTTAAATTTTCTTAATGAAGTTACATTTATCATTTTTCTGGTCCCTTTTTTTCTGTTCTCAATACAATCCCGTCATCTTTAGAGTTGATGTCAATGAACTCAAATTTTTCTTAAGTCAGACTCCCACTAAGTGAGATGAATGAAATCAATATTCTTTTCTTTACAGGTGAAATGAGTTTAGTAACATATGTATTGCTGTACCTTCCTCTCCTTTTTTCTCCTTTGCATGGTTATCCATCAACCTATTGCTCTCGGCACCTGAATGAACACGTCTTAACATGAGATTTCAAGCAACAAGTCTTCCAAAATGTAATGAAATATCTCAGTCTTTGTTCTTAAAAATCCACCCCTAGATCTGTGTTCTTTGCTCCTTCACAAGAATTTATTTCTCTTATTTTTACAAGATTCTCAGTATTCACAAGCAATTAGACAGGTCCTTGAGTTCATGAAATATCTGATCTCTACACACAAAAGCCTAAGTGCTGTTCAATTCCAAAGGCTGACTGAAAACCCAGAAGCACTTTCAGAAAGGAAATTTCATATTCAAGGCCACCATGAAGCATGGTTTCATTCTGTTTCATGAAGCATCTGTTTGCCATTATTCATGAGGCTTCTATTAATTCAAGAATTCCCTTTGCAATAGTCCTTCTTATAAGAAAAAATAACTTTATCAAATTGCTTGATAATATATTTGTAAATTATAAAATACTGTGTGATTTTTAAAATTTTCAGTTCTTTAAATCATTATTATTGACCTATTACAATTCTGCATCCTAATTACATCATGTTTTATCATATAATGCTTTAAGCAGGTGATAAAATAAGAATTAAGAAAATATTAATTCATGCTGATTAAGGGATAAAAATCTTTTTTTCATGTACTTATATTTTTCACAGTTTTGAATACTGATAAAGTTAATTTATATTATTTAGCATTTGTCATAAAGATAATAAGAAAATAATTATACGCTAGAAATTTATTTCACACTAAACAGATGTATTTGGACTAAGGAATAAAAAGAAGTATTGAACTAAAGAGTGGGAATGTTTTGGATCTTAGTAAATTTGGGGAGACATTAAGGACATCAAAGTAGACAAGGAGACAGCAACTAGAAAGTCTCTAAACTACTGCTACCATATAGGTGGGATGAGGCAGGAACACAAGCAACTTTCAGTCAAATGGAGGGGAGGTCCCAGCTGAGACAGAACTTAACTGGCACCATTACCTGTTACAATTCACTCCCCTAACCCATCCCTACCCTGGTTCTAATAACCATATTATATGTAAAAAGCAATAAGCAAAGGAAATAAACAGTAAACAGCAAGTATCTAATGAAGTTCTTACTGACTTAGAAGTGTGGGGAATGAATTCTTGACTATCTCAGGCCTTTGTTATCTTTCAATGTAGTCAATGCAGGCAAATCTCTGTTGATACATGTTGCTTCATCAGTTATTTACTACTGAATGGGAGAAAAAAAAAAAAAAAGAACTGTGAAATGGCTAGCTCATTTTCCAGGTTTGGTGGTTCCTATAAATTGACACAACTGAGTGGATTACAGGCATACACGGAGATATTGTAGGTTTAGTCCAGAGCCCCACAGTCAAGTGACTATCACAATAAAGCACGTAACATTTTTTTGGTTTTTAGTTCATATTAAAGATATGTTTTCCAAATTTGCTGGCATATTGAGTGCAGCACTTTCACAGCATCATCTTTCAGGATTTGAAATAGCTCTACTGGAATTCCATCACTTCCACTAACTTTGTTCGTGGTGATGCTTTCTAAGGCCCACTTGACTTCACATTCCAGGATGTCTGGCTCTAGGTGAGTGATCACACCATCGAGATTATCTTGGTCTTGAACATCTTTTTTGTACAGTTCTTCTGTGTATTCTTGCCACCTTTCCTTAATATCTTCTGCTTCTGTTAGGTCCATACCATTTCTGTTCTTTATCGAGCCCATCTTTGCATGAAGTGTACCCTTGGTATCTCTAATTTTTTTGAAGAGCTCTCTAGTCTTTCCCATTCTGTTGTTTGCCTCTATTTCTTTTCACTGATCACTGAGGAAGGCTTTCTTATCTCTTCTTGCTATTCTTTGGAACTCTGCATTCAGAGGCTTATATCTTTCCTTTTCTCCTTTGCTTTTTGCTTCTCTTCTTTTCACAGCTTTTTGTAAGGCCTCCCCAGAGAGCCATTTTGCTTTTTTGCATTTCTTTTCCATGGGGATGGTCTTGATCCCTGTCTCCTGTACAATATCGCAAACCTCTGTCCACAGTTCATCAGGCACTCTATCTATCAGATCTAGTCCCTTAAATCTATTTCTCACTTCCACTGTATAATCATATGGGATTTAATTTAGGTCATACCTGAATGGTCTAGTGGTTTTCCCTACTTTCTTCAATTTAAGTCTGAATTTGTCAATAAGGAATTCACGATCTGAGCCACAGTCAGCTCCTGGTCTTGTTTTTGTTGACCGTATAGAGCTTCTCCATCTTTGGCTGCAAAGAATATAATCAATCTGATTTCGGAGTTGACCATCTGGTCATGTCCATGTGTAGAGTCTTCTCTTGTGTTGTTGGCAGAGTGTTTGCTATGACCAGTGCATTACCTTGGCAAAACTCTATTAGTCTTTGCCCTGCTTCATTCTGTATTCCAAGGTCAAATTTGCCTGTTACTCCAGGTGTTTCTTGACTTCCTACTTTTGCATTCCAGTCCCCTATAATGAAAAGGACACCACCTTTTTTGGGTGTTCTAAAAGGTCTTGTAGGTCTTCATAGAACCATTCAACTTCAGCTTCTTCAGCATTACTGGTTGGGGCATAGACTTGGATTATTGTGATAGTGAACGGTTTGCCTTGGAAATGAACAGAGATCATTCTGTTGTTTTTGAGATTGCATCGAAGTACTGCATTTCAGACTCTTTTGTTGACCATGATGGCTACTCCATTTCTTCTAAGGGATTCCTGCCCACAGTAGTAGATAAAATGGTCATCTGAGTTAAATTCACCCATTCTAGTCCATTTCAGTTCGCTGACTCCTAGAACGTCAACGTTCACTCTTTCCATCTCCTATTTGACCACTTCCAATTTGCCTTGATAATGGACCTGACATTCCAGGTTCCTATGCAATACTGCTCTTTACAGCATCAGACCTTGCTTCTATCACCAGTCAAATCCACAACTGGGTATTGGTTTTGCTTTGGCTCCATCCCTTCATTCTTTCTGGAGTTATTTTGGAAAACTCAGCAGTGGCCACAGAACTGGAAAAGGTCAGTTTTCATTCCAATCACAAAGAAAGGCAATGCCAAAGAATGCTCAAACTACCGCACAATTGCACTCATCTCACACACTAGTAAAGTAATGCTCAGAATTCTCCAAGCCAGGTTTCAGCAATATGTGAACCGTGAACTTCCAGATGTTCAAGCTGGTTTTACAAAAGACAGAGGGACCAGAGATCAACTTGCCAACATCTGCTGGATCATTGAAAAAGCAAGAGAGTTCCAGAAAAACATCTATTTCTGCTTTATTGACTATGCCAAAGCTTTGACTGTGTGGATCACAACAAACTGGAAAATTCTGAAAGAGATAGGAATACCAGACCACCTGACCTGCCTCTTGAGAAACCTATGTGCAGGTCAGGAAGCAACAGTTAGAACTGGACATGGAACAACAGACTGGTTTCAAACAGTAAAAGGAGTATGTCAAGGCTGTATATTGTCACCCTGCTTATTTAACTTATATGCAGAGTATATCATGAGAAACGCTGGGTTGGAAGAAACACAAGCTGGAATCAAGATTGCCAGGAGAAATATCAATAACCTCAGATATGCAGATGACACCACCCTTATGGCAGAAAGTGAAGAGGAACTAAAAAGCCTCTTGATGAAAGTGAAAGAGGAGAGCAAAAATGTTGGCTTAAAGCTCAACATTCAGAAAACAAAGATCATGGCATCCAGTCCCATCACTCCATGGGAAATAGATGGAAACAGTGTCAGACTTTATTTTGGGGGGCTCCAAAATCACTGCAGATGATGATTGCAGCCCTGAAATTAAAAGATGCTTACTCCTTGGATGAAAAGTTATGACCAACCTAGATAGTATATTCAAAAGCAGAGACATTACTTTGCCAACTAAGGTCTGTCTAGTCAAGACTATGGTTTTTCCAGGGGTCATGTATGGATGTGAGAGTTGGACTGTGAAGAAGCTGAGTGCCGCACAATTGATGCTTTTGAAGTGTGGTGTTGGAGAAGACTCTTGAGAGTCCCTTGGACTGCAAGGAGATCCATTCAGTCCATTCTGAAGATCAGCCCTGGGATCTCTTTGGAAGGACTGATGCTGAAGCTGAAACTCCAATACTTTGGCCACCTCATATGAAGAGTTGACTCATTGGAAAAGACTCTGATGCTGGGAGGGATTGGGGGGCAGAAGGAGAAGGGGACGAGAGAGGATGAGATGGCTGGATGGCATCACGGACTTGATGGACGTGAGTCTGAGTGAACTCCAGGAGTTGGTAATGGACAGGGAGGCCTGGCATGCTGCGATTCATGGGGTCACAAAGAGTCGGACACGACTGAGCGGCTGAACTGAGCTGAACTGATAGATTCCTGAGGATGTGCACTGTTATCGTCTCACCAACTGTTCCCATGTGGAACTTGGGGATACCTGAGAACTCATAGCTCCATGAAAAGTTATCTCTCACTTCTCATTTTATTTAAACAACTTCTTGAAGTTTTATAGCTCTTCCCCTGCCCCCCCCCCCCAAAAAAAAGCCACCAGTCTCTTACTATGATTATTGGTATCTTCTTGTTATACATCCAAATGTATAACATTTGGGACAATGATGCAATTAGTAAACTAAGAATTGAGATCTTCTCAGACTGTGAATCCTGCAATGCAGGATCCCAGGGTGAGGAAGATCCCCTGGAGGAGGAAATGGCAACCCACTCCAGTAATCTTGCCTGGAGAATTCCATGGACAGAGGAGGCTGGCAGGCTACAGTCCATGGGGTTGCAAAGAGTCAGGCATGACTGAGCAACTATCAGACTGTGAAAAGCCTTATATTAAATCCGGAATACAACTAGATTAACTTTATTATAATAGAGTTTGGAGGGGAGTTAAACACAATACTTTTGAACTAATGACATTATCATGAAGAAAATTCTACTTTTATTAAAATAGTAGAGATAAAGACCAATGAATTAAATTTATATTCCATTCTAGCAATCTGAAATAGTCTACAATATTTATTTGTCACTTTTCCCATATAGTAGAATCCTCCTTACCTTTAGCTCAGCTTTATACCAGATATAATTAGATTCCAATTCTTGCTCATTTTTTCTATAGACCAGATATAATAAAGACCAGTGTGGGTTAGATCTTATGCATGATTTCACAGCAATTGTTAAACGAATTCTGTCTTTTGGGGGGGATTTAATAATTCAACAATTATTTCTTTAAATTATCAACCCGAGGGTACAAACAAATTGTGCAGGAAAAAAGAAAGAATCTATATTAGTTCTCTGAATTAAGCCTTCCAGCTATTCCAGGATCACAATGGAAGAAAGAGAACTTGAATTCTTCCCACTACTGACTTCTTCCTGCTACCTTGTTACAGTAATATCTCTGCTTGGCTCATCAAAAGAATTCTTGCTTCCTTGGTGTGTATGCCCAGCAGTGGGATTGCTGGGTCATAAGGCAGTTCTATATCATGTAAGAAACGAATCTCCAGTCTATGTTCGATGCAGGATACAGGATGCTTGGGTCTGATGCACAGGGATGATCCAGAGAGACGATATGGGGTGGGAGGTGGGAGGGGGGTTCATGTTTGGGAACTCATGTACACCCGTGGTGGATTTATGTCAATATATGGCAAAACCAATACAGTATTGTAAAGTAAAATAAAGTAAAAATAAAAATTAAAAAAAAAAAGAATTCTTGCAAAAAAGAATTCAGCTGGACAACTTCTCCACTCTTTCTGCTATCAATCAATTATAACTGCACCCACTTATTCTTACTAAATCTAAAGACCTCCTTCAACCTTGGGCAGGAAGCAGGGTACCAATGATAGCTGTGAATATCAGATAAATCTTCAGGGCAGGTATAATATAGGAAGCACAACAGAAGCACTTACTGTTGGTCTACTGTTTACCCAAATGAAAAGAGAACAGATCGGAATATGAGGACCTTTCTAGATGCTAGAAAATTATTTACATGAATAAAGGAAGCACTCCATCCATCCTTATATAGTTTTGATTCTGCTCCAAAATCAGGTATATATAGGCAGAGATTTTTAGCCTTTTAGAGAGAAAAACCTAACTGTGTTATAAGTTATTTATTATATAGCATCCATTAACCTGAATTTTATGAAATATTTATGAAAATATTTACGAAGAATATAGAATGGCTATTTTTTTTATCAGTATCCATGTTGCTTCACTCTTATTTTCTCTCTTCTCTAGCTATTTCACCTCAGTCCCCATCATCATATCTTTGTCTGCTACTTCAAGTCTAAATCCCAGATTGCATCTATGACTATTTTTTCATTATATACTCTTTCCCTAGGTAACCTCATCTACTCCTTTATTAAAGTGTTATTACCTTCTAAAATATTATAACCAATTAACAAATATCCTCTACTCTGAATCTTGTCTAAACTCCCAATTCATATCAGTTCAGTTCAGTTCAGTCACTCAGTCGTGTCCGAATCTTTGCAACCCCATGAGTTGCAGCATGCCAGGCCTCCCTGTCCATTACCAACTCCCGGAGTTCACCCAAACCCATGTCCATTGAGTCAGTGATCCCATCCAACCATCTCATCCTCTGTTGTCCCCTTCTCCTCCTGCTCTCAATCTTTCCCAGCATCAGGGTCTTTTCAAATGAGTCACCTCTTCACATCAGGTGGCCAAAGTATTGCAGTTTCAGTGTCAACATCAGTCCTTCCAATGAATACCCAGGTCTGTTCTTTAGGATGGATGGGTTGGATCTCCTTGCAGTCCAAGGGACTCTCAAGAGTCTTCTCCAACATCACAGTTCAAAAGCATCAATTCTTCAGAGCTCAGCTTTCTTTATAGTCCAACATATATCCACCTGTATACTTGGCAGCTTCGTTTGGATGTCTCAGTGATTTACCAGAACTTTAGCAGAAGAATGGTTATTTGTGTGTATCTCCCTAGGTCTACCTCAGAGGTGAACTGTCTATAGAGATATTGTATATGTCGACAACTTCCTGCAGCTCTGGGCCTAAGGAATTGTTTTGTTTTGTTTTGTTTCCCTTACAAAGGGTTTAACCACCAACCTTTAACTATTTTATCCAAACCATCAAGATAAACACTTATGGATCATTCTCTTGATCCCTTCTGTTAATCTAGATACCAAGTTTAAAAACTGGTTTCTGTTTTGATCTGTACCTTTGACTTTCACACATGCCTCCTATCTGCCCAATCCTTAAAAACATTCTGGCTTTCACGTATATCTTGCCCTGAAGAGAAAAGTTCTTAACCACATGGTAATCTTCACTAAAAAAAAATCTATCAAAATTTTGAGAGCTCAAGTCTAAAGGTAGTGTTTAAAGTTCAATTAGAAACACTATGATTGCAAAAAATACTATGGTATAAAAATTACCAAACATTTTTACCATGACTATCAGAAAAAGTTTGTTCTTGCCAATATTACTCCATATTTATATATTTATTTATTGGTAATATATCCAAAGAACCAGAGGAAAACAATAGAATGGGAAAGACTAGAGATCTCTTCAAGAAAAACAGAGACACCAAGAGAACATTTCATGCAAAGATGTGTTCAATAAAGGATAGAAATGGTATGGACCTAACAGAAGCAGAAGATATTAAGAAGAGGTGGCAAGAATACACAGAAGAACTATACAAAAAAGACCTTCACAACCCAGATAAACAGGATGGTGTGATCACTCACCTAGAGCCAGACATTCTTGAATGCGAAGTCAAGTGGACTTTAGGAAGCATCACTATGAACAAAGCTAGTGGAGGTGAAGGAATTCCAGTTGAGCTGTTTCAAATCCTAAAATGATGCTGTGAAAGTGCTTCACTCAATATGCCAGCAAATTTAGAAAACTCAGCAGTGGCCACAGAACTGGAAAAGGTCAATTTTCATTCCAATCCCAAAAAAAGACAAGACCAAAGAATGCTCAAACTACCACACAATTGCACTCATCTCATATGCTAGTAAAGTAATGCTGAAAATTCTCCAAGCCAGGCTTCAACAGTACATGAACTGTGAACTTCAAGATGTTCAAGCTGGATTTAGAAAAGGCAGTGGAACCAGAGATCAAATTGCCAACATTCACTGGATCATCAAAAAAGCAAGAGAGTTCAAGGAAAACATCTACTACTGCTTTATTGACTATGCTAAAGCCTTGGACTGTGTGGATCACAACAAACTGTGGAAAATTCATGAGATGGGAATACCAGACCACCTGATCTGCCTCTTGAGAAATCTGTATTCAGGTCAAGCAGCAACAGTGAGAACTGGACATAAAACAACAGACTGGTTCCAAATTGGGAAAGGAGTATGTCAAGGCTGTATATTGTCACCCTGCTTATTTAACTTATATGCAGACTACATCATGAGAAATGCCAGACTGAATGAAATACAAGCTGGAATCAAGGTTTCCAGGGAAAATATTAATAATCTCAGACATGCAGATGACACCACCCATATGGCAGAAAGTGAAGACCTAAGGAGCCTCTTAATCAAAATGAAAGAGGAGAGTGAAAAACTTGGCTTAAAACTCAACATTAAAAAACTAAGATCACGGCATTCAGTCCCACCACTAATAGATAGGGAAACAATGGAAACAGTGGCAGACTTTATTCTGAGGGGCTCCAAAATCACTGCAGATGGTGACTGCAACCATTAAATTAAAAGATACTTGCTCCTTGGAAGAAAAGTTATGACCAACCCATAGAACATATTAAAAAGCAGAGACATTACTTTGCCAACAAACGTCCATCTAGTCAGTTCAGTTCAGTTCATTTGCTTAGTTGTGTCCAACTCTTTGTGACCCCATGAACCACAGCAAGCCAGGTCTCCCTGTCCATCACCAACTCCCAGAGTCCACCCAAACCCATGTCCATCGAGTCGACAATGCCATCCAACCATCTCATCCTCTGCCGTCCCCTTCTCCTCCTGCCCTCAATCTTTCCCAACATCAGGGTCTTTTCCAATGAGTCAGCTCTTTGCAACCAGTGGCCAAAGTATTGGAATTTCAGGTTCAACATCTGTCCTTCCAATGAACACCTAGGACTGATCTCCTGTAGGATGGACTGTTTGGATCTCCTTGCATTCCAAGGGACTCTCAAGAGTCTTCTCCAACACCACAGTTCAAAAGCATCAATTCTTTGGTGCTCAGCTTTCTTTATAGTCTAACTCTCACATCCCTACATGACCACTGGAAAAACCATAACCTTGTTTAGACAGAATGTGGTCCACTAGAGAAGGGAATGGCAAACCACTTCAGTATTCTTGCCTTGAGAACCCCATGAACAGTATGAAAAGGCAAAAAGATAGGACACTGAAAGATGATCTCCCCAGGTCAGTAGGTGCCCAATATGCCACTGGAGATCAGTGGAGAAATAACTCTACGAAAAATGAAGAGATGGAGCCAAAGCAAAAACAACACCCAGTTGTAAATGGGACTGGTGATAGAAGCAAGATTCGATGCTGTTAAGAGCAATATTGCACAAGAACCTGGAATGTTAGGTCCATAAATCAAGGCAAATTGGAAGTGGTCAAACAGGAGATGACAAGAGTGAACATCGACATTCTAGGTATCAGTGAACTAAGATGGACTGGACTGGGTGAATTTAACTCAGATGACCATTATATCTACTACTGTGGGCAAGAATCCCTTAGAAGAAATGGAGTAGACATCATAGTCAACAAAAGATTCCAAAGTGCAGTACTTGGATGCAATCTCAAAAACAAAAGAATGATCTCTGTTCATTTCCAAGGCAAACCATTCAATATCATGGTTATTCAAGTCTATGCCCTGACCAGTAATGCTGAAGAAGTTGAACAGTTCTACGAAGAGGTACAAGACCTTTTAGAATTAACACCCCCAAAAGATGGTGTTTTTTATTATAGGGGACTGGAATGCAAAAGTAGGAAGTCAAGAAACACCTGGAGTAACAGGCAAATTTGGCCTTGGAATGTGGAATGAAGCAGGGTGAAGGCTAATAGCGTTCTGCCAAGAGAATGCACTGGTCATAGCAAACACCCTCTACCAACAACACAAGAGAAAACTCTACACATGGACATGACCAGATGGTCAACACCGAATTCAGATTGATTATATTCTTTGCAACCAAAGATGGGGAAGCTCTATACAGTCAGGAAAAACAAGACTGGGAGCTGACTGTGGCTTGGATCATGAACTCCTTATTGCCAAATTCAGACTGAAATTGAAGAAAGTGGAGAAAACCACTAGACCATTCAGGTATGACCTAAATCAAATCCCTTATGACTATACAGTGGAAGTGAGAAATAGATTTGACGGACTAGATCTGATAAACAGAGTGCCTGATGAAATATGGATGGAGGTTCATGACATTGTAGAGGAGACAGGAATCAAGATCATCCCCAAGAAAAAGAAATGCAAAAAAACCAAAATGGCTGTCTGAGGAGGCCTTACAAATAGCTGTGAAAAGACAGGAAGTGAAAAGCAAAGGAGAAAAGGAAAGATATACCCATTTGAATGCAGAGTTCCAAAGAATAGCGAGGAGAGATAAGAAAGCCTTCCTCATCATCTAGTCAAAGCTCTGCTTTTTCTAGTACTCATGTATGGATGGGAGTATTGGACTATAAAGAAAGCTGAGCACTGAAGAATTGATGCTTTTGAACTGTGGTGTTGGAGAAGACTCTTGAGTTTCTCTTGGACTCAAAGAGATCCAACCAGTCAGTCCTAAAGGAAATCAGTCTGATTTCCTGAATTGGAAGGACTGATGCTGAAGCTGAAACTCCAATACTTTGGCCACCTGATGGGAAGAACTGACTCATTGGAAAAGACCCTGATGCTGGGAAAGATTGAAGCTGGGAGGTAAAGAGAATGACAGGATGAGATGGCTGGATAGCATCACTGCTGCGAAAGACATGAGTTTGAGTAAGCTCCAGGAGTTGGTGATGGATTTGGAAGCCTTGAATGCTGCAGTCCATTGGGTCACAAGTCAGACACGACTGAGTGACTGAACTGAACTGAATATATACATGCATTAACGTATTTTATTCAGGAGATAAAAGCAAAAAATAAACATTTTAAAATATTTAAGAATAAATAACAGTATTTTCAAATAATTTTGTGTTTTTTCTAGTTTCTTTACAATATAAAAGAACTTTGCTCTCAATAGAATTTTGTCTTTGATAATTTTCACTGATGCAATGCAATTGACTCTCTGCTTAATTATTTTTGAAAATTTAACATTTAATGACAGAGTGATGTGAATAACTGTTTCTATGCTCACATTATTTAATAATTGATTTTAACAGCTTCCATAGATGAGAAATATATCTTACAAATATACATAACATCAAATGGGAGAAGCTCTTCACATGCTTAGTTTATTGAATTATGGCATTTATTTTTCAAATGCATTTACAAATAATGCAATAGGATTTTTTGTCTAGTATTTATTCTATATTAACAAAAAACCTGAAACAAAACATCATTTCCCTTTGAGAGAAGAAAGAAAACAAAGCAATATCACCTATCTTATTTGACATTTTATTAGAGATCCTAATCAGTACAATAATATAAGAACAGCAAAAAGATGATGATTGGAAAGGAAAAAAACACAGTTGTCACTATTCCTAAGTGATGTGATAAGTAGACAGAAAATTTAAGGTTATATCTTCAGTGTCCATCCTCCTAACTACCATGCTATCTATGTGGTGGTGGTTTAGCCACTAATTTGGGTTCAACTGTTTGTGACCCCATGGACTGTAGGCTCCTCTGTCCATGACTGAGTGACTGAACAGAACTGAACTGAAAATGTTAGTGTCCACGAGACAGTGAAGTTTGAGAAAGGAGGATGACAAAAACTATGCATTTATTTCATTGACAAACATAGTTTCTGATTGCCAGAATGGCAAATAGCATTTATTAAAGGTATATTGGGCTTCCCAGGTGGTGCAGGTGGTAAATAACCTACCTGCCAACGCAGAAGATATAAGAGACTCGAGTTCAATCCCTGGGTCAGAAAGATCCCCTGCAGGAGGGCATGGCAACACATTCCAGTATTCTTGCCTAGAGAATCCCAAGGACAGAGGAACCTGGATGGTTACAGTCCATGCGGTCACAAAGAGACGGTCAGGACTGAAGCAGTTTAACACACAAACACACACACACACACACATATATTACATGTTACCAGGAAGGCGAGGTGAAAATGTCATCAACAATATTATACCTTATAGTTCACATAAAGAAACAAAAGCATTTCATTTGGTTTAGTCTGATATGACTCAGGATTATCATTAATTCATTCTAAACCATGTAAATAATAAGCATCCTTTAGTCACCTTGCTAGGAACTAGGGACACAATGAGGAATAATATCATTCCATCCATATACAAGGAGTTGAAGAGAATGGTAAGTAAACAGGCAGTTACAGTATAGTGAGATGAGTGTCAATCGTAATTAAGAACAGTGTCCCCTAAGACACAAAACAAGGCACCAAACCCACAGAGGAGATGTTAGGAAAGTCAGACTTAAAAACCACTGAGACATAATGAAGACAAAGAGGGATAAAAATGTGTTCCAAGCAGAGGAACAGGATATACAAAGACCAAAGGGAAAAAGAGACAGTTTGGCTAGCATGATTAAAGTAAATGATCTTCATGACGGAGTTGAAGACTTGATAGAAATGAAGACAAAAGATTTACGTTGGGGACAGATCCTAAAGAACCTATAAATGCCCTCCTAGGGAACTTTGGGTTTTATTTGAACTGGTTAAGAAAACCAGGGAGGGAAATGATACCAGTGCTGAGAAAGACAAAGTAGCAAAGGACATTGGGAGATGTTGGAAGAAAAGTCAAGAGAGTTGAGAATCATGGAATCCAAGGCAAGACAAACTTTTTCGAAGATAGAGGAATACTTTAAAATGCTTACATTTTGGCATAGTGACTGATATTTGGGTTTCTCTGGTGGCTCAGTGGTAAAGAATCCTCCTGCAGAGCAGGAGATGCAGGTTTTATCCCTGGGTTGTGAAGATCCTCTGGTGGAGGGTATGGCAACCCACTCCCATATTCCTGCCTGGAGAATCCCATGAACAGAGAAGCCTGACTGACTACAGTCCATAGGGTCGCAAAGGGTCAAACACTACTGATGTGAGTTCTGACGCATGGAAGCCTGATATCTGGGGTAGGTTATTTGAGGCAAAAAGTCTAACCCCTATGAACTTTCCCCCAAAAAAGTCAGCTCCAACTTGTTCGTTGAGGAAGAAATTATATTCATCAAAATTAAACTTCTAAGAAAATCCAGTGAATGTCAGCAAGCACACAGTAGAATTTGTCCCTAGAGCTCCTATGGTGTTGGCATCCATAGTCATCCTGGCTGGATCAGAAGTGATTCAAGATTACAGAAAAGCTTCTTTCAAAATTTTCTTACTAATGCCAAGCATATGAAAAGTTGCTTCTTCAAAAATTTCACAGTTCTAATACAAAACATTTGGAATCCTATTTTACCTATAAAAACAATAATCTTTAGAGGAAAACAAGATTATATCTGAATATAGTGTTCTATCTGTCACATGTAAAAGCTGCACATTTATGACCTTAAAAACTAGTAATTTATTTCTCATAGTTTTAAATCAAGTTTGCATAATATCAAGGTCAGTAAATTATGTATATTGTAGTGAAAGGATAAAAAAATGCTTTTAATATTCTATTAAATAATCTAAACTTAAAACTAATATCACCAAATGAATGCATATTTTTAGCTCTACTTAATGTATTTAACTCACACCTTCAAATAAAATCAATATGAATCATCAAAGATGTTTTAACTAACTCTCCAGCTCCCTGGAGGGACACAAAGATCATCTACATACTATTCCAGACACAGCATACTGGATATCAATTTAAATTAAGAATAATATGCATTTATTTACTCTAAAAGTATAAAAAATACTAATGAAAACTAATTGTATTCTAAATGCATATGAATTAATCCTTTATTTTTAACTTGAAACAAAAATACAAAATATTCATTTTCTGTTCTAATGAGCACAGTTTTACACCCAGCTGTTTGATGTTACTCTATCCCAAATAAGTAGATTTTCTGTGGTCCTACCTCAAAGAAAGAAAAATAAATGCTTTTCTTTCACCTTTAGAAAAGAATAAAACAGAGACCCCCTACCATAATCAAGTCTCCAATTTGGTGTTAACTGACAGATTCCAAGCCACCATGGCAGACAAAACAGTTGTGCACTCTATTCTCTCACCTCTTCTTAGGTAAATAGAAACCTAGAATGAAGGCTGTGATTTTCAGTTATGTGTGGCTGATTAGGGAGGGCTAGGTAAAGAATCCACCTGCCAGTGCAGGAGATGTAACAGATGCAGGTTCAATCTCTGGGTCTGGAAGATCCCCTGAGAAGGGCATGGCAACCCACTCTAGTACTCTTGCCTGGAGAATCCCATGGACCGAGGAGCCCCACGGCCTACAGTCCACAGGGTCACAAAGAGGCAGACACAACTGAAGTGACTTAACACACAGGCTGAAAAGGATCCACTGTAGGATGTATTGCAATGACAAATATTTTTCACTGACCTCCCTGGGGTATTATTACATTACCCCACTGTGTAAGTCAGGCCTGGCCATATTATTTGCTTAGGACAACAAAACATGACCAGAGTGGTGGGTAACATTTCTGAGCAGAAGCTGTAAGAGCCAATGTACTATATTATTTTTCTCTATGCCATGAGAATTAGCAAAGTTCCAGGTAGTGTCTGCTCCCTTCATTCTTGAGCCCAGAGTTAAGGCAAGGTGGAACAGAATCAGAATTAATTTGCAATGATCACATAGCACAAATTAAGTAAATAAATACTTGTACCATAGCCTCTGGTGGCTCAGTGGGAAAGAATACACCTGCCAATGCAGGAAATGCAGGTTTGATCCCTGGGTCAGAAGATCCTCTGAAGAAGGAAGTGGCAACCAAGTCCAGTATTCTTGTCTGGAAAATTCCATGGACAGAGGAACCTGGTAGGCTGCAGTCCACAGGGTCACAAAAGAGTCAGGTACAGCTTAGCAACTAAACAACAACAGCAAGCCTGTGAAATATTGGAGTAGCTTATTACTACAGCAAAACTTATCTGATGATCAGAGATTTTAGAAAGAAAGCCTCAAACTTAGAGATTGAAAATCAATAAATCAATCAAAAACACCACACAAAACCAAGGGAAAAGATTTAACCTTCACTTTGTGTCACAAGGAAAATCCCAACCAGTCCCAGCAGTGGTCCTGACTTTGTACCAAGTTAGCACTGCAGATTTAAAATATATCAACATCACTAAAGGTAGGTGATTAGAACTCTAATATCTTTCTCTTTCTCTCCTTCTCTCAGGAAGGATTATTTGATAATGCTTCTTCATCAGGGTTTCCAGTACTCTGTTTCAAACTAAAAGACATATAAAATCTGTTAATACAAAACACATTATGGATTGCCACAGAATATAAATGCTTCAAGGTTCCACCAGTGTTTTCAAGGCAACAAATTATGACCATGCTATTTATGATCATAATCAGAGTAATGATGTAAATAATACTAATAATACTTCATCAATTTTTTAAAAAAGAACAAAGAAAATATGTAGTTTTCCCATACACCCCTTGCAATTTCTCTCACACATACACATAAACATATATATATGCACATACATATATATACATATATATATATGTAAAAGAGTACACATATATATGGGACTTCTCAGGTAGTTTAGTGATAAAAAAATATATATATATCTGCCTGCCAAGCAGGAGATCTGGGTTCGATTTCTGGGTGGGGAAGATCCCCTGGGGAAGGAAATGGCAACCCACTCCAGTATTCTTGCCTGGAAAATCCCATGGACAGAGGAGAGAGGTGGGCTACAGTTCATGGGGTCACAAAAGAGTTGGACATGTATGGAAGTCTACAAAATGCTAATTTTGCATGTCAGAAATAGACAGAGAAATAGATACTAATAGATAGATAGATACAGGTATAAAATACCATCTGTTGTAGATAGACACTACACATCTTTCTCAGACCTGGAGTGTCAAGCTCTTCCAGTATAGTTCACATGAAGAAGTTGAGATGGGGACAGAAAAACTGAGAGACAGGAAAGAGGAGGATATAATGAGAATACGAAAAGACATACAGATGTGTCAAAAGTAGATCCTTAATAAGGGAAACTGCAAAGGGGGTTGTCAAGCAGGTAAATTCATTTCATGAGAACTTATTCATTTTTAAACCAAAATAACTGGAAATGATTGGCATTAGACATCAGTCAAGATTATGGTGGACATCGTTATAACTGATAGCTGCCAGAAATGAACACAATCATCCATTCAGTAAAAAGCTCTCCTCAGCTGAAATTTATTCATTTACACCAAAATAGCAAAGGTGATTTTAAGTTGTTTTCAAATTTTCTTTACTCTTACTTTACGGTTCTTTCTTAAATCTCTATTTTACATTTCTTCAAAATGGGAAAAGAATTATGAAAGTAACCAACGTGGCTGCAATGTGGCTTCCTAGGTGGTGCTAGTGGTAAAGAACCCTGCTAAAGAAGGAGACATAAGAGACACAGATTCAATTCCTGGGTCCAGAAGGTCCCCTCGAGGAGAGCATGGCAACCCACTCCAGTATACTTGGCTCGAGAGTCCCCATGGACAACTATAGTCCACAGAGTCACAAAGAGTTGGACACAACTATAGCGACTTACCACTACACACATACACATATTCCTACAAAACACATCAGTGTCATTTTTCACACCATGAAATAATGGGTGAATTCTGCATCATCCCTCTTTTCATCACAAGTTTTGTAATTGTTTCTTCTGTAAACAATCAGTTCAGTTCAGTAGCTCAGTCCTGTCCGACTCTTTGCGAACCCATGAATCGCAGCATGCCAGGACTCCCTGTCCATCACCAACTCCCGGAGTTCACTCAGACTCACGTCCATCGAGTCAGTGATGCCATCCAGCCATCTCATCCTCTGTCGTCCCCTTCTCCTCCTGTCCCCAATCCCTCCCAGCATCAGAGTCTTTTCCAGTGAGTCAACTCTTCGCATGAGGTGGCCAAAGTACTGGAGTTTCAGCTTTAGCATCGTTCCTTCCAAAGAAATCCCAGGGCTGATCTCCTTCAAAATGGACTGGATGGATCTCCGTGCAGTCCAAGGGACTCTCAAGAGTCTTCTCCATAACTCATATATTGATACTACTGCTGCTGCTGCTGCTGCTGCTGCTAAGTCACTTCAGCCGTGTCCGACTCTGTGCGACCCCATAGATGGCAGCCCACCAGACTCCCCAGTCCTTGGGATTCTCCAGGCAAGAACACCCGAGTGGGTCGCCATTTTCTTCTCCAATGCATGAAAGTGAAAAGCAAAAGTGAAGTCGCTCAGTCGTGTGCGACTCTTAGCGACCCCATGGACTGCAGCCTACCAGACTCCTCCGTCCATGGGATTTTCCAGGCAAGAGTACTGGAAGGCACTGGGTTGCCAGTGCCTTCTCCAATATATTGATACTAATGCTACAAATATACGGAATGATTAAAATAAATGTTTTGGTAAAAAATAATGTTGTGGCATCCATGTATTCAATCAATATTTAAATAGTGTGAGGGACAAAGGTTTGTATGGATCAGTTTAATTCAGTTCAGTTCAGTCGGTCAGTCATGTCCGACTATTTGCAACCCCATGGACTGCAGCATGCCAGGCCTCCCTGTCCATCACCAACTCCCAGAGTTTACTCAAACTCATGTCCATTGAGTCGGTGATGCCATCCAACCATCTCATCCTCTGTCGTCCCCTTCTCCTCTCGCCTTCAATCCTTCCCAGGATCAGGGTCTTTTCAAATGAGTCAGTTCTTTGCAACAGGTAGCCAAATTATTGGAGTTTCAGATTCAGCATCAGTCCTTCCAATGAATATTCAGGACTGATCTCCTTTATAATGGACTGGTTGGATCTCCTTGCAGTCCAATGGACTCTCAAGAGTCTTCTCCAACACCACAATTCAAAAGCATCAATTCTTCAGCACTCAGCTTTCTTTATAGTCCAACTCTCACATCCATACATGACTACTGGAAAAACCATAGCCTGGACTAGACCATTCATTGGGAAAGTAATGTCTCTGCTTTTTAATATGCTGTCTAGATTGCTCATAACTTTTCTTCCAACGAGTCAGTGTCTTTTAATTTCATGGCTGCACGTGTGGATAGACACTTCTATATGCTATGCATGTCTGATCCAATGTTTCTGACAAGCAGGACTCTGAATGAACTGTGAGTCCCAGGGGAGCAGCATGAGTTGTTAAAACTGGGTACTTAAACTTAAGTGATGTATTTATAATCATATAAATTGTTTTTATAAGGAACAGCTCCAAGGGGTTTACTCAAAGTAATCATATTTCATATAAGAAAATGTCGAGTGTTGGAAAGGAGTTTGGAATGAAAGCTGAGCCAAAGAAAGTCTTTTTGAATTGTACATAGGAAAAGCAGAATAGGAAAATACAGAAGTAAATAGGGATAAAAATTAAACAAAAATGAAAATGAAAAAAGAAAAGGTCTTATATCCAACAGGAATGAAATAGGTGTAGGGTTAATTAACAAGTTGATAATTTAGGAGGAAAGCAAGCAAGAAAGAAAACTCCCTCACTATTTAGGTGGAGTCATAATGATACTCCTCTACTCACAGGATTCTTATCTACCTTGTGCACAAATTTTTAATCATATTTTGAGCAAGGATGCAAGTATTTAGCACTTTTATTTTGACCTCCCATCCACAGTCCATACCTGATTCTGGAATACCAGATATGAAGATATAAAATATTTCCATTACCTTAAGTCTCATTTTTCCCTTACGTGCATTTTCCTCACCCTGTGGTAACCATCACACAGTATGTACTATTTGTGTCTATCTTTTCCTCTTTCAATATCAAATTTTTGAGGATCATCCATGTAACAGCATCTTTTAAATAGGCCACTGCTGGGCTACTTGCCATAGGGTAAGACTGCTATTGATACTAACTGCTCTGTTACACTACAGAATTGGACTGACTTATGGTACCATCTCACACACTAGCAAAGTAGTGCTCAAAATTCTTCAAGCCAGGCTTCAACAGAACATGAACCAAGAACTTCCAGATGTTCAGGCTGGTTCAAAAAGACAACGGAACCAGAGATCAAATTGCCAACATCGACTGGATCATAGAAAAAGCAAGAGAATTCCAGGAAAATATCTACTTCTGCTTTATTGACTATGCTAAAGCCTTTGACTGTGTGGATCACAACAAACTGTGGGAAATTCTGAAAGAGATGGGAATACCAGACCATCTTACCTGCCTCCTGAGAAATCTGTATGCAGATTAAGAAGCAACAGTTAGAGCCAGACATGGAACAATGGACTGGTTCCAAATTGGGAAAGGGGTATGTCA
The DNA here is from genome assembly GCF_032405125.1 of Capricornis sumatraensis. NCBI lineage: Eukaryota > Metazoa > Chordata > Mammalia > Artiodactyla > Bovidae > Capricornis > Capricornis sumatraensis. The sequence goes on from NC_091071.1 coordinate 128,120,016, forward strand.
AGGCTGTATATTCTCATTCTTCTTACTTAACTTTAAAGCAGAGTAAAGTAAAGGAAGTTAGGCACTTAATCGTGTCCGACTCTTTGTGACCCCATGGATTGTAGCCCACCATGCTTGTCCATGAATTCTCCAAGCAAGAATACTGGAGTGAGTTGCCATTTTCTTCTCCATATATGCAGAGTACATCTTGTGAAATGCTGGGCTGGATGAATCACAAGCTGGTCAAGATTGCAGGGAGGAATATCAATAACCTCAGATATGCAGATGACACCACCCTTATGGCAGAAAGTGAAGAGGAATGAAAGAGCCTCTTGATGAAAGTGAAAGAGGAAAGTAAAAATACTGACTTAAAACTCAACATTCAAAAAATGAAGATCATGGCATCCGGTCCCATCACTTTATGGCAAATAGATATGGAAACAGTGATTGACTTTATTTTCTTGGGCTCCAAAATCACTGCAGATGGTAACTGCAGGCATGGAATTAAAAGACACTTGCTCCTTGGAAGAAAAGCTATGACCAACTTAAACAGCTTATTAAAAAGCAGAGACATTAATTTGCCAACAAAGTAATGTCAAGAGTTTTCCAACAAAGCTCTGTCTCATTAAAGCTATGGTTTTTCCAGTAGTCATGTGGATGTGAGAGTTGAACTATAAAGAAAGGTGAGAGTTGAAAAATTGATGCCTTTGAACAGTGTTGTTGGAGAAGACTGTTGAAAGTCCTTGGACTGCAAGGAGATCCAGCCAGTCAATTCTAAAGGAAATCAGCCCTGAATATTTGTTGGAAGGACTGATGCTGAAACTGAAGCTCCAATATTTTGGCCACCTGATGCGAAGAGTTGACTCATTAGAAAAGAACCCGATGCTGGGAAAGGTTGAGGGCAGGAGAAGAAGGGGACGACAGAGGATGAGATGTTTGGACCGCATCGCCAACTCAATGGATATGAGTTTGAGCACTGGGAGATGGTGAAGGACAGGGAAGCTTGGCATGCTTCAGTCCATGGGATTGCAGAGTCAGACACGACTGAGTGACTGAACAACAACAACAGACTTTTATCCAAGCTCAGTCTTTTCCCCTTTGCAATTTTGCTTCTCTCACTTCCCATTCATAGTTTTTAAAAAAAACAAACAAACAAACAAACACTCTCAGAAAATCATGTACAACTGAATCTGTCTCACATTCTGTTTTTAAGGTTGAGTCAGAAAATTGGTAGTGAGATTATCCTAGGCAACTTACTCTATGGGATTCTAAATTGGATTACCCACCAGTCAGCTGGTAATGGACCCAAAATCACTGGTGATGGATGTAAGATGGATAATCCCTGACATGCTGTGGAGTATAATTGTTTAGCTGGAGTGAATGGAACAGGACACATTGGAAGGGTATGCACTGTCTTGTACAGTATTTCTGGCATTTGAAAAGTGTGAGGAAAATAGTAGTTGTAGGACTCTGGAATGGAACAGCTGTTTCTGAGCACCAGTGATTCTTTGAAGAAAGAAAATAACTTTCAATCAACCACTGAAAGCAAAGTACTGAAATCCAGAGAACTTCTTTGTCAGATTTCAAAGAATCACTCACTTTCTCTAACTGGAGAGCTGACTGTACTGAGAACCACTCTCAGGACCTAATCTTCAGAGCAGCAGAACTTCATAAGAGGTTGAACTCTCAGCCCTGGTAAGACACCAATGCTATAATTTCAAAAAAGTTGTAGGCCGTGGAAACTTTAGCTGGGATGATGTAGGTAGATGTACTAAAGAATCTTGACTCCACAGGGGCTATAGCAGGGTCCCCTCTCCATATGAGAGTATAGCTGATCACATTTTAAAGGGAAAGATTCTATAAAATGATAGAATTTGAAGTTACAGAAGAGAAACAAGATAATTAGTAGATATGCCCATGAAGTGATAAGACAAAATTTTCAATAGTCACAGTTAAGAAAGGAAGATTGCAGCTAGGCTTGCCTGGAGCTGAGGAGAATGCAGATGAAGTTGAGGACCATGAATTTACAGGAGCAATCACCTTTTCACTGCCCACAGCATGAGGTTAAGAACAAATGGACAGATGGATTTACCAAATTCAGGGGTTTTATTAGGTTGGCAAAATAGAAGCACAGTGAGAAAAGGTTGTGAGCCTATTCATAGATACTATGAACCATGGGATCTAAACAACCAAGGGAAGGAAGAAGACAGGAAGAAATGAGTGGGTATGAAGAAAGCTAGGAGGCTGTGATCCAAAGCAAATATCTGAATTTATCAGTTTAGCAATAATGAAGTTTTGCAAAAATGAAGAACTAAGGCATAGCCCATCAGAGTACTTGCTGATGCTCTATCCTGTCAATGGACAAAGTCATTAAAGCCTGGCTAAGCAGACAAGTTAAGGGATACAGAAATCATTATTTCTAGAAATTTTGAGACTAATAGGTTATACATTCCTAGTGCTATTGGAATTACATAAGAGAAACAAGTAACAGAAGTCCTCACTGATATGTACCCCTCATTTGCTAAAAAATTTAAACACCTGGCTCACAGATTTCTCTTCAGCACAAATCTTTCTAGCATTGTCCTTGGATATTTAGCAAAAAGCAAGACTTCTGGAAAGTATTTTCAAGTTCAGTTCAGTTCAGTCGCTCAGTCGTGTCCGACTCTGTGACCCCATGAAACACAGTAGGCCAGGCCTCCCTGTCCATCACCAACTCCTGGAATTCACTCAGACTCACAAGTACTTCAGAGTAAAACAAAGGTAAAGGGACTTCCTTGGTGGTCCAGTGGTTAATTCATGCTGTCACTGCAGGGGGCACAGGTTTGATCCCTAATCAGGGAACTAACATTCCTGCATGTCCCATGATGTGGTCACACACAAAAAAGGTACAAAATTTTAAGAACTAGTGAATCTGGCTAAAGGTTTATGAAAGTTTTCTATAGTAGCCTTATAGCTTCTCTGAAAGTTTGAAATTATATCAAAATAGTTTAAAAATAAATCTCATAGAATTGAAATAAAAGAGGTCTTACAGGTAATTTTATGATATATAACAATCAAAATTTAAAGACCAATTTAATCTGATAAAACAAACAACAATAGTCATAGCCTTATTTCAGTCAGCATCTATGCATTATAAAAATGCAATTAATCAATTTTTGGAAACATTTTCGTACAAAACAGCAATTTTTTTCATCTGAGGCTGCTGTGATTTTTGTATGATTATAAATATATGAACCACGAACTTCCAGATGTACAAGCTGGTTTTAGAAAAGGCAGAGGAACCAGAGATCAAATTGCCAACATCTGCTGGATCATGGAAAAAGCAAGAGAGTTCCAGAAAAACATCTATTTCTGCTTTATTGACTATGCCAAAGCTTTTGACTGTGTGGATCACAATAAACTGTGGAAAATTCTGAAAGAGATGGGAATACCAGACTACCTGACCTGCCTCTTGAGAAACCTATATGCGGGTCAGGAAGCAACAGTTAGAACAGGACTTGGAACAACAGACTGGTTCCAAATAGGAAAAGGAGTATGTCAAGGCTGTATATTGCCACCCTGCTTGTTTAACTTATATGCAGAGTACATCATGAAAAATGCTCAGCTGGAAGAAGCACAAGCTGGAATCAAGATTGCCAGGAGAAACATCAATAACCTCAGTTATGCAGATGACACCACCCTTATGACAGAAAGTGAAGAGGAGCTCAAAAGCCTCCTGATGAAAGTGAAAGAGGAGAGTGAAAAAGTTAGCTTAAAGCTCAACATTCAGAAAATGAAGATCATGGCATCTGGTCCCACCACTTCATGGGAAATAGATGGGGAAACAGTGGAAACAGTGTCAGACTTTATTTGGGGGGGGGGGGCTCCAAAATCATTGCAAATGGTGACTGCAGCCATGAAATTAAAAGACACTTATTCTTTGGAAGGAAAGTTATGACCAACCTAGATGGCATATTCAAAAGCAGAGACATCACTGAGCCAACAAAGGTCCATCTAGTCAAGGCTATGGTTTTTCCTGTGGTCATGTATGGATGTGAGAGTTGGACTGTGAAGGAAGCTGAGCACCGAAGAATTGATGCTTTTGAACTGTGGTGTTGGAGAAGACTCTTGAGAGTCCCTTGGATTGCAAGGAGATCCAACCAGTCCATCCTAAAGGAGATCAGTCCTGGGTGTTCATTGGAAGGACTGAGGCTGAAGCTGAAACTCCAATACTTTGGCCAACTCATGTGAAGAGTTGACTCATTGGAAAAGACTCTGATGCTGGGAGGGATTGGGGGCAGGAGGAGAAGGGAACGACAGTGGATGAGATGGCTGGTTGGCATCACCGACTTGATGGACATGAGTTTGGGTGAACTCCGGGAGTTGGTGATGGACAGGGAGGCCTGGCGTGCTGCGATTCATGGGATCGCAAAGAGTCAGACATGACTGAGCGACTGAACTGAACTGAACTGATATGTACTTTTATCTTTGAATTGGATATTTGGTATCTCTCCTTCATATGATGTACTCTCAGAAAATCTTTCAAACTCTACCACAGACCTCAGTTAAGAAACTGTCTCCAGAAGCTCATTAAAGTTTCTACAGGCAGTAAAATAATGTAATAGGACATTGAATTCAATCTAAACAGATCCGGATTTCAATTTTGGGCCTGCTACATGAAAGTTGTGTGACTTTGAGAAAGTTATATAGTAACATGAGCCTCCATTGCCTCATCTGAAAATTGAGGATCATAACAAATCTTTCATCATTATAAATGAGATTAAAACCATTTTCTTATACAAAGCATTTTCCTAAATTATTTTTCAATAAATGACAAATCCTTTACCATTGTAAAGAAAATGGGGAAAATGGTTGAAAATATAATTCAGTCATTTGAAATGACTGAGAAATGGGGCATATGAGTAAATCAAATATTTTTAGTTATGACGCATTATCACATGTATATTACATGCCTCCCAGTTTTCAAAGAATGACAATGATATACATTGAAAACTCAAAACCTACCAAAGTAAATTAATACTACTGCCACTTCAGTAGGAAAACTTCACATCAGTTTCCCTGTGATCCAGTGCAGATTACACATACCAGCTGTCACATAAAAAGAGGAGTCATGAATTTTTCTACTCATGAATGGAGTTGGTATGTGTCACTGCTAGAAATGGATAAGAATGCAAGTAAGTCAGTTTTTACTATCACTATGGAAACAAAGACTATGAAAAATTTTAAAAACAAATTATTTTGGTAAATAAAATAAACTTTGAGAGAAACAATTTAGGGGAAAAAACTTGTCAAAGTCCAGCAAATGTGTGCTGATCTTGTAATATAAACTCCTCCAGAATGGGTACTGCTTTAAACCATACCTGATATACAATAGGTACTTAATAAATACTTATTGGACAGATGATTAATGGAATGAGTGTACTAATGTCAGCATATATTCATACATTTGTCTCATCATATACAAGAGTAAACTTTGCTAAAAATATATCTCTTCTAGTCCTGGTTGGTGTACTTGCTTCTAGCATGTTTTGTATTTATGTATGTTTACATAAGCTACAATACTTATTATCTCAAATTACCTATTGTTTCACAGTCTGTAACAGTATGAAATAGAAGATGATCTCCTTTATAAATTTCTGGATGTGTTCCAAGAAAACGCTTAGAAAATTACAGCAGACAAATTAACAAGCTCATAATAGGAGGTAATTCTGATCATCTTCATCACATTCCTCTTTATCACAACAGAATGAAAATGAAATACCTACAATCCTGAAAACAGACAGCTTTGGGAGATTGCCATCTTGAGTTAATTAGAAAAATCTACTTCTTCAACATTTCACATTCACAAGAAGCAGTCAGGCCTTGCTTTTGAATCCTAAGTCTACAGAGCAATGTTTTTGAGGATCAAAACGCAGCCCAATTAGAAAGCTATTTGTCAGATTCTTCACCCATAAGGCTTAAGTATGAACTATATAATTTCAATAGATATATTCTTTCATATAACATGTCACAACTCCAAAAGATATGTATTTTTAGTCTCCATTTTCAGGATAAAGAAACTGACTCTGAGAAAGATAAAATAAATTGCCTGAGACCACACAGATAGCAAGTGTAGATCTAGAAGCCAAAATAAGCCTGTTACCTCTGAAGCCCACACACCTAACCGTATACAATTCTGCTTCCTATTTCAGAATTCAATACAGTATTATTTGCATTTCCATATTCTGATTGTGTGTTCCAACCCATCCTAAGTGCTTTCTATGAGCATTTCCATAAAGCAGCAGTAATTCCCACTCCTTAGGAAAGTACTATCCATTCCATTTTATTTCTCAGGGGAATGGTTACTTATCAAATTAGAGAGACCAAGACAAAGCTGTGCATACCTTGTCAGCCTTGGTCTCTCATTTGGAGCATTCTGCCCTCTATATTGGAAAGTGAAGTCAAGTGGGCCTTAGAAAGCATCACTACGAACAAAGCTAGGGGAGGTGATGGAATTCCAGTTGAGCTGTTTCAAATTCTGAAAGACGATGCTGTGAAAGTGCTGCACTCACTATGCCAGCAAATTAGGAAAACTCAGCAGTGGCCACAGGACTGGAAAAGGTCAGTTTTCATTCCAATTCCAAAGAAAGGCAATGCCAAAGAATGCTCAAACTACTGCACTGACTCTGATGCTGGGAGGGATTGGGGGCAGGAGGAGAAGGGGGCGACCGAGGATGAGATGGCTGGATGGCATCACGGACTCGATGGACGTGAGTCTGAGTGAACTCCGGGAGATGGTGAGGGAGGCCTGGCGTGCTGCGATTCTTGGGTTCGCAAAGAGTTGGACATGACTGAGGCACTGAACTGAACTGAACTGCCCTCTATGCACTTGCATTCTCTACTCATCTGTGTGGAAAGTTTTTTGGAAGAGCCTCAAACTCTGGGAACAAGATTGTGGTTCTCCAACTCAGCCAGTGTTAGGATGGATAAGTTCAATTTGGGATATATGTATTAGAAAGCCAATTTTAATGAGTGATCAAGCTAGGTTTCCAATTCTGCTTTTTTATCATTATTAAAATCACCTTGATTTTAAACATAGAATAGTGACAAAGAATCTGTTCTCTGTCTGAACATATTGCATAGGGACAAATCTGACTCCACCATTTATATGCGGAAAAGTTACTTAAGCTTTCTGTGCCTCAGTTTCCTCATTTGAAAAATGGGGATATCAATACCCACAACACAGCTACCAATGGCCAAGTCAACATGCTTAGAGTACTTCATAGGAGCTGCTAATAAGTGCCAGATCTTCTGTTTTATTATGTAAAGATATCCTCACTTTTTCCAGCTTTGTAACTTATTCCTTTTGATCTGCAGAACATGCTATGATGAACTCTTCCCAAGAGCCCAGTAGTAACTCAGTGGGAAGAGCCACATGCTGGTTAGATTCTTTGGTCTTCCTGACTCCTATTTTGGGACTCTTCTATGGCACTTTATTTTTAACTTTCTCTTTTTCCACAAGATCCTGCAATTTAGGGTTTCCATCTTAGCTTATGTTTTCTAATGCTAAGGTCTTCTGCCTTAAGAGGCATAATCATCCTGAAAAACAATACCTTGAGTTTCACATTTGTATGGGCTGTGTACAAGGTGGAAGAAGATGACCTTCTCTCATAGTAGAGGACAGTTCTTTAGTGAAGGGTATATAAATTGCTATACTTCCCTGCTCAAAAATTCAAAGTTCCCATTCAGCACATTCAGTTTTTTTACTATAAACTCCTAGAACAGTTTGCACAGATTTCATTCCTCCTTGCATGTGAGGTTTAGAATGCAGGTTTAGGAGTAAAGTTTTTGCCTTTGCTGTGCTAATCAATTCCCCTGATTCGCCCTTTTCACAAACACCTGCAACAACTCAACTGTGCCTATTACCTGAGCTCTGATGCTGGCCATCAGCACCACATTTGTAATCAATTCCAGACCCTTCTACAAAGGTTCCAGGTCTCTCCCCACATTATCCACTTATGAGCAATCAGTACTACTACTTGCCTAACAATTCTAAGGCCAGCTATCACTCAAAAATGCAGATATACAGAGCACAACTTGGAATTTTGAAAACCCATTCGCTATCTTTCCTGAAGAAATACAAAAACACATTTATTCAACAACTGTTATGTACTAGGTGTTTTTCTGGTAGTGAAATGCAGAGATAAATGAGAGAACTTTCCTGTGGTCTCAAGACAGAGATGGCTAAAGAAACTAAGAGCTAATGGTAGTCAGAAATGGTGCAGTGGGAATACAGAACAGAAATTAGAGTCAGCACAGAAAACAAGACTAAGTAATTTGAGCTGATGCTTCAAGGGTAAAAACGAGCTGGCCAGGTAGGCAAGGAGACAAAAAGCATTTCCCATAAAGGTGACAACGGTCCTTCCCTCTTTATTTCTTTTCCTTTCTGTTAAATCATTGGATTTCCTTGATCCAGAGCCTGAGCTTTCTTTGAGTTGCCTACAGTTCTACCTCTGCCTTGCAGATTTAGCCTGTCTATCTCAACTAACTATTGCCTTGCCATAATTTGGAACTAAATTCAAACTATTAATACAACTGACTTTTCCACTAGCCCCTGAAAATTTAATTGATCTTAGCTTACCTTGATTACATGTTGCCTGTCATAAACTATTTCCTTAAATGGCTTCCTAAGAACACTGTTCTTTAAAAGCTGTAATTATGTTCATGTATAGCGTGTTCTCAAACACACCAAATACAGACGTGCACCAAGTCGTATGTTTTAAGTACCTAAAGCAGTGTATTATTTCCTTTTATTCTTTAACATTGTTTGTGGTTTCCATCTAGAGGGAGGTCCAAGGCATGTTTCTGACCAAACATTAATTGCTAGCTTTGAAGTATCACAGCTTCACTAACCAACAAAGCAGAAATACTCTTACCAGTGAATGCAGCAGCCTCCATTATGAAGTTAGATTGTGAGGGTCTACAATAGCTGTTCAGTTAGAACAGGCTGATTTGGGAACAATTTTTCTGTCTAGTAATAAAATGTACATAATAATTAGCTTGAGTCTCTAAATAATCTGTGAATGATTTTTGGTTTTAAATGATTTAGCATTAAACATTTTTGTTAACTTCAAAACCAGAAGCATACATGTGTAATTTTAAAAGTATCATTTGTCTCAAGTCTTAAAAAGGGCTTAATAATAAATAAATTAAATGATAATATTACCAGCAATCTTTAAAGACATTATATCTAAATGTAAAAAGTATCTTAGATTATTGAAGGTCATCTTTCTAAATGTTCTATAGTAATTTGGAACTTGACAGTTAAACATAAGGGATATAGATCATGTTTAACTGTACCCAAAATTATTGATAACCAGTATACCAATTATTGTGTATAGCTTTTGCTACAAAAAACTAAAAAACAGCGTTTTAATTCATCTTTGTTTCACTAAGGGTATCAGACAGTGTTATTCATAAAAGTCTATCACATAGATGATTTCATTAATAGATATTTATTAAATGGAATCAACTGTACACCATGATACAAACATGTATCCCACAGTCTTATGCTGTCATTTTTTTTTTCTAATACTCTAGTAGGTAGATCATCTATAAGTTAGACCTCCCAAAAATAAATTATCCAGAAGGGAAAATATTTCAATTGTAAAGTTATTTACAAAATATTTGTGTTCCATCAATATGAATTGGGAGAGCTAATTTTTTTGTTTCTCAAAAATCAAATTTTAATTTATGAATAAAAATATATGTCCTAATGGACAATGAACAAGGACCTACTCTATAGCTTGGACCTATCTGCTCCACGGATATGTGGCATCCTAGATTGGAGAGGTGTTTTGGGGAGAATGGATACATGTGTGTGTGTATATATATATATATATATATATATATATATATATATATATATATATATATATGGCTGAGTCCATTTACTGTTCACCTGAAACTATCACAACATTGTTAATCAGCTATACCCCAATACAAAATAAAAAGTTTTAAAAAATTCATGTCCTAAGATCATACAACTCACCATGAAGAAATTTCTCAGACATGAAATCAAAGTATGATTGACTTTACAACACTGTCAGGTGTTCCGGTCACCAATGGTTCAATTTGTCTTTTTAAATCTTTTCCTATTTTTAATTGTGATCAAAGTTCAGTATTATAACAGCAAGTTAATATTCCATGCTACAGTAGATTAAAAGTATTTTTATTTTGTTGCTAGTATCAATCACAGGTGTCAAGATAAATACAGCAGAGACAGATGGATGAATGAATGCATGCATGCATGCCTAGATAGATACATATAGAGAGGCAGACAGGCAGGCAGATAGACATAGATACAAAGAAAAAGAGACAGACAAGCAAGCAGATAGACATAAATGATTCATTCAAAGTAACTAAGACAAAAAAAAAAACAACAACATATTAAATCATAACAAGTAAATTAGATTGAATGTGGGAAAATATAGATAATTAAGACAATTTCATCTTTATTGTTAAAAGTTTTTGGCCATGTCATGTATATTTGAAAATATATGTATATACACAGTATTATATAAAAGATATCATTCAATGATTACTTCATCAGATCCAAGAAACTGCAGACTATCAGTTCAGTTCAGTTCAGTCGCTCAGTCGTGTCCGACTCTTTGCGACCCCATGAATCACAGCACGCCAGGCCTTCCTGTCCCTCACCAACTCCCAGAGTTCACTCAGACTCATTTCCGTCGAGTCCGTGATGCCATCCAGCCATCTCATCCTCTGTCGTCCCCTTCTCCTCCTGCCCCCAATTCCTCCCAGCATCAGAGTCTTTTCCAATGAATCAACACTTCACATAAGGTGGCCAAAGTACTGGAGTTTCAGCTTTAGCATCATTCCTTCCAAAGAAATCGCAGGGCTGGTCTCCTTCAGAATGGATTGGTTGGATCTCCTTGCAGTCCAAGGGACTCTCAAGAGTCTTCTCCAACACCACAGTTCAAAAGCATCAATTCCTCGGTGCTCAGCCTTCTTCACAGTCCAACTCTCACATCCATACATGACCACTGGGAAAACCATAGCCTTGACTAGATGGCCTTAGTCAGCAAAGTAATGTCTCTGTTTTTCAATATGCTATCTAGGTTGGTTATAACTTTCCTTCCAAGGAGTAAGTGTCTTTTAATTTCATGGCTGCAGTCACCATCTGCAGTGATTTTGGAGCCCCCAAAAAATAAAGTCTGACATTGTTTCCACTGTTTCCCCATCTATTTCCCATGAAGTGATGGGACTGGATCCCATGATCTTCGTCTTCTGAATGTTGAGCTTTAAGCCAAATTTTTAACTCTCCACTTTCACTTTCATCAAGAGGCTTTTTAGTTCCTCATCACTTTCTGCCATAACGGTGGTGTCATCTGCATATCTGAGGTTATTGATATTTCTCCCGGCAATCTTGATTCCAGCTTGTGTTTCTTTCAGTACAGGGTTTCTCATGATGTACTCTGCATATAAGTTAGATAAGCAGGGTGACAATATACAGCCTTGACGTACTCCTTTTCCTATTTGAAACCAGTCTGTTGTTCCATGTCCAGTTCTAACTGTTGCTTCCTGACCTGCATACAGATTTCTCAAGAGGCAGGTTAGGTGGTCTGGTATTCCCATCTCTTTCAGAATTTTCCACACTTATAACTGCATACTATTTTTCAGTTCAGTTCACTTCAATTCAGTCACTCAGTTGTATCCAACTCTTTGCGACCCCATGGACTGAAGCATGTCAGGCTTCCCTGTCCATCACCAACTCAAACTCACGTCCATCGAGCCAGTGATGTGATTCAACCATCTCATCCTCGGTTATCCCCTTCTCCTGCCTTCAATCTTTCCCAACATCAGGGTCTTTTCCAATGAGTCAGTTCTTCACATCAGGTGGCCAAAGTATTGGAGTTTCAGCTTCAACATCAGTCCTTCCAATGAATATTTAGGATTGATTTCCTTCAGGATTGACTGGTTTGATCTCCATGCAGTTCAAGGGACTCTCAAGAGTCTTCTCCAACACCACAGTTCAAAAGTATCAATTCTTCAGTGCTCAGCTTTCTTTATGGTCCAACTCTCACATCCATACATGACTACTGAAAAATCCATAGTTTTGACTAGATGGACTTTTGTCGGCAAAGTAATGTCTCTGCTTTTTAATATGCTGTCTAGGTTGGACATAGCTTCTCTTCCTAGGAGCAAGCACCTTTTAATTTCATGACTGCAGTCACCATCTGCATGCTACTTTTAGTCCAAGTCTATCAAACATGCCTTTCAATTTTATTTTTTCATTTCTAATTAAAGGAAACATAATTTCTAATAAACTACTTAAAAAAGGGAGAAGAAATTTCATTGCACTGCCATTGGTGGTTCCTATGGACTAAAATACTACCTCTGTGTGGGGTCTTAAGTGATTAGGGACTGGCTAAGTCCTTAATGAAGAATTCTGAATACCCATTGGCTATTTGTGTGGTTAGGATAGGCTGAAGTGTCAGAGACAGGATAATGAGTCTGAAGGATGTAAGGATACTAACAAGATGAATATGCACCTTCCACAATTCTTTCTGAGATGGACCTTAGCAATTAGACTGTGAAATCTAAACCTATACTTTCTACTTAACTCACTATATCCAAGCTCTTATATGATAAATCTCAAGTGGAAATCCTTAAAAGATACAAATAATAAAGAGAAATAATTATTTTCATCTATGTTAATAAACCTATAATCGAGTTTAAATTTTTAGGTAATTTTTACATCTTGTCTTGAACAAGAAAGGTAACATATGCTCAGCTAACCACATCAGTTGAATAAGCCCTGGCCCAAAACAGGAGGACAAATATTTCCTTTAGTTTAAGCTATCTAACTAAGAAAAAGAAAACACGCTGCACCCATAGGTTTCTCTGGTGGCTCCACCCCCAATGCACGAGACCTGCCTGAGTGCAGGAGACCTGGGTTTGATCACTGTGGGGAAGATCCCTAGAGAAGGAAATGGCAACTCACTCCAGCATTCTTGCCTGGGAAACCCCATAGACAGAGGAGCCTGATGGGCTACAGTCCATGGGATTCCAAGAGTCAGACATGAATTAGGGACTATACCACCATCATAGACATATCACACTCTTTTCTCCAAACCGGGGCAAAGAGCTCAGGCCCAGGCTACAGAATTTGTTCATCTTCCAAATGTACATGGCATGGGGAGGAGGATGACAGTCTCAGAAGAAGTGAAGCAGCTTTCAGGGCCACAAAACGGGAGACATTCACAGAATTTAGCATTATGAAATAAGAACAGTTCAGACACTCAGTCATGTCCGACTCTTTGCGAACCCAAGAATCGCAGCACACCAGGCCTCCCTGTCCATCACCAACTCCTGGAGTTCACTCAGACTCATGTCCATCGAGTCAGTGATGCCATCCAGCCATCTCATCCTCTGTCATCCCCTTCTCCTCCTGCCCCCAATCCCTTCCAGCATCAGAGTTTCTTCCAATGAGTCAACTCTTCGCATGAGGTGGCCAAAGTACTGGAGTTTCAGCTTTAGCATCATTCATTCCAAAGAGATCCCAGGGCTGATCTCCTTTAGAATGGACTGGTTGGATCTCCTTGCAGTCCAAGGGACTCTCAAGAGTCTTCTCCAACACCACACTTCAAAAGCATCAATTCTTCGGCACTCAGCCTTCTTCACAGTCCAGCTCTCACATCCATACATGACCACAGGAAAAACCATAGCCTTGACTAGACAGACCTTACTCGGCAAAGTATTGTCTCTGTTTTTGAATATACCATCTAGGTTGGTCATAACTTTTCTTCCAAGGAGTAAGTGTCTTTTAATTTCATGGCTGCAATCACCATCTGCAGTGATTTTTGGAGCCCAAAAAATAAAGTCTGACACTGTTTCCACTGTTTCCCCATCTATTTCCCATGAAGTGATGGAACCAGATGCCATGATCTTAGTTTTCTGAATGTTGAGCTTTAAGCCAACTTTTTCACTCTCCTCTTTCACTTTCATCAAGAGGCTTTTTAGTTCCTCTTCACTTTCTGCCATAAGGGTGGTGTCATCTGCATATCTGAGGTGATTGATATTTCTCCCGGCAATCTTGATTCCAGCTTGTGTTTCTTCCAGTCCAGTGTTTCTCATGATGTACTCTGCATATAAGTTAAATAAGCAGGGTGACAATATACAGACTTGACGTACTCCTTTTCCTATTTGGAACCAGTCTGTTGTTCCATGTCCAGTTCTAACTGTTGCTTCCTGACCTGCATACAGATTTCTCAAGAGGCAGGTTAGGTGGTCTGGTATTCCCATCTCTTTTAGAATTTTCCACAGTTTAATGTGATCCACACAGTCAAAGGCTTTGGCATAGTCAATAAAGCAGAAATAGATGTTTTTCTGGAACTCTCTTGCTTTTTCAATGATCCAGCAGATGTTGGCAATTTGATCCCTGGTTCCTCTGCCTTTCCTAAAACCAGCTTGAACATCAGGAAGTTCACAGTTCACATATTGCTGAAGCCTGGCTTGGAGAATTTTGAGCATTATTTTACTAGCATGTGAGATGAGTGCAATTGTGCGGTAGTTTGAGCATTCTTTGGCATTGCCTTTCTTTGGAATTGGAATGAAAACCGACCTTTTCCAGTCCTGTGGCCACTGCTGAGTTTTCCAAATTTGCTGGTATATTGAGTGCAGCACTTTTAGAAAATAGAACTAATGAAATAGAAATAACCAAAATTTAAAACAGAATTATTATTCTCTTAGAGAATTTAGAGAATCTTGTAAACATGAAGCAAGGGCATATGTTTTTAATAAAAATCATTTGATGACATTTAGATATGCTGCTGCTGCTGCTAAGTCATTTCAGTCGTGTCCAACTCTGTGCAACCCCATAGACGGCAGCCCACCAGGCTCCCCTGTCCCTAGGATTCTCCAGGCAAGAATACTGGAGTGGGTTGCCATTTCCTTCTCCAATGCATGAAAGTGAAAAGTGAAAGTGAAGTCTCTCAGTCGTGTCCGACTCTTAGCGACCTCATGCCCTGCAGCCTACCAGGCTCCTCCGTCCATGGGATTTTCCAGGCAAGAGTACTGGAGTGGGTTGCAACTGCCTTCTCCATTTAGATATGAATAATGTATTAAATGAAATACAGAATAATTGGATGGGTTGACCAGCAGAATGAAAACAGATATAACAACCGTCACATTGAAATCCCTTTGGATATCCCACCATTATCTGAAATGCAATTTGTCAAAAACTGATATTATATTTACCTCCCCAAAAGGAATGCCTCTCCAGTTTCCTGAATAACATGAATTCATGTTATTATTCATTCCAGTATCATGCTTGAGGCCATAGGGTTTGCCACCTCAAAGTTATTTAAGCCATTTCATATACTATGTACTGCATAAATACTTTTACAATTAACCATAATTGTAACTCATATTGAGGTATATTAATCAAAAGCTCAAAATTGGAGTATCTTTTAGAACCAGGAAGCAATTAAAAAAATGCTCTGACAAAAGTTGCTGATAGTATCAATATGTAAATTATTCATCCTCTTAAACTTGTTCGGAATTAAAATGATATCCAAACCAAATTTCAGTATAAAGCAGTGTTTTCTATTAGAGAAACTACTTTGCAAACTTTAAAACACATTTACCCTACTGTCCAATGCTAATACTGATATTACAATTCAGCATGATGTTAAAGAATGAACTAGACTTTGATAGTGAGTTATCATTGCATATTCTAAATACTCACTTCTTAATGCTCAAGTTTTCCTCCCCCATGAAAATGTAATTTGGGAGGTATTATTTCATTTCCTTTGTGTCCTAAATGTTAGTGTCAGTTCAGAATGCATAAAAGAGAGCCCACAGAGAATAAAACCATCCATTATAATTACTGAAATAGAACTGCAGCTGTTTTGCACCTGTTGCTAAAATCTTTTTCGACATTCTCAGTTGAGACACTAATAGTTCTGTGATTATACAGTTCTGGACCCCTGTGTGTACACAGTTGCAAAGAAACAGCTTTATAAGTTTAATAAAAGCTTACATTGAAGTCCTTATATTGAAATCAAACATTTTACCTTTCTTCAATGGACTATATGGCTAATAACAGAAACATTTGGAATTGAGAGTTAGAAAATTAGCCAATTAAATCTCTTGCCATGATGGATGATAAATATTTATTAAATAATTGAGCATGTAGTTATCTGGCCTCATTTCACAAATACATAAACTGAGGCTTTAAGAAACTCAAGTGACTTATTAAGACCATGGAGCTAGAGAGTGGTTGAGCCTAAATCTAGGTTTTTAATCATAAGGCAGATTTCCTTAATTTTGTGATAACCTGCAATTCATCACCACCCTATTTTATATAAGAGGCACATGTAAAGGCTCCTCTAAGACATAAAGCATAAACTTATGTAAAGCTATTACAGTTTTCAGAAGAATAGCCCATAATTCAGAAAATTACAAGGGATACTGTTATATTTCTGGGAAAAAATGTATATTAATATAATATAGACTTGAGAATAACTTCTGTGCTTTGCCTAGCATTTTTGCATCAAGTAACTTATTAGTTAAAAAGTATACCATCTTCAAAAGAGACTTTTAAATGCATACAACAGAAAAGGCTTAATGGAACTCCATCTGGGACCAAATACAAAGAGCATACCTTCAGGATGTTGTGTTTTCTAGTCTCTTTTAAGTCCTGACAGGAATACCTGTTGATCATATTAGAAAAAATTGCTTAAGATAAATACTTTAGTGTTTCCTTAGAATATTATGCTCTCTGTAATCTACTGAATAGTATAGCTCTATCTCAGACCACCACAATAAAACAAATATCACAACAAAGTAAGTCACATGAAATGTTTTAGTTCCCCAGTGCATATAAAAGTTATGTTTACACAATGCTATAGTCTACTAACAGCCTGTGCAATAGTGTTATGTCTAAAAAACAATGTACTTCAATCAATCAAATAATACTTTATTGCTAAAAATATTAACCATTGTAGAGAGTCCCTTGGACTGCAAGGAGATCCAACCAGTCCATTCTGAGTAGATCAGCCCTGGGATTGCTTTGGAGGAATGATGCTAAAGCTGAAACTCCAGTACTTTGGCCACCTCATGTGAAGAGTTGATTCATTGGAAAAGACTCTGATGCTGGGAGGGATTGGGGGCAGAAGGAGAAGGGGAAGACAGCGGATGAGATGGCTGGATGGCATCACCGACTTGATAGACGTGAGTCTGATGAACTCTGGGAGTTGGTGATGGACAGGGAGGCCTGGCGTGCTGCAATTCATGGGGTCGCAAAGAGTTGGACACGACAGAGCGACTGAACTGAACTGAACTGAAGCTTCAGCATGTTGTAGCAATAACATCAAAGATAACTGGTCACAGATCACAAAAACGAACATGATGATAATGAAATCAGTTTGAAACATTGAGAGAATTACCAAAATGTGACAAAAAACACAAAGAGAGAAAGTTCAGTTCACTTCAGTTGCTCAGTTGTGTGCGACTCTTTGCAACCCCATGAATCGCAATATGCCAGGCCTCCCTGTCCATCACCAACTCCAGAGTTCACTCAAACTCACGTCCATCGAGTTGGTGATGCCATCCAGCCATCTCATCCTCTGTCGTCCCCTTCTCCTCCGGCCCCCAATCTCTCCCAGCATCTGAGTCTTTTTCAATGAGTCAACTCTTCACATGAGGTGGCCAAAGTACTGGAGTTTCAGCTTTAGCATCATTCCTTCTAAAGAACACCCAAGACTGATCTCCTTTAGAATGGACTGCTTGGATCTCCTTGCAGTCCAAGGGACTCTCAAGAGTCTTCTCCAACACCACACTTCAAAAGCATCAATTCTTCAGCACTCAGCTTTCTTCACAATCCAACTCTCACATCCATATACGACCACTGGAAAAACCATAGCCTTGACTAGATGGACCTTTGTTGGCAAAGTAATGTCTCCGCGTTTCCATATGCTATCTAGGTTGGTCATAACTTTCCTTCCAAGGAGTAAGCGTCTTTTAATTTCATGGCTGCAGTCACCATATGCAGTGATTTTGGAGCCCCAAAAGATAAAGTCTGACACTGTTTCCACTGTTTCCCCATCTATTTCCCATTAAGTGATGGAACCAGATGCCATGATCTTCGTTTTCTGAATGTTGAGCTTTAAGCCAACTTTTTCACTCTCCTCTTTCACTTTCATCAGGAGGCTTTTTAGTTCCTCTTCACTTTCTGCCATAAGGGTGCTGTCATCTGCATATCTGAGGTTATTGATATTTCTCCCGGCAATCTTGATTCCAGCTTGTGCTTCATCCAGCCCAGTGTTTCTCATGATGTACTCTGCATAGAAGTTAAATAAGCAGGTGAAAATATATAGCCTTGATGTACTCCTTTTCCTATTTGAAACCAGTCTGTTGTTCCATGTCCAGTTCTAACTGTTGCTTCCTGACCTGCATACAGATTTCTCAACCTGCATACAGGTTAGGTGGTCTGGTATTCCCATCTCTTAAAGAATTTTCCACACTTTATTGTGATCCACACAGTCAAAGGCTTTGGCATAGTCAATAAAGAAGAAATATGTTTTTCTGGAACTCTCTTGCTTTTTTTGATAATCCAGCTGATGTTGGCAATTTGGTCTCTGGTTCCTCTGCCTTTTCTAAAACCAGCTTGAACATCTGGAAGTTCACGGTTCAAGAATTGCTGAAGCCTGACTTAGAGAATTTTGAGCATTACTTTACTAGTGTGTGAGATGAGTCCAATTGTGCGGTAGTTTGAGCATTCTTTGGCATTGCCTTTCTTTGGAATTGGAATGAAAACCGACCTTTTCCAGTCCTGTGGCCACTGCTGAGTTTTCCAAATTTGCTGGCATATTGAGTGCAGCATCATCTTTCAGGATTTGAAATAGCTCAACTGGAATTCCATCATTTCCACTAGCTTTGTTCATAGGGATGCTTCCTAAGGCCCACTTGACTTCACACTCCAGGATATCTGGCTCTGGGTGAGTGATCACATCATCGTGATTATCTTGGTCGTGAGGATCTTTTTTGTAGAGTTCTTCTGTGTATTCTTGCCACCTCTTCTAAATATCTTCTGCTTCTGTAAGGTCCCTACCATTTCTGTCCTTTATCAAGCCCATCTTTGCATGATATGTTCCGTTTGTATCTCTAATTTTCTTGAAGCAATCTCTAGTCTTTCCCATTCTGTTTTTTGCCTCTATTTCTGTGCACTGATCGCTGAGGAAGGCTTTCTTATCTCTTCTTGCTATTCTCTGGAACTCTGCATTCATATGCTTATATCTTTCCTTTTCTCCTTTGGTTTTTGCTTCTTTTCTTTTCACAGCTATTTGAAAGGCCTCTCCAGACAGCCAATTTGCTTTTTTGCATTTCTTTTCCATGGGGATGGTCTTGATCCCTGTCTCCTGTACAATGTCATGAACCTCCGTCCATAGTTCATCAGGCACTCTATCTATCAGATCTAGTACCTTAAATCTATTTCTCACTTCCACTGTACAATCATATGGGATTTGATTTAGGTCATACCTGAATGGTCTAGTGGTTTTCCCTACTTTCTTCAATTTAAGTCTGAATTTGGCAATAAGGAGTTCATAATCTGAGCCACAGTCAGCTCCCAGTCTTGTTTTTGTTGACTGTATTGAGCTTCTCCATCTTTGGAGGCAAAGAATATATCAATCTGATTTTGGTGTTGACCATCTGGTGATGTCCATGTGTAGAGTCTTCTCTTGTGTTGTTGGAAGAGGGTGTTTGGTATGACCAGTCCGTTCTCTTGGCAAAACTCTATTAGCGTTTGCCCTGCTTCATTCCACGTTCCAAGGCCAAATTTGCCTGTTACTCCAGGTGTTTCTTGACTTCCTACTTTTGCATTCCAGTCCCCTATGATGAAAAGGACATCTTTTTTGGGTGTTAGTTCTAAAAGGTCTTGTAGGTCTTCATAGAACTGTTCAACTTCAGCTTCTTCAGTGTTACTGGTTGGGGCATAGACTTGGATTACTGTGATATTGAATTGTTTGCCTTGGAGACGAACAGAGATCATTCTGTTGTTTTTGAGATTGCAATCAAGTACTGTATTTCAGACTCTTTTGTTGACCATGATGGCTATTCCATTTCTTCTAAGGGATTCCTTTCTACAGTAGTAGATATAATGGTCATCTGAGTTAAATTCACCCATTCCAGTCCACTTTAATTTGCTGATTCCTAGAATGTCAACGTTCACTCTTGCCATCTCCTGCTTGATCACTTCCAATTTGCCTTGATTCATGGACCTAACATTCCAGGTTCTTATGTAATATTGCTCTTTACAGCATTGAACCTTGATTCTATATAGCACGAATCACATCCACAACTGGGTATTGTTTTTGCTTTGGCTCCATCCCTTCATTCTTTCTGGAGTTATCTCTCCACTGATCTCTAGTAGCATATTGGGCACCTGCTGACCTGGGGAGTTCCTCTTTCAGTATCCTATCATTTTGCCTTTTCATACTGTTCATGGGGTTCTCAAGGGAAGAATACTGAAGTGGTTTGCCATTCCTTTCTCCAGTAGACCACATTCTGTCAGACCACTCCACCATGACCCACCCATCTTGGGTGGCCCCACAGGGCATGGCTTAGTTTCATTGAGTTAGACGAGTCTGTGGTCTGTGTGATTAGAATGACTAGTTTTCTGGGTCTCCTGCATTGCAAGCAGACGCTTTCCCGTCTGATCCACCAGAGAAGTCTCAAAGTGAGAAAACATTGGTGTAAAAATGGAGCCACTGTACTTGCTCAATGCAGGGTTGCCACAAAACTTCAACTTGTTAAAAAAAATGCAATATATGCAAAGTGAAATAAAGCCAAACAAAATAAAATGAAGTACACTTGTGTAGACATAAGCCAGTCACTTCACCAGTTAGATCTCCTAGATTAGTTCTAGGGATAGAAACTTGATATAGGGATAGAAACACACTTTAAGGCATGGGATCATATTTTAGAAATAGTTTAGGTCAAATCTTTTATTTATTTAAGCCCACAAAACTGTAAACCCATTAACATTAATAAACTGTTCCTTAGTAACAAATATTTCATGTAGAATAGCCTATTTCCTCTTCATCAGATACTGACACACTTCCTAAATGATCATTAGATCATTAGAACATTCCTAATGATTCCTAAATGATCTAATGTACTCAATCACTGTGATCTGGATTTAAAATATAGTCCAGCTAGTAAACACTGACTCAGAAAACTAATAACCCCAGCTAGATTGTTAATAAATAATAAAACACTTGCATGTGTGCATGGTTCAGTCATGCCCAACACTTTGAGACCCAGGCATTGCAGCCTGCCAGGCTCCTCTGTCCATGGCATTTCCCAGACAAGAATACTAGAGTGGGTTGCCATTTCCTCCTCCAGGGTATCTTCCCAACACCGTGATCAAACCCTCTTCTTAGGCACTGGCAGGAAGATTCTTTAGCACTAATCTACCTGGGAAGAAGATAAACTAACCTAAAATAAATGCTATCTTCCTTACATATAGGGGGCTTCCCTATATGTAAGTGCATGAAAAGCAGGTTTGATCCCTTGTCTGGGAATATCCCCTCGAGGAGAAAATGGCAACTCACTCTAGTATTCTTGCCTGGGAAATCCCATGGACAGAGGTGCCTGGCAAACTACAATCCATGGGGTCGCAAAAGAGTGGGACACAACTTGGTGACCAAACAACAAGAAACAAATATAACCCATAATTAATAACAAATACTATAGATTACCAACTATAGGTCAAGCAATGGTCTATGTCCTTAACAAATAAAATAATTGCAATCCTATTAGATAATTACTTTTCACTGGTGAGCAAACTAAGACTTTTCCAATTGATCTTCCCAATACCGTAACACGTCATAAGGGGCAGATTAGTCTAACTGCAAGGTTCACACTCCTATCTACTACTCCTCTACAATAAATGTGAAAAACAAATTTTTCTTAAGTATGTTTTCTTAAAACATAGTATCTTACAATGTTGATTACATTATTACATCGCTTAGGCAAAACTAATTATTTATGAAGTCCACCCTGTGCCACTTGTAATTAGCCAACTGTAAATTAGCACAGTCCGAATAGATTCATCTCTGTTGATCATTTTTAAACAAGAAGAGAACACTGAAAACAAATTTTATAAATTGGATTTGGATTGTACAATGCATATTTCATACCAAGTAATCATTAGCTATAATTAAAACAGTACATTTAGTTCCAAAATTTGCTTAATAAGGTATAATTCTGAGAATTGAATCTTGTCTATTTTCTCATTCTCATGTGAAAAGAGAAGTTAAAATAATAAATTTCTTTGGGAAGTTCCTAAAAAATAAAAACTAATTTTAACCCAATAAGATTTACAATAAAAGAAACCTTTGGGCTTCCCAGGTGGCACTAGTGGCAAAGAACCTGCCTGTCAATGCAGGAGACATAAGAGATGCAGATTTGATTCCTAGGTCAGAAAGATCCCCTGGAGGAAGAAACGGCAACCCACTCCAGCATTCTTGCCTGGAGAATCCCATGGGCAGAGAACCCTGGTGGGCCACAGTACATGGCTCACAAAGACATGACTGAAGTGACTTATCATGCAAACCTTTGGTTACACACTTGATTTTTAATTTCTCAATCCTAAGGAGTGGTTCACACTTAACTAGCTCATCTTTAACATTCTTTCAATAATCTCAAAAGTAAACTTAGAAATTAGAAAGTAGCAGGAGAGAATAGATCTAAATTACACCAGAACAAATTATATTTCTGAATGTAAGGCTTATTAAAGAAGAAAAAAAGTTATTTTGAAAGCCTGTATAATTTGATTTGATATTAAGGTTTTTGCCAAAGGATGTCTACAATATTTCTGTAATGTTGTGTTTTGATTAGAGTGAGGTACAGATATAAATGAACTCATTTCCTTTACAAGGTATAAGTTCATAAATCTACAACTCTGTGTTAGGATATACATGATGGAAAAGTTACACAATTTTGCCTCTGAGATTCATCTTATATTTCTCAGTTCCCTAGTCAATACCCATTTGAGAACAACTTTAATATGAATGGTAAAATTAAGAAATATTCTTATATCATAATAAGAGTAAACAAAATTTGGAGAAAGGTCAGTAAACATTTCACTATAATGAGTGAAAATAAGTCTCAAAGTTTCTAGAAACAAATGATTTCCATGGAAATGTTTGATTTCTAGAGACAATTAAAATTGTTTTAATTTGGGTCAAACCAACTAAAGAATTAATGTTTGTTTGTTGAGTTCAAAGAATATAAAAATAATTTGTGGCCCACTGACACTTTTGAAATAAAGTAAATTAGCCCTCTAAAACTGTCAATGCTTTAGTAGA
The DNA here is from genome assembly GCF_032405125.1 of Capricornis sumatraensis. Lineage (NCBI taxonomy): Eukaryota > Metazoa > Chordata > Mammalia > Artiodactyla > Bovidae > Capricornis > Capricornis sumatraensis. Next base: position 128,143,373 of record NC_091071.1, read on the forward strand.
GTTCTTAAATTTTTCAAGGAAGCAAATATTCATCATCACATCACAAAATTAATTCTACCAACTGGCAAAATGCTAAGATGAGTTATATTAATTACTTAGAAGGGTATGTGACATAACAGTTTTGTACATTTGTGAAAAGAAAATTATTGTTTCTTTTTGAGTCAGACTCCCATCACATAAAAATGCTTAACCCTTTCATTTAATTCAGAAAATATAATGTATTTGATGCCGTGTTACACAGGGTTAATCCATTCTCCACAGTGAATTGCACAAATTTTAGCAATAACATATTCTGTTCCACTGTCATCCGTATAAAATATTGTTTACACTCCAGGACTATTGCTTCAGGAAATTATTGATGAGAGCAGCTGCTCCTTCAGAGGAGAAGTAGAAAAGTCCTTTCTGTCCAACCAGGGGCACTTTCAGTCCCTTGCTTTATCTCTATGGCACAGAAGCAAGCAAGATTGGATTTCAGACTTTGAATATTTTTAAAAAATGAAATAAAAATCTTTAGAAAGAAACTCTTTAAAAACTTCACTTGGGAACATTTGTCAAGCTCTGAGCCATCTCCCTTTACTCAGAATCCTTTGTTAAAAATAAAATGAAAAGCAGAGCTTAAGCTATACAGAGTGATCGGCATCCAACTTCAAATGCAACTCACTGCTACTGAACTGAACATTGTAATTGCAATTATAACTCTACACTGGTTCATGCATAAATTATTCAAATTCTGGCAATAGATTATTCAAACATTATCTCTCAAGAAATGCTTCTAAAAGCTCACTAACAATTTTACCACAACCCTTTACTAACAAATGCCCTGCAATTAAAAGTTTAATGTATTTTTTAGACCCTGAAGTGGTCAATAAAATTGTTTTAACACAAATCTATTTTTAGCTGTAATACACTATTAAAAACTTCTCTCTTGTCCAATCTCAAAACAGTCAACATTCTGAAAAGAAAAGGTTGAGAGTTTATCTACATTGTTCAAACTGAGTATATGTACTTCAAAAGACTAACATCTTTTATACAAATATGAAAAAAATGAGATTGTTGATTACTGTTAAAATGTCTACAATGCCAACTTCATATAACCTAACTGGCTTTCCCATCATGATGCATAAAACCATATTTTCATAAAAAATTAAAAAAAAGTTGAATCAACCATTAGAATAAGTTGCAGCTGAGTTTTAAAATTAATCATTTAGACCTGGCTTTTGTGCAGGTCATAAAATTCATAAATCCTGAGATATGTTGTTGTTCATTCTATAAACTATATGAATTGCCTAAGGACTATTTAATCCATAATTTACACGGACATACCTGGGATCCCTGATGGCTTTCCCTGAGCATTGCATCAAGTCAGTAGCATAGAATGCTTTCTCAACTATTGTTGTCTGATGCATCATGAGTGTCACTTACAGCAATCTTAAATTAGTGCATTTTTTAAAAATAAAGGAGACAATAAATGTTTACTGCTTAACCTCTGAACAAAGAACTGATTACTTATCTTCTGAAAAGTTCAGAATCTAATCTTATTTCTCCCATGACTGGGTCTTTTAAACTAACTGCTTCTCATTGATCTGAGCAGGTCTTAGCCCTGTTGCTGAGCCAAGTATTGGGGCAGCTGAAATATCTAGACTGGCTTCACCTATGTCACATGATCAGAAAATATTTATGTAAGAGTTAAAAATCATGATATGATCTCTTCTTGTTATGTGTGCTAAATCGCTTCAGTTGTGTGCAACTTTTTGAGACCCTATGGACTGTATGTAGCCCACCAGGCTCCTCTGTCCATGAAAGTCTCCAGGCAACAGTACTGGTGTGGGTTGCCAGACCCTCCTCCAGGGGATCTTCCCAACTCTGGGATCAAACTCAAGTCTCCTGCATTGGCAGGCAGGTTTGTTTGTTTGTTTTTAACTACTACTACTACCTGGGAGACTCCATTCTTGTTATATAAATGCTTAAATATAAATGTTCCTTTGTCGTGGCTATACAGACAACAAGGTATCAAGGAACTGTCTTGTTATTCATTACCTATATTGCTCAACCTTTGGATTAAACTTTTTCTTCCATAACTGAATAATATATGCCTATCCTCTCTGGGTGAAAAGCAGAGGATTGTGCTTTGTCTTACAATGTCCTCCTATAGAAGAGAAAGATACACCTGCTGGTCCTACTAGCTGTCATTCTGCCAGCACAGCAGAGATGCACAGTATATACAACATAAATTTCTGTCTATATGTCTATATTCATACTCCACATCATTCCATGAAAGATTCCAGCATGGTTTACAGGAAAATATGCTTTACTCTAAGATGAAATAAAATGTATTTTGACATTATAACTAAATAAAAACAAGAGCAGTAAGAGAGCAGGAATACAATTTGAAAAAAGAATAATCATAATAACTACCATTAATTTGTATATAATTTAAGGTTCAGACCAGGAAGAACAAGGTGAACATTATCAGCTTCCTAAAGACTCAATAGTTTCTGTAAGACTTAAAAACACACAAAGAGACATTGCTTTGCCTAGTTAAAACCATGACCAATATCTGATTTTTCTTTCTCAGTGAACGGAGCCAAGAACACAAAAAGGTAGCACTGGCCAGAAGGTAACCTTGAAGAAAGTGCCTTGAAATGGTAGTTATGATTCTACAGTAAGAAGAAGCCTGCAGCCTTATTGTTATCCTGTTTATGAAGCCCTGTGGCAGGGAAGGAGGGAAGATGCAGATTAAGGATATGCCATAAACTAGTCAATGCACAAGTGTGAAATGGATATGAAACTATTAGCAGAATTTTTGCTGCCAGCAAAAAGAAATTCATGTGTATAGAAAATGCAGTTTATTAGTCAGGACTCTATGAGAAGTAAAAGAAACCCGTAAAATCCTGTCTTCATCATTCTTTTGTTACTCAAAAAATTAAATTGCCACGGAAACCTTGCATATCAAAATCATATTTATCATTATTCAAACACATTAAGAGCAAAAGAACTAGAAAGTATATTTCAAAGAAATAAATAGCCTTAATTTTCTTCTTTCAACTTTGCTGGAGAATAAAGTGATTAGATTTTGGATTTGCATTAATGAATAATTTAGGAGTTATGAAGAAGACACTAATTGTTGATGGAACAACCTTTGCTGAAGAACACTATTTAAATAAGCAGAGTGCCTCAGGGTATTTTTGTCAGTCTAAAGAGAGCCATTTTATTTCACTCTAGGAACTTCTACAGTTCACTGTTGCATTAACTGAAAGAGTTTTAGGCAGCACAGTTGCTGTGCATATCAATGGAAAATCTCAATAGAAATATTATTTCTGATTTTTAGATAAAAAATAAAAGGGTAACAGACCACATGGGACAGTTATAAACAAAAATAGGGGAAAACCACAGAGAATTTTATAAAAGAGCCATTGCCCCAACAGTATTACACACACAGCTAATCTGTATAACATAGTCTGTAGTTACATCAATTGATAATAAACCAATTGTCTATAAAAACAACAGTCACTTTACCTTAATCCAACAAGGAGACGCCCTCAGTCCTCATAGTTACTGAGTGCCTACTGTATATGAGATGATTTTCTAGACACAGAAGACAAAGAAGCCTCTAGATTTTTACAAATCATAACAGTTCACCAATACTAAATGAGCACCAAATTGGAAATGAGCACCAAATTGAAAAGGAACATTGTTTTGAATCTTTGTATTTATAGGACTTAGGTTTTGCAATCCTGCAATTTTTAATAAAGAAAAATAAATGTGTTTTTAGACAACAGAGAATAACTATATTATCATTTCTTTTTTTAAATATAAATTTATTTATTTTAATTGGAGGTTAATTACTTTACAATATTGTATTGGTTTTGTCATACATCAACATGAATCTGCCACAGGTATACACGTGTTCCCCATCCTGAACCCCCCCCCCTCACTCCCCGTACGATCCCTCTGGGTCTCTCAGTGCACCAGCCCCAAGCATCCAGTATCACGCATCGAACCTGGACTGGCAATTCGTTTCATATATGATATTATACATTTTTCAATGCCATTCTCCCAAATCATCCCACCCTCTCCCTCTCCCACAGAGCCCAAAAGACTGTTCTATACTTCTGTGTCTCTTTTGCTGTCTTGCATACAGGGTTATTGTTACCATCTTTCTAAATTCCATATATATGCGTTAGTATACTGTATTGGTGTTTTTCTTTCTGGCTTAATTCACTCTGTATAATAGGCTCCAGTTTCATCCACCTCATTAGAACTGATTCAAATGTATTCTTTTTCATGGCTGAGTAATACTCCATTGTGTATATGTACCAAAGCTTTCTTATCCATTCGTCTGCTGATGGACATCTAGGTTGCTTCCATGTCCAGGCTATTATAAACAGTGCTGCGATGAACATTGGGGTAGACGTGTCTCTTTCAGTTCTGGTTTCCTCGGTGTGTATGCCCAGCAGTGGGATTGCTGGCTCGTAAGGCAGTCCTATTTCCAGTTTTTTAAGGAATCTCCACACTGTTCTCCATAGTGGCTGTACTAGTTTGCATTCCCACCAACAGTATAAGAGGGTTCCCTTTCCTCCACACCCTCTCCAGCGTTTATTGCTTGTAGACTTTTGGATAGCAGCCATTCTGACTGGTGTGAAATGGTACTTCATTGTGGTTTTGATTTGCATGTCTCTGATAATGAGTGATGTTGAGCATCTTTTCATGTGTTTGTTAGCCATCTGTATGTCTTCTGATTTATGTCAGAGAGTGTTTTGCCTATGTTTTCCTCTAGGAGTTTCATAGTTTCTGGTCTTATGTTTAGATCTTTAATCCATTTTGAGTTTATTTTTGCATATGATGTTAGAAAGTGTTCTAGTTTCATTCTTTTACAAGTGGTTGACCAGTTTTCCCAGCACCACTTGTTAAAGAGATTGTCTTTACTCCATTGTATATTCTTGCCTCCTTTGTCAAAGATAAGGTGTCCATAGGTGCGTGGATTTATCTCTGGGCTTTCTATTTTGTTCCATTGATCTATATTTCTGTCTTTGTGCCAGTACCATACTGTCTTGATGACTGTGGCTTTGTAGTAGACCCTGGAGTCAGGCAGGTTGATTCGTCCAGTTCCATTCTTCTTTCTCAAGATGCTTTGGCTATTCAAGGTTTTTTGTATTTCTATACAAATTGTGAAATTATTTGTTCTAGTTCTCTGGAAAATACCATTAGTAGCTTGATAGGGATTGCACTGAATCTATAGATTGCTTTGGGTAGTATACTCATTTTCACTATATTGATAATTCTGATCCATGAACATGGTATATTTCTCCATCTATTTGTGTTCTCTTTGATTTCTTTCATCAGTGTTTTATAGCTTTCTGTATATAGGCCTTTTTTTCTTTAGGTATCTTTATTCCTAAGTATTTTATTCTTTTCATTGCAATGGTGAATGGAATTGTTTCCTTAATTTCTCTTTCTATTGTCTCATTGTTAGTGTATTGGGATGCAAGGGATTTCTGTGTGTTAATTTTATATCTTGCAACTTTACTATATTCATTGATTAGCTCTAGTAATTTTCTGGTGGAGTCCTTAGGGTTTTCTATATAGAGGATCATGTCATCTGCAAACAGTGAGAATTTTACTTCTTTTCCAATCTGGATTCCTTTTATTTCTTTTTGTTCTCTGACTGTTGTGGCTAAAACTTCCAAAACTATGTTGAATAGTAGTGGTGATAGTGGGCACCCTTGTCTTGTTCCTGACTTTAGGGGAAATGCTTTCAATTTTTCACCATTGAGGATAATGGTTCCTGTGGGTTTATCATATATGGCTTTTATTATGCTGAGGTATGTTCCTTCTATGCCTGCTTTCTGCAGTGTTTTTATCATAAATGGATGTTGAATTTTGTCAAAGGCTTTCTCTGCATCTATTGAGATAATCATACGGTTTTTATCTTTCAATTTGTTAATGTGGTGTATTGCATTGATTGATTTGCAAATATTAAAGAATCCTTGCATCCCTGGGATAAAGCTCACTTGGTCATGATGTATGATCCTCTTAATATGTTGTTGGATTCTGTTTACTAGAATTTTGTTAAGGACTTTTGCATCTATGTTCATTAGTGATATTGGCCTCTAGTTTTCTTTTTTTTTTTTTTTTTTTTTCTGGCATCTTTGTCTGGCTTTGGTATTAGGGTGATTGTGGCCTCACAGAATGAGTTTGGAAGTTTACCTTCCTCTGCAGTTTTTCTGGTAGAGTTTGAGTAGGATAGGTGTTAGCTCTTCTCTAAATTTTTGGTAGAATTCAGCTATGAAGCCATCTGGTCCTGGGCTTTTGTTTGCTGGAAGATTTCTGATTACCGTTTCAATTTCCATGTTTACGATGTGTCTGTTAAGATTTTCTATTTCTTCCTGGTTCAGTTTTGGAAGGTTATACTTTTCTAAGAATTTGTCCATTTCTTCCAAGTTGTCCATTTTATAGGTATATAGTTGCTGATAGTAGTCTCTTATGATCCTTTGTATTTCTGTGTTATCTGTTGTGATTTCTCCATTTTCATTTCTAATTTTGTTGACTTGATTCTTCTCCCTTTTTTTCTTGATGAGTCTGGCTAATGGTTTGTCTGTTTTACTTATCTTCTCAAAGAACCAGCTTTTAGCTTTGTTGATTTTGCTATGGTCTCCTTTGTTTCTTTTTCATTCATTTCTGCCCTAATTTTTATTATTTCTTTCCTTTTACTAACCCTGGGGTTCTTCATTTCTTCCTTTTCTACCTGCTTTAGGGGTATTTGACTTTTCTCTTGTTTTTTGAGGTAACCTTGTACTGCTATGAACCTTCCCCTTAGCACTGCTTTTACTGAGTCCCATAGGTTTGGGGGGTTATGTTTACATTTTCATTCATTTCTATTCATATTTTGATTTCTTTTTTGATTTCTTCTGTGATTTGTTGGTTATTCAGAAGTGTGTTGTTTAGCCTCCATATGTTTGTAGTTTTAATAGTTTTATTCTGTAGTTGACATCTAATCTTACCACATTATGATCAGAAAAGATGCCTGGAATCTTAGTATCTTATCAAGGCTAGATTTATGGCCCAAGATATGATCTATCCTGGAGAAGCTTCCGTGTGCACTTGAGAAAACAGTGAAATTCATTGTTTTGGGGTGAAATGTCCTATAGATATCAATTAAGTCTAACTGGTCCATTGTATCATTTAAAGTTTGTGTTTCCTTGCTAATTTTCTGTTTACTTGATCTACCCATAGGGTGGGGTATTAAAGTTTTCCAATATTATTGTGTTACTGTTAATTTCCCCTTTCAAACTTATTAGCATTTCCCTTTCATATTGTGGTGCTCATATGTTGGGTGCATATATATTTATAATTGTTATATTTTCTTCTTGGATTGATCCTTTGATCATTATGTAGCATCCTTGTCTCTTTTCACAGCCTTTATTTCAAAGTCTATTTTATCTGATATGAGTACTGCTACTCCTGTTTTATTTTGGTCTCCATTTGCTTGAAATATCTTTTCTCAGACCTTCACTTTCAGTCTGTATGTGTCCCTCATTTTGAGGTAGGTCTCTTGTAGAGAGCATATATAGGGATCTTGTTTTTGTATCCATTCAGCCAGTCTTTGTCTTTTGGTTGGAGCATTCAACCCATTTACATTTAAGGTAATTGTTGATAGGTATGATCCTGATGCCATTTACTTTGTTGTTTTGGGTTTGTGTTTATACACCTTTTCTGTGTTTCCTGTCTAGAGAAGATCCTTTAGCATTTGTTGAAGAGCTGGTTTTGTGGTGCTGAATTCTCTCAGCCTTTGCTTGTCTGTAAAGTTTTTGATTTGTCCTTCATATTTGAATGAGATCCTTGCTGGGTACAGTAATCTGGGTTGTAGGTTTTTCTCTTTCATCACTTTAAGTATGTCCTGTCATTCCCTTCTGGCCTGAAGAGTTTCTATTGAAATATCAGCTGTTATCCTTATGAGAATTCCTTTGTGTGTTTGTTGTGTTTCCCTTGTTGCTTTTAATATCTGTTCGTGTTTGATCTTCACTAATTTGATTAATATGTCTTGGGGTGTTTCGCCTTGGGTTTATCCTGTTTTGGACTCTGGGTTTCTTGGACTTGGGTGGCTTTTTCCTTCCCCATTTTAGGGAAGTTTTCAACTATAATCTCCTCAAGTATTTTCTCATGGCCTTTCTTTTTGTCTTCTTCTTCTGGGACTCCTATGATTCAAATTTTGAGGTATTTGACATTGTCCCAGAGGTCTCTGAGGTTGTCCTCATTTTTTTTTTATTCTTTTTTCTTTTTTCCTCTCTGCTTCATTTATTTCCACCATTCTATCTTCCACCTCACTTATCCTATCTTATGCCTCAGTTATTCTACTGTTGGTTCCCTCCAGAATATTTTTGATTTCAGTTATTGCATTATTCATTATTGATTGACTCTTTTTTATTTCTTCTAGGTCCTTGTTAAACATTTCTTGCATCTTCTCAATCCTTGTCTCCAGACTATTTATCTGTAACTCCATCTTGTTTTCAAGATTTTGGATCACTTTTACTATCATTATTCTGAGTTCCTTTTGAGGTAGACTCCCTATCTCCTCCTTTTTTGTTTGGTTTGGTGGGTATTTATCATGTTCTTTTATCTGCTGAATATTTCTCTGCCTTTTCATCTTGTTTAGATTGCTGTGTTTGGGGTGGCCTTTCTGTATGCTCAAAGTTTGTGGTTCCTCTTCATTGGGATGGTTCCTCCCTGTGGTTGAAGTTGGACGAATGGCTTGTCAAGGCTTCCTGGTTAGGGAAGCTTGCATCGGTGTTCTGGTGGGTGGAGCTGGATCTCTTCTCTCTGGAGTACAATGAAGTGTCCAGTAGTGAGTTTTGAGGCGCCTATGGGTTTGGTGTGACTTTGGGTAGCCTGTATATTATGTTCCTGTGTTGCTAGAGAATTAGCATGCTCTGGAACTTGTTGGCTTTTGGGTGGAGCTTGGTTTCAGTGTAGGTATGCAGGCTTTTGGATGAGCTCTTGTTGATTAATATTCCCTAGAGTCAGGAGTTTTCTGGTGTTCTCAAGTTTTTAATTTAAGCCTCCTGCCTCTGATTTTCAGTCTTATTCTTACAGTAGCCTCAAGACTTCTCCATCCGTATCACATAAAACATCTAGGTTAATGGATAAAGACTCTCCACAGTGAGGGACACCCAGAGAGGTTCACAGAGTTACATGGAGAAGAGAAGAGGGAGGAGGGAGATAGAGGTGACTAGGAGGAGAAGAGGGGGGAATCAAAAGGGGAGAGAGCAATTTAGCCAGTAATCAATTCCCTATATGCTCTCCACAGCCTGGAACACCCAGAGAGGTTCACACAGTTACACAGAGAAGAGAAGAGGGAGGAAGGAGAGAGAAGTGATGAGGAGGAGACAGAAGTGATGAGGAGGAGAATAGGGGGAGTCAAAAGGAGAGAGACAGATCTAGCCAGTAATAAGTTCCCTAAGTATTCTCCACACCCTGGAATACCCAAAGAGATTCACAGAGTTGGGTAGAGAAGAGAAGAGGGAGGGAGGAGATAGAGGTGACCTGGGGGATAAAAAGGAGAGTCAAAAGGGGGAGAGGGCAATCAAGCCAGTAATCACACTCCTAAGTAAAAATGGGTACAGAAGATTGGATTCTTACAGGTACAAAATTGATAACAAATACTAAAAAGCAAAGATTAAAAATCTAGAATAGAGGTTAGACTCTCAAAAATACAATATTTTAAAAAAATCACAAAAATTATAAAATATATGTATGAAATTTGCTTTAAAAATAGGGTCCATTTTTTGCAAGGTAATAGTAGGTTATAAAAATGAAAATGAAAGGAGTAATAAAGGGCTTAAATTTTTTTTTTAATTTTAAAAATTAAAAAAATGATAATAGTAAAATAAATCTAGGAATTTCTCTGGAGCTGTTGTGGGCATTGTGGGATCAGTTCAGTTTCAGATAGTTCCTTGTTCCAGCTTATACTTCTTCTCAAGGTCTATAGGTTCCTTCCAAAGTGAAAGCGAAAGCAAAGTTGCTCAGTCGTGTCAGACTCTTTGCGACCCCATGGACTGTAGCCCACCAGGCTCCTCAATCTATGGAATTTTCTAGGCAAGAATATTGGAGTGGGTTGCCATTTCCTTCTCCAGGGATCTTCCTGACCCAGGGATAGAACCCGGGTCTCCTACATTTCAGGCAGACACTTTACCATCTGAGCCAGCTAACTACAGGGTTTTAATCTGTTGCACCTTTCACTTCCAAAGGGGTTCCCTCTGTTTATTTTGGCTTCTTCTGTTTGCAAGTCTCTTCAGTGTCTAATTTCTGCTCTGACGCAAGGGGGCAGAGGTGGTCACTTATTTAGGCTCACTTGTTGAGTTGTGCTGTGGGGAGGGAGGAATACTGCAAACAAATATCACTGGCATGTGTGGAGAGTGCTCACAATGTCTGGGCCACACTGTGTTTGTCCCCACTTTTGGCATGTGTGTTTTCCCAGTCTACACCACTCAAGTTCCAGGTTGCTCTGCAGGGCCCTGGGTTGCATGCACTTCCCAGGTTTAAGCCACTCAGATTCAGGTTCTCGGATGCTCCACAAAGGCACAGACTAGGTTGGGCCTGCATTTTGTGCCCTTCCCAGGTCCGAGCAGCTCAGGCGACCAGGTGCTTGGTGAGTGCATGCTCCCCAGGTGGACAGTGCATCTTATCACCTCCCCTGTCCCAGCCGCTCAGTTTCCTGGGTGCGCAGAGGGAGCACCATCTCAGGTGTACCATGTGTCTCCTCTGAGGAGCTGATCTCTGGCTGCGACCCTTCTGGTGGATGTCAACTGTCCAGGATCCCAGGAAGACTTGATTAGCAACTTGGAGCCTGCTCACAATTTGGTGGAGGATGCTGTCTCTGAGGCCAGGATTGCCCCTTGCCTTCCAAGACGGTAGCCCGTCTGTCTCTCTGCCTCAGGCGGGGGATGGGCTGGTCCGAAGCCAGCTAGCTCTCCGCTGGTATTCACTCAGTCCTTTGTTCTGTGAGTGAGCCCAGCGGTGCCTTAGGTTAGAGCTTTTTGTGGGAAAGTTCTCTCTCTCTTTCTCTCTTTTTTTTTTTTCTCTCTCTGGCTATCCCACAGTTTGGATTGCTACCTCAGATTGTCCTCAGGGCATTCAGGCCTGGTCCTTACCCTAAGCAATGCAGCCTACGCCTCCCGGTTTAGTCCCCGCTTGCTGGTGGCAGATGCGAGCATCTGGGCTACTTCTCTGCTGGGAGTTGAAGTCAGGTGGGTAATCTGTGAGTTTTATTTTTTCCTCTCAATTATGTTGCCTTCTGAGACTCCAAAACTCCCCCAGAGACCTGCCAGTGAGAAGGTTTCCTGGTGCTTGGAAACTTCCCTTTAACAACTCCAACTCCCTCCCCGGGACAGGTCTCCATCCCTAACTCTTTTGTCTCTCTTTTTATCTTTTATATTTTGTCCTACCACCTTTCGAAGACAATGGGCTGCCTTTCTGGGTGCCTGGTGTTTTCTGCCATTGTTCAGAAGTTGTTTTGTGAAATTTGCTCAGCGTTCAAATGATCTTTTGATCATTTGTGGGGGAGAAAGTGGTCTCCCCATCCTATTCCTCCACCATCTTAGTACCACCCTCTGTTAATTTGCTACATTTAAGAAACCTCTATTTTTGTATATGAAGAAACTCCAAATAACTGTAGTGTTTCAAGTCAGAAGGATTTTCAAGGGGAAATGTGCCAAAAAATATAGGCCTGAACGATGAATGTAAGTTTAGGAAAGACATAAGGCAAAATAAAAAAGATCTACACACACAGTTAAATTAGGGATTTTATAACTTTCCACTATTTTTAGGAAATATGGTTGTCTAAAGGGAATGTCAGAAAATATATGATCTCATCCAATTCAATCAATAATTCTATTTAATTGACAAATATTTATTGAGAGCTTATAACCAACCCCAAAAAAGGTACCAGAACTTATAATCAATTAGCTATATTTATAGGGAGTAAATACTAGTTAACCTTTGTTTTTCTATTATAACCATCCTTATATTTTGAACATGTTCCCATTCTTACAGATATATAATTTGGTCTCACATCTTTCCACCTCTTACATCATACATATACACACACATACACACAATTTGTTGGATTTACACACAAATTAAAGAAAATGTGTGCAACCAAGGTGTAAGAGATGGGAAACTCCCGTCTGGTCCCTGATTATCACCTATCCTTGGAGAGCTCAAACCTCATGTCTTGTGGTAATTGATCATCAGTATATTCCTATCACTCCTCATGCCTTTTCACAAATCAGAACTCCCTCCCAGGCTCTGGATTCTCATAGTTAATTCCTTGCCACTCTGAGAATATAAAAATGGATTTTCTTACTTCAAGCATAAATGCGGGTACCTAGATGAAACTTTCTACGACCCTTATCTACCTAGACACATCATATAGCTATTTATTCTCTGTAGTCCTCCCTGGAAGATATTTTCCAAAGAAGTAAGTCACAGATAACTTCTACTCTCATACTCCAGAAACCTATTTACTGTATACTGTGCTCAATCGCTTCAGTGAGTCTGACTCTGTGACCCTATGGACTGTAGCCTGCCAGGCTCCTCTGTCCACAGGATTCTCCAGGTAAGAATACTGGAGTAGGTTGCCCTGCAATTCTCCAGGGGATCTTCCCCACTCAGGGATTGAACCCATCATTTGTGTCTCCAGCATTGCAGGTGGATTCTTTACCCATTGAGCCACCTGGGAAGCCCATTTACTGTATATTAGCACTATGGAAGAGAAACTTGGCTCAAGAAAATGGCACAAAGCCCCTTCTACTGGATAATTTAATGGAACTCTTTTTATTTGCTCTCCTAATTTTGCCTTTTTTACAGCCCAAATAACCTTTCTGTGTCTTGAGAAAACTTCCTTTTATAGTATACATTTTTATAGTTTGTGTCTGTGCTTGTGTGAGGTGTGTGATCCCATCTTCCATATCTCATGTTTCCAATAGCTTCCATAATATCCTAATACTCAAGTTATATTACTCATTGATACTCAGTACCTTCTTGTTGCCTCTTAAAATAAATCCATCTTCGGGACTTCCCTGGTAGTTAAAAATCTACCTTGCAATGCAGAGGACATGAGTTTGACCCTGGTCAGGAAGCTAAGATCCCACATGCCTCATGGGCAACTAAGCCCATGCCACAACTAGAGATGCCCATGAACCACAGTGAAAGATCCCATGCTGCAACTTAGACCTGACACAGCCAAATAAATGAATAAATAAATTTTTAAAATTTTTTTTTAATCCACCATCTATATTTTGCTACACAGATCTCCTGAGAAATCTGAATTCATCATAACTTTTATTTCCCTATGGCCCTCAAAGATCCATCACTCTAGTGAGATTGCTCCCATCATATACACTGTCCCAACTTCAGTCTTGTTAATGGAGCTCACCAAGCTTCACACATATTTGATTTCCATCCAAATCTGTAAACTTGCAAGATTCAACTCTAGACATTTGTCCTCCATAAAATTTTCCATCTTCATCACTCTTTGGTCAGGCAACTCTTAACAATGTATACATCATCTTTTGTTTTTGTAGTACTTTTTATTCTTACTATGGGCTTCCCTGGTGGCTCAGAGGTTAAAGCATCTGCCTGGAATGCAGGAGACCCGGGTTTGATCCCTGCATGGGAAAGATCCCCTGGAGAAGGAAATGGCAAACCACTCCAGTACTCTTACCTGGAGAATCCCATTCTTCCTATACTCTAGTTTAAATGCTCATGTATTACTGCATTAAAAGATTGTGACAAATAGACTCATGGCAGGCAGTTTTCAGCTGGATAAAACTCTATAAATAAATACCTAACAAAATGAATGAAACATGTTTGTGGAGTTCTAAAGAGAGAATGAGAGTATGACTCTCTCAGAAATTTCTCTCTCTATCTTAACCTGATAGATCCAAGTAAATTCAAATTTACCAATAAGTAAGTATTAAATTTCTTCTTTCTCCCATGTAGGCATTCTAGAGAATTTGAATACTTCAAAAACTCAGTATGTTAATATAAAACTAATGCTCTGCCAACGTCACTTGATTTTTAATTCTTTCATAATTCTTGACCCAACTGCCTTCCTTGGTGTACTGCTGTAATCCAATCTCTTGATAAAATGTATTTATTCCCATTTCAGTTTGCTCTGGTTGTTTCTTCATAAGTGCGTTCTATTCTAATGCATTATTTAAAGTAAAAACATATGTATGAGCCTATTTCTATTGGTAATGTTATGTTCATTTGTTTGCAAACAGAGAAAAACAAGAATACAAGCTTCACTTTTGTATATTTAAATAATCCACATTGCCAGAGGTCCCTTATGCTTACTAAAAAAAGGGGTGTCTTTCAGTAATCTGTTAGAGAGTATATTAAACAACGGATCACTAGATACAATTTTCTTCAATTATATATACTATACTTCCCTTTCTGATATTTGACATTTAAAGCATTGGTGACCATGAAACTTCAGTGGTGCACTATTTTATTGGGAAGTTTTTATTTCCCCTGGTATAATATCCTTTCTTCAAGCACATTCAATATTATTTCTAAGGGTTGTTTTCATTCTTTCCTAGGGAGATCTCAACTAGGAAGTAAGCTCTAGGGGCATTTTCTCTTCAACTGCAGCTGAATCTATAGCACCTGGAAGAGTCCCTTGCATTCAATAAATATTTGTTAAAGAAATTAATGGCTACATCAGAAAAGAAAAAGATTATTTTCTCTATGTACTTTCTCTTTTCCTTCTTGGACCTTTCTTAAAAGTACCTAAACTTCTCCCTTTTTACCCCCTGACTGCACATCCCATTGATATCTTTAGGAACTAACTGACAGAAACAGTTTTAAACTGAACTTGGTGATAGTAGAATACTGGTTGATGTAGACTGAGCAAATATCTATAGATATCAAGGAAATATTTATAAGTATTATGCAAACTTACTTCCCCTCCCCCTAACAGCATTGCTTTTCTCTAGGTTTAGCAAGTTTGCAAGAACATAATAAAAATTAAGTTTTGAAAGCTATTTTCCTTAAAGAACCTAGAAGGGAAACAAATGTCCTCTTTTCTTAGTCTATGTCTATAGAACATTTAATGGTAGAAGGAGAAGAAAAGAAAACAAGGAAGGAAGGGAGGAAAAGGAGGAAAGAAGGAAAGGGGAAGGAAGGAAGAAAGGGGAAAATGTGAGAAGAAAGAAGGAGGGAGGGAAGGAGACACGGAGGGAGAAATACAGCCTAATATCCACTGTATCAAATTATGCTATTTATTTTTTAAAAAAACAGTTCCATTTTAGATCATATTGATTTAAACAGCCAATGAGCTTATAGATATAAATATTTCACTTTAAACAGACTTTCACTATCAATACAAACACTTGTTCAGAAGGACTGTCATCACATAAAGATGACAGCCTCTGAGTAACTGTCCAAGAAAATCTCAAACTCTTAGAGCTGACTTTTTTAATTACACTGTACATTACTAAACCCCTTCTTCCATATGATTGGATTATTAACATTTAAGAAGCAAAGCCAATTCGTATTTAACTTTTCTTGCAGAAGCTCACCATGTGGTAGTAATTCCTTTATAAGAACAAGGAAACTATGCACTTCCAGCTGTGATAGAAATGGGATTGGAGGAGAGTTCCTCCCTCTGCTCACTTTCTCATTGTCCCCTCGTCTTTTGCTATAATAAACCATTTTAAAAGGCATGCTTTACACTATCACTTCTTATTTTACTTGATCTTCAATTTTGGATACATGTTAGTATTTTGAGATACAGTTTGCATTTTTACAGAAAGCTTTATTCAAAGCTAAATTTGTTTTTCAATGTTGAATCACATAACTTAAATTCTATCTCAAAGTACTAAAATTGTTCCTGTTTTGAATCTTGGGACATGAAGACATGGAATAGTAATATGAATGGTTTTGGAATTTTTGCTATATAATTAATATTCTAAAGGCCAGGACTCTTTAGGTTTTGTATTTATTGGTTTTTTTTTTTTTTTTTTTGGAGGGGAACTGTGCTGTGCAGCATGCGGGATCTTAGTTCCCCAACCAGGGATTGAACCAATGCCCTGGCATTGGCAGTGTAAAGTCTTAACCACTGGAGCAACAGGGAAATTCCTGTGTTTACTTTTTAAGATCATTTATTCAGAAGAAAGGGCTTCCCTTGTGGCTCAGCTGGTAAGGAATCTGCCTGCAATGCAGGAGATCTGGGTTTGATTGCTGGGTTGGGAAGATCCCTTGGAGAAGGCAAAGGCTACCCACTCCAGTATTCTGGCCTAGAGAATTCCATGGACTGTAATCCATGGGTTTGCAAAGAGTTAGACACGACTGAGCAACTTTTATTCACTCACTCATACAGAAGAATGTGGACACCAGGCACATTAAAAATTATTGTATACTTTCAGATTAAAATAACTGGATGTTGTATCCACATAGAGAGAAATCATTTACTTAAATATACAAGAAGAAAACAATATTTTATAGTAAAGAAAGATTTTAAATAGTTTTTCATGCAATATGTAAGATATATGAAATGTAACATATAATAGGTGCATATAACCAGACACAAATTTTGCTCTTGTTTTCATAATAATTGAGATCATATCCATAACCTTTCTGACCTTATTTTTCTCACTCCAAAATGCATCATGAAACTCTCTGCAGTTAACTAGGAGGAAGCTAAATAATATTTTTAATGGCAGGATAATGTTCCATGGTGTGGATCCTCCTAGTTTATAAAACCATTCCCCTCTTGATAGGCATTATCTTTGTTTCCACTATATGTCTTTCCTTTTCTATTATTCAAGATATTTTCACATACTTCATTAAGCAGTGATGCTTTTATTTATCTATATAATATATTCCTGTGAATAAAATTGGTAAACAAAGGTATGTGTATGTTTATTTTAATAATACTGAAAAATTATCTCTAAAGCAGCAGCATTAACACTCATATTCCTAGTGGGCAAAATAATTAATTCTTCTTCACATCACTCACCAGTGATGAAAAATATAGGAATTTTTTGGCCAGGCATATGAATATAACATAATGTCTTTTTTTCTGTGTTTGGTTGTGTGTGTGTATGTATATGCATATTTCTTACCACATTTGAACCTTTTTTTCCCATGTTTGTTGATCATTCAAGTCATGATCTTTCTACTTTTTTAAACACATTATCTTTCTCATCAGTATAAAAATAAGATATATAACATGATGCACTACATAATAATAAAAGAAAAATATATGACATCATTAAATGGTTAAATTGTGCTAAGTCGCTTTAGTCGTGTCGGACTCTTTAGAGCCCTGTGGACTGCAGCCCACTAGGCTCCTCTGTCCTTGGGATTCTCCAGACAGGAGACCTGAAGTAGGTTGCCATGTCCTTCTCCAGAGGATCTTCTCCACACGATATCGAATCTACATCTTTCACGTCTCCTGCTTTGGCAGGCATGTTCTTTACCACTAGCACCACTTGGGAAGCCCCAAATGACTAAATGATACTTGACAAAATTCAGCAATCATTTCCAATAAAACCTAAATAAAATTTTAACAGAAACAAAATTTGTAACTACAATAAAGACTATCTTACCACTTCCCGATAGGACCCATTATAATAAACAAATAAACACTAAAATCTTTCCAGTTAGACAGGGATGAACGCCATCACAATAGTAAATGCTGCCTTGAAAGCTTTAACAAAAACAAATATCCAATAAAATTAAATAACTAGCATAAGCACCAGAAGAGACATTATCCTGTTTTGATAGCAGATAATCCAAGATATGAAATGTTCAAACAAAATTAATTAAATACTTTGCTAAGGTAAAAAGATACAATATAAACATGTAAAACCAAATAGCTTTCTCTATTTTAGCAATGAATACCAACAAATGAAAACACAGGGAAAATCTATTTTTGATAACAATATCAAAAAAATATATTTAATAACAAACATGTCAAGGAAGAACAATATAAGGAAAACTATAAAATGTTATTAAAAGAAATAAAAGAAGAGCTGAGCAAATGGAAACTCATACCATCTTCCTGGTGAGAAAGAGAAGAGCAGTCCTGTGACACCTGGGAGCTGACCTGGCCCTCACATGTACTCTTGTCAAAGATGCCTGGTTTCATTGAGTAACACCATTAAACAAGGCTACTTTATCACCAGAATGAATTAAAAAAATAAGAGTGCTACCTAATCAGGTCTGAACATAGACAAAAATGTAAATATTATTCAAATAACAAAACTATTCCACACCCTATATCCTGGTTAAAATGAGTGCCTACTTCTTCTTTACCAATTATACCTCTAGCTTCATGACATTCTTCCTGCCTTCTAGATGATATTATTACCTCCCCATCTTCCCCCACTAACTGCAGAGTCACCTCTGCTTTCTTACAGGATCGAATCCAGAACAAAGCCCAACTGACTTTCCTGAATCCTCTCCAAAATCATTTAACAAAACCTAAACCCTATCTTCCCTGGTGGCTCAGATGACAAAGGGTCTGCTTACAACGCACAAGACTTGGGTTCAATCCCTGGGTCAGGAAGATCCTCTGGAGAAGGAAATGGCAACCCACTCCAGTACTCTTGCCTGGAAAATTCAATGGATGGAGGAACATGGTAAGCTACAGTCCATGGGATTGCAAAGAGTTGGACATGACTGAGTGACTTCACTTCATTAAACCCTATCTTGGCTTCCCAAGTGGTTCTACTGGTAAAGAACCCACCTGTCAAGGCAGAAGACATAAGAGACATGGGTTCAATCCCTGGATCAGGAAGATTACCTGGAGAAGAGCAAGGCAACCCACTCCAGTAGTCCTGCCTGGAGAATCCCGTGGACAGAGGAACCTGGCGGGTTGCAGTCCACAGGGTCACAGTTAGACATGACTGAAGCGACTTAGGACACAAATCCTATAATAGGTCCTTTTTAATACTCTGAAATACCCTATGGTTCTCCATGATGTGTATTCTCTTTCATCTCAAAAATCAATAACCCCAACCTGCTCAACAACAGGCTGTTTGTTTTTAGTAGCCCTGGGCTGGGTGGGCATTGATATTGAATGGAATGATTCAGAGCACAACCTATCAATTCTCCTAAAATTAATGTTTATTTTAATGTTTAAATCAATTACAATCAGTCCCCACTTTGTGTGTGTTGTGGGTTGGGATTTGCTCAAAATGATCTCCAGCTTCATATAGATATATTAATGACAGAATAATACTAGAGTGATTTGCCATGCCCTCTTCCAAGGGATCTTCCCAATCCAGGGATCAAACCCAGGTCTCTAGCATTGCAGGTGGATTCTTAACCAGCTGAGCCACCAGGGAAGCCCATCAGAATTCATAGTTTACTCTAAAATTAGGTAATGGTATGATTTCATCCAATAGGTATTGGTATGAAAATAGATTAGTCAATAGACTGAAGTGTAAAATCAAGAAATATATTCATTATTATTCATAAATATTGATTTCCAGAGATTATTATTTACATCAGAGAAAATTGCTTTAAACTTCTGGAAAGCAATATATAGCACTTTGTAAGTTATTATCATCTTATATGTTTTAATCAAGTTATTTGATATATTAAATGTTTCACTCAATGTAAATACTGTTTTGCTCTATCAAAATGATATAAATTCTATTTTTTCAGCTGCATATTACATATAAATCATGCTTTATGCTTGGGAAATTACAATTCTGGTGTATTCACTAGTAGTGCTAGCAATGGTTTTAGTTAAAACACTGGAAAATAGTGTCCAGCAAGAAAATACATGCTCACTGTTATCATACAAGCAAAGCAGAATCTTTTGATCCAGGTAACACACAAATTTCCCAAGAAAGATTTCATCTATGAAATTTTCTCTGTAAGGCCAAAGTGTCATACTTTTAAACTCCATTACGGATTTCCATATAAATCCCATACCTAATGTCTCTTTCCTAAGCCTGCCTTATCTCTGAGAAGTAAGTTCTTGCCCCTGCTCTGTTATAATTTATCTTAAATTCTTAATTCTTTTTCAGCTGGTCTCCTTAATCCTCTTAATTACAGCTTCTTCAAAACTCATCCTTATGTACTCTCCTTGCACTATTATCAGATCATTTCATTATCAATTATCTGTAAAATTAGTTCTTAAATTATTCTTGGTTTTTAATAACTTATTGTTCTCACCCATCAACCTTTCCAATTCTAAGGTAGTATTTTTAGATACGTTTCTTATTCTCTTTCTCAGAGCCATTAATCAAAGACCACACTGATTTTCTTTTCTTACAAATAATGTGAAGTGCTCTGCCTCTTCTAGAGTGCAAGACTAAAATCAATGTTTCTCAGAGTTAGTGGGCCTGGGAATCACATGAGATGTTTGTCATAGATGTCAATTTCCACTTCTGTTTCTATGAATTCTAACTGGAAAGCCTATGATGGGACTCAAGAATCTGTAAATTTTTTTCTGAAACTGATGTTTTTTTCTTAACTTTTTCCTAGTTTCATTGAGATATAACTACATATAACAAGAAATTTATATTTTAAATAAGGATTTTACATGATTCTGATATGGGACATATATGGACAATTCTTTAGAAATCCAAAAGGAAAGGAAGATGGTTTCCATTGAGGGGTCCTTAAGTCCACATTCTGACAGACTCTACAATATTATCCCTGGAAGCATTTCAGTGTTTCAGTCAATAGTTGAAAAAATCTAGAGCTGCTTCTAACCAAAACATTGACATAGTACAGTTAGTGATAAGCAGACATGGAGGTCACATGAGCTCAAACAATTGTTTTCATATCACTAAGCTTCAGTTTCTTTCTCTGTAATATGAAGATATTATCTATCCCATAGGGAAATTGTGAGGATTAAATGAGATGACATATAAAATGTTTATCTCAGAGTCTAATACAGCACAAGTGCAAAGTAAATATCAGCTCATATTTTTCTACTGGGAACTTTTCACACTTTTCTTGGATGTTTTCATTCTTAATAGCTGTTTACTTTTCTAAAAGAGAATGTCTTGAGTGGAATATCTTGCACAGTGTTGGAATTCTGTGGGTGCTTAAATGATTATTAGATCGGAATCTTAACAACAACAACAAAAAATACTTTGTTTTTCTAGTGTGTTTCATTTTTCCTTTGTTTGAGATGATGAAAATTCTCAGAGAGCTGAAAAGAAAATATTAAAAGCATAGTGTCCATTGAGAAAGAAGACACCTCTCTCAGGTCCCTATATTATACTGACCCTTCCCTATTTCCTAATATGGTGCCCTAAAGTCCCAGAGAAAAACATTTTCTTCTGTTGGAAACATAATAGCATCACAAGAAAAAGCCATGGATCTGTTTGTTCTGAGTAACATAAATATTTCACATTTTCTATAAAGTTTGAAAAGGGAAACAACAACAAAAAAAAAAGAGCTGTAAAATGTTATCTCATTGAAAGTCTTATCAGAGAAGACTGCCTTGGTACCCTCAACGAGGCCCCTGAAAAAAAATCACTGGTTGATAGTAGCCCTAAAAAAGAGAGCCAGGACAATCTCTTAATTTCAATTAGCATTCCACCAAAGGAATTTTACAATTCACTTTCTATCTAGGGAGCAAAGAATTAAATACTCATGTTTAAAGAGACCAGTTGTTGTTGTTCAGTCACTAAGTCATGTCCAACTCTTTGCAACCCCAAGGACTGCAGCACACCAGGCTCCTCTGTCCTCCACTACCTCCTAGAGTTTGTTCAAATTCATGTCGATTAGTCAGACATGCTATTTAACCATCTTATCCTCTGTCACCCTCTTCTCCTTCTGCCTTCAATCTTTCCCAACCTAGGGTCTTTTCCAATGAGTCAGCTCTTCACATCAGGTGGCCAAAGTATTCGAGCTCAACTTACAGAGGAAGTTTCATTGGCAGTGGGAAGGGCTGAAGGAAGAATATCTATTCTAGTCCAGTTGTAAAGAAAATCCAATATGGCTAGTTTCCATACTAAAAAAAATAAAATAAAATAAAACTATTTATTAAAAGACATTAGGTAGCTCATAGAACCTTGGAGCTGGTGAACATATTTCTGAAATTATCTGCACACGTGTGACACATCATGGCCATACAAATGTACAACATCTGACCTAAAACATCCCTGCCTCAGTCAGAAATCCTCACATCTAAACTCCAAAACATTTGCTACTGCCACCCAGGGAACTGTGTACCTTCACCATTATGCCTGTCAGAACACTATCACCCTAGGTCAATCCACATCTCTATAAAAGACCCAATTTTGTTTTTTTACAGTTAAATAATATTCCATATAAGTCAGAAAGAGAAAAACCAATTCATATATTAACACATATATGTGGAATCTAGAAAATGATATAGATGATCTTATTTGCAAAACAGAAACAGAGATTCAGATGTAGAGAACAAATGTATAGACATCAAGGGGAAGAAGGGGTGGGATGAACTGGGAGACTGGGATTGACGGTTGGCCTCGGTGGCTTTCCTGTGGCTCAGACGGTAAAGAATCTGCCTGCGATGCAGGTGACCTGGGTTTGACCCTGGGGTCAGGAAAAGCCCCTGGAGAAGGGAATGGCAGCCCACTCCAGTATCCTTGCCTGGAGAATTTCATTGACAGAGGAGCCTGGCAGACTACAGTTCATGGAGTCACAAAGAGTTGGACACAACTGAGTGATTAACACTATATACCCTACTACGTACAAAATAGATAACTAATGAGAACCTGCTGTATAGCTCAAAGAACTCTACTCAGTGTTCTGTGATGACCTAAATGGGAAGGAAATCCAAAAAAGAGGAGATACATATACACATAATGGCTGATTCGATTTGCTGTACAGCAGAAACACACACACCATTGTAAAGCAACTGTATTCCAGTAAAAACTAATTAAAAAAAAAAAAAAAGAAAAGAAAAGAACACTATCTCCCCCTACAAGGCTACCTTGCAATGTTGCTAATCTGCATCCACATCTGATTGTAAAACAACTGTCAGCTACCTACATCCCAGTCACAAGGGCATCTAAGGATGTGCATTTTCAGAAGGTGGGAGTCACATATGAGAGTAACAAGATAAAGGAGAATGTTCAATGATGGTGACTGGTTGTAAACAACCATCCACTATTGGAGAATTAACTGTATTTTCCTCTTCATATAGCAGGGAGCCTGTGTAGTCTTTCTGGGCTATATAGAGTTCTACAGCAATTGAAATAGAAAATTAATACTCAATCTCCCTTTTTTAACCAAATGTTTACTGCTTTTACTCCTCTACCTGCCCACAGAAAGTAGTATCAGATGAATTATGTATATTTATCATGTCTTGAAAGCATTTTTCTATTCCTCTTAACTTGTTCATTCATTTTTAATTATTTCAATTAATCCTTATATTTTGAATCAACTGGAGATTGTATATTGTACAACATCATGAATAAAAAGCAATTATTGAACAAAATCTCCTATTCAGAAAGTAACTATTCAAATGGTTTCTGAGAAGAATTGTAGAAGCATGGTATATCTTTCCATATTTTATTCATAATCACAATATAATTCTATACTTCATAAGATCAGGTCCATGCTGTGTTATTTCATTTTTATATATAATTTTATTTATTTATGGCTGCACTAGGTCTTCGTTGATGTGCAGGTTTTTCTCTAGTTGCAGTGAGCGAGGGCTACCCTGTAGTTGCAGTGCTTGGGCTTCTCATTGTGATGGCTTCTCCTGCAGGAGAGCATGGGCTCTAGAGCTTCAGTAGTTGCAGCATTTGGGCTCAGTAGTTGCAGTTCCCAGGCTCTAGAGCCCATGCTCGGTAGTTGGGGCACACAGGCTTAGTCGCTCTGCAGAATGTGGAATTTTCCTGGATCAGGGATCGAACCCATGTCTCTTGCATTGGCAAGTGGACTCGTGATCACTGAGCCACCAAAGAAGCTTCATTCTGTGTTATTTCTGATTTAAATCAAACTACCTTAGTTGAAAAGAATATTTATCATAATAATTATTAGTTTATAATAAACCAATTTCTGCTGTCATTTTACAAGTTATAATTTAGTCTCATATACTTATTACTCTTCTAAACTGACAAGTTCAGTTCAGTTCAGTCGCTCAGTCGTGTCCGACACTTTGCGACCCCGTGAATTGCAGCACGCCAGGCCTCCCTGTCCATCACCAACTCCCAGAGTTCACTCAGACTCATGTCCATCGAGTCAGTGATGCCATCCAGCCATCTCATCCTCTGTCGTCCCCTTCTCCTCCTGCCCCCAATCCCTCCCAGCATCAGAGTCTTTTCCAATGAGTCAACTCTTTGCATGAGGTGGCCAAAGTACTGGAGTTTCAGCTTCAGCATCATTCCCTCCAAAGAAATCCCAGGGCTAATCTCCTTCAGGATGGACTGGTTGTCTCTCCTTGCAGTCCAAGGGACTCTCAAGTGTCTTCTCCAACACCACAGTTCAAAAGCATCAATTCTTCAGCACTCAGCTTTCTTCACAGTCCAACTCTCACATCCATACATGACCACAGGAAAAACCATAGCCTTGACCAGATGGACCTTTGTTGCTATCTAGATTGGTCATAACTTTCTTCCAAGGAGTCAGTTCAGTTCAGTCGCTCAGTCGTGTCCGACTCTTTGCAACCCCATGAATCACAGCACACCAGGCCTCCCTGTTCATCACCATCTCCCAGAGTTCACTCAGACTCACATCCATCGAGTCCGTGATGCCATCCAGCCATCTCATCCTCTGTCGTCCCCTTCTCCTCCTGCCCCCAATCCCTCCCAGCATCAGACTCTTTCCCAGCGAGTCAACTCTTCGCATGAGGTGGCCAAAGTACTGGAGTTTCAGCTTTAGCATCATTCCCTCCAAAGAAATCCCAGGGCTGATCTCCTTCAGAATGGACTGGTTGGATCTCCTTGCAGTCCAAGGGACTCTCAAGAGTCTTCTCCAACACCACAGTTCAAAAGCATCAATTCTTCGGTGCTCAGCCTTCTTCACAGTCCAACTCCAACTTCCAAGGAGTAAGTGTCTTTTAATTTCATGGCTGCATTCACCATCTGCAGTGATTTTGGAGCCCAAAAAAATAAACTTTGACACTGTTTCCACTGTTTCCCCATCTATTTCCCATGAAGTGATGGGACCGGATGCCATGATCTTCGGTTTCTGAATGTTGAGCTTTACGCCAACTTTTTCACTCTCCAGTTTCACTTTCATCAAGAGGCTTTTTAGTTCCTCTTCACTTTCTGCCATAAGAGCGGTGCCATCTGCATATCTGAGATTATTGATATTTCTCCCAGCAATCTTGATTCCAGCTTGTGCTTCTTCCAGCCCAGTGTTTCTCATGAATTTTCATGATTCCTGAGAATCATGATTTTTAAACTGACTAGTTAAAAATCTTCAAATTCTAATGCTCCCTCAATATAACTCTGGTTTAGCCAAATGTCGGGGTGATTTGCAAAACTATGGTCTCAGGTACAGGATCATAATGAGGGTTAGTATTTCATCTCATCAGGTCAGCTTGCTGTTCTAGTGCCTTTCGCCTTTAACTGTTGATGTGCAAACCAGATCAAAGAAAGCAGGAGAATCTGGGTTAATCACTCTGTTTTGTCAAAAAATTTTCCACACATTCACACACACATTTAATTTAAAATGCCTTTGATGGAATATTTTATGAAACTGTTGGTTGAGTTAAAGCTGTCATACATTAGGTTTGCATCAATGCTTAGCACCTCTTTACCATCTGATCTTTGGGGGATCCAACTCAAAACCAAGATTACGTATCTTTAGGGCTTCCCTGGTGACTCAGTGTTAAGGAATCTACCTGCCAATACAGGACACACAGGTTCAATCCCTAATCTAGGAAGACCCCACACACCACAGAGTAACTAAGCCTGTGTGCCACAACTATTGAGCCTGTCCTCTAGAGCCCACATGCCGCAACTACTGAGCCCACATGCCGCAACTCCTGGAGCCTGTGCACACTACAGCCCCTGCTCCACAACAGAAGCCACTGCAATGAGAAGCCTTTGTGCAACAACAAGAGTAGCCCCTGCTCTCTGCAAGTGGAGAAAAGCTTGTGCAGCAATGAAGACCCAGCACAGCCAAAAACAAATATATAAAATTATTTTTAAAAATTACATGTTTAGCATTAATAGTATTTATCATGAGAATAGAAAGAAAAACAAGCCAATTTCATGAGTTTCCAAAATCTTACTTATAAAATAGTTGTAATGTGTAGGGCATTTGCCCAAAAAGGTGAGATAAAATCTTTGTAGCTGTCTTCTGAGCCTGAACTTTTCCTTAGATGTGAAATATTGATGTGTTTGTTAGGACTCAAAGGGATTAAATGTAATTTCCATCTGATAACTTTGTTTCTCATGGTAATTATGTATCTAGAAAAGTAGTTTCTGACAAGCTAGGCATTGGCTTCAAAAAGGAAAGAATCATATTTTAATTAATAAGTGATGTTAAAAGGAAAACAATATTTGACTATCGAACTGCTTATATAAAGAAAAATCAACAAACAGATTAATTGAAAAAGTCACTCCAACTAGTTTGGGGACCTGGGTTGGGGAACAACAACAACAAAAAAAGACATGATTGACATTTTAACTCTTCGTTAATTGTTTTGGCACAGTATTCACACATCATGGCTCCATTGTGTTTCTGGCACTGGTAAAGAGCAATTCTTTTTTTTTTTTTTTTTCTTTCTTTTTTTTTTTTTTATTAAATTTTAAAATCTTTAATTCTTACATGTGTTCCCAAACATGAAACCCCCTCCCACTTCCCTCCCCATAACATCTCTGTGGGTGATCCCCATGCACCAGCCCCAAGCATGCTGTATCCTGCGTCAGACAGACTGGCAATTCAATTCTTACATGATAGTATACATGATAGAATGCCATTCTCCCAAATCATCCCGCCCTCTCCCTCTCTCTCTGAGTCCAAAAGTCCGTTATACACAGCTGTGTCTTTTTTCCTGTCTTGCATACAGGGTCGTTATTGCCATCTTTCTAAATTCCATATATATGTGTTAGTATACTGTATTGGTGTTTTTCTTTCTGGCTTACTTCACTCTGTATAATCGGCTCCAGTTTCATCCATCTCATCAGAACTGATTCAAATGAATTCTTTTTAACGGCTGAGTAATACTCCATTGTGTACATGTACCAAAGCTTTCTTATCCATTCATCTGCTGATGGACATCTAGGTTGTTTCCATGTCCTGGCTATTATAAACAGTGCTGCGATGAACATTGGGGTGCATGTGTCTCTTTCAATTCTGGTTTCCTCGGTGTGTATACCCAGCAGTGGGATTGCTGGGTCATAAGGTAGTTCTATTTGCAATTTTTTAAGGAATCTCCACACTGTTCTCCATAGTGGCTGTACTAGTTTGCATTCCCACCAACAGTGTAGGAGGGTTCCCTTTTCTCCACACCCTCTCCAGCATTTATTGCTTGCAGATTTTTGGATCGCAGTCATTCTGACTGGTGTGAAGTGGTACCTCATTGTGGTTTTGATTTGCATTTCTCTGAAAATGAGTGATGTTGAGCATCTTTTCATGTGTTTGTTAGCCATCCATATGTCTTCTTTGGAGAAATGTCTATTTAGTTCTTTGGCCCATTTTTTGATTGGGTCGTTTATTTTTCTGGAATTGAGCTGCATAAGTTGCTTGTATATTTTTGAGATTAGTTGTTTGTCAGTTGCTTCATTTGCTATTATTTTCTCCCATTCAGAAGGCTGTCTTTTCACCTTGCGTATATTTTCCTTTGTTGTGCAGAAGCTTTTAATTTTAATTAGATCCCATTTGTTTATTTTTGCTTTTATTTCCAGAATTCTGGGAGGTGGATCATAGAGGATCCTGCTGTGATTTATGTCTGAGAGTGTTTTGCCTATATTCTCCTCTAGGAGTTTTATAGTTTCTGGTCTTACATTTAGATCTTTAATCCATTTTGAGTTTATTTTTGTGTGCGGTGTTAGAAAGTGATCTAGTTTCATTCTTTTACAAGTGGTTGACCAGTTTTCCCAGCACCACTTGTTAAAGAGATTGTCTTTACTCCATTGTATATTCTTGCCTCCTTTGTCAAAGATAAGGTGTCCATATGTGTGTGGATTTATCTCTGGGCTTTCTATTTTGTTCCATTGATCTATATGTCTGTCTTTGTGCCAGTACCATACTGTTTTGATGACTGTGGCTTTGTAGTAGAGCCTGAAGTCAGGCAAGTTGATTCCTCCAGTTCCATTCTTCTTTCTCAAGATTGCTTTGGCTATTCGAGGTTTTTTGTATTTCCATACAAATCTTGAAATTATTTGTTCTAGTTCTGTGAAAAATATGGCTGGTAGCTTGATAGGGATTGCGTTGAATTTGTAAATTGCTTTGGGTAGTATACTCATTTTCACTATATTGATTCTTCCAATCCATGAACATGGTACATTTCTCCATCTGTTAGTGTCCTCTTTGATTTCTTTCATCAGTGTTTTATAGTTTTCTATACATAGGTCTTTAGTTTCTTTGGGTAGATATATTCCTAAGTATTTTATTCTTTTTGTTGCAATGGTGAATGGAATTGTTTCCTTAATTTCTTTTCCTACTTTCTCATTATTAGTGTATAGGAATGCAAGGGATTTCTGTGTGTTGATTTTATATCCTGCAACTTTACTATATTCATTGATGAGCTCTAGTAATTTTCTGGTGGAGTCTTTAGGGTTTTCCATGTAGAGGATCATGTCATCTGCAAACAGTGAGAGTTTTACTTCTTCTTTTCCAATTTGGATTCCTTTTATTTCTTTTTCTGCTCTGATTGCTGTGGCCAAAACTTCCAGAACTATGTTGAATAGTAGCGGTGAAAGTGGACACCCTTGTCTTGTTCCTGACTTTAGGGGAAATGCTTTCAATTTTTCACCATTAAGGATAATGTTTGCTGTGGGTTTGTCATATATAGCTTTTATTATGTTGAGGTATGTTCCTTCTATTCCTGCTTTCTGGAGAGTTTTTATCATAAATGGATGTTGAATTTTGTCAAAGGCCTTCTCTGCATCTATTGAGATAATCATATGGTTTTTATTTTTCAATTTGTTAATGTGGTGAATTACATTGATTGATTTGCGGATATTGAAGAATCCTTGCATCCCTGGGATAAAGCCCACTTGGTCATGGTGTATGATCTTTTTAATATGTTGTTGGATTCTGATTGCTAGAATTTTGTTGAGGATTTTTGCATCTATGTTCATCAGTGATATTGGCCTGTAGTTTTCTTTTTTTGTGACATCTTTGTCAGGTTTTGGTATTAGGGTGATGGTGGCCTCATAGAATGAGTTTGGAAGTTTACCTTCCTCTGCAATTTTCTGGAAGAGTTTGAGTAGGATAGGTGTTAGCTCTTCTCAAAATTTTTGGTAGAATTCAGCTGTGAAGCCGTCTGGACCTGGGCTTTTATTTGCTGGAAGATTTCTGATTACAGTTTCAATTTCCGTGCTGGTGATGGGTCTGTTAAGATTTTCTATTTCTTCCTGGTTCAGTTTTGGAAAATTGTACTTTTCTAAGAATTTGTCCATTTCTTCCACATTGTCCATTTTATTGGCATACAACTGCTGATAGTAGTCTCTTATGATCTTTTGTATTTCTGTGTTGTCTGTTGTGATCTCTCCATTTTCATTTCTAATTTTATTGATTTGATTTTTCTCTCTTTGCTTCTTGATGAGTCTGGCTAGTGGTTTGTCAATTTTATTTATCCTTTCAAAGAACCAGCTTTTGGCCTTGTTGATTTTTGCTATGGTCTCTTTTGTTTCTTTAGCATTTATTTCTGCCCTAATTTTTAAGATTTCTTTCCTTCTACTAACTCTGGGGTTCTCCAATTCTTCCTTTTCTAGTTGCTTTAGTTGTAGAGTTAGGTTATTTATTTGACTTTTTTCTTGTTTCTTGAGGTATGCCTGTATTGCTATGAACTTTCCTCTTAGCACTGCTTTTATAGTGTCCCACAGGTTTTGGGTTGTTGTGTTTTCATTTTCATTAGTTTCTATGCATATTTTGATTTCTTTTTTGATTTCTTCTGTGATTTGTTGGTTATTCAGAAGTGTGTTGTTCAACCTCCATATGTTGGAATTTTTAGTAGTTTTTCTCCTGTAATTGAGATCTAATTTTAATGCATTATGGTCAGAAAAGATGCTTGGAATGATTTCGATTTTTTTGAATTTATCAAGTTTAGATTTATGGCCCAGGATGTGATCTATCCTGGAGAAGGTTCCATGAGCACTTGAAAAAAAGGTGAAATTCATTGTTTTGGGGTGAAATGTCCTATAGATATCAATTAGGTCTAATTGATCTAATGTATCATTTAAAGTTTGCGTTTCTTTGTTAATTTTCTGTTTAGTTGATCTGTCCATAGGTGTGAGTGGGGTATTAAAGTCTCCCACTATTATTGTGTTATTGTTGATTTCCCCTTTCATACTTGTTAGCATTTGTCTTACATATTGCAGTGCTCCTATATTGGGTGCATATATATTTATAATTGTTATATCTTCTTCTTGGATTGATCCTTTGATCATTATGTAGTGGCCTTCTTTGTCTCTTTTCACAGCCTTTGTTTTAAAGTCTATTTTATCAGATATGAGTATTGCCACTCCTGCTTTCTTTTGGTCTCTATTTGCGTGGTATATCTTATTCCAGCCCTTCACTTTCAGTCTATATGTGTCCCTTGTTTTGAGGTGGGTCTCTTGTAAGCAGCATATAGAGGGGTCTTGTTTTTGTATCCATTCGGCCAGTCTTTGCCTTTTGGTTGGGGCGTTCAACCCATTTACGTTTAAGGTAATTATTGATAAGTATGATCCCGTTACCATTTACTTTATTGTTTTGGGTTCGGGTTTATACACCCTTTTCGGTTTCCTGTCTAGAGAATATCCTTTAGAATTTGTTGGAGAGCTGGTTTGGTGGTGCTGAATTCTCTCAGCTTTTGCTTGTCTGTAAAGCTTTTGATTTCTCCTTCGTATTTGAATGAGATCCTTGCTGGGTACAGTAATCTGGGCTGTAGGTTATTGTCTTTCATCACTTTAAGTATGTCTTGCCATTCCCTCCTGGCCTGAAGAGTTTCTATTGAAAGATCAGCTGTTATCCTTATGGGAATCCCCTTGTGTGTTATTTGATGTTTTTCCCTTGCTGCTTTTAATATTTGTTCTTTGTGTTTGACCTTTGTTAATTTAATTAATATGTGTCTTGGGGTGTTTCGCCTTGGGTTTATCCTATTTGGAACTCTCTGTGTTTCTTGGACTTGGGTGATTATTTCCTTCCCCATTTTAGGGAAGTTTTCAACTATTATCTCCTCAAGGATTTTCTCATGATCTTTCTTTCTGTCTTCTTCTTCTGGGACTCCTATAATTCGAATGTTGGAGCGTTTCATATTGTCCTGGAGGTCTCTGAGATTGTCCTCGTTTCTTTTAATTCGTTTTTCTTGTTTCCTCTCTGATTCATTTATTTCTACCATTCTATCTTCTATTTCACTAATCCTATCTTCTGCCTCCGTTATTCTACTATTTGTTGCCTCCAGAGTGTTTCTGATCTCATTTATTGCATTATTCATTATATTTTGACTCTTTTTTATTTCTTCTAGGTCCTTGTTAAACCTTTCTTGCATCTTCTCAATCCTTGTCTCTAGGCTATTTATCTGTGATTCAAGAGCAATTCTTTACCAACACATTACCCAGGTGAAAAACAATGCAAAATAAACAAAGAAATAATGAAAAGTCTTTTCATATCATTATTGTAAATTTATAAGTATACTTGATGTCAGGTTTGTTTATATGCCAATTTCCTCTAACAGTTCTGAGCAATTGGAAATTGAAACCAAATAGATAAATTGAAAACCTCAAAGCTTAGTGGAAATAGAGCTGGACAGAAGCAAGATCAGATGACAACAAAGATTAAGTACAAAGCAAAGACCTGCCGTGTTTAATGTTTAAGAAGAAAACTGTTAGTCCCTCAGTTGTGTTTGACTCTTTGCAACCCCATGGAGTGTAGTCTGCCAGACTCCTCTGTGCATGGAGTTCTCCAGGCAAGAAAACTGGAGTGGATAGCTATTCCCTTCTCCATAAAATCTCCCCGACCCACGGATCAAACTTGTCTCCTCCACTGCAGGCAGATTCTTTCCCTAGCCTGAGCCACCAGAGAAGCTCCATAGGAAGAAGGGTTAATAGCTAATCCTTTATTTGAAATAAGATACAGGAAGACTTTGGGAAAAAAAAAAAAAAAAACATAATTGTTAGTAAACAACAGGATGTAAATTGGTCATTCAAGGGGCTTGAACCTGTCTCTACCACTTCCCAGCTAGG
Organism: Capricornis sumatraensis; assembly: GCF_032405125.1. Lineage (NCBI taxonomy): Eukaryota > Metazoa > Chordata > Mammalia > Artiodactyla > Bovidae > Capricornis > Capricornis sumatraensis. The sequence continues at coordinate 128,175,685 of NC_091071.1, forward strand.
AGACTCTCAGAAAACTACATTAACTTAGCTTCTGTTTCTTCATCAGTAAAATGAGGTAAATCCTAACATCTACCTCACAGATAGGTGTTAGGATTAAATCTCCTTCAGTAGAAAATGCCCAATTTTTTTTTTTTTCTGAGATAAGCATAATTCATTCTAATACTGAATTCATGTAAAAGAAAAGAAAAATGAAGATAAAGAGTCAAAGAATAATAGTGACCAATTAATTGAACTTGAAGGTGCACATAATGCATGGAGCACACCGTAACAGAAATAGCCTATTTAAAAGATATTTCTATAGGGACCCTAACTTCTCTGATTTTATCTACTCTAATGTAACCATCGAACCATATTTCCCAAATCCAAGTATCCATATGCTATAAGACCTAAACTGATTTCTAATTCTGATTTTTAGAGAACAAAGATTTTGGTTTTTACTTTTTTAAGAATAAAATGATAATAATGTAGTTGTTTAGTCGCTAAGTCATGTCCAACCCTTTTGTGACCCAAAGACTATAGCCCAGCAGGCTCCTCTGTGCATGAGATTTTCCAAAATCCCATCTCTTTCCAAGAATACCCGAGTGGGTAGCCATTTCCTTCTCCAGGGAATCATTCCCACCCAGGGATCAAACCTGCATCTCCTGCATTAGCAGGCCGATTCTTTACCACTGAGCCACCATGGAAGCCCCAATAATGTAGTAAACATTTACCTTTTATTGTATAGTGATAAAAAAGATTGTTTTATTTAAAGTATTAGAGATACCAAGAGTTCTAATGACAATGTTTAGCTTCTAATGCCATCCAGTAATCTTGAGTTAAGGTGTAGTTTAACAATAAGCCCACGTAATATCCAAACAGGTCTATTTTCCATTTATCTCACATGCAGCCAGACACCTTCCTGGTAATTGTTTGGAGACAGCCTATCAATTACTCCTGCTGTTTTATGTTAAGGACTCAGATTTTAGAAACTACATTCCAGGCAAAAGCCCTGGGACCAGGAATGGCAAAACGCAAGATGGGTGATTACCTAAAACATCATTTCACCTAAGAAAAGATCTTAAAGAGTTCTATGTGAGCTCTACTTTGAGTGAGCACTCAGATAATTTAGTTTGATAAATCTTGGCATTTACAACTATATCAATACATAGTAAATCTTCCCTTCCATATCCTCTTAAAAATGGTAGCTGTTATCTTTGTCACCTTGTTTGTATTCTGCTGAGCTCTGTCCAATTCGATCCTTATCTGTATGCTCTCCGACACAATAGAGTGATTAGAATGGAGATATTCAGCTTTCTTTGTCTGAAAGAATCTCTATCAGTTTGGAACAGGAGCAAAAAAACAGATTTACAATTGGACAGAAGTATTTTTGGCATAATGTTTCATGGTAACAGTATAAAATATCAGCTTCTGTGACAACACTCACAGATATTCCTGTTTCAATCCCAATAGAGAGAAGACTTTACAAACACACTGAGGGGTCAGTGTTTTCATAGGAAAATACTGATATTCTGTACTTCTACACAAAATATTCTGCACTTTCCCCAAAAAAAACAATGTGTGCTCCTATTCTCAATAACGCTGTTCATATTCCTGCTAGGTGGTTATTCATAATAACAACTATAATTGTTTAGAGACCTGGGGGGAAAAACGTATGTACTAGACTTCAAATTTAAGTTGTCATTTTTAGACTTGAGAGTCTTAAAATATTCTAATTTAGCATAATATCTATGTGTAACAGAATGGCTCCTACTATAACCTCTATATGGATAGCTACCTCTATATGTATGTATGTATATACCCCTGTATCTCTATGTCTAGCCTTGATGGATACAGAGTATCCATAGGTATCCCCAATTTCTTAACTGAACTTCTCCAGCGACACCCCAAAGTTAAGTCCAAAACTACTATTAGTTCTTTCTCCTCTGCTCCTTATCCTTCTGATGGGAATAATTATTAACTTACCCTTTTTCAAAGTTACAATTCATTATTTCACAAATACTCCTCTCTCCATATTGAATGGATAGCAAAGTTTTGTAGATTTTTTTTCCTCAATGTCTCCTATAGTTTTCCTTTTCTTTCCATTCTTGAAGGTACTTTTTTATCATCTCACACCTAGATGATAGCACAGTCCTTTAAAAAGCCCTAGCTTTCTAATCTATCTGGAACACAATGCTTCATCCATCTTCCCACTGATGATGTCATGTAACTTACTCTACTCAAAATCTTTCCATAGCTTCCTATTGCCAATTAGATAAAGTTCAAACACCTTGATTAACCAGTTAATCATAGCCCTCTATGAACAAATCATAATCTATCTTTCCAATCTTTTCAATTTATGCACACTTCATGCCAACCTACCAAAATTATTTACCAAACTCATTTTCACTGCTTTAGCTGTTTAAACATTGTTGAGGTCATTGTTTAATTCTTTTCTAAATGACTGTATTTAAATTTTTTTAAAAACTTTTGTGTTAAAGTATTGCCTCTTTTTCTAGGTTTCTTTTGTTTTAATTGAAGAATTACACAGATGATCATATTCTTTTTAATTGTTATTGTGACTGTTTTGTTGCTTAAACAAATTTGTAGATCAATTATATCAATACAAGTTTTCCCCATGCTGTAAAATTTCCTTTTTCCTATTCATTTAAAACATTCTACTTTCTTTCAGGATCTTCATTATCTGTAACTTACTATTTGTTTACTCTATATAATTCCTCCAAAAAGATATGTCCAGAATGAGGTAGGGCAACAACCTTCTTCTCTCCTAAGCCCTCTATAATATTTTTCCAAGCTAAATTTTTATTTTCTCGGCCCCATAGAAATGCAGACTTTCAAAGAATAGCAAGGAGAGATGAGAAAGTGTTCCTCAGCAATCAATGCAATGAAATAGAGGAAAACAACAGAATGGGAAAGACTAGAGATCTTTTCAAGAAAATTAGAGATACCAAGGGAACATTTCATGCAAAGATGGGCTCGATAAAGGACAGAAATGGTATGGACCTAACAGAAGCAGAAGATATTAAGAAGAGGTGGCAAGAATACACAGAGAACTGTACAAAAAAGATCTTCATGACCCAGATAATCATGATGGTGTGATCACTCTCTAGAGCCAGACATCCTGGAATGTGAAGTCGAGTGGGCCTTAGAAAGCATCACTATGAACAAAGCTAGTGGACGTGATGGAATTCCAGTTGAGCTGTTTCAAATCCTGAAAGATGATGCTGTGAAAGTGCTGCACTCAATATGCCAGCAAATTTGGAAAACTCAGCAGTGGCCACAAGACTGGAAAAGGTCAGTTTTCATTCCAATCACAAAGAAAGGCAATGCCAAAAAATGCTCAAACTACTGCACAATTGCACTCATCTCACATACTAGTAAAGTAATGCTCAAAATTCTCCAAGCCAGGCTTCAGCAATACATGAACCATAAACTTCCAGATGTTCAAGCTGATTTTAGAAAAGGCAGAGGAACCAGAGATGAAATTGCCAACATCTGCTGGATCATCAAAAAAGCAAGAGAGTTCCAGAAAAAACATCTGTTTCTGCCTTATTGACTATGCCAAAGCCTCTGACTGTGTAGATTACAATAAACTGTGGAAAACTGAAAATTCTGAAACAGACCACCTTACCTGCCTCTTGAGAAACCTATATGCACATCAGGAAGCAACAGTTAGAACTGGACGTGGAACAACAGATTGGTTCCAAATAGGGAAAGGAGTTCGTCAAGGCTATATATTGTCACTCTGCTGATTTAACTTATATGCAGAGTACATCATGAGAAACGCTGGGCTGGAAGAAGCACAAGCTGGAATCAAGATTGCCAGGAGAAATATCAATAATCTCAGATATGCAGATGAAACCACCGTTATGGCAGAATGTGAAGAGGAGCTAAAGAGCCTCCTGATGAAAGTGAAAGTGTTATAGCCACGGGTTCCGGGAAACAAACTCACTCAGAAGGACAATGCAGATAGTGGAGTGCAGTTTATTACACTGGCGGGCCCAAGGCAGAGTCTCTTCTTAGCCAAGGACCCCACCAGTGTTTGTGAAAATCTTTTATACCCCATGTGTATATGTCCAAACCCACCACCCTAATTTCCTTGAGATTTACATAAAACAAAGGAAGGGCAAATACAATCACAATAACCCCATCATTCATGTGTTAGGTGTTCAAACAGTTAATAATCAATAAGCCTGTGGTTACATCCCAATAGATACAGAAAGAATTTATGACCTGTCCGGAGGCAAGGGTGATTAGAGTATTTTTTCTCTTAGGCAATGAGTAACCTGGATGTGATCTTCAAGATTCCCCTGTCCAGAGGGGGTCTTATCCTTCTATTGTAGTTTCCATAGGCACTAAGCACAGAGTTCAGAGTCCATTGGAGAGGTGGCCAAGCATGATCAGCATGAACAGGCCTAAGATGGAGTCCAGCTCTGTCTGTTTCCTCTTTCAAAGGAGGAGAGTGAAAATGTTGGCTTTAAAGCTCAACATTCAGAAAATGAAGATCATGGCATCTGGTCCCATCACTTCATGGGAAATAGATGGGGAAATAGTGGAAACAGTGTCAGACTTTACTATTTTGGGCTCCAAAATCACTGCAGATGGTGATTTCAGCCATGAAATTAAAAGACACTTACTCCTTGGAAGGAAAGTTACGACCAACTTAGACAGCATATTGAAAAACAGAGACATTACTTTGCCAACAAAGGTCTGTCTAGTCAAGGCTATGGTTTTTCCAGTGGTCATGTATGAATGTGAGAGTTGGACTGTGAAGAAAGCTGAGCGCCAAAGACTTGATGCTTCTGAAGTGTGGTGTTGGAGAAGACTCTTGAGAGTCCCTTGGACTGCAAGGAGATCCAACCAGTCCATTCTAAAGGAGATTAGTCCTGGGTGTTCACTGGAAGGACTGATGCTAAAGATGAAACTCCAATACTTTGGCCACCTCATGAGAAGGGTTGACTCATTGGAAAAGACCCTGATACTGGGAGGGATTGGGAGCAGAAGGAGAAGGGGACGACCGAGGATGAGATGGTGGGATGGCATCATGGACTTGATGGACGTGAGTCTGAGTGAACTCCGGGAGTTGGTGATGGACAGGGATGCCTGGCATGCTGTGATTCATCGGGTTGCAAAGAGTCGGACACGACTGAGCGACTGAACTGGACTGATAGAAATACACATGCTATGTTTTTCATTATACAGTTTATGCCTGTCCTGCCTCGGCACCTTGAAACAGAGCTGACATGTTAACATGTCCCCAGGAGATCTCCCAGTTCTTAATCTCTTGTTTATGCTTCTCCTCTTCCTATTCCCAGCTAATATCTTTCACTTGCTTCCATAGGGAACCTGGACCCTGATTTCTCTCTTAGGGGCTTTGCTCTGAGGCTTCGCTAGCTTATTCTCACAACACTTCCCCTTAGCCTTGGACATGATAGTCTTCCTCCACACAGTTGGCTCTGCTGAATAAGGAAACAGACAGAACAGGCTCCATCTTGGGCCAGACTGTGGACTTTGAGCTATATGCCCAGTATGTATGGAAACAACATACCAACTGCAAAACCAGACCCCTGGATGGAAGAGCCCCAGGGATCATACCTAGACTCTCCGTATCCTAAAAGAATACCCTAATTATCTGTGTAACTGAATAGAATCATAAATTCTATTATGCTTATTGGGATATGACCACAGGCCTATTGATAATTGTCCACTGTTAACTACCTAGGCTTAAGGCTTATGAATCACGGGTTAACTTTTATTGTATCTTTCTTTTCCTTTGTTCAGACTAGTTTCAGGGAATTTGGGGAGGTGGGTTTGGGCACATACACTTAGGGTATAAAACGTTTTCACAAAAATGGGTCGGGGTCCTTGGCGAAGAGGAGACTCTGCCTTGGGTCCGCCAGTGTAATAAACTGCACTCCACCATCTGCATTGTCCTTCTGAGTTAGTTTGTTTCCCAGAACGTGTGGCTGCCGGGGTCCAGCCCCGGTGGATCCAGGGAATTCGAAGGGTGGACGGCGTTGGCGTGGAAAGACTTGTTTATTTATTAATATAAGATTAGATTAAGAAACTGTAGTGCAGTAGGAAGATTAAGTGGAGAAAGAGGGCTGAATAGCTTGGTTTATGCGGAAGACCAATAAAATTCCAGACAAGGAATTTGCACCATCTACGTTGGGCCACCGGTGCCCGCTTGAATATCTAAGGGTGCCTCGCCTTAAGCTCCCTTTCTCGCGGATCTTAATAACCAGGGCAAATAAGTAGACCTGGCGAGCCTCCGCGCCCCAGATGGAAATTCAGCCTGAAATTAAAGAGCAGAGGGAAGAAAAGGGAGAGAAAAAGAGAGAGAGAGAGACACGGGGGGAGCCAGATTTCCGAGAAACCAGGCCGAGACTAGTCCGAGAAACTGGTCTGAGAATCTGGTCCGAGAATCTGGTCCGAGAATCTGGTCCCGTCCTTTATTGTTCAGAAGGCCTTTTATACTTTTGATAAAACATGGAGATCAATGGGTAACACAAAGTTATGCAGCGTTAGCAGTCCAGACTCTTATCAAAACCAGGCTTTTTTCTCTGCATACCTAATTGTATACACAAGTCTTAGGTAATTTACATCATCTTCTAGCCAAAAGGGCCAATTAACATTTTACAGCCTTTTTTCTGATAAGGGTTTGTCAACCACAAGACTTATTTGTGTTGATCTTCCCAAGGTCTGGTGCCACTCTCAGAAAGCACTAAATAAAGTTACATTCTTACACAGCAAGGATACAGCAACTTATAACAAGTAGAGGGAGTACAGTGATTTACAGCAAAAGAGAAGCAATTAACTCAAAAGTCTAGTGTTGCTAACATCAAAACTACTATGTATCTTTTTCTACATCCTGCTTACATTAACATCCTTCCAGGTGCCTAAAAGATAAAGAATAAGGAGGTCTGGCAGCAATCCTTGAGTCAACAGTGAAAACCCTCTACCAATATAATTTTTAACTCTTTAGAAAAGGCTCTGTATCTTTAAGATGCTTTTAAGCTTTGTGCCTCCCGCGGTTGGGGGGCTGTAAGCAATTCACAAGCTGTAAGAGGTCTGGGGAACCTGTTAGGCAGGCTAGAGAGCTATCAGAGGGGTTTAACTGAAACATCCCTTTCAAATGCAGAAGACTAAAACCCTGAATTGACTTTTTCCCAGAGAATATCAGAAAAGCAGAAAAGCAGAGCACAAAAGCCGGCAGATTTTTGTTGGGGTACATGCTTAGGAATTTCCAGAGGGGTCCCTGAAGTCTGAGCACGCCTTGCGTATGTCAGCTTCCTTCCTCATGACCTTGTCACGGGCGGGATTCCTCACACTGGCTCCCGGCATGTGGCGATAACACTGCCACAGCTAAAAACATTAGGAACCTGAGTCATCCACTCTAGACACATCAACTTCTCCCAGAATGAAAGCATGTTCAGCTGTATTCATCATCATTTACTTTAATTTACATATTTCTAAATTCTAACTAATCTTCAGTTCCTTGCATCTACCTCCCCCATGTAGTCGTGAATAAGCCTTATTCCTCATGTAACCAAACAGCCTTCTTATGAAATATGTAGAACTTAACTGCCTTTCAAATAAAGTCCTATCCTGTTCTATTTGTAAACTACAAATGAAAAATAAGAGGCTTAATTCTTTCTGTTGAAAATAAGGGAAGCAGATTTTTCTCTCCTCCTTTTTCTTTGAGCATTTATTTACTTATACTTTTAAATACTTTTTTCCTCTTTTTATCCTTTTGAAGACAAAATCGGTCTTTTGTCAGCTTTAAGACCCAGGAATATCTTTCTCAAAAACCTGGGAGCCATCTTTTTGAAATGTAATTATCAGGAGAGCTAGCACTCCTATCTCCTCTTTCTGTGAGAGGGTAGGAGTTTAACTTCTGTAGGCATCTTGCTCCAAATTGCAAAATTCTTTCCTGTCATAAGAAATATGTTTGCTTTGCCTCAATAAAGCCAATTAGCTGACACCCCAATTAGTCACCAGGTAAAGTTGGAAAAAACTATATGTGACAAATGATGCCATGAACGCTTCTTACTTGAAGACTGGTTATGGCTTATCTTGAGATGTGTGTAACGGGTTATATCTACTTAACTACAGAAGAGGGTGAGATTCTTTCCTGTCTTTGCCAATTGCCTGTGATACACATCACATTCTGGTTTCACTGCTTATTCAATAATAAAAGTATTTTCTTTCCCTAATATCTATGCAGAAGAGATTTCTGGGTTAGAAGATTTTGTTTTAATTACATTTCTTTATCTCTGTATACTATATACATTTTGGGTGTTTCATTCCCCTTATAAATTGCTATAATAGGTTTGAATCACTCTATCACACTAGATGCTCAAGTAATGTCATATTTCAAATTAATAATTATATACTGTTACCATAATTAGTACGTTCTTTTGATAGAAATCAGTATAGGCTCCAATAGTCTAAGGTGGTGAGGGCACATAGGCATGAACATGCACACACACATATAAACACACACATACAAGCACACACAGACACACACTCCTTGCTACTATGTTATACATAATAATGAAAGTCACTATCTGACAAAAGATAGTATCTAACTATATTATGCCACCTACACAGATATTTCTTATCAAGCAAACACAAAATGTTAAACTGAATAACTTGGTGCAGTCTCAATTCTCTGTCCTTTTAAGAGAAAGTACTCTGAAAATTTGGTCAAGGCAGGTGCAACAATAATTCTAGCAGCAAGATTCAGCAAAACTACTGGTCAGAAAACAGAATCCTCCAGAAATCTCTGAACACAGGTCAGATGGAAATCTTAAACCCAGGGTGCATCCCTAAAGGGTGGAGGCTATTGGACTCATTAGATTATTTTATCTGATTCATAAAGAGTGGGATTGTTTGTATACTTCTAGTGAATCCACATATCTTGAATCCACTCATTCCAGTAACAAAACTTCAGTAATGGTAAAATTCTATTCTCCATTAGTTACATGGCACACCCTGTGGGATTGATGGAAAATTCAGATAGTGGAATTATTTTGTAGAACAAAGTTTCCATAAGTCTTTCAAATTCCTGATCACTGCAGTTCAAAAATAACTAACCATCCTTGAGTGATGATCAAAACTAAATAACTGAGGCATACTTTACCATGGTTCTGCCAACATGTCAAAATAAACTATAGATAATATAACATTATGCTTTCCAATTGAATTCAACTGGCCTTGAGACCTCAAAGAATGTCACTGGCATAACTGTCCCCCCCCTTGGACAATGAAAGAATATTGTACCCTAACGTTGTAGCATCTGAGAATTCAGGTCTGGATCATTCTTATTTGTAATCTAGACTCCCTTTACTGGTGAGTTCATCAAGACTGAATGTCATCTGTAAGTCAGCACTTCTAAACTTTTGTTCTAAGCCTGGAACTTTCACGTGATCCATGGGCCTGTTGATCTAACTGCCCACTCAAAATCTTCCATCTCCATTTGCATGTTTAAGGAATAACTTAAAATGTATTATGCCAACAGTTGGGGCCACATACTGTCTTTTTTTATTCCAGTAATGTTTAGTTTGGTGTCTAACATACAGTAAATAGACATTTAACCTTTTTCACTGATGGATCTTGTAAATTTCTAACTTCTCATAAAACCAAATACTCCCCAAAAGTTAATTTCATCCCAACTATCTTTAGCATCAAAGACTACTGTGTATAAACTCTCGGAGTATAAGTGCTATTGTTAATAATTTCACTGAAATATTTATCTTAAGTTCACTCAATTGCTGACAAAAGAAATGTGAAGCCAGCATACAAAGATATCCGGCATTAATTTTGCTAACAATACACTGCCACAGGTCATGGGAAACTGTCAACAACATCAAAATCATCATTATATGATTACAAACCATGTAATTATCTCTAGTCAAAGGAAAATACTGTGGAATTTGTCAGGCATATTTCTAAAATAGATTTAACAAAGTTTAAAATGCTGTTTAATTCAACAGATATATGCTAAATACCTACAATGCACCACGTGTTGCTGTTGGGCCTGCAGCAAGCACAGTGACACTGTTTTCTTTCTCTTTTGTGCCCCTTAGAAAGAATGAAAACAAAGGTGATATGACCATCAGCTACAGAGACAGACAGCAGGTCACTCTGATGAATCTGGGTGTTTTCTTTCTGGCTTCTCTCAGGTTGTACTGTTTGTGAAGTTAAGCCGAGGGGAAGTCAATAAGCAACACATCACAACAATAACAAACCAGTGTGAGGAAAAAATGGTATATTCAGTCAAGTGTTACCAAAACTAAGAAAAACTGAAGATATGAACAAATATATACAATATACAGATAACTTCTCCTAAGTAGGTCTCTTTAAAGAACACAGCCTCTAGTACTATGAGTGAGGCAATGAGAAACTGAATAAGAATAACCATCTTACACAATGGTTTTGTACATGATAGACAGTGTTCAAAGTTCAATATACTTAAATACTAATAAACATTATAATAGATCTAAGATCAATACTACTATCATTCAATTTCACAGACAAATAAATTAAGTCAGAGAGTAAACAATTGCCCAAAGAATTATTTGTATTTATATATAATACATGCATATTATATCTGCATAACTCCCATTTTCAGAAATATCAACAGCAAGCTTTATAAACAGACAAAAAAGCAGACACAGACAAGGTCTACTCATCTAAAGAATACAGAAATAAGTCACCATAGCAAAGATATCAAAATTTGAGAAATCAACAAACATTTTCAGGAAAGGCACAGATGCAAGCATGTGTGCCCCAAAATGTTCACAAGTGAACATACAGCCTTGAAGGAAACGTGTGAGTGAGTGAATGAGTGTTGTATCTGAGTCTGGAACAACTGGATAGAACAATTGAATTTCAAGACAATCCTTGTTTATATGTATTATTCCTGCATAATCATTACCAGTGACTCCCTTGTCTCTCAAAAATATCCTTCTTGGATAATGTATTACATGATCACTCTAAAAATGAGCTTTCTGAAAATTTAACTGTTCCTTTGAGTTGAATGTACACATAATGAGACCAAACGCATGTGCTATCTGAGCCCCCCTCATCTAGGCCAGGTGATCCTCATTAATCTCGAGGTTGTCTATATACTGCAGGATACTGGAGAACAAAGAATACAAAACACTAGGAAATCAGCACATTCCTCCACTAGATTTTCTCTGCTGACAAAGCTTGGTCCAAGGATCTTTCTGCATTTAGCAATGAGACTGGAAAGCAAAGTTCACTTTCCTAGACATCTCTCAGAGTCATGCTGAAACTCCTCGGTCAGTTAAAGGAATATTATAAAATATCGCTTGTTTGGTTGATTGCCTTCTTAATATGGCTTTATACCAAATATTGTTTAAAAAATGGCCCTTGCCCAAAACTATTATAACATTGTTAATTGGCTACATTCAAATATATTAAATTTTTTTTTTAATTTTAAATAAATAAAAATGGCCTTTGGAATAAAAGTCAAAATAAAAAGCAAAATACAAATGCATACATATACATACATGCACACACATACACACACACACACACACACTAGCATATTAATATTGCTGAAAGGAATATGTACCAAAGAAATAAGCTTTAAAATTCATAATCAAGTTTTGTTGTTGTTCTTTAGTCGCTAAGTCATGTCCATCTCTCTGCAACTCCATGGACTGTAGCCCACAGGCTCCTCTGTCCATGGGATTTTTCCAGGCAAGAATACAGAGGAGTGGGTTGTCATTTCCTTCTCCAGGGGATCTTCTCGACCCAGGGACCAAACCTGTGTCTCCTGAATTGCAGGCGTATTCTCTTATCACTTAGCCACCAGGGAAGCCCCATCATCAAGCCGTTATGGGGCAATGAAATGTAGGAAAGAAGCTATTATGTCTGCTAGATCCTTTATTGCGGGACTGAAGCGCAAAAACTCAGACAAGTAACACATCAGTTTATAAAGTTCTTATTAGAGTGAAATACTATAGAAATAAATGTTAAAATATGCAAATAAAACACTTTATTTAAATAAACAGATACATGCATGCTTCAGGAAGTGAATAATGGAAACATGGTAGCAGTTACATGTTATGATAAAGCATAGCTCAACTATGCCTGCTTCTTTTTTTATTAATTTTTATTTTTACTTTATTTTACTTTACAATACTGTATTGGTTTTGCCTGCTTCTTATATTTATAGATTTCAAGGAAAATTCATTTCACTGAGCCAATAACTGAGCTGTGGACAATCCTCAGACACCAAAAGAAATAGACAATTTACAATGGGTTCCTGAAGCCTGTATATTTAATGTATTATTTTGATGGTGTCAGATTCAACTGTAAACATCTTAATTAGAAAATATTTTTTCATATTTCACTTTTCTCTTGGACAATGAAATACAGTTTACAGTTACAAGTAAATGCATTGCTTTGGGAGAGGCAAAGAAAAAGGTTTTGAAAGGGGGAAAAAAATGAAGATTGCATGAACCCATGCTTTTGTCTTTCAAATCTCTTACCATGTGTGCAAGACTCCTCCAATGTGTTTGTCTTCCTGGCCCTACCTTATGTTTCAACCACCACCACCATCTTAGAGGCTTAAGCTTTTCCGGAACTTTGACCCTATTCCCCAAAGTACCTTACCAAAATCTCTATAAACAGTTACAGAAAACACAACTTGCAAGCAATCTGAAGACAAAGGATATGCTTCCACATCTCTATCCTCAGCACAGAGCATATTACAGAGCACACAGCAGTTGCTTAATGAATATTTGTAGCAAGACTAACTGAAAAGTTATGCCCAGTGTTTTCATTTAAAATGCAGTATTTAGTCATTTTAATATAGTCAGATAAGTTTGAGAGTTTTTTTAAACATACAGGCTGAATTGCTAACACCATGTCTTGCACATAACAACAGCAGTACTGTGCTTCAAAAAAAAAAAAAAAAAAGTTTTATTTTTTTAACTATTAAGCAATTCAAAAGGATCAAAAAACTCCAGACACAGTCTCATAATCTCTTTCTAATAGAGGCCATTCCTTATTTTTTAAAACTATCCTTTGACTCTTTTAATGCACAAACAGGCAGGAGCATGTGCAGGCATGCATGCACAAACACACACACACACACACACACACACAGAGGCACACTTACGTTCTCCTTTTTCCCCTTCATTCTCCCCCCTATAGAGTAAGATGTGGCTATTAGTCAGTCAATCAGTCAACCTGTGAAATGCAAATAGCAGCTCACAGTGATTTTTTTTTCCAGGCTTTCCTAATCCAGGCAGTGAAAATAAAATATATTTCTCAGAGAAAATCAAATGAACCTCATGTGAATGAATTGTTTTCTTTACCATTTTCATTTTTTAGAAAAAGCAGAAATGCTTTTACCTGGAAAGTACTTTCTTTGACTAAGTTAGTATCATGCCGACTGACCTTTACTTTATTGTTCCACCAGCTCTCTGGCATTTTAATGTTTTGGTCTGTAATAATAGTCTTGAAGAATGGAATAGGTTTTTTGAAGCAATTTTCTCCCTAAGGATTTAAAAATCAGTCTTTATTCTTCACATGCTCAAAACAGAGCACTTAAAAAAATAAAATGGAAATGCAGTTAGTGCAGAAGTAGGCTCATTTATGCTTTAAAATTTTTAAATGCTGGACAGAAGAGAATAGTGCATGTAGATATTTTAAAATGTCTTTATAAGCTTGAGTAATTTCTGGGTTCAGGATCAAATGCAATATATTGTAAGACTATGATCCCTGATTCACAGAGCTTTCTGGGATGAAGAATCTTAGGACAGCCAAATGAGAGGTCAGAATTCTCCATGTGTGTACACAGCTTGCTCTTTTGGAAACATCCTTGTGCCTTGCTCCAACCTGGTTCAGTTTCTACTCTGTCTTTAAAAACTTGATTTTCTCTGGTTCCAAATTTCTGCTAGTACAGCCTTTCAGCAGTTTCCCAAATTAAAAAAAAAAAAAAACACAAATAAAAAGAAAATCAAAGGCTTTTTCAAGTTGCAAAACAACCTTCCCCTGCTGAGCTAACAGATTTCTCTCCCTTTTGTCTTAGAGAGGAAACAGAATATACTCTTAAAGTTTCCCTCCATCCCCCAACATCTGCAGCTGTTTCCTTCTCAAAGACTCATGACTATCACAGAAAAAAATTCTCATCAACATTTTAATAGATATTCAAACAAAAGCTATGAATGTAAAAATGTAAGACTTCTGTCAATTATTTTTATTCAAAATATGTACCAATTAGTATATATTTAATTCACAACAGGTACCAATGAATTGATTACCTGAGAAAGATTTAGTTTAATTAGTATAATAAAAAAGTGATACAAATTTGCTTAAAAAAGATGTCAGTGCTCCTAGGTAAATAGTTTGTCATAAATACATTTCCTAATAATCAAGAATATATTCAGTTCAGTTCAGTTCAGTAGCTCAGTCAGATAAAAAAAGATGTCAGTGCTCCTAGGTAAATAGTTTGTCATAAATATATTTCCTAATAATCAAGAATATACTCAGTTCAGTTCAGTTCAGTTGCTCAGTCATATCCGACTCTTTGTGACCCCATGAACTGCAGCACACCAGGCCTTCTTGTCAATTACCAACTCCCAGAGCTTACTCAAACTCCTGTCCCTTGAATCAGTGATGCCATCCATCCATCTCATTCTCTGTCGTCCCCTTTTCCTCCCACCATTAATTTTTCCCAGCATCAGGGTATCTTCATATGAGTCAGTTCTTCGCATCAGGTGGCCAAAGTATTGGAGTTTCAGCTTCAGCATCAGTCCTTCCAATGAATATTCAGGACTGATTTCCTTTAGGATGGACTGGTTGGATCTTCTTGCTGTCCAAGGGACTCTCAAGAGTCTCCTCCAACACTACAGTTCAAAGGCTTCAATTCTTCAGCACTCAGCTTTCTTAATACTACAGCTCTCACATCCATACACGACTACTGGAAAAACCATAGCTTTGACTAGATGGAACTTTGTCAGCAAAGTAATGTTTCTGCTTTTTAATATGCTCTCTAGGTTGGTCATAGCTTTTCTTCCAAGAAGAAAGTGTCTTTTAATGTCATGGCTACAGTCACCATCTGCAGTGATTTTGGAGGACAAAAAAAAAAAAAAAATAATAAAGTCTCAGTGTTTCCATTATTTCCCTATGTGTCATGAAGTGAGATGTCATGATCATAGTTTTCTGAATGTTGAGTTTTAAGCCAACTTTTTCACTCTCCTCTTTCACTTTCATCAAGAGGCCTTTTAGCTCCTCTTCACTTTCTGCCATAAGGGTGGTGTCATCTGCATATCTGAGGTTATTGATATTTCTCCCAGCAGTCTTGATTCCAGCTTGTGCTTCTTCTATCCCAGCGTTTCTCATGATGTACTCTGCATATAAGTTAAATAAGCAGGTTGACCATATACAGCCTTGATGTACTCCTTTTCCTGTTTGGAACCAGTCTGTTGTTCCATGTCCAGTTCTAACTGTTGCTTCCTGACCTGCATACTGATTTCTCAGAGGGCAGGTCAGGTGGTCTGGTATTCCCACCTTTTCAGAATTTTCCACCGTTTGTTGTGAACCACACAGTCAAAGCCTTTGGCATAGTTGATAAAGCAGAAATAGATGTTTTTCTGGAACTCTCTTGCTTTTTCAATAATCCAACAGATGATGGCAATTTGATCTTTGGTTCCTCTGCCTTTTCTAAGTTCAGCTTGTACATCTGGAAATTCACAGTTCATGTACTATTGAAGCCTGGCTTGGAGAACTTTGAGCATTACTTTTCTAACATGTCAGATGAGTGTAACTGTGTGGTAGTTTGAGCATTCTTTGGCATTGCTTTTCTTCGGGATTGGAAAGAAAACTGATTTTCCAGTCCTGTGGCCACTGCTGAGTTTTCCAAATTTTCTCGCATATTGAGTGTAGCATCAATTTCACAGCATCATCTTTGAGGATTTGAAATAGCTCAACTGGAATCCCATCACCACCCTTAACTTTGTTCATAGTGATGCTTCCTAAGGTCCACTTGACTTCACATTCCAGAATGTCTAGCAGTAAGTGAGTGATCACACCATCGTGATTATCTGGGTCAGGAAGATCTTTTTTTGTGTAGTTCTTCTGCATTTTCTTGCCAACTCTTCTTAATATCTCCTGCTTCTGGTTAGTCCAAACTATTTCTGCCCTTATTGTGCCCATCTTTGCATGAAATGTTCCCTTCATAACTTTAATTTTCTTGAAGAGAACTCTAGTCTTTCCTGTTCTATTGTTTTCCTCTACTTCTTTCCATTAATTGCTGAGGTAGAGAGTTCTAACAAAACGTGGTCCACTGGAGAGGGGAATGGCAAACCACTTCAGTATTCTTGCCTTGAGAATCCATGAACAGTACAAAAAGGCAAAAAGATAGGACACTGAAAGATGAATTCCCCAGGTCAGTAGTGCCCAATATGCTACTGGAGCTCAGTGGAGAAATAACTCTGGAAAGAATGAAGAGACAGAGCCAAAGCAAAGATAACACCCAGTTGTGGATGTGACTGGTGATAGAAATAAAGTCTGATGCTGTAAACAGCAATACTGCATAGGAACATGGAATGTTAGGTCCATGAATCCAGGCAAATTGGAAGTGGTCAAACAGGTGATGGCAAGAGTGAACATTGACATTCTAGGAATCAGCGAACTAAGATGGACTGGAACGGGTGAATTAACTCAGGTGACCATTATATTTACCACTGTGGGCAAGACTCCCTTAGAAGAAATGGAGTAGCCATCATGGTCAACAAAAGAGTCCAAAATGCAGTACTTGGATGCAGTCTCAAAAACGACAGAATGATCTCTGTTCGTTTCCAAGGCAAACCATTCAATATCACAGTAATCCATGTCTATGCCCCAACCAGTAACCCTGAAGAAGCTGAAGTTGAATGGTTCTTTGAAGACCTACAAGACCTTCTAGGACCTACACCCAAAAAAGATGTCCTTTTCATTATACAGGACTGGAATGCAAAAGTAGGAAGTCATGAAACACCTGGAGTAACAGGCAAATTTGGCCTTGGAATGTGGAATGAAGCAGGGCAAAGACTAATAGAGTTTCGCCAACAGAACGCACTGGTCATAGCAAACACCCTCTTCCAACAACACAAGAGAAGACTCTACACATGGACATCACCAGATGGTCAACACTGAAATCAGATTGATTATAGTCTTTGCAGCCAAAGTTGGAGAAGCTCTATACAGTCAGCAAAAACAAGACTGGGAGCTGACTGTGTCTCAGTTCATGAACTCCTTATTGCCAAATTCAGACTTAAATTGAAGTAAGTAGGGAAAACCACTAGACCATTTAGGTATGACCTAAATCAAATCAGTGGAAGTGACAAATAGATTCAAGGGATTAGATCTGATAGAAAGAGTGCCTGAAGAACTATGGACGGAGATTCTTGACATTTTACAAGAGGCAGGGATCAAGACCATCCCCAAGAAAAAGAATTGCAAAAAGGCAAAATTCTTGTCTGAAGAGGCCTTACAAATAGCTGTGAAAAGAAGAGAAATGAAAGGCAAGGAGGAAAGGAAATCTATACCCATTTGATTGCAGAGTTCCAAAGAATAGCAAGGAGAGAAAAGAAAGCCGTTGTCAGTGATCAATGCAAATAATATATTACTCAAAGATAAGACCATTTTAAGCTTTTATGATGCATAAGCTGTTTAAGAATACGAACAAGTCACATTCTTTAATGAACTAGTCAACAGTTATTTAAAGAAAAGCACAGTGATCAAGATACTGTCCTAGGCATATACTTGAGAGTTTAAAAAGTCATAATATACAAATTTTCTACCCAAATAAATGATTACAATCTATTTTAAGATTAAATAATAAGCACACATGAAATAAATTGCAAATAAGAGAATACAGTTTACAGCTTTTAGCTAGGCTATGCAAGACATCTACATAAAAGAACTGTATAATAATAAATGTAAGTGAAAAGGGGATTAAGAATGGAGAGACAGTTGTGAACTGGTGACAAGAGAGATGGTTAATCACCCCCCAACTTTTGTCAAATTATTCCCTGACCCACCTGTGTTTTTGTCAAACAAAAATGTCTGGATTATAGTTGCTCAATTTTTCTCATCCTTGTTTCTCTTATCATCAAAGACTAATATTTCATGGTATTGACAAAGCCTTTATGTTCTAATCATTCAATAAACAAACACATAACCTCACAATTTTTCAATATTTCAAGCTGAAACTCTTCACTTCAATCTCCATCAAATCACTTGATCGTCTAGAATTTACCATCAGCCAGAAATGCTTCCTGGTAAGTACGTAAACCTATTATATCCATCTCTATTACAACAGTTTTCTCTGTCAACACATCACTTGCACATACTCTTTGACCAGATCCAGACCAGATTCCTCACTCTCCTTCTCACACAACCTGTTTCTTCCATTTTTTTCAGTGCCCCCTGTTCTCCCCTCCTTCCCTAGCCAGCCTGAACCCCAGAGCTGATAAGGTTAACTATCTTTCCATCAGCAGCTTCAACTCCCCACAGCCTCTTTCTTTTTTCATGCCTCCTCTCCAAACTGTCATCTCTTTGTTCACCAGTCCAACATTTAGATACCAAAGTGCTATTACAGAAACCCCCAAGTTCTTATGTATTCTTGATATTAAAAATGTTGTTTAATGAAACAAGTTAGGCTACAAAGAAAAGGAGAGTAAGCCTTACTCAAGTAAGGCTACTTGAGTAGCCTTGTTTACTACTCAAGGCCTTGGGTGGAGTATCATGAGAATGATGTGCTGGTAAAGTCACAGGGCATAATTCAATCATGACTTCCAACAGAACATATTTGGTGGAGTAACTGCTGCCAAATCAGGACAAATGTAAGGATGAATCTGAGGTGACAAATGGGAAACAATGAACGTATCTTTTCAAGAAGATTGGCAGTAGAGGAAATGAAAGATAAAATGATAGCTAAACAAAGAGAAGGGTCAGCAAAATCTTTTTAATATGGATGATATTTAGACGCAATTATTGCCTTGTGGCTTAGCTAGTAAAAGAATCTGTCTGCAAGGCAGGAGACATGGACTTGATCCCTGGGTTGGGGAGATCCCCTGGAGAAGGGAAAGGCTACCCACTCCAGTATTCTGTCCTGGAGAATTCCATGGACTGTAGAGACCATGGGGTCGCAAAGAGTCAGACACGACTGAGTGACTTTCACTTCACTTCACTTCATAGGCTAGAAAGAAAGCTAATAGGAAGGGAAATATGGATGATAATAAAGGAGAGGGAAAGTCATCAATTTGTTGATCAAAGTATCAGAAAAAGAGGTAATAAATGACATCAGAGGTACATATGAAGGAAAGAACAGAATAGAGAATAGAGGAGGGAGGTCCACAAGGGAGGGAATATATATATATATATATACACATACATACACACACACACAGAATTATGACTGATTTTTGTTGTTATATGGCAAAAACCAACACAACATTGTAAAGCAGTTTAAAACAAATTTTTTAAAAAAGAAAAGATTTAGATGAGCTTTTATGTAAATGAGAGTTGAATAAATTCTAAGTTGAGAGTCTGCTTTATTTCACATCACTTCAACCTGCTTACATTCTGTTACCTATTTTCTGTTCTGCCTTGTTTCCTATGGGAAGATTCACAATGCCCCCTCTTATCTAATACATTATAGTACTCCTATAATCATGACTGCTGGCTTCATTCATGTGTGTCCTTCTTCTATTCAGTCTTGTTAACCCAACATTTATACCAATTCCTTGAATTCTATGTGACAACAGCTCACCAGATGATCTATAACCCTATGGACAGGAAACAGATGAACAAGAAAAACTCTTCAAACGTTATCTGGCTTGATTCCAGTTCACTTGCTCAGTTGTGTCTGACTCTGCGACCCCATGAATCACAGCACGCCAGGCCTCCCTGTCCATCACCAACTCCCGGAGTTCACCCAGACTCATGTCCATCGAGTCAGTGATGCCATCCAGCCATCTCATCCTCGGTTGTCCCCTTTTCCTCCTGCCCCCAATCCCTCCCAGCATCAGGGTCTTTTCCAATGAGTCAACTCTTGACTCATTGTATGAGGTGGCCAAACTATGGGAGTTTCAGCTTCAGCATCAGTCCTTCCAAATGAACACCAAGGACTGATCTCCTTTAGGATGGACTGGCTGGATCTCCTTGCAGTCCAAGGGACTCAGGAGTCTTCTCCAACACCACAGTTCAAAAGCATCAATTCTTTAGCACTCAGCTTTCTTCACAGTCCAACTTTCACATCCATACATGACTACTGGAAAAATCATAGCCTTGACTAGACGGACCTTTGTTGGCAAAGTAATGTCTCTGCTTTTCAATATATCGAGGTTGGTCATAACTTTCCTTCCAAGGAGTAAGTGTCTTTTAATTCCATGGCTACAGTCACCATCTGCAGTGATTTTGGAGCCCCAAAAAGTAAAGTCTGACACTGCTTCCACTGTTTCCCCATCTATTTCCCATGAAGTGATGGGACCAGCTGCCATGATCTTCGTTTTCTGAATGTTGAGCTTTAAGCCAACTTTTTCACTCTCCTCTTTCACTTTCATCAAAGGCTTCTTAGCTCCTCATCACTTTCTGCCATAAATGTGGTGTTATCTGCATATTTGAGGTTATTGATATTTCTCCCATCAATCTTGATTCCAGCTTGTGCTTCCTCCAGCCCAGCGTTTCTCATGATGTACTCTGCATAGAAGTTAAATAAGCAGGGTGACCATATACAGCCTTGATGTACTCCTTTTCCTATTTGGAGCCAGTCTGTTGTTCCATGTCCAGTTCTAACTGTTGCTTCCTGACCTGCATACAGATTTCTGAGGAGGCAGGGCAGGTGGTCTGCTATTCCCATCTCTTTAAGGATTTTCCACAGTCTGTGGTGCCTCCAGACCTACTCTCTCTCTTCTCTGGCCCACTGTGTACTCCCATGAGAAGACTGATTGGCATGGTGTGCATCATTTATGTTTCCTCATCTTCTGGATTTCTGTTACGTTAAGCCAATGAGAAATCCAGGAAATAGGAGGCTGGGAGGAAAAAGAGTCAGGTATTTTCCTTCCATGATTCTTCTAAATTGGATTACAGTTGTAGCATGGACTGCATTCTTCTACCCATGATCACAGCTTTTCTCAAGAAGATTTCTTTCATAGCTTCAGTTCTCTCTGGGTTCTAGTAACTACTCTCTTACCTAGATATTCCCAGTTTCTTAATATTGCTAGTCCCTGGATGTATTATCACCCTTAGCTGACTGTCTTACTCCTACACACACTCTCTGTAAACAGTTTACACTTAAATCTCTCCAATTAACCCTTTGAATAAACATTCTGTTTCCTTTGTGGACCCCTACTGATACTGAAATGTTTTGTTTGAAATGACAGAATATGCCAGCAGTGAGGTGTCAGCACTTAACTAGAGAAACAAATGAATTAACTGAGAACTAAAAATGTATGTCTGGAAAAATACCTGCACAAATATAACAATGGGATCCACAGCAGAGGATGGAATCTCCAAAGAATGGCATGGGCAGGAAGTAGAAAGTAACAACTAAATACAAACCATGGGATGTATCCATATGCAGAACAAATAGAAAAGAATGAAAGGAAGGCAAAAATAGAAAAATTAAATATCAAACAGATCTTATGGTTTGCTGGACTTCAGATTCACAACATTTTTATTGTGCAATAACATCACAAATTTTAGGAAATTTGGCACCTCTGGCCTCTCAAAACTATTAAATCTTGTTGTTCTATCATCTAACTGTAGAGTGTTCATATTTAATTATGTATTGGGTATATATGTGACTATCTTTTCTAAAAAATACTTTAATAAGTTGTTTATAGACCAACTATCTTTATAAGTATTAATACAGCTTTACATTATATAACTTAGCATGTTCTTTACTATAAAAATATAATAGCCCTTTATAATGCAAAATAACTTGCTGAAGCATGGAGAGGTATGAATTACCCATGATCAACTCCAGGTTTTTTGGTTTGTGTGTGTGTGTGTGTATGTGGTTGTTTTTTTGTTTTTTTTTTTTTTTTTACAATTTTCCTTTTGTTCTGAACAGAAGCAGTCCTTGATATTACAAATAACCCTTTGCCAGTTCAAAGAAACTGCAGGGATGTAGGAGGTGCTTAAAGCATTGCTTTGTCTTATTCTGTTTTTTTTTGTTTTCTTTTTTTTTTTTTTTTTTTAAGCAAGGGACTAGAACTAAAGGTAGGGAAGATATCTGCACACAGGAATAGGGACCAAATTTGCAAGCTATATTCATTACAATAATTGATATCTAGTATCAAAATCTGTCTTTCCATGAAACAGAAATTGTTCAGTCAGTGTATTTGATGATGCAGTTCAGATACAGCCAGTTTTGGCATGTGAGAAGAACTCTGAATCCTCAGCTATGCCCACTTGGTACCTTCAGTGGCACTCACTACCAGGCCTGGGTTGTTTCTTCAGATCCATTCCTTGACCTTCTCCTGTTTTCCCAGTGTCCTAATGGGGGTTGATCCTTAAACCCTGGCAATCATACAGAAGATGCTCAGCTGATTTTGACCAGCTTAAAGCACTGGTGAGAGATTGAGGGTCAGGAAGATGACAGAAGTCAAATGCTTGCCCACTCCTCTGATGCTACAGGTGTCTCTGACAGCTGCTGTGTCCTTTCTGCCATTTTAGCATTGGCCAGACAAGCTCTCCGTGATTCCATCTTGCACTCAGTGACACAAGGACCTGAATCCCTGGGCTCCAGCAACACTGCCTCTTACTTCTGCCCCTGTAGCCCAGAACTGGTAGCATCTTTTGTCCTTGCAGATCTCCAGGATGCTTCACTGTTCTCTGGTTTACTTCTTACTCTCTTCTGTCAACTAGATAACCAATTCCCTGCATGAAAATCTCTCCATCATAAATACATGGAGTGTTTTCTATTTTCCTCATCCATCCCTGACTGATGAATACCCTGTATTCTGCCCTGTGTTATGCCGATTTACATATTCATTTCATTCTCTCCATTACTCTTTGAAATCATTGCCTGTAATACCTGGCACAGTGCCCAGCACAAAGTAAATGTTTCACGAATATGTGGAATTGCATTTCTAAAGGGAGTTTTGTGAGATTTAATATTTAATAGAAAATTAAATCACAATCAGGGACCTTAATTAGGGACACAGTCATTCACAGTAAACTTAAAAGCAGCTATTAAAACTATCCACTAATAACTTATCTCATTGTGACACTGATTGAGGAGAAGACCACAGTGCTCCTGACCTCCTCCCACACCAAACCACTGCAAATCCTCTTAGAACTAATAGCAGTCATAACCCTTTTCATAGGTGAAAACGCAGCACTCTTACCAGAACAATAATGTAACAATTGTAATGGCCTGTAATTTATACCACAATTTGTAAAATGCAGGCATTCTGTGATGGTTTCCATGGCTACATGCATAGAAAGAAGAGTGAGATTACAGATGAAAATAAGCTATGGCTGAACTGAGAGAAGTATAAAGACTAACTCTGAGAATGAGGGGGGAAATGTTTTTTTAAAAAGAAGTGTTATGATTGAAACCACATAATAAAATATGTGGTTGTTATTATAACCTGACAGTGATGTGATTAAATGAGAAATACTATCAAGGTGAAAAGAAATGGGTTACTCTAATGCAGATAAAAGATAACTCGACATTACACAGAACGCCACCAAAACTAGATATTCACCAACACTCTCAGGTGGAAAGGCAAGCTTCGCTGCTCTCAAGACCCCACAAAAGCCTTCAGATACTGATGATACTGTCCTGTCAACCATCCTGGAGTCTTGACTCAGCAAGTCACAACCCAGTCAATTCTGCATGATTGCTGTAAGCTGGGAGAACTAAAGGTTCATTTCACTGGGTCAGTTTTCTAGGATTTATTTCTACCAGCTTCCTCTCAACAGCCTAGACTTCAGGGCTGCCTGATGTCTTATACTGCATAAATAAAGGACAAATTGGAAGATATAGTCATTATACAAATTAAATCATACTTCATTATTTAGAGTTTGCTGGCTTTAGTATACTAGTACTAAAACAAGTTTAGCAATAGATAACAATAACCACAGTAAATGAGCATCTATAAAAAAAATTAGAATACAAACAGGAAATAGATGAGATAATTCTCATTTATTGTTTGGTCATTAGTACAAAGCTACTTAAAATTCAGCTCTTCATCACTAAACTCTAATCTCTATTTTTCAATGGATTTTGCCTTATGAAAACAGCTGAGGTTGTAACAAGAGAATCTAAATCTATTACAAAGGTATGAAATGATCTCACTGAAGAAAGTGGGTAAATGTCACTGACCAAAGTAATTTAGGAAATGAGTGAAGTCTGCTAAAAGAAAAGTAAAAGGAACTATATATAAGCACTGAAATTTAGTTAATAAAGCTCCTTTTCATGAGAGTACATATTAATAATCTCAATACTATTATACATGTACACTGGAACTGAATAGTATATATATGAATGGCAAAACCCATTATTAAAGCAGGAAATAACAGATAAGAGGAGGAGCCTAGAATGATCCACCTGATTGTTGAGGAGGAAGAAATTTGCCTCTACTCTTTTAAGCTCTTCTGACTGGTCTAAGAATTATAGTGACAAGAGACAGATTAACAGGAAAAAATGGAGAAGGAAATGGCAACCCAGTCCAGTACTCTTGCCTGGAGAATCCCAGGGACAGAGGAGCCTGGTGGGCTGCCATCTATGGGATTGCACAGAGTCGGGGGATCACAGAGTCAGACACAACTGAAGTGACTTAGCAGCAGCAGCAACAGAAAAAAAGATCAAACAAAAGTTTAATGACAGGTATACATGGGAAAGACCCAGAAAAACTGAGTAACTTGCCAAAAGGGCCAAAACCCTTACCTTAAATACCATCTTCACCTAGAGACAAAATATTCAGGTAGTGGCCTGGGACTTCAAACTGGAAGAAGTCAATTCATATGGAGACGGAAGAGAAATATTTGGTACAAAAATGTTTGCTGGGCCTGGTCTCTAGACCTTGCCCACATTCTTTGCAGATATCTCACAATAACTTTCTGAAACTTCTGTTTCTTAAAAAACAATGAGCCTAAATTAACCCTTATGCCCAAGAGACACATTTTAATATGGCAAATTTTGCTCCCTTAAATGGTTCTGCATTAGAATTGGAAACATTGGTATGAACTTATGTTTAACTTAATACAGACAAGATGATTATATATATATATATATATACATATATGCATACAATATGTACTATATATTATACACATACATGCTGCTGCTGCTGCTGCTAAGTCGCTTCAGTCGTATCCGACTCTGTGCGACCCCATAGACGGCAGCCCACCAGACTCCCCCGTCCCTGGAATTCTCCAGGCAAGAACCACTGGAATGGGTTGCCATTTCCTTCTCCAATGCATGAAAGTGAAGTCGCTCAGTCGTGTCCGACTCTTAGCGACCCCATGGACTGCAGCCTACCAGGCTCCTCCATCAATGGGATTTTCCAGGCAAGAGTACTGGAGTGGGTTGCCATTGCCTTCTCCAATACACATACATATATGTAAACAAATACATATATTATATATTCATACACATAATATATAAGTATATCTCATTTATATTAAATTATATATATTATTTATATAAATAAGATTATATAAATGATAATATAAAAAATATATTATATATTTATATAAGACAGTACATATGCATTTATTTCCTAGCTCTGTCAACTGAGAGGGCCTAAATTGAATAATACCCCAGTAGAAACAAGCACACAGCACCTGAATCTTGGTTTCTTCTACCATTCTCCAACAAAGGGAGTCAGGGTTTCTTGGAGAAATAGCTGATTCTAGGACTGACATAGGAATATAGAAGATAGGTGTGGAGCTGACTGTAGTGCCAGAAAATAAGAAAGTATTCAACACAAAACAAAGACAAAAACAACAATGAAAAAAAAAAAAGCACATTGATGAGAATATATTAAAGAAACACACACAAATAAATAAATTAGCATTGAGTTATAGGGCCTAAATGATGAAGCAAATATCCATGGGTCTATATTGATATAAATAAAATACTGAATAAACAAATAAGTAAGAAGAAAAGGCAAACTTCCTGTGCAGAAGAATTTCAAGTAATATATATTGATACTCCATTCTCAAGAAGAGGGAGCATAACTCCCCACTCCATTAAGTATAGACTGTGCATAGTGGCCCTCTGTGGGGAAAGGGTATAAGGAGTGGAAAGGGGAAAAGAAACAACAGTGGAAAAGCCTGGCAAACACTACTTTAGCCAGGCAATCAAGGTCAACCACAACAGTATAAAGTCATGATGATATTACTAGCAGTACCCTTAATATATGGTGATGAAAATGGTACTTTGCTTTGTGATCCTCCACCCTCAAACCCTAACCCATAATCATGAGGGGGAAAAAAATCATACAAATTCCAGTCAGGAGGAATCCTACCATCCTGACTAATATTCTTCAAAACTGTCAAGGCCATCCAAACCAAGGCAAGTCACAGCCAAGAGAGGCCTAAAAAGATATAATGACTAAATGTAGTATAGCAAACTGGACGGGATCTTCGAATAGAAAAAAAATGCATTAGGTTAAAAACTAGTAAAATCTGTATATAAACTATTGTTGTTGTTGCTAAGTTGTCTCTTTTGTGACCCTTTGAACTGTACCCCAGCAGGCTCCTCCATCCATGGGATTTCCTAGGCAAGAATACTGGAGTGGTTTCCATTTCCTTCCCAAGGGCATCTTCCTGACCCAGGGATCAAACCCACAGCTCCTGTATTGGCAGGTGGATTCTTTACTACTGAGCCACTAGGCGAGTCATATAAACTGTGAACTTCAGTTAATAAGAACCTATCAATACTGGGCTTCCCTGGTGGCTCAGACAGTAAAGAATCTGCCTGCAATGTGGGAGACCTGGGTTTGATCCCTGGGATGGGAAGATCCCCTGGATCCCTCTATGGAATGGCATGGCAATCCAATCCAGTATTCTTGCCTGGACAATCCCCTTGGACAGAGGAGCCTGGGGGGCAATAGTACATAGGGTCACAAAGAGTCAGACCCAACTGAGCAACTAAGCACAACACATCAACATTGGTTCACTAATCAGAACAAACATACCATACTAAAGTACTGATACAACATTAATAACAGGGAAAACAGTATACAAGTATATATGGGGACTTTCTATATTAACACCCCAATTTTTCTAAAAATGTGAAATTGTTCTAAAAAGTAAAGTCTACATAAAAAGTAGTAACTACAAATACATAAAACATGCTTACAGTTAAATATTCCACAGTAGATTTTTTTTAATTCTAAAAAAAGACAATAAAAGCATTCAAATATCTTAATCCATTACACTGAAAATAATAGCATCTTATTATGCTACAAGTTGAAGTGAAATCTTCAATATTACAATCAATACCTTAATTCCATCAAGAAGAAAACTAAAAATCATGTAATGACCTTAGAATGACAGTCCATCTGGACTTAACTTACAGCCATGGCTTTCCTTCTAAATTATCATCAAAATCAATTCATGTATTGCCATGGTCACATTATTGAGTTTAAGAGCGAGGCTCGGAAATCACCCTAGATTTGAACTGTGAGTGTATTACTTACTAAACAAATGACCTTGGCCAAATTACTTAACTCTTATACACTTGATATTTCTTCCACATATGGTTGCATGGGACTGATGAGATGCTTACACGAGTTAACATATGAAGATCATGTAAAAGCGTGCCTTTCATGTAGTAAATGTTCAATAAATGTTAACAGTTTACCTCTTTACCAAACCTCCCACATAGTAATGTTAGGGGAAACACACTGTCACCCTGGCCAGGCACCATAGTAACTATTTGCATAAGCTGTTTTACGACAGGAGGTCCCGGTAAGGAACACGGAACTAATAAGCCTCCACCAACCGGAAGAGTTTGGGAAAGGTCAAAATGAGACACCACATGTCCCATGTCCGACCACCTCCCAGAATCCTTCTCTCTGGCATTCATCTTGGCTGAACAAGGTGTGCACCATCAGGAAGAACTCTTGAGTCAGAATGATTGGCTAAAGACAATGGGGGAAACTAATCCCATCACCATAAAACCCGAGACTGCAAGCCATGTGGCAGAGCTATTCATCTGGGTTCCCTTACCCTACTGCTCTCCACCCAGATGCCCTTTCCCAATAAAATCTCTTGCTTTGTCAGCACATGTGTCTCCTCAGACAATCCATTTCCAAGTGTTAGACAAGAGCCCAGTTTTGGGCCCTGGAAGGGGTCTCCCTTCCTGCAACAGTAAGATTTAAGTTCCATGAAGTCAGAGATTTTTGTCTGTTAGAGATACATGCCCAGAACAATGCCTGTCCCATGGCACGTCCTCAACAAGCAATTTTTGAATTATCATCATCACAGATCCAAATCAATGGAACCAGTTACTCAACTGCATAAATAACCTAGGTGACCAGTGTATCTATAATATTTCTGAAAATAAATATTCTGTTGTAGTGGGCATAGAAACAGTCAAGAAATTAAAGTCTCCATCATGTCAAACTTTCCCTCAGAAACTCTGCTAGTCATTGATAAGTGGCTACCCTTAAATTTCTGTAGAACAAACTTCCAAATAAAGAATGTGAAGTAATGTCTTTTCACTCTGTTTCCTTGAAACTCACAAAACTCACACTTAAAAAAAAACTCACAAAAATCACACTTAAAAAAAAAAAAAAACAGAAATATCATCATTATCAACACAAGAGGCAAATGGTGAAGTGAGTTGATAAAGGTAGAATTTAGCCACTTTTCTCCTTTTTCACAAACAAACCATAATTCACACAACATAAAATTCATTTGCATCTAAATATAACCCTTAAAATAAAATGAAGTTTCAGGGAGTTTCCTATCTCACTTCTCTCTGCGTTTTCTAAGTAATTTGACATGAAACTTGTATAGCAATTCTGGGGCTTTTGTTGCCTTAAAACACAAAGCATATCTGTCAAATATCATTGCAAATGATATTAAATTTAATGTTTTGCCTGAGGAACCAAGATTTATTCATAATGACATTCCAAGGTACCTGACCAACTTTTTAGAAACAGTTAAATGATTTTTAAATTCTTCATCTACTTCCAAGTTGTGACAGATCAGGAAAAAAAAATTGTAAAAGAAACTCTAATCTACAAGCTAATGGAGGGTAAATGGAATCATAGAAAATATTAATCTGAAAACAACAAAAAGAAAAGAATAAAAAAGAATACATGAAATGAAGAGAAAATGAACATGGCTAATGGAAATTCAAATATAAGCAACTTACAAAAGAATCATCTCAAACGTAACATACAAAGACTGAAAATAAGAGAAGGGAAAAAGATACACCATACAAACATTAAGTAAGTGATAGCTGGTATTCACATGTTAATTTGTCAAGGGGCTTCCCTGGTGGCTCAGTGGTAAAGAATCTGCCTGCCAATGCAGGAGACACAGGTTCGATTCCTGATCCAGGAAGATCCCAAATGCCACAGAGCAAATTAAGTCCTGTGTGCCACAACTACTAAACCAGTGCTCTAGAGCCCAAGAGCCACAACTACTGAGCCCACATGTTGCAACTACTGAAGCCCGTGTGCCCTAGGACCAATGTTACACAATAAGAGAGTCCACTGCAATGAGAAGTTCATGCACTGCAACTAGAGAATCGCAACTAGAGAAAACTAGTCACAACTAGAGAAAAACCTATGCAGCAACAAAGACCCAGCACAGCCAAAAATAAATAAACATTTTTTAATGTCAAACAAAATAGACAGGAGGCATGGTTCAGTTCATTTCAGTTCAGTCGTGTCTGACTCTTTGGGACCCCATGAATCGCAGCACGCCAGGCCTCCCTGTCCATCACCATCTCCCGGAGCTCACTCAGACTCACGTCCATCAAGTCTGTGATGCTATCCAGTCATCTCATCCTCGGTCGTCCCCTTCTCCTCCTGCCCCCAATCCCTCCCAGCATCAGTCTTTTCCAATGAGTCAACTCTTCGCATGAGGTGGCCAAAGTACTTGGAGCTTCAGCTTTAGCATCATTCCTTCCAAAGAAATTCTAGGGTTGATCTCCTTTAGAATGGACTTGTTGGATCTCCTTGCAGTCCAAGGGACTCTCAAGAGTCTTCTCCAACATCACACTTCAAAAGCATCAATTCTTTGGCGCTCAGCCTTCTTCACAGCCCAACTCTCACATCCATACATGACCACTGGAAAAACCATAGCCTTGACTAGACGGACCTTAGTCGGCAAAGTAATGTCACTGCTTTTGAATATGCTGTCTAGGTTGGTCATAACTTTTCTTCCAAGGAGTAAGCGTCTTTTAATTTCATGGCTGCAATCACCATCTGCAGTGATTTTGGAGCCCAAAAAGATAAAGTCTGGCACTGTTTCCACTGTTTCCCCATCTATTTCCCATGAAGTGATGGGACCAGATGCCATGATCTTCATTTTCTGAATGTTGACCTTTAGGCCAACTTTTTCACTCTCTTCTTTCACTTTCATCAAGAGGCTTTTTAGCTCCTCTTCACTTTCTGCCATAAAGGTGGTGTCATCTGCATATCTGAGGTTATTGATATTTCTCCCAGCCATTTTGATTCCAGCTTGTGTTTCTTCCAGTCCAGTGTTTCTCATGATGTACTCTGCATAGAAGTTAAATAAGCAGGGTGACAATATACAGTCTTGACGTACTCCTTTTCCTATTTGGAACCAGTCTGTTGTTCCATGTCCAGTTCTAACTGTTGCTTCCTGACCTGCATACAGATTTCTCAAGAGGCAGGTAAGGTGGTCTGGTATTCCCATCTCTTTCAGAATTTCCCACAGTTTCTTGTGATCCACACAGTCAAAGGCTTTGGCATAGTCAAGAAAGCAGAAATAGATGTTCATCTGGAACTCTCTTGCTTTTTCCATGATTCAGCAGATGTTGGTAATTTGATCTCTGGTTCCTCTGCCTTTTCTAAAACCAGCTTGAACATCAGGGAGTTCACGGTTCACATATTGCTGAAGCCTGGCTTGGAGAATTTTGAGCGTTACTTTGCTAGCATGTGAGATGAGTGCAATTGTGCGGTAGTTTGAGCATTCTTTGGCATTGCCTTTCTTTGGGATTGGAATGAAAACTGACCTTTTCCAGTCCTGTGGCCACTGCTGAGTTTTCCAAATTTGCTGGCATATTGAGTGCAGAACTTTTACAGCATCATCTTTCAGGATTTGAAACAGCTCAACTGGAATTCCATCACCTCCACTAGCTTTGTTCATAGTGATGCTTCCTAAGGAACACTTGACTTCACATTCCAAGATGTCTGGCTCTAGATTAGTGGTCACATCATCATGATTATATGGGTCGTGAAGATCTTTTTTGTACAGTTCTTCCGTGTATTCTTGCCACCTCTTCTTAATATCTTGTGCTTCTGTTAGGTCCATACCATTTCTGTCCTTGATCGAGCCCATCTTTGCATGAAATGTTCCCTTGGTATCTCTAATTTTCTTGAAGAGATCTCTAGAGATTTAGAAAGGACATGTTATAATGATAAAGCTGTCAGCTTACAAGAAATAAAACAATTTTGAATTTGAATATACCTTATAATGTTATCTCAAAATACATGAAGTCTATAGGTGGTGCTAGTGGTGAAGAACTTGCTTGCCAATGCAGGAAACATAAGAGAAACAGGTTCAATCCCTGGGTCAGGAAGATCCCCTGGAGGAGGATATGGCGATCAACTCCAGTATTCTTACCTGGAGAATCCCATGGACAAAGGAGCCTGGTGGGCTGTGGTCTATGGGGTCACACAGAGTCAGACATGACTAAAGCAACTTAGCACACACACATATTGACAAAATACAAGGAGAAATGTAAAGAACAATCATGTTAGGAGACCTCAACTCATTTCTCTCAGTAACTGATAGAGTCAGCAAACAAAATATAAGAAATATAGATGATTTTAATAACACAATAAAATTGACTAAAGAGCACTAAAATAACATTGCACATCATATATTCCTTTCAGATGCTCATGGAAGATTTAGAAAACTGGACATTATGCTAGACCATAAAGGCAGTCTCAACAAATTTCATGGATTGAAAACACACTCTGTGTGCTGACACTAAAACCTAACAAGGACATTCAAAGAAAGGAAAATTATAAAATAATCTCATTATGATCTCAAATCTGTTTAACACTGTCTTCAAATGCTTTGAAGGACACACTGGGATTTTCCCTTCAGCAGGGCTTGAGAGGTCTGATCATTACTGAGATTGAAGAGATCTCTTGTTGCATTACATTTAAGCACTAACTTCCAAATTAGGGTATCTTCTTTATCAGCTATCATCCCATTTTTTGGGTTAGTATTTTTCCCTTTGCTCTACGTTCCCATCCTTGGTTTTCTGCATTTTGAGCGAGTGCTCTCTCTGGTCTGCTGTCCTGCTCCTAGCTTTGGGAATGTGGATGTCTTACATTCAGTGAACATTCAGACCTCCTCAAGGGGAGCTTCTCTCACTTCTCTTTCCCCAGTTTCAGTCTTTTTTGTAGCTGAAATTCCAGAGCACTTCACATGGATTTCTCTTAGCTCTCTTGCTTTCAGTCCCAGAGTCCAGAGTTCCTTTGATAAGTTTCTTTCAACATTCCTATTACACCCTTACTTTCAGAGGGAAGCTACTTTGAACTTCAGAGAATCTGAGAGATGAGAGTTGGTATCTCATCTCTCCTGATTTGTTCCCAGTCTTTGGCATATTACTCCCAAGCCTTTGGGAGAGTTTATGGTAAACAGTTGAAAGATGGGTGCAGGTTTGATCTTTGACTGGATCCCCCCATAACTGTAATCTATCCCAAAGCCTACATGTGGCCTTTAAAAAGTCTTAAAATTTGGCTGGTTTCCGTTTAATGCTGTTGATGATAGATTTTCTCTGTGTATCATTTTCACCTGGAATGAGAACAGTGTGGATTTCTTCTCTCTAATGTAGTTCCATTCTTACTGTTTTCTGGAATTCTATTCAGTTAAGTTTCTTTGTGTTTTCAACTCATGGATTTTTAATATAACTTTATTGTTCATCAGGCTTGTTCAGCTCTTAAGCTTAAGAGTAACAGAATCTTGATACTTTTGAAAATTCAACCATAATTGGAAGTGAGTCATAGTTTTTTTTAATCTTTCAATTTAAACTATTTTTCAATTTCTTTTTATTTCTTCTTTGATTAAACTTGATATTTAGAAGTATATAACTTAACTTTCAAAACTGAGTAGATTATCTAGTATGAAAACATACAGAATACATATGCATATAGAATATATACATTTCAGAAAGTGCCAAGGAAGTTGAAGGAGAGAAATAATGAAGACAAAAGCAGAAATAATAAAGTGAGAAACAAATACAGTAGAAGAATAAAAAGCCAAAACTTGGTTCTTTGAAGACTAATAGACTATCCAGTGAAACCAAAAAAAAAGAGAAAAAAGCAGGGATATCAGGGAAAAGGAAGAAAATCATTATAAAGCCAAGAAATAGTAAAAAGTTCATAATAAAATATTCGAAGGACCTGCACCAAAAATTAGAAAATACAGATGAACTGGACAAGTTTTAGAAAACCAAAAGTAATACAAGAAAAAAAAAAAATCTGAATAGTTTTGTATCTATTCAGGAAATCAAATATAAAATTAACTATTCCAAAAAACCATCACAAATGGTTTCAGCAATATTTTTTTTTTAATGACTGAAGGAAAAATATCAATTTAATATAAATATTCCAAAGAATAAAAAATACAAACAAATATTGTAAGTGGTTAGATGAATCTAGAATAACTTTAACATCTAAACTTGAAAAGAGCATTAAAAGAAAGAAAAATTACAGGACAATATCTCTCACAAATGTGTAAAGAAAAAACTCCTAACTTAGCAAATAAATAATGGACCCCATGATCATGGTATCAGAATGTTGTCAGCCAGACATACACAACCATCTTCATTTACTCCGAGGCTAGAGAGGACAGGATTCTTCTTTGGAAAAAGCACAAATCGCAATATGCCAAGAACTTAATCTTCCCACACAAAAAGGCTGACTCCATCATATACTCATATAGTGAAACCCACTAGCAGATACACACAAAACTTCCTGGAAGTCTTTTATATCTCACTTTTAAATTTAAACAAACAACAAAGAAATCAGTAGGTTGAAGGGGAAAGCCACTGTAAACAGAAACAAAACACAAATAAAGAGAAAAAAAAGGAAATAGAGAAAATGCAAGGAGTAGGATAAAACCAAATGAGGAAATACACCTAATATTCTTGAGGAAATGAGAACTGTGTTTATAAAATAAGAACATTTTTAATATGCAAAGGGAACAATAAAGAATTTGGAAACTGAAAACATGACAATTGAGATTTTAAAATCAATTGCAATTTTGGAAGAGCCAGGAAAGTCTCCAAAAAAAAAAAACAAAATGATAAAAATATTGAGAAAAAAATTATAAAGTTAAAGGGTCCATACAAAAACCTATCTAATTAACAAGACTTTTAAGTCAAATTATCAATAATTTAGTAGTCATTAATAAGACAAGGTAGAAAGCAGGAAATTATGTAAGAAAACAATAGGAAAAAGAAAACTATCTCCTAGATCAATCATCTAGCATAATAAATTTTTTTTTGACCAAGAACAACACTTATAATCATGGAAATGTAGAGCAAAATGATAAAGAGAATATATTCAAGGGTTAGACAAAAAAAATTACCTCCCTTTGCTCATTCTTAGGAAATTCACTGAAGGATATGTTCCAAACAAAATGAATATGTAAACAATTAAAAAGGAGACATGGGATTCTGTAAATATAAATGATGATGAAGAAAAAGCTCAGAATGATAAAGATGCAACAGGCCTAGACAGCATAGAGCTGGTATAAGCAGTAAGGTATTCTGGGGAGGAAAAGATAAATCATATGGCAGTTGGCCTTGTAAAAAATAATACTGAGTGATTACAAATCTCTGGATTTACTTGAGAAGAATTAGAAAAATTAAAAAATTAGGCAATTATTAACTCAGACAAAGTTCTATAAGAAAAAAGTTAGAATACACCACTTGACTAAACTGTAAGCACTATTTTCTTAGTTAAAATATGTACTATTAGATTGAATTCAGAGTTCTGGTATAGCAGTTTGTGGAGAGGAAAAGAAATTAGAAAAAGGGGGCAAGCTAATTCTGTGGTGCAAGAGTTAAATGTTTCTGAATCACAGTTGAAAGTCAATATATAATATCTAGAACATTGTTATTGTATTGTTTAGTTGCTATGTCCAACTCTTTTGCAACGCTATAGAATGTAGCCCCCCAGGCTCCTTTGTCTATGGGATTTCACAGGCAAGATTACTGAAGTAAGTTGCCATTTCCTTCTCTAGGAGATCTTCCCAATCCAGGGATCACTCTTCTCCCCCAGCAGCAAGCAGATTCTTTACCATTGAGCCACCAAGGTAGCCCCAATCAGTTCAGTTCAGTTCAGTCGCTCAGTCGTGTCTGACTCTTTGCGACCCCATGAATCGCAGCATGCCAGGCCTCCCTGTCCATCACCAACTCCCAGAGTTCACTCAAACTCATGTCCATCGAGTTGGTGATGCCATCCAGCCCTCTCATCCTCTGTCCTCCCCTTCTCCTCCTGCCCCCAATCCCTCCCAGCATCAGGGTCTTTTCCAATGAGTAAACTTTTTGCATGAGGTGGCCAAAGTATTGGAGTTTCAGCTTTAGTATCTAACAGAAATAAATAAATACCAATAATGTAAGTTGAGTTCCCTGGGAAGACAACTTTGAGATGGAAGTTAGCTTATAGCTTATTAAGGAGTGCTCTTGGGCTCAGTGTCTTGGGAGGCAGGAAAGACAGTAGGATTAGACAAAGGTGAAAAATTAAGCAGCATTGCACTTTCAGTGAATCTTCAGCTAACCCTGCTCTGAAGATAGGATGACCATTTAGAGCAGTCTAGAGTTAAAGTGACTTTTTGGAAAAGTCTTGGAGTATGTGTGTGGAAACAGTGAGGCTAGCAAATGACTTTATATCCATCCATCCATCACCCATCCATCCATCCATGCACCCTGTTCTGCCCTGCAACAGGGAAGACACAGATTAACCAAGGAAAGGGCAAGATCTTAGGGGAGGTAGCTGTCTTAACTGAGGTGATTCCTGGAAGAGATTGGTAATTGGAGGCTATCTGCCAGTGTCTTGTCCAGCATCTGAGTAGTAATTCATGAAGAGGAATCTGCACAGCACATCACAGCCTCTATT
This sequence comes from Capricornis sumatraensis, assembly GCF_032405125.1. Lineage (NCBI taxonomy): Eukaryota > Metazoa > Chordata > Mammalia > Artiodactyla > Bovidae > Capricornis > Capricornis sumatraensis. Next base: position 128,212,017 of record NC_091071.1, read on the forward strand.
ACACAGTATAGTGTATTATTTGAAAACATTTAAGGTAAGTATCTGAAGAAACAGTTAAAAGAACTGAAAGTTGTTGTCTCTGAGAAGCTGGTCTTATGATATGAGGAATGGTTTAATGAGGAACGCCATATCTCATTTTAAGTTCACTGGTATTATCTGATTGCTTTTACTCTGTGCTCATTAGTTGGCAAAGATAAAAATGATAATTTTTTTAAGAGCAGGAAACACAAAAAAAACATAAATATATACATTTAAGGATTGATAAGAGGAAATACTTCAAATTTCATTGTTAAGGTGGTGGGAACAGTTAGATAGATATATTTATATGTAGGAATATAGGTAGAATATAGAAAATTTCCCAATGTCTAATTATCTAAAGATAATGAATAAGCTTATATAAATAAATCAATGCATTTTTGAAATTTTCTATTTAAGAGAATTATTTAAATTTTTATTAAAGGAGGTCCATCTACCTTTGCTATATCATCTTGGAGTTTCAGATATGACTTTTAAAAATATACAACAAAGTCTATCTATATACAAACTCCCATATATACAAATGAGAGATTAAGTGGGATGTATATGTATGTATATGTCTATCTACCTCTATACTATTTATCACAATGAATTAGAGATCAGATAACCCCAGAAGACAGGAAATCTACTTTACCTTTACCAACATCAAGCTGTAAAATATTTTTCTAAACAAAATCATTATCAGAAGTTCTCCCTTCAATTCAGTTCAGTCGCTCAGTCGTGTCTGACTCTGCGACCCCATGAACTGCAGCACACCAGGCTTCCCTGTCCATCACCAACTCCCGGAGTTCACTCAGACTCACGTCCATTGAGTCAGTGATGCCATCCAGCCATCTCATACTCTGTCATCCCCTTCTCCTCCTGCCCCTAATCCCTCCCAGCATCAGAGTCTTTTCCAATGAGTCAACTCTTCGCATGAGGTGGCCAAAGTACCGGAGTTTCAGCTTCAGCATCATTCCCTCCAAAGAAATCCCAGGGCTGATCTCCTTCAGACTGAAATTGAAGAAAGTAGAGAAAACCACTAGACCATTCAGGTATGACCTAAATCAAATCCCTTATGATTATACAGTGGAAGTGAGAAATAGATTTAAGGGACTAGATCTGATAGATAGAGTGCCTGATGAACTATGGACGGAGGTTCATGACATTGTATAGGAGACGGATCAAGACCATCCCCATGGAAAAAAAAAACGCAAAAAAAGAAAAAAAAAAAAGTTCTCCCTTCACCGCTTAGCAAATTCTATTCAGCTATTAAGGTCAAACATAAAAACCATTTCCCCTCCAAAGTATTCGTATATATTCCTCCCGCCTCCACTCAGATGTGATCTTTTTATCCTTCATAACAAGTATAGAAGGTAGCAAATGTAGCTGGCTGATAATCCAAGATTATAAAACTTGATTTGAAACAAACATACAAAATAGCTTCCAGAGGTGCTTACTAAAGACAGTTTCTCCACCCTCTGCCCTACAGTGTCTGATTTAGTACCTGTGGTACTGGGGCTATGAAGCTGTACTTTAAGAAATACCCCAGCTGATTTATTATGATCAGGCTAGTTTTATAAACACTGCTAATAGTATAAAAAGCAAGTGCTTTGGAAAATGAGATATTTGCATTTTAATCAGAGTTAGAATCACTAGCTGTGCGATACCCAACTAACTCAGCTTCTCAGTTTTCTCATCTGTATAGTGGAGATAAGCTCAACCTCATTAATTAAATAACATATATCAGGACCTAGCACAGTGACCAAATACTGTGACTAAAGAGTACATAGCAAATATTTTTGTACTTCTTTTTAATCTCCTTCTCCTCATCAAAACACTTACCACCTTATTTTATACTCAATTATTTATATCTGGGTCCATTGATAGATAATGAAAAATCCAAAAGGACAGCACCACATTTTTGAGTCCTCAGTACCTATCATTGTACTTAGCATATAATTGATGCCCAATAACTATGTATAATATGAAATGACCAGGAAAATATCACAATCACCAGTTCCAGTTCTTTGGCCAGATTTATCATTTTGATGAATATTCACTTCCTCCCACTACCAACAGATTGCATATAATAGTGTGTTCCCTATGATGAAAAGAAAAAAATAACAGAGAAACCAATAGTCTCGACACATAAAAATTAATTGGTTAGAATTATAGGGAAAATAGAATAAAATTTAAAAGGATGAAAAGAGTTAGAAATAGTTCTCCATAATTGTTTCTTTGTGCCACACAAACCTGTGGATTTCGTTGTTTAAATCTGCTATATTTCTGGGTAACAAGTAGGCATTTACTTAGAATAGAAATGATCATTAGTGTGAGCCTAATTTAGTTTCCTGCTGAAGGTGATAAAGACAGCTCATTAATCCTTACTAGTATAGAAGTCATTTCACTCTTTCAAAGTCTTCTCATGATCTGGAAGGTACAGTGATATGATGGGATTCAAATGATAACATCAAGACAGGTAAAACATAATAAAAACTATTTTTCAAATAATATGTAATCCGTTCTTTGGAGAAAAAATATTTTTTTTAGTGAAGTAAAAATGAACTGGTTCATTACTTGTTAGTAGCCAACAGATGTAGGAGGATTACTTGACAGTTTGATTCTTTCTATCTGAAGATGAAAACTAAGTGTGGTGCTAATAATGTTGTGCTCACAAATATATTTCATTTCTTCCTATTCAAGGTACTGTTATTTCTGGAAGCTCTTAAAGGAAAATCAGGAAGGCCAAGACTGCAGCTTCACACTCAGAAACATCATGCAAATGTTCCTGTCATTTGCTAACTCATTTTACCTACCACCTTCCTGCCAATCCTCACTGAGGACTCATCTTTCCTGGTACTTTTCTCAGATTTGGAAGTTGCATAGCACAGAAATTAAGTTAGATCTCTAAGAATACATAAATTTGAAGCCCAATCTGTCTATTTAAGCTTAATGAGTTTGGATAAGTATACTGTGTCTCTCCAATTCTCAGTTATTTACTTGTGGAAGAAAGATACACTACTGTCATAGGACTGATTTAAGAATTAAGTTAGATAATGAATTTAAGTCCCCTCCATGGCCCTCTTTGTTATTATTAACTATGTTCAGTTAAAACTTCCAGGAAATTAGCAGATCAAACTTAGTTTTTTTATATACATTTCTAGTTGTCTAAATTTCTTATGCAAATTCTTGTGTGCTGTTTACTACTTTTCAAGCACTGAACTAAATCTCTGTGTTTAGTTTTCATGACAGATCATGAGGTAGATAATCATCATCATATAAGTGAGAAACCTGAAGCACAGAGAAGTATCCTGTCCAGCAGCAGCAGCTAGCAGGTGTCAAGCTGTGATCCCAATGCAGATACTCTGTTCCAGAGGGTTTTCCCTAAGCCATAGCTTCCACTGTACCCTGCCTGGTACAACCTGACTGAGAGTGGGTAGAGCACCAATATAAACTAAATTTATCTCAAGTTAGAATTCGAGGGGAAAAAAGTCATACTGAGATGAAATAACTTCCAAACAGCTTCAAAGAAATGCTGCATCAAAGACTTGGTTAAACCCTGATGTATCAGCTCCTTGAGCATTTTGCACTTCCTTGGAAAGCTTGCCCTTGATTTGTAACTAAGAAAAATGAACTGACTTCTCTGAAAACCCAAATCACAAGGAGCTAGCTGAATTTCCAGAGACTTTCCCTTCTTTTGTTCTTGCTTTTCCTGAAAACAAATTCCAATAGCAATAATTTGCTAAATATTTTTCAAACATAGACTTTCAGTTTCACAGCAGAACGCTGTTGTGATGGAAGATTTTGACTCAAAAATTTTAAGTCTAATTATGATCATAAGTGAACATTATCCCATGACTCAGAAATTTGTGCCTTTATTTGACCTCTTCATGAATTGTTGTTGTTGTTGTTGTTGTTCAGTCACTAAGTCATGTCCCACACTTTGTGACCCCATGAACTGTAGCAAGCTAGGCTTCTCTGCCCATCACTATCTCCCTGAGTTTGCTCAAACACATCCATTGAGTCAGTGATGCCATCAACCATCTTGTCTTCTGTCTTCCCCCTTCTACTCTTGCCCTCAATCTTTCCCAGCATCAGGGTCTTTTCCAATGAGTTAGCTCATCACATGAGGTAGCCAAAGTATTGGAGCTTCATCTTCAGCATCAGTCCTTCCAATAAACATTCAGAGTTGATTTCCTTTAGGATTGACTGGTTTGATCTCCTTGCTGTCTAAGGGACTCTCAAGAATAGCTATGATAAACCTAGACAGCATATTAAACACCAGAGACATCACTTTGTCAACAAAGGTCCATATAGTCAAAGCTATGGTATTTCCAGCAGTCATATATGGATGTGAGAGTTGGACCATAAAGAAGGCTAAGCACCAAATAATTGATGCTTTTGAACTGTGGTGCTGGAGAAGACTCTGGTTGTATATCACACTGATATATATTGGATAATACATTTCCCCAAAATTCAAAAACATGTCATAAAATATTCACTCAAGGCAAATTTTACTCCATAATCATAAAAATGAATCAATCAACCTTGAGTTTTAATAATATCTCAGTGTGACTTTAACAAAAATATTATTAAATGCATTTAGAATTTGTACACAGCATATGTAATTGTATGGTAAGCATTATCTTTGCTTATGATATTTTAACCAACAATAAAACATAGGTTTGTTTTAATTAACTGATGAGAAAAGCATCATCAAACAAATAAACAAGAAAAATCATTCACATTACTAGCACATTTAAAACTGCACTTAAATGCTGAGAGGACAAATATTTCAGTAACCACAAAAGCAACAGAAAACTGAGAATGGACTATTTCCCAGAAAGAACTCTGAGCCTAACCTAAAATGTCCACTGCCAGACACAACAAACATAAGCCTCAAAAACAAGAGTTAAAAGGTACTTCAGAAGCCAGTCTTTCAGTGCTCAGATTTACACGCTGTTCTCTAAAATAGGCTTCAGGTTTAATTCCTCCTCTTCAATCGGTTCAACCCCACAGTCAGTCTATTCTATAAATTCTCTCTGGTAAAAAGTATGTATGTATTATCCTTTTTTTTTTTTTTTTTTCCTTTCAATTGTTAACAACCTAAGTTAAGATCTTTCACCTGATTCCTGAATCTTAGAATACTCTCCCAGGTGGTTTCATTTCCATTTCCTCCCTGCAAAATCACAGTGTTGCTTTCCCAACATTTCACTGATTTGCTCAAAAATGCCTCACTCATTGTTAATTCGAAAACTCTGGGGTAGCCCTGGGTGAAATATCAAACTTGTCCCCCAAACACAGAGGGTGAGAAGAACCAGAAGAACACTGCACACCGCTCCAGACTTGGAGTTGGTGGGTTGCACAAGCAAGGAGACTTACCTACGAGGCCGTCTCCAGCCGGTGGCTAAAAGGGTAGGTCTCTGCAGGCGCTGAGAGTATCTGAAACGTTTATACAGAGGTCTTCCCTGGGTTCAGCCATGCATTTTGTACAGATGGTCTCAGAAACACCTTACTCTCTCAAGTTTGTGTGCTTCAAAACAGCTTCTAGCGCGGAGAGGTGGTAGAAACGTACATTACAAGGACAGAAGAACCTATGGGAAGCCGCCAATTTTCTGCAACCAGCTCTGGGTCAAACGGCGGTCACATCCTCTGTATGAACCCCTCCAACACTAATCGACAGTGTTTTTATCCCTGAATTCAACATCCTTCACAAGTATCTCCAACCTACACTTTATCTTCCGCTACTTGTATGCTTGTACTTTATACTTCAAAATAATGGATTACTACTTATTTCCCCAATATTCTATTCTCAGTCTCCTTGATAAAAACACCCTCTGTTGGCTTGCCTATTAAAATCTGCCAACTTTCAGATTTTGTACCATCATTTTATGTTACTCTTAGAAAGTAATAAAAATATAAATATGTTTTTTACTATTTCAAGCACCATCTTAGAAGTATGGGATTTTAGTGCCTAGGTTTGCATTTTTGACAAAGATTTCTTTGGTCTCAGGTAGCAAAAATGTTATTGTCAAGGATTATGAAAGATGACACAAAGCAGATTTAGTCTGTGGAAAATGTATTCTACATTAGCTTGAGGCCAGGTGATATCAAGACAAAGTCCTAAGAGGAAAGTTTTAACAGTCATTGCAAGAGAGAAGAGGGGAGACCAAATTCAGCTGTCACTAAAATCTCAGAGGTAAAATGTGGAAGTGAAAACCTAGCACCTTACTCGCATTGCTGACTGCATTGAGTTCCTCCAAAGTAATATCAACATCTATCCCATCAAATCAAGGTAGATTATTTGGGCTCCATTGGTTTTGAAGTCTTGTTAGCAGTTAATTCACAAAATTAATTTTGTAATCTGTCAGGATAATAAGCATAAATTGATATTAATTTTACTTTATATATTTGTTGTTGTTCAGTTCTAAGTCATGTCTGACTCTTTGCAACCCCATGGACTGCAGCACGCCAGGCTTCCTTGTCTTTAACGATCTCCCAGAGTTTGCTCAGACTCACATTGATTGAGTTGATGATGCTATCCAACCATCTCATCCTCTGTTACCCCTTTCTCCTCTTGCCCTCAATCTTTCCCAGCATCAGGGTCATATATATTTAAATTAACATTATATTTAAAAATTTATTAATCAAGGAGAGAAGAAGGTTGGGCAAAATTACTAACAGTTTTGAACTTTGGGTTATTATGAGTAGGAGCTTCCAGCTACATCAGGCACCTTGAGATGGAGAAACAAAGGACGAGTTTAAAATGCAACAGTCAGAAAAGACAAGGAAGTGGCACAGTAATAAAGTGGACATGGACTCTGAGACTGTTAATGATGACTGTGATTCTTTGGAGACAGTAGGGAATGGACAAGGCCAGGAGTTACTAATGCAGGCTGACAGCACAACATATGTGAAAATACCTTGCTTGTTGGATTTCTGAAATAAAATGAGTGCTTTCTGGGTTGTTTTCTTTTTTTTCCTTCTTTCAGTTTCTTCATCCACTTCACTTTATGAGCCCTAGCATCCTAAAATTTGTTTCATAACTTCCCTTACTCCTTCCTAAGCCTTGAAAGCTATATATTATTTTCTTTAATTCCAAATTGTTTCAAAAAATAGAAATTGTATAGAGATGGATGCTGATACCCTTTCATCCAATATTGGGAGAGAATGTTATTTAATCCTATTTGAGTTGTGTAGTTTTATCTCTCACACAGTTTTTCAAGAAATTCTATTTCCTAAAAATACTCATGGGAGCCTTGAAGAAGGCTATAAATACCAGTCTATGCTAATAATAAATTTTTAATGTGTCCAATGTTTTAAGTTTTATAAACTTATCTAAAATTTGCAGCAGATATTTTATGTTACCTTTAGCCAAATAAAAAGTCATAATAATTGAAATATCTTTCTAAATTTCCAAATGACATAAGGCAAAGGCCTTTGTCATCATGGACTTAAGATAATTCAAGTGCTTATATTTCTCCTATGAAACAAAATCTAAAAATCATAAAATATACAACTTTAGGAGTATATGAAACTTGTCTCCCCTCAACCTTCTGCTTTCAGAACAATATTGCTCCTTGATAAAAGAAAATACTTAAATATCTCTAGAATGTCCAGATCCACTATTGTTTACTTCATTAACCTTCTTTAAAAGCTTCCATAAGAATATTTGAATTTGATTTTCAGTTGAAGCCAAATGTATATGACTTGAAGTATTTGTCTGCTCAGCATGCATTGTCATATTTACTTTTTAAAAATTTATGTATAGTTGCAATGTAACATTAGTTTCAGGTGTACAACAGAATAATTATTTTTCTATATATTTCAAAATGATTGCTAGAATTAGTCTAGCTATTATCCATCATCATACATAGCTACAATTTTTTCTTCTTGTGATAAAATGTCATACTTACACTTTAACTTATAAAAACTGTGCTGCAAAGAATAAAACTGGATAAAAAAATAACAATTTAAGTCAACTTGAATGGGGTTGTCAGTTAGAATGATTTCCTATGCCATCTAATTTGATAATGAGAAAAAATTTAAAGAACAATTTTGACTGAGGAAAACTTTTTATCTTACAGATTATATGAAAAGAATAAGCAAAAAGGTGATGCACACTAAATATTTACAAAGATATGTCACAAAAAAGGAGCTTTATGATATTTTTGAGAAATTTTGCATAATTGATTTATTATGTTGAGAACTGTTTTACTGCTTAAATATTCCTATTATCAGGATATGAATACAGGGAGTGTATTTTCTGAAAGGCAAAGTATTTTTAAACTAGATCATTTGGAAAAACTAACAAGTTTTCACACTTGCACTTGAGATGATTTTGGTGAAATTTATTTACATGTGCAATGTAAATTTTAGTAAGAAAATACCTTTGTTTTCAACTATTCTAAATAAATTTTAATTACCTTATTCTTTTAAATTTTATTTATAAAATATATTATGGAAAATATCTTTAAAACCAGATGACAAAAGTGCTACCTTTTTAAAGCCACAGCTGATGAATACAGTGCTTATTTTGTGCATATCTTGTGGAAAAAAAAGATAGAAATGTTATCATGACAGCTTATCTACCTGCAAAATATTTGTTGACACTATTCTTCATGCTAATAACCTTTCCTGTCATTATATTTATGCAAAATATATTCTATGTATGTAATATAGCATTATATTTTCTTCTTTTTCATTTTGTATAATGCATAGCTAATGGCTGTTGTTGGGATATTTCTAACTTTTTTATTTTATTATTCTGATTATTTTATAATATCAAGGCACATAATGCCTTTTCATGTTAGCTATACCTCACACGTTATTAGTAAGTTGAGATAATAGTATTATGCATGTGGAATTCCTCATATATGTCACACACAGAGATATTCTAAATGAAGCAGTATCCTTCTTTTGCAAATGTAATGCTGTTTACCATTTTGATGTGTTTTAAACTCTTTCCCAGAAATGCAGCCAATAACAGGTTGCTGCATTGAAAGTATTTCATTAAATTCTAATTTTGATTAAGGGGTATATTTGCAGCTTACCTTATGGGCATAGTTTAAAGATGTAAAGTAGCCCACAAGGGACCTCATTAGCATGGTGATTACAAGTTAATCAGTAATACCTGAAACAGGGAAATAATGAAACAAAAAGAAAAACAAATTTTAATGCATTCATTATTAGATTTTCTTGGCTTTTAAAGGTTTAAAAACTATCAGGCTAATGTTTGGTGCTTTCATTCTTCTAAATTATGCTATCCTAAGGGAATAATTTTGTGTTTTCAGGTAAAACCACTGAGGGACAGTCATCATTGGGCCATTTATTTTATTGAGGTTTTTTTTTTTTTCAACTAATAAACGTTTAGAAGATGACTACTAAAAAGCAAGACACACTACTAAGCACTATGATGAATACAAATGCAAGCAAGAATGAACCTTACAAATAAGAAAACATATGAAACCAACCAAAGAAGAAGTTTCATATGGAAAGAGAGAGAAGTTTTGATGAGGAGATCAGAGAAGAATATGAACATATTAGGATTAATCTAAATCCTGAAGAACAGAATACTAAAATGTAGACACAGTAAAATGGCGCTCAAGGAAGAAGAAATACTATGGAGAGGTTAAAATTGTTTAGTTCTGTTTAAAAAACATAGAATAGAACTAAATTTTTTAGAGAGCAAGTTTCATATAGAAGAATGAAAGGAGATAATTGATAAAGAAAAATTGGGCCCAGATTGTAGAAGACCCAAATGTTGAGAAGTTTGAACTATCTAGGCAGCAAGGTTCCATTGGAGGGTGTTCTTTCCAAATAAACCAGTTTTACTATATATCAATATTTTTTAAAAGAAGAGTATGCTCACTTTCAAAAATTGGTAAAATAGAAGAAAATATATCATTTTGACTACCACACAATTGCACTCATCTCACACACTAGTAAAGTAATGCTCAAAATTCTCCAAACCAGGCTTCAACAATATATGAACCATGAACTTCCAGATGTTCAAGCTGAATTTAGAAAAGGCAGAGGAATCAGAGATCAAATTGCCAACATTCACTGGATCATTGAAAAAGCAAGAGAGTTCCAGAACAACATCTATTTCTGCTTTATTGACTATGCCAAAGCCTTTGACTGTGTGGTTCACAATAAACTGTGGAAAATTCTGAGAGATGGGAATACCAGACCACCTGAACTGTCTCTTGAGAAACCTGTATACAAGTCAGGAAGTAACAGAACTGGACATGGAACAACAGACTGGCTCCAAATAGGACAAGGAGTACGTCAAGGCTGTATATTGTCACCCTGCTTATTTAACTTCTATGCAGAGTACATCATGAGAAACTCTGGGCTGGAAGAAGCACAAGCTGAATCAAGATTGTCAGGAGAAATATCAATCACCTCAGATATGCAGATGACACCACCCTTATGGCAGAAAGCGAAGAGGAACTAAAGAGCCTCTTGATGAAAGTGAAAGAGGAGAGTGAAAAAGTTGGCTTAAAACTCAACATTCAGAAAACTAAGATCTTGGCATCTGATCCCATCACTTCATGACAAATAGATGGGGAAGCAATGGAAACAGTGAGAGGCTTTATTTTGGGGGCTCCAAAATCACTGCAGATGATGACTGCAGCCATGAAATTAAAAGGCCCTTGCTCCTTGGAAGAAAAGCTATGACCAACCTAGACAATAATATTAAAAAATAGATGGATGCGAGACAGCAAAAGAGACACAGATGTATAGGACAGTCTTTTGGAGTCTGTGGGAGAGGGAGAGGGTGGGATGATTTGGGGGAATGTCATGGAAACCTGTATAATATCATATAAGAAACGATTCACCAGTCCAGGTTCGATACAGGATCCTTGGGGCTGGTGCACTGGGATGACCTGGAGGGATGGTCCAGGGAGGAAAGGGGGAGGGGGTTTCAGGATGGGGAACATGTGTATGCCCATGGTGGATTCATGTTGATGTGTGGCAGAACCAATACAATATTGTAAAGTAATTAGCCTTCAATTAAAATAAATAAATTTAAATAAAAAAGCAGATGGAGAAAAGACAATCTCTTTAACAAGTGGTGCTGGGAAAACTGGTCAACCACTTATAAAAGAATGAAACTAGAACACTTTCTAACACCATACACAAAAATAAACTCAAAATGGATTAAAGATCTAAATGTAAGACCAGAAACTATAAAACTCCTAGAGGAGAACAAAGGCAAAACACTCTCCGACAAAAATCACAGCAGGATCCTCTATGACCCACCTCCCAAAATACTGGAAATAAAAGCAAAAATAAACAAGTGGGACCTAATTAAAGTTAAAAGCTTCTGCACAACAAAGGAAACTATAAGCAAGGTGAAAAGGCAGCCTTCAGAATGGGAGAAAATAATAGCAAATGAAGCAACTGACATGGGACTAATCTCAAAAATATACAAGCAACTCCTGCAGCTCAATTCCAGAAAAATAAATGATCCAATCAAAAAATTGGCCAAAGAACTAAACAGACATTTCTCCAAAGAAGACACACAGATGGTTTACAAACATATTTTAAAAATGCTCAACGTCACTCATTATCAGAGAAATGCAAATCAAAACCACAATGAGGTACCATCTCATGCCAGTCAGAATGGCTGCAATCCAAAAGTCTATAAGCAATAAATGCTGGAGAGGGTGTGGAGAAAAGGGAACCCTCTTACACTGTTGGTGGGAATGCAAACTAGTACAGCCACTATGGAGAACAGTGTGGAGATTCCTGAAAAAAACTGGAAATAGAATAGCCTTATGACCCAGCAACCCCACTGCTGGGCATACACACCGAGGAAACCAGAATTAAAAGAGACACGTGTACCCCAGTATTCATCGCAGCACTGTTTATAATAGCCCAGACATGGAAGCAACCTAGATGTCCATCAGCAGATGAATGGATAAGAAAGCTATGGTTCAGTTCAGTTCAGTCGCTCAGTCGTGTCCGACTCTTTGCAACCCGATGAATCACAGCATGCCAGGCCTCCCTGTCCATCACCAACTCCCGGAGTTCACTCAGACTCATGTCTATCGAGTCCGTGATGCCATCCAACCATCTCATCCTCGGTCGTCCCCTTCTCCTCCTGCCACCAATCCCTCCCAGCATCAGAGTCTTTTCCAATGAGTCAACTCTTCGCATGAGGTGGCCAAAGTACTGGAGTTTCAGCTTTAGCATGATTCCTTCCAAAGAAATCCCAGGGCTGATCTCCTTCAGAATGGACTGGTTGGATCTCCTTGCAGTCCAAGGGACTCTCAAGTGTCTTCCCAACACCCACAGTTCAAAAGCATCAATTCTTCAGTGCTCAGCCTTCTTCACAGTCCAACTCTCACATTCATACATGACCACAGGAAAAACCATAGCCTTGACTAGACGGACCTTAGTCAGCAAAGTAATATCTCTGCTTTTGAATATACTATCTAGGTTGGTCATAACTTTTCTTCCAAGGAGTAAGTGTCTTTTAAGTTCATGGCTGCAGTCACCATCTGCAGTGATTTACATATATACAATGAAGTATTACTCAGCCATTAAAAAGAATACATTTGAATCAGTTCTAATGAGGTGGATGAAACTGGAGCCTATCATACAGAGTGCCGTAAGTCAGAAATTAAAACACCAATACAGTGTACTAACGCATATATATGGAATTTAGAAAGATGGTAATGATAACCTTGTATATGAGACAGAAAAAGAGACACAGATGTATAGAACAGTCTTTTGGACTCTGTGGGAGAGGGTGGGATGATTTATGGCATTGAAACATGTATAATATCATATATGAAATGAATCACCAGTCCAGGTTCGATGCAGGATACAGGATGCTTGGGGCTGGTATACTGGAATAACCCAGAAGGATGGTACGGGGAGGGAGGTGGGAGGGGGGTTCAGGATGGGGAACACGTGTACACCCGTGGCAGATTCATGATGATGTATGGCAAAACCAATACAATATTGTAAAGTAATTAGCCTCCAATTAAAATAAGTAAAGTTATATTTAAAAAAAAAAGCAGAGACATTGCTTTGCCGACAAAGATCCATCTAGTCAAAGCTATCGTTTTTCCAGTAGTTATGTATGAGTGTGAGAGTTGGACTATAAAGAAAGCTGAGTGCCAAAGAGCTGATGCTTTTAAACTGTGGTGTTGGAGAAGACTGTTGAGAGTCCCTTGGACAGCAAGAAGATCCAACCAGTCCATCTTAAAGGAAATCAATCTTGAATATTCACTGGAAGGACTGATGCTGAAGCTGAAATTCCAATACTTCAGCCACGTGATACGAAGAGCCGACTCACTGGAAAAGACCCTGATGCTGGGAAAGATTGAAGGCTAGAGGAGAAGGGGACGACAGAGGATGAGATTGTTGGATGGCATCTCCGACTCAACAGACATGAGTTTGGGTAAACTCCAGGAGTTGGTGATGGACAGGGAGGCCTGGCGTGCTGCATTCCATGGGGTCACAAAGAGTCAGACACAACTGAGTAACTGAACTGAACTGTCCCCTGAAGAGGAAGTCTATAGTTATTTAGGTGTGCCAGTGATTAGATGAGTAAATTTTACTCAGGGGTGATATATTGGTAAACACACCTGATTGTAGATCTAAAGTCGTGTCCTCCAACTAAGGCTCTTAATAATACTGCTGATATCTTTATTTCCTTATGTCTGATTACATCTATCTCATTTGGGTCTATACTCAGTATAGGAAGAGAACCATTATTTAATGACCATGTAAATATTGTGTCTCATAGCGTTACTAAGAGCCATAGAGAACAGACAGTAGTGTTATTCTTCCCAGTGACAAAATGGATGCTTAAAATGTTAAACAATTTACCCATGGTAACACAGCTTATTGGTGGCAGAGCAGAACCATGACTGAATCTCTGTGCTTGACCACATTCCAGGCCATGATACAAGGTAAACAAATGCCTTGAGAAAGGCAAATCACGTTGTTATGCGTTTGATTTCATAAACAAAAAGAATAGCTTGTTTTCCAGTAGCAGGAAGTCTCCAAGAGCAAAACACCTTTTGAAAACAATGACATTCATTATAAGCAATTTTTAAAAACATGGAGAAAAAATAATCTGATCTTACTTATGATCCAGATATCATGATTTACAGAATTCTGTTCTATGACTCTTAGTTCCTATTCCACTTTCTGCGTGTGTGTGTGCGCGCTACATTGCTTCAATCATGTCTAACTCTTTGTGACCCTGTGGACTGTAGCCTGCCAGGCTCCTCTGTCTATGGGATTCTCCAGGCAAGAATAATAGAGGGGGTTGTCATGCCCTAAAACATTGCAAACTTGGTACCCATATCAATAAATAGAGAAACAAAATCCAGGGGATCTTCCCAACCCAGGGATCAAACCTACATCTCTTTATGTGTCCTGTTATCTCCTACATGAGCAAGCAGATTCTTTATTACTAGAGCCTCCTGGGAAGCCGTGTTCCACTTCCCAGATGGCTCTATGATAAATTTCAGTTAAGAAAGTGAAAGGACATAGTTTCCCATGGGGTATCACCAATACCTTAATTGTACTCCAACAAGAAGAACATGGTTTCTCAACACATTCCAGGATTCAGCCCAGTCAGACTCAGAGGAGTCTGTTTTTTTTGTTTGTTTGTTTTGGTTTGTTTTTTTTGAGTCTGGTTATACTTAGAGATTGGAGAAGGCAGTGGCACCCCACTCCAATACTCTTGCCTGGAAAATCCCATGGACAGAGGAGCCTGATGGGCTGCAGTCCATAGGGTCGCTAAGAGTCAGACACGACTAAGCAACTTCACTTTCACTTTTCACTTTCATGCATTGGAGAAGGAAATGGCAACCCACTCCAGTGTTCTTACCTGGAGAATCCCAGGGATGGTGGGAGCCTGATGGGCTGCCGTCTATGGAGTCGCACAGAGTCAGACACGACAAGCAACTTAGCATACTTAGAGATTCACCCTGTGAGAATGAGTTTGGTACAATACAGCACCATGCAGGGGGATATGCTATGGATTCTGTATATCATATTGTAAGGGAGAAATCCTATAAGTTCATCATAGTATAGCTAACACAAGCATATAGAAGACAGGCTGTAGATCCTACTCTGTGAATTGGATTCTGTGCCAGAGGTTCCGTATCACCACCAACCACAGCCAGATTCAATAATTTACTAGCAGGACTCACAGGACTAGCATAGAGTTGTACTCAGGGCTATGATTTATTACAGCAAAAAACAAATGTAAAACAAAATCAGCAAAGGAATAAGGTACATGGAGTGAAATCTAGGTGAAACCAGGCATAAGTTCCCAGGGGTCTTCACCCAGGGGAGTAACACCAGCAGCCCTTCATAACCTGAGAAATGAGTTGTAACAATATGTATGAAATTTGTCTAACCAAGGAAGCTCAGAGAGTGCTCAGAGTTTTTACTGGGGTTGTCAAGTAGGCCACCTCTACCTGGTACATACCAAAATTCCAGATACTCAGAAAGGAAGTAGAAGTTCAGCATTAAACCATATTGTTTATAAAAACAGTTTGGTCACTATAAGCCCTCTTATCAGTTAATGGTGGAAAATAAAAATTTCCAGATGTCAGCAAAGGGCCAACTTGTACACAGGCCTTGTAAGGATAAGACATCTCAGCAGTCACAGATCTGCTATGTTAACACTTATACATGGCTTCCAATGAAGAAAAATGCATAAAAATAGAGCTCAGTGGTGCTTTATTGGGGAATCATAAATAGAATACCATTCAGTTCTGTTCAGTCACTCAGTCGTGTCCAGCTCTTTGCAAACCCATGGACTATAGCACGCCAGGCCTCCCTGTCCATTATCAACTTCGGGAGTTTACCCAAACTCATGTCCATTGAATCAGTGATGCCATCCAGCCATCTCATCCCCTGTTCTCCTCCCACCTTCATTCTTTCCCAGCATCAGGGTCTTTTCACATAAGTCAGTTCTTCGTATCAGGTGGCCAAAGTATTGGAGCTTCACTTTCAGCATCAGTCCTTCCAATGAATATTTAGCACTGATTTCCCTTAGGATTGACTGGTTTAATTTCCTTGCAGTCTAAGGGACTCTCAAAGAGTCTTCTCCAACACCACAGTTCAAAAGCATCAATTCTTCAGCACTCAGCTTTCTTTACCGTCCAGCTCTCACATCCATACATGACTACTAGAAAAACCATAGCCTTAATTAGATGGACCTTCGTTGGCAAAGTAATGTCTCTGCTTTTGAATATACTATCTAGGTTGGTCATAACTTTCCTTCCAAGGAGTAAGAGTCTTTTAATTTCATGGCTGCAGTACCATCTGCAGTGATTCTGGAGCCCAGAAAAAAGAAGTCTGACACTGGTTCCAGTGTTTCCCCATCTATTTGCCATGAAGTGATGGGACCAGATGCCATGAACTTAGTTTTCTGAATGTTGAGAATACCATTAAGCCGTTTAAAATTTTAATGAAAATAAGTTTAAAAGTTTCATTTACTTTTTGATTCTATTTACAGTATAAGATATCATGTCATCAAGGAATTATACACATTAATTCTGATATTGTTATGAGTTCTTCACCTATGAATTGGCTAGTGCTCAAAAACAAAACTGATATCAGAAGTCTGTTTTCTACTTCTTACATCAACCACTTTTTCTTTAGCAAAAGAATTTAGCCATAAAAATTTAATTTAGTTGAATAAAAGGAAAAGAATAACCAGCATATTACTATATGATATCTTAACACTTCTGTGTGTATATTTCAGTTTTTTGTATGCATGTGTAAACTTGCTTTTTCCTTTTCAAATAGAAATCATGCTTTTTGTATTTCATAATGCATCTCATTATTAAGCATTTTTCTATATTACTGTGCATGCCTTTGTACAGATGTACTGCAGTATATTTAGCCAAGCATCAATTTCTACCTGCTAGACTGTTAAATGGGCAGACAGTAATCTCTTCTCAAGGAGTTACCATTCTAGTGGGAAGAAAACTTTAAAAAACAAACAACAACAACAACAAAACACAAAGAAAGGAAGTAGCAAGTACTACAAAAAAAATTCACCATGTGATAGGGAAGGAAAGAAAAACTGTTTCAGCTCAGGTGGCAAGTGAATATCTCTTGAGGAAGAAACATGTGGTTTGAGATCTGAATAATGAGAATTAATCAAGGGAAGATCTGCAGGAACAGTTCTAAGACGAAAAGTCAATGCGAAAGACTTCAGCCAAGAATAATACTGGGTATGGGCAGGGGATTATTTTCTTACATGCAAGGAAAAACCTCTGGAGATGTCTAAATGAGGGAATGATGAGTCAGGCTTTTAAACAGTCACTCTGGGCTCCAGGGGGCATCATCTGTCAGAAAAGAAGAGTGGGGTCAGAAATCTGTTGTAAGAATTCAAGAAAGAGGGAACGAGGCTTGATCCGAGCTACAATAGTAGAGATGAAACAAACTAGTCCTAGCACAGGAGTACCTGGAGATAGTGATATTCTTGTTGACAGGTTGGATATGAAGTGTTAGGATGAAACATGAAGGTGGACCCTTGATTTTTAGCTTGACCATTCATTTGAGAAAATATTTTTATAAATTTGGAATTATAGTCTTTTGTCATATCTAATGAAAACTTTCCCCTCTCTTTTAGTTTGACCTGTAATTTTCTTTGTGTTATTTTTGAAACAGAGCTATTTAACTTGAGGGTGCAAAATAAATCAATCTCTTCCTTTATCATTGTCATGCTAATAAGCATATAAAGTAATTCTCTAGTTTCAAATTTAGCTAAATATTCAGCTTATTTTCTTCTAAATCTAGGGTTCCGTTTTTAACATGTCTAGGGTCCCATATTACATGTCTGTAATATGCCTGAAATTTGTGAAGAAGACATGAATAATGGACATTCTCTCCCTTTTGCACAGGGGCTGCCTAGTTATTAGATAATCCATCCTTTATGTACTGACTGAAATGCCGCTTTTATAAAATAGTCTTATTTAATTTAGGACCATTTCTGGAATTTTCATTTTGTTTCTTTTATTTGCCTGAACTTGATCCAGTACCAAATTATTCTCTCAATAATTATTGAACTTTTATTATATATTTTAATATCTAATAAGAAAAATCTATCCACATTAGTGATATTTTTCCAAAGTAATCCAAGATACCCTTTCACATTCCTTCTTTCAAGTAAGCTGCAAAACATGTTGTCTCTCAAGAAAAAAAAGTTTAATACTTGATAAATCACCAAGATTTCTGTATACATGATTGAGGCTAATATTTTTGGAATACAGCATACTTAATCAAAGTGACATATACACATAATGAAGAAGAGAAATCATCATTTTTGCCTTTATGTTTAGTTCAGTTTCCTGTCTTACAAAAAGATAGTTCAGATATCTGATGTGTTTGTAAAAGAAATGATATTGCAATAGTTTCTTAAATTATAAAAATGTACATTTTACAGTACCAAATGGTTTGTGATAAAGGACCTTTACATAATTAGACCAAACCAATTATTTGGGAGTATTTTTAAACTCCCAAAATATATTTCTATTTTCTTTAATGGAAGGAAATAATTTAGAGTTGCCTCCTTTATCCTGTATATTAAGCCTAATACAGAACTCAACATGTAAATAGTTTTTCATTGTCAGGTATTCAGATAGGCTTCTTGAGTTTTCCATGTAAGATCCTTTCTGAAAATGAAATTTTATGACTTTATGTTTTCATAACTTAATCTTTATATTCTTATAAATCACATCCCCTCTTCTTCCCAAGAAAACTCTGAATGCCTTAGTACTTCTTACATTTGACAGATATGACTTAGGAAACAAAGAATGAATTTCAAAAGTCTTGCTTAGATCCATTGGAGGAAATTGTAGCATCATATTCAAATGCATAATTCTAGTAGTGTAAGAGAACTTAAACCAGCCTGAAGCAGAGCAAAGTCTAAATGACAATGTCAAAGGATGCATGAAAATCTTAGGTTAGGTTCAGATGTAATAATATCGAAGGAGTTGAAATGGACTAGTGAAACTTACAGTCAGGTATTATCATCATAGGGCTTGCTCTCCTTTATGCTATGTTTTTATACAAGTCTACCAGTTTGACACATCCACAGATCCTATACTTACCCATCAAAACAAGTCAAAGGTGTGAAATTATATTTAGATAAATCATTGGAGATTCCTCCTGCTTTCCCTGCTTTAGCCCATGATTGTATATGAGAGTCAATTGCATCTCTATAGTTTATTTTAAAATTCAATTGCTCCTTTGGGGAATGTTTCAGCATTAAGTTCCTCCAGCTTCTAATTTTTGTCTTTCAATTTCTTGCTCACTTCAGGTAACCTCAGGATTCTCTATCTTTATTGGCACCTCAGAACTCCCAGAGTAATTACTAGCCTCAAATCACTCACCCAGTGGTTATTATGAAGACTAAATAATACAATAATAAATAAGAAGCATTTACCACCATTTAAAGCATAAGCATCTGAATGCAGAGATCCAAAGAATAGCAAGAAGAGATAAGAAAGCCTTCTTCAGCGATCAATGCAAAGAAATAGAGGAAAAGAACAGAATGGGAAAGACTAGAGATCTTTTCAAGAAAATTAGAGATACCAAGGGAATATTTCATGAAAAGATGGGCTCAATAAAGGACAGAAATGGTCTGGACCTAACAGGAGCAGAAGATATTAAGAAGAGGTGGCAAGAATACACAGAAGAACTGTACAAAAAAGATTTTCACGACCCAGAAACTCATGATACTGTGATCACTAATCTAGAGCCAGACATCTTGGAATGTGAAGTTAAGTGTTCCTTAGGAAGCATCACTATGAACAAAGCTAGCAGAGGTGATGGAATTCCAGTTGAGCTCTTTCAAATCCTGAAAGATGATGCTGTGAAAGTGCTGCACTCATTATGCAAGCAAATTTGGAAAACTCAGCAGTGGCCACAGGACTGGAAAAGGTCAGTTTTCCTTCCAATTCCAAAGAAAGGCAATGCCAAAGAATGTTCAAACTACTGCACAATTGCACTCATCTCACATGCTAGTAAAGTAATGCTCAAAATTCTCTGAGCCAAGCTTCAGCAATACATGAACCATGAACTTTCAGATGTTCAAGATGGTTTTAGAAAAGGCAGAGGAACCAGAGATGAAATTGCCAACATCTGCCGGATCATGGAAAAAGCGAGAGAGTTCCAGAAAAACATATATTTCTGCCTTATTGACTATGCCAAAGCCTTTGACTGTGTGGATCACCAGAAACTGTGGAAAATTCTTCAAGAGATGGGAATACCAGACCACCTTACCTGCCTCTTGAAAAATCTGTATGCAGGTCAGGAAGCAACAGTTAGAAATGGACATGGAACAACAGACGGGTTCCAAATAGGAAAAGCAGTATGCCAAGACTGTATATTGTCACCCTGCTTATTTAACTTCTATGCAGAGTACATCATGAGAAACGCTGGACTGGAAGAAACACAAGCTGGAATCAAGATTTCCAGGAGAAATATCAATAACCTCAGATATGCAGATGACACCACCCTTATGGCAGAAAGTGAAGAGGAGCTAAAAAGCCTCTTGATGAAAGTGAAAGAGGAGAGCGAAAAAGTTGGCCTGAAGCTCAACATTCAGAAAATGAAGATCATGGCATCTGGTCCCATCACTTCATGGGAAATAGATGGGGAAACAGTGGAAACAGTGTCAGACTTTATTTTTTGGGGCTCCAAAATCACTGCAGATGGTGACTGCAGCCATGAAATTAAAAGACTCTTACTCCTTGGAAGAAAAGTTATGACCAACCTGGATAGTATATTCAAAAGCAGAGACATTACTTTGCTGACTAAAGTCCGTCTAGTCAAGGCTATGGTTTTTCCTGTGGTCATGTATGGATGTGAGAGTTGGGCTGTGAAGAAGGCTGAGCACCGAAGAATTGATGCATTTGAACTGTGGTGTTGGAGAAGACTCTTGAGAGTCCCTTGGACTGCAAGGAGATCTAACCAGTCCATTCTGAAGGAGATCAGCCCTGGGATTTCTTTGGAAGGAATGATGCTAAAGCTGAAGCTCCAGTACTTTGGCCACTTCGTGTGAAGAGTTGGTTCATTGGAAAAGACTCTGATGCTGGGAGGGATTGGGGGCAGGAGGAGAAGGGGACGACAGAGGATGAGATGGCTGGATGGCATCATGGACTTGATGGACGTTGAGTCTGAGTGAACTCTGGGAGTTGATGATGGACAGGGAGGCCTGGCGTGCTTCTATTCATGGGGTCGCAAAGAGTCGGACACGACTGAGTGACTGAACTGAACTGAACTGAAAGCACATCGCAAATACTCAGTTAATTGCAGCTCTTGCTAGCAGCTTTCTGCCATAACCAGTTGTATCATACTAACAAACTAAATCAAATGATTGCTTTGGCTACTGATAGCTAAAAAATAGTGTGGCTAATTTTTATCTTTATTTAATTGGCTAAATATTTAGTGTCACAAATAGCCTCGATGTAGGAGTATGTCAGCTAGTTATTGTTAATGTTCATCATGTTTTGATATAGGAACAACATTTGCACCTGCACACAGAAAAGGAGCCAGAAGAGAGAGAAGCTGAAGATAAGTGGGGTGAACATATGTCCTGGTTTGCTGTTGACAGTGCCCAGTTTATGCCTGCTATCCATTGTTATTAATAGTTCCCAACTTCACTCTCCACCTTTGTTATTGTTCAATCACTAAGTCATGCCTGCCTTTTTGTGATCCCATGTACTGAAGAATGACAGGCTTCCCTGTCCTTCACTATCTTTCACTATCTACCATGGCACTGTTCAGTTGAACTTTCAGTGCTGATGGAAATGTTCTATATCCAGACTGTTCAATATGTTTTATAGTTACCAGCTAATGTGGCTATTGAGCACTTGAATGTGACTTGTGTAATTCAATAATTTCATTTAACTTACATTTCATGTGGCTAGTGTCTAGTATATTGAATAGTGCAGCTTTAAAGTGCTGTATTTAGGGTGATAAATTATGTTCACTCTAATGATAAGATTTATTTGGTAGACTGAAATCCTTAAGGTAATCATAGGGGAAATAATTCAGGTGGAAGGATTAGTCATAGAAAAGTAAAGTGACCTGCCCTCTTCACTAGCAGGAGGAATTAGGATAGGTGACCATACATAGAACTTTTCCAGGTGGATGACCAGATAGTTTAGAAAGCTCAAGTTGAAAGATCTTTAATTGAACAAGAGGTGATTTGGAACCACAAACTGCCACACATCCTAGGAAACAATTAAGGTTTCAAGTAGTAGCTAAGCTTTCCCAGCTGTGATAATAGGATCTCATGTTCTTCCCATGTTTCTCATTTCATCTATATTTTTTTATCATTTATTATCTACCACAGTTCAAATATTCTATCACCTCACAAGTTGTTCCTAATTAGCATACAACCGGTAAAGAAAGAAAGTGACCTTTTCTTGACTAATTTTCCTGCTTCAATTCAACAAGAGCCTGTGAAGTACTATGTAATTAACAAGTATGTAGAGAAAAGTAAAGGTCTTATTTTATGATCTTAAGAAAGGATTGATTTCACAAAGAGCAAATGAGTTATAATTCCAGTAGTAGTTAATATGCATCCTTTAGCACCTAATTGAATCATTTTCTGTATTTAAGAAATAAAAGAGCAAATAATTGTTTATTTTCTTTTTTGCATTATGTTTGAATGTAATGATTCATCAAATTATAATGAGGAGTGACATACAGACCAGACTTTATTAACATAGCACTTACTGGCACCCAAGTATGACTTGTTTATATTTTTTTATTTAAGAGCAAATGGAATTATTTGCTCTTAAATAATTTTAGATATGAAAGATGAAGTTATTTTTAAAGACTTCAACAAACTGAGGTTTCTCTATTTTAACTTAAATTGACTTTCCTTAAATATGCTAAGCTAAATAGTCATAGAATTTTAGAGTGACTCACAGAACATATTAATATAGTTTTATTTTCTGTTTACATGGCATTTCCATGAGAATCTGTGATATATATATTTTATTATTGTCTCTAGAAAATATTATTTTGCAACAGAAGGGAAAAAATACTTTTGGTTTGTTTGTTTTTTCACTTTTGTAAATCTCTAGACAAGCTGGAAAAAATGACATTGCTTTCTGTGTCATAAAAAAAAAAGAAAACACTGGACCTAAAGACCACACAGCTGGTCTTTTCAATTTTCTTAACTACTGAATTGGATTAACTGCATGATCCAAGTCAATTGATCGTGCAGAAATCAATGGCTGAGAAGGCCAGATCTTCTCTCCTGGTTGGCCTCTTTCCTATGCCTCTGAGTATGTGACACTCATTCATGCACCATCAAATTTTAAAATAAATTACTTTTTAAATGCTCAAGTTATAAACTTCAATGGATGATATTTGTCTAAAAAATTTCCAGTAAATAAGTAGTAAAATATAATTTAGAGGCTTGCAGTAAAAAGAAGCATTTATTAGACATTTTGTATTTGTATTTACTACAGAAAATCTAAATAACAGAAATATAGAGAACAAAATACCACAACTCAGCCACCTGCTATTAATGATGTGATATATATCTTTAGAATTTCCTTGTGTGTGTGTGGTGGGGAGAATAATGACCCCCCCCCCAAAGATTTCCACATCCTAAACCCTGGAACCTGTAAATCTGATAGGTAGCATGGCAAAGGGGAATTGGGCAACAGATGGAACTAAGGTTACTAGCCAGCTGCCCTTAAAATAGGGAGAGTATCCTGGATTGTTCGGGCTTCCCAGGTGGCTCAGTGGTAAAGAATCCATCTGTCTTGACTAGATTAAGCCCACATTCACCTCCAAGAACCCCTCACAAAGCAGCCAGCCTACAGGTGGAAATTGCCATAGTACAAACTGCACATGAAGCTAAGAAGATGTTGATAATGCAAGCTTGATCAAAAGAGGAAGAAGGCTTTCCTGAGGAACATTCAGCTTGAACTGGCAAAAGACAGAAGATAGTGGACAAGTGTTTGAGGAAAGGCTCTGGAGGAGAAGGAAGAGAGAGCATGCCCCACTTACATGGTTCCGTGGATTTATACACTCCCCTGATCAGCTTGGGTGGCACCACCAGGTCATGAGTAAACTATGTTAAAGTGTTGGAGGCAAAAAAGAGAATCCATCTACCAGTGCAGAAGATGCAGGAGATGGGAGTTCAATCCCTAGGTCAGGAAGATCCCCTGGAGTAGTGGCAACCCAGTCCAGTACTCTTGTCATGGGAAACCCCATGGACAGTAGTTTGGTGGGTTACAGTTCATCGGCTTGCAAAGAGTCAGACACAACTGAGTAACTGAGCACTCAAGCATGCATTCTGGACTGTTTAGGTGGGGCCAGTGTAAGGGCAAGAGTCCTTAAAAGTAGAAGGCGGAGGCAGAAAAGGAGGCAAGAGTGATATGATATGAGAAGAATTCAACACATTTTTCAGCTTTGAAGATGGATAAAGGGGGCCAAAAACCAACCAGTACAGGTGGCCCCTTAAAGTCAGAAAATGCAAGGAAATATTCTTCTGTAGGACTTCCAGAAAGCAACACAGGCTAACTAACACTTTGGACTTTTAATTTACCAAACTGTAAGATAATAAATGTATGTTATTTCAAGTCAATACCTGAACAGTGAACTTCCAGAGGTTCAAGCTGATTTTAGAAAAGGCAGAGGAACCAGAGATCAAATTGTCAACATCTGCTGGATCATGGAAAAAGCAAGAGAGTTCCAGAAAAACATCTATTTCTGCTTTATTGGCTATGCCAAAGCCTTTGACTGTGTGGATCACAATAAACTGTGGAAAATTCTGAAAGAGATGGGAATACCCGATCACCTTACCTGCCTCTTGAGAAACCTGTATGCAGATCAGGAAGCAACAGCTATAACTGGACATGGGACAACAGACTGCTTCCAAATAGGAAAAGGAGTACATCAAGGCTGTATATTGTCACCCTGCTTATTTAACTTCTATGCAGAGTACATCATGAGAAATGCTGGGTTGGAAGAAGCACAAGCTGGAATCAAGACTGCCAAGAGAAATATCAGTAACCTCAGATATGCAGATAACACCACCCTTATGACAGAAAGTGAAGAGGAACTCAAAACCTCTTGATGAAACTGAAAGAGGAGAGTAGAAAAGTTGGCTTAAAGCTCAACATTCAGAAAATGAAGATCATGGCATCTGATCCCATCACTTCATGGGAAATAGATGGGGAAACAGTGCAAACAGTGTCAGACTTTATTTTAGGGGGCTCCAAAATCACTGCAAGATGGTGATTGCAGCCATGAAATTAAGAGACGCTTACTCCTTGGAAGGAAAGTTATGACCAACTTGGATGGCATATTGAAAAGCAGAGACATTACTTTGCCAGCAAAGGTCCATCTAGTCTAGGCTATGGTTTTTCCTGTGGTCATGTATGAATGTGAGAGTTGGACTGTGAAGAAAGGTGAGTGCCAAAGAACTGATGCTTTTGAACTGTGGTGTTGGAGAAGACTCTTGAGAGTCCCTTGGACTGCAAGGAGATCCAACCAGTCCATTCTAAAGGAGATCAGTCCTGGGATTTCTTTGGAAGGAATGATGCTAAAGCTGAAACTCCAGTACTTTGGCCACCTCATGTGAAGAGCTGGTTCATTGGAAAAGACTCTGATGCTGGGAGGGGATGGGGGCAGGAGAAGGGGACAACAGAGGATGAGATGGCTGGATGGCATCACTGACTCGATGCACATGAGTTTGGGTGAACTCCGGGAGTTCATGATGGACAGGGAGGCCTGGCATGCTGCAATTCATGGGGTCACAAAGAGTTGGACACGACTGAGCGACTGAAATGAAGATTGTGGTAATTTGTTACAGCAGAAATGGATAACTGATACAGTGTGTATATATGTGTGCATGTATAAGGGTGTTTATGTGTATATGCACATATAATTATATCTATCTACATACATGTAAATATGGGGCTTCTGTGGTGACTCAGCAGTATAGAATCTGCCTGCAATGCAGGAGACACAGAAGACATGGGTTCGATCCCTGATTTGGGAAGATCCCCTTGAGAAGAAAATGGCAACCCGTTCTAGTACTCTTGCCTGGAAAATTCCATGGACAGAGGAACTGACAAGGTACAGTCCATAGGGTTACAAAGAGTCAGGCACGACTTAGCGACTAAACAACAACAATGTGTGCATATATACACATATATGCTGAATAAGGAAAATCGTCTATATGTCATTTATCTTGCCTTTATTTTTAAACTATCATTTGCATTTTTGTATTATTAAATATTCTGTAGTTCAGTTATTGTGGAAGCATACTATTTCATACTATTCCATTGTGTTGATGTGACGGTTTTTTACTCTTCCCTAATAGAGACTGAGATTCTTTTATTTTTTTTCTATAATTATGAATGACATTGCACTAAATAATGTGAACCAATATCTTATAGCTTTCTAGGATACATTGAAATTTTTAAAATTGTTTAACGAGGAGGAGCATAAAGATGGCGGAGGAATAGGACGGGAAGACCACTTTCTCCCTCACAAATTCCTCAAAAGAACATTTCAACGCCGAGCAAACTCCACAAAACAACTTCTGTAGGCTGGCAGAGGACATCAGGCAACCAGAAAAGCAGACCATTGTCTTCAAAAACAGGTAGGAAAAAATATAAAAGACGAAAAAGGAGACAAAGGAGGTGGGGAGGGAGCTCCGTCCCGGGAAGGGAAGCCCGTCCCAGGAAGGGAATTTTAAGAAGAGAGGTTTCCAAACACC
Source organism: Capricornis sumatraensis (assembly GCF_032405125.1). Lineage (NCBI taxonomy): Eukaryota > Metazoa > Chordata > Mammalia > Artiodactyla > Bovidae > Capricornis > Capricornis sumatraensis. The sequence continues at coordinate 128,238,793 of NC_091071.1, forward strand.
AGGAAACACTCTCCCTGCCGAGTCTGTGGCGAGTCTTGGAAACACAGAGGGCAACATAACAGGAAGGAAAAATAAAGAAATAATTAAAACCAAGAGATTACAAGCCCAACAGTAACTCCCCCAGCGGAAAAGCAGCACAGACGCCTGCATCCGCCATTGGGAAGTGGGGGCAGGGCAGGGACGCGCGGGAGGCGCGGGCTGCAGTGCTTTGTAAGAATCGGGCAGGAACGCCCCACGCGCAACCAGAACGATCTAACTTGCGCTAGCAAACCAGACTGTGTGATAGCTACCGCACGAAAAGCTCGAACATAAGACACCGCCAGGACCGAGCACAGAACAAAGGACGGAACGGAAAAAGCTGGCTGCAGACCATCCCCCGCCGGGGACAGGCAGCCAGAGCTGTAAGGACTGGAAAGGGGCAATTGCAGACCCGGAGAGACTTTACTTACCTAACTGCAAGCAGGCTTCTTTGCTAAGACTTCTGGGGGTGCTGGACAGTCACAATCTGCCTCACGGGGGACGCCAGCGGTCCACCCAGAAAGCTGAGCAGCAGCGGCAGAAAAGGTGACGAGCCGCGGCGATCACGCTCGCCAAACTCCTGAGCTACTCGGTCCCGGGAAGGGCACAAAGCGCAGTCCCAGCCGAATCTGTGCCTCTGAGGGCTGCCTGGGCGCCAAACCTGAGCGGCTTGGACCGGGAAGTGCACGCAGCCTGGGGCCGGCCCCAGGCGGTTCCCGGCTGTGCGTCGTGGAGCTGGAGCGGTTTGTGCGCCGCGAGAAGGGACAGGTCAAGTGGGGCTGAGACACTGTGAGCACACGACAGCGCTATTTGTTTGCAGCATCCCCCCTCCCCACAGCGCGACTGAACTAGTGAGCCTGAAAAACCAGCAAACGGAAGAAGTTAAACAGAGGGAACCACCTTGGAAGTGATCCCACACGGCCCAAAACATCAGAGAAGGGCCAGATATATTTTTACTATTTTTAAAATCATTCCTTTTTTTTTTTTCTTTTTTTTTTTTAATTGTTGTCTTCTATTTCTCCTCTAATTTTTATTACTATAACCTATTATTACTATTTAAAAAAAAAGACTTTTTTTTTTTTTTAAGGCAAACACCATATATAGCCTTTGGATGGTTGTTGGTGGGGTTTTTTTTTGTTTGTTTTGTTTTGTTTGTTTGTTTTGTTTTTTTTTTAATAATTCTTGTTTTTTTTTTCTTTCTTTCTTTCCTGTTTTTTCCTTCTGCTTCTTTTCTTTAATATTGTATTTTTGAAAATCCAACCTCTGCTCTAGATTTTTAACCTTTGCTCTTAGGTTTTTGTTGTCAATTTTGTTCATTTAAAAACCCAAACTTCACTACCCAAGTTTACCTGAGAGCGAGATTACTGGCTTGACCACTCTCTTCTCCTATGGACTCTCCTTTTTCTCCACCAGGTGGCCTCTGTCTCTTTTCTCCCCCATCTCTTCTCTATCCAACTCTGTGAATCTCTGTGTGTTCCAGACAGTGGAGAACACCTAAGGAACTGGTTACTGGCAGGATTTGTCTCTCTCCTTCTCATTCTTCTCTCTTATCCTCCTGGTCACCTCTGTCTACTTCCTCCCTCTCCTCTTCCCTGTATAACTCTGTAAATACCTCTGAGCGGGCCAGACTATAGAGCGCACATAAAGAAGTGACTACTGCCTAGCTTGCTCTCTCCTCTTTTGATCTCACCACATCTCATTCCAGTTACCTCTAACTACCCCCTCCATCTTCTCTTCTCCTTGTAACTCAGTGATCCTCTCTGAGTGTCCCTCAATGTGGAGAAACTTTTCATCTTTAACCTAGATGTTTTATCATCGGTGCTGTATAGATGGAGAAGTCTAGAGGCTACTGTAAAAACAAAACTGAAGACCAGAAGCAGGAGGCTTAAATCCAAAGCCTGAAAACATTAGAGAACTCTTGAATTCAGGGAACATTAAGCAATAGGAGCTCATCAATTGCCTTCATACCTACACTGAAACCAAGCTCCACCCAAGGGCCAACAAGTTCCAAAACAAGACATATCACTCAAATTCTCCAGCAACACAGGAACACTCCCCTGAGCTTCAATATACAGGCAGCTCAAAATTATTCCAAAACCTTTGATGTCTCATAACCCATCACTGGTCATTCCACTGCACTCCAGAGAGAAGAAACCCAGCTCCACCCACCAGAACTCCAACACAAGCCTCCCTAACCAGGAAACCTTGACAAGCCACTGATAGAACCCCACCCACAGTGAGGAAGCTCCATAATAAAGAGAACTCCACAAATTACCAGAATATAAAAAGACCACCCCAAACGCAGCAATATAACCAAGATGAAGAGACAGAGGAATACTCAGCAGGTAAAGGAACAGGAGAGTTGCCCATCAAACCAAACAAAAGAGGAAGAAGTAGGGAATCTACCTGAGAAGGAATTCCGAATATTGATAGTGAAAATGATCCAAAATCTTGAAATCAAAATGGAATCATAGATAAATAGCCTAGAGACAAGGATTGAGAAGATGCAAGAAATGTTTAACAAGGACCTAGAAGAAATAAAAAAGAGTCAAAATATAATGAATAATGCAATAAATGAGATCAGAAACACTCTGGAGGCAACAAATAGTAGAATAACGGAGGCAGAAGATAGGATTAGTGAAATAGAAGATAGAATGGTAGAAATAAATGAATCAGAGAGGAAACAAGAAAAACGAATTAAAAGAAACGAGGACAATCTCAGAGACCTCCAGGACAATATGAAACGCTCCAACATTCGAATTATAGGAGTCCCAGAAGAAGAAGACAGAAAGAAAGATCATGAGAAAATCCTTGAGGAGATAATAGTTGAAAACTTCCCTAAAATGGGGAAGGAAATAATCACCCAAGTCCAAGAAACACAGAGAATTCCAAATAGGATAAACCCAAGGCGAAACACCCCAAGACACATATTAATTAAATTAACAAAGGTCAAACACAAAGAACAAATATTAAAAGCAGCAAGGGAAAAACAACAAATAACACACAAGGGGATTCCCATAAGGATAACAGCTGATCTTTCAATAGAAACTCTTCAGGCCAGGAGGGAATGGCAAGACATACTTAAAGTGATGAAAGACAATAACCTACAGCCCAGATTACTGTACCCAGCAAGGATCTCATTCAAATACGAAGGAGAAATCAAAAGCTTTACAGACAAGCAAAAGCTGAGAGAATTCAGCACCATCAAACCAGCTCTCCAACAAATTCTAAAGGATATTCTCTAGACAGGAAACTGAAAAGGGTGTATAAACCCGAACCCAAAACAATAAAGTAAATGGTAACTGGATCATACTTATCAATAATTACCTTAAACGTAAATGGGTTGAACGCCCCAACCAAAAGGCAAAGACTGGCCGAATGGATACAAAAACAAGACCCCTCTATATGCTGCTTACAAGAGACCCACCTCAAAACAAGGGACACATACAGACTGAAAGTGAAGGGCTGGAAAAAGATATACCACGCAAATAGAGACCAAAAGAAAGCAGGAGTGGCAATACTCATATCTGATAAAATAGACTTTAAAACAAAGGCTGTGAAAAGAGACAAAGAAGGCCACTACATAATGATCAAAGGATCAATCCAAGAAGAAGATATAACAATTATAAATATATATGCACCCAATATAGGAGCACCGCAATATGTAAGACAAATGCTAACAAGTATGAAAGGGGAAATCAACAATAACACAATAATAGTGGGAGACTTTAATACCCCACTCACACCTATGGACAGATCAACTAAACAGAAAATTAACAAAGAAACGCAAACTTTAAATGATACATTAGATCAGTTAGACCTAATTGATATCTATAGGACATTTCACCCCAAAACAATGAATTTCACCTTTTTTTCAAGTGCTCATGGAAACTTCTCCAGGATAGATCACATCCTGGGCCATAAATCTAAACTTGATAAATTCAAAAAAATCGAAATCATTCCAAGCATCTTTTCTGACCATAATGCATTAAGATTAGATCTCAATTACAGGAGAAAAACTACTAAAAATTCCAATATATGGAGGTTGAACAACACACTTCTGAATAACCAACAAATCACAGAAGAAATCAAAAAAGAAATCAAAATATGCATAGAAACTAATGAAAATGAAAACACAACAACCCAAAACCTGTGGGACACTATAAAAGCAGTGCTAAGAGGAAAGTTCATAGCAATACAGGCATACCTCAAGAAACAAGAAAAAAGTCAAATAAATAACCTAACTCTACAACTAAAGCAACTAGAAAAGGAAGAATTGGAGAACCCCAGAGTTAGTAGAAGGAAAGAAATCTTAAAAATTAGGGCAGAAATAAATGCTAAAGAAACAAAAGAGACCATAGCAAAAATCAACAAGGCCAAAAGCTGGTTCTTTGAAAGGATAAATAAAATTGACAAACCACTAGCCAGACTCATCAAGAAGCAAAGAGAGAAAAATCAAATCAATAAAATTAGAAATGAAAATGGAGAGATCACAACAGACAACACAGAAATACAAAGGATCATAAGAGACTACTATCAGCAGTTGTATGCCAATAAAATGGACAATGTGGAAGAACTGGACAAATTCTTAGAAAAGTACAATTTTCCAAAACTGAACCAGGAAGAAATAGAAAATCTTAACAGACCCATCACCAGCACGGAAATTGAAACTGTAATCAGAAATCTTCCAGCAAACAAAAGCCCAGGTCCAGACGGCTTCACAGCTGAATTCTACCAAAAATTTAGAGAAGAGCTAACACCTATCCTACTCAAACTCTTCCAGAAAATTGCAGAGGAAGGTAAACTTCCAAACTCATTCTATGAGGCCACCATCACCCTAATACCAAAACCTGACAAAGATGTCACAAAAAAAGAAAACTACAGGCCAATATCACTGATGAACATAGATGCAAAAATCCTCAACAAAATTCTAGCAATCAGAATCCAACAACACATTAAAAAGATCATACACCATGACCAAGTGGGCTTTATCCCAGGGATGCAAGGATTCTTCAATATCTGCAAATCAATCAATGTAATTCACCACATTAACAAATTGAAAAATAAAAACCATATGATTATCTCAATAGATGCAGAGAAGGCCTTTGACAAAATTCAACATCCATTTATGATAAAAACTCTCCAGAAAGCAGGAATAGAAGGAACATACCTCAACATAATAAAAGCTATATATGACAAACCCACAGCAAACATTATCCTCAATGGTGAAAAATTGAAAGCATTTCCCCTAAAGTCAGGAACAAGACAAGGGTGTCCACTTTCACCGCTACTATTCAACATAGTTCTGGAAGTTTTGGCCACAGCAATCAGAGCAGAAAAAGAAATAAAAGGAATCCAAATTGGAAAAAAAGAAGTAAAACTCTCACTGTTTGCAGATGACATGATCCTCTACATGGAAAACCCTAAAGACTCCACCAGAAAATTACTAGAGCTCATCAATGAATATAGTAAAGTTGCAGGATATAAAATCAACACACAGAAATCCCTTGCATTCCTATACACTAATAATGAGAAAGTAGAAAAAGAAATTAAGGAAACCATTCCATTCACCATTGCAACGAAAAGAATAAAATACTTAGGAATATATCTACCCAAAGAAACTAAAGACCTATATATAGAAAACTATAAAACACTGATGAAAGAAATCAAAGAGGACACTAATAGATGGAGAAATATACCATGTTCATGGGTCAGAAGAATCAATATAGTGAAAATGAGGATACTACCCAAAGCAATTTACAAATTCAATGCAATCCCTATCAAGCTACCAGCCATATTTTTCACAGAACTAGAACAAATAATTTCAAGATTTGTATGGAAATACAAAAAACCTCGAATAGCCAAAGCAATCTTGAGAAAGAAGAATGGAACGGGAGGAATCAACTTGCCTGACTTCAGGCTCTACTACAAAGCCACAGTCATCAAAACAGTATGGTACTGGCACAAAGACAGACATATAGATCAATGGAACAAAATAGAAAGCCCAGAGATAAATCCACACACATATGGACACCTTATCTTTGACAAAGGAGGCAAGAATATACAATGGAGTAAAGACAATCTCTTTAACAAGTGGTGCTGGGAAAACTGGTCAACCACTTGTGAAAGAATGAAACTAGATCACTTTCTAACACCGCACACGAAAATAAACTCAAAATGGATTAAAGATCTAAATGTAAGACCAGAAACTATAAAACTCCTAGAGGAGAACATAGGCAAAACACTCTCCGACATAAATCACAGCAGGATCCTCTATGATCCACCTCCCAGAATTCTGGAAATAAAAGCAAAAATAAACAAATGGGATCTAATTAAAATTAAAAGCTTCTGCACAACAAAGGAAAATATACGCAAGGTGAAAAGACAGCCTTCTGAATGGGAGAAAATAATAGCAAATGAAGCAACTGACAAACAACTAATCTCAAAAATATACAAGCAACTTATGCAGCTCAATTCCAGAAAAATAAACGACCCAATCAAAAAATGGGCCAAAGAACTAAATAGACATTTCTCCAAAGAAGACATATGGATGGCTAACAAACACATGAAAAGATGCTCAACATCACTCATTATCAGAGAAATGCAAATCAAAACCACAATGAGGTACCACTTCACACCAGTCAGAATGGCTGCGATCCAAAAATCTGCAAGCAATAAATGCTGGAGAGGATGTGGAGAAAAGGGAACCCTCCTACACTGTTGGTGGGAATGCAAACTAGTACAGCCACTATGGAGAACAGTGTGGAGATTCCTTAAAAAATTGCAAATAGAACTACCTTATAACCCAGCAATCCCACTGCTGGGCATACACACTGAGGAAACCAGAATTGAAAGAGACACATGTACCCCAATGTTCATCGCAGCACTGTTTATAATAGCCAGGACATGGAAACAACCTAGATGTCCATCAGCAGATGAATGGATAAGAAAGCTGTGGTACATGTACACAATGGAGTATTACTCAGCCGTTAAAAAGAATTCATTTGAATCAGTTCTGATGAGATGGATGAAACTGGAGCCGATTATACAGAGTGAAGTAAGCCAGAAAGAAAAACACCAATACAGTATACTAACACATATATATGGAATTTAGAAAGATGGCAATGACGACCCTGTATGCAAGACAGGAAAAAAGACACAGCGGTGTATAACGGACTTTTGGACTCAGAGAGAGAGGGAGAGGGTGGGATGATTTGGGAGAATGGCATTCTATCATGTATACTATCATGTAAGAATTGAATCGCCAGTCCATGTCTGACGCAGGATACAGCATGCTTGGGGCTGGTGCATGGGGATGACCCACAGAGATGTTATGGGGAGGGAGGTGGGAGGGGGTTTCATGTTTGGGAACACATGTAAGAATTAAAGATTTTAAAATTAAAAAAATAAAAAATAAATAAAAATAAAAATAAAAATAATTGTTTAACGATATATATATAATTGTATCATACATTTTATATAATTATATTTTACTATTATTATATTTTAACTGTCTTCACTAGTAACAATATGACTATTTTAGATTTATTACAGAACAATGGAAGAAACCTTGTCATCTAAATAAAATTATTTTTTTGAACTGTAAGGTCTTAAATGTAACACTGAGATCCAGTTCTACATGTTGACATGGCATAGTTTTTGCTTGAGACCCAAAGGAGGCAAGAGGGATTTTTATATTCCCTTGTCATCATGCTTCCATAAAGGGCTTTCATGTTAAATGAAACACTTGAAAATAGTGTTTTCAAGTAACAAAACTGTCCTGTTTCCACTCCATTCATTTTCTTTACTGCTTGGGAGAAATGACTGACCTGACTGAGACTGCTGGGAAACAAACATCATCCAATGAACCACATGGCTGAAGGCAGAACTTCTACAGAATAATTTTGTCAAATAACTTTATCTTTTGTTGGCTTTTCTGAGACTCCTTCTGTCTTGCAGTAAGCACGCTTGGTCATGTTCTTCCTTATGTGTTGGAAAACATATGCTATTCCAGGGCTCTTGTGCTTTTAACTATTGATACAATCTGATTAGCCTCTAGAAGAAAGGGGGTTCTGGCTAGCAGTGTCCAGTGTATTCAGTAAAATAGCCATTCCTTCATTTTTAAGAGTATTAAAATGTATTACTTATGCTGGGACATTTGCGGAAGGTCTAGGATGAAACTATTCCTTTCTCTTCTTATTCTTACAGTTAGCAATTCTTGAACATACCTGCAAGATAGAACGATTGTGGAGCTTTAAAAATATAGTGAAGCAACCTGGAGATTATGACTTCATGGATCTCAGGTGAGCCCTAATTATTTTTTTTAAAGCACTCACAAGAGATTCTAAGATCAGCCCAATATGATACCATGCCAACCAGCTGGCTGATATATCTTAATGTCAAAAGCAGAAAGGAAGGAAATCATATGATTTTTCCTCACTATTAAGTTTGGTAATATTTTAAATTCTTCACAAAGCAGTATCAATCTTCCATGGTAGTGGAATTTGGCAGCATTGTTTACAACATACATGGTTTTCTTAGCTTAGCTTTATCATAAGTAATCCTAAAGACTGAGTCCTTACATTGAATTAGGAAGAGGATTTGCTTTTGCTTTTCCTTTCCTATATCATCCTTGCTTAGAGGATTTAGTAGGCAATGGCTGTCTCTACTTCTGTTCTGAAATTGACTTTAGATCTATTTCCTTGTTCCTGAGTCTTTCTTTTCACCTTGCTTCAAAATCTCAACAAAAGTAAATTGGATGAAAAAAGTAAGGATAGGAAGGAGCTAGAAGAAAAAACCTATAATAGAAAAAAGGCAACTAAGTGGTGGAGAGAAAAGACATAAGACAGAGTGGGGAGAAAATGATGGCAGTACACTATAATCTAGATTTACCCTGGCTTCAAGTGCGTTAAAATATCCAAAGTAATTTACTTTACCCATGTGTGTTACTCCAATAGGAATAAGATGTGATAGAATGGGTTTAACAGTATAGAACTGCATGAAACCAAACACTAGTTTATTATTTCTTAAATCACAATGAGTAGTCAGGACCACCTATGTTAAAAATCTAGCTGCTGATTAAAAGAAGTGTTGCCTTCATCTATATGTAACTCCCATTTCCTATACAAACACCTCTATACATTTCCCTCTTCATGTGTGCCTATAGAGAAAATGGGTGGTGGTGGTTTAGTCACTAAATTGTGTCCTATTCTTGCAACCCTATGGACTATAGCCCACCAGACTCCTCTGTCCATGGGATTTTCCAGGCAAGAATACTGGAGTGGGTTACCTTTGCCTTTTCTGGGGAATCTTCCCAGACACAGGGGTTGAACCCAGGTCTCCGGCACTGCAGTCTGATTCTTTACTGACTGAGAGGAAATGGGAGTTACATACAAATGAAAGGAACACTCTTTTTCTCCCTATGCATTTTTAATATGGCTGTAGATCAACCAATGGATAGATAGATAAATAGATAGAGGCTCCATCTTACTGGTGTATACCTGATAGACTTTATATTAGATTCTTTAAAAAATTATTTTTATTTATTTATGCATTTATTTGGTTGTGCCAAGTCTCAACTGCCACACATGGAATCTTTGATCTTCATGGTGGCATGTGGCATCTAGTTCCCTGATCAGGGATTGAACCTTGGAAACTGTAGAGTCTTAGGCATTGGACCACCAGGAAAGTCCCCATATTTGATTCTTAAATGCCTATTCTCTACTGGAAACCCTAATATAATCAAAGAATGTTTACATTATGCAAATTTCATTGATGGTTAGTCTAATCTTATTTTACACATAATTAAAGTCAGGAACTTTACCTGATATCAGGCTTCCCTGATAGCTTAGTTGGTAAAGAACCCACCTGAAATTCAGGAGACCCCAGTTCGATTCCTGGGTCAGGAAGATCTGCTGCAGAAGGGATATGCTACCTACTCCAGTATTCTTGGGCTACATTGCGGCCCAGCTGATAAAGAATTGCCTGCAATATGGGAGACCTGGGTTTGATCCATGGGTTTGGAAGCTCCCCTGGAGAAGAGAAAGGTTACCCACTCCAGGATTTTGGCCTGGAGAATTCCATGGATTGTATAGTGCCTGGGGTCGCAAAGAGTTCGAAACAACTGAGTGACTTTTAATTTCAAAGTCAAGAATACAAATTTCCAAGGCCAAATCACTATTTAGTATGATCAGTAACAATGATCAATTGAACAATCAATCCTAAAGGAAATCAGTCCTGAATATTCATTGAAAGGACTGATGCTGAAGCTGAAGCTACAATACTTTGGCCACCCGATGAGAAGAACTGACTCACTGGAAAAGACCTTGATGCTGGGGAAAAGTGAAGGCAGGAGGAGAAGGGGACAACAGAGGATGAGATGGTTGAATGGCATCACTGACTTGATGGCCATGAGTTTGAGTAAACTCCAGGAGTTGGTGATGGACAGGGAAACCTGGCATGCTGCAGTCCATGGGGTTGCAAAGAGTCAGATATGACTAAGCAACTAAAATGAACTGTAACAATGATTTTGATGAATAACAAATCTCTTTCTTCATAATATGCTATATGAAAAACAAACTGGGGAAATGTGAGGTAATTGCTCTGAAATATTTATATGAGAAAATCCTAATTTTAGCAATCCTGAGACATGAAAACTGTGAGAAATACAATATGGTTATTTTATCTCATATATAGATGGAGTAAGTGGCTGCTTGCATAGGTATTGTGATCTGAAAAGTCTAGGAGTCACCCTCCCATTCCTATCCTCATTCAGCCCTTGTAACCAGATAGGGGCTTGAAAAAATGCCAGAAGTCCATATCCTGCAGAAGCAATTATTCAATTAGAATCAATTATTTATGTCTTTATATTTCTGTAACTTAATCTGTTTGTTTATAATAAATATTCTGTCTTCCTTTGGCTATTAGTAGGTAGAGACATATTTGTAAAGTTTAGATGTTCTTAAAATTCATGAAAATTCAATTTCAAAGCCAGAGTAAGACGTGGTCAACATATTCTTGTGTAAACATAAAATCAAGCCCATAAAACATAGGAGTAGTAAAACAAATAGCATCACTCAGTTTAGTTCAGTCATTCAGTTGTGTCTGATTCCTTCAGACCCCATGAATCACAGCATGCCAGGCCTCCCTGTGCATCACCAACTCCCAGAATTCACTCAGAATCAAGTCCATTGAGTCAGTGATTCCATCCAGCCATCTCATCCTCGGTCGTCCCCTTCTCCTCCTGCCCCCAATCCCTCCCAGCATCAGAGTCTTTTACAATGAGTCAGCCCTTCTCATGAGGTGGCCAAAGTACTGGAGTTTCGGCTTTAGCATCATTCCTTCCAAAGAACACCTAGGGCTGATCTCCTTTAGAATGGACTGGTTGGATCTCCTTGCAGTCCAAGGGACTCTCAAGAGTCTTCTCCAACACCACAGGTCAAAAGCATCAATTCTTCAGCTCTCAGCTTTCTTCACAGTCCAACTCTCACATCCATACATGACCACAGGAAAAACCATAGCCTTGACTGAACGGACCTTTGTTGGCAAAGTAATATCTCTGCTTTTGAATATGCCATCCAGGTTGGTCACAACTTTTCTTTCAAGGAGTAAGTGTCTTCTAATTTCATGGCTGCAGTCACCATCTGCAGTGATTTTGGAACCCCAAAAAATAAAGTCTGACACTGTTTGCACTGTTTCCCCATCTATTTCCCATGAAGTGATGGGACCAGATGCCATGATCTTCATTTTCTGAATGTTGAGCTTTAAATCAACTTTTTCGCTCTCCTCTTTCGCTTTCATCCAGAGGCTTTGAGTTCCTCTTCACTTTCTGCCATAAGGGTGGTGTCATCTGCATATCTTGAGATGATTGATATTTCTCCCGGCAATCTTGATTCCAGCTTGTGCTTCTTCCACCCCAGCGTTTCTCATGATGTACTCTGCATAGAAGTTAAATAAGCAGGGTGACAATATACAGCTTTGATGTACTCCTTTTCCTATTTGGAAGCAGTCTGTTGTCCCATGTCCAGTTATAACTGTTGCTTCCTGACCTGCATACAGGTTTCTCAAGAGGCAGGTAAGGTGGTCTGGTATTCCCATCTCTTTCAGAATTTTCCACAGTTTATTGTGATCCACACAGTCAAAAGCTTTGGCATAGTCAATAAAGCAGAAATAGATGTCTTTCTGAAACTCTCTTGCTTTTTCCATTATCCACCTTGGCAATTTGATCTCTGGTTCCTCTGCCTTTTCTGAAACCAGCTTGAACATCTGGAAGTTCATGGTTCACGTATTGCTGAAGCCTGGCTTGGAGAATTTTGAGCATTACTTTACTAGTATGTGAGATGAGTGCAATGTGTGATAGTTTAAACATTCTTTGGCATTGCCTTTGAAAACTGACTTTTTCCAGTCCTGTGGCCACTGATGAGTTTTCCAAATTTGCCGGCATATTGAGTGCAGCACTTTCACAGCATCATCTTTCAGGATTTGAAATAGTTGAACCTCCACTAGCTTTGTTTACAGTGATGCTTTCTAAGGCCCACTTGACTTCACATTCCAAGATATCTGGCTCTAGATTAGTGATCACACCATCATGATTATCTGGGTCATGAAGATCTTTTTTGTACAGTTCTTCCATGTATTCTTGCCACTTCTTCTTAATATCTTCTGCTTCTGTTAGGTCCATACCATTTCTGTCCTTTATCAAGCCCATCTTTGCATGAAATGTTCCCTTGGTATCTCTAATTTTCTTGAAGAGATCTCTAGTCTTTCCCATTCTGTTGTTTGCCTCTATTTCTTTGCATTGATGGCTGACGAAGGCTTTCTTATCTCTTCTTGCTATTCTTTGGAACACTGCATTCAGATGCTTATATCTTTCATTTTCTCCTTTGCTTTTCACTTCTCTTCTTTTCACAGCTATTTGTAAGGCTTCCCCAGACAGCCATTTTGCTATTTTGCATTTCTTTTCCATGGGGATGATCTTAATCCTTGTCTCCTGTACAATGTCATGAACCTCAGTCTATAGTTCATCAGGCACTCTATCTATCAGAAATAGGCCCTTAATCTATTTCTCACTTCCACAGTACAATCATAAGGGATTTGACTTAGGTCATACCTGAATGGTCTAGTGGTTTTCCCTACTTTCTTCAATTTAAGTTTGAATTTGACAATAAGGAGTTCATGATCTGAGCCACAGAGAGCTGCAGTCTTGTTTTTGTTGACTGTATAGAGCTTCTTCATCTTTGGCTGCAAAGAATATAATCAATCTGATTTCGGTGTTAACCATCTGGTGATGTCCATGTGTAGAGTCTTCTCTTGTGTTGTTTGAAGTGGATGTTTGCTATGACCAGTCCATTCTCTTGACAAAATTCTATTAGCCTTTGCCTTGCTTCATTCCGTATTCCAAGGCCAAGTTTGCCTGTTACTCCAGGTGTTTCTTGACTTCCTACTTTTGCATTCCAGTCCCCTATAATGAAAAGGACATATTTTGGGGGTGTTAGTTCTAAAAGGTCTTGTAGGTCTTCATAGAATCATTCAACTTTAGCTTCTTCAGTGTTACTGGTTGGGACATAGACATGAATTACTGTGATATTGAATGGTTTGCCTTGGAAATGAACAGAGATCATTCTATCATTTTTGAGATTGCATCCAAGTACTGCATTTCAGACTCTTTTTTTGACCATAATGGCTACTCTATTTCTTCTAAGGGATTCCTGCCTGCAGTAGTAGATATAATGGTCACCTGAGTTAAATTCACCCATTCCAGTCCACTTTAGTTTGCTGATTCCTAGAATGTTGACGTTCACTCTTGTCATCTTCTGTTTGACCACTTCCAATTTGCCTTGATTCATGGACCTAACATTCCAGGTTCCTATGCAATATTGCTCTTTACAGCATTGGACCTTGCTTCTATCACCAGTCACATCCACAACTGGGTATTGTTTTTGCTTTGGCTCCATCCCTTCATTCTTTCTGGAGTTATTTCTCCACTGATCTCCAGTAGCATTTTGGGCACCTACTGACCTGGGGAGTTCCTTTCAGTGTCCTATCATTTTGCCTTTTCATACTGTTCATGGGATTCTCAAGGCAAGAATACTGAAGTGGTTTGCCATTCCCTTTTCCAGTGGACCACATCATTAGCAAGTGTAAAATGAGTAATTGTTGCTAAACTATAGAAGGGAATGGCAATCCACTCCAGTACTCTCACCTGGAAAATCCCATGAATGGAGGAGCTTGGTAGGCTGCAGTCCATGGTGTCTCTAAGAGTCGGACACAACTGAGCGACTTGACTTTTCACTTTTTCTTTCATGGATTGGAGAAGGAGATGACAACCCACTCCGGTGTTCTTGCCTAGAGAATCCCAGGGACGGGGGAGCTCGGTGGGCTGAAATCTATGGGGTCACACAGAGTTCAACACAATTGAAGCGACTTACTAGCAGCAGCATAGTATGCCAGGGCAAGCTTGTGTTGTTTAAGCACAATCAAAAAATGCTCAAAATTTTTCAGACTTTCTTTCAATATTGGAAAGCTAGTCAAACAAAGTAGGTTTGTCTGGTGGCTCAGCAGTAAAGAATCTGCCTGCCAATGCAAGAGATGTGAGTTCGATCCCTGGGCTGGGAAGATCCCCTAGAAAAGGAAATGCTGACCCAGTCAAGTACTTTTGCATAGGAAATCCTGTGGACCGAGGAGTCTGGTGGACTACGGTCCATGGTGTTGCAAAGACTTCAGACATGATTTAGCAACTAAACAGCAACAGTCAAGCAAATTTTTAAGACTGTCTTGATATATAGGGATTTTTAGGAATAGTATATTTTTTCATGCACAATGTAGAACATCTATGTGAAATATATATTATATGAGTGCTTAAGTATATCAGTGAATATATATATATATATTTCATGTCAAAACAATGGATGTAAGAATAGCTATATGAGTATGTGATGATTAAAACACATTCTATTTAATAAAACTCAAATGAGATTTATTCTACTGTACCTAATGTGCCATTCCTGCCAACTACCTGAGACTCATATCTCAAAAACTTACTGGCTAAACCTTTAGAGATTTAATATGCCAACATGTCTTGAGAAATGAGCAAGACATGCTTGATTAGTTTAAAAATGAAGTGTGCATTTCTATAAGACTATTTAGCAGGCTATGGCTTATGTGTGTAAAATGTCAGGATTTTAAGTTTGATGTGAAGTCAGTATCTTGAGATCAATTAACCTAAGTTTTTAAGAAAAGAAGAATTCTATCATTCGGCATATTTTGAAACACACAGAAAATATTCAGTGAGGAAGACAACACATTCAATATGCACCATCAGAGAGACTGTCAAATGACTCCAAAATCCTTGATGCTTCATAGTTAGTATACGTGTCTTTGCCAGCTTTCAATATCACTTCTTTTACCACATTGTGACAATCCAGCACTTGTGTTCTGATTGCCTTGAAGTTTAATGTATTTTTATTTTGAGGCATTTACTGAATTGTATTAAGAACCATAGTGCTTGAATTATAGAAGCAGTATCATTTTTCTTTATTCCATTAAAAAGGTCTCTCATCTTTTCTCTATATATTTTCCCTAGCTAGAAAAGAAAATATTGCTGTCAGTTTCAGTGGAGTTTGTCTTTCATCTCACAGTGGCATTTCAGGTCTCTAAGTGGTATCCAATTTATTTGTATTCCAATGCCACTTCAGTGAAGCGTGCCTCTCTGTCGGCTGAATGCAAGCTTCAGGTGCTCAGTACTTGGAAGCCATGCCATGAACAAATTGACAATATCAACTGTAGCTAGTCATCTTGCAGATAATTTCTGCATGCCAGCTGAAGAAGAGTTCTCAGAATTATTAAGCAGTACTATCAATAATATTTTTAGAGTAATCTAAGATTTTTTTTCCTTGACTTTCTCAAGCTATGATATTTTATTGTCAGCTCTCTGTCATCATATTGAAGATGTGCTTTGGCATAACTTTTATTTCCAAGAAAATAGTTTTTATTTAATGTTATATTTTTTCATATTTTCAAATCTTTCTATTTACTATTAAGAATCAAACGTTAATGAATCCCTATAATTTGTAATTTAAAGTTTTCTATACATCCGAAATCTGAGGGAAACCTAGAATTACAACATATATAGCATAACATAACAGCAGCATATAATTCCTACCATATTTTATCTTATTATTTCTATTCATTCACTTCTAAAAGATTCAATAATTACAGAATATTATGTGATTAATATGTTATATTTTAAAATACCCCTTTGGTTTGTTGCAATTGACTGTAAAAATGCCCAAATTTTCCATTCTTTTTCAGTAATGTTGCTGTGTAGCTCTCCTCCCATTAAGGCTCAGAATCTGCCCCACTACCGCTTTGAATGTAGGCTGGCTTTGTGACTTCCTTTGTCCAAACAAAATGGAATGGAAGCAACAGAGTATCAGTTTCAAATCTAGGCTATAAGAGCTTTTGTGCATCTCCACATTTCTTGGAACCTCTGTCTCTATCAGGGGAACAAGATCAGATCAACCTTGTGGAAGATGAGATACACCTTGAAGCAGAATCAATTCATTCATTAGAATCACCTACATCAACATGTCCACACCCAACCCCAGGTTACCACAAATGATGATTAAGCCCAGCCAAAATCATATGGGTTGCCCAGGCAACCCATAGACTCATGATAAATAATATATTATTTATATAACATAAATATGTGCCCAGATAAAATGCAAAATAAAATACTTCCTTACATTTGGGTAAGATACAGCAGAGTCAGGTCAAAGAGAAAGCATGACTTTTGAAAAAATTCCTTGTTGCAAAATGCAATGTGGAGAAACTGGTATTTGGGCTAGGTTTTGAGGAGGAAATAATTTGTAACATGGAAAAGAAATGAAGTAGCTTTAATGACAGTGTACCATGTCAGCAAAGATGAATAAATGAACTTACTTGAAATAAAGTTGCATACACAGGCTAGTGGATGATGAGACTAAAAATTCTAAATTTTAGTTAGGACTAAATTGTAGAAAGTTTTCTTAGGCAAGTCAAGAAATTTGAATCTCCTTCCCGGAGCATTAAGAAGATTAAAGATAAATTTTCATAGAGAAATGACAATAATTCAGGAGGTAGGTTGAGATTAGATGTAGGGAAACCACACAAAGTGGCTTTTCCAAAAGTATGAAAAAAAACAATGAAGTCTTCAAAGGCAGTACCAGAAAGGATGAAAAGAAGAACTAAAGTCAATAAATTTTCAAAGTTAGACTTCAATAACTTTTCAGTTAGAACTGATTAAAGTAGGTTAAGAAAGAGACAAAGTGAAGGGAAAGCACAAAAGCCTAGCATTTCCCCCAGATTCCAGATTAAAATATGGCCTGGATTGTGATCTTTTCATTAAAGTGGAAAAGATTAGAATAAGAAACTTGCTATAGGAAAGGAAGTAAAATTTGGTTTTAACATATTAATTATGAAGTCACTTCAAGAAAGATAGGTTAACATGACAATTGAAAATACCAAATATATCCAGGGATAACATTAGAGTGAGGAAATTTAGAGTAAAAAGGAGAATCAAAGAATTGAACTCTGGGGAATACAGAAATATAAAGGAAAAGCAAAGGAGGAGATAACTATTAAAGGACCATGAAGAGCAATTTTCAGATGTGGATACAAATTTTAAGAAAAGATATCAGACACGACTGAGCGACTGAACTGAACTGATCCTAGAAAATAATGGTATAAATTCAAGGAGAGAGTGATCAACAATAGCAAGGGCAAAAGATGAGTAAGATGAGGTTCAAAAGCGCAGCTCTATTGGCAATTAAGAGATGACTATAGGAAAAACAGCTTCTTTAGGCACTAAACATTCCCAGTTTGAGTAATTAATAGGTAGAAACATCACTTCATGGGAAATAGATAGGGAAACAGTGGAAATAGTGTCAGACTTTATTTTTTTGGGCTCCAAAATCGCTGCAGATGGTGATTGTAGCCATGAAATTAAAAGACGCTTACTCCTTGGAAGAAAAGTTATGACCAACCTATTCAAAAGCAGAGACATTACTTTGCCAACTAAGGTCTGTCTAGTCAAGGCTATGGTTTTTCCTGTGGTCATGTATGGATTTGAGAGCTGGACTGTGAAGAAGGCTGAGCACCGAAGAATTGATGCTTTTGAACTGTGGTGTTGGAGAAGACTCTTGAGAGTCCCTTGGACTGCAAGGAGATCCAACCATTCTATTCTGAAGGAGATCGGCCCTGGGATTTCTTTGGAAGGAATGATATTAAAGCTGAAACTCCAGTACTTTGGCCCCCTCATGCGAAGAGTTGACTCATTGGAGAAGACTGATGCTGGGAGGGATTGGGGGGAGGAGGAGAAGGGGACGACCGAGGATGAGATGGCTGGATGGCATCACGGACTCGATGGACATGAGTCTGAGTGAACTCCGGGAGTTGGTGATGGACAGGGAGGCCTGGCGTGCTGCAATTCATGGGGTCGCAAAGAGACAGACACGACTGAGTGACTGAACTGAACTGAACTGAACTGAAGGAATTTGAAAAAGCAAGCCTAGGCTACATTGTCATACATTTTGGTAAATAATTCAATGAGGAAGTAAGACTTGAAGGAAAGTTAGATGAAGGATGAGAATATCTGAGCTTCCTTGTAAGCTCTGGGGGCTTCCCCAGTGGCTCAGCAGTAAAGAATCCACCTGCAATGCAGGAGCCACAAGAGAGGTAGGTTCAATCCCTGGTTCAGGAAGGTTGCCTGGAGGAAGACATGGCAACTCCAGTAATCTTGCCTGGAGAATCGTATGGACAGAGGAGCCTGGCAAGCTGCAGTCCACAGGATCTCAAAGAGTCGGACATGACTGAAGCAACTTAGCATGCATGCATGTAGGCTTAGGAGAAGTGATCCCTGAAAAAACTATCTAGGCTTCAATGACCTAGCAGAAGATTGTCCCTAAGGCACAGGTGGAGCAGCTACCTTGGTAGATAAGAGAAAGCACCTCAGCATCCCAGTCAGAAGAGAAGGATGAACCTCACAACAGGAGTATTAAGAGGGAATACAAAGTCATAGGATATTTCACCTGATAATCTTGGCTTCCTCTGTGAATTAAGAATCTATTGAGTGTGATGGTATTGAAAGTACATTAGGATTCAGAATAAAGATTTTTGTATAGATATTTTGAAAATTCAAATGGGAGTTGGAAAGGGAAAAGAAAAATGATTCCAAACAGTTCTGAAGGCTCAATTGAGGTTGAAATACTCTAAGTTTATGGTCAGAAAGATGTGTATTGATCTGTGTAAAGTCCAGCGGTAGCAGTAGAGGAAGTAGATAGCTGCTTTCATTGGAGTGAGAACAGGAAAAATAGACTGGTAAAAGCATTGAAAGTCATAATGACTCCATTTTGAAGACAGACTGTAGTCAAGATAGGAGCCTGGAGTGAAGCCAGAGTACAGCTTATATATACAAGGAGGATTGAAAATGCAAGGCAAATGCTCTCCAGTTCCATTCTATTATAGTGCAAAATAGCCTTTGCCATGGCTTTTTCATATCTAAAATGTTATTTTTTTAACTGACTTCTGTCTTTTCTACTTAAACACTAAGTACAGTTTCTTCTGGTTTGAATACTTTATTATTATAGCCCTTTTAGGGAGCATTCACAATTACAACCTACAAAAACATGATTTCCTCTATTAATAAGGGACTGTTTTATTTACCTTTCCCAAGCTAAGCTAAATGTCAGGCATAGTTCAACAAAATAAATCTATAATTCTCAATAGACACAAATGCTTATTTTATTAATGCCAAATCTAACTCCAAATTAAAATCATATGGGATTGACATTGTGTACATATTTCAGATAAACTAATTTTGTTTTTAATATCAAATTCATAAAGAGAGTAATTAAAGCATTTGTTGCCCTTTTCTCCTGGCTTTATATGCATGGACTTAGAAGATAATAATTAAAAAGACTTTGCTTAACTCAAACTCAGACAACATAAAAATATGAAAGTAGATAGACAGATGGGAAATAGATGGATAAACAGATGGCCATATCACTTTAGAAAAATAAAGTGAAAACTTGCTTGTCATTCTAATTAACATTGGACATCGTTCTTTAAACTTGCACCTTGGATCAAAGATAACAGTATAAGCACAAACCATAATACTATAATTTATAACCTTAAACCCTGAACAAGAGCAAGATTTTCACTCCAGATCTTGAACAATTCCAAAGACTGTAGATATAAGTAACTTATATGTATACTGCAGGAAGCATCACACTTCATTATATGCTAATAAGCCAAAGAAATCTAGAATTTCACTTTCCCCATTCAAGACAGAGGCTGAGGGAAGAATACTGGTTTTAAAGGGACTGAAAGAATCAGGTAGAACTGAAAAGTAGAGTTCAAAGTTCATATACTGGGGACCAGACAGTATATGAAAGTAAAGGGAGTAAGGCTGGCCTTTACTCAAAAAAAAAAAAAAAAAATTTAGGTTTATTCTTGTGTTGGATTAGCCTCAGAAAAGAGTCAGAGAAAGAACCACTGGAGTCTAACAGTTAGGGTCAACAGATCCCACTGATGAGTTTTTTCAAGACAGAAAGCGAAAGTCATTAACATACTTCCTCCTAAAATCTGTCAAGATTGGTTCAGAAACTAGACACGGCTGAGATGCAGATAAAGAAAGAGGAGGCACTGTAAGGAAGGAAAAGCTTGAGGCAAAATAAATGAATCTGGTTATATGTAAAAAAAAAAAATAGACATTAAGATATATTAACAGATACAAACTACTACACATAAAATAGATAAGCAACAAGATCCAATTTATAGCAAGGGAACTATATTCAATATTCTGCAATAAACCATAATGGAAGAGAATATGAATCACTTTGTTATACACTGGAAACTAACACATTATAAATCAACTATACTGCAATAAAACTATAAAATAATGACATTAATGCATGTTTGGCTTTATACTGGATCTATACATAAGTCTCAAAATATGGTTCAACAGAGCATATGAGGCCAATATAGAAAACACTGTCATTAATATAGAAGTGTCCTTACTTCTGTGGTCCACCATCGGGTAATAGAACCCACTAAAAAAGTTTGGCAATGACTGTCAATGAAGTCACAATTTGGCCACATGTAGATTTTCCAAGCTTATTTTTTAAAACCATATGTAATATATCCAGGAATATATTACTTGCAGAAACCATACCAAACTTTTCAAGAACAAAGATTGTGTCTAATAATATTTATTTTCTTATCAGCATTATGCAGTATCTGAAAGTGAAGTTGCTCAGTCATGTCTGACTCTTTGCGACCCTGTGGACTGTAGCCCATCAGGTTCCTCTGTCCATGGGATTCTCCAGGCAAGAATACTGGAGTGGGTTGCCATTTCCTATGCAGTATCTAGGACACAATAAATGATCAAAAGGATGAACTGAGAAATATAGCTTGCTTATGTTTTTATTTTATTTTATTTTATGTTAAAAATATAAAATAATTAACAAAGTTTGCTATGTTTATGAGGTATGAAATAACACACCTGTGAAATTTGTTAATAGTCAGCGAGACCATAATGACAGAAAGATACTTTAATTCAAAGAAATTAAATATAAAGCACTGAAAACATGAATAGATAAATGTTGATAGTTTTTCAAAGTAAGAGGTATTAAAATATAATTAGTTATGTATAAAGCCAATATAACTGCCAGAGTGATTAGAGATAGGTTCTGCAATCAAAAAAACCTGCATCTGAAGCCCATGTGCCCCACCTTAATGATTCTGATTATTGGATCTGGGATTTTATTTTACTCTGCTTATAAGTTGGCTGTAACTATTTGATGGGGGGAGCCTGGTGGGCTGCCGTCTATGGGGTCGCACAGAGTCGGGCACGACTGAAGTGACTTAGCAGTAGCAGCAGCAGCAAAAGACATGAGATTTCTGGGTCAGACACAATGGTCTTTATTACTCACAGTACAAAAAGGAGTATAAGTGTCAGCATGCTTGCATGGGCTCTTTTTGCCCCAGTTTCCACAGGGCAACATGATAAACCCACATGGATGCTACATGAGCAACAGGTTTGCATCACAGCTGAAGAACACTGAGTTTGGGGAATCCATGGTTTTTCCGGCAAATCAGTAAACATGTGTGTTCTGTGTTCAAGGCAGGGCAGAGCCATTATCTCATTTCTCAACCTTGAGAAACAAACCTAAAAAATAATATAGCAGTCTGGCAGGTGCAGCAAGATTTATGAGTGCAACAGACCCAAGCAGCACTGTCTCTCCATACACAAATGTTATTCAGATCACTTCCATTCATTTGCTTTCTTTCCTTTTTAATCTGTTTTTGTGATACTTTTCATCAGCATTTTTGCCTATCTCTCCCACAAGAATAAAAACCCTAAAAAAGCATATTTAAAAAAAAGAATTATTGCAGTACAGTTGATTTAGAGCATGTGTTAGTTGCTATGGTACATCAGAGTGAATCAGTTATAATATACATATCCAATCTTTTTAAGACTCTTTTCCCATATATGTCATTACAGAGTATTGAGTTGAGTTCCCTGTGCTATACAGTAGGTCCTTATTAGTTGTTTATTTTATCACTATATATAGTTGTGTGTATATGTCAATCTAAATCTCTCAATTTATCCCCTTCTTAGCCCCTGGTAGCCAGAAGTTCATTTTCTACATCTGTAACTCTATTTCTGTTTTGTAGATAAGTTCATGTGTATCCTTTTTTAGATTCCATATATAAGTGATATCATATATATTTTATTTTGTTCATTATTACATCTCTAGTAGTATGTCTTATTATATTTGCTTTTAAATATATTTGTGATTTAAAATAAATTTTTGTCAGTTTACTAAAAGCTGGCAGTTTTTCTAGATACCAGGAGATAGCAATTAAAAAGTTGGTGAAGGTCCCTACTCTAACTCTCAAATTCTCAAAATCTTTATCAGTAAAGAACAGACTGTAACAGTGCCCTCTTCATGTAGTTTTGAGAGGATTTAATGAATAATACAAGTAAAATATTTAGGGAAATTCCTATCATATAGTAGACATTTATGAATCTTAGCAATTTTTATTAAAACATACTGCTTTTACTACGAATACTTCTTGCATTATACACTTTATAGTTTGAAAAACTACTAAAATATTTGTTTTTTATTTTTAAAGTGAAATGCTGAAACACATAGACTTGTATAGAAAATAATGTAAAGCAAGATTATGTGCTTAGTCATTCATGTCTGACTCTTTGTGACCCATGGACTGTAGCCTGCCAGGCTCCTCTGTCCATGAGGATTCTCCAGGCAAGAATACTGGAGTGGATTGCCATTTCCTCCTCCAGGGGATCTTCCCAACAACTGATGCAATTATCTTACTACATTTTATCAGACTATATTAAATAAAGAAAAAAGGTACAACTAATGAGGCATCCCATCTCTTTCTCTCTTCTCCCTCTCCAGAGTTAAGTATATCATATTCATTTATATCCTTGAACAATCTGAATCGTTTGTTTGTTTTTACATAATATCATCATGCTGGATGTAGCGTTTTACAACTTACAAAAACTTAAATTCAAAAGCCTTTCCTTTAAGATGCCAGTCAAATCTTTCTGTCTGTTTGCTCAATCCCTCATCATGTCTGATTCTTTTGGATCCAATGGACTGTAGCCTCCCAGACTTCTCTGTGCATGGAATTGTCCAGGCAAGAGTACTGGAGTGGGTTGCCATTTCCTACTCCAGAGGATCCTCCGGACTCAGAGATCCAACTCATGTCTTCTGTGTCTCCTGCATTGACAGGTGGATTCTTTACCACTGCACCATCTGGGAAGCCCTAGATCTTTTTGATTCTTCCAAATTATCTCAGTGGCATATTTATAATGAATAAAATTGTGAAATTGTACCTGAATTTGTTTTAAGCAAATTACTTCACCAAATCCTGTACTCTGTGCTTTTAATGTACTTTACTTGAACATATAAAGATTTTCACCAATATATTCATCTTGCATTTAGCAATGATCATGAACACTATGACTTTAAGACCTTGACCTTTAGATAAGATTTTATCTGGAACATTTTTCTTCTTATTGCTAGTTCACACTTCAGGGACTTATTAAAATGTTCTTGCTAATTTTACTTGCAAACTATATTGCTATTACTGGTATTTACTACACTTAACTTTCACCTTTCCAAAAGTAACATTAAGTGTTATTTGCATAAGTTAAAATCATATTTGAATGTGTCCCTGGCTATATTTTTTAAAATCACTTTTCTGTAAATTACATTAGAATAACATTATTGAGGAAAAGTCATTTTGAAAGGCTATTGAAGTGTGTTTTTTCCCCACAAAATTAACTGTTCCTCGTTTTTATTTTAGAGCGGAATCTGGCACCTAAGTAAATTCCTCTCACTTATTGGAGTGCTTTACTTCTTATCAACTACTGTGGCTAGCTGTCTGCTTTGACAAAAGAATGTTGAGTCTCGAAAAAGTAATTCTTAAAGAGAATGGGAAAATATTTCTTTTATCATTTCAAAATTTGGTCTCATGACAGTTTATGAAAAATAAAATACAATCCTCTTCCTTTTTTTAAAGAATTCAAAAAAAAACTTTACCATACACTTATTTTTTTTTTTTAATTTTTATTTTAACTTTATTTTACTTTACAATACTGTATTGGTTTTGCCATACATTGTCATGAATCCACCACGGGTGTACATGCGATCCCAAACATGAACCCCCCTCCCACCTCACTCCCCACAACATCCCTATGGGTCATCCCTGTGCACCAGCCCCAAGCATGCTGTATCCTGCATCGGACATAGACTGGTGATTCGATTTTTACATGATAGTATACATGTTTCAATGCCATTCTCCCAAATCATCCCACCCTTTCCCTCTCCCTCTGAGTCCAAAAGTCCACTATACACATCTGTGTCTTTTTTGCTGTCTTGCATACAGGGTCATCATTGCCATCTTTCTAAATTCCATATATATGTGTTAGTATACTGTATTGGTGTTTTTCTTTCTGGCTTACTTCAGTCTGTATAATCGGCTCCAGTTTCATCCATCTCAACAGAACTGATTCAAATGTATTCTTTTTAATGGCTGAGTAATACTCCATTGTGTATATGTACCACTGCTTTCTTATCCATTCATCTGCTGATGGACATCTAGGTTGTTTCCATGTCCTGGTTATTATAAACAGTGCTGCGATGAACATTGGGGTACATGTGTCTCTTTCAATTCTGGTTTCCTCAGTGTGTATGCCCAGCAGTGGGATTGCTGGGTCATATGTTAGTTCTATTTGCAATTTTTTAAGGAATCTCCACACTGTTCTCCAAAGTGGCTGTACTAGTTTGCATTCCCACCAACAGTGTAGGAGGGTTCCCTTTTCTCCACATCCTCTCCAGCATTTATTGCTTGCAGATTTTTGGATCGCAGACATTCTGACTGGTGTGAAGTGGTACCTCATTGTGGTTTTGATTTGCATTTCTCTGATAATGAGTGATGTTGAGCATCTTCTCATGTGTTTGTTAGCCATCCATATGTCTTCTTTGGAGAAATGTCTATTTAGATCTTTGGCCCATTTTTTGATTGGGTCGTTTATTTTTCTGGAATTGAGCTGCATAAGTTGCTTGTATATTTTTGAGATTAGTTGTTTGTCAGTTGTTTCATTTGCTATTATTTTCTCCCATTCAGAAGGCTGTCTTTACATCTTGCTTATATTTTCCTTTGTTGTGCAGAAGCTTTTAATTTTAATTAGATCCCATTTGTTTATTTTTGCTTTTATTTCCAGAATTCTGGGAGGTGGATCATAAAGGATCCTGCTGTGATTTATGTCGGAGAGTGTTTTGCCTATGTTCTCCTCTAGGAGTTTTATAGTTTCTGGTCTTACATTTAGATCTTTAATCCATTTTGAGTTTATTTTCGTGTGCGGTGTTAGAAAGTGATCTAGTTTCAATCTTTTACAAGTGGTTGACCAGTTTTCCCAGCACCACTTGTTAAAGAGATTGTCTTTAAAAAATATGGAACGCTTCACGAATTTGCATGTCATCCTTGCGCAGGGGCCATGCTAATCTTCTCTGTATCGTTCCAATTATGTGCTGCTGAAGCGAGCACCATACACTTATTTTGAACTACAGTTTTCACTCTATGCTTATACCTTTTCACATTAATTTACTACAAAGTACGACAAAACAGAACATTTCTAATGAACTTAGATAAAAAGGTGATCAACACCATTCTGTGCATGGTTTTTGACACTTTATTTATTATAGTTCCAAAAGAAACACTAAACATATTATCACCCATTTTAATATTAAAAAATAGCTCTCATCTAAATATTTTTCTTGATGAGTTTTTAAATATTTTATTCGCTATAGTTTATTTATAATGTTGTGTTAGTTTCAGGTGTACAGCAAAGTAAATCTGTTATACGTATGTGTGCTTAGTCACTCAGTCATGTCCGACTGTTTGAGTTTCCATGGACTGTAGCCAACCAGGCACCTCTATGTTTGAGGATTCTCCAAGCAAGACTCTGGACTGGGTTGCCAAATACATATATCTAGTCCTTTTTAAAAAAGTTTATTTATTTTAATTGGAGGCTAATTACTTTGCAATATTGTATTGGTTTTGCCATACATCAACACGAATCCACCACGGGTGTACACGTGTTCCCATTTCTGAACCCCTCTCCCACCTCCCTCCCCATACCATCCCTCTGGGTCATCCCAGTGCATCAGCCCCATGCATCCTGTATCCTGCATTGAACCTAGACTGGCAATTCATTTCTTATATGATATTATACATGAGGGAGAGGGTGGGATGATTTGGGAGAATGGCACTGAAACATACCCAGTCCTTTTAAGATTCTCTTCCCATGTAGGTAAACATTCTTGCAGAAAACTACAACTAGAGTCTGCAGCTGAGAGCTAGGCAAGGTTTGGGCTGCCTGTTCCTCAACTTTGGGTAACTACAATATACAACGTACAAAGTGGACACTCCCTGGAGCTGGATTTCTTTCAGTGTCTACAATGAGTTTGTCAAACTTAAGGTTAAAGACACAGCCCTCAATTCAGATATCAACCACAAGTTCAAGAGTCTCCTGAGTCACCCTCATATCTGATCAGTTGACTAAAATTTGGGGGTTCCCATGACCAAACTCAGGTTCAACAATTTATTAGAATGACTCATAGAATTAATAAAAGCAACTTTGTATGCCTTGCGGGGCCTTAGCTTCTCAACAAGGGATTGAACTGAGGTCCCCTGTGATGGAACTCTTGAGTTCAAACCATTGAACACTAGAGAATTCCCACCCATACCTTTCTTATGTATAGTCTCTTCCATTATCAACATCTTCCACCATAGTGGTATACTTGTTACAACTGATGAACCTACAATGACATCATAATCACCCCAAGTCACAAGTTAACATTACAATTTACTCTTGGTGATATACATTCTATTTGTTCAGTTCAGTTGCTCAGTCCTGTCCAACTCTTTACAACCCCATGAACCACAGCACACCAGGCCTCCCTGTCCATCACCAACTCCTGGAGTTTACCCAAACTTTGTCCATTGAGTCGCTGATGCCATCCAACCAACACATCCTCTGTCATCCCCTTCTCCTAGCCTCAATCTTTCCCAGCATCAGGGTCTTTTCAAATGAGTCAGCTTTTCACATCAGGTGGCCAAAGTATTGGAGCTTCAGCTTCAACGTCAGTCCTTCCAGTGAACACCCAGGACTGATCTTCTTTAGGATGGACTGGTTGGATCTCCTTGCAGTCCAAGGGACTCTCAAGAGTCTTCTCCAACACCACAGTTCAAAAGCATCAATTCTTTGGCACTCAGCTTTCTTTATAGTCCAACTCTCACATCCATACATGACCACAGGAAAAACCACAGCCTTGACTAGACAGACTTTTGTTGACAAAGTAATGTCTCTGCTTTTGAATATGCTATCTAGGTTGGTCATAACTTTCCTTCCAAGGAGTAAGTGTGTTTTAATTTCATAGCTGCAATCACCACCTACAATGATTTTGGAGCCCCCAAAAGTAAAGTTAGCCACTGTTTCCACTGTTTCCCCATCTATTTCCCATGAAGTGATGGAACCAGATGCCATGATCTTCGTTTTCTGAATGTTGAGCTTTAAGCCAGCTTTTTCACTCTCCTCTTTCACTTTCATCCAGAGGCTCTTTAATTCTTCTTCACTTTCTGCCATATGGGTGGTATCATCTGCATATCTGAGGTTATTGATATTTCTCCTTGCAATCTTGATTCCAGCTTGTGCTTCCTCCAGCCCAGTGTTTCTCATGATCTACTCTGAATATAAGTTAAATAAGCAGGGTGACAATATACAGCCTTGATGTACTCCTTTTCCCATTCAGAACCAGTCTGTTGTTCCATGTCCAGTTCTAACTATTGTTTCCTGACCTGCATACAGGTTTCTCAAGAGGCAGATCAGATGGTCTGGTATTCCCATCTCTTTCAGAATTTTCCACAGTTTATTGTGATCCACACAGTCAAAAGCTTTGGCATAGTCAATAAAGCAGAAATAGATGTTTTTCTGGAAATCTCTTGCTTTTCCGACGATCCAGTGAATGTTGGCAATTTGATCTCTGGTTCCTCTGCCTTTTCTAAAATCCATACAGTCTATGGATTTAAGCAAATGTATGATATGTATCTTCATAATAGTATCATACAGAATAGTTTCACTGCCCTAAAAGTCCTCTGTCTTTTGTCTATTCATTCCTCTCTCCCCCAGTACCAGGTAATTAGTGGCAGGTAATTAATGGCAACTGCTGAGTTTTTTCCTGTCCCTGTAGTTTTGTCTTTTCCACATGATTTTGTCATGTAGCTGAAAATATACAGTATGTAGCCTTTTCAGATTGGCTTCTTTCACTTAGAAATATGCGTTTAAGGTTTTTTCTGTCTTTTCATTGCTTCATAGCTTATTTCTTTCTGGAGTGGAATAATATTCCATTGTCTGAATGTACCACAATTTATCTGTTCACCTACTGAAGGACATCTTGGTAGTTTCCAAGTTGTGGAAATTACAGATAAAGCTGCTGTAAATATCCATGTGCAGATTTTTGTATGGATATAAGCTTTCAACTTCTCTGGGCAAATACCAAGAAGGACAATTGCTGCTTCATATGGTTAAGTGTATGTTATGTATTGTAAGAACCCTACCAAATTTCTTTCCAAAGTGTCTGTACCATTTTGTATTCCCACTAGCAATGAATGAGAATGAAGTCCAGTTATCAACTGTTTCTTTCATGGATCATGCCTTTGGTGTTGTATGTAAAAAGATGTCACCAAATCCAAAGTTACCTAGATTTTTTTCTTATGGTATTGCCTAGAATTTTTATAGTTTTGCATTTTGCATCTAGGTTTGTGATCCATTTTGAGTTGATTTTTGTAAAGTCTGTGTCTAGATTCAGTTTTTTTTGCATGTAGATAGTCTTCTTAACCTTTAATATACATTTTACTGAGAACAGTGGTTATTAATAATAATAGCTAACATTTATTGATGCTTGCTAATGCTACAGGTACAGGCAGGGTTCTAAGAGCTTTCATGTATTAAACTCATTTAATAGTCATGATAGTCTGTGTGAGATAGGTAATATTATTTACATTTTTACAGAAGAGAAAACTGATTTTCAGGAAACTAAATAGCTTGCTCAAGAATACAGACACAGGCAACTGAAAGAACCAGGTGCTAAAGCCAGGCAGCCTGGTTCCAGAGCACACCTCCTACTCATATACCTACACTTGTAATATGTTATACATATACTTAAGTTATTACAATATTAGATAATAAACACTTTGCTCTAAGATTATAGATCTAAGTTATAACTGGAAACAGTAAAGACAAGTAATTACTCTTGCCCAGAGAAAAAGACAATGTTCTTAAGATAGAGAATGTTTCATAACTCTGTGTATTACATTCAGTTCAGTTTAGTCACTCAGTCGTGTCCAGCTCTTTGTGACCTCTTGGACTGCAGCATGCCAGGCCTCCCTGTCCATCACCAACTCCCAGAGTTTACTCAAACTCATGGTCATCGAGTCAACGATGCCATCCAACCAGCTCATTCTCTGTTTTCCCCTTCTCCTGTTGCCTTCAATCTTTCCCAGCATCAGGGTCCTTTCCAATAAGTCACTTCTTTGCATTAGGTGGCCAAAGTATTGGAGTGTCAGCTTCGGCATCAGTCCTACATTAATGAAATATTTGGATTCCTACTTCTTTGAATCAACATGTATTATATATGCCTTAAATCTGAAGAAGTATATTTCCCGAGATATCAAATGACAAGCGATAAGTGGATATACATCTGATGGAAACATCTGCCCTCATACTTTGTGGACTAATATTTTAAATTGCATGTTAGGATGAATAAATGAACTCATCAAAATTAATTGGAAAGAGTTTGCTTGTATAAAGCAATTGATTAAATATTCAGTTCAGTTCAGTTCAGTTCAGTCGCTCAGTCATGTCCAACTCTTTGTGACCCCATGAATCGCAGCACACCAGGCCTCCCTGTGCATCACCATCTCCCGGAGTTCACTCAGACTCACGTCCATCGAGTCAGTGATGCCATCCAGCCGTCTCATCCTCTGTTGTCCCCTTCTCCTCCTGCCCCCAATCCCTCCCAGCATCAGAGTCTTTTCCAGTGAGTCAACTCTTCACATAAGGTGGCCAAAGCACTGGAGTTTCAGCTTTAGCATCATTCCTTCCAAAGATACCCCAGGGCTGATCTCCTTCAGAATAGACTGGTTGGATCTCCTTGCAGTCCAACGGACTCTCAAGAGTCTTCTCCAACACCACAGTTCAAAAGCATCAATTCTTCGGTGCTCAGCCTTCTTCACAGTCCAACTCTCACATCCATACATGACCACAGGAAACACCATAGCCTTGACTAGATGGACCTTAGTCAGCAAAGTAATGTCTCTGCTTTTGAATATACTATCTAGGTTGGTCATAACTTTTCTTCCAAGGAGTAAGCATCTTTTAATTTCATGGCTGCAGTCACCATCTGCAGTGATTTTGGAGCCCCCAAAAATAAAGTCTGACACTGTTTGCACTGTTTCCCCATCTATTTCCCATGAAGTGATGGGACCGGATGCCCTGATCTTCGTTTTCTGAATGTTGAGCTTTAAGCCAGTTTTTTCGCTCTCCTCTTTCACTTTCATCAAGAGGCTTTTTAGTTCCTCTTCACTTCCTGCCATAAGGGTGGTGTCATCTGAATTATCTGAGGTTATTGCTATTTCTCCCGGCAATCTTGATTCAAGCTTGTGTTTCTCCCAGTCCAGCGTTTCTCATGATGTACTCTGCATAGAAGTTAAATAAGCAGGGTGACAATATACAGCCTTGACGTACTCTTTTTCCTATTTGGAACCAGTCTGTTGTTCCATGTCCAGTTCTAACTGTTGCTTCCTGACCTTCATACAGATTTCTCAAGAGGCAGGTTAGGTGGTCTGGTATTCCCACCTGGGAAATCTATGATATATCTTTATTCACAACCACCAGACATTGGTGACATTTAGGAATGTAATATGCATAGCCTACAATTGCTTCTTAGTGTTTAACAGAGACTTCAGTCTCTCCACAGAGACAATAGAGACTTCAGTCTCTTCACATAGTGTGCCTTCCCCCTGAGGCACAAACTCAGTTTAGATGCTTTAGCTCAGTCACTTTACATTGCTTTGTCTAACTCAGATGTCTACATAACCAGAAAGAATCTACTAATACAAATTTGGCCTTCCAGATAAAATAGTGTAACAACAACCACATGGATTACACCAGCTACACCAGATGGTATAAACCTGTGCTCACATCGTTTGTGCACAGAGACCATTGAAACACACAGCATTGACAGTCTTCATCTATATCCTCTAGAGCAGAGGTTTTCATTCTTCTAATAAAATGCTCAATCTATCATGAAGTTCTGACACATTTTCTTTTAAGACATTTCTTTTATTAACACTAATAATTTCTTTCAATTTTCTGTCATTTGAGTCACTGCCACCCGATCTTCATGATCTGCCCTAAAAGCAGCCCCTAACTTTATCTTTTAACTTCTTCTTCAGCCAAAAGCTATTTCCTAGTGTGTCCTACAATCACACAACACTTTAAAGGTGTAAGAGAGCTTTTAAACCTCATATTTCCCCATCATAAATGTTGCTATTGGATTGCACTAATTCAAAGAGTGTTCTAGTATCACTGGTTCCAGACTGGAGAGTTTTCTGGGCTGTTTTTGGCAGAAATGGTGACACCAGATGCTAAAAGGCTAGTGTTCAGAAGCTGGACATTTGATCATTTGATGCTATAAGGAAACTGCTGTGTATCAGACTCAGGGTGTGAATATCCTGCCATGTGCCACAACATCCAAATAGGGAAAAAATAAATAATATTCAATAATCATCTTGGAAGCAACCATACACTTTAAATAAAATTAAATGTAGATTCACAGATAGAAAAAACTGTTGTTAAGATTTTTTTTCAAGTAGTATACCTATAAAGTGGAAATTTACAAAGCTAAATTTTAGGTTGAACTATAAGAAATTGCTTTTTGAGTAAGTAAAAAATGACCAAATATTGGCGATTTTATATGACTGTGCTTAATACACAGGTTGTAAAATATAATAACCCTAAATTTTATTGAGAATAGTAAGAAACATTGTTATACAAGCAGATGACAAAAATAGCAAGACAGCCTTTAATGTCTCATCATCTATCTCATTTATCTGAATAAAATGTCGTGCATTACCTTAATTTTCATACATTGCTTACATCTCACACTCTCCAGAAAACTGTCACACAGCAGATTAAAAAGTGGCAATATAAATCACAACTTTTCTCTCTGATACCATGGTTTTCAAACACTATGCTGACAAATGATGAGAGTATTATGAACTCTTCAGTTCAGTAATCCAATATTCCACCAGTAATTAGCAAAAGCGGTAGGAAATAAAACACATTCTGAAATAAATGCCAAGGTTAAAAATATTGCTTCTAAGTCTATAAACTTATTACATGCTATTACAAAGTGCCAACAGTTTTCCATTCCTGGTAATTTTATTTTACTTTAAATCGATTGGAATTACTAAACTAAATCTATGTCTCTGAGAACTCAGCATAGGAAAAAGAAGTCAGATTAAACACTATATGGTCAGCAATCTCATACAGTATAATTATTTTTTTCTTATCATTTTAAGCTCTTTACTCAAATCCACATGTATTTAAGGAACACATTATTTTCAAAGCACTGCATGCATGCTATGAATAAACAAATATTAGAAGATTTCTTCCCTCAAAGAGTTTACATTCTAGTTTTATAGACAGGATATGAACCCATATGTGGTGTTTTAAAATAAATTCACTTTCAATGACATGTTAAGATAGCAAAAGAAAAGAGGTGTCACAAGGCTGTATATAATTGTCAGATGTATGTAGTATGCTCAGTCACTGAGTCGTGTCCAACTCTTTACGACCCCATGGACTCTAGCCTACCAGGCTTCTCTATCCATGGGATTTCCTAGGCAAGAATTTGGAGTGGGTTGCCATTTCCTTCTCCAGGGATCTTCCTGACCCAGGTATCTAACCTGTGTCTCCTTCAGCTCCTGCATCGCAAGTGGATTCTTCACCACTAGAGCCACCAAATTGTAATTAACATTAGAATTCAAAAGAGGGAATGATCTTTTCAGATGCTGCCCAGAAAAGATTTATGGCTAAAGTGGGATTTGTTCTTCCATTAAGAGATCGCTGGTGTTTAGGAGATGGAAAGTGGAGAAAGATTACTTTCATTCTAGATGCCATGGGCTTGGACTGGGTAGATATCAGAAATGAAAGTACACAGAAATAGTCATTCCAAACTGGTTTCTAATTACACATCAACACTACTTTTAAGTTCACTAATGCATCTTGTCACACTTTATCCATTGTGAAACTTTATTTCTCACTTTTGTCATCAACTTGTTTATTAAAAATTCTTTGACATCTTCTCAGAATTCCAATTGGTAGCATTTAATTTAGGTTCCCCAGAAAAAAACACACTCCAGTAAATTGATAGCAGCTGCCTGGCATGGCTACAAAATTAAGTCCCACACATTTGGGGACAAGAAAGTTCTGTCATTCACTCCAATATTTCAAAATTTAGAAGTCTCTCTAAATTTGGAATAGCTTACATTTACAGTTCTATCAAAAATTATTATAAGTTTTATCCACTCTGAATTCATAAAGAAATATGAGCAAAAAGTTGAATGAAAAGAAACTAAGACACTGTCTTCCCACTTTTTGTATTTTCATTTGCTGCCCCCAACCATAACTAGTGACCCTACATTCAGGGACCAATTCTGACAAAAGACAGGATGGCTATGAACTGACTTCTTCCATGGATTTTGGAATGATGCTGAATGCTTCATTGCCTTCCATTCAGAATGATTCTAGGCCGATTTACCAGAAATCAATATATCGGAAATTCAATATCCCAAAGGAACAATATGCCAATGATTAATTTCTCTTCTTTGTCAAAATTAGCAATATACTGGAAAGTCCCTTTTTTTTTTGCACTCCATAAAGGTTTGTGGCATTCATCCTGAATGTACAGTGTTTACCTAGATTTTTAACTTACGAGAAGATGGTTCAGTTCAGTTCAGTTGTTCCATCGTGTCTGACACTTTGTGATCCCATGAACCGTACATGCCAGGCATCCCTGTCCATCACCAACTCCCGGAGTTTACCCAAACTTATGTCCATTGAGTCGGTGATCCAATCCAACCATCACATCCTCTGTTGTCCCCTTCTCTTCCTGCCCTCAATCTTTCCCAGCATCAAGGTCTTTTCAAATGAGTCAGCTCTTGGCATCAAGTGGCCAAAGTATTGGAATTTCAGCTTCAACATCAGTCTTTCCAGTGAATACCCAGGACTGATCTTTAGGATGGATTGGTTGCATCTCCTTGCAGTCCAAGGGACTCTCAAGAGTCTTCTCCAACACCACCGTTCAAAAACATCAATTCTTCGGCACTCAGCTTTCTTTATAGTCCAACTCTTACATCCATACACAACTACTGGAAAAACCATAGCCATAAATAGATGGACCATTGTTGACAAAGTAATGTCTCTGCTTTCGAATACGCTGTCTAGGTTGGTCATAACTTTCTTTCCAAGGAGTAAGCGTCTTTTAATTTCATGGCTGCAATCACCATCTACAGTGATTTTGGAGCCCCCAAAAATAGTCAGCCACTGTTTCCACTGTTTCCCCATCTATTTGCCATGAAGTGATGGGACCGGACGCCATGATCTTCGTTTTCTGAATGTTGAGCTTTAAGCCAAGTTTTTCACTCTCCTCTTTCACTTTCATCAAGAGACTCTTTAGTTCTTCTTCACTTTCTGCCATATGGGTGGTGTCATCTTCATATCAGAGGTTATTGATATTTCTCTTGGCAATCTTGATTCCAGCTTGTGCTTCATCCAGCCCAGCATTTCTCATGATGTACTCTGCATATAAGTTAAATAAGCAGGATGACAATATACAGCCTTGATGTACTCTTTTTTCTGTTTGGAACCAGTCTGTTTTTCCATGTCCAGTTCTAACTGTTGCTTCCTGACCTGCATACAGGTTTCTCAAGAGGCAGATTAGGTGATCTGGTATTCCCATCTCTTGAAGAATTTTCCACAGTTTAGTGATCCACACAGTCAAAGGCTTTGGCATAGTCAATAAAGCAGAAGTAGATGTTTTTTCTGGAACTCTCTTGCTTTTTCCATGATCCAGCAGATGTTGGCAATTTCATCTCTGGTTCCTCTGTCTTTTCTAAAACCAGCTTGAACATCTGGAAGTTCACGGTTCAGATATTGCTGAAGCCTGGCTTGGAGAATTTTGAGCATTACTTTACTAGCGTGGGAGATGAGTGCAATTGTATGGTAGTTTGAGCATTCCTTGGTATTGTCTTTCTTTGGGATTGGAATGAAAACTGACTTTTCCAGTCCTGTGGCCACTGCTTAGTTTTCCAAATTTGCTGACATACTGAGTGCAACATCACTTTCACAGCATCATATTTGAAGATTTGAAAGAGTTCAACTGGAATTCCATCACCTCCACTAGCTTTGTTCTTAGTGATTCTTCCATATCCAAGGCCAAGCTTTCCTGTTACTCCAGGTGTTTCTTGACTTCCTACTTTTGCATTCCAGTTCCTTATAATGAAAAGGACATCTTTTTGCTGTTTAGTTCTAAAAGGTCTTGTAGGTCTTCAAAGAACCATTCAACTTCAGCTTCTTCAGCATTACTAGCCGGGGCATAGACATGGATTACTGTGACATTGAATTGTTTGCCCTGGAAATGAACAGAGATCATTCTGTCATTTTTGAGACTGCATCCAAGTACTGCATTTTGGACTCTTTTGTTGACTATGATGGCTATTCCATTTCTGCTAAGGGATTCCTGCCCACAGTGGTAGATAAAATGTTCATCTGAGTTAAATTCACCCATTCCAGTCCATTTTAGTTCGCTGATTCCTAGAATGTCAACATTCACTCTTGCCACCTCCTGTTTGACCACTTCCAATTTGCCTGGATTCATGGACCTAACATTCCAGGTTCCTATGCAGTATTGCTCTTTACAGCATCGGACTTTACTACCATCACCAGTCACATTCACAATTGAGTATTGTTTTTGCTTTGGCTCCATCCCTTCATTCTTTTTGGAGTTGTTTCTCCACTGATCTCCAGTAGCATATTGGGCACCTACCGACCTGGGGAGTTCATCTATCCTTGTCCTTTTTGCCTTTTCGTACTGTTCATGTGGTTCTCAAGGCAAGAATACTGAAGTGGTTTGCCATTCCCTTTTCCAGTGGACCACGTTCTGTCACTTTTAACTTAGGAGAAGATTGTAACATATAAGAATTATGTAATTGAACTTTGTCTTGGTTTACTGCTTGCTGCTGCTGCTGCTGTTGCTCCTGCAGCTTAAACAGTGGGATAGAAAGAGGAAGCACTTTGTTGAGAGAAGGAAGAAAACATAATGAGCCCAAAGAGTGCCTGGGATACTGTGCTATCTCAGAAAAACAGGGAGAAGCCAGGAGATAGGAGGGTGAGACAGTGAAAGGAGAAGACCAGAACACAGGGACCGAGACAAATATTGGGA
The DNA here is from genome assembly GCF_032405125.1 of Capricornis sumatraensis. Taxonomy (NCBI): domain Eukaryota; kingdom Metazoa; phylum Chordata; class Mammalia; order Artiodactyla; family Bovidae; genus Capricornis; species Capricornis sumatraensis. Next base: position 128,275,953 of record NC_091071.1, read on the forward strand.
GGGAGAGCAGAAAGAAGAGGTGTCAGTTCACATTGGTGTACGGCCAAAACCAACACAACATCGTAAAGCAATTGTGCTCCAATAACAGAAAAAGAAAGAGACATCAACAGGGGAACTGGGAGGATTTTAAGGAACAAGGAGAGGAGAGCAATAGAGAAAAGAAAGGAGTTTAAAGAAACTTAGCAGCAAAGAGAGTGAAGATTGAGAGAGGGAGAGAAGTTAGCAGGCAGAGAGAAGAGATGACAAGGTTCTGTAGCAAGGAGAGAGTAGATTGAAAGGCAGAGAGAACACAGACTAAGAGAAAGGTGAAAATTTGGTGAAAATTTTGTGTCCAAGTTGCCCAAAACAACCTAGGTTGTAATAAACCATCATATAAATGGCTGTAAACATTATGAATATTTGGAAGAAGAAAGGTTTTCATAAGTTAACTTTGGTAAATTATTCATGTTTGTTATTCAGCAAAACATAGTAATTGATCGATGGGCCAAAAGAATTGCTTTCATGAAAACATTCCTGGGATTTTACTTCAGAAATGAATATATTTCATTACAAACTTGAAATATCACTGTTTGAATATTGTGTACTTTAAATACCAATGTGAGCTTCTATTCATCCTCATTTCCACTGTCATAAAGGGTGTGTTCTCTGCACATAGTTTTATCCCAGTATGGTCTTACTGTTTCTCAAGACATGGTCATAAGGAATAAGTTGTTGTTGTTAGTCGTTAAGTCATGTCTGACTCTTTGCAATCTCATGGACTGTAGCCCACCAGTCTCCTTTGTCCATGGGATTTCCCAGGCAAGAATAGCGGAAGTGGGTTGTCATTTCCTTCTCCAGGGGATCTTCCTGACCCAGTGATCAAGTCCTTCATTGCCAGGTGGATTCTTTACCATTGAGCCACCAGGGAAGCATATAAGGAATAATACTGGATATTAAAAAGACTGTAATAGACTCTAGTTGGCTACTACAGAAATCCTCATAGTAAATACTATGGTATTTGCTTAACTTTCTACTTAAAATAAACGTGTTAACATCTAAAAGTTTCCAAAGCAATATGTGTTAGGTGAGCAAGACATTGTCTTTTTTTTTTTTTTTTTTTTTGAATTCTGATGAGGAACTTGGTGTTCAAAGAAGATAACTGAATTGTTCAAGGTCATAAAGTAAGACTTCCACAATCTGGAATATTAAGCCAAGTTTTCTTGTGGAAAAGCTAACACTTTTTTTTTTTTTTTCATAACATCCCAATGTACTATCCCAAAACACTTTTAGAAATCAACAATTCCCATAACAGATCTTTGAAAATAGGATTATTTTTAGCTGGGAAAATACAATAGCTAGAATATATGTGATGATTTGAATCAATAAGATTGATTCAAAAGATATTCACCCCACATTCTCTTCCTTAACTCCTACAACATTCTTTTCCCAGTTTTCATTGCTCCTTTAAATCTAATAACTAGATTTTCAGTTCAGAATATTCAAGTTTAAGGAATGCTGGTAGAACAAATGATATTCCTAGGTGAGAAACAAAGGATGGTTTTTTACTCACACTGATAATCGTAGCCACAGCACCAGTATTTTTGTGCTGGTTCCCCAAGACCTAATTACTACAGGATGCCATGAAGAGGTCCAGATGACAAAGCACACACTATGGGCTCTGTTTCAAGAAAGGAACCCCAAGACAACTAGGATCGTTTGTAATGGGCAATAATTATGCTTGCCCTGGGCTCCAGAAAGAAACATTTCTTTTATATACTGCAATTTCATTTCTTTTTTTCTTCACGTGTAACTTCTTTTATTTTCTCAATATGAATTTATTTATTTTAATTTTATTTCTATTGCACAAATGAAGTTAGCATGTAGGAAATTTAAGTGAAACAGTATGGTAAAAATAGCAGACAACCAAAAACTTTTACAAGGAAATGCGCTAAAGCATGAGAATTCAACACTCATTAATGCTTCATCTTCAATTTTGATTGACACTTGATGTTTACAAATTTTGAAACAAACTTTGAGATCATGGTGACTATTCTGAAGAGATTTCAGCACTGGCACTAAGATTTGTACATTCAGTTGGTTTGCAATTGACTTATTAGCCATTTACATAGTGTATAGCATAGATTTGTCACAGGTCATATCACTGTTGAAGGAAGGAAGTCCTTCCCATAATTAGAAAGGATTCCCTAAACTGCATTCAGCTTAAGACATCCAATGTATAAAAGCACGAAAATTCATAATACTGTAGCTCCAAGGAACATAGTTTTAATAACGAAAATAATCAAAGCTTCTATCCATTTAAATTATGAAATCAGAACAAAACTCTTAACATAAGACAGTAACTGTAAACAGTGATTCAATCAAACTACTCGGAAAGAACATATTAACAATCTGGGATAATGCAGAATGATAGGCAATAAAACATGACACAACACTGATTCTTTTTGTCATTTTTACACAGACATCACGTTAATATTAGATAAAGGAACAATCAGTAGTTTTACTAAAACTGCTTTTATCTGCTTTCTAGATTGCTTCAATCTAAGTTCATAAGACAGAGCTGTTGATAAGCATAGTTTTTAAATGTTGCAGGTTTGCAGCCATTACTGCTCAAAGAGGTTTGAATGAGGTATTTTCCCTCTTTATTAAAATAGTTCCTGTTTCCGTAGAAACTTCATTTTTAGATTAATCTGTGATGGATGAGCTATCATAATTCAAGTATAGAGTTCTTTTCTTCTGTCATTGTCATCTGATAGTAAAGACATTAAAGATGCAGCAAGCTTATAATGCACTACTTTCTAAAAGAAATAGGAGGCATTTTCATCTTTATTATTGTACTTTTTATGCAAACACTTTGATGGTAATAAATGTTTATATCCTCTGTAAATCTGGTCAGAAACCACTTTTGATTTTGTTGATTAAGTTAAAAAGTCTATAGTAGGATCAAGTACTAGGTACAAGTGGTCCAAAGTAAGATTAAAGACTACAATAAAATGCAAGCTCTTAAAAAAAATGGGTGTATGAGACATTTTTACTGTAATAGACAGTAAGCATGGCTGCACTTTTCTCTGAGAGACACTAGTTCTGTCTTTCAAGGTATTATACACACATCCTTGAAATGATAGTCCAGAACAAAGAGCTGTCAGAATCTCACTGGCAAAATGTGCAGAAACACTAGAGACCCATGAGGATTATTGCTCAACAGGTTGATCCACATCTGCTTCAAGCTGTCTCTTAGATTATTGTGAAACTTGCTTTATGAGTTGAGATATTTAATTAATAACCTAACTGTCTCATATGTTTCTTAATTGCAAATCATTTTACTTGGAATATAGCTTCTGTTATTGCCTCTTTGTGATTTCATGGAAAAGAAAAGTCAAAATGCCATAATAAATATTAACTGACTTTATTTGCTATAACTACTTCCCCTCATAATCTGAAACACTGATTCTCTTGTAAAGGTTCAAACCTGAGACTCTAGGGCCAAAACGGTCCCATTTCAGATCTTAAGTAATTCTACATCAATTCAGCCTTGATACAAGACTTCCTGTTCCCTGGGATATCCACTTTGAAATACGGTCTCTCTCTCACCAGCAGATCTATTCTCTTAGGCTGGGATCTTATTCTGTTCCCCCAGATCCTTTAAGAACCTAAGTCTTGGGCCATGTCCCAACCCAGCATCTGGCCCCTGCATCAGCTATAGACCCTTGTCACTGACTATTTGCCACCACTGTCATCACACTACTGCTGCTGCCATCCACCCTGGTCCTGTGCTCCACCCTTTTATTTGGGTACTAACTTTTTTTTTCTTTGGAGAAAGAAATGGTGACCCACTCCAGTGGCTCAAAGACAGAAAGATAAAATGAAGTATATATGCCATCCTGAGCTAAGAAATGAGATTGGGCCCTGGGGTTCCAAGGAGAGGAGGGTCATTCACAAGATGGTAAGAGTATATGTTTGGTAATTAGATGTTTAATCAGATGTTTGCCTTACCATATAAATGGAGCCATTTAGATTTTTTTTTATCCCTGGTATAATAACTCCTTTCGGAGAAGGCAGTGGCACCCGACTCCAGTACTCTTGCCTGGAGAATCCCAGGGATAGCGGGGAGCCTGGTGGGCTGCCATCTATGGGGTCGCACAGAGTCAAACACGACTGAAGTGACTTACCAGCAACCTTTTTTTGCATGAATTTATTGGTATTAATTACCTATCTTAATATCCACCTTACTATTATCACCTATCCCCATTCATTTACCCAACAAATAGTTCCCGAAGATTATTAAGTTTGTGGATCTGGACGAGGGTGTAAGTTTGTGATGAAATCCCCAAATACTATATATGGACTTGATTACCTAACTACTGTCTGTTGGTAATCAGACATTAACTGTTGGCAGTCAGGTATCAGGGCTTCCCTGATAGCTCAGTTGGTAAAGAATTCTCCTGCAATGCAGGATACCTTGGTTGGATTCCTGGGTCAGGAAGATCCTCCTGGAGAAGGGATAAGCTACCCACTCCAGTATTTTTAGGCTTCCCTTGTGGCTCAGCTGTTAAAGAATCAGCTTGAAATTTGAGAGACCTGGGTTCGATCCCTGGGTTGGAAAAATCCCCTGGAGAAGGGAAAGGCTACCTGCTCCAGTATTCTGGCCTGGAGAATTCCATGGACTGTATAGTCCATGGGGTTACAAAGAGTCAGACACAACTGAGTGATTTTCACTATTTTTGGGGGGCTTCCCAGCTGGTGCTAGTGGTAAAGAATCTGCCTGCAATGCAGGAGACACAGAAGACACGGGTTCCATTTCTGGGTCTCTTTTTTTTTTTGCCCCTTACTTTTAAATATGCAATTTAGTAATACTCAAGGTTTTCAATTCAAGTGATTAAAGCATCTCTGAAAAATTTAAGCAAAAAGTATTTTATTAAAGAATATCATGTAGCTCAATGTATCTAGAGAAGGGCTTGATTCACATACCACTGAACTGATTTCATGAATACACTACTGCTAATGTAACCCTCAAGATACCAATATTGTCTCTGAAAACTGAATCTAGCTACTGTCCCTGGAATAAATTCTGCATGTCACTATATATTTTTTGAGAATCTGGGGCAATTACACTTTGGAAGCAAAATTTCCAGCATGTTACCTTTCAAAATGATCTATTCTTTTTAGATGTATTCTGAAAAATGGAAATTTCAGAAATTTATTTACAACGTGTCATAAGCAGGGGGCCACCTTTAGCTTGAAACAGAGGAAGAGTTATCTATAGAAGAATTGTTTCACTCTCACCGAAATCTGTAAATATAGTTAAGAGATAATATCATTCTTTTACCCAATCACAAGTTACCAATGTAAATTTAGCCTTTTTTTTTTTTTCTGTTATCCATTTTTAGGCTTGCTTTCAACAATCATTTCCTCTTATTACAATTTATCACTAATTTTTAACAAGATGTTCTTCCTTGGGTAGAATTATCATGTTCAGAAGAGGATTTTCTTACAGTTGGCCAGCAGTATGAATCTAGTCAGTGTTTTCCACTTCATCCATTCCCTGTCACATGGAGTGGTGTTGGATAAGTTAAAACTTATAGGACCATCTTGTCCACTAGGTAGAAAAGAAGTAGTAATTGTTAATCTCAGCTTAGATATGGGAGGAAAAAAACCAACTCATACTGCCAGTCCTTTAGAAATTCAGACAATATTTAGAGATATTGTAACTATGCGATGTTTAGTAATTAATCCTTACTTTGGAACTCAGAAATGTTAGGTAGGTCTCAGCACTACAAGTCCCAGGTGGCACAGTGGTAAGGAATCCACCTGCCAATGAAGAAGATGCAGAAGACACGGGTTTGATCCCTGGATTGGGAAGATCCCTTGAAGTAGGAAATGACAACACAATCAGTGTTCTTGAGGCTGGGCATGCACACAATCACTAGTTTCTTAGCCTTATTAGCTATTGACTGATAGTTTATACAAGTTTCCTCAGGAAACACGTGCTTGGCTTTCCTAAGACACAGGTATCTCACACATATCTTGGTGAGTCATAATCCAAAGACAAAGCACATGCTGCAAAACTGAGAAAGCATTATAGGGACTGTGCCTAAAAGCCTCATACCTCTCTAATGTTTACCTGTGCTTTCATTTTCCTGCTAAACTTTAGGCTTCACCTTCATCAAAGTCACATGTTAATATACCCTGTGTGATCTCTCAAATGCTGTGACCACTGATGGTAAGAAACGCATATCAATTGAACTTGGGGACTGCAGATACTGAAGCAAAAGAAACAGTTACATAAATTAAGAAGGAAATTCAGGTATAAGGGAAGTCAGTTGAGAATTTGTGATTTTGGCTACTTTGAAAAATGAAAGAAGCAGAAAAACTAAGACTGCCAAATACACCAAATTATGATTTGTGATCTTAAACACACTGCACACCAAAAAGAGAATTGGGTAAATGTTTCTTTTGATCATATTATGCCTCAGTATAAAAAAGACTATACAGTTTGCCAAGAGAGGAAACAAAAGACAAGCAAAATGCATTCAGTTATTTGAGGAGTGATGGAGAAGGCAATGGCAACCCAGTCCAGTACTCTTGCCTGGAAAATCCCATGGACAGAGGAGCCTGGAAGGCTGCAGTCCATAGGGTCGCTGAGGGTCGGACACGACTGAGCGACTTCACTTTCACTTTTCACTTTCATGCATTGGAGAAGGAAATGGCAACCCACTCCAGTGTTCTTGCCTGGAGAATCCCAGGGACAGCAGAGCCTGGTGGGCTGCCATCCATCTATGGGGTTGCACAGAGTCGGACACGACTGAAGCAACTTAGCAGCACACAGTTTTCTAGGAAGCTTATTCTAAAGTAAATTTTATGTATTCAGATTCAAGGAGCTATTTCCCTTGTATTAGGTATTGCTGGCTGGAAGAGTATGTTTAGATTTCGGATCCTCAATTAGTTGCCACTTTTACAGAAACATGGTTAGAGGGTCAAACTCCAAATCTATAGAGCTAGAAAAAGCTGAGGTATATAACATACACCTACAGAGGGGATGTTAGATACTAAATGAAATACTCATAAATACCAAATGAAATAATTCTTATAAAGCTTCTGAAATATTGAAAGTATCAGTAATTTTGAATTGATTATATGATGATGCTAAAGTTTCCCATAATCGTACACCTTTAACTAAAGCGGTGATTGATGTCATGGTTAAAGGGCTTCCAAATACTTAATTCCCTTATGTTCTTATACTACTGGATGAGTTGGATTATCTAAGAGAAGCTACCATTGACATCTTGATTCATTTCTTGTAGATAGAGCTGAATGATGATAAAGATTAGAATTATAAAGAAGAAAGGAAAACTATGAATAAAATGGATAAAAACCTCAAGACATTTAAGCTGAGTAGAAGTGTTCATAGTGTACGGAAAAGAAGAGACAGATGAAGTAACTATGAAAATTTTAATGGATTACTTATAGGAGATTATGTGATCTGGCTGCTTGACCAACTCTTCAATTTATCCTAGCCTTAATGAATTTTATAAATCTAATAATGGCATAAAAGGAGAATCTGCAGTCTCTTTCAAAGCAGTTCAGTTTAAAATATGAGAGTTTAAGAAGATTATTCTGAATGACAAGGTGGCCAGAGACTGGTAGTACAGTGTGCCAGCAACGAAAGGTCATTTTTATTGGTATGCAAGAAAACTAACAAGGGCAGTAAAGAAATTTTATTGAACTTTCTAGACACTGGTGTACGGTATACAACCTGCTAATGAAAGGGTAAGGGGAAATGTGATTAAGTAGTGGGATAAGGTAAAATATTCAGAAATAAAAGTGTGGTTCAATGTAGGGATTTATGAATAAAAGCTGTGTAAGATTGTTGCATCACCCATACCAGAATATATTACCAGAATGGGTATAATGTATGAATGAGGAATTCTTGCCTTATCCAAGCCTTTGGAAATAAGGAGATCATACAGATCTACTCTTCATTATCTTTTAATTGGGCATGTTAGATGGGAGGGACCTAAACCCATTCAAAAGTTTAACATAAAACAATAGAATAGCTAGGAATAGGAATACCTAGGAAAGGTAGGAAGAGGTGGGGGGAGAGAAAGGAGCATCAAGAACTTTTAGTTTTGATTAAAGATATGGTAAATGCAAGTGAATTAGTATCTACAAATTCCTTTTTGATAGTCCAGTATAGCATGTGAGGAAAGCTGATGAATCCTGGAGAATAACTTTAGACTCCAAAGAATTGAATAAAGAGCAGCCTTCAATAGCATCAAGCCATTCCTGTTAAAGTGTTAACAATTCAAGATCTACCACAGACTAAGGGTAGTTGATATTCTGTGATCAATCTGAATAATGCTTCCTTTTAGATTCCTATTTTGAAAGAAAATCAAAATCAAATTTGTATTCATGTGAAACAGACTCCAGTACACATTTACTGTGCACCTATGAGGATATTTAAATTATCCTGCTTGTAACCACAACTTGGTGAGAAAAGATGTTGATTTAATTCAGTCGAGAAGTACTGTTATTCATTACATCAATAATATAATGTTGATATCTAAATATAAAAATCAAGCTAAGCATGAATTCCAAATGCTGGTTAATTATATAGCCACCAGGGAGTAACTAATTACCTGAGCTAAAAGACAGGGTCCAACATAAATGATAAAATTCTGAGTAATTACATGGGCCAGACCCACTAGCAGCATTCCTCAACCAATCACAATGAGTTATTGTCTCTCCAGCTCCAAAACTGAAACAAAAGCCATAAAGATTGCCTGGTTTCTGAAGAAATCACATACCACATCTATCAATTTTATTGGTGCCAATTCACACAATAACAACAGAAAAAGCTTTATTTGAATAATGCTTTAAACAGCATCAGGCTTGCTCTCTCTTTTTTTTTTTTTTTTTTTACTTTTTTTTTCTTTTTTTTTTTATTGGTTTTGCCATACATTGACATAAATCCACCACTTTGAATGGCCATTGACCTGTACAGCCCCACTCTAACTTGATGCTCAAATGACAATAGAAATATAAACCACTAGAAAACTAAAGCTGGTTAAAGCCTTTGACAAAAACCCATGACTACCATTCAGCAGTCCTGGAATTCAGACTAGAATGCTATCTAAGGCTGCCTCATAAGTAGCATAGTTCACAGACTGTAACTCAAGGGCAGAGAGTGAAAAAGCAGGCTGCAAGGCAGCTGCATTACAATTAGTTGATCTTTTCATTTTGACTGAAGAATACAAATACAACTCCATTCAATAGGCAGAATTAAGAGGGTTATTCCTTGGGAAACTATCAATAAAACCAACATAGTATTATTCATACTAGTTTTTAGGCAAAACCAATAGATGGGCAATATGGTTCACAGAAACAGAAAACAAAATGGTGGTTGCCAGGGGTTGAGAGAAGGGGCAGATGAGAAACTGCTGTTCAAATGGGATAAAGTTTCAATTATGCAGGATTAAAACATTTTAGAATTCTGCTGTACAACATTGTGGTCATAGTTAAAAATACCATCAGTTCAGTTCAGTCGCTCAGTCGTGTCCGATTCTTTACGACCCCATGAATCGCAGCACGCCAGGCCTCCATGTCCATCACCAACTCCCGGAGTTCACTCAGACTCATGTCCATCGAGTCAGTGATGCCATCCAGCCATCTCATCCTCGGTCGTCCCCTTCTCCTCCCGCCCCCAATCCATTCCAGCATCAGAGTCTTTTCCAATGAGTCAACACTTCACATGAGGTGGCCAAAGTACTGGAGTTTCAGCTTTAGCATCATTCCTTCCAAAGAAATCCCAGGGCTGATCTCCTTTAGGATGGACTGGTTGGATCTCCTTGCAGTCCAAGGGATTCTCAAGAGTCTTCTCCAACACCACAGTTCAAAACTATCAATTCTTCGGCTCTCAGCCTTCTTCACAGTCCAAACTTTCACATCCATACATGACCACAGGAAAAACCATAGCCTTGACTAAATGGACCTTAGTCGGCAAAGTAACGTCTCTGCTTTTGAATATGCTATCTAGGTTGGTCATAACTTTTCTTCCAAGGAGCAAGCGTCTTTTAATTTCATGGCTGCAGTCACCATCTGCAGTGATTTTGGAGCCCCCCAAAATAAAGTTTGGCACTGTTTCCACTGTTTCCCCATCTGTTTCCCAGGAAGTGATGGGACCAGATGCCATGATCTTCATTTTCTGAATGTTGAGCTTTAGGCCAACTTTTTCACTCTCCTCTTTCACTTTCATCAAGAGGCTTTTTAGCTCCTCCTCACTTTCTGCCTTAAGGGTGGTGCCAGCTGCATATCTGAGGTTACTGATATTTCTCTCAGCAATCTTGATTCCAATTTGTGTTTCTTTCAGTCCAGCGTTTCTCATGATGTACTCTGCATATAAGCTAAATAAGTAGGGTGACAATATACAGCCTTGACGTACTCCTTTTCCTATTTGAAACCAGTCTGTTCTTCCATGTCCAGTTCTAACTGCTGCTTAATGACCTGCATACAGATTTCTCAAGAGGCAGGTCAGGTGGTCTGGTATTCCCATCTCTTGAAGAATCTTCCACAGTTTATTGTGATCCACACAGTCAAAGGCTTTGGCATAGTCAATAAAGCAGAAATAGATGTTTTTCTGGAACTCTCTTGCTTTTTCCATGATCCAGTGAATGTTGGCAATTTGATCTCTGGTTCCTCTGCCTTTTCTAAAACCAGCTTGAACATCAGGGAGTTCACGGTTCATGTATTGCTGAAGCCTGGCTTGGAGAATTTTGAGCATTACTTTACTAGCATGTGAGATGAGTGCAATTGTGCAGTAGTTTGAGCATTCTTTTGCATTGACTTTCTTTGGAATTGGAATGAAAACTGATCTTTTCCAGTCCTGTGGCCACTGCTGAGTTTTCCAAATTTGCTGGTATATTGAGTGCAGCACTTTCACAGCCATACTGCACCCTTAAAATTTTGTTAAGAGAACAGAGCTCCTGTTATATGTGTGCATGCTTATGTGTGCTTGGTGGTTCAGTGGCTAAGTTGTCTCCGACTCTTGCAATCCTGTGGACTGTAGCCTGCCAGGCTCCTCTGTCTGAGGAATTCTTCAGGCAAGAATACTGGAGTTGGTTGCCATTTCCTTCCCTAGGGGATTTTCCCACCCAGGGATGGAACACAGGTTGCCCACACTCAAGTGGGTCTCTTGCAGGTGGATTCTTTACTGACTGAGCAACCAGGGAAGCCTTTAGTGTTAGTCGCTAGGTCACGTCCAAATCTTTTCGACCACATGGACTGAAGCACACCAGCCTCCTCTGTCCATGGAATTCTCCAGGCAAGAATACTGGAGTTGGTAGCCAATCTGTTCTCCAGGGGATCTTCATGATCCAAGGATCAAATGGGGGTCTCCTGCGTTGCAGGCAAATTCTTTACCATCTGAGCCACCAAGAAAGCCCCTATGTGTGCTTACCATAATTGAAAAAAAAGGCATGTGCTCATTTGTATATTAACTGGGGAGGTGTCTGAGTGAACTCTGGGAGTTGGTGATGGACAGAGAGGCCTGGTGTGCTGCGATTCATGGGGTCGCAGAGTCGGACACGACTGAGCGACTGAACTGAACTGAAGATAGTGGTGATTGCAGCCATGAAATTAAAAGATGCTTACTCCTTGGAAGAAAAGTTATGACCAACCTAGATACCATATTCAAAAGCAGAGACATTACTTTGCCGACTAAGGTGCATCTAGTCAAGGCTATGGTTTTTCCAGTGGTCATGTATGGATGTGAGAGTTGGACTGTGAAGAAAGCTGAGTGCCGAAGAATTGATGCTTTTGAACTGTGGTCTTGGAGAAGACTCTTGAGAGTCCCTTGGACTGCAAGGAGATCCAACCAGTCCATCCTAAAGGAGATCAGCCCTGGGATTTCTTTGGAAGGAATGATGCTAAAGCTGAAACTCCAGTATTTTGGCCACGTCATGCGAAGAGTTGACTCATTGGAAAAGACTCTGAAGCTGGGAGGGATTGGAGGCAGGAGGAGAAGGGGACGACAGAGGATGAGATGGTTGAATGGCATCACCAACTCGATGTACATGAGTTTGAGTGAACACCGGGAGATGGTGATGGACAGGGAGGCCTGGCGTGCTGCAATTCATGGGGTCGCAAAGAGTCAGATACAACTGAGTGACTGAACTGAACTAGCTGACTGAAGATAGTGAAGAAATGACTTATAGGATCAAGTGAATGTTTATTTAATATGCATGGAAATGGAATCAGTATTGGGCTGTTGAAATATTATCACTATTGATAAATAAAGAAGAGGAAATAGAGGCATTAGAACTTAAAGATCTTATTTATTTCTAAAAGTCTTTTTCTTTGCTTGATTTTATAGTGCTTCTGCTCAGTAGTGTCCAACTCTTTGCAACCCCTTGGACTATAGCCTGCTAGGTTCCTCTGTCACTGCGATTGTCCTAGCAAGAATATTGGAGTGGGTTGCCATTTCCTTCTCGAGGGATCTTCCCAATCCAGGGATCAAAGCTGCATCTCCTGTGTGGTAGGAAGATCCTTCACTGCTGAGCCACTGGGGAAGCCCTTTGTAACTGGTTAAATCAGGTGCAAACCATCATTCTATACTCAATGAACAATATAACAACTTGCTATTGAGTGACTCTAAGGAAGTTTTGGAATTCAAACTGCACATTATAAATCCATAGGCAGTACAGTTTATTCCAGTCCTGGCCAAGAGTCAGTATTATGTCTGACGGCAGACATCCCTGGAGACAAACACAGAGCTACAGTTGCTCAGATCGGCTCCAAGTTCATTCTATGTGTATATAGTATTCCTTTCTTGTATAAATTTTAGTTTTCCATGGAGTAGATATTTGATTCCTTTTTAGTATGTTTGGTTTTCTATTACATCATTGCTTCAGTTTTTTCTGGTCAGATCATAACCTATCTTCCTCTATTTCCCTTTTGAAGGCAAAGGTATTCTTTTTTATAAGTTTAATCTATTCATTATTATTTTGTATTCTTTCCTCTATTTCTCTCTCATTTATTCAACAATGAAGCATTGAGTTTCAATGATGTGCTAGACACTGTTTTTGCCCACAACAAGCTCTAAGTCTGTTAAGAAGGATAAACATGAAGAACATATCAGTTCAGTTCAATTTAGTTGCTCAGTCATGTCTGATTCTTTGCGACCCCGTGGACTGCAGCACTCCAGGCCTCCCTGTCCATCACCAACTCCCAGAGTCCACCCAAACCCATGTCTGTCGAGTCGGTGATGCCATTCAACCATCTCATCCTCTGTCGTCCCCTTCTCCTCCTGCCCTCAATCTTTCCCAGCGTCAAGGTCTTTTCCAATGAGTCAGTTCTTTGCATCACATGGCCAAAGTATTGGAGTTTCAGCTTCAACATCAATCTTTCCAGTGAACACCCAGGACTTATCTCCTTTAGGATGGACTAGTTGGATCTCCTTGCAGTCTAAGGGACTCAAGAGTCTTCTCCAACACCACAGTTCAAAAGTATCAATTCTTCAGCGCTCAGCCTTCTTCACAGTCCAACTCTCACATCGATACATGACCACTGGAAAAACCATAGCCTTGACTAGATGGACCTTTCTTGGCAAAGTAATGTCTCTGCTTTTTAATATGCTGTTTAGATTGGTCATTACTTTCCTTCCAAGGAGTAAGCGTCTTTTAATTTCATGGCTGCAGTCACCATCTGTAGTGATCTTGGCCCCCTAAAATAAAGTCAGCCACTGTTTCCCCATCTATTTGCCATGAAGTGATGGGACCGGATGCCATGATCTTAACTTTCTGAATGTTGAGCTTTAAGCCAACTTTTTCACTCTTTTCTTTCACTTTCATGCAGAGGCTCTTTAGTTCTTCTTTGCTTTCTGCCATAAGAGTGGTGTCATCTGCATATCTGAGGTTATTGATATGTCTCCCGTAATCTTGATTCCAGCTTGTACTTCTTCCAGCCCAGCCTTTCTCATGATGTACTCTGCATATAACTTAAATAAGCAGGGTGACAATATACCTTGATGTACTCCTTTTTCTATTTGGAACCAGACTGTTGTTCCATGTCCAGTTCTAACTGTTGCTTCCTGACCTGCATACAGGTTTCTCAAGAGGCAGGTCAGGTGGTCTTGTATTCCCATCTCTTGAGGAATTTTCCACATTTTGTTGTGATCCACACAGTCAAAAGCTTTGGCATAGTCAGTAAAGCAGAAATAGATGTTGTTCTGGAACTCTCTTGCTTTTTCCGTGATCCAGCAGATGTTGGCAATTTGATCTCTGGTTTCTCTGCCTTTTCTAAAACCAGCTTGAACATCAAGGAGTTCACAGTTCACGTATTGCTGAAGCCTAGCTTGGAGAATTTTGAGCATTACTTTACTAGCATGTGAGACGAGTCCAATTGTGTGGCAGTTTGAGCATTCTTTGGCTTGCCTTTTTTGGGATTGGAATGAAAACTGACTTTTCCAGTCCTGTGGCCACTGCTGAGTTTTCCAAATTTGCTGGCATATTGAGTGCAACACTTTCACAGCATCATCTTTCAGGATTTGAAATAGCTCAACTGGAATTCCATCACCTCCACTAGCTTTGTTCATAGTGATGCTTCCTAAGGCCCACTTGACTTCACATTCCAGGATGTCTGGCTCTAGGTAAGTGATCACACCATCATGATTATCTGGGTAATAAACTATAATGGAAAAGAACATATATATATATATATATATATATATATATATATAGAGAGAGAGAGAGAGAGAGAGAGAGAGAGAGAGAGGGAGAGAGAGAGAGAGAATTGAATCACTGTACTATACACCAGAAACTATTAATTGCTCAAAATTGTAAATCAAGTATACTTTAATAAATAAAGAAAACAAGGGGTGGGGAGGAGGCAGGGAGTCTTCACCCTCACAGCTTCAGTAAAAGCAATTCCTCTGCCCTTAATTTCAGGGTATCTTGGGCTGTGTTAGAGCTAGTTGACTGAACACTGCCTACAGCTTTTTAAATCCTTAGATCTGTAGATTTTTTGTTTCATAATGGGAAAACCAAAGAAAATCACTAAGTGGAAAATTAATTTTCTGGAATATAGCAGCAGTGACTCTCAAAGCCAGATAAAATGAAGCTTGCAGTCTCAGTTCAGAGCATCTTAATTCTCCATAGGTTCTTAAACTATCCATAATGGCCAATGAGGAAAAGTGATTTCTATGAGAGTCTAGAGACCCCATGTGATTGAATCTACATATACTTAAAAAAAAAAAAAAGCTATTTAGCATTTTCTATATCTTTCTCTTTTATCACTTTCATTTTCTCAGTTGTCTTCGCTTCACTTTCCTATCCTGAGTCTCTTCAGATCCCAGCTGTGAATGCCTTTGCTTAGATTCATGGATATAGTATTAACAGAATTTTGAGAGATCATGACTTTAGTTTTCAAGCTTCTGGCTCTTCTCTAAGAAGGATATCATACAATGGCTTCTTCTCCCTACTTTCACTGTATCTCTGTACTGAGAAAAAAAAATTTTTTAATTTGGTTGTGTGTGTACTAAGTCATTTCAGCCATGTTCAACTCTTTGTGACACCATGGACTGGTAGCTCACCAGGCTCCTCTGTCAATGGAATTCTCCAGGCAAGAATGCTGGAGTGGGTTGCCATGGCCTTTTCCAGGGTGTCTTTCCAACCCAGAGATTGAACCCATGTTTCTTAGGTCTCCTGCAGTTGCAGGCGGATTCTTTACCACTAGTGCCACCTGGGAAGCCCCTTTAATTTGGCATATGGATAATTAGTTTCTATTATGTAATTGCTTTTTCTCCCTCCTTTCACTATATCTCTGTATTGAGAAAAAAAATTTTTTTTAATTTTTAATTACCTATGCCATCTATTTGTGCAAACTTACAATTTTTGTTTAGTAAAACAGTTTGTAGAAACATTCATATTTGTGTAAAAGTTCATAGCTCTGCAACTAAGTTTATTTAACTGTGAATAATTGGTGACATAGGAAATTTGGAGAAAAGAAACTAGAACTTGGTGAGAATTAAATGGTTATCACAGCAAGTCTATAATCCATTCACTTGGTGAGTTGGATTGAGAATGTGTGCCTGTGTCACTCTTATAAAGAAAGAAGGCAGGTGATATGGACTAGGCAAACAAACACACAGTATTTGTTAGCTGGGAGACTTATCTCTGGAATCCTTATCTCAGGATGTACCTAATTGTCTAAGCTTGTTTATAGTAAACAGACCTACTGATTTATGGATTTGTTGTTGTTGTTCAGTTCCCCAGTCATGTCCAACTCTTTGCAACCCCATGGACTGCAGCATGCCAAACCTCCCTGTCCCTCAACATCTCCTGAAGTTTGCCCAAGTTCATGTCCATTGCATCGGTGATGCCATCCAACCATCTCATCCTCTGACACCTTGTTCTCCTTCTGCCCTCAATCTTTCCTAGCATCTGGGACTTTCCCAGTGAGTCAGCTGTTTGCATCAGATGACCAAAATACTGGAGCTTCAGCATTAGCATCAGTCCTTCCAATGAGTATTCAGGGTTGATTTTCCTTAAGATTGATTGCTTTGATCTTGCTATTCAAGGAACTCTCAGGAATCTTCTCCAGCACCACAGTTCAAAGGTATCAATTCTTTGATACTCTGCCTTCTTTATGTCCAGTCCTCACAACCGTACTTGACCACTGGGAAGACCGTAGCCTTGACTGCATGGACCTTTGTTGGCAGAATGGCATCTCTGTTTTTCAACACAGTCTAAGTTTGTCATAGCTTTCCTGCCAAGAAGCAGGCGTCTTCTGATTTCATGACTGCAGTTACAATCTTCAGGGATTTTAGAGCCCAAGAAGAGAAAATCTGTCACTACTTCTTTCCCCTGTCCTCCATTTGCCATGAAATAATGGGGCCAGATACCATGGTCTTAGCTTTTTTAATATTTAGTTTTAAGCTGGCTCTTTCACTCCCCTCCTTCACCCTCATCAAGAGGCTTTTTAGTTCCTCTTCACTTTCTGCCATTAAAATGGTATCATCTGCTTCTGAGGTAGTTGATGTTGTTTCTCCCACCTATCTTAATTCCATCTTGTAACTCATCGAGCCTTAAATTTCTCATGATGTGCTCAGCATACAGATTAAACAAGAAGGGTGACAGCAGACAGCCCTGTCATACTCCTTTCTCAATCCTGAACCAATCAGTTTTTCCATACAGGGTTCCAACAGTTGCTTCTTGACCTGCATACAGGTTTCTCAGGAGACAGATAAGATGGTCTGGTATTCCCACCTCTTCATTATGATCCACACAGTCATTGGAGTAGTCAATGAAACAGAGGTAGATGTTTTTTTTTCTGGAATTCCCTAGCTTTCTCTGTAGTTCAGCAAATATTGGCAATTTGATCTCTCATTCCTCTTCCTTTTTGAAATCCAACTTGGACATCTGGAACTTCTTGGTTTGCATAATGCTGAAGCCTAACATTTATGGATGGTTCTCTGCAATTGTGGCTTCCAGGTGCCATTAGTGGTAAAGAACCCACCTGCCTGTGCAGGAGATGTAAGAGACACAGGTTTGATCCCTGGGTCTGGAAGATCTCCTGAAGGAGGGCATGGGGTGCACTAGTGGTAAAGAACCAACCTGCCAATGCAGGAGACATAAGAGACTCAGATTCAGTCCCTGTGTTGGGAAGATCCCTTGGAGAAGGAAATGGCAACCCACTCCAGTACTGTTGCCTGGAGAATCCCATGGACAGAGGAACCTGGCACACTACAGTTCATAGGGTTACATAGAGTCAGACATGACTGAAGTAACTTAGCATGTATGCATACACTCTGCAATCGTGATGTAAAGCTGTAGCTATCTGTTTTCATCTGCTATGTATAAACCTCTTCACTTCTTGGGTTCTTGAAATTCAGTAAAAATTGATACTGTGGAAGATTTCTAATTTGTGAGTATTTAACAATTGGATTGTGTTAGCTCAGCTTCATTATTTATAACAAATAATACTGGCTTTAGAAAAGATAGATCTGTGAATCCTGGTCTTTAGATTTGTGTTACTTTATAACCCTCAATTTTTCTGATATTTACACATTTGTTCTAAGAGTTTTCATTACTATTAAAAGACAGACTTGTTCAAATCACCTGCCACAGTAGTTGACATATATCCATCACAACTATATGGCAAATTTCTGAAATTCTAAGACTCTGACATATACTCTGTATCCTACATTCTTACTACTGTGCTACTGTATGTAGTAGTTGCTCAATAAGTATTTGTAGAAAGAATGAATATTTTAGGTGACAAAACAAGGTGGTGAGTGGCAAATTTTTTTAAATAAAAAATTTTTGATGATACACAATATTTTAAGCATAATTAAATTCAATGTAAGTTAACTTTATGGGAGAAACTGCTAAATATGCACTGTGGGTGGGGTTCAGAACAGGCCTTCATGTGCCACTTTAGTATGAGAATTATTCTGGGCTAAAGGCTGCAGAGACAATTGTGGGTTGAAGAGAAACCACTATCCATCCCTAAAATATCTATATGAATTTAAATTGGGGATTTTTCCTGGAATAGGAGTTATTGCTGCAGCTAAGTCACTTCACTCGTGTCCGATTCTGTGCGACCCCATAGACGGCAGCCCACCAGGCTCCCCCGTCCCTGGGATTCTCCAGGCAAGAGTACTGGAGTGGGGTGCCACTGCCTTCTCTGAAAAGAGTTATTACCAGGGATAAAAAAAAATCTAAATGGCCCCACTTATATGGTAGGGCAAACATCTGATTAAACATCTAATTACCAAACATATACTCTTCTTACCATCTTGTGAATGACCCTCCTCTCCTTGGAAGCCCTTGGGCCCAATCTCATTTCTTAGCTCAGGATGGCATATATACTTCATTTTACCTTTCTGTCTTTGAGCCACTTACACTTGTGGCTTATTTATGTGGTATTACTCAGGAAGGAGATAGATGGGTCCCAGGTTGAGCAGAAGGAGAGAGAAAGCTGAGCCCTGCCCAAACAAAAGATAAAAGACCACATGTTCCTCATTCTCAAAGTCTAGGAGACCTTGCAGATTACACAAGTGCAGAAAGGCTCCTTGAAGGTCTAAAAGGGAGGGGGCATCACCTCATAGTAAGTGATGCAACTACCCATAGATCTCTTTGCTAGAATCCAACTTGTCTAAGAGATGTGTAGGCACATATGGGAGGACTCAGATATACCAAATATGGACTCAGAACCAGGCAAAGCAACATAATTGGTCAAAGAAAGTCACAAGAAATGTCCCATAAAAGCAATTCAAACTAACACAGGTATGACTCTCTCTCTGAGCCTGCCTGTTTGTCCATCCACACTTACTGTTTTTCCTCCTAAGAAACACTTGTATAACTACTTTTCATCTCTATGCAGATTCATTTCTATACAGGAGATGGGCCAAGGCCTTGTCACTGGCCACTGCTGCTCCCTGGTGGCCTAGTGGCTATGATTCAGAGTTCTCACTGATGCAGCCTGACTTCAGTCTCTGGATGGGAACCAAAGTCTTGCTTCAAGCCACTGCAGACCAAGACCATCCAACATCATTCCCATACATACAAAACTAAATTTGATTTTCTTTTGTTAATCTAGCTTATGCTGTTTTAATTACTCAACTAGCCGAAAGGACCAGGAAGAAAGGAGGAGACAGGAAAATTTCCCCCTTCCTGACAGCACCAAAATCTGCTTTCCCTTTCTTGGTAGGAAATAAAGTTATAGTGAGCCAAGTGCCCACCAGCTGAAGACTATACTTCCCAGCCCAGCATTCCTAGAATGTCCTCCTAGGACCATGTTCTTGCCAATGGAACAGGAGCAGGAGTGACCCGCGCTAGTTCTGAGTACAGGCCTTGGAACACTGCAAGTACACAATCGTATTTGCGTTCTTGTAACCGTATTTGTGTTCTTGTAAGCTAAATATGGAGAAGGCGATGGCATCCTACTCCAGTACTCTTGCCTGGAAAATCCCATGGACAGAGGAGCCTTGTAGGCTGCAGTCCATGGGGCCGCGAAGAGTCGGACACGACTGAGCGACTTCCCTTTCACTTTTCACTTTCATGCATTGGAGAAGGAAATGGCAACCCACTCCAGTGTTCTTGCCTGGAGAATTCCAGGGACAGCGGAGCCTGGTGGGCTGTCATCTATGGGGTCACACAGAGTCAGACACGACTGAAGTGACTTAGCAGCAGCAGCAAGCTAAATATGGATGTACCTGAAGCCCAGTAAAAGGTAGCAAGATTTGGCACCCTCAAATATGACTCTGGCATAAGGTTTATCTTGAGCCAGTTATTTTTAAGTAACTGCAGATACACAAAAATCTCAAAAAACTGGTAGCAGTTACCCTTTTATAAGATAAATTATATTTATAAGGTAAATCTCCATTTATAAGAGTGTCTCCCTATCTGTACTTAGAAGAGGAGGATAAACTAAGTCTCTAAAAACTTATTAATGGAGATCTTTGTGACCCCATAGACTGTAGCCTACCAGGCTCCTCTGTCCATGGGATTTTCCAGGCAATAGTACTGGAGTGGATTGCCATTTCCTTCTCCAGGGTATCTTCCCAACCCAGGGCTCGAACCCAGGTGGCCCACATTGTAGACAAACGCTTTACAGTCTGAGCCACCAGGGAACTCCATAACTCATGCTTAAAGAGAAAGCATGGACTTAAATCTGCATAACAGGCATACCCTTGTTTACTGTGCTTTGCAAGATAAAAGACATGTGTATGATTTATTTCTTTAGTCTCCTTTTAAAGTTACTTAAAGTATCATATTTTAGACATTGTTACACATTTAACTGTAATTGATAATCAAATATCAAAGAGATATAAAGTTTTAAAATCTGCTTATGAAATTTAAGATACTTTCATCTTTTAAAATGACATCATATTTCTATTAGTGAATTTATAAATACTTGATAGATTTTAAATTCCCCAAAGAGTTTAAAAAGAGTAATTTTTACTGCATGCGATTTTTCTCCTACTTTGTCTACTCTTTTTAACATTGGAATGTCTTCTCTTTCATATATATGAATTCTATTGCTTTTGAAAGTTCACTGCATTATCATTTCAATGGAAATTTTTCTCTTTAGAGAGTGTTCACCTTTACATGTGAATATTTTTGGTGAAACCTTGGAATTCAGTTTCTCTTTCCAAGTTCTCCACGCTACAATTGCACTTAAGTTGTTTCTAAAACGTTACACAGAACTCATCATTTCAAAGATGGTTGCTATTGGAAACAAATATGTTTAAAATGTCCTTAGGTTTTAGCTTCAAACAAAAAATAGCTTTTGGCCAAAATAAAAAAATATTTCCAGGTCAAATATCATTATAAATCTTCATAGGATTATATATCACACCTCAAACCACTAGTCAAAAATACAATTTAACCTTTCATTTCTTTGTCTTTTTCCTTCCTCTAATTTTGTTCATAAAGAGAGTGTACCTGTTTTTATTATTTCCCTAGCTCCAGTTTATAGCACTAGACATTTTGTAAGTGTAGAATAAACATTCAAAAGTTAAAGAGGCACAAGAAATTAATTAAAGATATATTTTCGATTAATTGCCGATATAAATAATTGATACTATTCTTTTCTAAAACCCAGAACCTCTTTTTCCTTTTTTATTTATTTTAAAATATGTAAACCATCGTAGAAGGCAATGGCACCCCACTCCAGTATTCTTGCCTGGAAAATCCCATGGATGGAGGAGCCTTGAAGGCTGCAGTCCACGGGATCGCGAAGAGTCGGACACTTACTGAGTGACTTCACTTTCACTTTTCTCTTTCATGCATTGAAGAAGGAAATGGCAACCCACTCCAGTGTTCTTGCCTGGAGAATCCCAGGGACAGCGGAGCCTGGTGGGCTGCCGTCTATGGGGTCGCACAGAGTCGAACACGACTGAAGCGGCTTAGCAGCAGTAGCAGCAGCATGTAAAGCAAAGTTAAACACAATAGAAACAATTAACTCTATAATGTGAATAAATTTTTTTTATAACTGAGTAACTTTATGTGTCTTCTAAAAAACAGCATAATGTGTTATCATAGATTTAACTGGGACTTCCCATGTGACTCTGTTTTAAAGACCCCACCTGCCAGTGCAGGAGACATAAGAGACAGGGGTTTGATCCCTGAGTCAGGAAGATCCCCTGGAGGAGGGCGTGGCAACCGCCTCCAATATTCTTGCCTGGAGAATCCCATGGACAGAGGAGCCTGGCAGGCTGCAGTCCATAGGGTCACGAAGAGTTATTCAGGAAAGAAGAGAGTTAGCATGCACACACACAAAGTCATAGTTAGAATGTCAACTAGAGTGTTAACTAGATTTACAGGGCCTATAAGGACCTGAGATTTGAGCAACTGTTTTCCCTTTGAATAACTTTTTTTTTTTTTTTCTATTGGAGGTCACCAAACTTGCCTAGGTGATATTTAAGTATTTATAATTTTTCAACTATATTCCCAGATAAAGCAATTTAAACTTAAATTTAGCTCAACACTAGAAATAAATAGATCATAAAAAAGAAGTCTTCATGTGACAAAGGCAAAAAATAATTGCCCTTCATAAAAAAGCCTTCTTCTTTTCTCAAACTTGAAACTACTGTAACTTTTGTTTCACAGTGTTGACATGTTCAGTTTTTTTCTAACTTGAAGTGGCTTTTTTTTTATTTTTCACCTATAAAAGGGACCATTTTGTTTTTTAGAATGAATTTCATTTTTCACTTTCCATATATAGGAAAAGTTGTTACTATATGGCATTAACATATGCTTTGGAACTAGAAGACTCCCAGTGTGCCTTATAACCTCAAAAATACTAGAGAAAACTGCATTCACTGGAAAATACAACAGGGTCCTAACAGAGTGTAATTATTCAGTCTGTAACACAGAATAATAATCACTTATGTGATTTGTGAGAGAGCAAAGCTTTGCATCCTCTTAAACCATTTCCTTTCTTCCTCCACCAATTTCTCTTCTGGAGTCAATTAGTACACTGCTTGACAAGGGATTAATGAGGGAAATTTCTAAAAGTCTTCTGCAGGACTGGCCACTAGCATAGCAGTCTGCTTTTTTATTAACTTATTTTTTAAAATTAATGGTGTGTTCACTGTGCAGTCAGATGTAGGTTTTTGATCAGCCGAGTATTACTGAAAATGAAGAGCTTTGTTAAAGCAAAGGTCTGGACAGTTAGCCCAATTTTATCTTTATTGTACTTATAATTTCTTGTATATTCTAACTTTTCTTTTAGAATAATCATGTTAACTGTCTTTATAAAACACATTACAGAGGCATTATTAAGTCCATTACAAAAAGTTCAAACTTACAGAAAAAAATATCAAATTTTACCACCCAGAAATAATGATTGAATTAAAATTAACTAATTATAATTTCATATTATTTGTGTGCATTATAATGAAAGAAGACAAGACAGATTATAACTTTATAAAAATGACATAATGGGATATGTGTTATTTAACAATAAAAATTCATTAATTTTAATTGAATTTAACAGAAAAAATAAAATTGGTCAGCTAAAGAAATTGCTAACCTTGTTTTTCATCACAGAAATTATTTCCTAAAAGATTTCTTTTAAATTGAAAAGATTATTAGAGACATTGTTTGTGTTATCATTTTGTCAAGTTTTATGTCATTTTTACACTTTTGAAATGTAAATTGCTCTCTTAATATTTAGTTTCAGTTGTATGATCATGTACATTTAGTGCTATATTTTCTGAATTCTTTCATGTTTGATAATGCCTGTATTCTAGAATAACAACTTAGCTGGGTCTAAATTTTTAGTTTACATTTTATTTACCTTAGAAATTTGTAAACATTGTTATTCTATTATTTTTTTGCCATTGCACATTGTTTGGACTATTATGAGGCTAGCTTAATTTTTTACTTATTTAAATAACACATTTTTTCTTTTTGTTGCCTACCTAAGTGTCTCAGGAAATATTTCTTGTCTTGAAAACTCAGTATAATTAAGACTTTTTTAAAAAGATTACTACTAATTTAGCCTATATTAATATTTGCCTGTAATATGCTATGTCTTACTACTTGCAGATTCAGGTTTTCCTTTACTTACTGAAATGAAATATTATTATGTATGAAAATATTCTGTATGAGTTCAGTACTTAATGTTAAATAACTTTTGTTGAGTAATCATTGTCTGTTCCTTATGCTGATCTCCTTTCCCCCGCCCCACCCGTCAATAATCTTTTAATTGTATTTATCTTTCTGCCATTTTCTTCTATTTTATTTTTTTCTGACATTAATCTCAGTTTTATGTCATGTTAGCTGACTTGTGTCATTCAAGTAATCTGTCCAATCATCTGATACCCTTTCATCTGTAAAACAGAACAAGCATGACTTGTGGTGGTTACCTGTGGCCCATATATTCTGTTTTCGCTAACTCAGTTGTGTGCTTGTCAAGACTAAGTTGTGCTTTTTCCCAACATGTTTTACATGTTGTGGAAGTTATGATTACATTATTTGATTAAGCATTTTTTTAAAAATTCAGTTAACATGTAAAAGCAAGGGAGATGTTTCTATAAAACATAATTTTATGGTTTTGCAAAATTTGATGAAGATAAATCCCTGAAAAAAATATTGCTATGAAATCTGACACGACTGGGATCAATATGATGTAAACAACTTGGTAGATTCCTCGAAGGATTCTGTCCTCAGTTTGTTTCACAGTTGTTTTGAAGTTTTTGTTTCTCAATGGAAATTCATAATGATGAAAAAATTGAAGAGGAACTAATCTGCAGAGCTCTACTGGGAAAAAGAGAATCTTTATCCATATAGCAAATATAAGCAAATAAATATACATTTTTATGTTTGAAAGTAAAATATTTAAATGTTTGTAGATGATAATTGGGCTTCCCTGATAGCTCAGTTGGTAAAGAATCCACCTGCAATGCAGGAGACCCCGGTTCCATTTCTGGGTCCGAAAGATCCACTGGAGAAGGGATAGGCTGCACCCACTCCAGTATTCTTGGGCTTCCCTTGTGACTCAGCTGGTAAAGTATCTGCCTGCAATGTCAGAGACCTGGGTTCAATCCCTGGGTTGGGAAGTTCCCCTGTAGAAAGGAAGACTACACAATCAAGTATTCTGGCTTGGAGAATTCCATGGACTATATAGTCCATGGGGTTGCAAAGAGTTGAACATGACTGAGTGACTTTCACTTTCATTATTCAGATGATAAATTATTTCTGTACTCCTGGAAACATGAAATTAAACTTATGTGTTCTTAATGAATTTTTTCTTTAGCTCAGGATTACATTTGGGAGATTTCTTTATGTTGTTGGATGTAGTTGGAGTTTCCATTGTCTTATAGAATTCCATTGACTCATTTATTGGTTAGCTTCTTGTTTCCTCTCAAATTTGTTTTCTCTATTTCTTTAAGTTTCTTTAAGTCATAATCTATTGGTGCTGGTGTGATCATGGCCATTTTTCCTCCTTATTTGCTTTTCTGGAGAATATCAAAGGGAGATATCAAAATGGAAATCTCTAGTTGTTTATTTTGCTTTTTGAGAGGAACACCCACATTTGATGATGGCTTTTCTCAACTTTTTCCCAGAGTGAAACCTCCTCCTCTCTTATCTGCCTTCTTTCCCTCCCCCTACCCCCAACCCCAACAATGGAGATTGTGTTAATAAGGATTCTGAGGATTTTTGTTTACCCTCTTTTTTTTTTTGCCTAGTGAAGACTTTGGCTTGATGTGATGGGAAGAGTGTTGTAGACTGAGTTAAACAGTCTGCAAAGTCTGCATCATGAACTTTGTCTTGTTTGCTGTTTTGTTGCTGGCAATGCCTTATGTTTGTTGAGTCCCTTCTTTGTAAATGAATATTGAATTTTGTTAAATTTTGAGAGGAGTTTCTCAACCCAGTTTTATTTTGCCATCCTCAGTAGGATATTATCCCTTAAGTATTTCCTATTATCTGACATCCTTGATTATCTTCATTGCTCTATATTTCTAAAGTCTATATCTGTTATTTAAATAATGAGAACTTTAATATTAAATTCTCAGAGTGTTGCTGTGAATCTTCTCTTTTAAGCCATAACTCATAATCTTCTCTTATAAGCCATTATCATATAAAATCTTCTAATTAAGAAAATATCTTTAAAAATTCCAAGGAACAGCTTTGAGTTTATCTTTTAATCTTCATTTGGGATCCATGTCCATATAAATGTTTCATAATAGAACTCATTATAATAATGATCTTTTGCTTGCTATGGGCCTGGGAATATATTTTGAAGTTTATATGCCTCATTTTATTTAATTCTGTTGTAAACTCCAAGAGACAGGCCCTAATGTAAAGATTGGGAAACTGAAGCTTAGAGAGAAGAGAGAAATTAGTGTCACAGCATCATACATGTCTTTAAATCTGGGTTTGGCCACTTAGATTAAACTCCTAGTGATTGTGCTATATACTTCTTTCAGCTTTCATTTCAGTGGTCATCCAACTTTTTAAATACATTAAACCTTTCAAAACCCTGGGCAAAGAGCAAATAAGTTTGATTCTTAAAGAAGTCAAGTAGTAAGATGGAAGTGTTTTAGGGTTAAGAAATTTCATCATTACTTGGGATTTTTTTAACGGGATGTTGAGTAGTAAATGGCCCAGATCTTGCTGGCCTTGGTACATGTACAGTAGTTTGCTATGATGTTGAGTCACTTTTCTTGGCTAGAGAGGCCACACTGTTAATCTGATTTTGGTTTTATACTGGCAATGGCACCCCGCTCCAGTACTCTTGCCTGGAAAATCCCATGGACGGAGGAGCCTGGTAGGCTGCAGTCCATGGGGTCGCTAAGAATCAGACATGACTGAGCGACTTCCCTTTCACTTTTCACTTTCATGCACTGGAGAAGGAAATGTCAACCCACTCCAGTGTTCTTGCCTGGAGAATCCCAGGTACGGGGGAGCCTGATGGGCCGTCTATGGGGTCACACAGATTCGGACACGACTGAAGTGACTTAGCAACTTGTCTAGCAGAGACTGTGTAAGAGTCCTCTAAGGTTTTTCTTCTGCTGTGTGTCCTCTTTATTTCGGCTTCAATTATCTGACTCTGCTATTCTTTCAATTTCTATTCTCTTAGACAATTCACTGTGTAGACCAGGGCAGATATTTTCTCTTAGCAAAATTCCTTCTCTTTCTACTTCTAGAATAGTGACCCTCAGACTGGCTTTTTCTTTTGCCATACTTATTTTGCTAAAAACTGTATGAAGTAACAAATATGCCCTAACATTGCCAGTTTTTCCTACTACTTTTCATATTTTTATTGCATTTTTGGTACCTGCATCTTAAGGTACAGGAAATAGTTGAGTCCAGTGTTTCATGGTTGCATGGTATGAGTCACCAGTGTGTTTGACTGGATGGTAAGGTGCCTACCTAATGCTGCCCTACATATAGTATTTATCCAGTTCCACATTTTAGGTCCACTATTAGGCAGCCCTCTACTTTTTGATTTTGTTTTCTTTATTTCGTTTTTGTTGTAGTTCTTGTTCTCACCGAGTGACATGTAGAATCTTAGTTAACCGACCAGGAATCAAAACTGCATCCCTTGCTCTGAAAGCGCAGAGTCTAAACCACAGGAGAAGATCCCCTGGAGGAGGACATGGCAACCCACTCTCGTAATCTTGCCTGGAGGATCCCCATGGATAGAGGAGCCTGGCAGGCTATAGTCCATGGGGTCGCAAAGAGTTGGACATGACTAAAGCAACTCAGCACACACACTCTGTCTGTTGGCTACTCCTGGGAAGATTTTAAACTTTTTCTCTGAAAAGTTTGTAAGTTCCAGGCTTCAGAAATCCATCCTGAGGACCATCTTGGTATGTACCAGATCTTCCCTTAAATTGCACCTGTTATAATTTTCTGTTTGAAAGATTTTATTCTGAAGTTTTTAACAGTACTATATGTAACTCTTGGTATAATTGTCTTCTCATAAAATACCAAATTGGAGAGATATTGTGATATCATCTGCCACGGTCTGGTCAGTTCACAGTAATTTTAAGGTGTTGTCACCTATAAACTCTAGCATTTTTAATCTATACAGTCCAACATTTTCTTTCAGATATTAAAGTCTTCAAATATTTTGAAGTTTTGTTAATGGTAAACTGTCAGTGAGGCATCATTCATACTTTGAAGGTTTCTACAAATGGAACTTTACATATTCCCAGCACCATGGTCTCTTCTTTTCTATAAAACAGTACTATACAGTTATCTAATTTAAGAGATTTATTGAAAGGTCTTTGAAATAGCTTCCTTTCTCAGGTTATATATGTATATAGTTAAGTATGTATCTCTGTGTGTGTGTCCCTTCTGATGTGGGTTATGATTTGCTGCTAAAGAAGAGCTTGCTAATTTCTAATCATCTTTAAAGAAAAAAATAAATGGTTTTGTTTAAAACAATCAGTTTGGAAAATTTTTGAACCTAAAATATGCCAAAATGCTAAAGGATTATAAAAACACTAGTTTATAATAAATAGCATAATATGCACTAACATAGTCAATATATACATAACATGCTGTGGATAATATATACTCTCATTTAATAGGGTATCTGACCCATATAGGTTAATGATTATGGAGCTAAAATTCTTGGCACATGAACCACAAATCAAAACAATTCACTTAGCTAGACCTAGAAACTGGCAAAGGTCACAGTAATCTCATGGTATCAATTCAATTCTGCCAGAAAAGCATAAAGCTAAATAATCGGGAAACATGATTCTAATGTCAATTAGTCCTTTTTTCTGCCAAATAGAATCATCTCTCAATCTTAAATTCTAACCAGTTTAAAAGGTACTGTCCAAAATTTATTTCTAAGAAGCTACAAATCCTTTTGATGGATGGCCATGCAAAGGAAACAGAGTTTGTCCTGATTTATGCCATTTCACATCCACAGGAAACCCTTTCCTGATTTTCGTTATCCTTGGACTATTCCAACAGAAATAACAATTTATTCATTAAAAAGACAATTCCTGATCCTTTCAATTCTTTTTTTCCTCTTTCATGAATTTTAGCTATCTCAAATCTTTTGAAAAATATTGAAATATGAATAGGTGAAAAGGTGACCAGATGCTGAGAATAGGGGATAACAGAATAGATGAGTACATACATACATACATAATACATGCACATATACATATATATATACATACACAAGTGACCCAGAACTATTTATTGAAAAATTTGTCCTTATTTTTCTGTCAGGCTACTTATATATCAAGGAGTCATAGGTGTGGGGTTTTCTGGGGGGCTCTCTATGACACTCCATTGGCCTATTTATTTACCTCTGTCTTAATTACTGCAATTTATTGTAAAAAATGACATCTTGTGGAGCAAATATTTTCACTATTTACTTCTTTATATATGTCTTCTCCATTCTTGGCCCTTTGTGGTTACATGTGCATTGTAGAACCTATATTCCAAGTTCTACTGAAAACAAAACAGAATAAAACACCTTATTGAGATCTTTCACTGGATTTATATTCAAGCTCTAAATTACCATTGTTTTGAAATCCAAGTTCATGGTACATATCTCTACACAGATCTTTCTAATGTCTCTCAGTTATGTTTTATAGTTTCTACATTGTTGGCCCTGCATAGCTTTTTATATATTTGTTTTAGATATGTGATAGTTTTTATGGTATTAGAATGACATTTAAAAATTTTTTGTATTTCTTATTGGTATATTGATTAATAATTCACTTTAAATTCAAAAATCTGTTAAACTCATTAATTATCATAGTTTGTTTGTGGATCCTCTGGTTTTCTATTTAAATAATCTTCACTATAATGTCAGTTTTATGTTTTCTTTTCTAATCCTTTTTTTTTTCTTTCTCTACTTAACTGGCTACCACTTCAAATATAATGTTATCTAGATGTGGCAGTCTTAAGGAGAGAGTTCAACACTGTCAACAGTATTTATCGAACATTATGAACATTGAACATTTATGAACATTATTTAAGTTCATTGTAGTTACCAAATATTTGTTCTAATTTGCTTACTATTCCTTTTAGAAAGGATATAAAATTTTACCAAATGCCTTTTCTGCATCTATTGATAGGACTGTAATCCAATAATGTTGGGAATTTAATTATTAATAACTGTCTAAAGTTAAACTAAGATTAAAACCTTGGGAGAAACCCAACTCTATCATAATATATTACTCTTAAAAAAATGGAGATTCTTTTTACTACGATTTTCTTTATAAATTTTTCATCTATGTTCACAAATGAGATTGGCCTTAATACTGTCCTTACAGGTTTGGGTAACAAGTTATACTAGTCTTATACAAGTTAAGGAGTATTCCCAATTGTTTTTGGTCATCTTAAAATGACAGAACTCACTAGTAAAATCAATTAGGCTGGGACTTCCCTGGTAATCCAGTGGTTAAAGAATTCGACTATCAATGCAGGGAACACAGGTTCAATCCCTGGTCCAGGAAGAGCTCATATACTGCAGAACAACTAAGCCTGTGAGCCACAACTACTAAGCCATCACAAGGAGAAACCCAGGCCCCCCAATGAAGAGTATCCCCACTTGTGGCACCTAGAGAAAACCCTCACGCAGCAATGAAGACCCAGTGCAACCAAAAATAAAATCAATTAATTAAAAAAAAACAATTAAGCTTAGAACTCACAAGTTATGCCAATTTTATGAGAATATTTGACCACTCATTCTATCTCTTAATTGCTTTGAACTGTACAGATTTCTCATTCTTATTGAATAATTTTTGATGAATTATATTTTTCTAAGGATTCTTAAATTTTATATAATCTTCAAATTTAATAATATGAGTTACCAAAAATATCCACTTTTACCTGATTAATATTTTCAATACTTCTAATGCTGTATTTATCTCACAAATATTGCTGACAGTTTGTTTCTTGTCTTCATCCCCTGCTTATTCACACTAGCGGTTTGTCCATTTTATTGGTGTTATAAAAAGACTTTTGATGTTGCTCATTCTCTCTGTAACTTCTGCCTCACGTTAATATGTTTGCCTTTCCACTATTTGAGAAACAGGATCACTATATTTAAAATTGTCATTATTTATTTTTTTTAAAATCTAAATCGGTTTATGGCAGGTTTCTTTCCCTTGACTGAATAGGTCACAATATAATTAGTAAGTATAATGCCGTTCATAATGGTAAATGTAAAGGTAGCATTAAAGTGTAGCATTGACATAGTAGTTTACAGTTTAAAAAATGCTTTGACATATATTTAATTTCAAGTAATCCTCACAGAAATCTAATAAAGTAATTCTTATAATCCATTTTAGAATTACAATAATTGAGGTCTTAGAATTTTTCAAGGCCTCATTACTAGTAAGTGGCAATAGAAACTTGAATTCCTGGCTTTAAAAGGTATACTATTTCCAAAATAATATAGACCTTAGACTATTAAGCATATTTTCACTTTATATTTTATTGAATTACTTGTTAGTATTGTTTCTCATAATATTATTAACTATCTTTAATGAACTATTGTAAGTTTATTTTGTCAAAAATCCTTCAGCAACATAGGAACCAGTACTTTCCAGTTCTGATTGTTCTGATTGTTTCCATAAATCTAGTTCACATAGTCTCCTTCCATGAACTGTAAACATTCATTTTACTGAAATCAAACTGCTATAACATTCCTCTGGGAACCTCCCAAATATTAACTCCAAATCTAATATTTCTTCAAACAGTTCAGCTCAGTTCAGTCACTCAGTCCTGTCCAACTCTTTCTGACCCATGGACTGAGGCATGCCAAGCTTCCCAGTCCATGACCAACTCCTGAAGCTTGTTCAAATTCATATCCACCAAGTTGGTGATGCCATCCAACCATCTCATTCTCTGTCATCCCCTTCTCCTCCAGCCTTCAATCTCCCAGCATCAGGATCTTTCCAATGAGTCAGTTCTTCCCATCAGATGGCCAAAGTATTGGAGTTTCAGCTTCAGCATCAGTCCTTGCAATGAACATTCAGGACTGATTTCCTTTAGGATGGACTGGCTGGACCTTCTTGCAGTCCAAGGAATCTCAAGAGTCTTCTCCAACACCACAGTTCGAAAATATCTATTCTTCAGTGCTCGGCTTTCTTCAAAGTTCAACTCTCACATCCATACATGACTACTGGAAAAACCATAGCTTTGACTAGACGGACCTTTCTTGGCAAAGTTATGTCTCTGTTTTATAATATGCTGTCGAGGTGGTCATCGGAGAAGGCACTGGCACCCCACTCCAGTACCCTTGCCTGGAAAATCCCATGGATGGGGGAGCCTGGTAGGCTGCAGTTCATGGAGTCGCTAAGAGTCGGACACAACTGAGCGACTTCACTTTCACTTTTCACTTTCATGCTTTGGAGAAGGAAATGGCAACCCACTCCAGTGTTCTTGCCTGGAGGATCCCAGGGTCAGGGGAGCCTGATGGGCTTCCATCTATGGGGTCGCACAGAGTCAGACACGACTGAAGCGACTTAGCAACAGCAACAGTCGAGGTGATCACAGCTTGTCTTCCAAGGAGCAAGCGTATTTTAATTTCATGGCTGCAGTCATCATCTGCAGTGATTTTGGAGACTCCCCAAAAATAAAGTCAGCCACTGTTTCCATTGTTTTCCCATCTATTTGCCATGAAGTAATGGGACCAGATGACATGATCTTAGTTTCAGAATGTTGAATTTTAAGCCAAAGTTTTCACTCTCCTCTTTCACTTTCGTCAAGAGACCCTTTAGTTCTTTCCTTTCTGCCATAAGGGTGGTGTCATCTGGATATCTGAGGTTATTGATATTTCTCCCAGCAATCTTGATTCCAGCTTGTGCTGCATCCAGCCTGGAATGTCTCATGATGTACTCTGCATATAAGTTAAATAAGCATGGTGACAGTATACAGCCTTGACATACTCCTTTCCCTGTTTGGAACAAGTCTGTTGTTCCATGTCCAGTTCTAACTATTGCTTCCTGATCTGGATGCAGATTTCTCAGGAGGCAGGTCAGATGGTCTGGTATTTCCATCTCTGGAGGAATTTTCCAGTTCGTTGTGATCCACACAGTCAAAGGCTTTGACATAGTCAATAAAGCAGAAGTAGATATTTTTCTGGAATTCTCTTGCTTTTTTGATGCTCCAACAGATGTTGGCAATTTGATCTCTGGTTCCTCTGCTCTTTCTAAATCCAACTTGAACATCTGGAAGTTCACAGTTCATATACTGTTGAAGCCTGGCTTGGAGAATTTTGAGCATTACTTTACTAGCATGTGAGATGAGTGCACTTGTGCAGTAGTCTGAAGAACTTTGCCATTGCCTTTCTTTGGGACTGGAATGAAATCTGACCTTTTCCAGTCCTGTGGCCACTGCTGAGTTTTCCAAATTTGCTGGCATATTGAATGCAGCATTTTCACAGCATCATCGTTTAGGATATGAGAAAGCTCAACTGGAATTCCATCACCTCCACTAGCTTTGTCCATAGTGATGCTTCCTAAGGAATACTTGACTTCACATTCCACGATGTCTGGCAATAGGTGAGTGTTATCTGTATCATGAAGATCTTTTTTGTATAGTTCTGTGTATTCTTGCCACCTCTTTTTAATATCTTCTGCTTCTGTCAGGTCCATACCACTTCTGTCCTTTATTTTGCCCATCTTTGCATGAAATGTTTCCTTCAGTTCAGTTCAGTCATTCAGTCATGTCTGACTCTTTGCGACTCCATGGACTGCAGCACACCAGGCTTCCCCATCCATCACCAACACCCAGAGTCTACTCAAACTCATGTCCATTGTGTTGGTGATGTCATCCAACCATCTGATCCTCTGTTGTCCCCTTCTCCTCCTGCCCTCAATCTTTCCCAGCATCAGGATCTTTTCAGATGAGTTGGTTCTTCACATCAGGTGGCCAAAGTATTGCAATTTCAGCTTCAGCATCAGTCCTTCCAATGAATATTCAGGACTGATTTTCTTTATGATGGACTGGCTGAATCTCCTTGCAGTCCAAGGAACTCTCAAGAGTCTTCTCCAACACCACAGTTCAAAAGCATCTATTCTTCAGCACTCAACTTTCTTTACAGTCCAACTCTCACATCCATACATAACTACTGGAAAAACCATAGCCTTGACTAGACAGACCTTTGTTGGTAAAGTAATATATCTGCGCTTTAATATGCTAGGTTGGTCAAATCTTTGCTTCCAAGGAGCAAGTGTCTTTTAATTTCATGGCTGCAGTAACCATCTGCAGTGATTTTGGAGCCCATGAAAATAAAGTCTCTCACCATTTCCACTGTTTTCCCATCTATATGCCATGAAGTGATAGGACTGGATGCCATTATCTTAGTTTTCTGAATGTTGAGTTTTAAGCCAGATTTTTCACTCTCCTCTTTCACTTTCATCAAGAGGCTCTTTAATTCTTCTTCACTTTTTGCCATAAGGGTGGTGTCATCTGCATATCTGAAGTTATTGATGTTTCTCCCAGCAATCTTGATTCCAGCTTGTGACATCTCTAATTTTCTTGAAGAGATCTTTAGTCTTTCCATTCTATTGTTTTCCTCTATTTCTTTGCATTGATCACTGAGGAAGGCTTTCTTATCTCTTTGTGATAATCTTTGGAACTCTTCATTCAAATGGGTATATTCAAGCAGTAGAACCCCTTAAGTATGACTAGATTTTAGTGTTCAAGGGACATAATTTTATGTGTTTTCTATACAGCTGTTTTTAAAACTTTTGAATATGCAGTTAATGTCTGAATGCACATTACCATTATTTCTAGTACTCTATCTTCTCTTGTCAATGCACATAAATGCATGTATTGTCTGAGAAGCTATCATCATCACACCATCATTTATTCTAAAGAGAAACCCGAGAACTTTTCTTTTTAGATGTGCACAATTTTCAAAGCCTTAAACAGATGATGGATGTTGAATACTTTCCCGCAGAGTGAATATAGCTTAATAACACCAAGGAACTCATGAGAAGTTCCACTTTTGGTTTTACCCAGCAAGTTGTTCTCAGTTCCCTTTATGAAAGGATGGGTAATGTTACGCTCAAATTTACCAACATATTATAAATGTTTTTCTCAATGACTCCTTTCATTTGTTTCACTGGTTTTTTGCTCACCCTTGCTAAACAAAATGCTTGGATTCCAGCAGGGGGGATCTTTGAGACCTACTTAACCATTGCACCAGATGTTAAGGAAAGGAACCAAAGAAGAGTAAGCTGTTGGGCATCTACACTAGAGTCACGCTATCTACTGGCATCATTAGGAGGTTTTAGGGATTAATACAGCAGAGGACCAGAATGGGAAACTAATACTCTGTCTCTGCCTTCATCGGGTCCTCACAGTGTGGCTTCGTTATTTCAAAATAAAGTAGAAAAGCTGTTCTTATTAAAAATAGATGAAGTATATCATTGGAGAATTCTATATGGGGAGAAAAAGATTGTGAAGTGTGATAAAGGAGGAGTACTGAGAGCTCAGGCCTTCCACATCAGAAAAATGTGTCTTGGAGCACCACTTGGGTGTAGTTTGCAATAGTAGGCATAAAACCAAGGAAACAACACTAGATGGGTCAATTAGAGGAGACTTTACAGTAACGAGAAAGTACAACACTTCAGGAGAGTCACAGATTGTCCACAACCTCACATTCCTGCCACCATAGCTTCCCCTGCTCCCACCGAGAAATGTACCCCAAAACCCACAAATGCAATTTCCAAGTT
The DNA here is from genome assembly GCF_032405125.1 of Capricornis sumatraensis. NCBI lineage: Eukaryota > Metazoa > Chordata > Mammalia > Artiodactyla > Bovidae > Capricornis > Capricornis sumatraensis. Next base: position 128,311,627 of record NC_091071.1, read on the forward strand.
TATTTAACTAAGAATACTGAAATCTATGGACATGCAATAAACATACCTCAGTACTTTCTGCTTAACCTCTTCAAGTGCACTGCTACTAAAACTAAGAAAACAGACACATTTTGGGCTGTGTTCCTTGTTTTCACACTTACCTTCCAGAAAGCAACTATATTTATAGTCATTGCACCTCTGTTTAAAGGGATATTTTCAACATTAGGCTCTCCTGGATCTGAACCAAATTCAGCATCAAGAAGATTATATCATCATGGAATGGGGAAAGCAGAGAAATGCTTGATCATTATTTCTGCCTTCAGCTCTCCAGATACAGAGAAAATACTTCTCTCCAGTAAATGGTGTCTTGTTGGTTGGAGGAAGGCAATTTAAAAAGGACGAGAAGAGCAAAAATTAGCAAATGTATCAGAGAGGATGAATACTGAAAAGAAATCATTGAGTTTGTAGCAGACACAAGTGACTTCACTGGTGCAGTTTAATGACTGAGAGTGAGTACAGAGTATATCAAAGACACAGCAGTAGAAGCCCGGATTATAACAGACTTCCTGCTTCCGGTCTTGCCTAACTTCAATCCATTAATGATCTTGTTAGATTTGATCACTTTATTTTCCAACTAAAATCTTTCAGTGGCTTCCTATTTACTACACAGCATAGTGTACCTGTTTATAGTGTAGCTACTCATCCTTCACTTCAACTTACCCCTCAAGGATAAATTTCTATTTGAAACTTTCCTTCAATTAGCAGGTAGAATTGAAAATCCTACTTTTTGTGCTCCACTATCAGCCCTGGGTGTTCTTTGGAAGGAATGATGCTAAAGCTGAAACTCAGTACTTTGGCCACCTCATGTGAAGAGTTGACTCATTAGAAAAGACTCTGATGCTGGGAGGGATTGGGGGAAGGAGGAAAAGGGGATGACAGAGGATGAGATGGCTGGATGGCAACACTGACTCGATGGACCTGAGTTTGAGTGAACTCCAGGAATTGGTGATGGACAGGGAGGCCTGGCGTGCTGTGATTTATGGGGTCACAGACAGTCAGACACGACTGAGTGACTGAACTGAACTGAACTGTACACAGGTCACATTTCTCTTCTATCACTGACAACATTTGATCCCAGTTATATAGCTGACTGTGGCTCAGATCATGAACTCCTCATTGCCAAATTCAGACTTAAATTGAAGAAAGTGGGGGAAACCACTAGACCATTCAGGTATGACCTAAATCAAATGCCTTATGATTATACATTGGAAGTGACAAATAGATTTAAGGGACTAGATCTAATAGACAGAGTGTCTGAGGAACTATGGATGGAAGTTTGTGATTTCTACAAGAGACAGGGATCAAGACCATCCCCAAGAAAAACAAAGGCAAAAAAGCAAAATAGCTGTCTGAAGAGGCCTTACAAATGGCTGTGAAAAGAAGAGAAGCAAAAAGCAAAGAAGAAAAGAAGAGATATACCCATTTGAATAGACAGTTCCAAGGAATAGCAAGGAAAGATAAGAAAACCTTCCTCAGTGATCAGTGCAAAGAAATAGAGGAAAACAATAGAATGGGAAAGACTAAAGATCTCTTTGAGAAAATTAGAGATACCAAGGCAACATTTCATGCAAAGATGGGCTCAATAAAGGACAGAAATGGCATGGACCTAACAGAAGCAAAAGATATTTAGAAGTGGCAAGAATACACAGGAAAACGGTACAAAAAAAGATCTTCATGACTAGATAATCACGATGGAAGATCACTGCCTTAAAGCTCAACATTCAAAAAACTAAGATCATGGCATCTGGTCCCATCATTTCATGGCGAACAGATGAGGAAACAGTGGAAACAGTGGCTGACTTTATTTTCTTGGGCTCCAAAATCACTGCAGATGGTGACTGCCGCCATGAAATTAAAAGACGCTTACTCCTTGGAAGGAAAGTTATGACCAACCTAGATAGCATATTCAAAAGCAGAGACATTACTTTGCCAACAAAGGTCCGTCTAGTCAAGGCTATGGTTTTTCCAGTAGTCATGTATGGATGTGAGAGTTGGACTATAAAGAAAGCTGAGCACTGAAGAATAGATGCTTTTGAACTGTGGTGTTGGAGAAGACTCTTGAGATTCCTTGGACTGCAAGAAGGTCCAGCCAGTCCATCCTAAAGGAAATCAGTCCTGAATATTCATTGGAAGGACTGATATTAAAGCTGAAACTCCTATACTTTGGCCACCTGATGCCAAGAGCTGACTCATTTGAAAAGACCCTGATGCTGGGAAAGATTGAAGGCTGGAGGAGAAGGGGATGACAGAGGATGAGATTGTTGGATGGCATCACTACTCTATGGGAATGAATTTGAGTAGACTGTGGGAGTTGGTTTTGGACAGGGAGGCCTGGTGTGTTGTGGTCCATGGGTTTGTGAAGAGTGGGATATGACTGAGTGACTGAACTGAATAAAATAGTTCCCTGAGGCATCACTGACTCAATGGATGTGAGTCTGAGTGAACTCTGGGAGTTGGTGATGGACAGGGAGGCCTGGTGTGCTGTGATTCATGGGCCCACAAAAAGTCAGACACGACTGGGCGACTGAACTGAACTGAGCTATTCAGTAGGGCCTTGTTTTTTTATCTATTTTGTATTTTGTAGTTTGTATCTGATAATCAAAAGCTCCTAATTTATCCCTTCCAATCCCTTTTTCCCTTTGGTAACCATGTTTGTTTTCTATACCTATGAGGCTTTTTCTGTTTTGTAAATAAGTTCATTTGCATCATATTTTAGATTCCACATATCAGTGATATCATATGGTATTTATCTTTCAATATTACTCTATCTTATGTGTGTATGTTAGTCACTCAGTCGTGTCTGACTCTTTGCGACCCCATGGACTGTAGCCCATCAGGCTCCTCTGTCCATGGAATTCTCCAGGTAAGATTACTGAAGTGGGTTGCCATTTCCTTCTCCAGAGCATCTTTCTGACCCAGGGATTGAACCCAATTCTCCTGCACTGCAGGCAGATTCTTTGCCATCTGAGCCATACGGGAAGCCCATTACTCTATCTTAATGCTGATTAATATAGCTTAATGTTGATTAATATAGCTTAATGATTAATACACATGTGTATTCCATATCACCTATATCCATTCATCTATTATTGATTGACACTTAAAGTGCTTCCATATCTTGGCTATTGTAAATAATATTGCAATGATCACTGAAATGCATGTATCCTTTTGAATTAATCTTTTCCTTTCCTCAGAAAAATACCCACAAATGCAATTGCTGGATCATATGACAGTTCTATTGTTAAATTTATGAGGAATTTTCATATTATTTTCCGTAGTGTGTGTACCAATTTACATTCCCATCAACAGTGCTTAAGAGTTCCCTTTTCTCCACATCCTTGCTAACACTTGTCTTTTTGATGATAGCCATTCTGATATATGTGAGGTGGTATTTCATTGTGGATTTGATGTGCATTTCCCTAATGATTAGTGTTGCTAAGTATCTTTCCATGTGCCTCTTAGTCATCTATATGTGTTCTTTGGAAACATGTCTATTCAGGTCCTCTGCCCATTTTTTAATCAGGTTGTTTTACAATGCTGAGTTGAGTGAATTCTTTGTGTATTTTGGATATTAACCCCTTATTGAATATATAGTGTGCAAATATCTTCTCTCATTCATTAGCCTGCCTTTTAATTTTGCTGATGGTTTCCTTTGTTGTGCAAAAGCTTTTAGTTTGCTGTATTTTTTCTTTTGTTTCTCTGGCTGAAAAGACATAATACAAAAATAAGTGTTGCTAAGATTGATGTCAAAGATTAAACTGCCTATATTTCCTTCCAGGATTTTTATGATTTCAGAACTTATATTTAAGTTCTTTTCCATGTAGCTATCCAGTTTTGCCAAAACCATGTATTAAAGAGGCTATCTTTTCCCTATTGTATATTTCTTGCCTCCTTTGTCTTAGACTAATTGACTCTGTGAGTTTATTTCTGGGCTCTCTATTCTATGTCATTGATATATGCATCTTTTTTGGTGCCAGTACCATACTGTTTTGATGACTGTAATTTTGTAGCATAGTTTGAAATCAGGAAGGATAATACCTTCAGCTTTGCTGTTCCTTCTTAAGATTGCTTTGACTACTTGGAGCTGTTTTCATTTCCACATAAATTTTAGAATAATTTGTTCTAGTTTTGGGGAAAATGCCAATGGTATTTTGATAGGGATTGGATTGAATCTTTAGATTGCTTTGGGTAGTATGGGGGATTTGATGACTAGGTTTAGTGTTATGTTTGAATTTCTTTCTCTCTCTCTTTTTTTTTTTTTTTTTGGTGTCTTTATATCCTTATAAGTTTTTAATTTGTGGTTACCATGATTTTAATATGTAATTATATGTGTGTGTATGTATAATACAGTTCATATATATATATATGAACTCTGGGAGATGGTGATGGACAGGGAGGCCTGGCGTGCTGCGATTCATGGGGTCACAAAGAGTCAGACACGACTGAGCGACTGAACGGAACTGAACTGAACTGATGATTATTTTAAGTTGATGATCTATGTTCCAATGCATTCTAACAGCCCTGCATTTTTACTCCCTCTCTTCACATTAAATTTTTTATATCTTTCTGTTTTGCATATCCCTTGTTTTGCATATCCCTATCAGTGATAGTCACGAAAGATGCTACTTTTGTCTTTTAACCCTCCTACTAAGTTTATAAGTAGTTGATCTACTACCTTTGCTGTATATTTGCCTTTAACAATCAGATTTTTTCTTTCATAATTTTTATATTTCTAGTTGTGGTCTTTTCTTTTCTGCATAGAAAAAGAAGCCCTTTAATATTTCTTGTAAGGCCAGTTTAGTGGTATTGAATTCTCAGCTTTTGGTTTTCTGTGAAACTCTTTATCTCTCATTTAAATCTGAATGATAGTCTTGCAGCTAGAGTATTCTAGGTTTTAGGTTTTTTCTTTTAATCACTTTCAATATATTGTGCCGCTTCCTTCTAGTCTGCAATGTTTCTGCTGATGGTCTTATGGGGGTTGGCCTTTACATAACTAGTTGCTCTCTTTTCTCTTGCTTGATTTAAAATTCTCTCAATTAATTTTTACCATTTAATTATAACAGGTCTTGGTGCAACTCTCTTTGGGTTCATCTTTTGGGGGATTCTCTGTGCTTTATGGACCTGAACAGCAATTTCCTTTTCCTACTTGAAGTTTTCAGATATTATTTCTTTCAAATAAGTTTCCTGCCTCTTTCTCTCCTCTTTCTGAAACCCCTAGAGTGAGGACATTAGTACACTTGATGTTATCCCAAAAGTCTCTTAATCTGCCCTTATTCTTTAAAGTGAATAAAAACCCATTCTTATGATTTGTATGGGCATTTCTGTTGTGGTAAGACTATATATTGTGGGATGCTGGTAGAAAGGGCTGGTTTCTGGCCTGGTGAGTTGTTAGGCCATGCCTCAGGTGATGGCTGCCACCTGACTGGTTGGCAGCGCAAGATCTTGGCATGCTTGGCTTTGGAACCAAGAGGATCTGGAGATTATGTTGGCTTGCTGGTAGAAGGGGCTATGGATCTCGAGTTGATTGGTTGTTGGGCCCAGGGAGGTCCAGGGCTGGTCCCAGCCTGCTGCTTAGTGAGGCCTGGTATTAGGTGGCTAGTTGCAGGGCTAGGGGAAGTTGTTCTTAGAAACTTTTTATGTTTTCACATTTGGCTTCAGGGAATTGGGGTCTTTGTATACTAATCTATGTGTATGTATATACATAATTATATGCAAAACAAATGTATATATATATGTATGTATATACATGTATATATACACATATGTACATATGTGGTTTCCCTGATGGTTGAGCAAGTTAAAAATCTGTCTGCAATGTAGGAGTCACCAAAGACATGGGTTTGAAGAGCCCCTGGAGAAGGAAATGGCAGACTCCCGTATTCTTGCCTGGAAAATTCCATGAACAGAGGAGCCTGGGGCTACAGTACATGGGGTTGCAAAGAGTCAGACATGACTGAGCACGTGGCACACATGTATATATGTATATATTTAGATGTATATTTTCATATATACATATATTTATACATATGTACATTTATTTATATATTATACTTCAAAAAAAATATTTCCTTGGCCAAGTGGGAATAAATAGCTTAAAATTTTTCTTGAGTTTCAAATTCCATGAACTGATCACAAATGATGAATTATACTAGTTGAAGACATACACATGATTTCTATATTAGCAATATGATAGTCCAAATAGTCTTCCTGACACATATCTTTAGAAGCCTTGTATTAAGATGGTGATGTCACAAGATAGAAGGAACCTGCATTGTAAGTCATCAGATATAGAAGAACCCCCACAGGACCCTCATTGGATTTGACCTGAGCAATAAATAAACATTTGTTGCACTCAGTTAATGAGATTTCAAGGTGTGTTACCATACCACAGTCTAGCCTAGTCCAACTAAATAAGAATGGATGGAGCTCTGGATAAGTAAAAAAGGAAGCACCTACCCTGAAAATTCTCAACCTTAGATGTCTTTACAAGGACTTGAGGTTGAAATCTATGTTACCAGTATTCAGAAAACAGTGCTCAGAAATTACCATAAAGTTGTCCCTAGTTGATAGCACTCTATGGGGACATCATTAAAATATGCTTAACAAGGTAAGTACTGAAAAACACCCCACACATGCGCCCCAGGTCAAAATTATACAACTAAAATATATGAGGAAACAAGTCACTATTTTTAAAAAGCTATCAGATCAAAAAAGCAAATTACTTCCCAATATCTTCAGACATCAGAATCATAAGACCAAGAATATAATATAAATATATTTTATATCTTTGAAAGAATAAAACATTGAATCTAAAAATTCAGAAAATAGTATACTGTCTGAAGCAAGCAAATTTTAAAGTGAAACAAATAATATAAAAATTGAATAATAATACTTTGAATATGTAGAAATAGCAAGTTAAAGACATCTGAAAAGACTACTCTTAATGAGAAAAATAAGTGTAAATAAATTAGGAAGACAGAGAAAGAAAAATAAAGAATAGAAGTTAAGAGCCATGGAGGATAGAGTTAGTTTGAACATATTTTAATTAGAGTTCCAAAAGATAATGAACAGGTGCAAAAAAAGGAAATTTGAAAGACATTATCATTGAAAATTTTCCTGAATTGATGAAAAGCATAAATCCTTAAATTCAGGAGATATGATGACTCCCAAACAGAATAAACAAAAGAAAACCACATATGGAAAAATCACAGTGAAAATACAGAACACCAAAAACAAGAAGATTGTAAAGCAAACAGAGAGAAGAGACACATTCTCTGCAAAGAAATGGCAATTAGACTGACTCTGTTCAGTTAAGTATTGTTCAGTCACCCAGTCATGTCCGACTTTTTGTGACCCCCATGGACAGCAGCACACCAGGCCTCCTTGTCCCTCAACATCTCACAAAGTTTGCCCAAGTTCATGTCCATTGCATTGGTGATTCCATCCAGCCATCTCATCCTCTGATGCTCTCTTCTCCTTCTGCCCTCAACCTTTCCTAGCATCAGGGACTCTTTCAATGAATCAGCTGTTCACATCAGATGACCAAAATACTGGAGCTTCAGCTTCAGTCCTTCCAATGGGTATTCAGGGTTCATTTCCCTTAAGATTGATTGGTTTGATCTCCCTGCTGTCCAAGAAACTCTCAAGAGTCTTCTCCAGCACCACAGTTCAAAGGTATCAATTCTTTGGCACCCCGCCTTCTTTACGTCCAGCTCTCTCAACCGTACATGATCACTGGGAAGACCACAGGCTTGACTATATGGACCTTTGTTGGCAGAATGATGTCTCTGCTTTTCAACACACTATCCAAGTTTGTTATACTTTTCCTGCAAGAAGGAATCATCTTCCGATATCAGGCTGCAGGCACTATCCACAGGGATTTTAGAGCCCAAGAAGAGGAAATCTGTCATTACTACCTCCCCCATCCCAATTTGCTATGAAAAAATGGGGCCTAACAGAAGTAGAGGGCTTCCCTGGAGACTCAACAGAAGTAGAGGGCTTCCCTGGAGGCTCAGATAGTAAAGCATCTGCCTACAATGCGGGGCACCAGGGTTCGATTCCTGGATGGGGAAGATCCCCTGGAGAAGGAAATAACAATCCACTCAAGCACTCTTGCCTGGAAAAGCCCGTGGATGGAGCAGCCTGATAGGCTACAGTCCATGGGGTCACAAAGACTTGGACACAACTGAGCGACTTCATTTTCACTTTCACAACAGAAGCAGAAGATATTAAGAAGAGGTGGCAAGAATACACAGAAGAACTGTACAAAAAAGATCTTCATGACCAAGATAATCAGGATGGTGTGATCACTCACCTAGAGCCAGACATCCTGGAATGTGAAGTCAAGTCGGCCTTAGAAAGCATCACTACGAACAAAGCTAGTGGAGGTGATGGAATTCCAGTTGAGCTGTTTCAAATCCTGAAAGATGATGCTGTGAAAGTGCTGCACTCATTATGCAAGCAAATTTGGAAAACTCAGCAGTGGCCACACGACTGGAAAAGGTCAGTTTTCATTCCAATCCCAAAGAAAGGCATTGGCAAAGAATGCTCAAACTACCGCACAATTGCACTCATCTCACATGCTAGTAAAGTAATGCTCAAAATTCTCCAAGCCAGGCTTCAGCAATACCTGAACCGTGAACTTCCAGATGTTCAAGCTGATTTTAGAAAAGGCAGAGGAACCAGCGATCAAATTGTCAACATCTGCTGGATCATGGAAAAAGCAAGAGAGTTCCAGAAAAACATCTATTTCTGCTTTATTGACTATGCCAAAGCCTTTGACTGTGTGGATCACAATAAACTGTGGAAAATTATTAAAAAGGTGGGAATACCAGACCACCTGACCTGCCTTTTGAGAAACCTATATGCAGGTCAGGAAGCAACAGTTGGAACTGGACATGGAACAACAGACAGGCTCCAAATAGGAAAAGGAGTACATCAAGGCTGTATATTGTCACCCTGCTTATTTAACTTCTATCCAGAGTACATCATGAGAAACGCTGGGCTGGAAGAATCACAAGCTGGAATCAAGATTGCTGGGAGAAATTATCAATAACCTCAGATATGCAGATGACACCACCCTTATGGCAGAAAGTGAAGAGAAACTACAAAGCCTCTTGATGAAAGTGAAAGAGGAGAGTGAAAAAGTTGGCTTAAAGCTCAACATTCAGAAAACTAAGATCATGGCATCTGGTTCCATCACTTCATGGGAAATAGATGGGGAAACAGTGGAAACAGTGTCAGACTTTATTTTGGGGGGGCTCCAAAATCACTGCAGATGGTGATTGCAGCCATGAAATTAAAAGATGCTTACCCCTTGGAAGGAAAGTTATGACCAACCTAGATAGCATATTAAAAAGCAGAGATATTACTTTGCCAACAAATGTCCATCTAGTCAAAGCTACGGTTTTTCCAGTGGTCATGTATTGATGTTAGAGTCGGACTGTGAAGAAGGCTGAGTGCCGAAGTATTGATGCTTTTGAACTGTGGTGCTGGAGAAGATTCTTGAGAGTCTCTTGGACTGCAAGGAGTTCCAAGCAATCCATCCTATAGGAGACCAGTCCTGGGTGTTCATTGGAAGGACTGATGCTGACGCTGAAACTCCAGTACTTTGGCCACCTCATGCAAAGTGTTGACTCATTGGAAACGACCCTGATGCTTGGAGGGATTGGTGGCAGGAGGAGAAGGGAATGACAGAGGATGAGATGGCTGGATGGAATCACCGACTCAGTGCACATGAGTTTGGGTTAACTCCAGGAGGTCG